>NC_050594.1:28447368-29678618 GCF_013368585.1 Megalops cyprinoides
CCGCCAGACACTGTGTAAGACAGGGAGCCGTGAAGAGCACTCTCTGTACCGACGCGCCCTCTCAACACTGTGTTATAGGTGCTGGTGAGCCAGGAGTGGCCAGACTGGCGGCTGGGATCACTGTCTGATTTATTCATGAGTAAGCTTTCTTCTAGCATGATTCAAATGTGGGTGAGCCTGCCCCAGTTTAAGAGCTAAGTGAGGTTGTTCTAGATACCAGACACATAACTCAGTATGTCTGACTCGGTTCCAATGGCACATGCATGGAAACAAAGAGATGAAGTCTTCACGATATGATATGCAATCTAATATGTAATTTCACCTGACTGTGAGGGGAAATTGCATGCTTTTAGACAACAGCAGTAGACTTTTAACCTCTTTTCAGCAGGATTTAAAAATTGAAATATGAAGCTCTACTCTGTGGCAGAATGCAAACTAGCCTTCCATTCTCAAAGCAAGTATGCTTCAGTCCATAAACATTCAAAGTAAAGACGGCCCAAGCCTCATTACCAATTCAGATTATTCCTGTATTAGCCAGCATCCACCCCGCATTACCGCTACAAGCGTGAAATACTAATGATGAGCCTAATGCAAAGGTATCTCAATGACCAGTAACAGCAACGCCCGATTAACATCTGTGATGCTGATGAAAAAGAATTCACCCTGCTTGTTAATATTCCTGTCAAGCTTTTATAAATTGGTCTAAATCAAGCTCATTAATTTATCTTTTCCTTGATTGAGTGAACGATTAGTGCAAGGTTGGATTTTGCCTCTTCCCTGGCTCAGCCATATAGTCTAAGCCCTCTGTTAAAATGCATGAAACTCATTTTCAACTGCCCGAGAAGACTGCCACTAGATATAAAATGTTCAGAATGGAGCATTTGCTTTGAGCTTGAAGCAAATAAAATATATTGAACGCTTGCTACAGTCTGCTTGAATAAACAAAGCTGACATTGAGTGCTGGAATTGTTGTTTGTGCTATTGAGCCATTCTAGCTCGCCTGTTCCACCAAGTGCTTCTCATAAGCCCTTATTACTTGGTGTATTGGCAGAAAGGAGGCAGGGGAAACAGAGGAGAGATTGAGGGAGTGAGGTCATTCATTAAAATGACAAAGGACACAGGGTCTCACTCTTTGAGGAAGTTACAACCAATAAACCCCAGGAAGTAATCCATTTCCTATTATGAGTCATCTAACATGAAATGATCAGCCTGCCGATATGTTTAATCCAAGTGTAAAAACTAATGGTAAAAATTCAGCCTTGGTGGCAGTGTCTAGACTAACTTCCTTTTCTGCACAGGAATACAGAAAATGGAGAATTTGGAGCCATTTTGTTGATTTTGATGGACAGCCGCATGTGTGAGCACGGTGTGACTGACAGACTCAGGCAGAACAGAGATGAGCACCACCTCGAGGTCGGCTCTGACAGCTGGACAGACACACAGAACGGTGCGGGGCCTTACTTCCTCCTTTGCCGCTCTTCTCCATGCGGTACTGGTAGATGTGCAGGGTGAAGAGCATGTGGGAGTTGCGGCGCTCCTCCTCGTCGCAGTCGGGCCTACTGGTGCTGCGCGCGGCGATGGCCGCGTCCAGGAAGAAGGCGGCCTTTTCAGCGGTGGGAGCGCGGAGCTCGCTCTGGTTCTGGAGCTGAGGGGCGGAGAGGAGGAGAGGGAGAGAGAGGGAGGGTCAGAGACCGAGAGAGAGAGGAGAGGAGCCAGCTAATTGGACCAAGGCGCACATTTCTTGCCCATTAGATTGGGTCTCCTGGGCAATCAGAGAAACAGATATGCACACAGAGGGAGGGGGATTAGGGGAGGTAATGGACGAGCAGGAGGCAGGAGGCAGGAACACTCCCCGGGAGCGCTCCAGCTCTGGCGGAGAAGAGGGGGAAAGCCTCACGGAGGAGCCCCTCTCTCAACGTCAAAGAGGAGGAGCAGAGGGGAGCTTCAGAGGACTGGAAGCAGCCTTTGAAGTCCCAGTCCACACAGACAAAAAAAACAACATCTGATGGGAACACCTGTCAGTGCCTTCAAAGCCCCCCAGATGATTCTCATTGTGGTGGGAAAGGTTGTGAAACAGATACTGTGGTCATAGACATGGATAGATGCTGACAGAGCGATCAATAAATAGGTAGGAAGATAGACAAAGCCATCGATAGGTGGGTTTAGTTGAAAGATGGTGGATGGATTGCTGCAATAGGTAGACAAAGACAATCCCAAATATTGGTAAATAGGTCTAGGATCTGAACGATAAGTAAGTAGATGAGACTAGACACACAGATGGACAGATCTTCAGGGCGAAAAAAGAGATTGTTAATTAGATGGTGAGGATCAATAAATGGAGAGAAAAAGAGAACACAAGCAGAGTGGACAGTCTGTCACATGGAGGAGAGCCTTCTCACTCCCCCCGCAGCTGAGGACTCACCTGTGTGCCACATATAGGGTCCTCGCGCAGGTAGACCCCTGGGGACTGACCGTCCTGGAGGCTGCCGCTGGCCACCTCGGAGAGCAGGTCCTTCAGCGTCTCGTCCTTGCCGCAGATCTCCACGGCCGACACGCGGATGGAGAAGCGCGTGCCCGTCTTCTCCTTGCGCTCGTTGATGAGCTTGAAGAGCCAGGATATGGCACAGGGCACGATGCCCAGGGTCTGGGTGGAGCTGTCCTTGCCAATCATGGTGTAAGTCTTGCCTGATTGGGGAGGAGGCGGGGGGGGGGTTGAGGAAAGAGGCGGAGAATAACCACTGTGCAGTGCTGCAGATTGCCTAAGGGTACAGACACTCATCTGGTAATAAATCCACAACTCTCCTCCTAGTTTCCGAGGATAAATATTCTCTCACAGGTTCAGATGTGATGTCATGGATTTTTAAAAGGGCAGGTGACTGACTACCACTGGTGAAAGCTGAATAATTCACAGCCAGCAGCAACAGCGCCCACAATAGAACCCCTAACAAGCAGGAGCAGGGATTTGAAGGCACCTCATATTGAGCATGCAGCAGGGGTTAATTACACCGCTCTTTCAAGCACGCCATTTCTCACCACATTCCCCTGTCCCCACAGCCACTCCAGCCCCCTCACTCAAGCACACACAGCCATTGTGGACTTAAAACGAAGGTGACAGAAAAATAGAATTCTTTGTATGGAGCTACTGGAACCTCCATACAAAGGGAGAGAATGCAGCATGTGCACACACACACACACACACACACGCACACACACACACACACACACACACACACACACAGAGCACTGCAGTCAGAGTCAATTAAAGACAGAGCTCGGAATTCATCCACGCCTGCGATGGGTTTGTTGTATCAGGGGCCTGATGGCTGATGGTAATGAGGCGATGGGTGTGGTGATTAGTGCTGGCGGGTTTTGGGCAAGCTTACCAAGCTTCACGTGGCCGAAGCAGAAGATGCAGCCATCTGCACCGTTAACCACTGACTGGATGACTTCCGCTACTGTCCCTGAACACACCTCAGCCTACAGGAGAGAACAGTGGGCATATCAGACCCATCGGTCACAGTGGAGACACCTTCTATCCAACAACTCTGTCTTCCCAGTTCCCAGGTCTACTTTAAGGCAACACAGAATACATTTCCAGGGCATGTATGTAGCAGTGATTCAATAACGGTAATCACAAAATTTCAAAGCTTTTGTTTCTCCTTTCAGTCTTTTCCACGAAAAGTCTATAGGGGTGTGCTTCGACCAAAACCTTCCCCTCCCATTCACAGCACTGCAGAAATACACTCTCACTGTACGACAGTACACTGTTATCCGCCTCCAGTGCACTCTCAGAGTTAGGAGCTACAACTTTGATTTCAGCCTTGTGATGCAAGAGAAATCTCCTTCTCTGGGCTGGGCATCAACCCCCCGCCAACCTCTCCCTGGAGCCCAGTAAAGATGCCAAGTCTGAAGCGATCCCCCGCTGTTAGCTGATAAAGTTTTCAAACCCCAGCATCGCACCTCCAGGGAGGGAGCCGCAACCGTCATAACATGAGCTCTAACACTGCCGTCTGTCTCTCTGCCTGACAGCTCCCCATCACAGGCAACAATCCCTGCTCCACCATCTCCTTTATGTAAAACAGTTGTCTATTCCCTGGACAAACACCAATCAAGCTTAATATTTTTCAGCGGGAAGCTGTCTCACCCTTCAATTTTGCATCCCCGTCAATAAAATTCAAAGGAGAATGACGTCTGTTGCTTTATTGCTCTGAGGGAAAATTCGAGCTGAGCGTATATAGTTGTAACCCCACCCCCTTTCTCTTCCACCCCCTAGATGTCACTTTGATCTCAGTTTGGATATCCCTCTGCTCAACTCCATGTGCAGCTATCTATATTTTGGGTGGTTGGATAAGACCCTGAGCGGAATTCAAATCATTCTCTACACTTAAAAGGGCCAGCTGCTCTGTCTAAATTGCAAGGAATGCCTCAGTCCCGCGATAAGCATTTTTGCTCTAAGCCCAGTCCCACCCTCTTGTCTCAAGACCTTCTCCCCGTCCTTGGGCAACGCCCGCGGCTCGCGGCGGCGCAGGGGCTTACTTGCGAGGCATCCTGGGTGAAGACGGCATCGAAGGCGAACATCTTTGGGGCGGCCACCACAGCGCGCCGGTGCCCTGAGCTGGAGTGCGCGCTGGCCGCCGGGTCGTACAAGGTCAGCTGCTTCTTGCGCGGGTCCACCTTCAGGAAGGACATGGACTCGGACGTGTCGTGGGTCCCCTGGGAGGGGCAGATGCGCATCATGACCTTGACCTGCGGGGAAGGAAAGGTGACACAGTGAGCACACAGAGCGGTGATGGGGATGTACAAGCAGAGGTCTATGCTGACCGTCATCGGTTGGTCGACACTGCCCAACCGTGGGAACACTGATGCTAAAGCTTTCAGCATTCCTCGCTCTAATTTCACTGCATCCAACACGGCCACGACTGAGCCATGCCAATCACACATGCAATGATGTTGATGTAACAGAGCTATATGTAGCATGATAATGTTTCTTCAGACATGCAAAGGATTAGCCTGAAGTGGGCTCACGCGTAACATGGACTGCCACGCCCGTCCTTCTGGACACAAGATATGTAGTCTGGGTGCTCCAGACGTTCACCCAATAACCCAAGGAGTCTCGCCATGATCTTAAGTGTGATTTACACAATACTAAAACCTAACGCTTCACACAGCCTAAACATGTTTTCCAGAGATGACAGAGACAGTCTACATCTAATTTCGGCTCAACACTCTCAGAGCTGCCCTCTGTATGACACCTGAGCTTGCCTTTAAATCCTCCTTTTTTAATCTGCCTCAAAAAAATCACTTCAATCTGCAGTTTATTTAATGGAAAAGATTCATAAGATTAAAGTGGGTGACCACCATCTTGGCTGCAGCAGATCTTTGTAGCGATGTCACCCAAGGCTACGTACACTCAGTCCGGCTGAACAGCACTTATACCAGCTCTGCAGAGGCAGACCTGGCTATAACAGGATTTAGGCAATGAAAGGATATAACATATATCTCTGATGGATGCCTATAAAACACAGACAATACTATTAGTAATATTTCATCACACCATGATTAACTATTGCTCGGATTATGTGGATTTATCCTGTGCGCTTGTGGGCAGGGGCATTTTGTGGTGATCTTACCAACCACTCAAAATAAAAGCAATTTCCCTTTTCGCCAGTCAACTGGCAAAAACAGGTCTAGTGACCTAGAAATGTGCTGAACCTGAAGCCGTGTGTCACAGCTGGTCCCGCGGGCGCAGGACTGCATTAGAGGTGTAGTAAAGCACAGACAGGCGAGCTGTCACTCTGCCTGATCGAACCAGCAGCAGAGTCCCCCGTGCCTCCTCACTGTCAGCCTTAATACCTGCGAATGTGCGGATCTGCTGAAACGGTGCTGGGAGACGTTCAGGTTTTCCAAGGCAGATTAGATTAATTTGCCTCATTACACTTCCATCTGAAGCGTACTCTCAGATCCAGCACAATGACTAAGCTTTTTTGATATCTCAAAGCTTGCTTTCTCTCATGTTGAAATACTACTGGTCTGCTCTTGTTAAGCTGTGAAAAGACCGAAGCATGAAGCCACTGATGATGAAAATGTCTGAGCCATCTTCCTCTACATTTCAAACAACCTCTATTTAACTGAGGTTATCAGAATATATAATAGCATTTTCTGCTAATTCCAGCATCCCCCACACTCCATAGAGATTTGCAATATGGCTTATAGTGTGCTGTGGTGCAGACGTGTCAGTGGGACTGGAATGGGACTGCAGAGTCCCCATGACCATCTTTTCCAACTGCTTCCCTCTATGATTATGGCAAAGCAGACCTGCCCTGGAGGCTGTGGTCCATTCCCCCTCGGTTTAACAGCAAAACTGAATTCAGAGGCCATGCATAATTCAGGGAGGGAGTCAGGGAGCTCCCCACCACACACCATCATTTGATCAGGGCAGTGCATCTCCCAGACCCCACGGCCTGCACCATTCTCCCAGCTCACAGCACCACGCACACCCAGGCCTCACTTCCTGAGGAGGGGGGGTGAGAGGTGCGGGGGGCGGGTTATGTTTCGCCTGCACACAAACACGTCCCCACCACAGTCCCCCTTCTCCTTCCCTCCGAGACCCCCGCGTTCTCCCTCTTATTTCTGGAGCAGGAAAAACTGTCACACACTGTCAGCGGGAGGAGATGTGGGGCCGGCTACATTTAACCTTGGAACCTGACACGGGGCGCCGCGTCCATCTCCGTGACAAACACTGCCACTCAGTGCAGCAATCAAACGGGAGGGGGAAAACACATTCACAGATAACTGTGATTCTGCTGCAAATAAGCCTGAATGCAAAATCACTACCCCAGATGGCATTATTTTATTATGTCTTTAATTCTTGTTTGTTTTCCATTAAACATGTGCCTTCAATGTGCTGCGATTGTGAGAGGATGTTGTCCGAGTGAGGACAGCCGATCTCCAGCATTCTCCAACCCACAGCGAGGTCTTCGATTGTTCACTGGTTACTCTTTATCTTAGAGCCACTGGAATTCTTTTACCCCCCCCCCCCCCCCCCCCCCCCCCCTTCCTTCACAGTGACTACAAACAGCCCGGGCATTAAATACCATAAAGTGATAAGGAATTCAATCTCAGACAATAAAGAGCTCGGTGTTGAAAACAAAATTACTATGCCCCTCGCATGCGACGCAATATTGAGCGCCAGATAACTTCATTTTCCCTCCCTCTCTGCGCGGGCAGCAAAACAAACGCAGCAGTTTTTTTTTCTTCCTCTCTCTTTCCCATGTCATTCATGCCCACACAAAAGCATATTCTTCCGTTGATTTGTGTGTGGATATTGTTACAAATCCAGCCACAGCGCCCGTGAAACAATGCCTGGCTCCGACTCCTCTCCGACGTTGAATTCCTGCATTCCGGCAGCTCAGGGCAAACTCTCTCTCTCTCTTCGCTCTGCAGGGGATATTATGGTGACTGGCGCATACACATGTCGAACAAATTACTTTTACTATGACATTTACACTGGCTCCCAAATACGACTGCGGAGCCTCCCTGGTGGCGCAGCGGGGCGTCTCTGCTAAATTTACATTGGTAGGCAGCTGCGAAACAGGCCAGGGTTAAACCCACCAGAGCCACTGCCACATGCACACACCTCAGACCCCGCCTCAGCTAATGAGCCAGTTCCCCTGCTCTCTCTGAGCACCTCCAAAAACAGTTAGAGGAGGAAAGAGCAAGCACCCTGCATTCCTCCTCATACCTTCCCTGGCTGACCTCCACTGCCTGGCTTAGGTGTGGGGCTCTGGAGAGTCAGGTTGTGCTCTATGTCTGGAGTGAGGCATGGCACAGCCTCTAAAATCCTGTACCACACAACAGCCATCCCTGCTCTGGGAAATTGACTTCCTAATGAATCCTAATTATCTAATTATAAGATGGGATCTTTCTTCCTTTCTGCCTTTCTTCTTCTTCTTTGTCCTGAATGTAAAATACATCTGTAGTGACTTGCCACCCGCTAGCTTATGGAAAGGGATTAGAGGTGACTTTAATGATTCTGGCTCTACTTTCAGTACACATGTATGCATATCACATGGTGTCTGGGTCTGGGTGTCAGCCGGTGCTGACACAGCGCAAAGCCCGGAGTTTTTGAGGATTGCAGCGCTTTAATTATGGCCACTGAGATTATTCTAGGCCGCAAATTTGATTCTGGCTCATTGACATGTTAATCAAATTCGTGAAAATGCCGAACCCGGCGTGGCAGGCATGTAGCAGTGCTTAAGCAGTACACGTGAACCCTACAAATGAGCACACGTGGTTAGACTGGTTTCCTCCAGTTGCTGCAGACGCACATCTCATCTACACAGAGGATGCTTGTTAATGAACCGGGCTTTTATGAAGTTGCCTCTCACTGGGTGTATCACACAGGGAAGAATAATGACTCCTACGGTCTTGTAATTCTACTAAAGCAACACGTGCAACAATGATCTCTTCAAACAGGTGTGCTCTATTTTTTCCTAGGAAAACTCCATAAGGCCTATAAAAATAATATTTAAGGGTTTGTTTCCATAGCACCATTAATACCTGACAAACACACAGGAAGGGTGTGTGTGTGTTTGTGATTATGAATGTATGACTGTGTGTTTGTATATGTTTCTGTTTGATATTCATAACATTTATTTTGCCTGCACATGTGTTAATACACACATTGTGCAACAGCCTTGTTGAGGTAACTGGCGGGACTAGAGCAGGGAGTGGTCTCTCCAGCAGCCTTGTAAAGCTATTCTATTTGGAGAGGTCTTTGTTGTCTGTAATTGCACAAGATTGCTGATGTCTGCTGGAAGTGGCACCCCCTCACTTTGTTTGATAAGATCAGAGATTCTGTGCATCTACAGGATGGCAGACACTTCCCTGAAAAGACTGGGATTGAATCAGGTATTGGCCGATCCTTCACAATAAAGGCACAATCCCATGTGCTGGCATTTATAGATATGCCAGTGAATGGAGGAACATTTTGCAGGGGCTCGGAGACTAGAATGGCACTGATTCATTCTCAGTGCCAGTAGAGGGTGAATTCAGTCAGAGTTGCTTCCGATAAGGGTAGCTCCTACTCTTCAGTATTACGTCCAGTGTACCACTGTTCATCTGATACTACTGCATACGTACTAAGCATTTACAAAGCCAAACCAATGACTTTCGGCTGATCAGAATTTGTCTCCTCAGTATTGGAGTTTGAAAGTAAGGAGGAAATGGTAGCAAGATGCCTGACATGAGAGGTACATGAGAGATATCAGATTTACCTATTCAGACACATGTACAAAGGGGCTACAGTACAAGCCAGATGCTTTCAGATGTCTGCTTCTGGTCCCGACATTCTCTGAACCAACAACGTCTGTAGTGGATCCATACAGTGCTACAAACATGCCTGTGCCTCACTCTAGAGCCTAGGGAAGGTTTAATGAATGACTGTCATGGAACTAATGTGACGCCAATCCAGGCCTGAGCCATGGGTGATGATATTAACCAGACCTTCAGAGAAGAGGGCAGGGAATCGAAAAGAGGAGTAGTTATCCCTATTTAACCATCACATTTCCCCGAAAGCAGGTAAATGCCCCTCTGTCATGGCACAGGCCCTGAGAGGGAGGGCAGTCTGAGGGCAATACAGTGTCTGCAGCAGCCCTATGCTAACTGGATCCCCTGAAGGGCCCATTTAGAGGAGCTATAAACGGCACAAAGGATTCACCCACGGCACACCAGCAGGGCGGCCTGGGGGGTTCAGATTAAAAAGCCATCAAAATATGCCAGTACCGGAGTGCTGTACACCTGACCCCTCAGGTCTATTTCATTCTGCGCGTCTGACCACTGGGGTGAGTGATTCACTACAACAGAGGATTTCCATTTGCGACAGCGGAACGAGCCAAAAGGAAGAGTCAGCAGGTCACAGCGTTGTTTTAAATTACTGCTCCTCCACCTGCAAGGCTGTACTGTGAACTTGGCTAATGTTTTCGCATTGCCTAAGTTCCCACTGCCCAGGGATGGGGGGGGTGGGGCGGTCAGCAGATACGCTCAGGCAAAGCGTGACACGAGCGACTGTACGGAGGGGGGAAAAACAACTGCGCATGCTGGGGATGAAGAATCACCCTGTCACACAGGCCTGATTTAAATGCCCTCATGACTCCTGCTGGACTGTGACCTTCTGTCCTGAGCAGCACCAGTGCATCTCCATTACACGCTGTGACTCTGTCCCCTTTACGCCGAAACCTCGCCCGAATCCCTCCTCCGTTTCATCCATTCCGTTTCCCCCTTCGCTGTAATAAAGCCGTGTTCTACACATCACATGATCAGCAAACCACCGCTAATTCGTGTCATTTTAATGTCTAATCTGTCACTGTTCATTTGGTGATCGCAGGCGGGGGACGGGCTTAATATCCCTGGAGGTCTGTAACTAACTCAGCATTGACACAAGGAACAGGGACCCCAACTGGGAGTCCATGTGGAGTGTTTGTGTGCTTGGAAAATATTTATGTGCCTTTGTAGCTAGTTGTTTATCAGATACGGAGAGGGGCACATAGTTACTCATTAGGCATGAGCAGCAAAGACAGGGTATTATCTTGATAACCTATCTGTGCCAGATGCAGCCCTTACTGTAATCCCCATAATCTTCCTGTGCCTTGTTCTGGTCCTAAACAAATATTTCTACCCTCCCATGAAGAAAAGGGGGCCCCTTTGATAATTTCACTGTAAAATGTGTTTAGTTAATCCACTTGCAGACTTTTAGATTAGCGGCGCGCACCCTGTTCGCATCCCTCAGTAATGCCCGTAACCTCAGACAGCCCCACCCCCTAACCTTTCCACGGCACTGCTCTCCCACTCTCACGAGCTGTCGCCCCTTCAGTTGCAGGAATGTTCCCCTGACACATAGACCCGGATTCATGGAATACCAGGGGCCTTATCACATTCAGCTGGTATGAATAGTCTCGCTGCAGACCAGACGCGTCTGAGAGCAAATGTGCTGTCACTGTGCTTTTCTCCCACCCACATCCTTCTTTTTGTTTTTGTGTGTGTGTTTATGTATGTATGTGTGTGTGTTTCTGTGTGCGCGTGCCTGTATGTGTGTGTGCATGTGTGTATGTGTAAATTTGTGTGCATGTGTGTGTCTGTTTGTGTATATGTATATGTGTGTGTGTGGCTGCCTACCTTTCCCATCCCCGGGTTGTCCTTGACCTTTGACACGGCCCGGAGAAGGCATGGCGGCGCGGGGGGCGGAGACACCTGCAGGATGCCGCTGAAGCTCGTGGGGTAGATGGAGGGCTCCTGCGAGAGCGGCAGCGGCGGTTGGTGCTTCTTGCGCTTGGACGAAAGGTTCAGCTTCTGCGCAGCCCTGGGAGAGGAGACAAACAAGCCGAGAGGCACTCAGTACGCATGCAAATGCTTTACTGCTAATGCGCAACAAACATCTCAAACACAGAGAAATGTGTTACCCAATGAGCCAGAACCTTCCCAATGACTCCCGGTGGGTTGGGAAACACATCACCCATTTTAATTAGCGCACACCTTTCACAGGAATGTGACAAAAAAGCAAAAAAAAAAAGAACTCATGACCCTTTTGTTGAATGGTTTTGTGGTGTGGTCTAACGTTTCCGAGGGTGGAGGAGCTTCAAAAAGCCGGGCGCAGAATTAACATGGGAAAATCCAAGACACACTCGCCTTTCGCCTGCCAAAGAAAACACAGGCAGGAGGGCCCGCTGTTCCGCGCCCTCTCTCCCCACCCCATTGTGCGAAGCAGGGCACTGTCCTTTGAGCCACCACCATGTTTACCATGCTAAAATTACACACGGAGCGCAGCGCGAGGCAGAGCCGAGATCTCGGCCTCGCAGGGCAGCTCCTGTTGAGACTGCAGCCGGCACAGTTGCTGTAATGCAGTGGTAAACAGCCAAGTAGGGGGCTTCATTGGCGCAGCAGCTGTTGAATGTCATTCCACTGGTGCCTACCCAAATCAAACATAGTCCTATAGATGAGAGCTGCATGCACATGATTTGAGACTGTCTTTGGATTCTTAAGGTATGAATTTTTCCCTCTTACTGCTGGTGAGTACCAATATGACCGCTAGTGGAAGTCACATTGGGTCAGTACGAATCATGCTGCTGTTTCCTTATGCATCACCTGAGTCGTTACTGCTGATCGGAGAAGTGGGAGCATTTCAATCCCAAAATGCAATGCTCAGCTTTGAACTGGTAAATGCTTTTACAGTGAAGTTGCTCTGTCCATTTCCTACAGGCTGTGAGCCAAAGGTTAATGTTAACATGTCAAAGAATTCAAAGACGCAAGAGTAATCACCACTCCCTTCCCACTCCATATGTATTGGAGACCGTGCTCTGGGACGAGTTAAGGCAGACAGATCAAACCTTATTCCATTTACCCTCTGCGCCTGTGCATTTAAAACCTTTCCCTCCTCAATGGATAGTGCTGATGTACAGACAGAAATGTTCTGTATTTGGAAATGTAATTGGAAAAAAGCAGCACTCGGTGAAATCATTTCTCCCTGTCGCCAGAGTGAACAGATGGAATGACCCGGCGATAATACTTGAAAAGTGATATTCTCTAATCTCCCAACTTATCCTGAGAAGGGAATGACATTCCTTTAGCCGGAGAGGGCTAGATAAAGCCCAGGAATGTAAACACAGGCACGTCTTTTTCCCCTGTTTCCTATTTCTGTGGGTGTCACTTACAGCTCGCCCATAACATGAAGCAGATGGGGATGTTGCCCTTGCCTACGCTGACATTGAGTTCACTTAATTCCCAGCAAAAACTCTCCTTCCTGAGTGCATGGTACACACATCTGATATGGGTTGGATTGCCCCCACACACACACATAGACACACACACACATCCCTCTATGACAGGGGTGTCACTGAGTTTTCCATTCTGGCACTGCAGCCTCTCCATACTCCTAGTGTGCCCCCCCCCCCCCCCCTGCTGTGTGACAAGCCCCTCATCACAGTCCAGCGGCTCTCACAGCAACCACAAAATAAATCCACATCTCCGCACCTCCTCAGCCCTCTCTAAATAATACATGATAGTCATAAATAATACAAGCTACTAAAAAATAATACATGATAGTAAATCTCTGATCGGAAGATTAGAATATCTGATTTAAAGATAGTAGGCAAAGAGTGAGAAAAAGAGATCCGTGTGTGTGTGTGTGTGTGGAGGGGTTTCCGACGTGTTGCAGATATGGGCTGTCAGACCGTCTCCCTCTTGTTAAAGGCAGTATTTGAGCGGTTCCACCGCGCCGGTGTTTAACAGTGCTCACCATGGGGAAAGTGTTGGAACGCCCGGGTTTGACTCCAATTAAAACACGCTGTCATCCTGCCGAGGGTTAGAGCTGGAAAAGCAATAATGGCCACGGGAATCGGCTGAGCGAGACACAGCATTCCAGCCCGGCTCCCGCTGGCTCTCCAGCGAGAGTCGATCTCCCCGCTCTTCAAACCGCACTCACTCCTCTCCAGCACCTTGTTTAAAGGGCACATTTATAAGGCCCTATAAGACGCCAAAAAAGGGATCCATACGAGTCTGTTTTACCCCACGGCATAAAACAATGTCACTCTGAGGTGATTTCCAAAGCCAATATTTTTAAGCTGTGATGCTATAAGGTCTCCACTCACACATGCAGGGCACTGAAAATGGAAATCAACAGATTAGCTGACTATAAAACAGGGGGGAAAAAAAAACGTGTCATCAGAAATAACATCACTTTGCTTTTCTCTTCAACACAACTGCAAATTTATATGTGAAAGAGGGAATCAGCAGGGCAGAGGCTGGACGCAGCTAACACCTTAATGGACTCAATAAAACAGCCTTGTAATCAATCATTCCATCTCTCGCATCAGTCCACCTCTCTGAGAGACTCCCCTATTTGGATGCATAAAAAATGTCCTTGCGATTTTCATATCATTCAAATTGATTGTCAGAGTGCCTTTTGGCCACAACTGGCTGGATTTTATTTCGCAGAGGCACGAGGTTTGGAACGCAGCCCCAGAAGGAGGAGACGGGGTCTTGTCTGTTGAAGGGGAAGGAGGAGTCGAAGTTCTCACTCTTCACCAGTAGAGGCAGCATGCATCTCGTTGGAAAATCAGCCAATTTTCAACTGGTGTTAGACAATAAAGTACTAGTAAAACCAGAAATTTAACATGATAATATATTTTTTTTCTGCATACCATCTTGGCACATGTACAATATAACTCTTTCATTCTGTATTGCAATTGGTATTTCTCCTGTTTCAGTGGAGATCAGAATAAAAGGGGAGACTTGAGCGCACTGGATGTGAGCCACTTGGATATGAAGAGGGTCGCACTGAAGAGAGAGATGACAGTAAGAGTAAGGCTGAAGCACTGTAGGACCTACATAGGGTGTTAACCATCCTGCAAGAATCAGGGCTGTTTGCAAAGAAAGCCACCAAAGGGATCAATTATCCACACAACGCTCACATGGTGCATGTGTGTCTGTGTGTCAGAGGGTGTGCACAGGCATGGATGCCAGTGAGTATGTGTGTGTACACTCATGTGTAACCATGTGTGTGTGATATAGAAAATGATAGTATGTCTGTGTTGTGGTGTGCATTTGACATGATGGGGTTGGGGACAGAGAGACATAGGGAGAGGGAGAGAAAGAAACAGAGAGAGGGGGAGACAGAGAGAAAGACAGACACAACGAGAGGGAGAGAGCGAACGTCAGTCTGTCACAGTGTGAGCCAGCTGTGCCTCAGCTCATTAGAGTGCTGCTCCCAGCATATTGGACAGGGGGCGTCTGCCAGCATCTTTTCCCCGTCCCCACCTCCTGGAGTGACAGCCCCAGTCCTCTCACTCTCCACACCTCCTGCAGAGACTGCCCAAGAGCACAATCAGAGAACACACCACCGGCTGATGAAGTAATTACTGCGTCCAAGACGCGTGCAGGAGGGGGGGGGTCTCCGGGGAGCCGAGCATGGCTGCCTGCATGTGTGAGAGCATGCGTGCGTGCATGCATGTGTGTGTGTGTGTGTGACAGAGAGAGAGTGGGTGTGTGTGACAGAGTGTTTGTGTGTGTGTGTGTGTGTGTGTGTGTGTGTGTGTCAGAGAGTGAGAGAATGTGTGTGTGTGTGCGTGTGTGTGTTTGTGTGTGTGTGTGTGGTTCAGACAGAGACAAAGAATGGGCATGTGTGTGAGACACAGAGAGAGTACTCGTGTAAGTCAGAGTGAGACAGTGTGTGTGTGTGTGTGTCTGGGAGACAAAGAGAGTGCATATGTATTTGTGTATATGTGAGCGCAAGACACAGTATGTTTGTGGGTGACACAGAGGGAAACCATGCGTGTGTAGGTGTATGAGACAGAAAGATAGCAAGAGAGAGAGAGAAGGAGAGAGAGGGAGCATGTGAGTGTATCAGAACCTACTTCTGCATGTTCAATACTCCAGACAAAGCTTTACCTCAATCATCTCTTTCACCTACAAGCCCTACACTAAATCAACACTACAGCCTTACTCTAAAGTCAGAAGTGCACAGTGTGGCACAGCAGGCAACCCTGGGGCAACCCTGCAGGGTGGGCAGGCCCCTGTGCCCAGGTGAGGGGCGGCAGCGGCCCCCGCAATGATGGGAGCACTTCAGGGATGCTCCGTAAACGCCGGCATAATCACCGCAACGCTCAAGCCTCTGCGCGGATGCGCACAGATGGTAATGGGGAAATTAACCGCTTGTCACAGCTCCCTCCTCTCCCAGTCAAAAGAGCTGGCTCTGATCACTCAACGGAAAACAGGCGTGAAGGCTACACTTGGATTTCCACGCCAGGACTCACCCACCTGTTCAGTCCCATTTCCCCTATCAATACAAGTGATTATTCACATTGTATGAAGACAGAACAGGCTAGCAGCACTTCTATTTAGACGGTGCACCGAATTAAACCAACAAGATTTGAAGGTCTGACTGTATAGCCGTGGAGAGCCAGGTGGGAGAGGGCTCCCAGGCGCACGCCGGAGGGGGGGAGGCACGCGCCCCAGAAACGTCCTCCTTAACATACAACAGACAGCAATGCTGATGAAGGTTAAAAGCACACCGCAGAGAGTCAGCAACAGCATCCCGAGGCAGAGTACAGGAATGCACAGACAGAGGAAACAGACAGAGAGAGGTGAGGGAAGAAAAGGAACAGATGCAAAGTGATTTACTTACAGTTCTCTCCAATCCATCATCTATTTAGCGTTCATAACCAGCGTGAAAGTGATAAAGCAGAACTTTTCCTTCCATGTCGTGTTTTGTTTTTTTTTTTTCCTCCCGGAGGTACTCCATTATTGGTGAGCGTGAGGAGCCGGGACGGCGAGGGGGAAACGGGGACAGGGGGGAGGATCGCTGGCGGGGTCGGGGGGGGTCCACTTTACTCCGCGCGCAATCATCGAGGGTTCCACTTGATTACACTGCAACTCGCGAGGAGCCAGGGGGACTGAGGGAGGGGGGTCTGCCACATCGCAGGGGTGCGGGGCGCACCCAGGAGGGGGGGAGGAGAGGAGGGGGTGGGGGGGGTGTTCGTCAGCCACGGGGAGCAGGGTTCCAGCGCAGGGGGCAAGGGGGCTCCAGAAAAGTTGCTTTCAGGGCAAAGGGAAGGCAGGAGCAGGGCAGGGGCAGAGAAGTCATGCCCCCACCACGCATATTTCCCAGAGCGCCTCTCCGTCTACGCCGCTAAACTTCTGAGACTCCCGCTGCGAAGGAATCCACCGACAGCTGTCTGTCCTGCACTCTCAGCAGCTCCTCTTCCTCTCCTTCTTTATCCCTCCGGCTCACTCACTTCTCAGAACGCGGACAGCCGAGCTCTGCTCCCTCTCTATCCACTCTCTCTCTCTCCCCCTCTCTCTCTCTCCGTTAATCCTTCCCTCTTCACCTCTGCCGAGGCTGCCACTCCGGTGCCTCCCCGTCTCTTCCCGCGGCCGTGCTCACAGAGAGGGGAGGGGAGGAGGAAAAGAGCCCCGCTCCGCTGGAGTCCCTCGGGGAGGTGGGGGGGGAGAAGAAAAAAGAAGGCAAATTCCTGCTCTCGCTCCTGCTGCTGGAGAAATGCTGCAGCTGTCCTGCCGACTCTCTCCCTCTCTGTTTCTCTCTCTCTCTCTCTCTCCCGTCTTCCCCTGGCTTCCCTCTCCTCAGCCCAGCCCCTTTTCCGCCCGCCAGCCAGCCGAGGTGTGAGAGCGTTGCCGTCTCTGCCTCACGCGCGATCCCCACCACACGCTCACGCCGCCGCGCTCCGCATGAATACTGCATGCAGAGGGGAGCCCCCTCCTCTTATTCTCTCTCGGACTTCAAAGAGATTCGGTTAGTGTGCCTGCATGTGTGTGTATGTGTGTGTGTGCGTGTGTGGGGGTGTGTGTGTGTCTGATGTCTGCATGTGTGAACGTATGCATGTTTTTTTTGTATAGGATGTAATTAGCCAGATGAATGAGATAAAGCTATTAATTATAGAGTGAGAGGCGGAGATAGAGATGCTGGGAGAGACAGATGTATAAATGGGTCTGAGAGGATGGATGGGGTGGTGAAACAGCTGATCGGCGGGAGACGTTTAAAGTAAAGAGAAAGGCAGTGGGAGGGACACGGAGTGAACAATGGATGGCTGACAGCTCAGAAAGACAGATTGATGCAGGAGGGGAGAGAAGGGCAGCAAGCTGGTGGCCAGCGAGACAGGTATGCACGGCCCTGAGTTAAGACGGTCCCTGGGCTGCCAATTTAAGAGCCGGCAGCGCTAAATCCGTGCCATTGGCTGAACTGCTTCCCTTCCACTACCCTTCCTTAAGCTTTCGGCCAGTCAGCCGTGCAGACTGGATCTGAGCTTCCTCCAGCTGGATGCCCATTCCAAATGCAGCCTGCACATGACACTGTGTCCTTAACCTGATCACAGGCATGTCCAAATAGAGCTATTAGTCTGCGTTAGTGAAGGAGAAACACGAGGTAGGCACTCCTTAACCATGAACACATGTGAATGAAAGGACAATCTTCATATACCAGCATACACAGCATTCTTTCTCCGAAAATCTCATCTCCTATAAATCAATTTATATCATCTCAAAAGAAATCCATTGGTCCATTTGGTGTATGCATTTTAAGCAACACATTCATGTCTCATTCTCTATTTCCATCAAAGAAATTGATTTTTTGGTCTGAGAGGCGACCTGCACCGATCGCCCGCTGACATCTCCATCAGCATGGCGGATCCTGAAACGGCACTTCCCTGGGTTAAGCCAAAGACCTGCCGCACATCAGATAAACTCTCAATTCACCCAGAGAAATCTGGCCCCTCTCACCGCGCATCACCACCAACGCTCACCCTGAATGACAAAAAGCCCCCGCGGACCGTCGGCATTCGGGACGCTATCACCCACCAGTCCAGCTGCGGGGGTGGGGGGGTGGGGTTGGGGGTGGGGAGGAACGAAAAGCTGCTGGCAGTGATCATTGTCTCCATCAGAACTAATGAGACGGCTGGCCATGCTGACAGCAGTACAAGGGTAGCCCTACTTGAGGCGCTGCTAACACGTACAATATGGTTTTGTGAGGCGAGGATCAAAAGGAACAACAAAAGATCCACAGTGGGCCGAACTGTCGACACGCCCTCCCTGGCTCAATCAGTCTCAGTCTCCCTCCTTCCCTCTCCCGTGAAGCCAATAATGATTCTAATATATATAAATGAACGTAGGTAAGATTAATGCGGGACAGCCCTGTCAGGGAAATAATAGCCTTCGAGCCCTTTGTTAGCTATAGAATGGACGTCTAAATTCAGAGCAGGGATGGAGGGGAGAGAGTGGAGGGGGGTTGCTTGCAGTTTTTGAAGCCGTACAATTGGCCTGGTGTCAATAATCTTTCCACCCCTTTTCAGGCTTTGTCAAATTAGCAAGAGAAATTCCTCTGCCCAGACACTCATTAGCCTGGGCTCCCATTAGCTTGTTTGTGAAAATTTGTCTCTGGCCCCCCTGCCTCTGCAGTCCCCCAGCAGCTTTTTTGGCTAATTACCGCATTGGCCCCATTTACCATCCTTGACATTTTCCTTTCTTCTTCTACCTCTTTTCACTTCAGACAAGATAACCATGGTCTAGCCATTCAAGCAGGGGCAGATCACTGAGGCTGATATCAGACTACATTACCCCTACAATCCTGCGTCAGCCAAGAACAACCAATCACAGGCCCCTTTACCTGAATGACAGGGCTGGGCCCCAGCTAATCCTTCTGTTGGTAATGGCCAATGTGAAAAGACCAGACAGTTTGGGGAACCTGCAGGATTTGCCTTCTGATAGGACAAATGTATGCAATGGGACTTAAAAGGGCTTTCAGAAACTTAAAAATCCGAGAAATACTTCCACCAGAATTAAGACAGACTTGCAGGAGAGCGGTCAAAAAGGTTCCTAAAAACAGACTGGTTTCCTTGCAAACAGTCCTCTGTCATCAAGAAAAATGACTTCAAAAGGCTCCACAGACATCATGACACATTGCAATACTCTTCATTCTTAACGGATTTGTCAGAAACCATGTAAAATTTTGCTTGATATGTTGATTAAAATGTGCATTCCATATCGGTTTTAAAAGGTAAAATCCAGTTTGAAATGAACAAAGTGTCTGAAAATAGCCTCCCCATAGGCAGTCCCGCACGCCCAATACAGACAGCAGGTGTTCCATTATCCAACTCCCATTAATTGATGTCTCCCTTTAGATGCGGGCATACACCAATAACTCCTGGTTAAATCTGTAACTACTGAGCATATATTTGTACAGCTCCAAGAAACAAGACCACAGTGATAATTTCTTACCATATTTTTGGGTAAATCAATGAACATTTCAAACGTTCTCAGCTATTAGTGGCAGGTGAGAGTGGCTCTGGTCACCTGCTGTCCATGACTCTGATATTTGCATTCTACCTGTTGTCTCCTAAATAAACAACACCCGGGAGAAATCCACACACAATGTCAACAGCCTATCACACTGTAGGAAGCACTCACATTTTCACATGCACTTTAAGCATACAACACAGCACATACACTCTCAGGCACCAGTTATTAACATAGGTGTACAGGGCAACTGGTCAGGACAGGTTTTCTGCGTCAATAACAACAACGGCTGGCCAGGACAGCTACAGCTTGGGTCGCCACCTATCGCTGTTCCCATGATTGATTAAAGGTGACATCATGCTGTGGACACGGAGGATGATGTCACCTCCCAAGGCTTGGGCGGGTGATGGCGAAGGGACAAGATTTAGTGTCGAGGTCGACGGAACGATAATCGAGAACGAAAACGACACTCGCCTCCCTTTAAAAGCTTCTTCCGAGGAACGCAGCTTGCCTCGACACCCAATATCACACATTTCCTCCCTGAGATCATTTATTCATTTTCTCCGTATAGCTAAATGCGCTTTATTTATTCTGGGCAGATGGCTTATGTTTGCTCTGCACAGTGACAGCTTCAGACTAATGTATGTTACATGATGTATACGCACGCATTAGCCTGGCTGTGACAAATGTGGAATGAACTGTGGGTCAAATGGGATGGGCTCTTTAAATAACCTCGGAGACGTGGGAATATGTCTGCTGTACAGTTTAGTCTAGGGTTTCTTCCCCATCGGGGTTGGGTCTGTTGCCTATCCACTCTTCAGGCTGGGTGTAAAGTACGACTGGGAGACACATGACAGCAATTTAACCCCAGCTATGGTTCAGTCTGAGTATCGTCTCTGCTTACTGTTTAACTGCAGCATTAGACGGAGTGGCCCAAACATCTAGCAGAACTTCATTCCGTACCCCAGACACTAGAGCACTCCCCTGGCTTCCCCCCTCATATCTTTCAGCAGGGGATTCATTTTTGAGTGCAGGGGGATACAGGCAAACAATCAGCTTAGGTGTTGACTTAAAAATGTCAGTGGCCATTGTAGTAATATAGTCCACACCCATATATCACTTTGTAAATATGGACTCTCTGTCAAATAGCCCTAAACTGTGTGAGATTTATCTAAAAAACCCAAACACTGCAGCTGAATACTTCTATTACAGCCTCATTGTAACTGTCATTATCAGAGCTGAAGACAAAGCTGGAGACAAAGATTGGTTTATTTGTATTGCCCTTTCCACAAGCCTCTGAAAGCAACTTTGCTAGAACAAGCACTGAAGAACTGACCATAAATCTGAATCACTCCATATTCAACACATTTTCTCCATCAGAGACTTTCATGTTGTTCCTTTATGTCCTACCCTAAATTCCCACAATTCTATTTTCATGGGGAACTTATCCTCTTAATTTAGCTTCCCACTTGATACTGTCAGACCAGGTACCAGTCAAACATTAATCCAGTTATCTTGCAGAATCCATTGGTCTGGCTTTTTAGCACTGTGAATTTGTGCAGAAAGCAGCACAAGCAGCATCAGTATGATGTCAGTATGATTTGTAATCTAAGAAAATCTAGTGTCAATGTGCTTTCACTCTGACAGAGACTATGACCTATAACAGGCATACAGGTCAAGCCAGTATTTGTTAAAACGCCTGTTATGTCTCTCCAAAGGAGGGCCAGCTTCACCACTCAGATAGCCACTCCCTGCTGCAATGTTAAGATTTTTATAAAAATTGCTCGTAGCCTCTTTCCTTGTTTTTCGTGCTCGATCATCACTTATCGAGCCAGGCAACCACTTTTCACTTGACCCGCTGCTTCCTTAATGGGAACGAACTTTAAAGGGACTCCGGAGGGTTGAGGCACTTCTCCCCGCCTGTTTCACAGCAGATGAAAATAAAGTGGGGGTTAGCGGTGGGGAGATTTAAGACAGAGCCCCTGGACTCATACCTCCAGGCTGCCGGACATCGAATAAATCCTCGCAAATAAATTCCAGCAGCTTGAAACAACAGCATAACGCCTCTATCATGCCGATCTCTTGTTACCTGTCCGCACCTGCTAATCCCGCCGTGAAAAAGACGGGGCTGCCACAAAGGGCCTTTGTTCTGATGCGGCGTGACAGGTGTGAGGTTTTCAGCGCTGTGTTCCTGGACTGCCTTAACACGGAATGCTAAATGTAGCTTCATTTGTACGCTCCCGGCCCCGGGGTGCTGCTGCCTTTGTTGAGTTTCTACCCGGGCCAATTAATGTGTGTGTCACAGCAAACCTGTGGCACTGAGCACTCACACGGACACACTGTCTTGTTAGAATAAATCAAAGGAAAAGGTAGATAGAGGGGAGAAAAAAAAATCTCACCTAGAGCTTCTCATTACCACCATGCAAGTCCAGTTAATCCAAGTCCAGCTAAGGGATGAGGAAAAGGCAGATATCAGATGATTGCATGTGGGTTTAGCGTGTCCTCGTTGAGAAATGCGATGCTAACAACACAGTGGAGGGCATTTCGTTTGCCTCTTAACACCACACTGAAGGATTCCCTACAAATATCTCCAGATTCCTGCCTGTGGTCAGAGCTGGGGCAGCCACACTGTGGAGGTGCTCTACAGGGGTTTACGCTCCAGAGGGGGTCAATTGATGACCACTCTCCACCCCCCTCTGTGGCATCCTGCAGATCCCTGATACCACCTCCACATACCCCCCCACAGAGACAAGGCGTGGTTGCTCAGCAGGTACCTTCATCCGTATGAACTTGCCCTAGCGTACTACAGCAAGTGCCCACCTAGGAATTAAGCCTTTGGGTTACAGGTGCTGCTCCTCACAACTACACCACACTGCTTCTCCATTCATAAAGTATCTGTTAGAAGCATTAGACTTTTTGCTGTCAGAACAAATTATAGCCAGCGTAATTTCACTTCAAAATTTAATTAATAATGCATACCTCAGAAAACAGTGGAGTTGGTACAATTATAATAATGAGGAAGCTGCGAATAACCATCTACAGCACAAACATCTTAGAGTTACTCTCATTGTCTTCCTACAGCTCACAAATATGGCGCACTGAGGCCATTTTTTCATGCCCCCACCCCTCCGAAAGAGGTCAAAATGCAGAGGGTCTTGAAAAGTGAAGGAAAAAAAACAAGTAATCTCTTGTGATCTTATTAGTATTCATCTGTAACTGCATGTGGTGTGAAATGAGAAAAGAGGGATTAAGGGAACCTTGAGAGAGAAAGAGAGAGGGGAGAGGGGAAGAAAAACAGAGTGTAGACAGAGAGAGAGGACAGAGGAGGAGGGGTACATCAAGAAAGGAGAGAGAGGGTGGGAGGGAGGGAGGGAGAGGTAGGCAGGGGGAGTGGGGAAGAGGAGCGGGCGGGGAAACGCTGAGCGCACACGCCTCACCCCTGCACCTCTCCGAGATCGCCGAGTTGGCCGTGAGCCAGCCAGAGGCAGCCTGAATTAAGGTAAATCATTTTCTGCCTGAGAAATGAACACAGTAATATGATTGCAGAAGCCACACTGGAGTCAGCTTCCAATTGCTTTATTCCCAGGGTACGGCGGGGCAGGAATCCCCTGTCGACCCAGAATAAATGAAACAGTTGGAGTCTAAATGGAAAACATTCTAATTAAAATAAAACAGAAAAGATGAAACGAAACAAAATTCGACATTTCAATTCAGTGAGAAGCAGTGCATGATTCTCTCAGCTGGTTTTTATTTTGGTGCCTATTGAAACAGCTCCCTTCATCACATTTCACTGTCTTCCCATCAAAAGTGTGGACAAAAAGAAAATGAACAAGCCAAGAGAAGTCTAAGGTGCAGCAGTGCAGGCCAGACTGGGTTGGCTAACCTACACTGTGCATGTACCATTCAGCCCTGACTGAACATGAGATGAACATGAAGGGCCATGGCACACATCAAAGCCATCATCTGATTGGCTCCTAGTTCACTTGCTTTCACTTGCAGGTCAGCAGAGGATAAGAATAAACAAACAGTCACTTAATAGCAGGTAGATCAGCACTACACAGATCTGTGAGCTATCTGCATGGGAAGCTTATGCAATGATGAGATCAGGGAGGCAGGCAGAGATCCTTCAATCGATATGTGCACTTGTAATACACTAATGTAGAATCTGAGCTGGAGAGTTTAAATTGAGCAGTTGACAAAAACACAATTGGAACACATGCAATGCTATCCAATGTTTATGAATAATAAAGTTTCCCTGGAATTCCCCTCTACCTGAACCTGCGTTTTTCAGAGAGGGGAAATATGTCATCTAGGGAGAGGATCATTAAAAGTTGGCGAAGATGCACCCCTTGCATCTTTGGCCGTGCAAATCTCAGACCATGGCTTTAAGGACATTTTAGGAGGTCACTGGCAGGGTTCTGGATGAAAAAGCCATAGGCAGCTCTTCCATTTGCAGTTCCCTTTTACAGCTCACTAAATTACCCTCAATGCCAACCCCAAACACCCAGGACGTCCTCACAATGCTGCCCCTGTGAGCGTCAGCCCCGTCCATGCTGAGCGAAACAAACCAGGAGCCTTTCAAACCGCAGGCTCATTTGTTAGTCAGGAGGTTTAAATGCGGGCTTTGGGGCCCCCGAAACAAACCAGCGTGCCACTAAAATGAACTGCATCACAAAGCCTTTGCAGGGGATAAATGCTTGGGCAGCAGACTGATGCCTTTCCATCGGCTCACGCTAAGTTACTGCAGTTATTCAGCAAATACCTACGGCTGCTGGAATCCTGGGAAGTTTGGAGGGACACGTTTGCATCTCATTGCAATGCCTTTGTTTATGCCCGCCAATGGGGAAAATTAGTTCTATTTTTGGTCGTGTTTGACGGTTCACGATGAAGACATTTTATCTTTCTGTTTCTATTATTGCTACCCCCCCCCCAATCTCCACCGCTGCTGACAAAGATTAACAGCTGCTTTTATCTCATCCAGGATATTTTCTCCGGCGCGGCTGACGTTTCAGGCTCTCGACTGCCGTGTCAAGTCTTCTTCACAGGTTGTTGAGGATTCAGAATATAATTACAGCCACAGCTCCCGGTGTCAAAGCCTCACCCACGTCGCCCGCTGAAAGTTCAGCACAGCCTGGATGGGATTTTTGACACACTTGTCTCTGAATCAGAAACGTAGCAACACTGCAGCATTTCAGCCTGTTTACAGAGTGCATCCCTGGCATTTGCCAGGGGCCTTTTTTCTTAACTTCCCAAATCAGACTCTCACTGATTTGCGCCTATTATTCTTGTGTCTGGTGACTGAAAGGAAATGAATCCCCCTAATACAGATAACATCTGTCAATGAAAACACGGTTGAGAGGCAACAAGGGCACGCCGATGGGAGTTTCTTCTTAGGGCGGCAACAGGAAAAAATAACCTCTCCGCTCTCTCTCTCTCTCTCTCTCTCTCTCTCTCTCTCTCTCTCTTTCTCTCTCTCTCTCTCTCTCTCTCTCTCTCTCTCCCCTGTGAAAGGAATTGGGAGCACAAGCGGGTCTATAATCAGCCCTCCTGATGCCTTTCATATTGCAAAGACAAAACAGTTTAACCCCGTACTGACATGAACTGCAACACAGAGGCCTCGCCTAATTAATCACTCCTAAAAAACAGTGCGGAGGAGAGGGAAAGGAAGAGAGGGAGGGCAGAGGAGAGAGCGGGGGGAGGACAAGGAAAGCTCTCCACGTCTCTCATTAATCATTCTCTAGCAGGGATGACACCTAGCGATTATTTATTTGCACAGTCTACCCGAGCTGTCACAACAAACAGCCTGGTGGCTGCTGGGACATTTGTGACTGATTAATCAGTGGGCTGTCCTGGAGACTGGGGGGGGTTGAGGGGTGGACATGTGTTCCATAATCTGCCATCTATATTCTGGTCAATGGGCAGCACGAAGGATCCGGTTTTGGTACGTGGGCTAAAGAGGTGAGCAGGGCAAGGGGCGTGAGCCCCTATGTCTCAGGCAGCATCAGTAACAGATGGATGCTGTGACCTGCCGTGCATGGTGGGAATGAAAACAAGGGTCCGTTGCTCCGAGAGACTCTGCAGAGGCCAATGGAAAAAGCACAAGCGAGCGATGATGTGTCTTGCCGTTCACCGCAATGTGGAGTCTGCCGACCTTTGACCTTTACTCATTACTAAACACCAAGTGATCCCGATCAATACCCTGGGCCGTGCCAAAATCCCATCGATATCTGTGGAGGTATGATGGATGAGGGGATGATGTGAACGATGAGCGATTTGGACTTCTCAGAGGAGTTTGTAGGAGGGCAGAAAAATGACAGAAAAGCACAAAATTATCATCCCAGACAAAAGCTCCTAAAGCTGATTTGATAACCCATCCTGAAAAACATTTTTAATCTAGAATCCAACAGACATATAAAACTAAATATGACTGCTGTGGAAGCAATTTCTCTGAGGTCACTGACTTTTCTGCTATTCGGGTCAGCAGACTCTTACAATCTGATTTTATGTTACAGCTTTTAACACACAAACAAACACAGGTTCTATGTCTCCCTCCTTCTGTCTTTCAGACACACATACAGGCAATCACACATACTAACAAACACACAGTCGGGAATCAAATAATGGGATTCCCAGAGCTGTGCGGTGAGTTCTAATGTACAGGGTCAGAACTCATTACCATACGTACACCACACCCTTCCACTCAAACTGCGTTCAACGGATGCAAACAAAAACACATAACCGCCAGTGCTTTAATCTTCCTGCTCTCTCTCCTGCCTTGAGTCAGAGCCAGCGTCACCCACATGGCAGCCCCCGCACGGATCTCTCTCACAGCTCAGAGGAGTACCCACTTGCATAATTGGACTCGCCCACGGTTGCGGGCTTTCCACTACAACAGGCGGAACCAAATTAATCCAAGAGGACACCCTCGGCGGAAGGGGAACAACTTAGTCAACAGCCGGATGGAAATGCCATCCAACAGCATCCAGCTCCACTGCAATTCAAACAAGCTCGGCACCGCGGCTCGCACCAGGGCACTAAGCCAGTAAAGAAAGAAGAAGGAGCTGGTTGCCGGGAATTCATTCGACCGGTGATTAGGTAAACACTTAACTGGCAGCTCTGACAACATCGCTATCCTCTGCGGTAATTTGAACCTGGTCAGTAAAACTTGGCGGATACGTATTGACAACCATAGGGGGGAATAATTAGAAGAAAAATGTACACAGAGCACAGGGGCTGGGAGAGTACGAGCGGATTCTGAAATGAAGCTATCGGTTTGGGAAATCAACTCGCCCGATTCCGACTAATTAGACCAAAGCAGCAATTAGCTATTCATTTGTTGTGTAAAGGCGAGGGCTGGCTGGCGTGATCTGACAGGCACAGCGTGCGGGGACAGGGTCCTCGCAGTCATGTGCCAGATTGATTCATGGGAGGGAGCAGGGGAAATAAAGGAACCTGGAGCTCCTGGAGGTCAGGGCTGCAGCCGCAGCTGCGGGAGGACAATGGTGTGGAAGATTGTCAAGTGCTCATGGGTCCATTTCATTTAGCCTGGTATTATCATGAAGTCTTACACGTATTCAAATTAAGAGGATGAGGTGAGGAAGTATGCTTCAGGTTTTTAATCATAAAAAGAGACATCTTTGCCTCCATTCTTACCAAAATTCCCGTATGCTGGACAGCAATATGGGCTCACATTTCTTTAACACAGCAAAGATAGGCTACAGGCACCATTTTTAGGCCAGTGTGCCAAGAATATTTTAAACGACTCTGCACAGAGGCACAGAGCTGTGAGCTTGAGTGAACAAGTAAATCATCAATAATTAACATGCAAGCGCCTGGCTGAAGGAATCTTACCGTTGCTGCAGTTTCTTGTGTTACACTGCACAGCGAAACTAATGAGAAATTGTCAATGACAAGCGAATGGAAAGCAATCTATAATGAGCATTACAGCATGCCCAAACACACTGCAGGTGAAATTCATTCTACATGCGCTTAAACACACCTAGTCAGCACTAACTTAATTTAATGGCCTCTGACATATAATAAAAATCACCGGGACACTTCCAGGTACACGCCACTTCAAGAGGCCTTGACGTATTTACGATCAGGGGCTGGGGGGTCTCGATTGCAGTATAAGTGGCCATGTTTTGTCCTGCGTTCTGAGGCCATCATCAATCCCCCTGCACTCGGGGCAGCTGAGGTTCCTCAATGCCTCGCAGACCTGGATGCACATCAAAGCCATCAGGGGCTCCCACTCACCTACAGGCAGACAGAGCTACGCTTTTTTATCTCTGCATCCCTGAGAGCTCCGTTATAGACCCCTATAGTGATGCTCGCTCTCTATCACCCGCTCGCTCGCTCGCTCCCCACTCCCAGAAACCCATGCCACAGGGGCTGAGTCCTTGCAGTGAACTCCCCTCACAGGAGGTGGCTGCCGGACAAATCAAATCTAAATGCCGAGTGCGCTGCAAAGCTGCAAGGCTGTCAGCCCCCCAGCCTGTGGACATATGAAGTGTCTGTCTTGGCTCGCCTAGTAATCCTGCATGTTTACATGCAATGCAGACGAGGGGATTAGAATTAAGCACAAATGGAGTGGCATTTAACATGCAAGAGCCACGTCCCTCTAAAACACCTGATCTGGGTCAAACATGCGAGGCGTATGTGTGGCCATTACGCAGAGGCTGCAGGGACACCAGGCTGCCCTTCGACTGGTGCATGCCCACGGACACTCGACACTTGCCCCCCGATCAATACATCCCAGCAGGGCCCTGGCGCTCCTACATTTGTACTGTTTTCAATATGAATGGGAGAGCTACTGCAGGGAAAGAGTGATGGGGGCAATTACATGGAGATACGGAGCTCCTGCTGCCCACGGACATCCTCCCCTCCACCCCCCACCTCCTGCAGAACCCCCTCCAGCACACCGCCACTCAATTGACAACAAAGATGCTGCTGCATCAGGTGACAAAGCACACAGGAAAGACAACTCCCGCCACCTGATTGACAACATCCCTCCCTTTGTTCTCCAGAAAAAGGATCTGTTCGATCGCCCCCGTTCCTTCCCTCCGCTCTAGAGTGGGGTGTTAACACAGACCTGAGTCAGCAGTTATCTTTCATGACACCACATACACCACCTAACGCCCACCACCAACACCGCCCCCCCATCCCACCCACCCCTCCCCAACAGATCCGTGGCTCAGAAAGTGTCAGTGCAGGTCTGGCTCAGAGAACTTGTTTACAATCCGACCCGACATGCACAAGCGCTCTGGCGAGGGGACGTCACAACAGCGGCCTTCAGATCAGCACCCTGGGCATTTCCGCGTCATATGCTGACACGGTCCCCCCTGAGAGACGGACCTGGCTGGGGACCGACAGAGCCGCACCCCGCTCCCAATCAGCAGGGGACTCTGTCAGCCGGTGGGCTCTGATGAGCCAGTGTCATCTGACCCATTTACCCAACCACAGCAGGACACATGGGGCCTGCGCTTCTGCTTAAAATAAAAAAACAGGATAGCGGGGAATTTAAAGAAGCAACAGTTTCTGTAGACTTTGAGACATTGGACAACAAGGAGTTAAAACATTCTACGTGTTCCTTTGGATGGTGTTAAGAATGTTAAGAGAGGCTGGTAGATGTAGGGACAGACCGAAGTTGGAACCAGTGTCCCCATTAACACCCATTACTTGAGAGCAGCAGGGGGCAGGGGACTTGTGAGGCCATCCATCTGGCCGTGAAAGTCACACAATAGTCCCAAGGGAGAGGAGGGGATCGAGTTCTCTCCCTGGGGCACCGGAGCAGAGAGGTGGCTCCACCAACACCTCCACACTGATGATGCTCGACAGGCTACTGATAGCTTTTAACACCTGGGCTTATCTCTGCCTGCAATGTAAACCAATTCCACAATCTCAGCTGCTGCTCCCTGCTCACATTAAACATGGGGAGGCTGACGGCCTTATGTGAAAATGCCAGCTGCCAAAGTATCAGACAAACAAAGAACGACGAAAGTATTCATCAGGCCAAACAGAAACTAAACCTATTGCTTGTGTTTATCAACAGAGGGGCTCAAAGGTCTTTACTTTAAGACCAGGCAGATACGCAGTTAGAAAGTTTTAAAAAGAAAGTGATCAAAAAAAAACCTTCAAACTTCAGAAAATCGATTCAGAAAATCAGACCTGCATGTCAGGTTGTGCTAGTGCAAAAATCTCCCTTGAACATCTGAGCTCCTGGAAACTTTTCCTAAAAGCAGAATGAAGGCTTACCTCAGATGTCAATCACATTCTCTTCTAAAGAACACTTTGCTCACAGCTCCCTACTGGCTGCAACAGAACTCCAAGAAGCACAACTGCAGAGAAAATCAGTATGACCTAACCGCTTTTTACCAAACAGAGATCAGACTCAAAACTCTGGGAAACAGCATACAACAGCATACTGCGCTACGTCCCATCTCTCTGGTAGGTGAGCTTGTGGCGGTGTGTTCCACTTACTTGAGCCCCATGGTGATGCCCCTGACGGTCCCCTCCGAATGTGCTGTCCCACTGGCGGTCTGGAGCCTGGCTCTGAGTCCGCCCACCCTCTCTGTCAGAACGCACTGAGCCCACTGTGCCTAACGCTCTTCTCTTTATCCCCCAGCAGCACAGCACAGCCCCGCACAGCGCCGCCCGGCCGCCCACAGCTTCTCCCTCCACTCAGCATTAATCGCTTTGGCCAATTTGTTACTGACGAGGATTACAGCTGCCACTCAAAACTCTGCCAGCCCGGGTGGATGATTCGCCTGGCTTGTCCCTGATCTCTCGCTCTCTCCCTCTGTCAGACTTGCGGGGCCCAGATGGTGTTATCTCCAAGCATGGTGTGACTGAGCGACTGGGTGAGTGAGTGAGTGAGCGCAAGTCACCCCTACAGCCACCATCCCACCCACTGCATCACCCCCCCCCCCCCCCCCCCCTGCTCACACAGGAAGTCCGGGACCCATCAGCCAATCCCCAGGCCATTCACACATGCAGGGCATGAATAGGTGTGGGCTGCTGCTATTAGGATTCATGAGAAGTTTCCCTTTGAAGCCTTACGCAGCTCCTAAACCTGAGCTAGCCTGTCGCAACCCATTCTCATTTATGACAGCTGCCTTTGCTGCATTGTGCGTCCAGACCAAAGATGGGGCAAGTCTGCGGGTTGGTCCAGGAGTACTGGTGGACCTCAAGTTATGCAGGGTGTTAGCACTTAATATCAAAGTGGCAGAAATCAAGCTGGGCCATTCATTGTATAATGGTGTGAAATTCACATGCTAAGAGCAGGGGCAGAGTGTAAAACACTATTAGCTGAATAGAAAACAACTTAAGCAAGAATCACACCCTGGTGTAAAAGCCCTGTAGGCAACTTCAGGGCTAACCACTTTCATGCATGACTCAGACATTACTGTTGTGGTACACATTGTAACTAACAGACACGATTTGCTGGGAAATAATTTTACAATAATTCATGGAAAATTTATTCTAAATTGAAAACTGTAAAGACAGACAGAGAAGCCTACATTACAAAATAAATGCAACGCCAACTCATCTGACTCACAAAAAAAAAGAAACACACTGGGAAATCTTTGTAATGCCATCCTGCACACGGAGGACCACGCGACCGTGTGCAGGCATTGAAAAGCATGTTTCTATGGTTACTTTCCATGGCCCTGACGCAGGGCGCTTTATATTCCACACAAAGCGCTGGCCTTGGCGGGCGAGACCGCGCCGCTCCGCCGCGGCCGCAAAGCCGTCATTAAGCGGGCTCACCTGGTCGGGGGCTGCGGAGGCTCGCGGCCATAAAGCCATTTCCTCCTCCGCTCTCCAGGCACATTCCTTCAAACAGCTGTCCCCTCGGCCCGCCCACGCCCCGCTCCAGACACCACAAATCCCACTCCGTTTCATCTGCCTCACTGTGTCTGTCCCATCCCCTACAGCACACCTTCCAGTGATGGATTAAACTGCCAGGAATACTCTGTGTGTTTCTGGGTTATTCTTCCCCTAAAAGACAAACACACAGGGTCCAGAGCTGCAGATCCGCTCCCCGTCCTACTCCTCCTGGCTGGCCCATGCTCTGTGTGCTAGGAGGTTTCATCTTGTTCAGTGTCTTTCCCCTCCAGTCTAGCACACCTTCCAGTGATGGATTAAACTGCCAGGAATACTCTGTGTGTTTCTGGGTTATTCTTCTCCCAACAGACGAACACGTAGGGGCCAGAGCTGCAGAATCGTTCCCCGTCCTACTCCTCCTGGCTGGCCGATGCCCCGTGTGCATCTGTGTGCTGGGAGGTGAATCAATATACCTGGGCCCAATCTGCAGGTGTTAATTGGCCTGCAGAATGCGCGGGGGCTGAAAGGCATTAGTCATTTAGCAGCGGGACACTTCTGTTTGTCCTGCCTGTTTTCATTAAGGGCTCAGTGTCAATACGCTAATCATATGCCCAGTCACAGAGCAATCAGCGCTCAGAGCGCTAGCAGGCAGCACTCACGCCAACCCCCCCCCCCCACCCCTCCCCATCCCAAAACACATGCACACGCACACCGATAAGACCCTGGCCTTTCGCTCACCTCAATTACCAGCGGGCTATTTCACGGTCAGTCTAATGGCCAATTGCTCGCTATCGACCAGGAGCAGGCTTTGTTTCGGCACACTCGAGTTCATGTGGACAAAACATGGGGACTGCGACGGGCGTGAGGGGTGGGCCAGATACTCCAGCGCTGAAGGCTAAATCAGCAGCTAATTTGCTTCGACATACCCAGCAGAAATCAGAATGATGTGCATTATGCAGGACACCCCACTGAAAGACAGTGGTTATCCATAATGACAGAGGGGTTTGAGGTATGCACAATGATTTGAGGCATTCAGGCGCAGAGCGAAACATGCACCAGCAGGAATCAGATTTTTGTCTCCATCAATTCAGCTCATCATCCTTGTTTAAGACTGCAAAACAACTTCCCACCAAAATGATATCTGTTTATCTAAATTGCTTTGGCTCGTTGCTTAATACATTTGGCTCACTGCTTAATACATTTGAACGCAGACCAAGTGGTCTATTTCTGACCTGACAGTGAAGTTCGGATTATGAGGAGAGCCAGCAGAAGCATTGAGCCAGCAGGACAGACAGGAGGCAGAGAGAGAGGAATTGGGGACACACAGCCTGGGTCAGGAGACCACTCCTCCAGGTCAGGGCGCACTCTTTAGAGAATATGTCCCAAGCAGATATGTGTCCGCAGCTGAACTTCAGTTTACGGAGGGCAGACAAGGCTGAGCTCCCCTCGGCTGGGGACAGAGGGAGGCCTGTGCAGTGATCCTACGATTAACAGCCTCTCTCTGGAATGGGAATGTGACAAACAGCAGCAAATAGTGGCATGAGCCAATAGGAGCAATTGCGCGTGTCAGTACACGCATTCAAGTGTGTGTGTGTGTGTGTGTGTATGTGTGTGTTTTTGTGTATGTGCATGCTGTGAATGGAAGGTTTCAAATGGAGCCATCAAAATACAATGTAATTTAAATGAATGAACTTTTTTTTTTTCCAAAGTGAAAAGGAAAGACAGCTAAATTAAACAAACATGCTCTCTGTAAACGATCAACATATTTTGCACTTTCCATTCCGCAGCTATCTAATTACATTCTAATTAACATTTGATATTTGGGTCTGGTGCGCTGCTTGAGCAAGCGTGCTGAATGTCAAACAAGTGTCTCAGGAGCAGATCAGGCTCCAGAAGGGAGGAGCCATGGTTTGGATATTCTTGTCAAATATCCAGGGTCCTCACTGTTTCCTCTCTTCCCAACTAATTATTTCTTTAGAGGAATAAAACTGGATGCTTAGCATTAATGAGATTCCTACAACTCCCAAAACACGGAGTTCGGATACGATGCTCTTCAGCCCTTTTGCTTTGCGGATTGTGCACCAGTGGGTTTCCGTGAGCAAGAGGAATTTGTTTAAAAACAGCTGAAAAAGGGCGGTCTGAGAACAATGCTGGACTGCACCCCGAGGTTTGGATTAACCGGAAAAACCATCCATAATGAACAATATTATCTGGGCTCCGCTCCATCAAAACATACAGCCGATGGATGTGGAAAGGCATTGCCTGATATTGGTGCCTGAGTGCAAGTCCACAACTACAAGACTGATGAATGGTAATGATAATAATTTTGCCTTGTAACAAATGTTTTCTGTCTGTGCACCTTCACCCTGCTATATGTGAAGAATTTCAGGCTGTTTGAAGTTGACGCAGGGGTCATCGTGTTTTTCTGAACCCAGCAAAACAAAAAATTCTTTGGCAGAGAAATATCTGGGGATGAAACGCAAGGCGGGACCCTCTGATCATTTCCGTCGCCTCACCTCCCTTCCCAAAAGGCTGCGCTGGGTGAAAAAAACCAAGCCGCGATTTCCTCGATTTCCTCTGAGAAAGCTCTCCCAAAACGCTCTTCTTTTTAAGAGCACATCCAAAGCAAACACAACTAAAGTAAAATTATGTGATAAAATTAACCCTGCCCTTGACTGGGTCACCCCTCACTGTTTAAGCTCGACCCGGCTGCTCTCGCACAGGAAGTGACATGTCCACAGATCCTGCTGCCCCCGTCTGCCGTCCTCTTACCTCTGATGTTCCTTACATTTGATTTTGTCTCTCCCGGCCCCATCAGACTTGGCGAGGGGACTCCATTGGGTAAGCCAAGTCTCACCCCATAAGGACTCCCAATGCCCCTATCTGACTCTGATAGTATCCAATGCATCAGTATTACCCAGCTTCCCTTAGGCACCAATCTATTATATACAGCATTCTCCTGCAGAAAGAAGGCTTTCGACTGTGATACCATTTCAAACCGGCCAGTCCAGGCATACATCAATGGCATTTTACCATATTAGGAAGGGATATCATCAGCGACCTACAATCCCAGCTGAAGAAAAGAAAACCCCAGAGATACGGCATGGCCAGGGGCAACTCAGAGCCCGGGGAAGGTTAGGAGATGCTCAATGATGCTGACAGGACAGGACTGAGGATAGGCAAAAGAATGAAGCAAAATGCAAATTCATCATGTCGCTCCCCCGGCACACGCTCTCACTGATCGTGCTGAGCCGGGGGGTCTGTAGGGGAGGTCAGGTGACACACCGGGGGCCAGCAGCCCTGCTTACCTGATGAAGAAGGAGGCCGCGGCAGACGTGCCGTGGGACGGAGCAGGGGGGCTGGCCGTGGCCTGCACCGGATGGACCGGGCTGCCCTGGAGGGCGGGCGGCGGGCAGCTGCTTGCACCCGCGACGGAGGCCTCGGGGGTCACGCTCTCCCACTCCGCTTCGGCCGTCAAGCCCTGAGTCTGCCGGGAAACAAGGGGGGGTGAGTGTGTTGAGCCAACGGGCCTCAGGAATTAAATTATACTCGCACCTCTCTTCCAGCACATTTACCAACTAATCTCCACAGATGGACAGGCATCTGCCGGACTCTCGCCCCTCTGAGTCCATATCAGTGCCCTATGCCTGGATGCACTCTCAGTATGGTAGGTCAAGGAGCCCATTTCCCAAATACCTGCACTATTCTCCCCCGCTGACATTCTGAGAGGGAAGGATAAAATCCAGTAAAATGAAAATTAGGTGCAACTGCATTATAAAAGCCTTTACTAATGTGTGGGTTTGATGGCCCCCTCCTATCCGTTCCCCTGTGACGACATGCGGGGGGCTCAGATGAACAGCCGGCTGGGAGCAGCTGGGCCATGCAGCGGGTCTATAGGTCAGGCAGGCAGAAGGTTGGAGCTCTGCGTCCTGTGGCCCCGAGGGCAGAAATGACCGCGAGCGATGGTGTGCTGCTACAGGGCTCTGAGTCAGGGAGGCCCGAGGCGCCAGCTCCAGCAGCTCTCAGGCAGAGAAACGACACTGGCTCTTGACAGGCTGGTGGGCATGAAAACCCAGCAGCAATGTCCCTGCGAAAGCTGCTCCTCACACAGGTGCCTGCCTGCCTCCTGCACACTCCACTCATCAGAGAGGTTTTTCTACTGTCCTCACCCTGCCTGACCGCGGCACACAGCCACTGACAGGCCTCGCCATAGCAACGAAGAGTGGCCAATCATGCAGGCTGAGATTCAGCCTTTACAATTCACGCTATTGTTTCTGCCTCACGCCCGTTTCTGCCTGCTCGGCCTGAATCTTTCACTGCCGAGCAAACTCTATTCTCAGAGGTCTCGGGGGAGTGTCTAAAGCCGGTGTCCTCACCTGGCATTTAGACAGCATGCAAGGCTTGGTACCGAGCCAGCCCTCCTCATCACCATGCTGGCTCACGTGAGGCCGTACAGCTGTCTGTCAAAATGAACCCTCCTTCCAGCCTTCCACATCCACGCTCTTCCATGCTAATGAGCCTGACAGGAAGCTGGTCACTGGTTTACCTCGATCCCAGCCACTGAGCCACTGGCCAGGCTGATTATTCAGCAACTGAATGGACTGGGCTGAATGTGCATTAACAGGCTAACAGGATTACCGAGAGGCATCTCATCAGCGTCTGCAGCTAAAACACACCAGCGAGGGCAGAACAAGTGCTGCAGTCCTTCACCGCTCGCTCCATAATTAATTCTGAATTAGTGTGTCACTCTACATCTTTTATTGCTGCGGCAAGCCCGCTCCATCCCTTTACGACAGTAAATGACACCCACATCTTTGTGTAAATATATGGCACCGATAAAAGACAAAAAAAAACCCTAAGCACAGTGGCTGAGGGATTCTTTGGACAGAATAAAAAAGAATCAATGTTTTTCTCTCTCTCTCTCTCTCTCTCTCTCTCTCTCTCTCTCACGTGTCACTGGGGAGTCATACATACTCCAGCTCTGACTGATCACCTGTTTTATTATTCCTGGCAAAATAACTGTCTTATTACCATAATCTTCGAGTCAGGAACGGCGAACTGATTACACAGAGAGTATAATGACTAGCACAAACGCAAACTCTCTTGTTAGCCAGAGGAATATCAAAGCTGTAACTCCACACTTGTGAGAGATGAGGCATGTTTTTCCTGTTCATAAAATGAGATGTTTCTTTATGTTGCTATTCTGATGCTTCCCAGAATTGCTTTGGCTTTCATTATTTTTAAGGTTGCTCCCCACATCTAAAGGGTCAGGCGAGGCTGAGTCCCTGATCAGAACATGTCAAAGGTTGTTTATTGGCACAAACATGACAGCTTGTATGGAAAAGAACACAAACAGTGAACTTTGTCCATACCCCGATAACACAGTAATGTACACATCTCAGGGCTGATGGTCTTAATTTAAAAATGCTGTGTGTCGTTTGACAGTAAAAATCATATCAAAGTTCTCAGGTTACTCAACATATCTACTGCATTTATGTTCAAAGTTTAGTTACCAAAGTAACATCACCATTCCCCACGAGTTTAAATTTTCCGCTGATGGAACTTGATGGCTGACCTACTTAATGCAGCGTAACATATGAGCTCCGTGTGTTAAACTGCAGCCGCATAACCCACTTATGAAAGTGCACACACAACAGTTTCATTACAAAATCTGGCTTTTCATGTGTGACACAGACATGTTGATTTTTTACGCTCCCAGAGGCTTCCCTAAAGCCGGCCGGTTAACTTTAAAGAAGGGCTTTTTCCTGAGTGTGACTTCCAGCTTGTCTGTTTCCTATTTAGCCTTACATTAACCTTGGCTCAAGCTAAAGCACAAAGACGTGCGAAGTCAAACACAACGGCGTGTTTTGATTTCAGCTCCACATTTCAGGGAAAGAAAATAATCCCAACACGGAAAGACAGAAATTTGGAGATGGTGAGCCGGTTTTTCGTTTCACGGTTGTGATTTTGTAAGTGCTTAATGGAGAGGTGGGACTCACACAGAAATGAACTGAGAGAACCCCCCCCCCAACCCCCACCCCCTGCATCCATCCGCGTGGAATAGCAGGGGTCATGCCGGCTCTGTGACATGCGAGTCACTCAGCACAGGCCGTGAAGGTATGCATATACATCACTTCAATGTAATCCACAATAATACCTTTACTGGCTTCGTGGGAGACTATCTAGATAACGCATCACACCAGAGTCCCAGAGTCAGAGCGGTGTCAGGTTCTAATCAAGTGGCTGCAGGCTGAAAGCAGGAGAGGCAAGCTGTCAGAGGGAAAATGTGCACCGGGCTGGGCACTGGGCCTGCTCCTCCCAGGCAGCTGGTTAACAGACTGCAGAGGCAGGCGCATGGAGAACGGGAAGCCGGCCTGTCAGATCCCTCCCCTCCAGGGAGAGGGAGGACTTAAGTTCTTAAGGCAACTTGCTCTTTAAGTGCCCGGGACGTGCTGACCCCGGGTGGGGAGAGAGCTTGGCGAATCCCCTGTCAGGTAATTAGGCCGCGTCAGGGCCGAGGGTCCACAGGGCTTAGTGCCGGTAATGAGCCCGGGCTCCAGCCCATGTCCCCTCCGTCTCCGTCTGTTTCTCAGAGAGAAAGGGGGCCGCAGACAGCACCGCTCCCCCCACGGCTCCGCACAATCACAGGCCAAAGGGGTGTCCTCCCCCCCACCACAGAGCTCTTGACAGTCAAAAGGGCAGCGCTACTTAGAGCTGGTACATAGTGGGGCTCCCAGGCAACCTTTGCTCTCTGTGTGCACCGGGCTGTTGTGGTTCAGCGGAGTTAATATGTCGCTGTCTTGCCGCAGCTGAGGGCGGATGTCTGTGGGCAGCTGAAAATAAAAGAGAGGGTCTGGAGGCAGACAGCAAAATGTTCTTGAATGTTCTGAGGTGTGCAGTGACATGAGAAATTCCCCAGGGAGGGTGATATCACCAAAGCAGACAAATACAGCAGTGTGGAACTTGCCTCTGCCCTTATTGTGTCCAGAGCAGGGCTAACACTAGCACAAAGCTAATGCTGCCAAGTTTCAGTGTGCTGCCTCAAACAGCGGGGCAACGGTTGAGCTCAGGCGTCAGTAGACACAGCCCGGGCAGACGGACATGCTCCTAAGCACAGCAAGCTCCAAACAAATCACTTCAGCCAGAGAACGGAACCAATGGCCGCAGCCAGAGCCGAACCAGGGGAAACAGGAATTCCTCAGAGGAAAAGCCCCAAATGATGATTGAAAACAAATCTATGCCTCCTCCCCACCCTCGCACCCCGACTCCACCCCCTTGCTCCCTCCCCCACACCGGTGGCACCATGCCATGCCGACCCAGCGGAACTGCAGCGGAGAGCCGTGCAGACAGTCCACAGGGCTTCCAATGGAAAGCAGACAACAGCAGGGGGGTCACATGGGGCTACGGCCAGACAAGAATAAAGAAAAACATTCAACAGAGCATGCTGCCTACAGCGCCAATTTTAGAAAAATCCCAGGGTCAGCACATGGTCTGGGAAGATTAGGGCACACTGCAGAGCATGCTGTATGTGACTGTGGACGTTTAGATCATTTGGGCAGATTAAGCTTTCCTGTTCCCACTTCTGTGATTATTGTGATTCTGAAATGTTATTGCGCAAAAAAAGTTCACCTGGACAACTTTTTCTGCTATGCATCCTTTGGCGGCTCCCTCCCCGATATTTAATACGATCCACATCTCTCTGATCTGGGGAGAAGCCGAAAGCACGGCGCGTGAAATGAATGAGGAAAGCGGGAGGAAGAGAAAAGTGACCGCGGGAGCCTCAGATTCTCAGAGCCGCGTCCTCCACTGTCAGGGCCCAGCCACTCGGAAACGCCTCAGTCAGCTCAGCCGAGCCGGACTCGTGTTCGCTCTTCCAATTATGCTCCCCAGATGGATGTCAAATGCTCTTTTTCACTTCAGGTGAGGCGGCGGTCCCATCTGTTGGTTCTGAGAGGGGCTTTTTTTCCCCTCTCCTTCTGCTCATTGCTTCTTCCATTCAAAACCGCACGCACTCCCTGCCGCACCAGGTCCCCGGCAAATCAAACTTCCAAGGTGCCCCATTAGAGCCTCTGAGCGCTGATGATGCCTCAGGCTCCATGAATAAGATTCCCCTCCCAAGGATTGCTGTCAGACAGAGGCGGGCTCCTTTCCTTTGTTTGCGCCACGTGCTGAGCTTTTCCCCCAAGAAATCAATCTGGAGTCATGAATTAAAGCCCCGACTTTCAGCACAACGAGGGGGCCCTCCGTAGCCCACGGTTTATTTTTTTGTCATGTTGAGGGATTCCGCTTTCTAATGAAAGAGTAGGCCTTTAAAGATAATGGCGGACGCATTTCTGGGTTGCTTTTATTCGGTGTCCTGAAGGGACGGCCGGGGTCTCGGCAGGAGCTGTGGCTGTGGTTCTCCGCGGGCGAGATGCGCCGCCGCCTGAAACAGCCCTAATTGCTTGGAGAGGCTTTCATGCAGCACTGCTCTCTTTGCCATGCGCTGCACACTCTCAGTTAAAAGCCTTGGCGGTCATGCTTTCACCGACACACAGGCACTTGTTGACACTGGGGAGAGAGGCTGCCCGTATTTGCTGTTTTAGAATGTAGAAAGTCGACAGCGGGAAGGTCTGGCATTGTTTTGGTTCACTGTTTTCCTGTCCATGAGGACCTATAAATGTTCATATAAGGGGCTGCTACATACCTATAGGTTTCGGTAGGAGTGTCATTTTGGAGTGTCATTCACAGTTCTGATGGGCCTGTGGAAACTGTGCTCTGATTTTAACTCCAGTCTCACCCCTCCGTTTGTTACACTAGCCCAATCGTTACTTAGTTCAGCATTTTTTTATAACAAGGCCGTATTGTCCTAGTGCTGCACTGATTTAGCAAATTTAATTGGTTTGCATCAAAACCAGCACACACACTTACCCTCAAGGAAATGCATTTGATCATCTCCTTAAAGATACCATTAAATATCACTTAGATAAAAACAACACTACAAAGGCACTATGAAAAACCTGGTCAGGAATAGACAGGGCTCCTTGTAACCCCTGGTTGTACTGTACACACTGGGTACCCACTGAGAAATCTCACAGGGTGGTGATAAAGCAGGCTGGGGTTTGATCAGATGTGCCTTTCAGTGGAAGGGGAGACACCAAGAGCATGCAGAACACTGTGATGTGTTATACACCCGCATCTCTGTACTGACTGAAGACAACTAACAGCAAATAGCAAATCCTTACTCCTCCATTTCATAAACATCAGAAAACAAGATCAAGAAAAGGTACTGTTACTGCTACTTTGGTGGATCCCCTTCTTAATGGCTTTTTGCCATCTAGAGTATCTTGAGGTAACACCTCTAGAGGATCTAGAGGAAATGTACCTTCTGTGCAGAAAAAAGTCAGTTAGTTAATGAATGAGTGAGGGACACAAATGTCTCTATAGCTGTTCAGACACAGCCAAAATCAGCTCTATCGCACTTACTCTGTTCTCATCCTTTACTCTCTCGGCCTCAGCGAAGGAGAATGCATATTCATGAAACTAATAAAGAATGTGCCTCGTCATACACTTCCATCATTCCAATCAATTACGACCATTCACCCCCGGGATGTTACCCAGGCTGATGTTTGCATATCCAATACGCCTATTGATTTTGGCATCTGTGCACTTTCATTAATGTCCCTAATAAGCAGGGCTGTGATCCAACCTTGGTAAGGAGATAGATCCAGGAGAGCTCATTCACACTTGATGATCCAGATCTAAGTGTGTGCCAAAAGTGGACTCTGTGCATGTCCCCACCTAGCAGGACACAGTACCATGTGCCTGAGAATATAATCAGTCCATCACAGCTGTGGGCAAATATTGTTCTTGTGGAGACACTTCTCACTTCTCATTGGAGACACAGATATCAGCTTTTGTAACCATATGTTTCTCATTGCTGAAATGACAAGACATTGCACATCAAATGTTTTTAAAAGATTGAAACAGTACTGCACACAGTACTGAGAGAACCTGTACAGGGTGAATTTTGAAACCATGAGGAAAACTCTCAGGTATCCACCAGGGAGCACAGCTTGAATTTTTTCTACGGCTGTCCTTGTTAATTTGAGCAGCCAACTGAGTGTGTTTCCCCTGTTAGTCATGCTAGTAGAGACCCTTTATAAGCCACATTTCCCTAAAGATTGTACATCATTGCATCACAGAGGCCTCACTGAGGTTCACATGAGTATCCTTTACTGGTGCTGTGTGGACTAGATGCTCTAGCCAATAAAGGCCCCACAGATCCACAGGTCAATTCAAGGATTTTTTGGATCTCCTGAAAAGTATAGGTTTCTTTGTAGCTGTAATTGGTCAGGCCTGATAAATCCCCTTTGTGACATCATCAGGCTGTGACATTTGAGTCTAATACCTGAAAGCCGGCCCTATCACTGTCATGTTTAGGAAGCCCTGGCCTTGAATTTGCTATGGGAAGCATGATCACCCCCTGCACACCAACACACAGCAAGCCCTTAATGAAACTCTGCGTATTACTAAATAACTTCAAGACCACACACAGAGGGGAGAATTATGGGAACTGTGTCTATGCTGCAAATGAGTAATCAGTCTGAGTAACAGCTTTTAAAGGCCTTGGAGGAAAAGGTCACCATATTAGTAATGGTCTCAAAAGTAACCCTCTAACACCCAGGGTCAGACCTCTGAACAACCAAAGGCTGTGTCTCCAGGGGAGTTCTCAGATACGAGGTCTCCAACAGCTCAGAATGTCTAGATTCTGTGGTTCTTAAATGCCTAAAACGCTGACCTATATAATTGGTCCAGGCAGCAAAGTTTTCAATATTGTCAGTTGTTTCAGCTATTTCCTTTGCATGAAAAGGCCTAGCTTTAGAATATATCTCACAATCTTAACCAAATAACAAGCTCCCCTGAAATCACTCAGATTAGTGGTATAATGAAAAATGAGTGTTTTTTGAGATATCCATCACATGCAGGAGTGGTGAGAGGGGTGTGGGCAGTGAGGGGGTAGGATCTTACCAGGCAGGGCTGCGGCAGGAAGTTGTTGACGCGGGAGATGCTCCACATGCCCTCCAGATACTGCTGCGCCTGGATGGTGACGGAGCTGAGGGTGCTCGTCAGCGGCCCCGTCCCAACCGTCACCTGCACGCTGGACTTGGCCCCGCCGGAGGCGCCCGGCTGCCAGCCCAGCCCCCTGCGCCTGTCCCCCGCGGACAGGATGGTGTGGGCTTTGGCGGGCTGCTTCCCCGCGGGCGCCGCCCAGTCGCGGGGGGAGGAGAGCGTGACCACGCCGTGGGCTGCAGGGCGCGGGGGAAGGCCCGCGAGGGCGCTGGGCGGCAGGTCGGGCATGTCTTTGGCCAGGGCCAGGATGGTCTGGAGGGCCTGCTGTCTCAGCTGGTGGGGAGGGGCAGTGCAGACCTCACAGCGGCCCCCACCCTCATGCCGGCCCAGCGGAGGGTACTCAGGCACTTGGAGCTTGTCGAAGAGGAAGGCGGCGAAGCCCGGGTCCTGAGGGGGAGGAGACAGAGAGAGGTGATTAAAGCTGCTCCGATCCACACACAAACAAAAGGAGGAAATAACGCCTCCGACTGCTCCGTCCTACATGTTAGGCTGATTTCTTGGATGTGGGGGATTCGGGGTGCCGTCTGGTCATGATATTAATCAGACAGTGGAAAAGGCCACTGGTGTGGTCTGGAGTCTCCCCTGGGAATGTGCCACAGACCCCCAGTCTAAATCCTGGCTTAACCGCTTCCTGACCCAAAAGGCAGTGTTTGTTTAGATCACTATCCTCAGCCTGCAGCTGCAGAGACCAGATCGCATTGCAAACGTTTGTGCCCCTACCTCAGTAATTGCCTGGGTCTTAGGGGAAGGCAAACAGTGGAAAAATTAGACAAGAAAACTTTGCGGAGAGGAAGTGCGGGGATTAGGGAATTAGACCCCACGAGCCCGAGAGAATCCGACCGTTCCCCTCAAACCCAATCCGGCTCTCCTGCCGATGGTTCAGACAGGGCTTTTAGCACAAGCTGCCTCGTATGGCTTACTTGGTCTAATGCCTTGCAACAGGTGAGACTGAGGAAGTGCTTTACACACCACTGCCCTGATCATTACCCACAGAAAAGGGAAACAGAGACCCAAAAAAGGAAAATACACTGCATGGAAGACACTCTGCAGAGAGTCCCTTCCCCTCTCTCCTTGCCCCCCTCCAGCAAATCCCTGACTACCTGACACACACCTCAGATGGTGTGGGTGGGGGTAGGGGGAGAAACAAAACAACAGCTGAACTGATTGGGGAAATCTCAGCCGAGTATTTACATATGATAAGACGCTCGGCATGAAAATAATCATCTGTGCCTGAAAGGCAGAGGCTTGAGCCACACCTGATGGCCTCTCCTGTCTCCTGCTCTTATAGTTATAATTAGCCAGAGTCCACAATGCACAGGAGAAAGGCTGACAGCCTCACACACACACACTCCTCTCTCTGCCTGTCTCTCTCTCTCTACCTCTTTCACACTGAAGTCTCTTAAGGGGCATAAAGGGTGAAAGCTCAAGTCTGGCAGCATTAAGGCCAAACACAACAAAGGCCCACAGATGCATAAACGTTTATGAGGCCTCTGCTCTTCAGAGACACGGCGCTAATCAAGTGGAGTGAGATGGCAGGGGAAAAAGAGCGACCGCAGGTCGAGCTCTCCGGCGTGCGTCCGCAGGACCATACAACCATCAATGGATTAGTGTCAGAAAGAATATGACCAGAGTTTTGCTTTTTTTTTCTTTGCCTGTGGGTCGGATGGTTACATATGGATATGTAGGGAAAGGCTCAAGGCTTTTGTCAATTTAGTGTCAGCAATACTAATGTTGCCCAATTGTCTCTAAAATGAAGCCACAGCTCTCCTGGATTCAGGATGCTTCACAGAAGGTCACAGGTGGATGTCCTTCTCGAATTACCAGAAAAAGTAGCCACCAACCTGAATGAGACCTTCTCCATTCCCCACAATAATGGGCAGCCAGACTGAGAACATTGGATTATTATTCACTCTCGACATTGAGCAGTTCCCCCAGCGCGCTGCAGGGCTCCTGGCTCTGGCACGACCCCCCCCCCCCCCACAAAAGCCCCTCACAGCCCTTCACAGCACACAGATCCACCTCAGTAATGAAAGAGATAAATCACCACAGAGACCGGGCTGACGAGCGGGGCCACAAAGGCCCCTCGCGGCTGAAGTGGGCTGCTGCCCGGGGCCCGGCCCATTGGGGGACACACAAAAAGCTGGGGCTGCTGTGACCTAGGCCCAAGCTGAAAGGTGCTGGCCCTTCAGTTTTTTGGGTGTTTGTTTCATTAATTTGCTTTCCCTGTACAGGATCAGACGAAAGGTGATAGACATTATGACCCAAAGCAGACCTCAGACCTCAGTTAACTGGACACTCCAACAATCCCCATACACCTGTCTGATAATATAGAGTTGAAGTGCAATGCTGGGTTCGGTAATCACAGAACACAGCACATCTCCACTCTAATCTCTGTGTGAATGCTTATTTAGCAGGCAGTGTACTTTTGACCTGATTAAAGACATGCATTTCCATCTCTCTGAACCATCAGCTCTAAGCCATCATTACTTATTAGTTTTATTCAGTTAAACATGCAGGGGATACATAGAGCTTACCAAACCATTCTGCATTTAGATAAACACACAGCTCTTTGGAGAAAAGCTGCCATATCTGAGGGCTTATGTAGGCTCAGGGTGGAAATATTACCTACTACTGATACCTTCTTATGAGGATCTGCACTCAACTGAATAGATATTTTTAAGCACATGGTGAAGCTCAATTACTAATCACTACTGAGCTTCAGAATACCATTGCAAGCAGGGATTCTCAGCAGGAGGTATTAGTTTGTAATATATTCACACAAACCCCCAAAAACCCTTTAGGGACTGGGGTCTATGGAAAATTGGTGATGATAGTCAGGTCAGAAAGGAGAAACGGGAGAAAAATGCCTAGATTCAAAACAGGCCATGGAACAGGTTACTAGAACACCAGTTCACCACCTCTAACTCACCCCTGACCACCCCAACCTCCAGACATTACTTGGAGTCAGAAATCAATTCCCCTCCACACCTTGCTCCACACATTGTTAACCATTGATTTAGGGAAGCTAATAAAAAACGCAAAGCTCCCCATCTGCTGTTCTTTTCAATTATGGAGGTTAGAGACTGGGATTCCCTTGTAAAGCTGTCTGTGAAGTTTATGTTTCCAGGAGTGAACTGGAGGTCAGAGGCAAGATGCACCCTCCTCAGCACTGGGTGTTCATCGTGTTTGATTCAGTGCTTTTGTCTGGAGGGCTAGGGAGTGTCCTGCAGAGGATGCTGGGAAAAGGCCCGCCACACCAGATGCCAGCAATCTGTTCATATCGCAACTTCGAGTGCTCTGCAATCTCGCCACAACACTCTGCTTTGTTAACTCGTATGTATTGTGAAGAGCTGAAGTTTTGGTTTCCCCTTTTCACAGTGCTGGTGGAGGATTTCCATAAGTGTGGTCTGTCAAAGTTCACATTTCCAAACCCTGTTCTCAACATAAAACATGTCACTGTTTCCCACTCCATGTATCATGCATGGAACCACAGGTGTATTTGTGCGCAACTTCCATCTTCTTCTGAGCACTTAGAGGCTGTAAAACACACTATTACAATCTAAATTTCCAGTGGTTTTCCAGTACAGCAACACTCCATTTTCTGCCCTGTACTGAACACATGTGTGCCCAGAGGGTCACTGATATCAGAAGGCCTGCCGTGGTTTATTCTCTTTTTAATATATAGCTAACAGGTGTGAGTGTTTGCAAAGAACTTGGTCTCGCACGCAGATGCACGTGTCTGAGAGCACATCGGCCCCCTCGGAGAGACAATAGCACTTGTGCGAAGCACTGGAGGAGCACAATGCAGCGTGAGGCATCCGCCTTTGATAGAGATTTAAGTCCAAGCTGCCGTCTGCCTCCTCAGTTGTTGAAGAGGCCACAGCCTTTGTCAGGAACAAGTGCAAGGTTACTGACCCACTTGCCACACGTCGACACCCATAAAAAGATCGGTGCTCTCCTTCCCCCTGCTCTGCATATGTGATCATCACCCCATACGTGCTTTATACACGGAGAGCGCAGGGAGTGAGGCATGCTGGGGTTGCACCTCTGGCCCAGGGCCCTGTGGGAAACTCTGTTGTTTTACTGCCTGTCAGCAAGGATTTTATTAAACTCTGGAGGCTTATAAAGTCAGATTCTATGGCCTCATTATAGATACGTGAGGGGGGCAGGCAAAACCTGCCTGTAGAATGGCTGCACACGGGCCACTGTCCCACAACTTTGTCCCTGCCTCGCACGCAAATGACGAGGAGATCAAAAAGGCAGCAGGAGTGAGTATACAAATTGTCTGACTGAAATATTTCATCAGAAATCCCTCCCCAGGGGCTGATCGAAAACGGTCTCAACCGCAACTACTTACAGGAGAGGAGAAGAAAAGACACGCGTTATTTCTTTCTCTTTGGTCCTCTGGGCCTCTGAATGCAAATGGAGCTCAGGCACATGAAACCGATTTCCAGATCACACACCATTTGCTCCGTCCTCCCTTTCCCCGCGTTCCTCCCGACGATGGGAGGCGGGTGATAAGCCAGCCGGGGGAGCGCAGCCGCGCGCTCGCTGTCTTGATGAAAAGCCACATGTCAGCTCCCCCCCCCCCCCCCCCCCCTTCCCCCAACATGGACCTGCGACTAACTCAAAACGTGCCAGTGGCATGGCACTTTAAAATGCATGAGGCTCTCGACTGAAGACTTTCATCCATGCTCCATTAAAAGTAAAATACGCTGTGAAACGTAATTTTCTGTTCCGTTAGGTTGGAAGCGCCTGTCACAGAGAGACAGAGCTGACCTTCACCAGAGGGCATTTCCATGTGCTATGGAGGAGAAACAAAAGAGGGAACCAGGAGCAAAACTGCTGCTAAGAACCGACTTTCGGAGGAAAAGAAACTCCTCTCACTTTCCTTCCCTACCCGTTTTCCCTCAGAGCAGTATGGGAGGAAGTTTCTCATACAGCTCCAAATCCAACAATGAGTGAAAATGTAAGCACTTTTTCAAAAATACTACGTGCCTCTCCACACTTTACTCACTTCCTGTCACTGGACTGTAGCTGTTAACACACAATACAACATGGCCGAGCTTTAGAAACTCTTGATGTCTGTGCATATAATTGAGACCACACAGCTATGCCTAATGCCTTTCACAATGATTGTTCAAACCCCCCCCTTATCCCCGGCTTGACTCCTTCTCCTTGAAGGCTCTGCTGAAACGAGACAAGGCTATTCTCTCTACTTGGCCTCTAGCACCAATGCTTCAGGAAGACATGGGAGTTCATCTGTTTTTCCATGGGACTTATCCTGAAATAAAATCCCTCTTCCACCCTGGGGCACTGTCTCTGGGACACTTTCCCACAGGTATGTGGAGCCCTCCATCCTCCCACCCCCAAGCCCCCCCAGGACTGCCAAAGGGACATGCACAGCTGCCGTGCCGGCTGCTCAGAGTGGCAGGCCTCTTCTCACCACAGGTCATTAAGGCAGATTATGGTCCCGTGATAACAGCAACATCCAAAGGTTATTCTTCCCCCCCAACACACACACAGCAAGCCCTCCCCTCCTCCACCAGCCCTGCCTTCCCAGGACTCGAGGGCACAGGTCCCTGGAAGAATTCCTCCGCAGTGCAGGGTCTGGAGGGGAGGGGTGTGATGTGTGGGCTATAAACCCTAGGGGGTGTGGGACTCCTGTCGACTCAGGACGCCTGGAAACCATTCCGTTTGTAATTACAGGTCTGCGAGACAAGGGAGAGAAGTCAAGGAGCAGGAAAGGCCTGCTGGGATTGACCCTATACCCCTGCAGTGAAGAGAAGGTCTGTGCTAGAGATTAACCGCACATGCCAGAAGCTCCATTGCCAGTATCCAAATCCCAACCCAAAGTCCTAGTCTTATTCTTCTTTTACAATAAATGCAACGTCGCCTGCTGTTTAGTTGTGTCTGGCTATCACACATGTAATGTGTTACTTGGCAATGATCATTGCCTGTGGCACGTGTTCCCTAGAAAATATTTTGTTCAAACATGATAAACATACTACAACATATACCCAACTACAAGGTAATTGGAAACTGATGGTGAAACAATTCTAATTTTCAAGAGAAATAGAGCTTTTCTCAAAGTCAATATGAACTCATATTTCATAAACATATATCCATCAAGACCAAGAGAAATGATCTTCCCTACAGTTAATGCAAACACGGTAGCAAAAAGAGCATCAGTAGTAGAATGCCTTAGAATACTTTGGACAGCAAGTCCATGTGATACAGAATTTATAAAGCTATACATAGTACACAGCAGAAAACCAATGAGATCCCGATACATTGATTGCTCCTCATATGACTCATTTGTGACAGCTCAGGTGGCAAATGCATAGCTTCGACCCCAAACCGCACGCTGGTCTTAAGAGCACCTCAAGCATATTCTCATTCACAGAAAAAAGGTGAGTGCACCAGCCGTTCTGTTTAAGCTTCATCAGCAAGACTATTCCTGATGCGCTGGTGGTCAGCGACCCTGAAAGACACAGGCTGTTAGGAGTTAACGGCTCCTAAACAGCAGGCCGCTAGGTGCGCCGCGGCTCCGGATCTCACACTACGACGCCGTTTACTGCTGCGGGAATGGCCCCTGATGGACAAACTGGAGCTGACAACAATGGAGCATCAAACCAGGCTGAGGACAGGCAGGTCTCTGCACCGTACTGTGAATGTCTGAGGGCTGCTTACTTGTTGCTGGAAGAGTTTCCGCCCTTGCCTGTCAGCCAGAGCAAAGTACATACACCTCATTATACCACTATGTTTCAAACAGTGATAGTATAATGAATGATCCCTACAGGACAAGATATAATAATTCTTTATGGTTCCAATTCCAGTACAGACTTCCCTGAACTTGATCCATACAATGTATATATTTATATCTGGAGCATATGAAGTGCTAATAAACAAAATTTCACAACAAAAAGTATTTGCTCAGATATACTGGATTTATAAATGTTAATGTTTTACCCAGGAAACAAAGTATAATAGTATAAATACAAAGTATGATAGGTACAAAGTAAGTAAATCTTTTTTTCTCATTTCCTAACAGAGGCATAGTGAGTTCTGTTGATACTTAATGGAAATTTATCATTTAAAAACTTTCCTCAGAAGTGATATGTGATGGGTCATCCTTGCATTATGAGTAGCGTGATTAAAGTATAATTCTGGTTAACAGACAGTTACGTGCTTCACTTGACCCACCGAGGGGTACTCCATCAACGCAACTGCAAATAGGAAATGTTTTCATACGGTTCTGTCTAAATCGAGAAAAGTAACTGAAGTTACATGCTGACGTGACAAAGAGATGCTCCGTATACGAGAAAGATGCTGTGAACCCAGTTATGCGCTGAAATCGGTATCGTACGTCAGTATTAAACTAGAGAGAACGTTTCAGGCAATAGCGAATGATTTCTCAATTATGTTTTACCTGAGCTGGATGAAGCCTTCCGAAGACGGTTTTCCTGTATCACCAGTTGCGCAGACAATTGCGCCGCGCAGGCGAGATAACTGAACTCCACTCCAAATCAAGACCCCCGGTGGCTCCGGCCCGCGAAGTCCTTCAAGTGTGTATATCCTGACACGGTGTCGGGCCAACTGACGGGGGCGGGGGACTTTGCAGGCTCAAGCGATGGAGCTAATTACGTGGCCTCTCCCACAGGCGATGACAATTGGTTGGTGTAGCAGAGTCAAACGGTGGCTTTGGAAACAGCAGGTGAGAAGTCTCCTTTTTAAATGAAGTGCCTTTATGGAAATATTTAACAAATGACTGGACCAAATCCATTCTGAACTACTGGTGCGCAAAGAGCATCTTTTAACGGGTAATAGTAGGGGCAAGGAGTAGCCTACTAATTTGATATAATGTCGTGTAATCCCATTTCGCTGTATCGATGAGTCAGGTTTAATGGACGTTTAATGTAATTACCAACAAGCTCTTCCTCTAGTATCACCATGTCTTCGGGCATACACTCTACTTATATTATCAGAGTTCCAAAAATTAACTCACATTTGCTCGTCCGTTTACTCAGATATTTACAGTACTGTTGTTTTGAAAAACTGGTTTATCGCAGACGTGAAGGAACTATTTTATTAGCCGAGGGGATACAGACGCACGGGTTGCAATGGATTTTTAAAACGGCTGTAGCTGTACAGAAGTTGTATTAACGGGTTCGTAATTGCAAAGTAACATACGGCGAATGAGAAAAACATGCAGAGTAATTACCCAGCATAAGTGATATTATTTATGTCTGAAAATTATGCAGTCCAAAATGTTTGCATGAACGATTCCAGATGTGCTGAATATCTTAGTGTTGGGTAAACAACTTTAATTCCAATATTATAGAAAAGAATATGCCCTCATATCACCTGTGTATATTGAAAATGTTTCCATGCAAACTCCAAGATTAATAGAAATCGCACATCTTGAAATGTGATCTGGGACACAAAACCAGTGACTGAAATGTAAACAAATCACGTCCCTAATTTGCTTCATATTCCCTTTAGGGAGAACATGGAAATCTATTTTTTTTTTTCTTCATTTCTTAAAAACCCAGTCTGCCTTACAGTCCCTACGCACCCATGAATTGACCCTTGTTCCAGTTTCCAACAGAGGCATACTTCTTCTTTCCGTGGCACTGGAAACAAACCCACAGCCTTAATTTACTGTTCTTATGATTTTAATTGCTAAGGTAATAAACACAATTAAAAGGCATGACTGAAATTCCCCACACATTTAGAGTCAGAGCACCAAAAGCCTGACATTTTTTTTCCACAGAACAACTGAATCCTTTCAATGTAACATTAGTGAAAAATGTGTTAATGACCTCAGAATAAAATGTGCAGCTGTGTCATGATAAAAAAACAAAGAAACCACTAATTAATGCATTCAAAAAGCCTAATGTTTTCCCTTCAGTCTGCTCCTCTTTTCAATTCAGTCGCCATCTCAAGCATGTGTTCCTCTGGCCCCAGTTAACATTCAGCACCATGTGCAGCACAATGGGGCCAGGATATATTGCCCCATCTTCAGAGGTATGGTAATGGCAAGACCCTCAGCATCTTCTAAGCCAGTGAAACACCTCGGAGACTCGCCCTGTCACTCAGCGTGACACCATCGTGCACGGTCACACAGCACTGAATGCCAAGAATGAGACAACCGGGTGGATTCCATGCCCTATGCAGACCTGCGAAACAAGATGGTTCTACCTAGAGATGTAACAGAGCTCCATGATAATGAGGAGTGTAGGGGAGCACTCTGCATTTCTGAACCGAAGGACTAAAATGCACTGTGGGACTGAGGCACTGGACAGCTGTCACAAACGGTGCCCCACTTTGGTATACTTAATATAGAGATGTTTCCATTCATACATGGCAACAGAGTCCAGTGCTAGTAATAAGATGAGAGTACTGGGTTCTAATCCTCAGTGGGAAAGCTGTGGTGCAGGGCAGAATGATTTGCCTCAATAGCTCGATTAAAACCGCAGCTGTGAAATGGGTTACTGTACTTCTGTGTAAATGGGTTATAGAATATATAAGATCTAGATTAACGAACACTCTCAGAGAGAAGGACCACTTAGGAAATAAATCATATTAAAATGGAAAATGACTGGCTTTCAGTTTTTAGGCAGCTGACTCGAAGGGGACCTGAAAAGGCCAAACACAGGAGACAGCACTCATCTTGCACATAGAGTGGACACATAGTCCACAATTTACAGACTCCCCTGAATTTCAAAGGATTATTTTAACACTATTGCTGCCCAAAGAAGAGATTCTGCAGTCAAATAGAGGTATGGGGAAAATGGCATAACAATGCATACATGTTTATTTCAGAGACATTAGTTCAGAAAAGCAACATGCAGAGAGTAAGAGATCTGGTTTGATATTAGTCTAAGTAAGGACCCTACATATCTTCAAAGACGCACAACGCTATCGTTTTGTTTTTTCACGGATCTTATGAAAGGAGCATGTGAGAGTAGTTGGTGCCCCAGCTATTTCTGTTGTTCTAGTTTGTAGGCTGCCTCTATTTTACCAATGCTAGTTAGGGGAATTCCTTTCATTTCTGCGACAGAACTGTTATTTAGCAAGATGACAACTTTTTCATCTGTCACAACACTAACGCTTCAACAGTCTATTTGGGGAGGAGTGAGACATGTGAGTATTGTTTTTAACACAATTTTAGCACATAGTGATGGGAAAGTCAAACCATTACCATAATGAGCAGAAATATAATTTGTGTACACACCCCCCACACACACACACATCATTAAGCTACAGGCTTTTGAGAAGCCATGCAATTGGAGATGATTCTGAATGTGGAAATGGCAGCCGTTTCCAGCAGACGGATTGCGTACAGCTGTTTCTTGAGCCGTTCCCTGGACAAGAGCATGTGGGGGATGTCACTGATAGACAAATTATGTCTTCGCATGGATGAGTGAGCAGGGCATTCTGGGAACTGGAATTAGTGTGATTCTGTTAGCCTTCGCCTTCCTAACCCTACCATCCAGACTGAGCCACACATAAAAATCCTCGTGACCTATGCAATGTATGCACTTCAATTAACACACTTCCTGTGTATGAATAAAAGTATAATTTTACCAAAATTTAAATTACATTTAAGTGATACGTTAGTCCCTCTCTTCACTTATGAAAATGCTTGATCATTTAAGCACATAAATGTAGACTGTAAATGCTTTGGTAAGCAGTAGATATTTCTCTCTCTTGGTACGATAAGCTGATTTGTGACTTACTGTCTTAAATTTGAATTTATATCCATTTTTGCAGTGTGCAAGCCTCATGTTAACAGGCAACTGATCAACCAGCATCCTGCATTCTGGGGACTGAAGGCAGATGGGTGTGAAGTGAGATGGAGCATACTTGGCAGAATTTTGTTAAATTGAATGGTTTAAATGCTTCGCGACAGATATTTGTTCATCCCTTGCAGGGTCACATGTACGGCAGCAAAAATTTGACTTGTTGAAGAGACTTATAAATCAAATGGCCATTGATCGCTCATGGATTACAGAAGGGAAAACACAGTGAAACCAGCTCTTGCCATTCAGCAATCACACCTATTAAACCGTGAGGTTAGAAACATGTGGCAGAATACAATACAACTTATTAGTGCTTAAAATGGCTGACTTTTTATCTCCAGACTGCTGGATATAGGCAAATTAAAACACAAGACAGGAGTTTATTTTAAATTATTCTAATCAGTCAGCCCCACACACTTTGATTAAAATAATTATAACTGTGAAGGTTAAAAAGGCGTTACTTCAAACACAGGAAAAAAAACTTTGCTGTCTCTTCGAGAACATGGTAGAGTGTTTAAAAACAGTAAATAATACTATATGACCCTTTCTATGACTGTCTGAAACTGTTCTGTGCCATGTTTGTCTGTTCAAACCACATCCATCCATCACTTCCCTCACTTGCTCTGTTAATTACCTTTTTGTGCTCACTCACGCATGCAAAGAAAACAGGCTCCTTTCAGACTGTTTGGACATCTCCCCTCAGTACCCCCCCCCCCCCCCCCCCAAACCCCCCATGGAGTCCAGCAGCCGTCAGCACAGCATCTTTTTTCCTGATCACTCAAGCTGTCATCAGCTTGCAGCAGCACCAGGCAGGATAGGGGCTAAACAGGATCACTTCCAATGGGGGTGAAGAGCTTACCATTCATTGCCAGGGACATGAATTATTCCGAGGTATGGGAGTGTGGCACACCGCTACCTTTCCGCTACCCTACCAATAATCTCTATTAAACGTTGAGATAGAACATATATGGGATGAACACTGATGAGCCAAAACATTATGACCACCTGCCTAATATGCTGTTGGTCCTCCGTGTGCCGCCAAAACAGCGCCAACCCGCCGAGGCATGGACTCCCATACGCAGCAGGGTGCGATGCACTGTGTATTGTGATACATTCCTCCTGTAACCATCATTAAAATTTTGTGTGACTTGTGCCACTGTAGACCTTCTGTCAGTTCGGACCAGACAGGATAGCCTTCGTTGCCCTTGCACATTGCGTTTGTGGTTTGTCCCTCCTCAGACCACTGTCAGTAGGTACTCACCGCTGCTGACCGGGAGCACCCCACAAGCCTTGCCGTTTTAGAGATGCTCTGACCCAGTCGTCTGGCCATAGCAATTTGGCCCTTGTCAAAGTCACTCAGGTCTTTACTCCTGCCCATTTCTCCTGCATCCAACACATTGACTACGAGAACTGATTGTTCACTTACCATCTAACCTACCCAGACCTGGAGATGATCAACATTATTCAATTCACCTGTGAAGTGTGGTCATAATGTTTTGGCTCATCAGTGTATATACAGTATACAGAATTAAAAATCAACAAGAAATGTTTGTTGTAATGGCAGCTGTAAAAGACACAGGGACAGACACAAAGCCTTAAGGTGGTTGGGTTTAAAACATTACTAGTTCTTTGTCTTTAAGAAGGCAAGTTTTCTCTTAGTCAAACTGTATAAATGGGCCATGGAATGTGCCTGAAAGTGTCACCCAAATGTGTACCTAACAAAACTACAAAAAAAGACTTCAAGTGTCGTACAAACAGTTTATAGACAACTGACAGGCTCCTCAATCGTGTGTTTGCCCTGCCAGTTAGGCAACAAGGGTGGAATATTTCAATGACAGGGGCTACCTGCACAAACAGTCTCTCTGGAGGTGTCATGGACACAATGCCCTGTGTTGTGAGAGGTACGAATTCCTCCTGGTGTTGATGTGTGTGGGGGGGGGGGGGGGCGGGGGCCGGGAACACTGCAATGATTAATGCTAGCCGTGTGAGGTGAGCTTCTATCCGTGCTGAGCAGAGCATGATCTTCCCCCTCACCAACAGCAGTGGCTGCCAATGTAGTCAAGCAGGGCGCACACCCAAGCAGGGTCTAATCCACCATGAGAGCTTAAGCAGATCGGGTAACACTAGCCCTCTCCTGTGTCAGCTGGGTTAGTGTGACGGGACCAGGGGATTCGCCACTTTTGAGAACCCCCAGAACACAGCAACCAAACAAGACCTGCACAGACGAATCAGTCCAATAAACAGTACAATCCATACCGGATGCCAAAGAACAAACATCCATTTTTGTTGTTTGTTTTTTATTTTCCTCCATTAAGGCACCAAGGCTAGAGAGAGGCAAGTTTCACTTTTCTTGCTCTGCTAACGCTTTTTTTGCCTATAGCCACTGTGAAGGCAAGCGGCTACCCTCTCCAGTCAAATCTCTGCCTTCTCACCCATGCATACTTATGCATGCTTGCCAACTCTGTCTCCTTTCTAATTAAAATACCTGAATAGATCTACAGCCGCTGGAATCTTTCCAGATATTTAGCTGGAGTTTACTGAGAGTGGAAAAAGAAGATCATGAAAAATTCAGTAGGCGGACTGGAAGGCTTGGAGACGGATGCTGTTATCAGCGCCGCAGGTATAGTGGAGGTGGTCACAGAGGGAAACTGCAGGAAAACAAACACCCCGCATTTCGCTGAGGGGGGGCCCCACTCAGAGGGGTGGGAATGGGAGGGTTCAAGCCGAAACAGCTGGAGTGCTCTCATCAAAATCCAACCCAGAGCTAGCAAGCCCGGAGCCACAGTGGTGAAGCCGCTGCAATAACGTCCCCAGACTGAATTGGAATAACAGATGACACATTTGAATGACATTCCTCTGTTGTAACAGTTGGGTCAATTGAATATGGTCTTGCTGTGTCACACAGCATAGGCCACCCCAGATGTCTATGCATTACATCACATTACATTATTGTACATATATGTTCTTATCCAGAGCAACTTGCAACGGCCATTGCCATAAGATATAAATGATTAAAAGGTAGATGAGATCAGAACCTTCTCAGTAACTACAAGAATCCCCAGAACTCCACAATGTAAAATCTCTTAATCTGAAAGGTATCGTGCTTTGCATGATAATCCAGAGAAAGCGAAGGTAAACAATAGTCAGATCCTCCTGTTCCAATCTAAATGACAGACTTTCTTTCAACCTCTTTGAAGCCTGGAACTAATGAAATAAAGATGACTCCTCTCAGACATGTTAGAAGGAAGGAAAAAATACATACAAATAATGGCTATTTTTGTTTTTAGTTTCGTTTAAGTTTAGCGTAAATTAACATCCACTTCAGCTAACAGTAGGATCAGAGACAGCTGGATTAAAGGAAAGAAGAGCGGCAAAGAAAGCAGCTGTTTACCAAAGATAACATCTGCTTGAGAAATAATGGTGTCCATTAAATCCCACTGATTGCCTGTAAGCCCTGACTTTTCAGCACTTTTGTTTAACAAAATGGTGATCACTGCTTTTGCTGTGAGTCCCTATTCACTGTGCTGGGGATTCATGCTTCAGAATCCTCTTGGGCCTTTCTGCGGGGGAGAGGGGGAGAAGGGGTGTCTCCAATGGCAGTGGGCTTGCATTGACTTTTAAATTTGCTAATAACCCTTTAAAGCTGAGCGCTGCCTTCATGCACACAAGTTTGATCAGCAGCGCACCCTGGGACTTCCAGAGAGGCCTGTTTTGAATATGAAAGCCCTTTCTGACTTTCTGATTCCTGAAGCAGAACAAGATGCAACAACACAACATTGTGGCGAATAAGCACTGTGGTCATAATTACTCCCAACCTTCATGCTTAATCCCAAGACCACTCCATTCTCAAGTGTTCCACCCATACCAGGCTCTGTGAGCGTCTCCAATTCCAAATAAATTCTGGATTAACTTCCAGTGCACTTCTGTAAAGCTGCGGCCACTCCAAACAGATTGCTACTACCAGCCTGTTAGCAAACTGAACATACATCTTCAAATGAACCTTCCTGTAGGTGACCCAGCATTCACATCAAACGTGGGAAAATACAGGCTTCCCATAAAACACCCGAAGTTTGCATTTGCCTGATTTTTTTTTTTTTTTGAATTTTGGTTGCCTTACTATACAAATGTACAAAATTACATGATAAAGCTATTGTTATGAATTCATTCATACAGCAGTAAGCAATGAGGGGTAATGTACATCAATGCTAAAACCATTCAATCTAATCAAAATATACACGCAAATGCATGAAAGGCTAACCTCACCCAAGAGAGGAAAATGACAGGTTGACATGATACCTTGCTAGATGCTGAAAGGAGGACATAAAAGGCTGACTGAACAAACTGACTGCGTTAAGCATATCTGAATTTACACAACAACTTCTGAGGTCCGTAAATCCCCATAAACAGGGTCCATAATGCAGCTAAGCCCAGCACAGCTGTCTTAATGCCTCCGAGATCTGAGACCTCCAGCTGTGGCGAATGGAGATGGATTCCCAAGACGGACAACAAACCGCTTGCCAGAAAAAGTTAATTAATAAATAAAAAACATAAACAGAGAGAAGTAAACACCAGAGTAGAGGGAAAGATAATTGCTAGCTCTCCCTTGTCTACAACCTGCTGCATAAACCTATGATGAAGCTGATATCAGTTTTTTTTTTCTCAACCTTGCTGTGCTGCAGTTTTGATATGAATATTTGGCTAATTAGGTATGGGCTCATTTGAAATTGCAAATCAACCTAATTATAATTTAGCTGGCTCGGGTTCAAAGTCTGCAAGTATGTGTAAACTTCTGAATATGCTTTGAAACATCACTGTCAGCTCGGCAAATGTACCCTCCCGGTACATGGCTTCCTCAATGAAATCAGGTGTGCTTCTCCTCCAACAGGAAAAAAAAAAAAAACTCTGTGCCCTTGTAAACATACAGCCATACGGAACTGATGACATCTTAAATGGTGAGGACTTTGACAAAAGCATAATTACTCTTTCCACTTCAGTAGTGGCGTGGACAGAAGAATGATTACTTTGGCGCTCTGCCATGTGAATAAACCCTCTTGTTCACTGTGTTGCTTCAGTTCCAAGCAATTCAGAATATATTGTGGATTCATCCAATTAACAACCATCCAAGAGAATCCTTTGCTCCTACAATCTCTGTCAGAGTTCTGCTCCACCTGCCTCTGAGCCTGCCCTTTCCTGGTCTCAGTAGATATTAGGAACATAGTCTGCAGGGAATTCAGGCATAGTTTGAAGCATGCTACAGATGTGAGGTTGGTTATTTTGAAACACTGCAATGTCTGTAACCAGGAGGTAACCATTTATGTTTTCTTTCAGCTCATAATTTGGGGGGAGGGGGTAATGTTGGTTTTGTTTTGAATGAATGCACTTGTATGTGCTTTCTGAAGTATGCACACATTTGCAACCCCAAACTCCTTTCTGCCACCTACACAAGACTTGCAAAGAGGAAAGGGCCATGTTCTCCAGTCATGTATTTGTATGCTAACAAAGGACATTTTTACAATGGAACCAATTAAACAAGCTGTGAAACTGTAATTGGGCTATAAGGGCCAACTCTGTCCCCTTCAGCCTGGGCTGGTGTAATTTAGCAGGTTCTTTCTTGTGATTCTTTCCTGTGGGTTTACCTTACAATACATAACATGTAAGGTAACATGTATATCCACCTAGTACTTAAATTCAATGTTCCTTGAGAGTAAGGCAAGAATTTTTAATGAATCCCAGGAAAGGGTTTAGCTGCACCAACCTAGCATACTTCAAAAGGCAGGCCAAACACATTCCCTGGGTTTGACTTCCTTGTAGAACAACCTTAGGTGGCTTTTAAATATCCTACTTATCAATGTATCTATCAATGCTGCTTAACTGTGTCATATTGTTGGAATCCTGCAATACTTTATCCTTCTCAATAGCCACAATATATTAAAAAATTCTAAAAAGTTATGTACACAACTGCAGTTACTTTGGCTAAATCAGTTAGTTTGGCAGCATGGAATTAACGGAATGAGATGGAATGAGATGTTTGCAGTAGGGCAAACTGTTCAGCCAGAATTAATTCAGTAGAATAATATGTAATACAGAATAATATGTAAAATGTAAACTCTGCTAGTTTCTCTTGTTAAACCCATCACCAGTGGTTGCGTCCATTTTCATGTGTTCCCTGTGAAATTCACTATTGCAGAGGATAGTGCTTAAAGTTAAAATATTGAGAGTGAGCTCTTCTGTTGGTATCACAGTTTCACTGAAGAAATATTACATCACCCAGATATTTCAGAGGAGAAATATCTGGCTCACAGAAAAAGGCACTTTACTCATTTCTGCAGGGCACTGTAGCTTTGCTATGCCCACCTCTCCTAATGCTTCCTTTCAAGCTGTCTCTGTGGAACTTATGCTGGAAGAAGGCCCCCTGCAGCCTGGAGAGGGTAAATACCACCACTATCAGGCCTGGGGTGGACTGCAGGCCCAAACATCTGATCTGACACAGACCGGACAACACAAAGCCTCACAGTAACTCACAGGCTTGCTTGGAGGAGCCCCAGATGACTGGGTGAAGTCGTCAGAACAAAGCCTGTAGACCACAGGCAACAGTTCACACAAACCCAAAAGACAACATAAACAACAGCCACCCACGAGCATGATAACAATGATATTGATAATGAAAATAGCTGATTATCAATCTAGCTGGAAATTGCAACGGGGTAACTTAATAGAACAATTACGTTCCATTACGATGGTGTCATGCTTGATATTTCTCACCGTGATAAGCGAGGGACGCTATTTGAGTTTGATGGCAGCCAATTATGATATCCATGTCCCCCTCGCTGTGTTTATTACTGTTTAATGAGAACAGTAATCAATGTCCTCATTAACACGACTGTGAGGAAATACCACTGCTATTGATATTCAGAATGAAAACACTGATGTGATCTGAATATTGTACACACACAATCAGTAGTTCTGGTAGTAATATTTATAGGCACACCAATGCTACCTGGCCTCGCATGTAAACTTCTAAGCAATAAATGACCCACACCATGCCAGTAAGTTGTTCAGCTTGCATTCCATTGTTTTGGTTTTCCCAGCTCTTTCGTTAACCATAGAAATGTTCAAGCAAATAAAGAAGGTCAATATCACTCATTCTGTCTCAGTATCGTTTGTCTGTTTGTTTACAGGTATGGAAGTTGTCCATAGCTATTACTAACACTAAATTAAGTAAACAGTAACCAACACCACAGAATTACACCTACTTCACTTGCTTCTTTGGACAGATCTAGCAGCATATGTCTAGGACTGCCTGCCTTCAGCTCGCACTGAGCCAAATGCAGTTTCATACGAGGCAGGCAGACACATTCCTAATGGAGGTAGCCTCAGGTGTAGGTGGACGGAATCTGAAGGGAAACAAGCTTCAGCACAATGGAGCTTTCTTGTGCTGTCCTTTCTTTCCTGCAAGTAATGAAACAGCCTCCGTGCCAGATAAAAGATCTAAGAATACTCAACATCCCAATTAAATCTCAGCTTCTCTCTGTGTTATCACGGTGATGGACAGGCTTTGTGTTTCTGTGCAGCTCCAATGAGTCTGTGACAACAAAGGACAGGAATAGCAATCTGCTCAACACAACAGCCCAGGTTGACAGGGACGTCCGAGTCTCCTCTCAGTGGAAATACCAAGACAACATTGCCCGTATCCCAACATCCTTTCAATAGCTCCAGATTATAATGGCTAATTTAGAACATCAGACCATAGTGTCAGACTCACATTGTTAAGGGAAGGCTTAAATTATTGTAATAAGAAAGAGACAAACCGTGCTCAAACACCAGTCCAGGTACAAATAAATAAATAAATAAATAAATTGTTAATCTGAAACTCTCACAAAGCACAACTCATTTGTAGACATTACATATCTATATATCTATAATAATTAACATAGTTCCAATCTATCAATCTATTGATGTCTCACAAAGTCAGAGCAAGCCAAAACATCAGGGCATATTAATGACTAAAGATACTTTTTTTCTACAAGCAAGAGTTGTCACATCCAATAATAACTTACTTTAAATTATCATAAGATAATTTGTAATAGGCTTGACCATAAAGCTTTTTGTAAATAAAATTAGACTTGGTACTGAATTTTCTTTTACAGTGTGGGAGAATTATCATGGACTTATCTAAAAACCACAGCCCTGGCTGTTACAGAGATGGCTGTTTATGCATGTTAATAGAGATGTCTAGACATATTTTATTGAAACTCTAAGATAAGGCTTGACGCAAAAACCCCCGTCAATCTAGTGAAAGAACGGGGAGTACTAATCCAGTTAATGATTGTGAAGGTTTTTTTTTGTTGAACGCTGCACTTATCAAGCGTGGTGACAATGGCCATTTAGCCACTTTGTCTGCTGGGAACAATGGGATAATGTGGACGGCCTTGTAGCCTCACAAAAAAAGCAGGGAGGCACTTCCTGCGACCCACTTTACATTCAAATGAGACGAGGGGCTTTCTGTGCTGCCAAGAGGTGAGGGGCAGGGCTGGAGGGAAACAAAATTGTCCTGGGGAGAGAATGGGACTCACCCATCGTGACAAAGGGAAGCTACAGTGTCACTAAAAGGCAAGTCTGATGTGTAAATGTACGTAAAGTTGTATGAAACTGTTTAGAATGTCTGTGGCACAAGTCCTTTCTCCTGTTTTTCCTATATTACATGGAGGACTCCCAACCCTGCAAATACAAGCATTACATTACATTAGCATGATTACATTAGTGGACACTCTGATCCAGTGTGACTTACAGTGCATCTAGTAAAGTGGCATTAAAGGTTGTACAAACAGGATGCCGCCAACCACATATGAACAAGAATCAGTGCCAAACACTTTGTTGAATGTGTGCCTAGTGTGCGCTTAGATCAACATGTAAGTGCAATGCAATATACGTAACAGAGGAACTATACAGTACCATTCCAGACACAGTGCTAAACCATACCCTGAAGTAAAATTACCACATGTATGATGACCCTTTCTTTCAACACTGACAACACAAACTAAGCAGGACGTTTCAGTGACTCCCTCAGAGATGGTCTGGGTCAAAAACACACCCTACTCCATTTACTCAGTGTACCTGTCTGTGTAAGCACCTGCAAGAAAAAAAAAAACGTGATGGATCGCTGTTTAAGACAGTGACAGACACAGGCTGTTGGCCTTTCGCCTGCAGAGCTAATTAAAATAAAGGGCTACAAATAACTCCTATTGTGAAGTCATGTGTGCAAATATTAGCAGATAAAGCACAGGCAGGCAATGGCGTTCTGAAAGCCCTCCCATCATCTGCATATGAATGGGGATGTTCCACTATGTTTTCATTATGGTTTCCCATATGCCACTAATATAGGTCTAGTACGTTTGACCCTCTAAAATGACGGTCTCGCCTGCTTCTGCTGCCTGTGAAAACAGGGTGCACTGGATGTCAGGGGTCTAGTCTTGCTGAGAACACTGGCAAGAAAGGCAGAAACATAATTACATTGAATCTTAGGAGGGGGAAAAGAAGAGGGAAGAAAAAAATCTCATTCAAAACATTTATTTATGTTTTTGCTTGCAGGCATCATTTGTTGGGTGTTCTGTCTACATCACCCAGGGACACCACTATAATGTAGGCTTTTCCTTCACTTAAATACACAACAGCAGAGAGGATGGAAATACAGCCACCACAGGAAAACACCTATTACACTGCAGCAGGGACATATTTTACAGTGTGGGGGAGGGGGTGAGACTAATTACTCATTTCTGAATTGTTTCAGTAGTACTACAGATGAAGTGTTTTGGAGCTGCCACCATTTTGCTTGGTTGTTTTTCCACATAACATTTAAGTAGGAAATAATTTTGATTGACTTCAATGCATGAATGGGCACTTTAAAACAATCTATCGAAACATTTACTGCCCTTGTTTCTGGTTCAATCACTCTTTCCAGCCGGGTCCATTGGATCCACATCAAGTGCTGCTTCCACAGGCACAGAGACAGAAAGTTTTCCAAATAAAGAATCATGAGTTGCCAAATAAAAAATTCAGTCCAAAAAAGTTGATTGTTGAGCCTCTGCTTCATCTAGTCCCACATTGTATGATTCAATCTTTTCTTAAACCATCATAGTCATAACCATCAAGTCCAGTTGTGGTGACAGATCTAAGAGAACCAACTATCGAATGAAAGGTCAAGACGTTGGATTAATTCCCTCTCCAAGCTTCCCTGCAGCAAAGAGGATAGTGACACTGCCATCAGAGAGAAAAGCCCCTTCAGCTAGAGTTTCCTTGTACTGTGTTCACTGTCATTCCTCAAGATAAGACACAACCCCGAAGGAAGTGATGGTGGGCACTAGATACTGTATTACTGTTATCAGGGCAATTCTGAATCAGGCCTACAGCACTTTTCTAGCTATAAGGGTCTGGTCCAACTGATTACTGTCAGGCAAGAGGGGATCAGTCTTTTTCAGTGAGAGCCCCAGTGATGGGAAAAAGCAGCTTTGTGGTTATAGCTCTTTTAACTTTAAATACACACAAACACTTTAAAGCCTCTCATATGCAAATGTGACTTCAGGAGCCCTTCTTAGGATGCAGCTACATGCCTCCTCCGTGTCTGGGGTCTGATTGGGGGGATCAGGGGGCAAAGGGCAGCTAATTGGGCGCCCAAGAAGGTCTCCGCAGAGGACCCCTTCTGCTGGAGCTGCGGTCACCTCCTGCGGTCCTGTCAGCAGGAAAAATGAGCTACGACCTCTCTTGCTCCAGACCGCTGACACCACCCTGGCAAAATGTGGGGCCTTCCCTCATCTCCAACAGCTTCCACCCAGACATCTGCAGTCTGTTGACTCTGAGGACATCACTCACCGCGTTGAAATTAATTACGGAACATTTTTCATGCTCATTTACTTCAGCTTCATTTGTTTCTTGCACCTGATTAATTTGGTCGTGGACAGATTTTTCGCAAACGTTCTGAGGTGACGTGGCAGGAATCACGGGCAGGATAGACGAAAAATGCACTCAGGTCAACACACTAAAATTCCTGAAAATTCCTGCCACATGGCACTCGTACCACAAAAGCACTGTTGGCCTCGCCGCAGTAAAACCATCACGCGACAACTGCTCCCTGCAGGCCGATTGTGACACAGCACAAGCGCTCGCTGCAGCTTTCCCACATCTTTCTTCTTCTGCCATGAAACAGCGGCAGCATTGAGAAGGGTGTGTGCGCCCCCCCAGGCAGAGACCCCCCCCTTTCCCCTCTGTGCTCCACCTCTGCTAGGCTCACCAGCGAGCGCCCAGTCCCTCTCCCTGCAGAGGAAATGCCATTCCCTCTGTGCAATCAGCCCAGCTCTCCTGTCGCACTCTCCTGCCAAGCTGCGAACTTCCTCTCCCCGCTGGCTTTCTCATGAGCACAGGGAGGCAGGAAGTGATCGCCTGGCTAGAGGGCTCTTTTCCTGATTCATTTTTAGGGTCTTCCGGGGTAAATCTCCCCTTTACTGCATGACTTGCAATAAACAATATTATGAGTCAAATAGAGAAGTGGCTGGTTTGCTAAAGTTGGTGTCATTGTAAAGCTGCGGATATCCCCATCCCAGTGTTGGGATTTCATTTCAAATGCAGTCTGCATACAAAGAATGCCAAAGTGTTAGCTGGCCACAGAGGCAACTTTTACCACCCCTGTGGATTTAACAAAGGGAACAGCCCTTTCAGTTACCACCCTGATCTGACAAGTAATTTCATTTCCTCTGTGCAAGACGGAGGAAGGACCTTATACTCCACAGACACAGATAAATGAGATGCAGACACACAATCGCACACACAGTAGTCGCAAATACAATTATAACGCATACAGGCAAAAACAAGGACGGCCATTAACTGAAAGAGTGAAAGAGTGCTTCAGGGTCTGCTGGCTTTCCTGCCAACTCAGCTCTTAATTGCATAATTCAGTTATTCACTTTATTACAACCCGGACACACATTTTCTACAGGTCGTGAGAAATGAATGTATTAAAAGGTCTGCAGAACCTGCTGGACAGCAGTTTTCAAACATTGACAGCCATTCATGTGAGGCTGCTACCCTATTGAGTAACTCTGTGCTAACCTTCATGCCTTTTCTCAGTGAAATATTGCAAAGAACTGAATCCGCAAACCTGCCCTTAGCCACACAGATCTGCTTGTGACTAAAAACACTCTCATTCATTGCACAAGCAAGAAAAAATGAGCCACCTATTTGCTAGTGTGTAAAATCCATGTTCACACAGTGACAGGGCAGACGCGTTAGACTTTTCATAACAGTGTGGCAAGTTTACAATGAACCCCTTGTGCAGTCAGCCCTCTTGGTGTGACAGTGTTAAACAGCACTGTCTCCAAAGACAAACCAGCTAACGCTTAATTAGAATTCGACAGGAATACCTTGCAGGTGACCGAACCGTGTCCTTGCTGTGAGGAGAGCAGGAGATCATTGTTGTAATTTTTTTCCAGCTAATAATTAGCTGGCCCTGTAATTACCTGCTTGAGAAATATGTTGGCTGTGTCTTTTCATTTCCATGCATTAATACAAACACAACTCCATCGCCCGCCATTCTCTGACATTCCATCCTGGTTCTCCACAACAGTGCACTGCTTGTTTGTTATCTTACTGCTGGGTGGACAATTTGTATGTGCGTGATGGTTTCAAATAAATCCAACTCCCATCTGAGGAAATGAGGTGTGAACAGAGGAGTTGTCTTCCTGATGAAAAGTTAATAAATAGGAATGATGGATGAAATACGATAAAATAACAAAACTTTTCTACATTTCGGAAAACGTATTGTGTGGAGGTCAAAGGATCATCCAGAGAAGGAGGGTCCGCTTTAAAAAATGATTAACTGAACCCCAACGGGGCCTTCCTTTCCTAAACAGACTATCAAAACAAATGATGATGGAGCTACTGACCCCTCTTGCTAAGGGTGGAGTTTGTTCCATTTTGGGCTCGTGTCTGTTTGGAGCAGGGAGGGGAGAATCAATTAAAAAAAAAAAATTGTATCAACAGCTGCGAAAAAAATTCCACGTTTCATCTTGTGAAAGTGATAAAAATAACATACGCGTTCTGTCTTTATGGTCTTGTTTTCCCAGGGAGGAAGGTCACTGTCGAAAGGGCCTGGACCTCCAGCCAACACACATCAATGCAACACTTTCCTATCCTCCCTTTCACCGCTGTCATTTCCTGTTTTGACAGGAAGCGGAGAGTGATAGCACCTCCACATAAACAGAGGGTGGATTACCACTATACCAGCAGCTGTCCTCAGGTGGCTGGGCTTTTTTGACACCCTGCAATGCTCCCACACGGCACCCCACCCTTAACTCCGCATCCCGTCCCCGGACCACCAGCCAAGTTTCCTCAACACGACCCACCAACACAAATACGGCCGTACGCACGCCGGGCCGCCCTTTCATGTTCCAACGTCGTTACGGTCAGACAGCGTGGAGGACAGGACAATGGGGGCAGTAAAAAGGACCTCTCATGTTGGGGAAGCAGTCTGGCAGATGAAAGAGTGGATGACAAGGGGGTCAGAAGAGGAGCAATGTCAATACCTGGGAGGGGGCACTTTGAAGGCCAGGGAAGGTGTTGATAGTGTTCCGGCTCCCGTTCGCGCACTCCCGGAATGCGTGCCTTTCATGTTTTCAGGAAGCCCCAACAGTGAGACACAACATGAGAAGTGACGGGGGTCTGCGAGGCTTTTGTTGTTAGCGCGAGTGGCTCAAAGCCGAGGGAGAATTCACTGGCCTGTGATCTTCTCCCATCCTTTGTTTACAAGCTAATTAAGCATTGTTCTGGTCAGGGGAATTTCCTCCAGTCCTTAGAGCTCTGCCGGACTGGCCCTTTTTATACCACCTCATCTACAATAAAACGTGCTTCATAAACAGGTTTTTTGCGAGCATACCACCTAGCCGTCAAACATTTTAAGGTCGACCTAGGCTGGCTCACCCCCCAGCCCCCTTGTCTGAGATGGCTGTTTAAACATTTCACAAGGCTGCTGCAACCTGTTTGTTTTCTGTGCAAATAGAACAGAGTGGCCTGAACTGGGACAGCCATGTAAGTGAGCCCCCAAGGGTGAATTATAGGGCTGTCTTAAACGGGAGACCTCCACGATCTTTGCTATTCCTATACAGGCAACCACCAGTGCATTACCCAGCAGACCCACCACCGCCCTGGGCTCCGGTAATGGCAGCTCAGACAGACAGGACAGAGATAGTGCATAACTGGGGCCGCATTGCAAACGCCGGTCACCAAGTTTAAATTCCAGCCGTGCCGTCTTGTCTCTTTAGTGCCCTCCGCCCTTTTGTTTACATTAAAAGTCTGCCCTCCTCCGACCTCTCCCAAAAAGCAGAATGCCTAGAATAGGCTCTGGGACGAGGGAACAATGGAGCGATGGCAGTACCGCGTGAGGGTCACCAGAGGGCCAGCGGATGAACTTCAGGATTTCCTGACATAAATCCCTCTACCAGCGAGTGTCTCTGGTCCTGAGGAGCACAGGGCTCCCGCTTTTTAGCACCAGTCAGACGGCAGATGTATGCTTAAGCAGCCCACCAGCTACGCAGAGACACACAGCTGCAGCAGGCTCCAGTGAGACTGAACACTTAATGAAATATTCTTACCTGTGATGAGGAAGAAGGTCCATGGAACAGTCAGGGCCCAAAGCATACAAGAAGGAAAGGAAGACAAATGTCAGACTGTAACATGTACACGAATGCACACTATCAGATTTACTACAAGTTTTGCCTGCTTATTAGACATACAGGACATTGCATAAGGAGACCATATTGCAATTAGTGCCATTACATCTGAACATGACATAGAGTTGCAATAGGGGTTAAAACAATAACAATCAACAGAAAAGCCCCTGAAGTCATATCCAACATTCTTGCAGGTGAAAGTTGTGCAATCGCAAGCTCTGTTGAAATGTAAATCCAACCGCTCATAGTTGCTGGCCATTAGGGTTTGCGATCACCATCAGAGTGGCCTACTCTTTCCTGTTTAAAGACTGCGGGGCGGAACTGGGGGTCATTTCCCAAAGGCCTCAGATCTCTGGGCCGGGGAAGGAAAAAACACAGAGGACAGGCTAAGAAGGGAGTCACAGGGAGAAGAGAGAAGAGGCAGGTCTTCCTGAACTTCTGGCTGTAAATGAAAAAAGGATTCTCACCAAGGGCCTGAGCGCATTCTGAGAAAATTTCCCCCCAGAGTAAGGATGCCCTCTGTAGGGGGGGGATTTCCGTGTTGCACAGAACAAGCAGTTAGCCGTTCTCCAGTATTCTAGTTAGGACTGTTGTGTCAAAAACCTACGAAAGCACCATGCTGAGAATCACACTGGGAGAATATCACACTGTAAACTTAATTAAAAGGAAAGCATTGTGAATGAAAATAATAATAGACATTTTAAATGAATCTGTGTTTAAATCACCTGTCACTAATCCACACACAAACAGTAAATCAACACTCGCACAAACTCACACATTCTTCCTACAATATCCAGCAAAAATATCAACGGAATAATCTCTGAGACATCATTAATGGCATCCAAACTGAAAGCAAAACCATAATCAAGCAGCAGCAGGCGAGAGATAAGACGGTGAAAGTAATGGTCTGATAACAGGGGATGAGTGATGGTGATACGGCAGTCTGGAGCATGGGTGTGAGCTGTATTAAACTCTCAAAGAGCATTCATAACCACCGCTGCCACCCAGTTTAAAAGGTGCTGCAAATAACACTGCAAGCAGAGCAAGCCTCTGACAAAAATGTGCGCCTTGATGCGAATCTGAATATGAAAGGTCAGTCTTCAGCATTCACATGCTCGGGCAAGCCAGACCTGTCCTGCTTCCTTGCGTTGTTCAGCTGAGGTCATTAGGAGCAGGGATAAACTGCTGACTTTTACTGTCTGTGTTGCTGCTGTACTGATAGTGAATGTAGATGAGGGGAGATAAGAATCATATAGCGGGGAGTGAGAGTAATAGCCCAGCACAGAGAGAGGATAAAAGCTCTCTTCAGGAGGACCAGCACATGAAACTTTGACGGCACTGTCATAAACAGGGTTCATGGTCCCCGCTGCCACAGCAACCAGGAGGCTTTAAAAGGACTCCCTCTCTTTTCAACACAAGAGCTAAACAGGCCCCGCTGAATGGCTCTGACTGCTGTGCTGGCCTTCCCCCGATCCACCCCCAGTGTCTCCCAGTTGCAATTAAAGGGAAAAGCCAGTGCTCAGGAAGTATGTGGGCCTCAGGTGGAATTATCCACAAGGCTGCGCAGGTGTGCAAAGCTTTGACAAGGGCCCCTATGACAGCGGCTGAAGCACCATGACGACGGCTCTAACCCCCGCTTCCCCTCCTGCTCTTTCAGCACCTCCACCATTTCGCAGGCAACCAGACGCCAGGGAGGCAGGGAACCCAGCACTGATCTGGGCTGGGTTTAGAGAGCAGGGGGGGCGATGGTGGAGTTTAGGTCTGTTGTAACCTATAGTCAGCACTTGCATTAAGGCCCTGACAACTGTTGCACAGACTGCCTTCAAAGTCCACTCGGTCTGTCACTAAGTGAGCATCTGTCTGGCCTGAATGCTGGGCTCTTATCTGCCCCCACACACCCCCATTCCCACCTCTCTCACTGCCCTCTCCCTGACAGACATGTCCTGACATCTTCTCCCCAAGGTTAATGGCAAACTGATCATACCAATTACAGCTCTCTCTTTTTCTCTTACTCTCTCGTTATCTCCTTAACTACCTCTAAAATCAGTTCAGTCTAATGCAATCAAATTCTATTCAAAATGCGCCGTTGCCATGAGTAATTATTTTACTTACTGCAATATCTAATACTACAGATTACTGACATAAATAACGTATAATGGGATAATATTCTCTCCTCTCTCTCTCTCTCTCTCTCTCTTTCTCTCTCTCGCTCTCTCTCTGTCTCTCTCTCTTTCTGTCTCCCTCTCCTTAGCCAACTTGCCATCCTTTCATTTCATTCACTAGTTTTGCTCATGGTACATTAACTCATGAGGCATTTGCAAATATTGCTTCAGCAAATGACACTGTCTTTTTAGACCAGCATGGTTTCACATCATCCTACCGTTTCCTGTTACAGCCAACATTTTAATCACATTTTGGGTTAAATTATAATCATTGGTTTAGCTACTCCACCTGCAAGATGACAAGTATGCTGTACAAATTCCTGGTGATATATTTTTCTATTTATAGTGAGAATTTCTTTTTCGTCAGTTAACCTGATTAAAAACTTGCCACAGAAAAACATGCTTACAGCGAAGCCGAGAATTCCCTCACAATCTGTCAAATTAGGGAGAAAAACTGCAGAAGACGATCATATTTTATTCAGGAGACAAATACACAATTCTAGAAATTCACCCCTGTTTATTCAAACTTTACTCTGAAACTTTCTCTCTGAGACACATAGACATGGGATCATCTGTGATCCCAATATGATCAAATAAAGGACTCTGATTCATCCTCTTTATCACATTTAAAGTCCAGAGGAGCTCTAAGCCTTGTAAACTGCTTCAAAGACCTCATTATATAACGTTAAAACTATTCAGCCAATACTCTTATCAGTATCAACAGATAACTCATCAAAGCTCCATGCATAAACGACAGCATTATAAGAAGGCAGTGGGGTGCAAGTGCAGTCATGTATTATATAATTTATTCATTGTTTATCTAAGCAAAGCTCTACAGGCCACTGGCACAGAAGCAATGACACAGCAAGACTGTGAGCCAAGTCAATTGTAACAATTCACCAGCGTCAAAAAACTAGGCGACCGGCCTTGTTTCATTTGAAAACTGCAAACCAAGAAGCAATAAATTAAACATGTCTTAAATCTACAGCTGTAGATAGACACATAATTCAAATAACAACACCCCATACAGCAAATGGAAAAAAAAATGGACAACCCCAAAGTGATCTTAAAATATAATGAAAAGTAAGAATGGCTGATTTCTCTCCAAAAGACGGCTCAGCATTGTCAGTGAGGAGATAAACTAATCTGAATGCAGCTGCAGATGTGATGCCATTGACTCTTATGCACAAAAGCATCTGGCAACACACTGACATTCCTGCCCGCAGTATCCCAATGGCCTGTGCCCCTCTACATCATAGCAGTTGTGCCGTTTTTAAAGTCATAATTAGCACCAGATTTCTTTTACTTTTTGTACCCAGGATCAGAGGAGCAGAAAAAAAGCTCACAATCACCACGATCGCATCCACACGTGGACTAAACAGCCTTCAGTACACGCCAATTACAAATTCAAGCGAGAGTTCACTTTTGGTTAATTGATTCTTAGGACATTAAATGAATGAAGAGGTTCTTGTTGATTATCTTTGAATGTATCCCACTGAGGAAATGCTGGATCACAAATAATTTATTGTCTCTCGGTATGTTATATGGCCTTTGAACAAGAATGCCAGAGGTGTTTTTTAACAGTTTTTCTATTACTGTTGGATGTAGTGGTCTTGATTTCACTGAGAAATGTGCAATTTCACTACGCTTTTAGATTATAGCCTGTTTTACCGGGGAATATTAGAGCCATTTTGTCTGTTACTGGAAGAATGCAGGGGGTGCATGTGGTCACTGTCCCCCTACCTCGCTGATTACACAACTGTCATTTTCACAGAAATCGTAACAACCTCATCAAGACCCCCCCCCCCCAATACACACACACACACACACACACTCGCCATCAAGAGACTGTCAGCCTTATGCAGTGAAAAAAAATCATCCTGGTTGCCATGGAGATCACATTTCACCCAAACCTGCACAATATGCTGGATTGATTTCCAATGGACTGGTGCTGACCCCTCTGGCCTGTTGTTATGGGATGGGAAAGGGAAACGGCAGGCATGCAGAGAGGAGGGGTGCGGCCTGACGACGCTTCGAGCCCCGCAGCCGTCAGCCGCAGCCCATGTCTTTGTTTCTCAGCTCAATGCATTTGAATAAGTCCTAATTAATGATGACTTGCCCACTCGAGACCAAAAAGGAGACCTCCATCAGTGGTGTCTCTGTAAATGCGCTGTAATGAGTTCTGTGGAGCTGCGGATTCACACTATGCAGAGGGAAGGTCAGAAACCATCACATTCTTATGACGCTTCAAATCCACAGCCCAACTTTACTGAGTATTTAATGCTCCAGTGGGTGTAGTATATGAGGTGAAGTGAATGCAATATTAGTCTCATCTAATGAGTACAGTTAATAAATTGGGTAAATCCGACTTCCTTTCCTATGATCCGTGCTCTCAGAGTGGCCTTCCAGCCCATGCCAGCCCATGAGCCTCATATGCCATATCCACCTTTAACAGTGTTTTTTAAAGGTCTTCATTTCAAAATAAAAGACATAACTAATTTCCCTGGTCTGCCACTTTGTGTGGCTGCATTACTAAAGAGTCCTGACAGAACCCATGTTACTTGTGCCTCCACATGAGATCTCCTGTAGAGTTTTGGTGGTACATCTGTAATATTCTGCCACACGCTGTGGGTCAGTGCCTCATACCACCTTCTCTTCTCCATCACAGAGCCGCCAGGACTCCATCAAAAGGCATTGTGGGTAATAAAAAAGCGCCGTGCCAGCAGCAGCAGCAGTCTCCCATCAGGGCCCCCATGGCTCCCTGTGACCTGAGAGGGGGAGCAGTCTGCAGCGTGGACGCTCTCAGAGCGGGCGCGCGAAGCGCTGCAAGCAAAGCGAAACTGAAATCCCCCCGTGAATCCCTGTCACACTCCGTGGAACGAAGTGCTGAGGCAGCACCTCGGCCGTTTATATTCCTATCACACAGCCAGTGAGCAGAGCAGAGCGGCCCCCTGACAGATCACCTTTACCACTGTCTTCCACTGCACCGCCAGGATCAACGGCAAGGGCTGTGCAGCAGGGCGAAAACAGCCATGAAAATGCCTCACAAACAAATGGAAATAGCATAACATTACCCCAACATTTTCTCATACTCCCTGCCCATTATAAGAATGCTGTGAAAACGTTACATGTTAGCTTTGTGCTTCCTTCAGGTCGTTATATGTTAACTGAGTACAACTTGTTTCAAATTCAATTCATAGCAAATAGTATAAGGTGCTTGACACATATTCTCTCTCATGTGCACATTCTCTCATAAACATTCTCTGTGAAAGTGGCAATGTGTCCTTTAGGCTGGCAGGGAGGACTTCTCAGACTCTAACCACGCAATTAGCGTGCACACACGTCCCAGCACTCTCCTCTCCGAACCTGGGAGGGACTCAACCGTGAAATGAGGCATTGCGTGAACTTTGACTGGCGTTTCACAGAGCTCGACAATTTATGGCCCCCATATATCAGGCTGAGCGAGCAACAATGCAAAATAAATGGACGCATACCAAAGCGGTATTATAAGACAAACAAACATTGTGGCGGGCTGGCGTTACACACAATGGGCAAACATTGCCAAACTGGCCCTGCTGAACGGCAGGTATGCCAAAGACACAAAGAGTCCCCATAAACAGACATCTTGTCAAAGTGAGGGAAAACAAACGTGGTACTGAAATCACTTCTACATTACCCATGATGTCACAAATCCGCTTGAGGGGCACTGTTTGCTCACTTTAGGAAACTGGCTGAAGTGGCTGGACTGGTGATTAAGTGTGAGTCCCTTCCTCTTTGCCGCACAAACAAAACCCTGAGCCTACTGTAATGTGGATCTATTTTGGCACATACAGGGTGGCGAAGCACTCTTTCAGCCACACGCATTATTTTCAGCTCTTTGTCAAATGCCACAAGGCTTGTTGTCACATTAAAGAGCTTTATGAAGACAGAGAAAGATTAACTTAACCTTGCCCCATCTTCTTTGTATTAAATTGGGGATCTAAATCCTCTGCCGTTGCTATAATTCTGAGTCACATGCTGAGACCCTTTTAACATACAAATTAGATGTAGAGTACTAATGCACTGAGCCCTATTACATCACATTTTACCCCTCAACAGAATGTGCACACACAATGTACACACATGTACCCTCACAGATACACTCACAGTCAGGCACACATACACACACACACAGAGCTCACACTGGTCTAGGAGTCCTGGCTCCAGCCATTATTCAGAATGCCTACTGTTCATTTTCTTTGGCAGTCGATTGGCTGTCCCACTCCTGCCACTCGTACCCATTCAGTGTGTACTCACCACAGTGCTGAAGCTCTTGTCCGCTCCTCAGCATCGGAGGGAAACAGCTCATTGCTCTTTTGTTTTTCTTCTCCGCACTTTCTACGGTCATTGACTCGCTTTCCGTTCGCACTTTTTGTTCACCGTTTCTGGCTCTGGAGCCTGGCCCCAGTCTGCACATCATGTGGACGCACCAGCGGAGTCATATGTCACGCAATGTGTTATGAACCAGGACTGTTTGTTCATGTTTTTCAGTACAGCCTACAGCATTTGTGCCATTTCAAATAGCTATGCACCATTTTGTGTTTTTGCTGAAAGTTTAAACAAACAGTGACTTCCACACGCTGCTGTTTAATACAGTCAGAATCACACAAACTGAGTTCCACAGAGCCACTTCACTCAGGGCTCCTTTCTTCCAAAGAGCCATGCCTTTCAGGAGCGCTACTGCAGCAGGCTGTCTGTTTGTTATTGCGGTTGCCCTGTTACCAGTATAGTGCAGCCACTTAGTGACCATTGCCCTGGTGACTGTGTGTAGAGATTACAGAGAACAATGGCGATAGCAGGCTATCATTGCCGCAGAGCCCTGCACCATCCAACAGTAGCCACTCATCCACTCCACTACCAGCACACCTGGCCCTTTGTGGAGGATCACAAGGGCAGCACGAGGGGGCAAGCCCGGGGAGAGGCACTGGACTGACAAATTAAAGCAGCACACCCACCTGGCCCTCTCCAATGTCACCATGACTGGTGGGTAAGAGACACTAGTGATGACATATGAGGTGGGCTGGAGGAATTGACAACAATAAGGTTGAGTTCATGGTTAGTTCCATATTATGTATGCTTCAGCCTCTCATCCTGATCTTGGAAAATAAGATCAAATTTCAAGAATCATATAATGACAAATTGCAAGAGTTCAGATGTCCATTTTAAGGTACACTGCTACCAAACTGCACTACACAACCAAAAGCTAGATACATCTGTGGATACCAACTAATCAAGATCGAATTGGAGTGATTAACTGAGTTGTTTAATAATATTATTCCAATAATACCTGCATTTACCTTTTTATTTTCATTTTGTTTTCAATGTTATTAAAGATTACTCTTAACAATGACCCTCAGCCAGCTTTGGTATTGTCTTACTCATTTTAAATTGGACTTTAATAGTATCACAAGTGAAATGTAATTGTATTTGTGTTATCCTTGCTTCAAAGATTAACTTCACTTCAATTTTTCTTAAGTTGTATTTTATCATTGCTGTTTTCTCCCCTGTCCCAGCACACTTAACGGCGTTTGCATCATTATAATGTGTTCTCTTCAATTTACTTTTCTGTTTTCATTTTCTATAACACCTAGTTGGTGTCTGGTATCTTTTTTCCATTATTAATGCCATCATTTTACAATTCCCTACCTGTGTTGTACTTCTGGCACATGGCAACAGTAGATAATGTGTTTGGATCAATAGATACGTGATAAACATTCATGGGAAGCAGACAATCCCCAACAGTAAAAAGAAAACAGATGAGATACACTGGAAACATGTCCTACTCCTCCCTGCAGTAAACCTGCTCTGCCTCAAATCACTGACACAGGGAAGCACACCTGGACTCCTAATTGTTATCATGACTCTTTATTTTCTTGGTCAGGTGTGGCAACGTCGCTTACATTTTTAGCATACTGTTTATACTCATGGAATCTAGGTTAAATTCCTTGCCTGATGGTGCAACAGCAGTGCCAAGCCTGGGAATTAAACCTGTGATTTTCTGGTAACAAGCACAGTTCTTAAACCGCAGTGCATTATGAACCCTCACAAGACTGTCTCACACCTGGTATGTCAAAGGATCTCTGTATTGCTGACCATATTTAGCCACTGTCCGCAGAGGACCTGTGGTCAGGACAACGTCTCTTGCCTCGTCTTGTCCAGAATCAGGCTGATCTGGAAGCACAGAGGCAGATCCTCGCGGGGGAATGGCAGCTATTCCAGACGGAACATTCCAGAGCATCCCAGGTGGAATCCCTCCCTCCTCCCCCCACCCATCGCCGCTGACCGCCTGCACTGGGCGTCGGCCGCTGTGACGCCCGTGCGCTCACCTCGCCTCTCCCTGAAAGCGCGCCTGTTTCCTCTGCCCTATCCTGGAGTGGACGCTGGTTTCCTCTTGTTGTTGCCAGACTAGAATATGATCTGGAGGGGGTTTCAGGCTACATTGTTGTATTTCTCTCTCTCTCTCTCTCTCTCTCTCTCTCTCTCTCTCTCTCTCTCTCTCTCTCTGACCCACATGGGTCTCCAAATACAGATCTGTGCTTCAGACCCCACCACAGATTCCAGGGTGGGCCTGATAAACGAACACACCAAACCACATCCTTGTGTGCACGCTGAAAATGAACAGGATGCGTGGCCAACCAGACCAGCAAACTGCCATGCCCCAGAAACACCCGGATGCAAAGGGAACCTCATTGACCACAGATAAAGAGTTCCGTTTCTCTGGAGTAACGCAGTACACAGCAAGACAACAAAGGGAAAAACAATCTGTTGCAGTGGCTGCATGCGGGCGGGGTGTGAACATTGTTTAATCAGCACATCTTCGCCAGGCTCTTCCCCGCAGAAAGACACAGGGAGACAGCGGGGTGCGCAGTGATTGATGCCTGTGTCTACGCTGCCATTTGACACCAGATTATTGCTCTGCAGTTTAATGCAGTGCACATGCCATAAAGCACATCCTGGCTGCCATGGAGAAGGTTGGGGAGTGCCTTAGCCTCCGCCCTCCACAGGTTCCAGCCACGTACAGCTCCACTGGGCCTCTCTGGCTCCACTGGGCCAGCATGCTGCTCTGATAATCAGGAACTGGGCCTGATAACTGTGATCTGATAACTGGACCTATCTGGCTGTAGTCTCAGAGGGGGCGGCTCGCTGGGAGATGTAAACCTGCCCTGATTCCGTCCTGGATGCAGTTTCATTAGAGAGAGAGAGAGAAGCGCATCTGTCGTCCCCACCCCTCTGTGACTGGAGGAAAGACAAGCCGAGCTGAAGCTCCGGCAATTAAAAAGAGACCTGGAGCTCAGCGCCACACCGCCAACACACAGTGACACTGGCTTTCAATCAATTAAGTCTATGTGCTAAAAGGGGAAACGGCTTTTGCAACAAAAATATCACATTTGCACTGAGAGGATTCATTTAACAGGCAGAGAGGAGGAATTGGAATATCCGATCCAATGTTTGTAATGTCTTCTTGGAAATTCATTAGCTGAGGCGTAAATCTAATTGCCTCACCCTCCTTCCTTTGAAGCCAACATGTCAGAGAGGATCTGTCTGTGCACTGAGGCTTGGGCCACAAAGTGTTCTTTGGCCTCTAATATACATGCTGAATGGGTTGTAAATAGTATCAGTGCAGCTGGGCTCAGTTATACACCCCTGCTCAGGTTTAACGGCTGCAGTGCGCACTCCCTCCCAACCTCCCCTCCCCTGCACATCAAACCCCCATCAAGCTCTGACCACAGACCACCTCCAGCAAGCCGGCCAGTATCCACCTGTTCCAGCCTGGGTAAGCGCACCGAAACTCAACACCGCAATAAAGGGCTGCGAGCTGACAGGGGTTCAAAGGTCAATCAGCAAAGGTAGCAGAGCCCTGAGGCTTGTCTTGGAAACAGAAGGCAGACTCTCGCCCCGAACACAGCATGCAGAGCCTGGGAAACAGCTCAACCCTTTCAGCGTACTGAAAACTGTCTGTTTTGCAGAACTGAGAACGTTCCTGACAAAAACATATGTCCAGGCCAAGCTCTGTGTCCAATCTGACTTAGACTTTAAAAAGGGATATTACAAGAAAGCAGCAGATAGCAGCACAGAGCACTGCCCAGCCGCTGCACAGCTGAGCTTTCTGATGTCCACCGTAACACTGCTGGGCTTAGATGGAGTATGCTGGCCCTTGACTCCTATCTATTTGTGAATGTCTATGGATGAACGCTCTAGAGGGAATTTAATAAGTGTGGTTGTGTAACCCACGCTCTCTTGGTGGTGTGACCTTGGCTGTTCCAGCCCCACAGCCACCTTTCTCTGCTGTCACTGGGGTACGAGGATGCTGATGCATCTTTACAGCAGGCTGTGGGGACGGAGGTCCAACCGCATTGTTAGCTGTGGCTCATGTGTCTGACCCTCTGCTCTGGGACACTTATATAATCCATGACTCCAGTATATACAATTCAATAATGCATGCATGCACATATACACACACACATACTCACACACATACTTGTGCGCACACATGCAGATACCCCGGCGCACACACACACACACACACACACACACACACACACACACACACACACAACATGCAGGAAACTTTTGTTGTATGTGGCAGAGTTAGGTCATCTCCTTCCTTCCTTCACTTCTCTTCAGGAAATTAAAAAAAGCAGTATACCATTTGTATGGTGAAAATAAGCACTAATTTTAATACTTATTAAAATGCTTATAATCGTTATATACCTATGCATATTTAAAACACATTTTAAGACAAGATGACTTCTGAATCTGAGAGAAAAGCTAGTCGTTCAACCTGCAAAGCATGTCAGAATAATGTTAAATGTGAAACTACTTCTACTCGTTTCACCTTATTCACCTTTAACCCAAATAACGCTTGCAGAAAAGAAATGTGTTCTTTGTATACTGATAGAGCTGAGCTGTGAAAAGAGAGAAACACCAGGATGATAATGACCAAATGCTACCATGGTGAAACAATAAGCCTCCCTTTTCCATTCGCACATCACAGCCTCCTCACAGTACTGCACAGGATTCACAGGAAAGGACTGCTTACAGCGCCCCTAGTGGAGGAAACAATATTACATCATGCCTGTGTCAAGGGAGGATATAGCGCACCTCCATACTCCAAACTGGCAGGGAGTGAGACACAGGTGACATAATGTGATGGGGAACTACTCCCTGCATCTGTGTGTGCTGAAAAGGATTATAATCCCCTGCTGTGACACTTACTCACTGGAGAGCAATGCAGGGGGACAAAATATGGCATCCTTGATGGTAAACCCCTGCTGGGACATATACTGACTGAAGAGGAATGTAGGGGGGCAAAATATGGCATCCTTGAAGGCTCAGTGCAGTGACTGCCACAAAGTTATCTGATGCACAACACCATTAACAACAAAAAGTGGGGTTTTGTCCGACCATAGCTGATCATGTTAGCAGCAATGTGTGAGCCCTAACGATGAATCTGAGTCCCTAAAAAAAGAACCCATTTTGTGTCACCTGAAACAGTGAACGTCCCCCTCACAAAAGAAGAAACTCACGGTTACCTTACTGTGGTATTTGGACAACGTGAAAGCAGTTATGCACCAATCAGACTGATCCCATTCCTGTTCCTCTGAGCTCCCTGCATCCCCATCAACCAAATATGTGATTTATTATCAGCTTGTGGGCAAACAGCAGGCTTATTTAATCACTGTGTGCAAACACCAATAAAGCACTCCATGCGCACTTTGGCTACATTGGCTCCATCTGACTCCCCTGCATGCCCTGAGGGTAGAAATCTCGTGGTGGAGTTATGCCAGGGCAGGCTCGTTTTCCTTTGACCTCAGGCCGAAGGGCAAAGGTTAACAGAGCTGTAAAGTCTGCCTGTCACTGACCTCCACTTCCTGTGCTGCAGCACTCCACTTAGCTGACATCTCAGCACAGGGGAAACTGCTGCAGGCCTTTCAGCAAGAACCAGATAACGTGGCACGGCCATCCATACAGCTTTCTGCACCTTTCCACCTCAATCACAGCCTTTATATAACACAGTTAAGATGCCATACTTCTGAAATCTTGAAAAAAAAATCTTAAATCTGAAAAGAGATAATCCCTCCAAAAACAATGTTCCGGGCAATAAATGGGGAATCTTTCAGTATTATGACATTACAAAGAAATTAATAGCAGACACCCACCCATCATTGTCTCCAGGCCATTAGCTATGCTCTCTCCTGTCTCAAATGTACACCACTTTTACAGTGTCACTAATGAAGCCCTGACTACCAGGAAACAAAAATGAAATTGACAACTCATCAAACAGATCCAGGTTAGGGCAACAGTAGCCACACACAATTGCAGCAATTAGCAGCCTCAATAAAGCAGAGAGAATCCCATTAGCGCTGTGCAGCTCCTGACCTCTTTGGCATGGCACTACATGTTGGGCTGTTGTTGTGTCATGACATGCTGTTTTATGCAGGTCACGAGTGCTCTTACTTCTGGCTGCGATGAAAAAGCCCCCTTTCCCAAACTGTGGTTTTTCTTAAAAAAAAAAAAAAAAAACAAGACTGCGGGAGATAAAATCAGCTTCCCAGACTCATTAGTCCTAACGAGCCAACCACTTTTCCACAGAGGAGCCTCCCAACAGCCTCTCAGACTCTTTCATTATGGTCCAGCAGGTCCCAGCAAATCCAGACTGCTATCCAGATGGAAACACGGGAAAGCACCCGCATTCACTAGCATTCAAACAGATTCCTGTACATTCACTAACATTTATACAGACTCATCCACATTCACTACCATTCATACACATGCACCCACATTCACTTAAACCATGTTCACCACATTCATACAGATTCACCCATATTCACTCACACTGATGCACACTTACCCACACAGTTTCACCCACACTTACATTCAGCCACATTCACACACATTCACTAATATTCGCTTACATTCATCTGCGCGCACACACACACACTTAGTTATGCTCCTACACTGACTGACATTAACACACATTTAGACATATTCACCCAGATTCACACACACAAATACGTATTTGACACATTCACCTACATTCACAGACATTCACACACAGTTTGACATATTCACCTTTAGTGACACTTATACCCATATACTCATACCCACATACACACACTAATGCACATTAGTGAACATTAATACACTCCCACTCTTACACTGGGCACATTCAAGCAGACTTGCACATTTGCAAGGATACATTCTCATGACGCACACACTATTCCTAAACACTCAGACAGAGACTTCTATTCACTGCACACCCACATACTGTGCATTTGTGCATTCAAATAGGTTTACGCTTGTGCAGGCACAGGTAGAAAGAACAAACACACACATACACAAGTCTGGACAGAGACACAGACCACACACTCGTTACACTCACTCACCCACAATCAAACACTCCAAAGCTTACACTGGCACACTCCGGACCCAAGAGGCACGCCATCGGTGAGCACAACCCTCCTCAATGCCTGTGTGGCTCTTTGAAGGCTTGTTGTCAGGCTGACCCTGAGACCTCCAGGTGTAATCACAACACAACATCTTATCTGCTGTTGTCATCAGAGAGGCCCCAAACAGACCCACATCGCCCCACTTAGCCAGATACCACAAGTGCGCACAAGCACACACAGACACCATCAGATAAGATCACTGAACCACCACAGCCCTGAACGCAATGAACAGACACTCTGAACAGTGTGGCAATTAAGCTAATCTCCCACACAACCACGGGGATTGAAAGTTCTGCAGAAGAGCAAGACCTCCTACATCACAATTTTAGGGTCTCTTCAGTTCACTGGGTGTTAATGAGAGCCTGGCAAACTCCTCAGACACAGAGGGAGAAACACACCCACACGCACACGTGCACATGCAGAACGATAGACTGATACATGGGCAAAGGCAGATACTAACACAAAAAAAGGCACGGAAACATAGGGTTCCTTAGCACGTGCCTTTTTTACCTCAACAACTCCTCCAGTGAACACTGTATTTCTCTGCCTGCATTGACCTCTCTAATAATTGTAATTACTATTAAATACCAACTTCAAAATCATAGACTGATTTGTAAATTTGCTACAAATCAAACTATATTCTGACAACTTAGCCCCACCCAATAAGACAACATACATTGTTGTTACTAGCCAGCAACCTAAGATATCATACAGTGTTATTGGTGTAGCTGTCCATTTTACAGCTATTAAATACTGTGAACTGTTTCTTAGCCACAGCCATGAATGAACACTCATTAGTATATTAAGCAGTGCTACCAACCACCTTTTACCTGCTTTTAGCAGGACTGACAGCTGTGGTTGTTGCTCCTTTTTGTAACCACACTATTTATATCACTTGTATTAAGAGCATAAAGGGGAACTCACAACTGTAGTGGGTGCTGTGTCAGTAAGCCCACGGGGACAAACATAGACACTAACAAGAATAGACCATAGTCCTTGTAACTAAGGGAATTCTGAAAGCTATTCTCATTGCATTATATATACAAATCCATTCCCTGGCAATGTCAAGAGCTTCAAATTCTGTTTGGAAGAAACAGATCTAGAAAAGGGCTGACACACAATCTCTGAGACCAGGGACCAGATTTTGTCTGCCTCTTGGAGCTATGGCCAGATGCTCCTGTTTGAATCCATAGGATGATTTCATGGGCTCCAACATCCTGCTTCTACCACACTAAAGGAGACCAGATCTGTCAAACAATGCATTAAACCTTGGATACATTTTTCCCAGACATTCCCTTCCTGACCTTGCCCAATAAAGAGCAATATCCTTTTTCCTAAGTATTTCAGACCACCATTGCACCTCTCTGTTGCCATCTGATTCATGTGGCAATATTTCAAGGTAAAGAGAAGACTTCAGGGAGGTAGGCTACCCTTTAAAATGTGAGGAGGATAACTGAGCAATCAGCTTATCATGTTTCACACAAAAGGCAGCTCTCCCCAGGTTTGAGGATGATAGCTGGAGACAGGGAGGACAGTCATTTCAGCCAGGATATGGAATGATGAAACGGTCTTCTGGAAACAAATGGTAGCTTCAAACCCAGCAGACTTACTATGGGTTAAGAATTAAGGCCTTCACAGGTCACTTTAAAGGAGGGCTTTCCGTGCCTTGGAAAATTGATGGCCAGTTGTTGAAGATGACAGCCACGTTAGCTCTGTTCATGAGACACCTAACAATGCAGACAAAAAAAAAAATCTTCCTCCTCATTCGGCACACAGCATGACCACAATATGGCCCTTTTATAGATGAGCCCTTTGAGGAAAAAGGGCAGGGAAAAAAGTCAGCTTTCATTAATTAAAGGTAGCTCTGGGCCAGGTGGATGGGCTTTTGCCTGTGTTGAAAGATCCCCTGATTATTGTAGAAAGAAATGACCTGCTTTGAACTTGTGGCTACCCTTTAATGTTATCATATGACTTACATATTCAACTCAGTTTCACAGCCGGCAATGATAGGCTCCGGTGTATAATTTTGGACGCGCCGGGATTGTTTGTCTTTTATCATTTGAGCTGCTTACTAGATGTTAATTATGAAACCCGATACTAATAGGATAATCTCTTTAAGTGAGGCAGACACCATGTCTGTGGAACTTCTAAAAGTTTCTCCCTGTGTTTTTCCTTTAAAGGCAGACTATTTCAGTGATATTGCTTTAATTGTCAGAAACTCAAAGTGGAAGAGACTTCAATTGAAGAGACTTTTTGGCTCTCTGGCTGAGGTATGCCAAATTCACTCAAGCTCAAAGGAGGGCCACATCTCAAGGACAAATATGATCTGAGCAGCGTTAACTCAGAACTAAGTGAACCATTCAGACTTTGCCAAGGTCAGTCTAACTACTCACCCTCAAAGAGGAAAAACATAAAATGTGAAGATAAGAAACCTGGCTCTCTGAAAATGAGCCCGGGAGTGAAACTGAAGTTGTGTTAAAAGGGTTAATTACCGCCCCTGAATGTGCATGCCACAGAGGATAGAAAGATATTAATCGTCATCTTAATTGCTACAGAGCTGAGCCTTTGTTTCCCAGGCCAACAGGTTATCTCACCTATTATTTCCCAAGCCTTCCACAGCATCTGCCTTGTAAGCCTTGAAACCCAGCCAGTCTCCCATTGAGAAAGGTGTGAGGATTGGACACCGGGACTATGAGTCACCCTCATCTTCTTGAGGATGGCTTGAACATGGTCTTGGGTAAAATTTATGAAGTCAGCTTTTTGTCCCACGAGGCAGAGTGAACCAAGGTAGAGGTCACAGGGGTTCACCTCTTCCATTTCCCCTCCCAGACCTTCAGCACAAGCGCACTAACCTATCTATGCAGCAGCTCCTACTGTACGCAATAACCCCTGCGGAGTCAATATGTCTACTGGAAGAAGGGTCAAAGGGGCACGCTCACTTCCTCATCAGGGGAACCGGAGGGGTAGAGTGCACACAAAGAGCCTCCTCTTTCCCAGGAGACTCCATCGTGTCCCTTCGCCCTGCCCACAGGCAGATACCATCCAGACAGGCCCGCAGCTCTGTGGTGCACAGCCTGCCAGCCACACACAGGCTACCCACCACATGCCACTCCAGCCCCTATAGCCCAGGGAAATCAGTCACAGTTACACCGGGCTTACAGGTGGGCGGCCCTGCCAGACAAGGACAATGTCTCCTTTCTCCTGCAGCCGGGAAATCTGATACTGCAGGCAGAGCAGAAAAAGCCCTGCCCTCCCATAGCTGTTTACCTCCCAAATCAGGGCCCAATTTACCCATCAACATGGGGTTAATGGAGGAAACACAGCCACAACCCTCTGTGGAAGACCCCAGCATGTGTGTGTGCATGTGCCTTTTTGGGGGGTGGTCTGTAGTGGACTACTGGTGGTCTTGAGCACGGGTCCCATTCCCATGGAGCGGTGGTAGGGTGGGGGTGATACTTCTTGGCCTCTGATCAAGGCCTGATTATGAATCCCCACACCCCAGAAGCCTCTTATTATCTGCTCAGTTTTGTCACTGTACTTCCCACACAGAGAGCACTCACAACAGGGAGGTAAAAGGCCCCCGCGGCATGAACCTGGTTTCAGTCCCCTCATCTCCCCAACAGGGCGGTCAAGGGGCGGGGGGGTGAAGGGACAGGGGGTGGAGGGGCGGGGGGGCGGGGGGGGTGGGGGGGATTTAATCCAAACTAAGTATGGGACCTTCCCTCCAAGGAGGACAAAGAAAAAAGGACCTGAAGCCGGTGCAGGCAGCGACAACAATAAAAGTCTGAGGACTATATTTAACAGCTCTGGGAATTGCAGTGCGAGGCGTACAGGAACACTTTCAATGCGCAGCGAAGGTCAACTGGGTTTAACTTCCTCCACAGACTCCACTGCTTGCAGGTTGCTTATTTTCCTCCTCCCGCGAAACCCTGAGATAAGCATTGTTTCCCAAAACAATGGGCCACTTCCAAAGACATTTCAGCCTCCCAGACACAAGCTTTTATGTTGTTTATGGGCATTTGGTTGTAAACTGAGAGAGAAAAAAATAAGCGTCGTGGGGGAAGACGGGAGGGGAAAAAAAAGCCTGGAATACAATGAGGTGATGTCATCAGAAGGCGAGGAGACCTGGCACGTACGTAGACATTCTCACGTGGTTCACATGCACCCTACCTTTCTGCGAGCCCCCATCAAGGAAAATGGCTGTTAATCAGCTCTGTTCAGCACACCCAGAGGGCACTGCAAGCCTCTAATAGAGCACACTGACATCTAATAGGCGGTAATAGCCACGCGGCTTCAGCGAGGGCAGCGAGAGCGAGTCAGACTGGCTGCCGCGGCCCTCGTCTCTTCCCCTGCGTTTGATAACCGGGGCTGACACCTTATTGAACTAATGTACTTGATGGCTTTTCAAACTCTTTCATCCTCCTCAGAACTTCACAGCCTTGTTATGTAACCGCACTTCCCCCCCCTCTCTGCCCTATATAGGAGTTGTGACAAACACAGAAATGTGAGGAGAAGAATGTGAGGAAAAAACAAAAACAAGACCCCTCGTGCTTTCTGGCGTCCCTAGGGCAGCTAGTCGTGGGGCAAGGGGGTTGGGAAGTGGGCACTGCAGCAATATGCCACCCCTCCGATGCCTTTGCCAGGGAGGCACACACAGAGTGAGTCCGTTATCTGATGTACTCCTACCGTGCCCAGTGAGACAGACCGCAGTGGGACCGCATCCGACTAGCAGTCCCCGCGCTGGGAGGCCGGTCTCCTCCGCCTGTGTCAACACGCGTGGGCGTTTGCACCTTCGGGTTCAGACTAAACTATCCCTACTCCAGCGAGGCTTCAAAGCCATCTGTCCGCGTGCCGTCACTGCGCCCCTATGAGCAGCACACACAAGTTAAGTCCAGCCACTGCAGGAGCTTGTCCCTGTTCCACTGACAGAGCATGGAGTCAACAAGCCGCCCCCGAGTCCTGCAGGCGTGCTGGAATGGAAAACGTCTCCCATCGATGAGACAACTATCACACTCACACACTCATGAATATTCAAAAGGGTTTCGCTAAACTTGACAAGGGAAGAAAATCAAATGCTTCCAAGACAACATGCATCCATATTCAAAAACAAGTACAGAGGCCTGAACACTGAGGCAAAACTCACAAAAAAGGGTTATGTGCAAAGAGCCCAAAGTTACCAAAACAAGAAATTGTTCGCAAAGGACTTGTTTTATAAAAGACACCTGAGACCGTTACAACACCATATGGGTCCCATTCCTGGGCATGCAGTTTTAACACCTTAATTCGGATCTCACAGCTGCTGTACCACTTCAAATGTGTTTGCTCTGTTCCAATGCAACACAATAGCATGCCATACAATCAAAAAGTTTAGAGATTGTGCATGTTACTATGGCAACGAAGGTTGTAAAAGGGACCCCATGCCCACAGTATCTTTCCTCTAACATATTCACTAGCACATGAGACTACACTCTATTGAACCCAAGAAAAGGGAACTTTCAAAAAGACTGGCCCTTGCTGCATCTGTGAATTTCAAGGGAAGGAACCCTGGTACATATCAAATAGCTGATAAGATTGTCACTAAAAATAGCCAAGTATGTCAAGTTTCACCAAAGAATTTTAATACGGCTGCATGACTTCAGGTTTCAGTGGATAAATAAATAAGGTGGCTCTAGACAAATAAAGTACTGAGTTTTTTGCTTATCAGCAGAATATCTGAACTCTACTGTATTAAGTCACATATTGGCCTGAGGAACTGGATATTTTCCCCTCTGCTTTAAGTACTGTTTACAAATTCCACTTAAGATTTGAAGTAGAGAGGATTACCTGAAGAAATACTATCACCATCTCTACTGTATGCATGCTGGAAGGGACTCTAAAGAGGGAATCAGGTAGGTCCTTGTTTCAACAGAAGAGGGGGAGCACTGTAACTGCTGGCAACATTAAGAACTACAGATCAAACAGGAGCTCTCAATGCAGGTTAAAAGTCATGGTGTAGCCTGTCAAACTGCTTTAGTCAGGCGTGGTAAATTTTTTGTTTCATTTCACATAGGAGTTTTACCACAACAATGTACTTTCAGCGCTGGCAATCTCCCAGCAGGTTCCAGTAAATGTACATTTTAATAAGCTAACGACACCCTGCAAACTGGAAGAAGGGTAATTAGTGTTTTCTTGCTGATTGTGCACTGTATACATGATGCATTTAAATTCAGTATCTGACTGTACACATCCTTGGTCTTACATAAGTCTATCTTTGTGAATTGATCTGTGTGAATTTGGGTCCCTGCAGCACAGTTCATTGTTCATTCAACTGGATGGCTTTGGCTGGATATTTGTATGCACGTACACTTCTTAACTGTTTTAATAGCTTGGGTTTACAAACCTTCAGCGACCCTGGATCGGCCAGCGCGAGCGCTTGTCTCTTCAGTTCTGCGACTTTCATCTGACATTGCTTGCACAAGTTCCCCTTGCCGTCCCTTTTCTCGAAGTGACCGGACTCCGATATGGTCACAGACCCAGCGCCCTCCGGGGGTGGCCGGCTGCCACATAGCGCTTCCTCCGCTGAATGAAGTCTCTTCCTGGGATTCAGCTCGAGCGAAAAGGGTGAGTCTCTGCTGGGACACCCTTCAACCTTAGCCATGACAGAAATAAAATAAAAGTTAGCATTTCAAGGAAATGGCATTGCAAAGTGAAACTAATGTACTGTGTTAAAATGCATACTATGCACTTGACAGATACCAAAACAGATGTGGGATATGGGGTTTCAGGAGTTACAGAATAAAGTGTCCAGTTCTGTCTACCTGCCCAACTGAGCAAATCGGCGATGTGAATGTTTGAGGAAACTGTCCTAAATTCAACGAACGAATGCATGAAGGTGTGCTAATCAAAGTCACAGGTGGAACTATGATCCAAAACAATTCTATCTTCTTGCTTATTTCCCCAAGGAACACTTACCGTGAATCTCCGGTGGTCAGGGTCCCGTCCTCGAGCGGCACTGCCCAAATTTGGGTTCGTCCTCTCGGGTCTGAACATCCCGACACGTCAATTTCTCACACTTAAATAATTTCTGGCAATATTAATGCGTGGACCGTTTACCGACTAATGTCTTAAAATACCCACTGCCTACTACATATCTATGCATAAACACTTGTTTCCCCTGTTTGCCAAGTCTTTTGGTACTTGTGTAAATGGAATGCGAAATTCCCAGCGACGGTCCTTGCGCTGCTTCATTGCTATGCCGTTGTCAATATAAGACTAAAGTTTAAGACTCGACTTTGTGGAGTGTTCTAATCTAGTCCCAGAAATGGGTGGAGCTCACGCACAGCGCACACAGATTTCTTTGGAGAGAGCAGTTCCTGCGCTCAAACGTCCAGACGAAAGCCAACAACGGATAGAGTAGCTAACACATAACGAATCCGCGTCAGATCCCTTTAGCTGTTTTAGTTATGGGTCTTCCTTATACTCACATTGAGTTAAGCCCTAATAGTAAGTGAAATGCACATAACGGACCGTTTGAAACAATGGTATCGAATACATTTGAGAGACAATTGTCAGGTCCATTTGTAATATCTAAATAAGTAAGTAAGTAAGTAAGTAAATAAATAAAATGAACTCATACCCTGTCACATAATACGTCTATGTCACACGATACGTCATAATAATCTATCTGCAAAATCTGATATGTCATGCTTCCCTGGCTGTGTTACCATATTTAATACTGTCGCGAGACACTTCACATGTAGCTATAAAGAGTAAATCACGCAGCTCCTATAGTTTGGAACGGCACCTGTTAACCGGTAAAGAAACCTCCCAACCCGACCCTAGGTTTCCGTAGAGATAATTGGGCGTAGCTCGAAGAGTGAATGAATGGCTCGCTCGTTGTGGATGCATCGGATACATGCATGAAGTGATAAACTGCTTTTGGTATGAGGGAATGCTATTGATACATTTGTTTAATGTACATGGGTGTAGTAATCCTGCACTTTACACGTGGTAGACGTGAGTTCTATCTAATGGCTTTTATTTAAATTAGTACAGTTAAACCTGTCCGCCCATCCACACAACCAACCATCCATTTATTGAAATGATAAATATGAACTCCCATTTCTTTGCATACAGTTAATTTAAAACACAACCATGCGTACAAATTTATAAACCTAGACAAAGGGTCATGCAATCTTGTTCACTTCACTCAGTGTTTTGATCAGCATTGAGACTGTGAACAGAAACTGTGCGAAACTATATAGTTTTAAAAATATTTCAGGTAGATGTCTTTTTTGTTTGTGATACACTTCGCTATTTCTATGATAACTGTTGCGTTTACGACGACATCTCGACAGTTGAAAAAGTGGAGTAAGCGGTCTTGGCCATGACTATGCCCTCTGCTGCAGTCACAACACAGATGATCAACCAAAACTTTCAGTTATCATTACTCTGGCGCCACCATCTGGTACTTTTGTAGAGTGCAACGTGTGAATAAAATTAAAAGATGTGGGCTAAGTTTAAATATTTAATTTTTAAACTCTTAAATATTTAATGTAGATGATGTAAGGAATGACAGCCACATGCTTTAGTTTCACATTGTAAATCTACGTGCTATTTCCCCTCATATAACCAGTCCTTTGTCTTTGCAGGCGAGCCGATTTAAGGCTACGTGAGCGCAACTGGTAGATCATATTTAGGGAGTTTATCACCGAGTTATTAGAAAATATACACTTGAAAGTAGTAAGCCCATGAAACTAAACTATAATGTTGCAGCTACACATCAGACAAAGGCATATGTTGTATTTCCTTCGTAATTTATAATACCAACTAGTAAAAAGCTGTCAAAAAAGGATATCTTGCGTCTAAATGGCAGGGATTTTGAGCCCGGGGGGGGGGGGGGGGGGGTACTTGATCAACATTAAGAGTGTTTTTTATATAATAAATAAATAAATAAATACAAAATAAATAAATAAATATTAATGTAAGTAATCTGAACTATTAAGACTTGCTACGGAAGTCTAAAATTGCACATAACTTACCGTACTGTCCCATAAGGGATTTGCCGTAGCTAAATCATTTCCTTTTAAACAAACGCCTATATCTACAGCACAGTAAGATTTTTGTCAGAAAGTGCTCCTGTTGATAGCCTTCGTTGGGGTCCTGGCTCACGGGGAGGTCGAAAACGCCTGCTCCCTGGTGATATCTCAACTATAACCATCACGTCATGGCACCGACATTAAGCGTATGCAAGATTTGTATGACGGGAGTTTACATCAGGAGATCCCTGCACCAAATTTACCACTTTATCCATTGTGGAACCCTCCAGCTACAAGGTGTGAATATGCCCTTTATTTAACTTTTAAAACGGCATTTTTTGTCTAGACATTTTCTTACGCTTAGACCTGGGCAGACTGTTCGTCTGTTTCTAAATGACTAATTTACAAGGTATAAAGCTGAATAGACTAACGCAGCGGAGAGGACTTTACATAATTAAAGGCTCTAAATCATATCGGTGGAGCTGACATCACACTAGACGTAGAGGTTTCCGTCTTGCACGTTTTTACATTAATCAGTTTCATGCAATTCGATTCTAACTTCCCATTTAATCACGTCTTTCTGAACGCTTCCATACGTCGTAGTGTATGTTTGCAAGGCATTGCACTGAAGCGTCATATTCACCTCAGAAACAGTACACGAAATATGAATGAATGTCAATCACAGTGGCTCTAAACAATCCATTATCGTAAGAAATGCAGTTCGTTTGCTAGTTCATTGACTGATACAAATAGCAGCAATTAGCGTATACGTTTAAACGATTGCCTTGATGTTGAAAGCGACCAACAAAACTCACCAATGGTATTGATACTATGTTCTTTATTCCACTTCATACTACTTTATACACGTTGTTGAAGGAAACGTGTTGCGTATTTATAGCCCAAAGATTTCATTCTGGACAAGGAGGAGGAAATTCAAGCTGAATCACTGCGGTCTGCGAAGTGGACAGAGAGAATAACGCAACACGCTCACAGTGTTGGAGCAAATGCGCTGTTCTTGGTCCTGAAATGTTCCGGTCCCACATTACATTCAAGGAAACGGCCATCAAACGGATACATTTCAACTAAATAAATATATTTTCGCTGCCGTGAATGAATTACAAAGTTCTGTGTCTTTTGGACTTCAAAGTTCTGAGTTGTAGATCAAATGCCAACTTAGTATGTTGAATTGTGTGTTTGCTGGCATGCTTAAAGTTATCCAACGCGTTCCATTAAGATGAGAGTTAATGTGCACTTACCCTCGCTTTTCTTCTAAGTAGGTGACTTGTAAATCCAAAAATTATATCGGAGTCCACGAAGAACGTACCCAGGTCTATCAGACTAGGGTTTGGCTTGCCAGCCCCAGAGGACCCAGAAGAGTTTTGTAAAGCCATGGAGGAAAATGTAGTAAATCCCGCGCCCTGGGTGACTGGATGGGCTTTTTACATATTCCCTCTCATGGGCACTTCATGGAATGCGTTGTATGTCCACCAAACATTGCATGGATTCCAAATCCAACAGATCTCTCTTCCACCCAGCTAAAGACTCAGAACGTGCCTACTATCTACAACACCTCCCTGAAATACCCGCCAAGGCAACCTTTTCCCTGTGCCCAGTAGTCCAAACAGGCAATAAACCAGTACAAACCATCAGTAAATCCCTCGGATTCCCATTGCAATCATTTTATCATCCGACTCCTGACTTGTGGTGCACTTCGTCCACCGCCGCTGCAGGTCTCGAATGAAATCGCAGGAGCCCACCGTAGACCACCTTTAGCAGCTCTCGCTCCCCCTCTCTCCCTCCCTCTCCTGTTCACTCGCTCGCTCAGTCACACTCACTCAGACCGTCAGTCGCGCTGCGCTGTCTTCCACAGCATCGGTTCCATAGGTTTCCTGCTTCTTGGGCTGAGTGTGCCCATCGGCTTCTCTTCATTTCCATTTGAAAATTAATCCATGACCATGCAAGATTCCAGAATTACGCAAATCCTTTCAGAGCAGGTCACTAAATGTTAATATTGATATAATCTATGTACACAGAAATAAGGGCTAGTAATCAATGGGAAAATGAATTTACAAAAAACATCCGCCAATTACACGCATTTCTGTTTCTAAAGCCAAATTAAACGTTTTCCATACAAATACATATGTGTATCCCTACACGCTGCCTGTCTGTGTGTGTCTCCCGGGCACGAGGCTGGAATCTTTTTTGGGGTGCATGTGGACTGACAGTCTGAAAGCGGTGGCAAACCAGGATAAGAGCGCCTGGGGTGTGGAACAGACACTCGACACACACTGGGCATCAGTAAGGTGTCATAACACACGCAAGCCACCCAGACTGAGAGTACAGTGATTACCAATTCTGGCTGTCGACTTAAAGAAAAATAGCTCTAACGACCCACCTTCTTTTAATTTCTCTCTCCAATAAGAAGTTGACTAGACTAGTTAAGGCATCAGCGAATATCTCTTTGTATTAGACAAATTAGAATATTATTCTTTATCGGAAAGGTTACACCCCTGTATGGCATCCACATTCATCTGTTTGGTATATCACTCTTCAGACGACACAGACAAGGAATAAACATTCTTACATGTTAGGAATTATTTATTCAAATTGCATTTATGTTTTTGAGAGGGATGTGCTGGCGAGTAGAGCGCTCCCCTGTTTCTTCGCGAATGCGCTACATTACGGACAGCGGTGCTGTAATGACTCCCTACCAGAAATACGCCTCGCCCAGCTGCCCCCGAGGAGCTACGCCTTTTACTCTGGGTACCAGTCAAATAGTCCTGCATTCTCTGTGAAAGACATGGCAACAGATGAATATCAGATATCAAACAGCATAGCAGTAGCCGATACGTTTTGCGACAGGTCGCTTCTCAAATTTGCAAAAGACAATAACTTGCAAAGAAATCACAATACATGTATTTTTCATCAATTTTGCTTTTGACTTGCCAGTCATTTTAAGTTGAACAGTTTTGTTGAAGATTTTAGTCCGGTTCCGTGCTATCATGAGTGTGCTTACGCATGCAACGTTTCTGAAACTCGACTATATCATTATACCTATATTTTAAATGATTTTTTGTATAATTAGTTTCTATTCATTGATCTACATGCTGAATTGTTTGTTATATTTAGCCTACGGATTAGTGTGCCACCAATGAGACGGCTAATGGGTGACACAAGAAATGAGGGATGGCAGCACTTCAGTTTTAGATTACTGACAGATTTTCAATGCTTAATGGTAAGATCCAAGAGTTCATTGTGTTTTGAGAGCCACTTTAGAAATAACTTCAAAAAAAAACGTAATTAACTGATTGACTTTGTCGAAGCACTCGGGGGCTTGAACCTTTTATAACAGGACCATTTGAGATAAAACTGGATGCATTTCCTTTGGTGAAGGCAACCGTTTACGATGTAAATTTATGCCACATTTTAACGGGTCATGAATCAAGCATAACTGAGGTTCTGTACTTCACCTCGCATGAATGGCGCCTGCGCAAAGGCGGTCGTTAATACGTTGCATGATTTTTTGTGTGAGGGTCTCAAACACGTACCTACACTGGCGTGGAGCAACATTTACTGCCTGAGGGAGTACTGAGAGCGAAATCCGAAGCAACTCCTTCTCATTTCAATCTATACGGTGAAACTGCGAACAAGTAAATGTTTGTGGACTTCATGTGTGTATGCTCTAGCCGGTTTAACCTGCACGCTGTTTTCACGATTATACGCTAATCACAACGCACCATCACTGCTGTGGTATTTGTAGTTTTTATTAACACACCAATTTAAAGGCATTCACTGCTTTTATCTTATACTCTTACCTTAAATTTGTGTTAGTGTTGTATTGCTATATCGTCTTTCAGGCATAACCTTCTGTGTCCCCTTTGGAAAAGAAACTGGTAGCAATTGATCCTAACTTAAAGCAGAACATTTAATTTACTCCAGTGCTTGCCTTTAGATTGTTTCTTTCAAGGCCATCTCTGATATATTGGCGCATGTGTCACAGCTGTATCTCTGATAAAACCGGAATTTGTGAAAACTTATCTAAAAGACAGTAAAACATCAGTTAGCCACCCGAACATAAAGCTTAATATAGTAGATCAAGTCTATTATTCGTGTGCGCTTTGAAAGCGAAACCTCAGACATTAGCGCTTGTCTCTTAATAAAAATCTTATCTTGTGGATACAGAGGACCTCGTTCCTGATAACCAGGCGGCCATTACCCCCGTAATAAACTAATTTCTGTCAAGCGGGGTTTAAAGACGCCGCTTCCGTCACCAGTTTCTCAGGTTTGGTCTCACTGATTGTTTACAAGTTATGTTTTAAATGGCACTTTATCTCCTTTAATTCCCGCACAGAATGCGTTTTGATTAACTACAAATCCACAGAATTTTCAGTGTGCAGAGTCTGGGTCTCAGATGATTCCTCTGCGAAGGTCATTTGTAGTTGAAACACAAGATTACATAAAGGGGTTTAAATCTGTGTTTATGTTTGTGTTTCGCCCAAAAATGTTAATTAGCAATATCTGTGCTTTTATTTTGTTATTATTGTTTGTTTTCCTTTTTTAATTATGTGTTGATTTTCTGTTTGCATTTGCATTGCACCATAATGGTTTCCAGGTTACATGTAGCCATTTTTATTTTCGATATAATGCTATACCATCATTGTTTTAGTGAATCTTAAACAAGCCTGTCGTCAACAGATGGGAAATTGAAATAGTCCCTTTTGGCATTCATGTTCATTTAGTTATTTATTAAGTATTAACCCCCCCCCCCCCCCCCCCCCCCCCGCACCCCAACACACACACACACACACACACACACACACACACCACACGTACGCGCGCGCACACCAACCGACAACAATCCGAAAAAATTGAAGACAAGCAATCCACAAGTCGACCAGTCCCATTACGGTTTTGATTTTGGGGATTCACAAGGGCTGGAGAACCGATAATTACAATCCGTTGTAAAGATGATTTACCATGTCTACCGCCCCGCCGAAGGAGGCTGGGTCACCCCTGAATGCTGATGAAATTCCAAGGATCCGGTCCCGTGGGGCCCCCCACATCTGCTGCCCTTGCGGATATAGGAAAAGCGCTCTGGGCCTTTCATTAATTGCGTAGAAATATTTTGTCCAACTTGCTAACCTTCCTCGCAAGACATTGCAGGAAGTATTTAGCAAATGAGGCAGTTTCTGAACTGAGTCATGAGATCAAACCGAAAGACTTAGATACTCAATCTTTCTTAAATGATGGATGAAGGGGAAATCGGTGGATTGTGATTTAATGAATAATTTATTTATACAACAAAGCCTGTGTTATTCCAATGAAACCGTTAAAGCAGGGCAGAGTGTTCTTTGATGTCTGAAAATGCAATATGCCTGCCGGTGCAAAAGACTTAAATGCGTATATGTATGTTGTAGATTATTCCATTATAAAACACACACCACTAATCATTTCAAACTACATCTCATAAATACAATATGCCACCAATGTCTACAGAAAATACATTTTAAAGTAATAAAACACAATGATTAAACCAGGATCACTGCGTACTCCACGCATTATTTTATAAAATCTCTAATTAGAACTAAGATTATTTATCTACATTAAAGTAAAATGTTATTCAGTGAGTTAGAAGGAGGTGCTTATTGCTACAAAAACAGCCTGAGGTTTCCACTATTACTCCAATGGTCGGCCTGCTCTAAAAATGTAATTTAGTGTTCAACAAACAATAGCTGAAGGTCAGAGGGCCAGAAGACTGACGGGCGCTAATGAAGGACAGTTAGATGTAATAGTTTGCTCAGTTGGCCGTGTCCGAGAGGTGTGCGGATCTACCAGTTTCAGCTTTTCAATTTCCATTCGCAATTTCCGATTTGCAATTCATGAAGAGGAAAGCAGTTTGCTGCGTGCAAGCCTCTTCCCTCTCATCTCTTGTCTGACTAATCTGGCGGGTTTAACCCCTGCGGCCTGGTTGGTTGAACTTAACACTTCAATGCGTTTGGCATTTAAACACACCTTCTATTGTACTGAATATTGTAGTTACGGCCATCAACAACGTTTTCATGGCGCTGTGCTACTACGGTGGTTTAAGCTGCTGAGCTGCAATGTGGCAGGCCACCTCAGACCAGGGTGTTTCTTTATGAACAGCTACTGTTTATGTGTAGCCACTCTGATATTAGGCCTATCAGAAAACATATTATGGTTACAAAAAGGAGCAGTCGTGAATACTATGGACGGGAATTACAAGGGGTCTAACCAGTTGATCCGTAGGGTCGAAATTAATCGTACGAGTAGCGTCAGTACCACGGACAGCAGTCACGCCTATTCTGTCCTAAATCTTTGTAAGTGTATTATGCATTTGGTTAACTGCATTTGGTGCACTTAACACTACGGCAAATGTTATTGACTCATTGTAATGGGGAGTCTGACCAGATCCAAACAATCACGTCATCAATTGCTTCTCATTAAACGCACAGTTTGTGCATTGAGTGGACGTTGTTTTCTTAATTCAAGGAGAAGAGTAATCCAGTTTCCCACAGAACAAAAAAGAAACTGATGAAAAAAACAAATAGTGTACATCAGAAAACGTGATGTAACGTACGTAACCGGAGAAACTTAATCACATATCCAATGGCCTTCCAGCAAGCACATACTTTTTCGCGCGAGTAAATTCAATTTAAGATGTTCGGGCATTATTACGATAGGGTAGTGGGGTTATCTACAGCTACTGTGATACTTAAATATAGCGATTGTTAGCCTACATTTATAGCGTATCATTAAGAATGCTCTCTTCGGATTGTGCGGAGGATATTATCTTAACGTTAAATACAATTTCTACGTAAAGTTCGCGGATTTTTCACTAGTGACATCCAGTGCAGACCAGAAGGGGGCACTACAAACTCCTTCTGCCTATAAACTGGTGAAATCCTCCATTGTAGCATTCTAAACACAAAGCGAGAGAGAGGATAACGAAATAATGTATAGAAAGAGAAAACATAAAGGGAATAAAAAGAAAAACACAGCCCCAGACATATCTTCCAGCAATATTACTTTATATATAGCTTTGTCTTTTTTACAACACCGACACTTCGCTTCAAGTTTTCATTTTTCAATAAGTTAAAATCTCATCAAGGTTACAGAAGATTGTAATTAACCTTACCGTTTGTTTACGGCCACACATTAACTATTCATTGCTACATCTTGGTACAAGATGGTACATCCGATTGCGACATTTAAGTTGTAAAAACTTCCCTTTCCTCCACATATTCAACCAGCTGAAATGTTTGTAAATCTAGTAAAGGCTAGAAAGAAACTTTCTGAAATTAACTTCGACAATGTCTAATTTATCACGGTTTACCGTCCCCTTAGCATTGATTCTCGTGTTCTTTGTTTCTTCTCCGATTCCTCTCTCGGCAGCCTCCACCACCCTGATCAAGTGGTCCTAAACATTTCACAATTTTGGTAAAGAACTGTTGAACTGTTTAGAACCACTCCACCAGAGAGACAAACTAATAAACGACAGAAACTGGCCGACTCTTCCCAGCTCCGCCTCTGTTCATGAAGACAAACAAGAGAAAGAAAGGTAATGTAAGTTTCGCATAAAACACTAAGTTAGCGACATGTATCAGTCTACTAAAATTTAAGTGCAGGAGCTGGATGGTTCACAGAACAAAACTTTGGTTTCTTAGAGGCACACCAAGCCAGATAGTACCGAGCTCTGGCACTAGTTCAGTTTAAGAAGTTTAGCCAAAGATTCATGTCCCTCATAACTGTATTTAAGTAAGATTTAAAATATTTACCTCGTTGAGGTAGAGTGGAGGAAATTCATTTTCTGGATTCGCACCTCAAGTGTATTGCTAGTATCTGTCTCACCTCCTTATATACAGTACTGTTGTAGGTAGGCAGTGCACGCAGGCTCGACGAAGAATGAAGGCCATGCCGGTCTGTCCGGATCAGCGAGGTCACAGCAGCAGCCGCTGCAGGGAATCTTGGGGAGGACGGAAGCCGTGCGATTCGCTGATCACCTGTCGGACAGGTTTGGGGCGCGATGCGCCACGGGAGTCGAACTATTAACAGGAAATACTACACAGACAACAAAGTTTTAAGGTGTAAGAAAGGGCATATTCGTTTTGAAATATTCAATTTTCTTTATCAGGTGGGCGAAGCATGAAACAGCAATATTTTACTGCCTTTTGCGCTACATTCCCATTACACTACACACCGTTTTATCTCCCCAGTTCGAAATATTTTATCAATACTTTTATATTTCAGCAGTTAACGCAAGTGAAACCCTCACAACACAACATAGCCTACTATTTACTGTAATGTACGTGTTAACTGCGATTGAAATTGGCACTGAAACGTCATTCCATCCGTCCATATTCTTACATTATCAGTCTCTTTTAATAGAAAGCTGTGCTGCACTTTTAAAAGTCTATTCATATTACATCCTGTATGTTTAAATTTGTTAGCATACTCAGCATACTCACAATTCTATTATAGTCCTTAACACGCAACTTTTACAGCACAAACCTGGGGATATGCATTATAAAACAGAAATATTAGTCATCTATGGAGGGTTTACATGTGTACAAAGTGTGTATACACTATGGAATATGAGCATTTATTTATGGTTATCTGGTTATGAGATGAACTCCAAGTTGAATGGCATTTCCTCTGTTGAACTGAACACTGCAGAAACAGTGCTGATCATGGTGGTGCTACTATGCTCACTGAAGTTACTGCGGCATAATTATGAGAAAACATACCTTGCCTTCTCCCTGTGGTTTTTGCCCTGTCTAATTGGCCAAGTACAAGTCTGTCTGCAGCTTGCTCAAGTGCAGAAAGGCACTGGCCCTTATTATTCAGGCTGATTTCCACAGTGAGCAGCAGGGGGATTACAGCTAGCTACCAAACATGACCCCCCCCCCAAAACAGATAAACATTAAAATTCATATGGATACTATTACCACATGCAAATATCATGCCATGGGAAGTAAAATCAACTTCACACAGGAACTGAGCATCTAAAAAAAGATGCCCCCTACCAGCTTGCTTTTGTTTATTTATTCATTTATTTATTTATTTGTTTTTTTGAAAATAAAGTATTTTGCATGGATTGTTTCACTCATTGAAACTTGATTTTGAAGTACTCTGTGTGTGCTGGTTGACCAGGCGGAGAATGACTTGCGAGCGTCCGACTACTTGCTGAATCGATGAAGGCTCTTCAAAGGCAGCTGAATACCCCAGAGAGCGGTCCACTCATCTGATTACGGTGGGGCGGGCGAATCGGATTACTCAGCAGGAAGAGGCCCCAGTGCTAAAGATTGGGGCGCAGGGTTCGGTGGAAAAGTTCGGAGGACAGCAGAAAGCAGAACTGCCGGAGCTTGCCAATGCTCTGCAGTTCCAGGAAGCCGTCTGAAGCCTTTCTCGCGCTGCCAGGAACCAACTGCTATAAAGGCGATTTGACAGATAAAGCTGATGTTTACAGGGCTGTGGAGGGGAAAAGGGAATTGATTTCTTATTGGGTTTCCACCACAATCCATGCCCCTGCCAAGAAGAGGCAAATACTTTAATTAAATAAGAGGGTGGATGCCAGGGCAGAGGCAGTGTATGGAGCCATTTACTGTAGTTTAACTGGTCGATTTGAGCTCTACAATGAGACTTTGCAAGAGCAAGTTGAGGTATCACTCCTTTAACTGCTTGGAAAACAGCAAAGCTGAGCCTCAGCAGATGCCATTAATCACATCAGCAATTTCTGATTAATCTCAGTTCTTAATTACTGAGGCCATCAATGGATGTACATGAATAAGGATTCAGAGTAAACAACACAACACTGCATTTGGTCGATTTCACATTCATATACTGTGCAATATTGTATTTATTGGTATTTTTGTGCTTGTATGTATCTAGCTGACATCACAGAAAGAGTAACACATGGTCTCAGAAGAAATCATACAAAGCAAGTTTCCTCTCCCATAACAATAAAATAAAGATTATACAAACCACCGGCAATTAAAGCATTTTTCCTACATTCAAAAATAGCACTTTAAACAATTTTTTAAAACTCTACTGCAATGGTCTTTCAGGTGTCCTGTTCATTTTGTCAGAGGGCATTAGCAAGTATATAAAAAATCCTGGAGCATGTTCAGCAGTCATTTTCCAGCTCTTTAGATAACTCTAATAACTTGCAAAGTACACTGCACTGGGGCTATTGGGACAGTAGGACACTGAATAGATAGATAAGTGCTCAGCTGAAACAAAGACCCACAGCGACTAAAGCCCTCAGGAAATAATCTATTGGGGAAAACAGGAACAAGATTCTCAAGACCGACCTGATTTAACACAAGACAACAACACTGTTCTCAGGACTTCACCAATAACATGATAAATGACTGCAGAAACTGTGTATGTTTCTGTGCTAACACGCATACAGCTACATGACACTATTCATGTGTTCAGCAGGAACCCTTTTCAGGGCATCTTACATAGCTGACACTGACATATTATCCCTCTAAAAATACTAACTGAAGTGATTCAGGCTAACCACTTTGTTCATTGGTACACAATACAATCCCACCAGGAACCTGAACTTGCAACCCTCTGGTTGTGAGCCCAGTTCCTGGACTATTATGTCACAATGCCAGCCACTTCCCACACATGATGCAGCACTGACAGCTGAGAGGCCTGGTGATGAGAAAGTGGACTTGGCAGCAAGACCCAGATCTGCAGGACCTGAAGGGCAGGGGAAGGAGCCGGATCCGGCGTCTACTCGGGCTGATGCCTGGAATTAGCCATGAGGGAGCCCGAGCAGATGCCAGAGGAGCAGGGGGAAGCAAGTGCAGAAGCAGGACATGCGGACGGAGAGACTAGGGATCTGCCAGGACTCAGCATCACCACAACACCTCTCAGTTATCTTTAGACTGAGATAAAAACACAAATAAAAATCATACAGCCTCTGCATCAATTAAATACAGGCTGGGAATAAAATATCTGAAAGTGCTTGTACTATCTCTGAGGTTTGAGTCATTTTACAGGTGCTTGCTATGTGCTTTGCAACTAAGCTATGACATTGCACCCTGCATGTCCAGCAATCAGTAATCGTGTGCTCTACGGGCTGTGCTTTTGCATACAATATTAAATACCACAACAGACATAAAACAGCTCACTCTTGCAAGGAAAGTGCTGCCCGAATAAACATCAAAATCACAATACATTCACAATTGTCCTCATACACTTGTGGTTTCCAAAGAGGACAGGGCTTTGGCTGTAAAGCTGGGTTGCTGTTATCGTGATGGACGTAGGAAGCATTTTTACATGGGTAAACGAGGGTGTTCTGGCTTCAGAGAGATGGGGAGAGGCAGGGACGGAGAGCGTGTGCGAAGGAAGCTGACAGGGCAAGATGTGGGAGTTTATGCTGGTCTTGTGCTCAGTTTCTCCTCGGGGATGCCGTAAACTCGAGGAAGTCTCCGTTCTGAAACACACATGATGAAACTGTGAGAAAAATGTTTCCTTGTTCATGTTTGTCATTAGCCACAATATAATTTCGTTTCATTCTGGTTCATTCCTGGACAGACTTTTGCATTTCAGGACACAGCTGACTATGAGACTGAAAACAATGGGTTATACCGCATGACACGTCTCCAAGTGAGTAATTAATAATCAGTAAGTCTGAACTGTGGGAGAGGGACATGGAAAAATATCTAAATGGGCCTTACAAGGAAAATAGGGAAGTAAACCAAACGCTCAGATGAAGAAAACAGAGTAGAGACCGTGCTCTCATGTGAGAGAACCATGAGGATGCTTTTGTACTGCACTGCCTATAAGCTGTACTACAGAGGTTAATCTTGCTGAAAGCACCAAGGCCATAGGAAAAATACTCATTTATACTTAAGCATTGCTTTTGCAAACAATGGCCTGCATAACATGAAAAAATGTTGCTAAAATATGGTATATTTCACATTGGTCCCTGTTAGAACGGTGTGACTATCCATGCTTTCTGTGATTAATATAAGGCTAGCACAGCCATCAACACTATGGCTATCCCACAACTACGCATCAGCTGCTGGAGAGGACAATGATCTCTTGATAAAACCATGCTGTTAAAAATGTTATAGCGTTATATGGCCATGCTATCTTTTTATTGCTATATAGACTATTGCTATTCTTTGGCTATGAGCCAAACCCCTAAAACCTCCCATAACATTTTCCCCTTCCTGCCCATTTTTGCTGTGACAGACACAACATTGTAAAGTAATTTGCTAACCCTGCTCCCCGCCATCTCATAACCAGACCAACAGCAGACAGGTTATGGGGCCTGAGTTTCACAGCTCTTGCTCAGACGGACACAGAATAGAGAGGACATAAAGGAAGTCTGGCAGATTCCTGTGTGTTGTACACAGGACTGACACTTTTAATTACTGCTCTGAAATCAAGATATTCCATTAATGAGATGAGTGGATTTTCTTTTTTTAAAAAGCCAGCTTTGGAATGGATGAAAATAAAGGGATATATACAATGCAGGGAGTGATGGCCACTTGGGACACACAGAACTTCTCCCTCCTCCAGGTACTTGCACTTAATTAAACCTGTGAGGACCCAGAAGTGGCCACCACTGACAGTGAAGCATGTGTATCATGATGCATTGCATGTGCTGGGTCACTTTGTCAGTTTGGACGGGTTCTCAAACAAATGAACACAGCACAAAATGCAAGTTTTTCTCAACAGCTTCATGAGAAAGCCTGTTCATGCCACTGAGTCTCCCGGACATGGTGCCATTTCTAAATATGTCCCGATTCCCATCAGTTCCCCTGAGCTTTCCAACCACAAACTTGGACCAAACACACAGTGAACACACAGCCAACACTGGGGATTTTACTGGTCACACAGGATGCAAAACAGCCATTTTTAAAATGAGAGGACTGCACGTGTGAGACACACCAATCACAGCACAACAGGCACGACCATGGCAGTGTCCAGTGACCTGGCCTCAGACACTCAGTGCTGTCCTAGGCCTGTGGCTGACATCTTTAAAATGGTGCTGGATTTCAAGGAAAACATCACACCATCATCAAACATTTTACCTCATCATTTTCATCAACAAGTAGCTGAAAGTAAGCACAAGAAAAGTCATTGTAAAATACTGCAGACTTTCTGGAAAACATTTGACATGCATTTGTATAGCAACAGTGAGTAAATAAATGCTATTTAATCATCATTTGTATCGCTGTGCTGAATGAATAATCACCCTTTAAGATGGCGCCTTTCTTCAAAGCTTTACTGGCAAACTTTCCAGCCAAATTTCCATTTGGCTGGAAAGAGTATTACCAGTATTACCAGTAATACAGTAGGGTAATACTGTTTCAGCCAGTAATACTGAATCCATGAATTATTGAGTATAGTGCTTCCCTTCCACTGTGAGTGAGTGTACAAGCACTTTTTCTTAATTTTTCTTAATTTTTATGGTCCCTGTAAAATTGAGATTAAAGTAATGGCACTATATGCATTTGCAAAAATACAAAAATCTTTCATTTCACAATAGATATTGACGATTTCAACCACAAAATATCAGACAGGCAGCAGTATGATTTATACTGTGCATTTTAGGGCCTCTGATTTTTCATGATAGTTGTGGAGAGGGGCTGTCTTTGTTTTCACACACAACAGCGTGAGAGGGTCTCTTTCCAGTGCATGTTTTCTTACCGGAGTCTTGTATTGCCCAGCCTGCTGTAAGAAGTCCACCACCTCCTTGTTTCCAGTAGCCATGGCCTAGCAGCAGACATGAAGAACAAGCACACACTCCTATTAAGCCCAGCATCTTCTGACTAAAACTGACAGCACAACATCAGATGAGCTCTGTAATTCCATTACTATGGGAGCATTTGCTGTGTGTCACCAGCATGTGGCTTCGAGGTGGTTTGAGCTGTTGACACAGGCTCTTGTATAAAGCTCACACCCTTCAGCTGTGTTCTGGATGATGTGAGTTCATTCAGGGGGTTTACAGTACAGTGAAGGCCCCCTGTCATTACTCCCCGCTATTGTAAGCTGTGACATCAACCCTCAAGCACAGCACAGGGAAAACGGATAATGCCAACCCTATTTTTATTTCTGTATGCACACTTCACTTCAGAGCGGGGACAGAAGCCAGAAAGGGGCAAGGGAGGGAGGTCCCACAGACTCACCACTTCCAGGGGGGTCTGTCCGTCATATCCGAGCGTGTCCAGCTCTGCCCCTGCCAGGTGCCAGATCTCCAGCCCCTCCAGGTCTCCATTCCCCGCCAGGCTGTAATGAAACACACGCAGGCCCCAGCCAGACTAGTTACACACGAACCACACGCCTGCTATTACACTTAACATTTAAAGATGAAAGGCTTCAAATATGTTCTCCCACAGTACACTCTTTAGGAGGGCAACTCTCCTTAGAACCACAAGCTTGTTCACCTGCTGACGTTGTTGCTACATTCCTGGAGAGTCATGGGCCTTCCTAACAGGGTAGCGGTCGAGCTACTAACCTTCCGCATGCTGGGAAGCATCCACAGATGCATCATGTCATTCTTGGGCTACATTTCATTTCCCATCAGCCATGGGTTAGAAAGGAAAAATGACCTCAGCGTTTCATTTTGCCTCAGGTGTGAATCATCTTATAGACTGGATGAGTGGTCATTACCTGTGAATGCCACTGAGAATCATCAGTTCATTTTACAAAGTTCCTGTAAGACAGACCTACTGCACCGAATCACCAGAATGTACCACTTTCACCACAGACAGAATTATTTCATTTGTTTTTTATTTTGGACCATGTTAACTGATTAATGCCATGTTGATTTCATTTTTGCCTTAAAGTATTTGCAGCAGTAAGGTTGCTAATTTAATGAGAACAGTTATGCAGCTGTTGATTAAATAGCTGCGGTAAAATTTTGTTAGATGTGTTATGTTAGGCAAGACATGATATTTTAGCTTAGCTATCTGACTTGGTTTACAAAGGTTCCTTGAGCAATACCTGACAGGTCATCCACAGGTGATACAGTTCACGCGTTTGCATGAGTGAGAGGTTTTCATGCGACACCAGCACTTGAGGACAGGATTGCCTTACCCTGGCAAACTTTGGCCAGTTCATCATGTACTGCAAAAGACGCCAGCATTTGGTAACACAGGAAAACAGTATATTTTCCATTCCTTTGTTAAAAAATTTCCTGGATGCCAGCGTGGTCGCAGAGCTATGTAACCAGGTCACATTTTCATGCTTCCAGAAGACCGGGACAGCTGGCTGAACCTGAAAACTCTTCTTGGGAGGTGTGTGCTGTTGTGCGTGTGATGGGGGGGGGGGGGGGTCCTGCCTGAGGGGGTCCCAGGGAGAGACAACGTCACCACTGTCTGCTGCGATGGAACTCCGATTTAACAGCACTGAAAGGGCAAGACTGTGCACTGGTGTGAGCATGCGTGCAGTAAGCGTGTTTTATGAGTGAATGTGTGTTGCATCTTCTGTTTTTTTTGTTACATACACTATATGGACAAAAGTATTTGGCCACACCTGTTTTTCAGGGTTTGGGCTAGGCCCCTTATCTCCAGTGAAGGGCAATCTTAATGCTTCAGCATACCAAGACATTTTGGACAATGCTATGCTTCCAACTTTGTGGCAATACTTTGGGGAAGGCCCTTTTCTATTCCAACATGACTGTGCCCCAGTGCACAAAGCAAGGACTATAAAGACATGGTTTGATGAGTTTGGTGTGGAAGAACTTGACTGGCCCGCACAGAGCCCTGACCTCAACCCCATCCAGCACCTTTGGGATGAAATGGAACAGAGATTGCGAGCCAGGCCTTCTCGTCCAACATCAGTGCCTGACCTCATAAATGCTCTACAGAATGAATCTGCACAAATCCCCACAGAAACATTTCTTGTGGAAAGCCTTCCAAGAAGAGTGGAAGCTGTTATAGCTGTTATAGCTGCAAAAGGGGGACCAACTCCATATTAAAGATGCATCATGTCACCTTGTAGCATACAGGTGATTTAATGTTGCAATGCTGGTGTTGAAGCCTCTGTCATTTCATTTCCCCTTTGTTACCATATGTATTTGAATACAGTGTCATTACAGTCCCTGTTGGTGTAATGGTCAGGCGTCCGAATACTTTTGTCCATATAGTGTACGTTTTATGTGCATGTGCATGTGACACATGTTTACACGTGTTAGATGTGCTTGCATGCATACACGATGCTGCAGTCTCACCTGCAGAGCTCAGAGCCTGCGTGCTCCAGCTCGTCGCGGGAGAAGTGGGCCCCCGTCTTCCTCAGCAGCTTCACCACGTCCTTGTGTCTGGAGGGGCAGATGGACAGGCAGACAGAGGGTTGGATGCAGACATTTTTGATTTCCTCACTGAGTTTTCTCCCCTTAGTGAGAGCTCTCTCATCATAGTGTTTCACCTAAGCCAACTTCAACACCTGTAATCTGGGTTTCATTAATCTAGTTGTCCCTATTCATTTACAATGGGAATAAAGAGCATGATCTCACATCTTGTGATCAAAGATGAAGCTATGTTCTTTTGCTTTGATTTTTAAAACAGCAGAATGCATACAATGCACTAATAATGGGCTTAGAGACTGAATAAAATGAAAAAGTTCACAGGGCTGACAGATTAAAAACAAACCTTAGTAAAGACTCAAGGGTGACTGTGACACTTTGAAAGATTTGACCTAACTTTATTGACTGCTTCAAAGCAGGAATTTTTTCTCACAGGCCCTTGGTTCCAGGTTTGAAAGGCCAGACATTCCAGCCTTGGCTTGATTATGGCATACTTCACTGTGTGATACCATCCACACATCTTAACCAATCACACACCCTTCCAGTCTCCCTTGGACCAATCAGGATCTTCACTCCGAGGCAACACCATGAGTCACTAGGACAGGTGTCCAGAAATAGACCAAACCAACAGCATTACATTCCTTTGAGCTTTATCAGTTCCGGAGGTGAAAAAGCATTGCATAACTCCTAGTAAAGAATTATTGTAAGGGAAGGCCTATATTAATCAGAAACAGAGCAGCAGTTAACACCGCAGTGAAACATATGGGGAAAAAACATTTTTACATTTGCTGAGTAAACTAACTGAAGAAACTACAAGTTCACTTAAATGACCTGTACTAAAAACATAAGGCCTGACTGTCCTTGTCAACTGAGGATAATGGCACAAGTCATGAACAGCAAGCATTAGTCATGCAGGTGCGTTTTAAGGGCCATCATGCCTGTGACACAGGTATGGCCCTCTTGCTTCTCGCTCATAGTGAGGCAAGCAGAGACAAGCCCAGACACCCCCACACTGAAACTCCTACAGCAGAACCCACAGCCTCTGCACAGGTACTTTCTGTTGAGAGCTCCGGGCGATGCTGAAAACAATGGGGACGAGATCAAAAGATACACCCCTATTCAAGTCTTAAGGAGCAGCTCTTCCATGCCAAGGACTGGAGCTACACTGGATTTCCAGCCCAGAATGCATTAGCCACAAGCCCAATGACTCCATGATGAGAGGCTGGTTGTCTAACTCGAGGTTTGCGCGTGTCATTACTGGGAGTACAGGCTTCCAGAAGGGGTCCACCTGACACAGTGCTATTTCTGGTGAGGGTGTTGCTGCCGGTTTGGCACCAGCGGTTTCGTGTTTCCTCCCCCACCCACGCCCACGCCCACGCCCTGCCCTCCATTTCGAAATTCCATTGGTGCCAAACTGCACGGCTGCACTCTAGCCATTTATTGTCCATGTCTGTAGTACACAGTATCGATAACAGTGTCTATCCGCCATCAAACTGAACTGAGGCAGGTAAGTCTGGATTTAGGGGTCCCTCTCACTCCATCTCCCTCCCCCTCCCTCCCTCCCTCACTCAAGTAAACTCCAGTCAAGCACTCACACAACAAAACACGTTGGTTCTGTGAAAGGTGGGCAAACAATTTTAAAAACAATTTTCCCCATTACCTGCGTTACACAAAATCTTGAAAGAGAGCCTTCCAAAACCCAGAACAAACTCTAACGTTAATCCGTATAAATCATCTGTCCCTTTCCAAGCACGCAAGTAACATTTCTGCTACATGTGAGCCAAAGGCGACATGTCAGACATAACACTGCAAGAGCACTTCACCTGTGGCGCACAGAAAAGCAACACCCAAGATCCCAAGACCAGAGTACAGGCTGAGAACTTTTAGCGCTCGGCTAAGTTAAGCAGGGTTTCATCCGGCACTCGTCCCTGTCCTCGGTCACACGCGGCGTCCGTGTTTACCGATGACAGTGCCGTGTTGGGGCATGTCACGCTGGGTGAGACTGAGGACAGTAGTCTCAATGCTGGCAGCCTTGGCACAAAGACAGGGACAATCAGAGTTGTGTGTGGGTGTAATGAATTCTGATGAGGAGGATTTTCTCCATCAACAACCGTCATGAAAACCATAGCCCCAAACACTTCTCCCTCACCAGAATGACATTTGCATTACAAACTCACAAGAGGCCAAATAAGGCTAATTATAGCACAACAAAAATACATCCAATGTTGGCAGTTGACAATTAGCCTAATTAGTTGGGAATTAATGAGGTGGCCTCTGAACTCCATTAGAGTTTCTCTAGTGGGAATCGGGCGTCCCTTCCTGGACACATTGCTAATTTAGCAGCCCGACACCATCCTGTTCTAATGGAGCCGCTTTCTGTTTGTGCAGAACTTCTCCACAGTGGGGGAGAAATCAAGCCCACTGGGACTGGGGAAAAAACTAATGTCTCTCTAATCTCTTAATACTGTACTGTACTGGTGGAGTTGTGTACTTTACAGAGCTGATCGATTCCTGTTATTAGCAATTTCCTTTTGACTTGGCAGGGCTATTGAACCCTGAACCCTGTGGTGCTCTTAGCCCCCCCCGCTACCTGAAGCGGACGGCGTTCCGCAGGGGTGTGTCACCATAGCGATCCTTGGCATAGACGGTGGCCCCTTGGCTCAGCAGGTACTGCACCACGTTGAGGTGACCCTCACAGGCGGCGATGTGCAGCGGGGTGCGCCCATCGTAGTCCTCCATGCTCAGGTTACTGCCCTGGGAAAGGAGGGTCAAAGCCTGTCATGTGTATTACATAAGCTTAGGGATTAGGAGTTAGGGGTTAAGGGTTAGGGGTTAGGGCTGGGGCCGTGGCCGTGGCCAGGGCTAGGGTTAGGGCTAGGGCTAGGGGTAGCGACTGTCCACCAAAACTTGCTCCTCGTCATAACACTGTATTGACAATGTGCAGACATCATTCTGACAAGGTGCACTGAGGAATGGCACACCAAACATACAAACTGTAGAATAAGTTCTGTACATACAGGGCGTACTGTGGAATGAATTCTATACATACAGTAAACATACACACAAAGACACACACATAATGGGAAATATGCTTATACATACATATGTGGAATAGTCAGACAGGTGAGCTGAACTTGCTTTCCTAAACATGTATTACCTCACAGCTATGACTGACAGACATGGACTGAATCACAATACTATAAGGAAATCTCTGACATTTGACATGTTGGGTCGGTGAATGATCACCGACCCAGGATTTGCTTGCAAATGGCTATATTGACTACTAGCAGTTTTGATAGTAATTATGATTGAGGAGATTCAATGACCAATGACTGATTCAATGACTGTCCTCCTCACAGCATTCTAGGAGAATGCTGACATATTTCAAATTAGGAAAAAAGTTAGCATGGAGCTCTGGTTTTTGTCATCTCAATCAATATCTCCCATTTTAGACTGATGTTGAGTCCCAAGGCCCTTGTAACATACAGGTGATTTAATGTTGCAATGCTGGTGTTGAAGCCTCTGTCATTTCATTTCCCCTTTGTTACCATTCCACAGAAAGAAACAAGGCTTTCAGGTTCCTCAGAACTGCCCAACCCCAGAGGCATGCGCGGCATCTTCTAGGATATCTATGTATTTGCAGACTCGCCAAAGCATTTCATGACTGCATGAATATATGCATCCATGCCTCATAACCATTTCTCCTTATGATATACTGCAATCGTGAAGAGATATAGATGAGTCTTACACAGAAGAATGCTGCACTGGAGACCACTCTAACGTGGGCTCGTCGAGAGGCTCAGACAAGGTGAATGAGGTCTTTGAGTGCAACCGGTTCAGATCTGCATCTCAGTGGGGGTGGGGGGGGGGGGCAGAAGGAATGGAACGTGAGACACCCCTTCCCTGACGGAACTGGCCCATGCAGCGGAACCGGTCGGGGCGGCAGGGCTTCGCACCTGCGTGGACACAGCCACACTCCCCTGTGTGTGCGTGAGCAGAGTCGCGGCCCTGTGACCGCTTGCCCTGTGTGGCAGCGCAGGCCTGACCGTGTCTGCATGCGTGTCAGCCAGGTCAGCGGGCGTACCATTTCCCTAATGGCGTCCAGGGCCTCGATGTCCCCGATCTTGGACGCGGCACAGGCCAAGGTAGGGGTCAGGGCGTCGCGGATGGCTTCCAGCTCCTGGAGATTGGAGTAGACAAGAGTTTAAACAAGGAAGACCACCCGGCACAAACACAGCAGGACAGGTGCAGATACAAAAGAACCCAAGCGTTACTCTAGGGCTGGAACATGTGAGGCCAGGCATACTTTAACCCAGTTGCCACAGCCAGGCAAAAATGACAACCCCCAAAATAAGCTGAGATTCAAGGCTGTGTATTCTTTCTTCAGCAGAAGGGTATCCTGCCACTCACCTCTTTGCAGCTGATGTTCAGGGACTTGGCGATGACCTGGATGAAGCGACTATCCCGCAGAGAGAGCTTGGCCCCCTCCAAATCGGCAATCATCTCCCCTCTCAGGTTCTGGCTTAGCATCTGGGACAGGCAGTGGTGGGACATGCAGTCAAATTCCACAATAACCAAAATCAAACCCGAAGCTACTGCTCAAGAAACTTGCCGAAATTATACAAAACACCAAAAAATTTGACACCTATTAGTATGTCTGATTTGGCTCTCAGTCAATGCAAGTGACGGCATATTATTGCCTCTTTGGCTAGACTGTCTACAGACTCCTTGAAGAGGACACACTTCACAGAACCCTATATGTAGATGGAGACCTGGACAGAAATGGCGCTGTTATTGCAGATAGTAAGACCTCTGCAAAATGCAAACTGAACTGAGAAAAAACCTTGAGACAACCAATAAAGCATGGACCCCATACCAGATATCAGCACACCTGGAGACCTCAGATTAACACCAACCAGTGCCCCCAACACAGTGGACCCTTGCAGTACTCGGAGCTCTGCAGTCCCGTTGATTAGTCCTCACATTTCCCTCTCACCTGCCTGATTTCATTATGACTGTAACTGTATTTCCTCACATCACTACCGTCTGGTTACCAGCAAATGAAAATCATGTGTACCTACTTTAGAAAGAGACTAATTGAAGCAGTCACTGAAATCTGAAGGCCTGCTTGTGTGCCAGTGCTGTGTGACACTGTGACGGAGTGCCGTCACTACGGTTGAGTATGTGCTTTGACTGCCATACCAACGAGCCTGGCTCTTTGGCATCGCGGTCAAAGTCGCATGTTTGGTACCCTGTAGACCCGGGTTCAAGGCCAGGTGGGGTGACTGCTCTCGCCCTTTGCTACAAATGGTGTCAGCAGTGGGATGGCTGGCTGCGAGGCCATCGGAGGTGTGCCCAGTGTGTGAGCTGTATGAGGGACCCCCATTACAGAAAGATCATCGATGTGACTGCAGGGATTGACCTAGCCTACATGCAGACACGGTGCAGAGTCAGTAGGGACAGTGTATGATTGGCTGCTGCACTCAGACCTTTCTCTTCTCCTGCACGCTGAGGTCCTTCTTGGCCAGCACATAGGACAGCTTGGACAGTGCAGCCTCCGGGGTCATGTCACAGCCTGCAATCAGTCCTGCATCACTCAGGGCCTGAGGGGTGCACACATACACACACACATGAATACACACATGCACACCACAACATATACATACACGCGTAAATATATACACACGCATAAACACATATACGCACACACGCAATGTATACACACAAATGCACACACACAGACACACATACACACACACAGACTTATATGGCATTGCTGTAAAAATTCCGGTTACATTACCTAGGTAGTCTAATACTCCACCCACCTGACTGCTACGTATTTGCAATGAAAATCTAGTTAGCCGCTTATGATCTTTGAATGTAATTCTGCTCACACAATGGGTGAGACAGGGTTCGTGCTTTTACCGAAAGAACCACCTTACGGAAGAAAAGAAAACCTGTCAACTCTTTCTCAGCATGTTGTAACATGCGGCCACAAGCTGCCAAGATCAAGCTGCCTTCATCTGGTGCATCTTTGTTTAGAAACACATGCTAATCTGTGTGTGTGCAACTGCTCTTTTCACAGTGGATGGAAACTGGCAGGGGTTCAGAGCAAATTCAGACGGTGTGCATGCTAACCTCACCAGCCAGTGAAGCACTCAGACAGCACAGGTTGTTCTCAGTCCAACTTGTACATTTGTCCAAGGTGTAGGAATGAAGTGGGAGGGTCATAGTGTGTGTACAGATTGTACTCTGCTCATGTGACCGGGGTTTCAGGGCAAAGTTCAGACTTCTTGAAGGTACTGTACCTCAGTCACATGACCAGGGTGCAGGAGGTGGTTCAGACTCAGGATATGGCTCTTACCTTGCCTGTGGCATAGGATGTAGTCACAGACCCTCGCAGGCACTGGGTGCAGTTGATCATAATCAGGCCTCTCTCGGTGGCCTTGCGAAACTCCTCCAGGAGGTCGGCGCGGTTGTCCGGGGCATTTCCGCTGCCGTACGTCTCCAGGACAATCCCTTCCATGGGCGGCTGGAGGAAGGCCCTCACCTGCACATGCATCACCACAGCAGCACAACAAACTGGTCACCACCGCACACACGTTACAACAGAACAAACCCTCTCCCCGGCGCGGAAACATCAAAACCCAACAAACCCCACATAAAAGAGCAAAAACCCTCTCAGTACTGTAAACACAAACCATAACAAAACAAACCTGCCACCAAGTCACACGACAGGCGCACGTGCATGCACACACACACACACACACACACACACACAGATATATATCTCTGCCACAAAGAAAAACATCAATGAGAAGAAGTTGGATTTGCTACAAGGTTATGGAGAACTTCAAAAACTCTGACAAGACATTTCTGTGCTGACACCTTTTCTGCCCCATAGAAACAACTGCCCATTCAACAAACAGTGGGAGGGGAAAGTAATCATTTTAGAGTGAAAATGGGGCCTAATAAATCAGATAAGATCGCACGCCTGGTGCGGATCTGATGAAAGCTCCTCTTAGAGGGGGTCTAGGCGAGGGAGAGGACGCCACACAGGGCAGGAAGCTGCGCTACCCAAACTGCTAGGCTCACGTGGGTCTGGCCAATGGGCCCTGAGAGACACATTACAGCGCTAGAGTTTTAATAAAAAACCTGCCACCCACCACAGGCCCATCTGCTGCCTGCTCTCCTGTCTCAGGGTAATTCACCGACGTAATTAAGTCCCCGTCCCGGGCCACGGCTGGCATCTGGAAATGAAGTGCCTGGTGTTTTACGAGGAGGCAGAGCCCGTAAAAGCGCCCGCGACGGATGCCCGCCTGCGCTGGCATGGGTGCCCGCTCTCAAACCTACGATGGCCGAGAACAACACTAAGGCCCATGGTGTGAAATGCGACCCATGGTTCTTAGGGTGGAGAAACTGTGTCACTGCAGGAGTCCCCCCCCAGCGTTGGGGAACGTAGATTCCCCCTGGGAGCCCCTCTGACAGACCATCATTTTTAGTAGTGCCGAGAGACCACCCTGACTGCCTTCTTGTTTCTTCTGTGCCAAGCTATTCAAAGACGTAAGCACAACAAGTCATACGTACACCAAGTACAGCACCTAGTGACAATAAATCATTATTAATTTAAAAATTATTCGTAATTGACCTTCTGTGGGGACATATGCTGAGTGTGCTGAGACAGTGAGTGTGCTGAGACAGTATTTCATAAATTCTACCCGCGATACTCATACTACAGGGGTGTCTTCATTTGGGAAGAACTGAATTGAGGATGTAGTCAATCAGTTGACAGTGTCTCATAGCTGCCTGACTTTTGATACATGCAATATTTCAAAATCCAAACCTGACAGTCCAATTGAAGTACTACACGCTCATGTTTCAATGCTGCTGCTGTTTCAGGATTCAGCCCATGCAGAAAAGCAGTCAATTTACAACAGAGGTATGAGTCAAAGTTTCAGTGAAATCTTGGCACCAGTTAAACCAGAGAGAGATCCTGATAACCCAAACGCAGTCTGTGAGCAATTATAAGCTCTGTCGAAAACCAAAAAGGGTGCAAAAAGAACCCATAAAAGACATGCCTGATGTACAATGTAAAATAAGGCTACTAAGTAGGTGAAAAAAAACACCCATTACCCAACCCTGCTGAAGCGGTGCCAGTTTATGGTAGTAAAACTACCTTTCCTGTTTAAATGGATGGCAGAGTAAGTGTTTAAATTTCTATGCCATTTCTCTCGCCTTTTGTTGATGATTAGACATGCCCCATAACTCAATCTCATTTTTCACAGCATAAGTGCTGCTGGCAAGCTCAGAACCCGCTCAGACATTGCAGTGATCTTGTGAAGCCCGGGCAAGGCATAAAAAGGGACACATCTCTGCCCAAAGGTTCAGCATCTATACAACACCGTGATGTAACATAAGGGGAAAAACTGAGTTTACTGCAATCACGGCCATGTTTACATCGCCCTCCGTAGTGCTGGAAATCTCACCGTTTCATCACTGGATACGTTCTTTAAAATGCGTGATAGTGTTACAGCAATGTCATATAGTGATTTCAGCCAGCGGCAAAGCCATTGGGGGTGACATTCTTCAGGTGTTTCTTAATAGCATTTTTTAATTCCCGCTGATCGTTGATTAAATAATTGCTGGCAGCCAAGTCTGATCAAACGCATGGGTACAAACAGAGATTGCAGAGGTGTCTCTCATTAGCATTCTGATTCCATTTGGCCCGCTGAGAACCAACAGGCCAGGGAGAGGTTCCAGATTCAGAATGGGGACATTAGAGAATGTTGGCTGTGTTACTGACTCAGCCACCTGAGAGCTGATAGCGAGAGAGGAGAGGGCACGGGGCACGATGACCTCATGGCAAACACGAGGATGACTCAGACAGGTGTGTGAGAGCACACTGACATCATGATGGGCTAACTAAGGATGGACAAAACTATGACAGAGGGGTATTTTGTTCAAGCTGAATTTGTAATAGTACTGCACCCAGAAGTGGAAAGGACAGTGATATTCTGAGGGGCAGCATACAAGGTACATGATTTCTGAGTAGCACATTGGTATGACACACTTTACATGAAAATGGGCACCATCGAAACAAAACTGACAACAAGGGTTCTGGGAGTGAGTGACCCATCAGCTGAATTGATAATCGCTGTGACGGAGGTCATAGGTTAACCAGTTGTATTTCTTTCTCTGTAGGGTCCCTGGTTTGTTCTTGCATGGGCAACAGGCGCCATATTTTGCGCATGGTGCTTACGGTCTCAGCTGTGATGCCAGGAAACAATCGCAGGAGCCCCACGTTGCGGTTCATCTGGGTGTGGACCAGAAACTTGGCTGTAGTGTTGGCCCTCCACACCGTGTCCCAGTTTACTGCCAGAGAGAAGGAGAGGACGTGTCAAACTGCAGCTAATACTATTTACATTGAATATAAAATTCAGAGATGTCCCCTGTGTCGCTTCCATAGACAGCACGGTTAAAACCAAACCAAATCAAATTTAAAATGCATTCAGCTGGCAGATGCTGAGAGATAAACACCTGAAGATTTATCAGTGCCCAGCAGAAGACAGATGGAGATATTACCGGAATGTTCTGGTGTCCCTGTTATAAAGGCTCTGCATGGCTAAATAATAGCTCTCAGATTCCTATCGCTCTGAATGCCATCTGCATTTGTTTTCATGTTTCCTATGATAATTTGCCCCTGCGTGGCAGGAGAGGCGGCAACGGGCGCAAAGGAAGTTTGCTTTGGTTTTACTGCTCTTTAATGCTCGCCATTTCAGGCAGCGATATCCCCCATCTGTCAACACCTCCCCATCACTCTCCCCCTGTCACCCACTGGCTATTAATCAGCAATTACAGCCCTGAAATAGCAATGCAAACGCTGCATGTTTCCCACCAAAAGGGTCCAATGTTGGCGGCTGAAATTTCATCTTCCACAAAGCCTACTGCTCGCATTAGCACCTGCTTTGTATTAAGACAGCATTCATTATACCATTTTGTGTGTATGCAGCTGCCGTGTATCTCAGGGCAGGTAAACAGTAAGGAATGCAGAGGGTGAACAGATGGGGTGGGGCCCGCTACCGTGAGGATTGCAGAAGTTGCAAGGTCGTGTCTGGTGTTCCTAGCATTGCACAGCCCCAAACAGCAGAGGACAGACCCTGCTTTTGCTCACAGCTGAGATTCTGCTATATATTTCATGGAAGCCGAGGTTTGCTTTAATAGAGTGAAATGGAGCTGCTGAAGTCATCTCCTCTCTGCTGGGCCGTGAGGGTATTGCTCTGTTTTTCCAAGCAGGCCCAATCCTTGTAAGACATCTCACTTGGTCACCTGGGCGTGAAAATGATTCCTACAAAGCGGGGCCCTGTTTTGCAATCATATTAGAACATCGGAGGGGAAATAATGAAGACGAGAGCGCTGGAAACAGCACGCCCCCCCCCCGCTCCCCAATTCTGAAATGAACAGAATGAACAGATTCTGTAGTGAGGTCCCTGAATGGTTCTGAACAATACTCCATCCACACAGCAACACAATTCATACAATAGCAGGCAAGCAAACAGACGCCTTAATTACTTTTGATATCCACTTCAGCATTGGCAAGTGGGGGGAGGTTTGGGGAAGAGAAGGCATTGAAGCTCCCAGAATCCACCTTGGTCACACGGTTCCCTCTGTACAGCTTGTGATGGAAGTAGAGACAGACCTGACAGACAGACAGACAGACAGAAACAATGACGTATAGACATGTTGGTCAAACAAGTAACACTCCCTGTTTCCCAGGATGCAAGGCTGAAGTTTCTGCCACCTCCCAGAGCAACGTCAGTCCTGGCTTTACTGCATTACTGCAATCAAAGAAAATTTCAGGGGAAAGTGTTGCCATCAATATAGTTCAATAAAACCCAATATCACCACGTTTTCTCATTTCTTTCTCTCACAGATATCTGTTTGTCCTCTTCAATTACATTTTGTAGATATGAAACTGACCAATAACCAGAGGAGCTCTGGGAAACTTATCTGTCTGATTCGGTGAGACTGCCACCCCCTGGTATTTCTCTGTTTGGCATTCGGTGTCAGAGTGTCTGCATTGCGACACGCTCTCCACGCTTACCAAACGGTCTTGTTAGACCAGTGGTTTAGGGAGGTTTTGCAGCTCATTGTCTGCGCGGAGGCAGCGTCATGCAGCGTGGAATCGGGCACGCTGAAATGGGCTAGTATCAGCAGGAAGGGCCCCGCGGAGCCCCAGAGGCCAACACTGCCTGGTTTCATACACCCATGTAGTCAACACGGAAGTCTTGCGATACTGACTAGCCTATCTCTGACACACGCTTAACGCCCATAGTCATAGCTTGTACATTAGCAGAAGCCATGGCAGTTGAGCAACGACTGTGTAGCTACAAACACAACCGTGGCTGAGGTGTCCGTTTTCACTAAAAATAGGCAAATGTGTAATTCGGCAGGAAGGACAGAAGCCTCGCCATGGTCTTTTGCTAACAGGCAGTGCAGGCGCAGAACTCACCTCTGGGATTACAAACTGGCCGGCAATCAACAGCGCCCCCAGGAGGTTGTCTCTTCCATCGTTCCTCATCTCATAGATGGGCACCTGGGAGAGAGAGCTCTCTGAGAAATGTTGTGTTTTCACACTTTAGGAATGTTTAGCCTGCGTATTTTTTTTTCACTGAAGAAAGCATTTCTCACTGCATAGCAGTGAGGCTAACATTAGCACTGCACACATCATTGGTTGGTTTCTCAGGAGCCTGCCCGTTCCCGCTCAGGGAGCACGAGCAGGGGCGGCAGTGGCATTACCTGGGAGCCCGTCAGGATTATCGGCTTGCCCAGGTGCTCGCACATGAAGGAAAGGGCGGAGGCCGTGTAGGCCATGGTGTCTGTGCCATGCAGGATGACAAAGCCGTCATACTTCTCGTAGTGTTTCTGGGGTTAAAACATCACGGTTTGGAGACAAAATACTTCATGGCCACAGATGAAGTAAACAAGTTGCACCGTAACTTTTTCAACTTTTAGGAGGTTATTCCACTACAGTGGCTCTCCATTACCTATTTGTTATGGGGGTCACACTACATTTAACTCAAAACTCATGTTAAGGCCCCACTGAATTACATTCAGGTACAGAACGCTAACATTTAGAAAAAAAAGAAGGCAATTCTTTAGGAGGCCTATTATTGAGAATGGAATCACTGAGGTAGAAAAAATCAGACTATTAAGGTGTAATTCTGCAAACAGAAGCAGCAGAGCTGGGGTTTCAGTGATCCGCACGGCAACAGCCTGCCTTTCGGTGCAGAGGCACTGTCTGAATGAGGGCTACAGGCCACACCAGCCAGTACCTCGATGTCCTTTCCGATCGCGGCCCAGTCGTCAGTGGTCATGTTGCAGGAGTCGAGGAGAGGCGAGTACTCCAGGACCGTGTACACAATCCTCTTGTTCTGCCTCGAGAGCCTGGGGAGAGCAGGGGGAGGACGGGAGGCAAGCAATACAGACACAAAGATTCACCGTGAGCAACTGCACTTCCTCACCTCACCCCCCTGTAAACAAGCGTGCAAAAAAGATCAGTGCATCTTAACCAGCGCAGGCTGTTTACCAACAGAACAAATCAATTATGCGCAAACAAAACGGAAATTAAAATATGAAAGCCAAAAAGATCCACATTAAGTGATAGCTTTTGTGTTGTTTATTTTGCAAACACAGTATGAGTTGGACCGAGTTCAGCTTCGAACGAGCTGAAAAACAGGGAATGCGGCAAGGGCTCCCTTCCGAGAGTTCGAAGCGAGACAAAGTCGATTTCAGGCCTTCTGTTTCGGGAAGGGAGCTAGGAGTCCTTTTCAAATCGCGGGGGGGGGGGGTCCTAAGGTGTGGTGGAGGCAGGGTGGGATTAGACCCCTTTTGAGTGAAAAAGAGCTCTGAAAGATTCAGCCGATTCTTCTTCACAGTTTGGGGTGGAGTGGGGGGTTGCCTGTGCTGGGGGGTTAGCAGAGACCTCTGTGTCCCAAACAAACAAGGGCGGCTCATCTCTTAGCAAGACCCCATGTCCCAATTAAATGGGTGCAGCTCATCCTGGCCCCACATGCATATTTATGTATTCTCTAAGTGGTGTTAAATTCGATGTCCCGTGTTCTGCCCGCTACAGAGCTAATCACGGAGCGAGCGGTTAAGCAGCTGTGAAAAGATTTTCTTTTTTAATCTCTCTTTTAAAAGATGGGACGGGGAAACCCCATTAGCATACAGCAGCACGCAAATAAGGGGAAGGGGGAAGGCAGCCTTTTTTGGGGGGGGGGGGGGGGGGGGGGTTCAATGGAACAGCGGGGGGGAAGAGAGATTCCCCATATTCACCCCCACCCACCCGGCCGGCCGAGCCCACTGATACCGCGCTAATTAGCTCCGACTCACGAGACAACCCTTCAACATATGTTGTTGATAATCTTAGAGCAAAGAGTGCCACAGAAAATCTCATTCAAATCGCCAATTATTTATTTAGCTCGCAGTGTAGCCCGCAGAGTGGCAGGGAGGTGTGTATTTGCATACCCAAGCTGTGGGTGCTGCCTAGCGGGTTGTTGGTGGAGGGGTGCATGATGGGCAGGGGGGGGGGATTCTCCCCTAACGACATATTGACGGCAGATCCTCCGCATAGAATTTCCCTGATGGCTACTTCGATAAATCAATATAGCTCCACACTCCGGGGTACCTCAATGTAGCTGAGAAATTCTAATTCCTTACTATTGTAACGACTGCAAGTAAAGACTGCAAGTGGAAACTTCAGTCGGCATTAGTTTGCCAAGCAAAGCATTTCATTTACTGTGTTCCTGTGTTCCTCACTTCATAACAGAGGAAGGGTTGTTCACACATACATGCACAAACATGTTTAGCTTCTCCACATTCCTCTGAAAACAGTGATTAGGGTATGAGTGAGAACACATTTGCACTGACAGGCACAGGTGAGTCAATGTTACTGTTAAGAAAAATGGACAGTGGATTAGTCAGAGGTTCACTCAGTTTCAGTTGAAGCACAGCAGGAAAACATTCAAAACTACCTAGAACTTTATTTAAAGTAATGGAGCCAAAGATCATCAGAGAAAACAGCTACTTTACAGTCTCAGAACGAGGGAAGGTTTTTACATAAGGCAAATTAAATTGGGAAGATTTGTGTGGTATCCTCACAGCACTGCTGTCGATTGAGAACTGGAAAACTGAATGAGGTGCATGACACAGACACTCCCAGTGTTACTACGGTGACATCAGGGGTGATGTGGCCTATCTCTCCCCATGTAAGGGTGGGTGACATATGGCCTCCCTTCAGCAGGCACAGCCATGAGTGAGGCGGGCATGGAGGCGCCAAAGGAGGCACCAAAGGAGGCAACGAGTTCTTGTAATAACCTCCCCCCATACACACACACACACAAGGACACATATCACTTCCCACAGGACCTAGCCTTTCTTAATTAGGGTGCAGGTCGCGGGTGTCCTTATCTGTCACCCCCACACAGTATCTGCGCTTTTGGGGCCTTGTGTTTTGGGGCAAAGGCTGTGCCCCGGGCCCCTGCTCTGCCTGCTCAGATTAACAAAGGGGAAGGGGGGCGGCATAGGGTGCTCCCGCTGCCCCTGACACGGCACACTGGGACAGGGCGGGCGGCAGGATCAGACCTCAGGAGGCCCGGGCCTGGCCCCCACTCCATCTGGAGGGGAAATATCGGGCGCCCCCTCGACCCGCCTCGGCCCGTTCACGGCAGGGGCTCCCACCGCTCCTCACACACGCAGACCGCGGGGATCAACGCGCTCAGGTCAGATTAGCGTCCTCTCCGCCGGCTTAAAACTAACAGCCGCTCCGAGGCTTCTTATCTTCCTGCGGGTTCCAGCTTCCCACCGCACGGCTTTCATGGTACAGAGATGTTGTGAGAAGGTCTGTGTTCCCTCCCACGCTGAGCACAGGAACCAATAGGATTAGGTTCCTTTCTACTCAAGAGCATCCGACATAAAGAGTAACAGCCTGGGACACTCGTCACGGTTATAACTAATACTGAAAGGGGTCACTTCAAGTGCTTGTATTTCAGCTTGTGTCACCATATCCATGCAAGGACACATCACAGTCACTGCTCAGCACCTCTGAACAGCAGGAAGGCTAGTAAAAGTCCATGAGCAAGCCACACTCAAACCGCAAGGGGCACACAAGATGCTACCAGTACAACAGGACCCTTTTGAAAGCTCATCAGCGTGGTGTGTCGGCATCCTGTCAAAAACAACACAGACAGTCCAGATTGAAAAGCTCCTCTGCGTTCAAGGGGAAAAGAGGACTCACAGCTTGGGTTTCCATCAGACAGACACCTTCAGTCCCTATTTCTCCAATCACACTCCCATATATGTTTCACTGTACGTGGCCCTGTACAATGTGACACGACCGGCAAAACTGTGTGCATGTCATGTGAGAGAAGAAGCAGCCCTCAGGAAACCATATCAGCACTTCCCTACTGGTCTAATCCTGAGAGGATTTCTACAAAAGGAGGGATGCCGAACAACTGAGAGAAAGAGTTTGTGCTCGGTTTGGAATGATCAGTGTGAAAGTGGCATCTTGCAGTCTCAGTAGATTGTATTCACCATGCATGCTGGAATTAACACCCTTTGTCAGAGAAGATGTTAAACGATATCTAGCTGTGAGTAAAATGGAGACTATTTCTAATGTTTCAGGACAAAAACATTTGTGATAAAAAAAAACGCACGTGATGAAAAGAGAAGCAACACTTTACACTGAAAACCGCTCTAAGGCATTCATTTGTAAATGTTTCACAAAACTGTACTTCTAAAATTTCCCTGAAATGTTTATGTGTTGTTAAAACAAAACTAGCAGAGTTGATGTTTTCCCTTTCACAGAAACAAGCCTGGCATCATGCATGGCATCTGTCCAGGGAGTCTTGGGGATTTCTTTTAAAAGGGTAATAACAAGCAGTGAAAACACAAAGTGTCTCAGATTGGATGGCTTTTCTAATGAACATGAAATTTGAATTTTTTTTTCAATATCTGGATACATGAGGAGGTTATATCTGAATGCAGCATTTTCTCTTGGAAATAATAACTAACATTAAGGTCAGAGAGTCTTCTTCAGGGGGTCCATCATTTTCAGCAAAACAGCCTCTAAAAATCATGTAGTAAATGATATCATTATTGATATTAGGGTGCACGTTATATTATTGACTGTGGCATCCATCGTTAATGATATTAGGGCATGTGTTGGGATATTAGCTGCCTGATTGATAGGTTCGTGTTACATGATAAAATCTTATGAACCATATTCACATAAAAGCATGACCCATGGACCACATGGGTGATATCTCCCACCAATAGACAGGTGACTTACGGAAGAACTAGGGTGTTCTCCTGGGGGCCATAGTAGTCATACAGACGGGTCTGCTGGGCATACTGCTCATCGTGAAGGATGGGCAGTTTGCGGAGGGCCTTCACGAAGGCATTGGGCTCTGGAGACAGCACTGTGTGTGTGGCACAAAAAGAACAGGGTAATTATTTGTGGGTTAATTGATCCTGGATCAGTGCTCAGAGCAATTATTTGTAAGGAGCAGGGGTGTACCTCCACATGAATTCAGGATACATGCTATCGACATGAAAAAGATATCAGCACAACACAGACAAACAACACAGAAAAATCTTCACAAAGCTCTCAGACAGAATTTTCTGCATTTGACTCGGAAGTTACATTATTACAGCTTAGTTTTCATAGTTTGTAACTTAACAGGTGCCAAACACACGGGACTTTGTTCATCTCCTAGTTGCCAAGTTTTACTTGGGGTTCTACCATCACCTAGTGGTATACTTTAGAATAACACGTTAATCATAACATTTATAAATGACCCACCGTCAATATGAAGGCCCCCTATCTAAGAATTCACTGGACCTCATTCATTATTGGTTTATACGCTTCAAGGGAAGTATCTGGTTAAATTAGAAATAATAGTTCACAAAAAGTTCACAAAATACCTCAAATATTCATTATACATAATCCAAATTTTACATGAGACATGTATTGAAGCCTCTCCCTACCCATTTACATTACATTTACATTTACTCATTTGGCAGACACTTTTATCCAAAGCGACTTACAAGTGAGGCAGAGTACAACACAAGCAAAAAGCCACATATCTCAAGGAGTATCCCACAAACAAGTCTAAAGGAAATAAACCAGCTATTTCCTCATGCAGAAAACAGATGGCCTTTCCATTGATCCAAATAAACTTGACCACTGTTTTATATGTTTAAAAAAAAGCTGACGTTACAGTGAAATTATTATATTTTTAACTCTGCAACACGTGGCTGGAGCCCCCGATGTGCTAAAATGGGAAAGAGGAGGCTGGATAGTTTAGTGAAATTTAAGCTGTCCGGGTGAGCCCGCTGACCAAAAGTTATGGAATCTAAATTTAGGGCTTTGAATATGTGGTCCACATGACACAATATGATTTGTGACACAAAATGAATACGAAAGATAAATCTTTATGCTCCTATGCACAGTATTTGCCCAAAGTGAACACTGACATATAACATCTAATAAGACTTGGTATTGACATACAACATCCAGTCAGATTTGGCATTTTTGAACAGTGCATTTTCATGAGTTTCCTTCGTGAGACTAAACCTCAGAAATCTTACTTGAATATTACAGTGTGGAACAACATCCAGGTCACAGTTTATTTTCCCCTGACTTCTCCCACATGCTTAGACTTAACCTCAGAAAGCGTGTGCACCACACAAGAAAGAATAAATAGACAGGAACCAATAATGTATGGTAATCTAGGACGTGCAGTCTTCATTGAGGTAGGCCTGTAGAGATTACACACTATCTGCTGTCTACCTGGAAGTAAGGGACAGATCCGTGAGAGAGCCTAACTCACAATGACTCTGCCTCAAAGCATGCTGGGATGGTTGAGGACAAAAAGGTCAGCATAGTTGTGCCTCAATCACTGGCCTTGAGATTTTTTTTTCCAGACAAGTATTCACAGTATGTCTCTTTGGCAATCTATAAAGTATTCACAATAAACAAAATGAATAAACAAAATGAGTAAACAGGATGAGAAGCAGATCTTTAATTAACAGCCAGGTGACGTCTTACCCAATGGTCACTCATTAGACAGAAAGCACTGAGAGACAGAATTTGGATTTTATTTGTCCTTTAAGCTCTCCCTATCACCACTTTTGCACTTTGCCCTCAAGTTTGTATCCAAATAAATTAATGTGCAGCACAGTAGAACAAAGTTCAGGATTTCTTCTTTGCAATTTGCACATCACCCATACTTGTACAGCAGCCGGTCGCACTAATAAGGGGAGGCTCCATTTCATTTCCATTTTCATTCCCTTTGCACACTAATTTCATAATTGTTTAATCGTTTTTAAATAAATGATTATAATTACCTAGTATATGTATGTGCGCTGTGAACAAATTCAAACAAACTAAATGTTTTTAGAACAAATTTCCAAATTGATTCTGTAACTATAGATCGGACAAATGTTTTAGAAATACAGCACTGATAATGCAGAAGCAATGAGCTACAGTATCCATGGCATATTTTGAAAGGCTGGAACAGGCTGGAAGACTGGCTCAGAGTGCCTTCCTCGGATTCTACATGCACAATTAATTTCAGTCACAGAAATGAAAAGAAATGCAAATTACTACGATTCGTGTACAAATTCTGTTAAATAGCAACACAGAAACAAAAGAAAGGAAACTCGTATCCAATGTGTAACGACAACGGTGTATTTGTATCACAGAATGTAATGAGTTTTATACTGATGTAGCTCACAGAGCCACATGCGAATTGCAACTTTCAACTGAACCCACTACAGAACAATGTTGACAGTTCTGTTTACCGTTATTATGGTACATCATTCCGATAGTTCCTCCGGTGTTGATGACCAAGACTCGCGCCTCAGCACTGGGGCTCACCTCCAGTGACTCGAGACTCGTGCTGCTGGACAGCCTCCTCCGTCGGCCTTGCTGTGCAACATTGGATCGATAAAGAGACGTTTGAGACTGAAAAACATCGGACTGATCCAACTGATTCAGGCGCGAATGAGACAGAGCCCTGCCGAGAGAAGTTGTACTGGTAGCGGGCGAGGGACCCGCGCTTGACCGCTTCCCATCCGCCATGATACGCACTGTGTCAAAAACAACGTAGACTCTTCTTAAAGAGACAGAACACCAGTGCCTCGTACTGGCAATATCCGCCTCTACATTCCAAGTTAACATCTACCTCACAATTAAACAAATGCGTGTTATTTAAAAATATCGACATGAACACCATTCTAATAGCAACAATATTACTTGCCTGTGCTATTAAATAGGGAGATAAATACTGTCAAAGGAAATGGTACTTTCTTATCAGTGACTACCACTCCGTATTTTATTTATTTAATCAATATTATCACATAACTCGAATATTATCTATGCACAATATCAGCGGAAACTGCACAGAAAAGTTTTATGATTATGATAGGTAGCATCAATATACCAGTATTGTAATTGAACCCACCGTGAAAAAATGATTTTCCATACTGCCAAAACAAACATTTACACTCCAACACTGTCTAGGATGCATACTGTGGAGATTAGTGCTGGTTAACAATTACTGTAGGTTGCCTCACCTGTCCAATGTGCGAGATGCAATTTATAGCATTGGCTGTCAATATAGGAGTGGCTACTTCCACCAATGGGAATGGAATACAGAATTATCTTAACTAAACGTTGCTACCGTATTTCCCCACGCACAAACTCTGTCTTCTGTTTGTGTGTGTGTGTGTCTGTCTGTGTCTGTGTGTGTGCGCGCGCGCGCTGTGTTTTGTTAGGCTTTTAAAAATATTAAGTGCATATTATGAATAGGTCGTTCACCCAAGTCACCAAAGTATTTTGTGTCCCTATGCTATATTTTGCAGGTTTTGTTCTCACATCTAAACACATCATATATTTAAACTTATTCTTACAAAAAATAAAGATAAAATAAAGATAAAATAATAACTGTTACCATAGACATTTCAGCATTCTACGTTGTTCCTAGTCATGGTTAAACCGTGCGCAAAATATAAAATGTAGATTTTAACTCCTACTTCCTGAATGTAAACCCTACCTTAAGAAATTAGAAATTATGGAATTTAGCTTTGTACCTAACTAACTTGTTAACCATATGTCCCAAAAGGTGAAACATACATAATTATGTATTTTTAAATTAATTATTCTATACAATACAATTCAATACAATCTATACAATTGCTTATCTAATACATGGCATTTGTTCCGGTGATCATTAAATCCAAGAATCAGTGTGTCCAACGTGTAATGTCAACCTATTATACTTTCCTTGAATGACACCCCCTTACACAGTATCCAGTATGTCATATATCAGAAGCTGTAAGAAATCCCACACTGAATTTGATATACTTTTCATTGTCAGAAAATTTGTGCGCAGAAATTTCCAATAAGAATCATTCCTTTTATGTGACAGAAAAGAGTGTTTCTTAACAAGAAATAGCATTTGTGAGATGAAATAAGCACTATGTGGCAGATGAAAGTACTACAGGGCGCAGGTGACTGACATGTACACTCCACTGCCAGTAGATGGCACAATATTAAAAAAAAAAAAAAAAACATTAGTAGGCCACAAATGATGTCAATGCCATTTGGAGATGAAACACAAACCTTTCAGTGATTTTTTCCTCATTCATAACTTTTACAACTTTAAATATAGATTAGATAGATTTGTCTAATCTGTAAATATTTAAATAGTGTGAAACTGTGTCATTGTCATATATACACAGATACACAAAGCTGTTCCTCTGTTGTGGACTAATACGTAGCTCTTTCACAAGATTGCTTAAAACAAACTCTTGTCTGTAATGTTCACTTCAAGTTCCTATTAAGCTTTTACCATACTTTTGCATTTGCTGAAGATTGAGGTGACTTACAATTAATGACAACCAAAGTCTGAAAGGAAGTGACCTCATGGGAACAAGTATGCAATGATGTGCATACTTGTAACTGAACCACTAATCAGCTGGCCCTGGCAGCAATTGTGGGATTCCACTGAGTCTTCATCATCAGCTAACACCAACTGGACTACCAACAACTAATAGGAATGGTACATATTCATAAATCATGGTGATTCAGAGAGTGGCATGTCATTGTGGAAATGTATTTCACATTACATTATTGTCACTTATAAGATGCTCCAGAGCGACTTACATAGGTTAGTTTCTTGACATGTTAACCATTTATACAGCTGGATATTTACTGAGGCAATTGTGGGTTAAATACCTTTCCCAAGGGTACAATAGCAGTATCCCAGTGGAGAACTGAACAAGCAATCTTTTGGTCACGAGCTCATCGACTTACCACTGTGCAAGTCTTGAGAGTTACTTTATGGTGTACCATCTGATGAATGTGATCCTGTATGCAAAATGACATGTAGGCACACCACACACTGCTAAGAGTGAACACATTGACATATGGGACAGTAATGTGGTGTGATGGTTAGGATATTATGCTCAAAATCCCAGGCAAGACATTTAGACATCATTAGTGTTTATATGCCCTTCTGCTAAGCAAACAATAACAACAACAACAACAACAATAATAATAATAATAATAATAACCATCATCATCGCCCTTCCAAAGGATGTAGGCCAAATATAGTCACTGACGTAAATAAACAGAAAAAACAAATGAACTTTGCCCATGTTATTTTGATATTTAATAGCGCTGATTTTGACAGATTACATCACCCATACAGTAAATTATTTTTGGGTTTGGGTTTTACATTTGGGTTTTGCAGTTCCGCCATGCAACCTAAATGACAAAGCGTATCATTTTAACCATGAACATCACGGCGTAGCTCGAATTTACGCATAAAACAGTATGTATGAAACATTGCATTCCTGCTTTGGGAACTTGCAGTGCAATCCAGTTCCCTTCCAGCGGTGTCCTTTAATTCCTTGCCCTTTGTAGCGCCCGCGTGTCGATCGCTTTAGCGTTGAGATTGGTTGGCCTCTCTCGTCAGAATTGAGTAACTGCTGAATTGACATGGAGTTGGACAAATACTGTACTCGCTCGCTCAGATCGGTCCGCCTCCTTGCGGGGCTGACAGTGATTAAGTTCGCTGCTATTCCCGAACGTGTTTAAACTATCTGCTGTTGAAATCCACTGTGGTAGGTGGCGCAGCGGTTTACTGTATTAAGACATTGGCGTACCTAGCTAAATAATAGTTTGAAAGTTGTAGGGGATACTCAATAAATAGAATCAAAGTTAGCCAAGAAGAGGAGCGGATATCCTGAAACAAGCCCAACAATGTCTGCGCAGATCATCAGCGGCAAAGAAGTGTCGGCGTAAGTTTGCAGTCAATTTAAGTGTACAGCAAGCGAAATTAAGTGAATAAAATGCAACGCGAATTAGATGCAACGTGCAACTTCAGACTAGTTAGCTAGAAAGCTAGCTAGCTGGCTGGCGGTAAAATTCATGTGCATGTCGAAGTAGGTATCCCAAAGTACAACCAAATTTGCAGCGAACGAGATTCGTGTTATTTCGACAAGTGCTTATGGCAAGATGGCTAGCTGCCACTATCTTATTAAAGACAGAAATGCAAGAAGCGGTTACACAAAATGACAAGCTAACTAGACGTCTGTTGGTGAGCTTTATGAATAGCCACTGATAAAGTTAGCAAACGGTGCGATCAGTAGCTAACCACTATGTTCGCCTTTCCAGTTGAATGGTGTGCACTGTGCACAGCTGCACTAGCAAGATTACCTTTTAAACTTTGAATTAAGTTTTTGGATTTCACTGCACTTTGAGTTACTGGAGTCTCGTTGATAAAGAGGAGTAATACGGGATTCGTATTATTTTGGACGTGGTGGAAGTGAGCAAAGGTCATTTTCCCCACAGGCCTCACGTAAGAATTGATTCTAAATTGCAGAGCACATGCACTTTGCTAGCAAATAGAATTCCACCCCTCCGTAAAAGTTTGTACCGCCCCGCTGGGTATTTCGAAATGATATGGACGTTTCACACAATATGCGGCACAGTGAACTGTAACTAGCTGTGTTAACCAGATGAATGGAATCAGTTTACTGTGGCTATTTGTTAATTGTAGTGCCAGGAGAAAACCATGAGGCAGGGTTGTCAACCACTGTAGTGAAATTTTGGATACAGTAATGATTTGCTGAAGTTTTGTGCTCGCTCTAGGGAAAAAGCATGTGCCACTGCTCTAGATAAGACAGTAAAAGCATAGGAAAAAAATAAATCTGGCGTTTCTACTACATTTTTAAAATATCGATTCACTTTATTCTTGAATGGCAGTATATATTATGTGACAAGTTTTCTTTGCCTGAGATATGAGATGCTCTGTGCATGTCTTTGTTTATGCCTAAAGATAATCTCAAAATAATAAAATGACTTTCATAAAAGACTAGTGTGCAAGGCTCTATTGGTAAACGATTTTCTATGTTATTTACCATGTTAAAAGTTTAATAATAAAAATAACAATAATAATAATAAGAAGAAAAAATTACTTGTATGACACTTTTAATACTGTGAAATTTTAGACCAATGTGCCTCATTGCAAATCAGATAAAATTTATAAAACATTTATAAAGAAAAAAAAAAGCATATCTGGCATAACGATGTCATATAAAAACTGCATACATGAATCATTTAGGAACCACACATTACAAACAAATTTATTGGTTGTATTACACAACAAGTAAAGAAACCATTTTAGGGTCATTTTCCAAAAGCACAAACTAAAAAATCCCTAAATGGATTACCTATGTTAAAACTTATTAAACAAATAACATTATCGCTACCAAGGATCATGCTGCTGTCGATACCATTGTCCTGTGTTCTGCTTAAACACTTTTTATCTGTATTTAATAAAGCTCCCAGCTTCTGCATGCACCTCTTCTTTCTGTTTTACCACTTCTTACACCATTTCCCTTGTTTGCTCATTCAGATATTTAGGAGTCACACATGTGACCGTAAACGTACTGATTTAACTAACTATTATGGTTACATGAACAAATCAGTAGTATAGTCTCACAGTAATGTTTGCTGACTACCTCACTGGCTAACTAGATAGTTCGTTTTGACAGAGATGATTTCCTCTTGCTGATAAGGCTAACCAAACACAGTGGAAAGATTAAGACCTCCAGTAGCACGCTTAGGTGTTTTAGTTGAATCCCTGACTCAGTACAGTGACATTGCTTGGAAGGCCAGAATTAGTTTCTTAGAGGTTCTGTGTGACTAGGTAATTGACTACCACCTGCCATCTTTCCCTCTCCCCTCGCAAAGAACGTGCACAGCTTTAATGGCCAGTCTCCAGCATGGAAAAAAGTAATACTACTCGAATGGAGAGAGTCTTCAGAACCAATCATGACACTTGATTAATTTTCCTGCTACACGAGGTCAGCGTGACCAAGGTCTGATCCATTCACTTCTTGTTCTCCGGTGTCTGCTACATGATGGTCCAAATAGCGTTCACATGGTCTTTGCGAATGTCTGCTGTTTCTGCCAAATTTCACTGCATAACTGTGCCAGTAAAAATTCAATTTCATTAGAATTCTGCGTGCCAATGGCAGCGGATCTTATTAGCTGAGATTGTGTGCAAAGCCTCGGTGACCTCAAATTGTAAAGGTGGAAGTGTGCAAGTTGACAGCACTGATAATGTATTTTGTAGTTTCTGTTCTCTAAACTTGTAGTATCTTATACTTGTCCTTGTGTGCACCCCAAGTGTACAGTATCCTTAAATATGTTCTGTGAAACCAGTAAAACAGGCATGTAGTTTGATGGAAGTCATATGGAGTCAATCGACTGGGTGTTTTACCTTTCAGAACAATTTAGCAGCACTTATGCACATTCTGAATTAGCCACAATGGACATTCTTGGCTCAGAACGTGTAATGTAGCTAACACTTAATGGCCATCAAGTGGATAAAGGGACAGTCTTTACATGTCATTTAAAATATAAAAAGGTAAGTTTTGAATCACCTGTTTAACCTCGCAGTCAGATGTGGTTTGGATTGTGATCTGAAAACCAGATTTAACTTTTCATTGAGCAACTCATGCTTGTCACAAGACTGTTAGCAGTGACCTTTTAATTCTGTCCTTGCTATTACCCATTAGCCAATGTTTTAACAGAGACTGACCCTCCCCTTGCATTCACCATGAGCCTATTCATTTGCCTTCCTTGTTACATTGACTATGTTACTGGCAGTTCACAAGTAGTAGTTGGTAGTGTGTGTGTGTATGCATGTATGTGTGTGTGCTTGTTACTGCATACTGTATTCTTACATGAATGAGTGTGCTTGTGTGTGTGTGTGTGTGTGTGTGTGAGAGAGAGAGAGCTTCTAGCAGAGACATTCAATTGATGTGCAATTAAGGCAAAATGTTTCAGAGGCACTGTCTTGTGAATGACACAGTGGCCTTGATAAGAGCATACAGGATGCCCTTTGTCCTCACTTCTTTGCCAGACCAGAGCAGTTCTGACTGGATGAATTTTGCAAAGCCTGTTGGCTCAGTGCAAACTGTTAGTGCCATCTGAGTAGATAGCAGTAAGCTTTAGTGCATTCCCATGATCTGATTCTTGCGGCACTCTTAATGTGTGCATGCCACTAAATCAGTTATAATGATGTATGCTAATATCAAGCAATGGTTTGCTTGTGCTCAGAAGTGTGACCAGTATTGTTCTGAAAAAGTAGTGTAGCTCAGTTATGTAATTTTGATTGATTTTTCTTTTCACTTGCTTCTCTACCAGAGTAAGTTCTGCTGTTGTTAAGGCAGGTTTACGAATGTTAACGTCATGAACTGTTGATGTCCACAGAAAAGGAAAATCAAAGTCAGTACACTGATCAAATATATTTATCATAATTGAAGTGACAGCTTATCACCCATTATGCAGAATGTGTTTCTGCTTTCCCCTTTTGGAAAATTAGATGGAAGATGATTGGTGTCATTTAACCTGTCTCTAATGAAACAAGCAATGGTTCAGTCACATGTAGTTCCATTTTAATGTCTTCTGTGCTAGATTAGCTAATAATTTCTTTACTGACCTTTAATTTGAAGGTACTTGATAGTTACCATATTTTACTTTATACTTTATATTTTACTTACCGTAGCAAAGAGAATTCTGCCCTGTCGATAGAGGTTTCTCATTATCCTTTGTCTCTCCCTGTGTAGGAGTGGAGATCATTGTAAGGGACTGTTCTTTAAAAGATGTGCAAGTGTGCAAGATGTGCAAGTAGTTATAATCTTTCATTTCCATGGTTAAGTTTCTCCTGTTGTTGAATTGCCATGTTTATTCTTATTATCCTTGTGATTCAGCTCATCAGTCCTGTGCCAAATTTTTGACCTTGTTATTATAGGTGGTAATTGAGACAGGGTGAGGGGTGGGATTTTAAAGGTTATACTATGTAATGATGCAGCTGGAGAATATGGGGAGTCCTTTTCCGGCTGGCAAGCCTATACCCTCCTATCAAGGCAGCTGTTCAGATTGCATCAACCTCTTACTGTAAGCAAATAAAACCCTCAGGTTCCAATTTTCCTCCCTCTCTTCCATCTGTCGTGCACTCTGATTGGCTGAGAGGGCCTTGCCCCCAGACAGCCCTCCTCTCTGGTTATTGTTTAACTGTAGTATTACATTGCTCTTTCAACCTTGGTCTAGCTGCAAGCTTGCCCCCTATGGCTTTTGATAGTGCTTCACCTGACTTGACTCAGGCTCACACTGGATTCTGTGGACCTACATGCAAAAAACTCAGGGAGGCAGAAGGACAATGCTGAAACCGTCCCCTAGCTGGCCTCATCCCTAGTGTTGCATTTTGACAGAACCAGGAGGGAGGGGTCTAGCCTCCCATTCTCACAGTCGCCTTTGTCGGGCCCCTCAATACACTGGCATGTCTAATCCAGAATCCGCCATTCCTGAGCAGCAATAGCTGTGTGTCAGGCAGAAAGGAGCCCCTTTCAGAGCACCCCCCCCCCCCCCCTTCTCCTCTATCTACTCTGAGGGAGCTGCTCTGCACAGCTATGCAAGCCTTCTGTAGTGCTCTGGGGGGAAGAAGGGTCTTGACTGCAGTGGTCTTAATAGACCTTTTATTGCTGCAGGTGCAGTGCGGTCTGATCCCCCGGCGATGGCCTATGTCGGTCTTGCCACCAGAGTGAGTGTCTTGTTCTTTTGTCTCCAGAAAGGTGAGGGAGCAGCTGAAGAAAGATGTGGAGCAGATGAAGAGCCAGTTCCCAGACTTTCGGCCAGGTCTGGTGGTCTTGCAGGTGCGTGTCACATTTTTAGCAGTTTATATTCATAACCTCTGTAGTACAAACCACATGACCCCTCTTTGCTCTTCCTCTCTTTTTCCTTGCTTGCCTCTTCAGGCTGATGGCAGGTAAGGCTTTCTGTCATATCAGGTCCTTCACACACTAGGGCGAAGGCCACTTGTTAGGTTCTGTATGTGAGAACATTCAGTCCTTGCCACACTTGAGGTCTGGTATCTTAGCATTGCAATACTTAATAGTAACAGTAATTCAGAGCAGCTGCTACAAGGCTAAATAAACTGATTCATTGTTAATGTCATGCGAAAACAGTGAAGTAGAAGTGAATTTAGACATGAGTATAACAGCTCCTTTTTTTACATCTGCAGTTAGGTAAATTATTATGAAAGAGCTAGGAAAAAGGATTTGACAGTTTGCTATTTATCATCTCATTTTGCGTGGAGGGCAGTATGCCGGATCCATTTTTAATGGGTCTCCTATTTCAGCTCCCACAAAGACATAAATGCCGCTAGTGTATATCACACGAAAATGGGTTGACTAGACAAGATGAGTGCACAAGGAGGCGGTTGGAAAATGCAAGAGGAAGTCTCTCAGTTACTCATTCACAACACAAAAGCTGTGGCTTGGCAACACTGGAGAAAATCTCAGGAAAGCAGTCCAAATTTATGTCTTCATTCACTGCACTCCAGCACTTCAGTAGACACAGGTGCTGCCTGCCGAGATGTGTGGACTTGGAATCCACTGCCTCTGCGGTGTCTCTGGCCAAAAGCCAGCTGTTCCTTTGAGAAGTAACGTGTGCCTGCTTTCCAGGTGGGGGACAGGGACGACTCCAACCTCTATATCAGCATGAAGCTGAAAGCTGCCACTGAGGTAAACGCGCGCAGAGACGTTTGTGCAACATTATTGTGAATGGTTTCTCCAGTGGTGTTCTGTCATCGGTGTCCCGCTGTTAGCGCTCTGTCCATGTCAGGTCCGTAGGATTTGTCCCTTGTACGTCACTTGACGCTGTCCTTGTCATTTCAAGATTGGGATCAATGCCAACCACTTGAGGCTGCCAAAAACTGCCACAGAGGATGAGGTGAGTACAATTTGCAGGTCCTGCTGCTGCTTTGAATTCTCTTTTTTTTTTTTACCTTGCATTGCATTACAGTAGTCCATTGCCAACTAGGTCTTTTTCAATCATGGATTTTGTTATGAGATTTGAATTGTATACTGCTTAACCAACGATGGCCCTCCATCTTCATTATCCATTAATTCAATAGGCTCATATCCATACCCTAATTTTGCAGTCTCTGGCATGTGTCTGCCTAGTGCGTGCTGCCTGCGCCATGTGTTGGTGTGTAAAAACGGGAACTGTCAGAATAAAGTGTGGCACATCAGGTGGAATGCTACAGATATCACAGGTTTATTAGCTGCAGAGCTGTTTACAGCAAGAAAGACTGCATTAGAAGTCAGAGAGTGGCTCTACATGAGTTTAAGCTTTAGAGTGTTGGAAAATATGTTTCACTTTTGATTTATTCAACCTATGAAAAAGCTTTTAACTGCTGTGTCAGTGGTAGACCATGCAATACAGCAGGGCAGGTGTCAATCAGAAACAGCCAGGGCAGTTCCTCTTGTTAACTGTTGATTTCCAGCCTCACCAGGTTGAAAGTTGTCAGTAGCTGTTGCTGGTTTCATTAGCTGGCTTCACTATCACCTTGAGCTGGGTTAATTACATTGGTAGACAGTGAAGATATGTGGACTGCATTGGCTAATAGTTATTGACTGTCTGTACAGTTCTGTACTTTGTACATGTGCTGTCTTTATACTCCATTGAAATTTAACTGTTCTTGTTTAAATTTAGCCTTTTTAGTGGAGTGTTGTGTAGTGTAGTGTGGCTATTTATTAATCCCTTCTTTATGCAATAAGGTTTTACAGTGCTGGCCAAAAGTATTGGCACCCCTGCAATTCTGTCAGATAATGCTCAATTTCTCCCAGAAAATGATTGCAATTACAAATGTTTTGGTAGTAATATCTTCATTTATTTTGCTTGCAATGAAAAAACACAAAAGACAATGAAAAAAAAATTAAATCAATTATCATTTTACACAAAACTCCAAAAATGGACCGGACAAAAGTATTGGCACCCTCAGCCTAATACTTGGTAGCACAACCTTTGGACAAAATAACTGCGAACAACCGCTTCCGGTATCCATCAATGAGTTTCTTACAATGCTCTGCTGGAATTTTAGACCATTCTTCTTTGGCAAACTGCTCCAGCTCCCTGAGATTTGAAGGGTGCCTTCTCCAAACTGCCATTTTCAGATCTCTCCACAAGTGTTCTATGGGATTCAGGTCTGGACTCATTGCTGGCCACTTTAGAAGTCTCCAGTGCTTTCCCTCAAACCATTTTCTAGTGCTTTTTGAAGTGTGCTTTGGGTCATTGTCCTGCTGGAAGACCCATGACCTCTGAGGGAGACCCAGCTTTCTCACACTGGGCCCTACATTACGCTGCAAAATTTGTTGGTAGTCTTCAGACTTCATAATGCCATGCACACGGTCAAGCAGTCCAGTGCCAGAGGCAGCAAAGCAACCCCAAAACATCAGGGAACCTCCGCCATGTTTGACTGTGGGGACCGTGTTCTTTTCTTTGAAGGCCTCGTTTTTTTTCCTGTAAACTCTATGTTGATGCCTTTTCCCAAAAAGCTCTACTTTTGTCTTATCTGACCAGAGAACATTCTTCCAAAATGTTTTTTGGCTTTCTCAGGTAAGTTTTAGCAAACTCCAGCCTGGCTTTTTTATGTCTCTGGGTCAGAAGTGGAGTCTTCCTGGGTATCCTACCATAGAGTCCCTTTTCATTCAGACACCGACGGATAGTACGGGTTGACACTGTTGTACCCTCGGACTGCAGGACAGCTTGAACTTGTCTGGATGTTAGTCGAGGTTCTTTATCCACCATCCGCACAATCTTTCGTTGAAATCTCTCGTCAATTTTTCTTTTCCGTCCACATCTAGGGAGGTTAGCCACAGTGCCATGGGCTTTAAACCTATTGATGACACTGCGCACGGTAGACACAGGAACATTCAGGTCTTTGGAGATGGACTTGTAGCCTTGAGATTGCCCATGCTTCCTCACAATTTTGCTTCTCAAGTCCTCAGACAGTTCTTTGGTCTTCTTTCTTTTCTCCATACTCAATGTGGTACACACAAGGACACAGGACAGAGGTTGAGTCAACTTTAATCCATTTTAACTGGCTGCAAGTGTGATTTAGTGATTGCCACCACCTGTTATGTGTCACAGGTAAGTAACAGGTGCTGTTAATTACACAAATTAGAGAAGCATCACATGATTTTTCAAAGGGTGCCAATACTTTTGTCCGGCCCATTTTTGGAGTTTTGTGTAAATTGATACTTGATTTGACTTTTTTTTCTTTCTCTTTTGTGTTTTTTTATTGCAAGCAAAATAAATGAAGATATTACTACCAAAACATTTGTAATTGCAATCATTTTCTGGGAGAAATTGAGCATTATCTGACAGAATTGCAGGGGTGCCAATACTTTTGGCCAGCACTGTAGGTTTGTCTCCCAAGACTGTCTCCCCCTATCACCAAGTTTCCCAAAGACTCATGCCCTTCCAAATGGGGATTTGTCAGCTGTGGGCTAACTCAGGGATGCAACCCTCTCAAAGGATTTCTTGGGGACTACTGTATTTGCTGAGTAGATGCCATTATCGAGGAAGACCTACACAACTGATGATTAGACATTATCCATTTTATGCAGGTAGATATGTACTGAAGCAATGTGGCCAGAGACCTTTGCAGCGCCCCATCCAGGAATGAAAGTTCTCACCTTCTAGCAGCAAAGTCACAGTGCTATTCTGCTATTCCTGTGGAGGCTTTATGTACTCAAGGAAGCTGAAGACCCCACTCTTTCCCTCCCCTCCCTCAGGTCCTGCGCTGTATCGTGGAGGTCAATGAAGACCCCTCAATCCACGGTCTGATCGTCCAGCTGCCCCTGGACTCCATCAATCGAATTGATACGGAGAAAGTCACCAATGCTGTGGCCCCAGAGAAGGACGTGGACGGGTGAGAGTTTGTTCTCACTCATCATTGAAGACTTTCTGACTCCTGGCCACAGTCAGTCAGAAGTGTTGGAGACGGAAGTTTGTTGTTTTTGAGTTTCATCTACCTTCCTTCATCTCAGCTCAACTGTCTTATTAGGGCTCTGACCGGATGGGGAAAGCCAGACTCTTGACATGCATGCTAATATGCTAAGTAACACAGTGTAAACACCCTGCAAGGGCCTTAGCCTGGTGCTCTCTCCTATGCAAGGATACTAGGAATCCACATTAGTTTTCTTGCTTTGATTTTCCAGTAGAGCACATTAAGTGGTTTTATTAACAAATGTTCACAATGAAATATTTCATAATAGTGCTGATGAACTGTCTTTTTGAATCTTGAAAAGCGTAATCATATCATCAAGGGTTATTTACTGGCTGTGCAACAGTTGGTGGTCTGTTTGAAAAGGCCTGTTCATTTAACACCATCACGTATTAAAGCACTGAGTGTCAGGTTTACTGTGATGGCAGTGAAAAATCATCTCTGCCTGCTGTTTTGGTTCAGACAGTAGAGACGTGGTCCAAGTTGGCTGGAGAATGGATGTGATGAGGAAATTGATTTTCATCAAGGGCTCACAAGAGTAATGATTAATTCAATTGGTTTTAATCAGAATCCTCATGCTTCATAGGGGTTTGTATTGATGGAGTGCCAAACCTGGGACACTGATGCCATTAGACTAACAGCAGCAGGTCCATACGTTGACCCCCCCCCCCCCCCCCCCAAAGAAAAACTGTTAAAGTTGTCTGACTGTGTGTGTGTGTGTGTGTTAATTGTAGTCTGACCAGTATAAATGCAGGGAAGCTGTCTCGAGGGGAACTGGGAAACTGCTTCCTTCCTTGCACTCCCAATGGCTGTATGGAGCTCATCAGACAGACAGGTGGGTGGACTCTGAGATGCATTGAGTTCAAGTACCCTGAGGATAAATTACTGACAGACATCACAATTACTGAGAATTACAGTTTGCATTATGTGTTGAATGAAATGGCTTTAAAGATTTTTTTGAAAGCATTGTGAACGTGATCGTTTTCTGAACACTGAGAGGCACAGAGCACCACGTGCTGTAATAGTTAAAAGCCAGCGCTCAGATCCCAAGAGTGACACAGTTTAATTTCTCTTTGCCACGGTCACTGCAATGAGTATGTGCACAGAATGTGAAATTTGTGAATATTACGTTTTAATATCACCATGACCGAAGGAAATGAAACTGAAGTAAACATGATTATGGAAAGCACCAAGCAAAAAAATGGAGACATTTAATAGAGCAGACAGAAGAGAGGCGATGATGGTCTGAAAGCTCAGTGCGTAATTGAGCCAGTTAACGCGGTGCTGCTGTGTGCAGGCGTCTCGGTGGCCGGGAAGAACGCTGTGGTGATTGGGCGCAGCAAGATCGTGGGAGCACCCATGCATGACCTCCTCCTTTGGAGTCACGCCACGGTCACCACCTGCCACTCCAAAACCGTCGACCTCGCTGCCGAAGTAAGGGTCCACCTTCGGAATGCCCTCTGCCCTCCCACAGAGAAATGTGAAGATGGCCTAAAACGTTGAGAAGGACATCGCTCTGCTCACGTGAATGTTCCCCACTCCATGGAAACTCAGAACGCTAGCATTTGGCTTTTGAGCATGTGAGCGCATGATTGGGGGTAAAATTGTCCGTTTTTACTCCCAACTGAAAGTTAAATGCTGACCCACTGTGGAGTGTCTTAGATTCCATCATGCCGTCTCCTCTCTAGGTTGGCAAGGCCGACATCCTGGTGGTGGGTGCTGGGAAGCCCGAGATGGTTAAGGGGGAGTGGGTGAAGAAGGGCGCGGTGGTCATCGACTGCGGCATTAACCATATCCCAGGTCTGTTGGCCGTCCTGGGCAAAGGCATCACTGTGATTTGGTTTAGGAGGTTCTTTGCTGATGCTGTGTCTGCCAGAACTGCGCTGAGGCTTGCGTTGACAGTGTCCCTTGTCTCTGTCTCTCCCAGACAGCACCAAGCCAAATGGGAAACGTGTGGTGGGGGATGTCCACTACTCCTCTGCCAAGGAGCGGGCAGGCTATATCACCCCAGTGCCCGGGGGTGTGGGCCCGATGACAGTCGCTATGCTCATGCAGGTACACCATCACCCTAATTCAGTTGGCTCATTACACGCCAGTCAGTCATATCAGGATCCATTGATTGCTTCAGGCCAACATGGAAATGGTTGAGTGAATTTCTTCAGTCAGTTGAATAACTGCTCCTCTCAGAAGAATCTGCTCTTGCTGTTCTTCGATTCAAACCCACGTTCTATATGCAGCCCTATCTCAGGTAACAGTGATTAGCTGTGTTAGCAATTCTACTGGCAGCAATGTCATGTATCAAAACACAAGGTGTCCTTTTTATTTAACAAAAGAAGGTGAACATTCATTGAGGTGAATTTATGAAACTAGATGCTCTGCCTTTTGTGAAAGATAAGGAGGAAGGATTTTCTTTTCACATGTTAATACAGCATTTTGTCATCAAAGATGGCTGCAATTCATGGGAAAACAAATGATGGAAAAGTCATTTTCTTCTTCGCTCATTTAAGTATGCCAATTTTCCTCAGCGTGCTGAACAAAATGTTCCCGGGTTCCCTACATAAATGGGGGAAATTAGCCATTTTCTCCACTTAGGAAATTTAAATGTGTGTATTATCTTTTTCTCGGCAGTTTCCCAAGCTGAATATTTAATCAGTTATTTATGGGATGTGTGATTGTTTCTGCATCAGAACACGGTGGAGAGTGCTAAGCGCTTCCTTCAGACGTACCGCCCGGGGAAGTGGAACATCTCCTACACCAAGCTGAACCTGCAGAAGCCTGTGCCAAGGTAGGAGATGCTCAGTAGTGCTGTCTGGCATTTCTTCACTGCTGTTTCAGTTCCTTTATCATTTGTTTGAAATGCCATTTTTTTATTCAGCCAGTCACATTCCCCACCTCTCATGATAAATAATTTATGCCTTTTTCTAAAGCAGAAATCTTCGGTTCTGTTTGGCTATCCCAGGGAAAAAGGAAATATTCTCCTCAGAGTCCTGTGACATTTCCTGCAGTTGTTTGCGCTCGATGAATTAATGATAATGTGACTCCCCCCCCCCCCCCTAGCGACATTCAGATCTCCCGCTCCTGCACGCCCAAGCCTATTGACCGGTTGGCCAGGGAGATCGGTCTGTTCTCCGAGGAGGTGGAGCTGTACGGGAAAACCAAGGCCAAGGTGCAGCTGGACACCATCAAGCGCCTGAAGGATCAGCCTGATGGGAAATACGTGGTGGTCACTGGGTAAGGCCGTTCTCTGTGTGTCATTTCCAGAGCACTTCTTGCATTTCTATATGTCATCTTTCTGTAAGCCGAGGAGAATAGTAATGACAGGGGCAGCAGTGTAGCATAGTGGTTAAGGAGGAGGACTTGTAACCGACAGGCTGCTGGTTCGATTCCCCGCTGGAGCACTGCTGTTGTATTAATTGCCTCAGTAAATATCCAGCTGTATGGATAACATTGTGTAAAAAAAATAAATAAATAAAGCTACATCCGATGTAAGTTGCTCTGGATAAGAGAATCTGCCAAATGCCTGTAATGTAATGTAATGCTCCAGACTGTTCACTGACAGTGTTGACACTGTTGTGTAGGTTTGCTCTTCACTGGGTGTTGAAAAATATATTTGTGTTATAGTCAATGGTGTGTTCTCCACCATCTCTGATGTTGCCACATGGGTTTTTCCCATTATGCCTAATTGGGATATCTCTGTCTCTTGGCATTTCTTTGTTTGTCAGGGTGTGGATCTCTCACAGTAATCCCAGATCATATGACCTCAGCAATTCTAGTGCAGGAATGCAACCTGACAGCCATCGCTGTCATAAATGAATTGTCACAGATGAACTTTGGTTAGGGAGTTACGCAATACTGCTTCGTAATACTGCCACTGTGAAGTTTGTGGGTCTTCACTGTGCTTTGTCCCTCTCCAGAATCACGCCCACCCCCCTTGGGGAGGGGAAGAGCACCACCACAGTGGGGCTGGTGCAAGCTCTAGGGGCGCATCTCAACCTCAACGTGTTTGCCTGCGTCCGCCAGCCCTCCCAGGGCCCCACCTTCGGAATCAAAGGTGAGTGTGGATTTTGACTGGCTTTCAAGAGCATCTGTCTCACAGGCCGTAACCAAGGACAGTACTTGGTTGGTGGTTTCTGAATCAGCAACACAGCTACACACTGCTGCGTGGTGAACTGTTATGTTGGAAGCAAGCAAGCAAGCACCATCATTGTTAGCTACCCACTTTCAGGTAATTACTTGGGGAAGAACTCTTACAGCAACAACATGATGCAGCTATAGAGCCATGCATATTTACAGATTCATATCGCTGATTAAATAGGAAGAAAAAACAGGATAGAGCAGAAATCCTGTAGGTATTGGGTCATGCATGGCTTATAGTTGTATCTTAATATCATTACACAGAGCAAAGTTACAGTGTTCACAAATAATTAATTTATTCCAGAAGACACAAGTCTAATCCCCATACATCCCTTAGGATTTTGTAAACCCCAATCCCCCTTGTTTTACACTGACAAAAAGCTTCATATAGTGTTTTATGAGGGTCTGGCTTCTCTGGGGGAATGTGGGATTCTGACCATTCCTCCAGGCAGACCTGCTCTTTTTCACATCTTTTGGTTTTCATTTCTGAACTGCTTTCTTGGGTTTGAACCACAGATGTTTAATGGGACTGAGGTAGATGAGGGCTGGAGGTGACAATTGTGACAATTATCTCTTCCATTATAGGACCTTTTCAGGTTTCATTGATAATCTTGCTATATTTTTGAAATTTAGTGTAGACAGTGGAATGCCCAGTTTCTCAACTGAATCTCTTTGGTTCTTAAGATTAGAAAGCTCAAACAGCTGGCGTTCATCATCTTAACTGTAACTTTCACTAAAAATATTTAGTTTTAGTAATCACCACAGAATTCAAGACTCACAGTATTAAAATTCTAAACAGTATTTTGCATCATTGAAATTGAGTGAGTGCCATATTATACATTATGAATACGTTCAAAATGCCTGGTGTAAGTAGATTGTTTGTTTGGTTCTTTCAAACATTGTTAGTGTATGAATGATTATGTGAGTATTATTGGTCACTGTGCAGTTGATTCTCGTGTCAGCATTCTTACAAATGTTACAATGCCTGTATACTTGACTGTCACATCTCCCATCGAAATGAACTGGGAACTGTTCGCAGGTGGTGCTGCTGGAGGTGGATACTCTCAAGTCATTCCTATGGAAGAGGTACTGTATTTTCCCTTATCACATATGAAGGTAATCAATGAGCACAGTGGTGGCAGAGTGTTATGGTGGCTAATGAGCTGCGCTGTGCATATAAGGTTTGCAGATTTGATGCTCAGCTGGATTACTGGCTCTGTAAATACCCAGTTGAATAATGAGTTAACCTAAGATTAACAAAGGTAAACATGTGTCCGTCTCCCTGGAAGTATGTTGACCGAGCAGTATGTTGACTCAGCAACGTAATGCAATAAAATATTACTGCTTCACATTGCTCCTTGTTGGTTTCAGTTCAATCTTCACCTCACCGGTGACATCCACGCCATCACTGCCGCCAACAACCTGGTGGCTGCTGCCATCGACGCCCGCATGTTCCACGAGTCCACACAGTCAGACAAGGTGGAAACCGCCCTCACAGTTCTGCTTTCACCACACCATTCCCCTGTAACTGCTGACGTTTGACCTGCTCATAGACCGTCATAGTTAATTAAATGTGACTGCGTTAAGTGTACAGTACAGTCTCCCCAGTGTATAGGTAAAATGGCGGCATACAATAGTGAACCAGCCCACTTGACTCGTTTCTCTCGCTCACAGGCTCTGTTCAATCGGCTGGTCCCCTTGAGCTCTGGGCAGAGGAAGTTCTCCCCCATCCAGCTCAACAGACTGAAGGTGAACATGCCGTATCCTAGAGCCGCTGTGGGCTTTCAGCTCTGCTCGAACTAGTCACAATACCAGGCACTCATTAATGTAACTCTTTCAAAAGCAGGCTTGGGTGACAGGTGATCCTGCTGACAACCCAGATACCAAGAGTGATAAGTTTTCCCTGTCAATATATTGCATTTAGCAGAGTGATAGTGAAAATCCATTTTTCCTCTATGCTGTTTGTAGAGACTGGGCATTGAGAAGTCTGACCCCTCTGCCCTGACAGAGCACGAGATAAGCCGCTTCGTCAGGCTAGACATCGACCCGGACACCATCACTTGGCAGAGAGGTATCTTCCCAGATTTTATGACATATTTATGCACAATTGCTATCATAAAAAGGGTCCATAAAAAGTGTGAAATGTACCTCATGATTCTCTGTTCTTGCCCAGTTGGCAGAGTTATCAAACTTGCACCGAACCCCCACATTCTGGAATGTCTACCATTAAGAATGCCTATCGACACAGTAATAAGTTCTGCTTAGATGTTGACTTCACTGATTTCAACACTTCTGGTGTTGTCGTAGTAATGGACACCAACGACCGCTTCCTCAGAAAGATCACAATCGGCCAGTCCCCCACAGAAAAGGGATTCACCAGGACGGTAAATAAACAAGGAATCAAAAAGGATACTTGAAATGTATACTTTGTACAAGCAATGTTACATAATATTGCTCTGATGTGATAAGATAAAGCCTGTGATTCTTAAGAGTAGCCTGCAGCCTGTGTCCTGTTTTCTTATCAAATGTTTGAATGCATGGACTGATGCCCTGTGTTTTTTGTTTAGCCTATTTCTTAGTGATGGCAATAAAACAATCCATCCCTTTGGCAGCGATGCTATTTACAGCCGCTAGCAGTGGCTGACGATTGTGACACATAGACTACCTTCACAGTGCTGGTTGGTTGGTTAACCAGCATTGTACCCCTCCAGACGCAGTTCGACATCTCGGTGGCCAGCGAGATCATGGCCGTGCTGGCGCTCACCAGCGGTCTGGAGGACATGAGGCAGCGCTTGGCCAAGATGGTGGTGGCCAGCAGTCGGAGCGGGGACCCCATCACCACAGAGGACCTGGTCAGTGGGCACAGGGAGGTCTGCAGGCCTAGCCTGTACCCTCTCCCTGCCAGCTGCACTCTCTGCTAACAACGGGAGACTTTCTTTCAGATGGGAGTATTCTATCAGAACAATATACCATTCTTTGTCAGTGACATTTGCATGACTCTCCAGCTGTGTTGTAAATGACTGTGATGCTTGATTTTAATTTTAGAAACATTACCAACTGTCAGCTTTAGAAATACTAGATGGGGTTGCTAAGTACAACAGAAGACTTCACGGCTGACGCTGATAAGTGTAAGGGGCAGTGTAGGAATTGCCGTACTGCATTGCGCTGTGATGGTCAGGGGGTGTGTGTTAAACGATGCACAGCGGGGTTCAGTCTGACCTCGGTGTTTGTAAATTGCTGCTGTCTTCTCCGCAGGGCGTGAGTGGGGCGCTGACGGTGCTCATGCGGGACGCAATCAAGCCCAACCTGATGCAGACCCTGGAGGTGGGTGGAGCAGACTGCTGATGTGATGAGGGACAGCCTCTGTCATCACTAGTTGTCCCCCAAAGTGAGGTGTAACCCGAGTACCATACTGTCTCTGCCTGAGCAGTCTCTCTGCGAAGGCTGGTGCTGTGGAAGTAGAGAGAAGCGAATGGGCGTGGGAAGGAAGACGCCAGAGAAAGATCGTTCCCACAGTGGCACTCGGATCACACTCACTAATTAGTTTATATTCTTCATAGCTGTGTGGGCAGCCCTGCGGTAATTAGAAGCGAAGAAACCCACCCACAGACCTGCACAGTACCGCTGGTGGGCTTTCACTCACTCTCCTGCACAAAGAGATTTCCCCTCTGTCTTTTTTCTCTGTTTATTCTCAGTGGTGTAGTTTCTATTTTAACTTCAGGACACAACATGGCAGGCAGTGGGATTCGACCATATTTTCCCAACATTCCATCCATTAGACCATACATATTCCTTATAAGCCTGCTTGTGGTGTTTAATGAAGATTAATGTTCAGCAAGGTATTGTCGTGGGTCTGCCGCTGACTGATTTTGTCATTTCGGGGTTTTCCGGCGGGTTCGTGTTGTTGGAAAGGAGCAGGCCTGCGGGCATACAGCACTGCTGTGCAGTGAGATGTTTAACCCGCTGCCTGATTGCTGAGGGGTATTCTCTCTCCAGGGAACTCCTGTGTTTGTTCATGCTGGCCCATTTGCCAACATCGCCCACGGCAACTCCTCAATCTTGGCTGATAAAATCGCATTGAAGCTGGTGGGTCCTGAGGGATTTGTAGGTGAGTATGTTTTTTTTTTTTCTTTTTCCTGTTCTTTCCAAGAACAAACCCATTTTTCAGCCGAGCTTTACAGGTGTAATTATCCTGTGCGCATTGTACCATTTGGAGCATGCACTGTGGAAAATGCTAAGTGTAACATTTGTCATTGAATTGCCAATGGTGCTCATGTTTCCAGCAGTTACAGACCTACTCTTCTCGCTCTTTAACTGATGTTCTGTAATGGTCCCTGTAATGGTTCATTGATCCCTGCGGACCCCTCTTTTACAGTGACGGAGGCTGGGTTTGGCGCAGACATTGGCATGGAGAAGTTCTTCAACATCAAGTGCAGGTATTCGGGCCTGAGGCCACACGTGGTGGTACTGGTGGCCACAGTCCGCGCTCTCAAGATGCATGGAGGCGGGCCCACGGTGAGTGACAGCTGGAGAAGGGTTTGGTCATCCTCCATATTATCGCATAAGATGTACAGAGGGCCTGTGCTGACTCAATGGTAGAAAGCTTTGTGTTGAAAAATTCAGTATACTGTGTCTCACACTTAATTGTGGCTGTTTTTTTCCATTTTTTTCCATTTTCTCTATTTTAAAAGTGGAATGTGTACATAACCTAAAAATGTATGGTCTGAACTCAGAACTCTGTCACACACAACTGGCAGATCCTTGCTTGTTCTGTCAGGTATCTTTGTAAAGACATTGTCTTCTCTCGGTCTCCGCCTGAATGCAAATGCACTCCTTAGAATGTATTAACATTTCCTGGACAATTCTGCTGTGTGGAGGTTGTCCAGGAAGACCTCATTGATATTCTTCCCTGCGGCGAGTCAGGGTTATTTGCTCTGTCCCTGTGTTACTCGCTTTATTCCTGCAGGCTGAGAAATTTGATGGCTTCTAAGAGGTGCCGTGAGGACGTGACGGTGCCTCTCTCTCCCTGGTAAGTTTGAGTGCCGCTGGTGCTGTCTTCTCACCAGTGATCTCCGCTGCTCTCCTGCAGGTCACGGCTGGACTGCCCCTGCCGAAAGAGTACACAGACGAGGTAATTACCCCCCGTGCCCCTCATGAGGGAAATGGATGTTGGTTCCTTTGAGGGAAACGCTAGATTAACAGACAGGCTTTGTTGTTGAGTACCAGGTCTTGAGGCAGTCTCATCAACATCCATTGTACCCAGTGTGCCCCATAAAAGAATATTTAAAGCCTGATGATGAGAATGAAATAGATAGTTTTATAGTGTCATTTCAGAATATGCAATAAAAAGGAGCAAAGAGGGTTTGCATGGTTGCTCTGGTATAAAATCATATTGATGCAGCACATCCAGTTAATTCATGTTTTTTATTTTTATACAGATGCTGAGAGATTATTTTTTTCATGTTGTTGACTGGTAATAAAAACTTTATCCATAGGTGAAAAAATGTTGTATAGCCTGCTTGTAGCGCAGATTGCTGGCTTGCTAAATAACTACATGCTAAATATGGTATACTGAACTTTTGTCAATTAGTTGCATTGCCTATTCTTCCTTTATTACTTAAAACCAGTTGTGGAAATAAATTGTAGTATAGGACACATGTACTACCTTGTACACTGATGAATATGTGTACTGCTTCTTTCTTTTTTTAATTGCTGTGCAAATGTTGGCAAAATTGGCTAGCTCCTGTACCTCTCAGTAGTTTGAAATTTGCAGCATAGCATTCTTTGCTGTTCCTGGTATATCTAAGCTTTCTCATTCTCTGCCCCAAGCTCCAGCAATGGGGAAAAAGTCACTGGATATCATCTGGAGCAGTCAATTACATTTTTGTGTTTCCATCCAAAGTCTTTCATTTTTTTAAAGAGTTAAAAATGAAAGAATTTTTAAATTACTCAGACTTCTTAGACAAACTTTATTGTAAAATTTTGGTATTCATAAAGTTTTCAGGAAATTCAGGTATTCATTTCAGGTATTCAAGAAATACAAGAAAGACCATAGTTATGGTTTGCCTTTGTAAAGTTCAGTGCTTCAGTCCAAAAATCCAGTTTTAAAACTAACATCATTAAAATAGCAAAAACAGATCAGTTATTGCTCTGTATCCAGATGTATGTAAGAATACATTAATTGACCTTGTGGCTCCAGTCTGCCCACTCTGAGGTTACATATAATTACTGAATCATATTAGTGGGAGGAGGAGCACTGTGCAGTTTAGTGCTGTCATGGTAACAGAGCAGTCTCTACTCGTCCGTAGAACCTGGAGCTGCTGGAGAAGGGCTGCAGTAACCTGAAGAAGCAGGTGGAGAATGCGAAGGCTTTTGGTGTTCCTGTGGTGGTAGCTGTTAACGCCTTCAAGTGAGTGACTGCGCACCAGACATGAGTCATCCACCCTGTCAGCCAGCATTGCAGAGGGTTCACCACCTTTTGGGTGGTTTAGAGGTCACTTTTTCATCATCATTTTTGCTGTCTCCAACTTAGACTGAACATAATCTAACATTATATATTATTTATTCATTATCTATCTAACATTATCTATTATCATCAGTAACACATTATCTCAGTTCAGCTTATTATCAGAGATGGTTATGGATTTATTTGGTTTTGAGCTCCATCATTGTGAAGGCACAGACTTTAGCTAGAGAGTGTCGAACTGGAATGCTTTGCCAGTTCTCTCTCTCTCTCTCATGGAAAGCCCTCATGTGATCCTCTAGTACCTGCAATTCTGGAAGGTACTGAATGGTGCCGTGAAAGTACCCCTACCCAGAGCATGTTTGTGTGTGTGTGTGCATTTTGGTCTGTCTGATGTGGCTTTAGGACAGACACAGATGCTGAGCTGGACCTGGTCTGCAGCCTAGCCAAGGCGGCAGGAGCCTTCGATGCAGTGCGCTGCTCTCACTGGGCTGAAGGGGGAGCTGGAGCGGTGGCTCTAGGGCAGGCCGTGCAGAAGGCAGCAAATTCACCCAGTGATTTCAGGTTCCTCTATGATGTGGAGGTAAAGACTGGCATGCTAATTAATGTCTTCACATTTTGCAAATTAATTAATCTGCACCTTTTTCTCAAATTGAAATTCTTCTAACCTTTTCTCCATCTCAGTTTGCTTATTCGTCTGCGTTTTGGCCCATTTTCATTGCATCAGCATGCCCATTTTAAAGCGCATAGCCACTTTGCACGTAAGGTGATATTAATGAAGCAACGTCGACACATTAATTCAAGTTCTGTGTCATTAATTATTTCCGTTAGTGTTTTATTGTCTTCCTCCGCTTTGCTTGAAAGAGGGGAATGAATCTGCCACAGGCCCCTAAGGCTAGTCTGTGAAATGACACTGCTCTCCACAGCGCTGCACCTATCAGATCTGTGCCGGCCTCTGTAGCGCTAAAGCTCTCAGTGGGAAATGGCACTTGCTGAGAGCCTCTCAGCTGCAACACAACAATGGAATATAACAAATGGCGGTTGCCCCTGGAAACATCAATGTAACTTGTGCCTGATGTTGAGCAGATGGGATATAGGGGATTGTGCAATATTGTTGTTTAACTTGAATTGATTCAGGTAATATCCTGATATATTAAAGGTTAACATGTAAATCTTAGCTATGAGAGCCCTCCTGGGTAAGGCCTTTGCAGGCAGATATATAATTATTCTTTTTGTAATATGTGTGCGTGTATGCCACCTACATCCCATAGCTGCCCATCGTTGACAAGATCAGAATCATTGCTCAGAAGATCTATGGAGCAGATGACGTGGAACTCCTTCCAGAGGCCCAACAGAAGGTGGAGGTCTACACCAAGCAGGTAAGAGAGCAAGGTCTGTGTGTCTGTATGTGCTGCTCGCTGACCAGTTTGAGTGGAAAAGCCAGACCAATTACAACCTTGGCATCTGAGTGTCTGAACTTTGATCCACTGCGGAGAGGTGAAGTCATTCAACTGATTTCCACCCTGATGTAAAAAGAAATTGAACTAATTGAAAGACGTTCAAATAATTGATGTAATCATTATTTTTATTTTGTTTAATGAAGGATTTCATTGATCGCTGTATATTGTTTGTTTGGAATGGTATTTTGATCCATATTTGAAGCATTTGTCAGTTTAAAAAATGAGAGGAAAAATGTTTAAACCATAAATGTCAATTTTATCCTTTCATGTGTAACTCTGCTTTTAAAAGTAAACTGCTCGTAAAAATCAAATAATCCTGGATGGATGTTGTTCTTACAAGCAGAGTGCGCAGTACTGGCTGGGGACATTGTCTTTCCCGCTCCTCCATGTGTAGATCGATAACTAGCTCTCCTGCTGTGACTGGGGACAGAGTAATTCTGTGTTAACCCACATAAGATTTAGCAATGGCAGCTCAGGTATTGAGAGAAGTTGCAAATCCAGCAAACTAATGTGGTTAATAAGCAACATCATTTTGAAAGTAACAAAGTATATCTTTAGCAAATTTAACGTATCAAGGTATTGGCTATCAAAAATGTAGCTTCCTTGGACTGAGAACATAACCCCTTTTCATGACCTCTGTTTTAAGGGCTTCGGAAATTTGCCCGTCTGTATGGCCAAAACCCACCTCTCTCTGTCCCACGACCCGGAGAAGAAGGGGGTGCCGACCGGATTTATCCTGCCCATCAGAGACATCCGTGCCAGTGTGGGCGCTGGATTCCTGTACCCGCTGGTTGGCACGGTGAGCCCCCTGACCTCAGCTAGTTCTTAGTGTGTCAGGAAACTGTCAGGTGCTGCAATACCTTTACGAAAACTCATCGTACAGAGGATGTGTGCATGTTGCTACATCTGTCAAGAAATGTCTTCATGATTCAGAAATAAGAGACCCCAGCAAGTGGAGATGGCAATAGCATACACTGTCATACTATAAGACCATAAATGTTGTAGGCTTGTTGCAGTTTTTAGAATGGTATTTGTCGCATTATTTTATATATTGTAGAACAGCCATTAAATGTTTGCACTCAAAAGCATATTATCATATGCGCGTGTTGGTTTTATTGAAGAAATTATCCACAGATTAAATGTTCAGTATGACATTTGCAAAGCGCCACATCTTTGTCTGTACTGAAACCACCTTTAGGTTCCAGACAGTAAAATCTTGAGATACAAAGTGCCCTGACCCCAATCAAGATGAAGCTGTTCTTTCCTCTTTTGGATGAGTTGTTGAAAATATCTGTGTGGCACTAAAAGGTGTTGATTAAGCCTAGGTAGACATGGCGCTGCAGAAATCAGTAGGTGTGAGAGCTTTTTTTTTTAATGAGCTGCCATTGGGTTATGAGATAAATATAAATGCACTGGCGCACCACCCCAGCCTTGCTTTACGATTCCCTCCATCTGTTACTGCAGAAGCCTGCACATCTTGTGCAGAGGATGGTGGATTTAGCCAGGCTGGCTTTAAGCATCCCTGCCAGTGCCTGAGCGGTTAGCGCGGTTTCATTTAAAGAGGCCTGTTCTTTTTCCTGCCCGCCTTAGATGAGCACAATGCCAGGACTGCCTACAAGGCCCTGCTTCTACGACATTGACCTGGACCCAGAGACTGAGCAGATCAATGGCCTCTTCTGAGAGCAGCGTGCCTGCTGGGCAGGTAAGGGACTACCACATGTTTTGGGACCCAGTGATGACTTGGCTAAGGCTGTGTTGTTGTGTTGGCAGAGCTACAGGTTTCAATCTCTGAACAAAGCTGATGCTCTGTATTCAGTTAATAATATGAATTTCATCCTATCCAGAAAAAGACCATTTAGGTCTTTGTACGGTGTTGCAATATCCAGTGGCAAGAGAGGCCTAGCATTTTAAGCTTGCATTTATGGGGAAGATGCGTGATGCCTGTGGTGCTTCATTTTTCCTATTTATATATTTATTTATTTTGCAGAACAAATCAAAATGTAATTTTATAAAATATCATCAGGCAATGGTGCTGTAATTGTTCCTGCATTAAATGGAGCCTTAAGGGAGGGATGCAGAATCTAATTCCAGCTCACACTGTCCATCCCCCCGTTGTTAAAGAGCACAGGGAAACTTTTACTGTTATTGTTGTCCAGTATTGGATTAGCGGTGCAACTGACCTTTGTTTTTCTCTCCTCTCGCTCAGCTGCTGTATGGAGGCGATCCAGACCCTCGCTACAAATCGAATCAAATATGATGGAACAATTCCCGATCCAGAACTGGAAAATCTTCCACTTCCCGTCACTGCAGTAATTGAAGCAATCAGTCAGTCAGTTTTCAGAACCCTCATGTTTTATCTCTGTTGACTGGCTCGTTTACATCTAGTGTTTACAGATTTCTTCCTTTCCTACCGCTGAACTGCAGCCTTATTTCAAGGGAGTCAACAAAAGTCTGAAGAAACAGGGAATGCACAGTATGCATCGTTTTCTCACCACCTCTGTCATGACTGAACAGCTTTCCTCGTTAGCTTATTACAGCATGTCAAAAATCAAGTCTGCTTCTCAATAGAAGTCTCAGAGAAGATATGACATTTGCTAATGACAGCAGATCATGAAAATTAGCTGCTGCCACATCTCACCAGTCTGTCTAGCAAATACTAAGAATAGGCCATGTAATTAGAAGAGAAGGCATGGTTGTTTTATGTGGATGCTCATTGGACACTTTGAAGTGAGGTATAAGAGATGGAATAAAGAAGCTGTACTGTGTCACTTTTCTCAGCTCTGTCTTTCACTGTCCTCATGGACATGGGGTCTTACTTGAATGTTGCTCTCTTGCTGTGCTGACTTCAGCCCATAATACCAATAGATTGAGTTTCACTCATTATTTTTGCAGTATTGACACGAATTTCAAACAAAATATGATTCCTTTTCTGTTTTTTGCTATCGTTTGTTTTTAAGAATGTGGCTGTTCAATGTGAGGCGTCTAACCTAGATTAATTTTTTGACTGTTTAAGTGCACTAAAAACATTATAATGAATTTGAACATGTTTCTGGAAGTTGCCTCTTTTCTATTGGAAAATGAAAAATGATTAAAATAGTTAAGAAAACAAAGCGCCTTCCATTCATTGAGCTTTTCCGCTTCAGAGATGTAGGTTACCTGCAGAATGTCATGTGAATGTTAATGTCCTTAACAGTTGACACAAGTCTGTTTTCAGGTGCTGCTTTGTCCACTAAAGGGATGTTTTTTCCCCCTGAATGGAAAATATTTACTGACCTTTAGGGTTGCTGTAGCAACAAAGCTAATGCCTACTGTGGACATTGTCAACATTGATCTTTTTGCCTGTCTGTTCTGGTTTTGCAGTTTCCCTGGATGCGCATTGCAAGGGGCCCAGCAATACACTGCTGATCACTCCTATATCTGTGGTGGCCATGTTTGCCATATGGGGTTAATAATATTTCAGCCACAGACAAGCAGTTTATGAAACTGAGTAGTCAGTGTTGAAATGTCAGTGGAAAAGATAACCTGGCCTGTCTCCAGACCCTGGAATATGTCCACATTTTTCTCCTTGCTACCCAGTAAAGCTACCCAGTAAAATGCACCTGGAGTGATTTGATTTTACTGTTGTTGGGGCATTCTCAGAGGGCAGTGGGAAGTTTCCAGTGCTGTAAGTGCTGCTGCTCACTTTATTCTTTTCTTTTCAAAATTCATCCTCATTTGCACAATGGGCACATTTGGACACTTGAGTATCTGCGAATACCTTCACGAGGTGTGAAATAAGATTCCTTTTTATAGCCTGAGGTGCACAGAGGAAAGGCCAATTAACTGATGATGCATGGAGTAAGTCGGGGAAGTACCCTTTGACACCAGTGTGTCAAACGGCAGCAGTGTTGCCTCATCTGCAAAGCTCCATCAGTCTTACGATGAATGGATGGCTGCATCGGTCCTGGCCGTGTATGCCACTGTGTTTAAGAGCCAAGCCTTTCACAGTGGTAGTGTTTGATCTGCTGTAGAGCTCTGGGACCATTTCTGCTGCTGCAGTCTCCGCTACAGTCTGATGGTCAGAGGTTTTACGGTACATCTGAGCCAACACACTAGAGATTTCATGTCAAAAAAAATTTAATATGGGGCTCTCAAACCGGATTACTGGGTCAGTGTTATACCTTTTTTTAAAACCATTAAAGATGTATGTGTTTACACTGGGTCTCTTGGAAAACATTTACTCTAGTAGCACCATTGCAATGCTGAATGTAGGTGTACACTCACACTATCTGTAATTCATTGTCTAAAGCCGTAATTGGTGATTAATTAAACGTGGTACAATAGTCTGGGGAGTCTTCATGATTAACGGTTTAGTTTTTTCGTTAACTCTCAGGATGAATCTTTTGAGGTCGGGTAATTGGTGGCTCGTGCCACAGGGGATCTTGTCAAAATCTCTGACATCCTGCACATTTGCCTCTTCAGGGGCACTTAAGTGTCCCTGTCTGTCAGACACGTCCTCACTTCACACACTCGCATGACCTCTGCCTGTTCAAATGTCTGTCCTCATGTGTCCTTACTTTGAGGTTTCTCTTTCTTTGTTGTGGCTGTTTTTAAGGCTAGCGTATGAGTGTGTGCTGGGCTTCCAATCTGTCCATTTAGCACCTGCGTGAGAGCCGATGAGGCTCACCGCATTAGAGCGATTAATGACAACCTGACGCTGACCACCTGACCAGGCCCTCCTCCCTTTAGCTCTGCCCACACATATAAATGGAGAGACCACAGCTGCATGGCAGTTTTCAGATGTGAATGATTTGGACAAATTGCACAAAACAACGGTAATGTGTGCTTTACAATTCAAAGCCACTGCGCGTGTCAAATGATTAAGCCTTTTGTTTGTGCCCAACTAATGGGGTTGCTGCAAATTACGGTCGTGCATAACCGCTGCCATTCTCTAAACTTCCGATCTGACGTCATGACATTCGTAGCCCATCAGCATTGTATTGTCAAACCATAGGGGCCACCCTGTGGAAATATGACCAAGGTTCTTGTGACTTTGTTCAAAAGCTTCTCTTTTTTGATCAGATGTGGCCATTCTTGATTATTCTCTCCCTTCATCCCTTGGGGACCATCACTTCATTTTAGATGTGGTGCAGATTAGAATCCCAATGTGACACTGCAAATCAAATGTTTTCCAAGTCAAAAGCCAGCATGCAACAGCATTGAGTGGCAGGCACTCTGGCTGTGACTGATCAGAGGAACGCTGTAAATATACATGACCTTCACAGTGGATTAGAGGAGCTGACAAAGAGGAAGCACTTCAGCTCCTCATCCAGAAACAGTCCAAGACCCACGAGAGATTGTGGTTATCGTTTATCAGTGACTTGCGAACAGCCCTGAGATGTGATACCCTCCAGACATACATGCAGTCCACATCTATTTAAAACAGTATACACCATACAAAATTCTGAAAATACCATGCCGATATGTCAATGCAGGTTCTTTCTTCTGTAGAAAGGCTATATATAAATGCAGTATTTAGGTTTTATGGATCGTGTTTTGGTGAAGGTTGACTCTCCCATCCCTGTTTTCCCTGGTGTTAATCCGGGGTGCTTTAAGAAGTGGCTGTAATGAGCTGACTAACCTGAATTTTGGGGGAAAACTAATCATATGCAAAGTTTCATCTATTAATTAGATAATTAGATAATGTCTGATTTCTAATGTTTAATGGCATTTTTCATGTTTTCTAATGTAGATGAATGGATGAGCAGCACATCTGCAGTCTGGACTTCAATCCTACCTCTAAGCAAACACAAAAAAAGATTTCATTCTTTTAACCATGTTTGTAAAATGAATTCTGGCCCCCAATTATGTCAACATTATGAAATAGATGAATTGGTTTAAATTCCTTTGAGAAAGTATTGGATGTTCATCCCTAATGAGGTTAAAGAGGTTGGTCATCACACATCAACCACCTGTTAGATGATTATTGGCATTGTCTTCATGATGCTGGTGATCTATAGAAATGCTAGTCCTGAATTTACAATACAATCAAGAGATTATTATAGACCAGGAAGTAGTCCTGGATTACTTAACTATAATTAACACCATTTGCTATTTTTGGTTAGTGAATCCCCTTGAGAGAGCTTCAGTCACAGTATTGTGATTGAAAAGTCACATATCTTAATTCAGTGAACCAGCATTGTTGCCAAGAAGTACAGGTGTGGAGGCTTGGGAATACAGTTCAGTTTGCAACATGGCGGGAGACAATTCAAATCTTCCAATGCTACGGAAATGAAATGAAAGCAAGAGCTAATTGTTCTTGGCCACTATTATCTATGCACCCCCCATGAAACACACATCAGCGGAACTGAAATTATGTTTCTACTATCCAATTATTGAGAACTGGAGCTGGATAGGAAATCAATTTGATCAAGCTTGAGGTAAAACATTTGAGCACTTCCCAAAGGCACTTGTTTCCATGGTATATACTTTAATTACTTTCCATATGGTGATTGTCAGTGTTTTTGGTTTTGATTGACAGGCAGAGCTTTTTTCTTGTGCTAAACTTAACCCCTGTAATTTTCAGAGGCATCAAGGGTGGCATGAAGATGGCATACAAACATGTAAAGGACCTGTGTAGTTGTATGTGATTGAAGTCACAGCGATTGTAAGACTGATAATGTTGGAGAAAATTGCCTTTGTAAGTATATACAACCTAAACTTTTCAAATCTTATTTGCTGTACTGCCTCCAATATTAAACATCAATTTATTCCAGAGCTGGGTGATAATCTAATCGGCAGAATCCTCGTGAGCTCCCATGAGTCTACCCTGAGTCCACCAACAAGGTCACACCATGACACACCCCCACCATTACTCATGTCTACCTACAGCATCTCCCATAAATCAGCAGGTGACCCCCCTACCCAGATACCCTCCATAGGGGTGTGATGCATGAATCCTTTGAGTAGTGGATCCTCAGTGCTGAGGTAATGTGAGCAAATAACCTATACGGTTATCTTTTTCAACAGGGTTGCCAAGGGAACAGTCCTATACATAGGATAGAGGCTAGTTCTATTTGTTAGATATTAGTGCCAGAGTAAATCAGTTCTACTCCCCTTTCCTATGAGTCTTATATTAAACTGAGACCTGAATATGCCGGGTTAAGTAACAGTGGTGAGGACTATGAAAGTGCTGTATCTTAAAAGATATCAGTTGAGCAGGTGTTTCCTACTGACTATTCTTGAAGGAGAACAACACTGTTAATTGGTCTTAAATGAACAGTATTTGTATCTCCACCCCTAACCTGACACCCCACCCAAACATGAGTTCAGCTGATGTAGCCAGGCTGAATAATTTCTTCCACACTGTCTGGCTTCTGTTACTGAGTGTTTTTCAAGGCAAGTGGACTTACAGCACACTATATTATATATGATTAGTAAACACTCCACAGCAACATTTTACATTGTTTTAAATCGTTATAAATAGTAGAGAATAAACATCGCCCCCTAAAATCACACAAGTTAACGTTTGCCATGTTTGTAGCTTAATTGTACATATACGTTGTATAGGAGCTTTATGTGTCAGATCTGTATAATATCTAAAGTATTTAAATTAAGTCCAACGAATACCACCTTATCTTATTTTGGGCGCTTTTTGTTATGAATGACATATTTCATTGCTACAACTGTCAGTCTTTAAGTTTCTATGGAAACTGAGCCCAAATACCTCCCTGCCTGTTGACGCCTGCTACCAGCACAGAGACCAGAGGCTTGCAGATCGGTGCGAGGTTGCAGAGGACTGTCTTCTTGGTTTTGGAGTCGTATCATCCCGCTCGTTTTGAACTTGGAAAAGAACGACATACGTTGTTAATCGCAGACTATTGCATGGGTGTGAGTAGAATATTTTAAAACATAATAGAATGTTTGAATTAATTAAAAGGATTCTGAAACTGAAGTTGGCATGTTAATTTTTTAGATGCGAATGTAAATAATGGGCAAAGAAGGGCAAAGCATTGCACAATTTACGCGTAAACCTAATTGGCTTAGGTGTGTTTTTATTGTGTTCAGAATGTGGAAAAATCAAGGACCAACTTCAGAGGGTGTTACTGCATTTTCAATGTCACAGTAAAAACTGATGTAAATACTGAACGGAAAAGGGTGCAAGTATGTTACTTACAGGAAATACGTTAAACATAGACCTGTAGGTAATGATTATACTGTATATATTAGAAAATAATTCAGTTCCTAAGTTTTTCATGAGCACATGGCAAAATGTTAACTGGTTGGATGGTACGGAGTAAGGCAGATAAATCGGTTCAATAACTGGTGTGATGTTTCCTTTCTCAGTGAAGCTATTTTTAATTTGCGATCGCGCTTCTTTGTTTTGTCATGTTAAAAGACAAAGAACCAATGTGTAAATTGTATTTGATGAGAATTTGCCACTGGACTGTGTGCTAGCAGGAAGCCCGGTGAAAGGAGAAAATTGGCGTCGTATTGTGTGCCGTACCCTGCGATTAGGAGATTAAGATATATGATAGACTCTGAGCTGATTGAAGACAAAAATGGAATAAACAGCCAATTACAGTGATATGCAATCTTTATCAAGATTTATCTCAATAAAATGTCCATCACTGTATTACTTCCAAACAACTTCTTAGAAAATGATTTAATTACTCTGTGAGTCACTGGGCATATAAATAGACAAACTATGGGTCAAAATGTGTACCTGCCAATTGACTCAATAATCGTGACTCATTCGCACACAGGGTAGCTGCGCTTGGCTATTTGATCTACGGTGAGATACAGGACAACTGAACATGACATAAAATACACAGTAAGGAGATTCTTAATTAGTACCGTTTTTAACCCTCGAAGATTGTATTCATAGTTTCCTGGCGTTATGTTTCTTTCCTTGCCCAGTTACGAATACATTCTTTAATATTGAATACTGGATGCATGTTAGACTCTAAACGTAGACTACCACATTTTGATATCTCAATCTCTTTCTTTAAAAAGGCTTGGTTCACATTTGTATATGATCATCTGGTAATCATCATTTTCTTTTTGGTTTTCTTTTCAGGTTTGAATTCTTCAAACTAATGTGGTAAAGAGAAACATTTATGAGGGCTAGCTTTTTAAGGTACACCATACCCAATAGTTATTTTTTGTTTTGGCTATTAAAGTGTGTTGATGCGTAAAGTCTCGGGAACTGAGATGTTCACTTAAACATCAGTTACAAATCATCCATGTCAATCCAAGAATCTCTAGGTGGACAGGGAAAAGCTGGACTTAAAAGGAAGCTGACCGGCCCCCCAAGACTGCTCTTAGGCAAATCAAAGGCAAAGAGCCACATTGAAAACCAGGATGATACTTTGGCCAGGAGTCACGTAGGAGGAACTGACAGCAATGGGACCAACAGAGACATTGTGGTAACCCAGCAGTATCCAATCAGAGAAGAGGGGTCACCGGGGTCTGATTTAGAAAATTCTCTGAAACCTGTTAAGTCAGAAGAGCGACAGGCAACATCTGAAATCCTAACTGAATCAGAAAAATGTGCAGCAGCAAATGAAAGTGAAACAAAAACAGAGCACCAAGATGACAAGCGCAATCAGAAAAAGGCAATGAAGAGGGGCTGGAAGCGATTCTTCTTACCTGCTCTCACTTGTGTTAGGAGAAGGAAACAAATGGGAAAAAAGTTATCTGCCAAGGGTCAAACTGTTGATGCCACATTCTGTATCACAGAGCCTGGAGAATCTGTTGACTGTGGCCCTGAGCCAGCCCCAGGTGATACAGTAACCTCAAATGAAGAGCAAGGCGCGGAGACCCCCAGTGTAGACAAAGACCCTGCTGTGAAGGGTAAGGTCAAGTTCTCAGCTGGAGCGTGGCAGAGCATCAAGAGGCTCTTGACTGTGTCAAATGGTCCTCAAAAGACAAAAGGTCGCTCACAAGAAGAAGATCATTTTCGATGTGAGGACATCCTTCCTCCAGATTTTTCCCTCAAGAAAAAGGTCAGATATTTCTTAAAGCGTGGAGCCAAGAAACCTTCTCCTTTCTTCCATGAGCGTCTTGGGACCAATCATGAATACATTGAGGAGGAGACCATAGTGCTTTCTAACAGGCATGCAGATGATGCCGATCAGACAACTCCCCCTAACGACCAAGAGGGGGAGCAATCAGATGGTGATATAGAGGACAAGGGGCCATGCTCAGAGATCCTGACCGTGAGTGCGGAGGTGACTGTCATGGAAGAAAGAGGAGACAGAGCTTTTCCAGAAACCAGCACAGACCTGGAGGCTTCTGTGAACCTTACAAATGCAAACCATCAGAAAGAGAATGAAGAGAACCATGAAGAAGATGCAGATGTAGCACTGGAGGTAACTGATGGAGTAGTGACAATAGAACCCTCAGAAGCCGATGTATGTCTTGTATCAGTTAGAAAGGATCCACTGATGGAAATGACGCCCAGTGAAAATGAGGCTAGCCAGGGTGCTTCATCACCTAGCCGATCCAATGATGTAGCCATGAAAGGCAAGGAGCATCCCTCAGAAGGACATGATCTCCGTCCACCTGTAGATACACAATTTAGTTCATGTGTGGAAGTTGTTGTGGCAAAAGAAGAGAATGTTTTGGAAGAAAACATGCTACCAAGCAGATCTAAGGATGAGGACAGCACACAAGATACCTTAGCTGTAAAAAATGTCAAGTTTAATGCTTTGGATCTGTGTTATGGTGAAGGGAGCACTGCTGTAGAGAATGGCCCTGAGGCAAACCTCCACACAGGAGAAACTGACTCATATGAATATGAGCGGGACTTCAGCTCACAGTGCAATGACATCCTGCTGGTGCAGACCGCTTGCTCTTTGGTCCAGGCAGCCTTGAAGGCTGCGCTGGATCAGCTCACAGTGGAGCTGAAGGACAAGTCAGCGGGCATAAATGTAGAAGCCCAAGAGTACCAAGATCAGACTTAGTCCTTTCACTCCCAACCAGGTCTGCTTTTCCTGCCTGCAAATAAACACCTTTTCACGTTTTCCAGCATAGCTCTGCCCGATCGTAAACAAAAGAACAGGATTCATGCACTGGTCTGAGTGCTTGGTCTCAGTGCGGGCTTAATTATGTTCCTCAAGTAACTGGAAGGAATGATAGGAGACTGTCACAGTACTCAGCAGGGAGATTTTAAAAAAGCAGCCCTTTCCACAGTTTGTACATAATGTTCTTCTTAATGTCAGAATTATTTGTATTTGTTTGGTGCACATAAAAGGCTGTTTATTCATGTCACATATTTTGTTATGTATGTGTTTGAAATATGTATTTTAGGAAATGCTGTAAAAGTGATCTATATGTATAACCCAAGATATGTAAACTGGATGTGGCTGCAGGCCTGTTAGGCACTAGATGTCACCAGTTTATTTTAATACAATCACTTCCATTCCATACCAAGCATGTGTAGATCTTCATGATAAGGACCATAAACTTAGTGTATACTTAGCATGTCCAACTTCAAATGGCACCCCAGTACAACTTGATATTCTGTATACTGTGTCTGCAGTCTTAGTTTAATGACTCATATCAATGCAAAGCCAAACCCCTTCTCAGCTGCTGGCATAACTGTGACTAAGGTAGCTCTGAAGTGTTTTTGGAAGAAGCAGAATGTTGTGCACAGATATGTTTTTTTCTCATATATATATATATATATATATATATATATATATATATATATATATGTATATATATATATATATATATATATCATAAGTGTATTGATGTACACATTGTACGTGGTAAATATTTCATTGTGTTAATTTTTTCCTTCTGTCAGTATGTTACTGCTCACCTCCACTAACTTTCATCAACAGTTCAGACCTCAGACAACCCTTCAGAGTTGTTTTGTGTGTGTTTTGGTGTTGAAAGCGTCTTACTTTCATGTATGAAATGTTCCTTACACCTTATAGAACACAAATGGTAGATTTAGCACCTATCACAGAAGTGCACCTTTCCTGGAGTTTGTTTTCAAATACTTATGGTCTTTCCAGAAAATATACTAATCCCAAGACTGAATTACATATTTATTGATAACAATAAAATCAACTACTGATTAATTTTTAACTTACTGTATCTGTAGAAATATGCATCTTGATGATTCAAAACTGAACGTTTTGAATCATAAGCCTGCTTCCAGTATTACTTCTGTAGTTTGTTTCATCGCCTGAATACCTCTTTTGACATATACAGTAGGAATTGTCAGGACAAACACTACCGTGTACTTATGATAGGTAGAGTGTGTGTGACTGATGAACCTGATTTATTAGTAGAGAGAGTGTCATTCAGTATTCAGCACTGCAAGGGAAAGCTCAATTAAGAACTCAATTAAGAATTGTGAAGAGGTTTTCTTATATGTTAAATCTTTGAGCATCCTTCAGCAGCACGTGGGAATACTGATATTTCACATGTGAAGTGAAAACTACCATCAGCTACTTTACCTAAACCTTCAAAAAAAAACCCCAATAATTTTAAATAGCTTTTCCATGCTGTTACCATACAATATAAAATTATAAAATAAAATATTTTATAAAAATAAATTATAAAATAAAAAAATATAAAATTTCATGGTGGATACATGTCGTTGGGGAAAAAATTCTCAGTCCATGCGATTGTCAGATGTGTAATTTTATTTTATTAAATGATAGGTGTAGTAGTGAATGCCCCTAGAGATTTGTTTGAAATATACAAACGTATGAGGGCTGCATTTAAAAAAGATGCTTATTTTGATGGTAGAGGGTAGATGACCAGACCTCAGATTCATTTCTTTATACTGTAGTCCCAGAATAGTCTATAACGCATATATCCAGGAGCTGTACGTGTGTAGGTGTATACCACTGCAGAGCAGAGATGAATCCTTGGGAATCATGTGTGCACCCTTTAATGTATTCAAGTTATCACAAAGTTAATGTCTGCTTCCAAAAATAACATACACCAGGCTGTGGGTTCTTCAGATGAAACAAGCTAATAACATTGTGTTGGCAATTTGTTCGGTGGGTTGACATTTTTATTAAATCTGTTCAAAAATAAAATAGAAAGCAACTTGAATTCAGTAGTTATGGTTTATAAAATGTGACATTTTATATATGACATATTTTTATGTGGCATTCTTTTACAGTTGTGTGTACAAATTCAGAGTGCAATAACCTGGGAGTGCTGGTGGAGTGGAGGTTTATATTACAGAATGTAAGTCCAATGGCACCCACAATATCCTCCACATTCCCCCAAAACTTCTCAAAAGATGGAGATAAAAAGTATGCTGCAGCTGGACAGTTTAACACTGCATTCAAAACATTTCAGCAAAGCCTGTGAGGCCATCCTTCCTCTCTCTGGTAGCCCGGCATCGCTGGAGTTACATGATGGCTGGAGGGTCATCACCATGTCAATGAGGACCCTAGGCAGCAATGGTGCCGCAGGGCTAGAACGCAGCTTCAAGTGGGCTGAGCCGTCTGTCCAGTTTGGTCTTTGAATGCGGGCGGCTGAAGGGACTGCTGTGTAGTCTCTCACCTCTTGTAAGATGGCACTCCTTGTCAAGCTTGGTTGTTGTAACTAATTTAGAGGTGGGAAGGAACTGTCTGGCCAGGCCAGTGAGATGATCGATGATGAAGATGAATCAGTCAGTGGGGATATTCCCGATTGCTAATGACACTGCTTTCACTGATTTCAGCCATAGCAGTCTGGACATCTTGGACTTGGACTCTCTCCCAGGGCTGCCTTTCTGAAACACACAGGCCCTGTAGATATCTGCAGGCTTTATCTGCCTGCTGTAAACCTTGTGCTTCCTTCAGAAAGAGTAGTGTATGCTCTCTCTGCAACACTGTCCATTACAGCCTTGTTATCAGGCAATATGAGGCAATTCAACACCCAGCTGTGGCTGAACTTGCTTTACTTCAACTCTTTGTATAGAATTAAGTGGCAGCTGTTGAGCCTAAACTCAAAGTGGCAGTGCATTGTCTGATTGGCATTCTCTGGGGAAACACCTCCTCATAATCTAGACACCCAGATGTGGGGACAGTGACAGCTGATATCCATAGAGCGGTTTCTGTTGAGATTCCTAGTGTTTCTCCTCCCTTTCTACAGATAACAGGTCAAAGCAATGACTACAGGCAGTACAGAGTTCCCAGTTTCCTGCAGGGTCTCATTCAGAAGCCTGCTATCATGTCAGGAAAGTTATGCGTTTCACAGCCATCTTTAGAATTCTTCCAGATTTCCCTTGTACTTACTTTCTGTATAACTCTATAATGTTAGCTCTGCTATCTGCCTAATACGTTTTGGAAATGCTTTTGTGAGAGCTTTACACATCTATACAGAAGAAAGTCAATTTGGTATTGATACCATATCACATACATATCAACTCATGTGTCTCTGCCCTTGTCATATATTACTTCTGTTTAAAGTCTACCATGCAGGCTTAATGGCAAGTTATTTTTCCCATTATACCTTAACTCAAAGAGAAGATTCAGCTTTCTGAGTAAATCTGGATTATATCTATCATAACATTACAAATTTACAATGCATTGAAGTAGGATTTTCACAACCATACAAGTGATGACTGTCTTTACCAGCATTTCAGAAATGATTTCTATACTATTTTTAAAATTTCTGATCAGAAAAATGTAAGATTTAAAGTATTCTGAAATATTAGAAATTGTAGAAAGCAAAGACATTGCCAGAAAGTGTTTTGTTTTCACAAAGAATGACCTTAAGTTCAATATAATTATTTAACCCAACCTTTCACAGAAAGCCATTTTTACAGTTACTGAGAGGAGAAATTATTCAGAATAATTGGGATATTTTTTGGCAGTCACAGAGACATGATTCTGATCTCAAGTGATGTGAAAGAAATCTGGAAGGACAAAATTGTTTGCAGAACTGGATTGATTACTGCATAAATCTCTTGAATTGATATTGTGACCATGACTGTCACAGCAGATGAATCCTGCACCACCGTGAAAGTATGTGGTGTGCTTTATAATATGCCTAGTTGAATTATGCAGTGGCACAGCGTTTTGAACAATTAATCAAAACCATTGCACTTTGGGATGAAATGCAGTATCAAAAGCCACAAGCCCTCTGGCTTATAAGTCATCTTAAATTGAACTAAGGCTTTTTGTGCATGTAAACCCATATTTATCCATATAGTTAGAATAGACCAATAATGGAACTTAATTTTATTCAGTTTATTAATGTGAGAAAGCCATTTATCGAAATGTTAGAATTCTGCAAACAGCCCTTGGTTTGAGGGGGTAGGCGTCTCTCCATCAAATAGAGGTAATGAACCGGTGACACCAACAGGAAAGACAGGGGACAGCTGCAATAGATTAATAATCCCTCTGACTACTTGAATACTTGCCCATTTACATTTTCATCCCTTTCAACTCAAGAGACCTTGCAGCAGTGACAAAACCACAAGGAAAATTACTTCAGCAACCATCCATTTCTTGATCCTAAACATCCCTCTAGTGGTAAGAGATTGTCAATGCAAACAAAAAGATTCTGTCGATCATCTTTTACATTTCAGTGCAAGTGACAAATAAAACCATTTGAATAATTGTATTGTCCTCAAACACAAAATGGCCTTCGTACCAATGCACAGTACAACAAGTCAAACAAAGAGATGAAAAAAAGCTTTTTACTTACAAAACCTTTTCTTCAGATCACATATCACACATGAGGGTCATTTGGAAAAATGTATACAAGAGTGAGTTCCTAATGCACTTACTCTAATTTGACTGGGAGATTTCAATATTACAGCTCGAGAACACAGACACAGTGCAGATAGCAAAATTAAAGACCCTGTGCAGCCAAAAATATGTTAATTACATACGGTGGAGGTAGACAGATGGACACAACCATGTGTTTTCAACTTTTTTTGTTATCACTGAGTATACATGAAATAGCTTTAAGGTATAGACTCACAACCTCATGTCAAGTGAATGGTATGAATGTTGTGACCTACTTTAACAAAGTCAACCTGAACAATCCTAAGATTAACGATTCATATTGTGGGCATGACAACTTCCTGTGTGTTTATACCATAAACTCTGGCCACATTAAAACTAGTTTTTGAACCTTGCAAATTTCATGCATATACAGTGTCCTCCATATTTCTTTATACTCCTTATTAAACAGGAATTAATATATACTGATAAAGAAAAAATTATGAACAGGATTATTTTTCCTACTTAAGCATGTTAAAATGTCATGCTTAAATCTCAGTTGCATTGTAAAGACCAAATTCAGATTGTTAACAAATAATATATTTTATTCCAGAAAATGAAAGGTCACATTTATTCACACCTTCAAATAATATTTTAAATAATATCCAACAAAAAATCTACATCAACTTTTTTACATTTTAGAAATTCAATGGAAGCTTCTGAAACTACACTGAGGCATCAAAATGCTTCCTGTTTCCCTGGGGTATAACAAAAAAGTATCAGACAATCAATTCATGAGTAGAATTCCCTGTCAGAGAGCTCCCAAAAATGCAAATTAATTGCCAAAGAATTCAGAAAAATCTGAATATAACTCCTTCCATTGTAGTGTCCATTATTAGGAAATATAAGGCTAGTGGTACAACAGCAACCCTGCCAGGCAAGAGGATCTAAGTGAATTCTGAATTTGTGGGTTAGGGAGGTTGGGTAGCTTCATGGTAAGGACGAGGGCTCGTAACCTAAAGGTTGCTGGTTCGATTCCAGACTGGGGCTGCTACTATACCCTTGAGCAGGGTTCTTAACCCACAGTTGCCTCTATAAATAACCAGCTGTATAAATGGGCAACAGTAAAATTATAACCTATGTAAATTGCTCTGGATAAGAGTGTCTGCTAGTTGACAATAATGTGATGACTCTTGAGACGACAGGTTTGGGACATAACCATGAATTTTGGAGATCTTCATTAGCATGTTCAGGATACAAAGTGTCAAAAAGTACCAATTCAGAGTCCTGACCATGGCATGAAAGACCAGGTTGCAGTGAAAGAGACTCTTCTGAAGGCAAACCCCCAGAGTCCTGACTGTGGCATGCATGGCCAGGTTGCAATGAAAGAGCCTCTTCTGAAAGCAAACCACAAACAAGGCTCCTAGAATTTGGCAAACTGCATCTGAATGGCAAATGAATCCATATCTTATCAGGTGAACTGCAAATGGATTTGGATCTGCACATTAGTACTATGTTTGGTGTAAAAAGGTGTAACCTATGTTGAGAAAAGCTTATGCTGGTGTTGAATAGCATTGCAAAAATGGTTAACTGAGGACAAAATCATTGTTTGCAACTGGCCATCTCAATTTCTGGACCTCAATCCATCTAACATTTGTGGTTCAAACTCAGGACAGTAGTGCTCCCAGAACCAAGAGCAATTTCTGCCAGGAGGAATGGTAAAAAAAAAAAACCTCAGAAGGCCTACAACCTCATAAATGTCTACAGGAAGCATCTTGTAAGTGTAATCCATAATAAAAAAAGATTTACTACATATTAATTGCAATGGTGACCGAATGTGACTCATTTTGTATGAAATAAAATATGCTATTTGGGAAGAATAGGACTTTCCTCTGCGCAATAGATATTGGTGTAATATTTTCTAAACAGGAAAATTATCCAATATGCACATCTTTCTGTGATATTGTGTTTTGCTACTATTTAATTGAGGGAACAAATAAACATGAATTGTCTGGGGCAGTGTTGATATCATCATAGCAATTCATGGTAAAATACTGCACTGGGGCTTCAGACTACCAGAGAAAGGTCATTAGATCAAGCATACCATACATCACACACACAAGAACATAATTACAGAAACAAAAACAAAAATGCTACAACACAAGAACAGATTTCCACCGACATCTAAAGGGTCTTTTATAGTACTTCCATTTTCAGTTTACCTGAATCCAGCCTTGAATACACTGATATATGATATTAACATAGATTTTGAATTCAGCGTCTTTCTAGCATTTCTTTTAGTAAAATATTGTAATGTAACAAGAAGGATATGACTCAAATTCGTCTACAGAATTACCACAACAAAATGATGCTGAAAGTCAAATGGGACAATTCATTTATCAGGAGTGGCCCATCTACACCCATCCAGAGCTTGAAGTATGGCTCCTGAAGTGAGCGTTAGGAAAGAAAAACATCTATTATGAATTGAAGTATATGCTCTGCATTTTTTGGGCCTTGTGAAATAAGTGAAATGCTAGAACAACATAGGCAAACATAAGCACGCTGAGATCTAAGAGTCTCCGGTTATCCCTGTCATCTCACCCAAAGCATAGAACTAGTAGAACTGCGATGTACATTTGACACAACAGTCCCCCGATGTTAAGTGTAAAATAGAACTGTTTTTCTATACAATTAAAAACATTCAGTATAATAAATGAATCAGGTACTTAATTTTTTAAAACATTGTTACTGTGCCCCTTTGACAGTGATACTGGGAAATTCTTCCTATTCAAGATCATGTTGGCCACCCCTCACTGGTTAGCTCTTCTTTCACAATGAGGTGAATTTTTTTCATTTGGCTTTTTCACTCTGACCTGCAGATCAATTTTTAAAACTGTTTGATGACTCTAAAAGAATGAAGGCCTTGTACTGATCAGTCACAACCACATGAAAAAACCTATTAAAGCACAGCTAATCAGCATGTTCATATGGTTAACTACGGTGCTCATTTTCAGGAAGACTGTTCATATTTCATGCATCTATAAGGAAGCATTTTGACCCTGTTTTTCAATGCTGGATCAAGCCGGATTAAACTTGAGAAATAAAAACTCACACAAGTTCTTTTACACCATGTAGTAGCCTTGACTGATAAAAAAAATCACAAACACCTAAACCTACAACAGCATACAGAAACATACACACAGAGAAGAAGAGAGAGAGAGACGATTGGGCATAGTTCATGTCACATGACAGTAAGATAAGTTTACAAGAAACAAAGATGACAGGTGAGTAAAATGAAACATCAGAAGTAGGCGAGTAAGTACAAATTGTCCCATAGCACACCCCAGGGAGTGGGTTTGGCTTCTTTTCACTCTACCACAACAGTGTCAATACTCTCCTGGGAGATCTCAGAGTCTAGGGAATAGCAGGAGCTGACATTGTCCTGAGTGTCCTTGGCAGCGTCCTCGGCCGTGAATTCGGCCTGGTTCTCACAGAAGTGCTGGGACGCCTGGATCAGCTGGCTACAGAAGCGGTTATAGCGGTGGTAGCGGGTGTGTTTGCCCGTGTGGGTGTACATGTGCTCCTGCAGCTGGCTCTTCTGGGTGAACCGGAGACTGCAGATGGCGCATGCGATCTTCCTCTTGCGGGAGTGGGGGCTGGCGGCGCCTTTCAGTTCGGCCAGCTCCTCCGACAGGGCCTGGCTCTGCTGCAGCGCCTCCTCCAGGCCCGCCGCCTCCGGCTGCTCCGGCCTGCTCGGGCTCTTCTCCGCCAGGCAGCCCTGCAGAGGATGCCGTTCCTCCAGACCCTCCAGCTCCTCCTCCCCAGCCTTAGACACCTCCCCCAGGTTGCTCTGCAAGATGGCGGCAGGCACGCCGAAGGGCAGGGAGCTGGTGGCGTGGGCGAAGAGGTGCTCCCGCAGGCCCTGGCGTGAGCAGCAGCGCTCCCCACAGTAGTGGCAGTACAGTACGCGGGGGCTGTCCTTGAGCCGGCCCGGGCTGGGGCTCTCCTGAGCCGGGACGGGGGAGACGGTCTGAGGCTTCACCGCCACCTCTGTCTCCACTCTCTCCTGCTTTACTCTCAGTGGGATACTGGAGGACTCTGTGTCCTCCCAGGAGGCCCCCGAGGACGAGCCGCACAGGTTGGGCAGCTGCCTGTCGGACGACGTCCCCTCGAGGCCCACAGCCAATGAGAGCTGGATCTGGGGGCGCTCTGCCTGGCCACTGGACCGCTCCTCCTCCAAGCTGCGTGACTGGCCCTCCTTCAGGCCCAGGCTGTTTTTGGTGGCCGACTGGGAGGATATCTGGATGCCATAGAGGTTGGACATCTTTGCAGCGTCGGAATCCTGGCTGCTCTCGCTGCCAGTGCGGTACAGCCGGTAGGCATGCAGGAACTTGATGCCCTCCTGCAGTCGACCCTGGTCCACCGGCTGCTTGGGACCCATGCCTGTGTACATGATGTGCAGCAGGTAGCTGAAGATGTCTGGCTGGATGTCTGTAGGTTGGATCTTGATGCACTCACTGTGACAGAGGAAGGACATTACAGTAGGAGGAGTTTCATTCTATTTCTCATGCACTAATTGTATGTCAGCTTTAAATAAAAACCCTTGCTCTTAGTAGCTGTGTTAAAGAAACATTTTTGAGGATCATGGCTGGTTTCTTCAATCCTTGTTTTCTTTTTATTTAGCACTATAATTTGTGCAGCCTGTTTTCTGAATTAATGAAAAAATAATTGTTTTCAGTGAATGATCTGTGGAGTGGCAGGAAATTAACTGTTGGGTAACATGAGAAAATGTGAAAACAAGAAATACAAGGCAGAAGCAGGTATTGTTACTCTCTGAATTTTGACTGTAAATGTCACTTCTGTTTTCCCCTTTTAAATAAACATGGTTTAGAATTTTCCTGCATGTGATATAGTTACCAAATGTGCCATTTCTGTTTTTGACTGTTCCACTTGCAATATGTTGGAATAAACTTCCAGACTGAGTGGAATTTCCGGTATTCAGAATGACAATTATTAGGTAGATACATCACAAGATTTTCTAGTGGTGAGTTTGAAAGGTTCCACTTCTATTTAATAGCAATCACCACTAAAGCATGCATTTTAAACAAAAAATGTTGCCATGCCTTCATATTTATACATTTATTCTTGAACCTAAGCTAACATTGTCAGAAAATGTATTTTTATGATTTGAAAACTTGTTCTGATAAAACACAGGCACAGCCAACTATGTGGCTGTGAAGGTTCCCTTCGACTGATAATAAAGACAATAACCACCTGGTCTAAAAGACAGAACACCTGACCTAGACTGATGGATGAAGATCATCTTGAAGTAGTTAGAGAAGGCAGCCAAGACAGCACGATGGGCCTTGAAGTAGACATTGCCGATTGCAACGGTGCAATCACACAGGAAGCCAAACTCCCTCTGGATGTTCAGCTGCTGCAAGAGGAACAGGCTGTGGTTGGACACTTCCATGGTCTCCCTTTACCTGTCACACAGAAGGCAAGGTGGTCACATGTGTATTCTATAACTCTTTGAAAATGGTGACCCCTGCTGACCAGACAATTGACGCAGAATTGCTGTTTACTGTAAATAGCCAGTTATTTGCCTGTAGCCAGAATAAACACTGATTATTATATCAATATAAGAGCATACTTGGATATTACAAGTGTAGTCACACATGAATCAATATTTGCACTTATATTGTTTTAATTTGAAAACTGTTTGACAGCACTGATACTGGTAAACACATTTTATCATTTCAGGGAAAAAAGCATATTCCCATTGCTCCATTTCGAATATAAATTCGAATAAAAAAATTACATTTGCAAACTTGCTTTCTCTTCTCCCAGTAATCACTTGATTCACTTTTTGTCCACGCTGCCCCGAACAAACAGATTGAAAATAACAAGGCATATGAACAGTAAGGCTGTTTATCCTTTAAATGTTATTTTAGTTGTAGTTACTTACAAAAATATACTGTATCCAGCTAACGGTCAGAGTTACACGGGTTTATTTCCACAAGGAATAGTGAAACTTGGTTATCGAAGGCAATGTTCTTATTCTTTATTCAACCTTTAGAGAGCACATCAGCAATGACAGATAATACAATACTTGCCAGCTGCTGCATACAGAAAAAATACATATATTTTAATGTTTTTTCTGCTTGGACAGAACATGCACAGCTGCGTTTCTCCAAGCACTACAACAATGATCCGTGAACCAGCCCTATTAGAAAATCTCAACAACGACTCCTTCACACATTGAAAGTCGCCAGATACCATGATACCCTAACTAATTTCAAGGCAGCACATCCATTTTCATACGTCTGCATTGAATCGAGTGTTCATGCTGACATTATAAACCGTGACAGAACGTGTCATGCATTCTGAGTACACGCACGCAACTGGCACACGTAATTGCAAAACCTCATAATTAATTAGTATGATGGAAAACTATGTCTTACCGCCTATGTGCGAGAGATGGGTTTTGATTTTTGTATTTGTTGCTGCAGGGGAGTTCTCGTGCGGTCTCGCGCTTCTTTCCGTGTGAGCTCAGCTTGTTATGTGTCACGTGACCTTACTGTACATAGACGGGTACGCAAAAGATATAATTTTACCTGTGAATGTACAGTGAGTGGACAACAGGAGTCTACGCCAGTTTTCATTTGCATCACGTTTAAAGTATTACTATTTCCTTTTGTTTCTTTATAGCGGTTACGGCGACCTAGACGCAAAGAATGCAGTTCACGAAATTCCTTGTCTGGAGCAAGTTGGCTAACAACATACTGGTTATTCACAGGCATCAGTTTTAAGCAGCCGCTGCGCAGATCCACACATCTTTACATTGTATGAGTACGCAGTGTAATTCATTAGGTCCTGTATTAGCCTATCCACATGTGTTGGAGCTCAATAGATCTGCGCGGCAAATGTCCTAAACTAATGCTCGTGAACAAACAATATTCTCATGCGTGCAGCCAGTGGAAAATTGTCGTGCGCACACAAGCACGCATTGGATTGACCTGATCGCAGCTGCGTGTTGAACTCACGCATCAATTGTCTGGATGTCATTTTGATTCTTTCTGCACAAACTGTTTATGTTTCGCGTTTAACCTCCATATGATATCCAGGTGTCATTTTCTTTACATTTAGTTTTATATATTTTGTCAATGCAAAACTCTCGCTAGCCAGCTTACTGATAGCCGTCCAGCTGAGTTTATCGAAAATTATCGTGTAAGCTTTGATGTCAGTAACATTACAAATAATTCAGCTCCACATCAATTTTTATTTTATTGACATCTCTCCTTTTGCATAATTCTGATATAGACCTTCAATATAGGGCTCTGGATGCTGGGAAATTGTGTAGGTACTGTAGGCTACTGTATACGCAGGCGGCTGTAACCGACCGCGGGAGGGCTGGATTTGCGTGAGTAGGGTTGGATCTAGTTTAGACAGACTCAGTGCGGTGATACAGCTCAGAGAGCGGCTGTGCGGAAGTTCTTTCATCCGTGCTGCAGGAGGGGTTCGCCTCTGCGATTATTTCTCGCCACAACTTTACTGGGATAAAACAAGAAAAAGCGCCAACTCTCTGACAATACACAGCCCAATTGGAGTTGGTGGTCTTCTAGATAGGCGTTCTTTCCTGTCGGTAAGTGTTATATGCTGTGCGTTGTCAGTTTTTGAGGATCATTCCTGTGTATAGTATACAGCTTTTTTTTTCTCAGCGTGAATGCGGGAAGTAGCGCGGGGGTGGCAGTGCGTGAGACTTCTGTCGGCCAGGCAGCGCTGCAATAGCTACGTCTCCTTTGTGCTTTCACTTTGTTTGGTTCAGTACTCGTATAGAAATATATGTTACATTATTGACCGCTACACGGATGGCTCTTATATACATTATTTTACAGTATAGTTTTAATGACTTTTGGTGCGGTATGATTGACAGCTATAATGCCCGCATGAGCCATCTTCGAAATAAACCAATGAAAGAATGCGTGGGCGGGACGACCCCCCCCCCCCCCCCCCCCCCAAACTGTCAGTAACGACGTGTTCTGAAGCCACCGTGAATGTGTGCAGTGTTATGAGAGTTTGTGTTAGAATGTTTCACGGGTTCAGTAAATAAACATATTCTTGTATTTCTTTAAAGACAAATTTCTCTTTTACGAGGATGTGGTTGGGGCTAGCGTATAAGCTGTATAAATATGTTTTCTATCATTGCTTCGTTGACATGGGCATTGCACTGTAGCTAACAGAAATAGCCAGGTAGTTAACCTAGTGCTAGCTAGTCTAACATCAAATTGAATAGACAGTTAGCATTTCCCAAACAAACAAAATAAAACGCTTTGGCTACATGTTAAGTGTCTGATATAACGTTAATAGTGTTAAGCTCGGTACTTTTGCAAATAGCTTACTGGTTTGGATGCAAGTTGGTCTATCAAGACTGGGTAAAACGCCAACGCAAGCAGAAGCATGGCTGGCCAAAACTTGTAGATAGCCAGATAGCAACCAGCTAGCTAGCTACAGTCCTTGACTTAGCAACCGCTGGGTGGGTCAGTGCCCAAAATAGTCAGCACATGTATTGACATTTGCACAAATATTTTGGAAAGCACTGGGAGCGGAGGCGACAGCGTGCGGTACCGTTAGCTACAGTTCGATATTATCACTGGAGTATATTTTTAGTCCTTTAAAATTGCCCTCAAGGTTCTTGGTTATGCGTGCTACACGCATATCAGAGCCGTTGGCTAGCTAGCCGAGTAGGATATTTCTAGGGTCTACCGTTGTGATGAGCGCTTTTAGCGAGAGCCAAAGGTACTCATGAGGTCGTCACGGCCAGCGAGCTGGGTAGGTAGCTACCTTGCTAGCTACATTATAAAACTGGACTTTCACTTTACAGTGAGAACTATTGTTTGCATTTTTCCCACTGTGGTAATTTAGTAAGTTACATCGAAATTTAAAAAAAATGCATTTCTGTGTTAAAAGTTCAAGTGAAGCTACAAGTGATTTGGATAATGTTTCCCCTGAGCAGAGCATGTGACAGCTAGCCTAGTTAATAATATGCATAGATTGTTAGGTAATTATTTACAACGTCTTTTGAAATGGATTGATTAACCAGACAAGCAAGCACAGGGGCATCCCTGCTGAAGTGTGTGATAATGATCTAATGTCTTGGTAATTACAGGGAGTATATATGTCTATGTGTGCTACATGTTAACCAGCGCTCAGGCATTGAATAACATAGGTCAAAATATTATGAAATGTTCCATTAGGTTCTATCACAAAGTATCTGTCATAGCACATTACAGATTTATTTAATTATGTGTGCTTTTTTCTTTGTCCATTCCCAAGGAATCGTGTAAGGTAAGCAGACACTACACGATGACAAGGCCAAGCCACAGCGAGCATGTCCTGCAGCAGCTTAACAACCAGCGGGAGTGGGGTTTTCTGTGTGACTGCTGCATTGCCATTGGGGACATCTACTTCAGGGCCCACAAGGCCGTACTGGCAGCCTGCAGCTCCTACTTCAGAATGATGTTTATCAAGGACCAGCAGGCCATGGCACGCCTCAACCTCAGCAATATGCAGATCAGTGCAGAGTGCTTTGATCTTATCCTGCAGCTCATGTACCTGGGCCGAATCATGGTGGGCCCCTATGAGTTTGACGAGCTCAAAGCTGCCATGGCCTACCTGCAGATGTATTATATCCCCGACTCCCTGGAGGACCTCAAAGATCTTCGGAGTTCCAATCTCACACCGTCGTCTTCGTCCTCTTCCTCGTCTTCCTCCTCCTCATCATCATCCTCCTCAGCTGCGGGGTTGCTCGGGGGGAAAATGATGTTTGGGGTGCGTATGTACGAGCAGCAGCAGCAGCGGCAGGCGGCGGCAGGGGCGGAGGGGGAGCGCGTGCAGCAGGCCACCAGCTCCACCCCCGCCCTGCAGAGCATCAGCAGCACCGTCGGGGGCGGGGGCAAGCCCGTGGAGGAGGTGGTGCTGCCCTTGGCCCTGCCCCACGTCCTGGCCCACGTGGCCGACAGCATGGCGGAACAGCCCTGCGACCTGCGGAAGAAGCCGTCTGGGCGGAGCTCCAACATGAAGGAGCGGCCCCGCTTCGGCCGCACGTACACCTGCGACGACTGCGGCTTTGTCTTCAGCTGCGAGAAGCTGCTCATCGAGCACATCCTTACCTGCACCAACCGCAAGGCCTTCCATGCCCCCCGGGCCAGCGCTGGGGGCGACAATGACTCAAGCAAAGCGGAGAGCTCTGCCTCTGAAGGCTCTGATGACCATGGCGACATCTGCAAGGTGGAAAGCGACTGGCCTGACCACAAGTCGGACACGGAGACCTTCAACAAGGAGACTGTGATCAAGTCAGTGGGAGCGTCACTGGATAGTAAGTCAAAGTCAACTAGGAACACCATAATCATCAAAGTGGAGCCAGAGGAAAGCTCAGAGCTGGAGATGGATGGGATAAAAGTGGTCCAGGTAGGAGAGAGCAGCTCAGAGGCCTGTAGCACCATTAACGCCCAATTTGATGATTCTGTAAAGCACCATAGCATCTTCGACAAAGATGAAGAGGTGGGTATATCCGGCATGGAGGACAGCAACGATCCTTTCGAGGCACACATGTCCACTAGCGAGGAAAAAGGAGCCGGGAAAAGGGTGCGGCGGATCAAGGAGGAGAAGCAGAGCGGCGTGTACTTGCCATGCGAGCTCTGTGGCACACTGCTGACGGAGGACGACCAGTCCGCCCACTACATCTCCAGCCACATGAGCAACATATGCGCCTGCGGGAAGTGTGGCCAGATCCTGATCAAAGGGAGGCAGCTGCAGGAGCACGCCGAGCGCTGCGGGGAGCCCCAGGACGTCGAGACGGACTCGCTGGGGGACGACTCCCTCTCCGAGGACAAGCAGACCATGGAGGAGGCCCTGCTGGAGGGTGACATGGGCTTCGAGGGCGACCTGGGCGGCAACTGCCACGTGTACCGGGACGCTTGCCTGGCCTTCCGCTGCCCGCACTGCGGCCTGCACTTCGAGAGCGAGAAGCTGGTGGTGGAGCACATGATGAAGTGCCCCGAGCAGGAGCTGTTCCGCTCAGCGCTGCTGGAGGAGAGCGAGCGCGACCACCGGCGGAAGCACTTCTGCAGCATCTGCGGGAAGGGCTTCTACCAGCGCTGCCACCTGCGGGAGCACTACACCGTGCACACCAAGGAGAAGCAGTTCACCTGCCAGACCTGCGGCAAGCAGTTCCTGCGGGAGCGGCAGCTGCGGCTGCACAATGACATGCACAAGGGCATGGCGCGCTACGTCTGCCCCGTCTGCGACCAGGGCACCTTCCTCAAGCACGACCACGTGCGCCACATGATCTCCCACCTGTCGGCCGGCGAGACCATCTGCCAGGTGTGCTTCCAGATCTTCCCCAGCAACGAGCACCTGGAGCAGCACATGGATGTGCACCTGTACATCTGCGGCGTGTGCGGGGAGAAGTTCCGCCTCAGGAAGGACATGAGGAGCCACTACAACTCCAAGCACACCAAAAAGTTATAAAGGGAGAGGACGCTCTTTTTACTAACGCGCGTGGTTGTTTTGTATGTAGGTGTGTGCGTGCGCGTGTGCGTGTGTATGTGTGTGTCTCTGGTACAGAAGCCATAAATGTGACAACAGTAGTATTCACCTGAACACCAAAAAGCAAACTCTATAACATGCACTTCAAAATTTGTATGCATCGTTTAAGTATGCTGTATGAATTTTGCATAAAGGGAGCTAGCAACACAGGCTGTAATATACATGTTTGTGTTTTTGTTTTCCCTCTGTTATTAATATACATTTCATATGGTGCAGGAATAATTTGGGATGTCCCATTCTGTTACATACAGGGCACAGCAGGTATATTCCTAGGCTTAGTTCTTTCATGGATAGAGGGCTTATATTGTAGTTACCAGTATAGACCAGGCTGATCTTCCCCTGTTGGCAGTTGCAGATGTTTAGTGGGTTGTATTTTATTTATTTATTTATTTTTCTGGTTTGCAAGAATTGTATTTTGTTGCCAAAATGGGATAGAATTTTCTGTTTCAGTTTGTTCTCTCAATCACAGTGAAACAGAAGCCATGCGATTGTGGTTACCAGACTTTTCACTGCATCAGAAATGCACATTAACGGAGTGATGGTTCAGAGGTGCACCGTCCAGGAGTGCCCAAAAAATTTACGTTAACGGGTAAAATTTTGAATGCGAGTCTCAATCAATTTAGTCCTCTACAATTAGTTTTATTTTCAGAGTGTATAGTTTTTATTTGAAAGTTTTTTTTTTTTCTTTCACCAACATGTTAAACATAGATTTTGTTAATTCTTGCCTTTATGATATCAGTTGGACCTGACGTGACATGTGGTCACATGGTTTGCTGATGCAAATATGCAAATGGTCACCACCCCCTTTTCAAGGTTTGATGCTCCTGGATGGGCAGTGTAGAGCTGGAACTCGGTAAGTGTGGAAAACAAACGATATAATCATCCTTTATGTGAAAGAAAGAAGGTTTTGTCAGGCCTGTACACATAGTTCAGCTAGAAAACTAAGAAAACTATGATAATCTTATGAAAGGTACAGAGACATTTTAAATGAACAATCAGGTGAAACAAGTGCAGCTACAGCTCTGGTTGAGAAAGAAAAACACTAGAATCCCTGTGTTTGGTTTCAAGTCTATAGGGAGCCAATGTAGCCGGATGCACGTTCTCTTTGTATTTTAGCAATCATTCATTCTCTTCACTTCTTCAAATGATTGTATAACGGCAAATGTCTTTGTTCTTTTGCAAAACACTTCTCTTGTTTTCTTTTGATTATGTTCTGAGCCCTGATTGTTTTCCAGCATGCTTTCTGTGTTTTGCTACCACTCTGCAGGCTCTGGTGCTGATTAAGGCAAGGAAAACTCCTGAAGCATCCGCAAAATGCCTGAAAATTTCAACTTGCCGATTTGTTCCGTGATATGCATCAGCTCTTTGCAGCATGTAATGAATTAACAGTACTTAAAGGAGATCCTTAAAGCTGTATTTGAGTCGTCATGTATTGTACCAGACCATTGACTATGCTTTGACATGATTGGCTGTTTGGTGTTAGTCTATGCAACAATAATATGAAGTACTGAACCCCAGTATAGGCCTTATAGCATTCTAGCTTTTTACTAGAATTCTTAAAATACTGTAGTATCCCCTGCCCTGCACCCACCTGCCCAACAGAAAAAAAGATGTAGGGGATAATTTGAATGCATATAACCATGAAAGCTTTGAAATGGATAACCCTTTAAATTTTTAAAGAACTGTACAAAACTGACCCAGGATGGTTGAGTTGAACTCATTTGAACTCATACTGTGTTATGTCATGTGTCACAGGTAGAAATTATTTGGGCCTGAGCTCAGTCATTATTATGAAGATAGCATCGAGGGATATTTAATTTGAGAAATAATATAACAAGCTTTAAAGTACCTCAAACAAGAAAACCTGCTGAGGTTTAAGGATATTAATAAGGTGCTAATTTGTAGCATTCACAAGTTTTCACTTTAGCATTCACTTGTTTTACAAGTGTCTTCTCAATGAAAGTCATTGAATAAGATATTGGTATCATTCACAGTGCAGTCCTGCATAGTTTTGTTTAAGGTTCGCAGACATGAGCAGTAGCTTATACCTGCTGTACAAGAACAGGTGTGTACTATGAGTGGAGGCAACAATAAGCTGCTTAGCTTTGACCGAGTGTCCATGGGTTGGAGAATGACATTAGGGCAGTATTACTCCTGCGCATCAAGAGTAATACCCAGCGTGCCATGGCCAGTATGTTCTTTTGTTTATGCAGTTTAGAGAAATAATTGCCGGGAGTCAGGAGTAAACAAGCAGGCAGCTGGACTGAAGTGCTTGGCTTGCTTGGCTCAGCTGACAGGGCAGCGCACTGAATCGGCTGGAATAAGCATGCTGAATTGTCCCATAACCCTGGCACCTTCCCATATACCCCCTCCCCCGCCAACTCTGATTTAGTCTGCTCCATAATCTGCCGCTCCCATGCGAACCATAAATAAACCCCAAAGTCATCCAGCTAGTTTGTCTAGTCAGCCAACCTGAGTGACATCCACTGGCAATGTCAATGAGCGGAACATCACCATGCTCCTGCTGCTGCATTTGTTATTATTTTGTGAATGGGCAAGACGTTCTGACTGAATGCAGCAAGCAAACAAACATGATACATAGCTCTTGGATGTAGTAAATATCGAGCGCAATGATTGTGTTCTTGTTTGTGCTCCTTTTAGTTTCTGGCAGCCTTTGAGCAAGACAAAAGTGATGTAAGCAAAGCCGAGGTGGTGTTCTTTTTTGTTTGTAAAATGCGTCCTGTTCATCTTCACATAGTTTTAAAGGTGGCAGATTTTGCAAAAGAAAAAAAAAAAAACGAAACCAAGTATTTCTAACAAGCACCACTAACATGGTTTTAACATGCTGTTTTCTGTTTCTTGCTGAATTGTTTTTCTCGCTAATGTTTATTAATAATTGTTTTTCCTATGTGTCTGTAACCAAAACTTCTGATTTCGTGAAAGCATCAACTGTAGGGGGCAATGTTTCAATACCCATTTTAAAAAATCCATACAGTTATTATTATAGTCTTACAGCTATTAATATTGTTGTGTTATCATTTGAGAATTGGGATCCAAGCTCAGAGAAACGGAGACGCATGGTTGTTTGAAAGACTTTATTCAGTTGTGAGGTCAAACATGTATCTTTTGTTTGAATTGTATTTTTTTTATTACCTGCAATAAATGTTTTAGTTAAAAAAAGATATCTTTTCTGTTTTCCAGGTAGTGGAATGAATGAATTTTGCATGGTAGATAGAATGTTACTGCCCAGAGCAGCTTTGTGTTGCAATTGAGAAAGACCTTGCCACATACATACAATGCATTGACATACAGCCAGTGACTGAGGGGGAGACAGAATCATTCCAGGTTGTATGGTACTGTACCCTTGAGCATTGAATGGCTGTATTTTCTTTGAAGTCACTCTTCCGCAACCTGGTCTAAGGATTCTATACACATGACATATTTATTTATATATGACATTCACCATTTCCCACAGATTTTACAGGGATCACCTAAGCTCACCCCATCAGTGTGTTCATCTCGCTAAGACACCATTGACGGCACCTTTGAAAATTACGTTTTTGTTATCGTTATTTTTTTGGCACATCCAGCCATTACGATTGTTTTGGTTGTGTTTAGCAGGTAGTCTCCTGGACTGACATTGGGTTGGGGAATGGAGCGAAAGGAGGTCTGTGTTCGCCTCCTTAGTGCTTCCCTCCATGGCCGTGTCCGGGCCCATGGCCGTGTCCGGGTCCATGTCCATGGCCGCCTCCTCTTCCTCCTCTGCCAGCTGCTCCTCCTCCTCTACCCCCTTTCTCTCCTTTCTTGCCCTTGCCTTTATTCTGTAAGTCCCCAGAGAGAACAGGGTGAAACCAGCTGGATGCCCCTGCAGGCAGGGGAGTGTCCTCCTTCGTTCCCCTCTGAGACACCGCCCTGTCAGCCCTCTCAATGTGCTCTCTTGTAAATCTAGAATATTGCTTCTTATGGACTGGATTAGAAGCATTTCTGACAAACCACAACCAGAAGTTGCTAGAATAGTCTTCTATTTTTAACACAACGCAAAGAACATCAGTTTTTATGTTTTGTCTCAATGTTTGAATTTAATTGTCATGAGTTGTGTAGACTTGAATGAAAAAAATGAAATATTGCCCTACATATAGTGCTATAGAACTGTGGGAAGAGCTCTTACCTTTCCTTTGCCCTCTCCCCCAGAGCCCTAGGAGGAGAATGAAAGAAGAAAAAAATACTTATTTGCTTGCTTTTGAAGGAATGAGTCCTGGGGATTGTTGAAATGGCTAGTAAATGTTAACCACAAGCTATTCTGAAGACTACACCTCCCTTATTTAAAGATGCCAATCGGCATCAGCACAATATGAATTCTAAAGCTCTTAATTCTGAAGGCGATGCCACACGTTCCCACACACATAAGGAGCAACATTAGCAATGCATTAATGTCGGAGAAAATTGTCCCCATTTCCCCTGACCTCTTACCTCGTCAGAGGAGTCCTCTTCCGCAGCAACCTGCTCAGTCTGACGGAAAAGAAAGTTGAACAGGTCGCTATTTAATTTATGGATATGCACATCTAACATTGTATTTTTGTGAACCATTTTACATAAATGCTGTCAAGAAAAAGGTATAGCTGTATAGACATATCATCTTAACTATATACAAATTGGCTGGGAGTAGTACAATGGCATAAAAAACAAGATAAAAGATTGAGATACCCTTACTGTATACAGACACATACCTACACATACCTACCTGCACATTCATGCGCACACATACAATTACAATACACCAGTACAGAAAATTTTATGTGTATGCCTTTCAGAATAAGTTAGTGGTAACATTTCTGTTCTGTTCATGTTTCTAACATAATTATGGACTGCAGATATAGTGACCAGGTATGAAATAATGGAGGACTGGCTGTAACAATGCATTTTTGTATTTCTGTCATATGAATCAAGGTGGTTTTCTTACCTCAGGCTTCTCTGTAAACAAAGAAGAGAGCTGTTAGAGACTGTTTTCATGCACTACATATCTGACAGATTGCCAGAGCCTTTGATTGAACATAAAACTTCTGGTTTAAAAGACTTTGAGAAGGCAAAGAGGGACTTCCATTTCAAAAAATATGCTATCATCAAGTACTGATTTACCGCATGATTTACCTGCATTCTGAACTGTGATCGTCTGAACAGATGTGCAGAAAGCTTGCTATCTGTTGGTACAATGCTATCTCCACTGGTTGGAACAGAGATTACAGCCACTTACCTTCACTCATACTGAACTTCTTAGAGAGGTATCAACAGAAAAATAACGCAGCTGGACCTGTAGTCACAGAGTAAATATAGCAAATGGGGTATATTTATTCTAGCAAATAGGTTTGCAATATCTGATTCCTCACAGACACACAAAAATCTAAGGCTAAACTAGTTCTAAACAGAACCTCTCTCAGAACTTTTTGCCTCTACCTCCACCTTCCTAAGAACCCATCAATCTGGCTTTTTAAATGGATGTGGATGCATGCAGCTCCTCATAACATTTAAGTGTTGGTTTTATTAAACTGTTCAATAACTCATATTTGTAACAACACTTTATTTTTTCAGTAATTAACAATTGTTTTAGTAGCTGTGACATCTGGAGCCTTTACAACAAACCTGTAAAAATTGTAGAACTACTATAAACATTTTACACATTTGCATCAAACGAGAGATCAAGCAGGAAACACATCTCACCTGGTCTTGTAGCTTGGCTGGCTCTGCTAAAGTTGTTTTTTTCAGTATTTATAAGACACGAGATTGGGTAAGGGCATGTTGAAAACCACACCCTTTTCTGGTTTTGAGACCAATTAATGGGCAGGTCAGATATTTAATGTTGGCAGAGAACCAAAAAGATGAACAACATGACAATTTGATTCATTCTTTTGATGGCGTGACATCGATGTAAGAGCTTTGTGCATGCTCTGACTTACCTGTCTAGCAGACATGATACTCTAAATCTTGTCCATGGTCGTGTAACATGACACGTTGCAATGTTCCCTGCATAAATAATACACATAGTATATGAATCAAACATGCAGAAAGACTTTGAAGAAGTAGGTGCATCTGGCTTTAATCATATTACATTGAGAGGATTGGCTACATTTGAATTTCTTTACTCTTCTGCCTCTTCAGTGATTAAATATTGGTTATGGATTTAATATAACATGTCATATAACGTGACATTGATTGAAGGAAAAAGGTGATGCCTCAAATTCTGTTGCATATGAAATGATCATGCCAGTTGACCTACAACCTATAATTACATCTAGAACCAGCCTGAAATTTCAATTCTGGGAAGAGAAATGAAGAAGACGAAAAAAAAACAGAAGAAGCAGTCATGAATGAAAAAGCCTCAAGGCAATACAGGTAAACATCACCCCCAGTTGCAGTGTTGAAACCATAGTACTTATTCTTACATGTAAAACATCTGCCTGATTCAGCCACGCCCTGTCGTCTCCTCCCCTGCAGAAAACATGACCTGATTGCTAAGGTAAAGGTATGAGGGAGGAGAAAGGCCTCAGGTGGTGGCTGTCAGTTGTAAATGGGAGGAGATCAAACCAAGTGAAGCAATGCTGTTAATCCTGTTGTAGGGAGTTTCTGTGTACAATGCATCTGGTTACCTCAAGGACAGCTGCGAGCATAGGAGAGTACAGCAAAAAGCAGTTGTTATCAAGCCTGTAATGGATGGTGCTCCAGCACAGAATCTAAGAGCTACATGATGTGGTCAGGCATTTCCTAGGCAAAACAGCTAATATGCATGGTAATGGATAGAGTGAGCCAAACCTCACACTTTGTCTTAATGTCTCACACCCATACGTACTGAGTCAGTAGCTTCCACCCTCCACCCTCCAAGCTCCACCTTCTTTTCCTTGAAGGAACCTTAGGTGGAAAAAAGCAAAAAATCTAAGCATTAGATCAGACAATTGAGGAAAATTAGCTGGGAGACAGTTATCTGGGAGACCTGACATGTACGCACCATGCTGAGAGGATACTCCGGCAAGGATACTCCCTGATAAACATTTATCCAAGTCAAATCAAGCAATCAGATGTTTAAACATAAAACAATGTTTTCAAACACACCAATTCAAAGTTAACGTTAAGTTCATCGGTAATACAAGGAGGCAATGTTTCAGTAGAAAGAAAGATGGACTTTAGAGGAGAGGCAGGACTGCAAAGAATAGGTACAGTAGAAAACACCGCACACACAGCGCATAGGCCATGGCCAGTACTGGTTTTGAGAGAATTCTGCCCTTTTCCTTATACTTCTCAAATTACGTAACGATATAAACCGGACACGTACAAATGAGCATGGGGTATGCCGGGTAATCATTTGATGCTGAGGTGAGCTGCAAGACTGAGTCTTGTTACTGAGGCTGTTATGTGTTGCATGCACATTATACTCTCTGATTAGATCATAAATGTACAGAAATGTGGTCTATCGGCTCCTCGTGCAGAAACATGCAGATTGCACACACCTATTGTACCTCACCTGTCACTCAGATAGAGCTCAGACAGGGACTAACTAAAAAGAACATCACTGACTCATTGACTGTGCTTGTACATTGCTCTGTTGTATTTCATGTATATTCGTTATTCTTTGTCATGCTATTAGACCAATTGCAATGAACTTTAGTCAAGACAAGAAATACCTACAGTACAAAGGGTAGTAGCAGGAGTATTCTTAGAAAGATACAGATAAATATTGACACTTTGTTCAGGCTTGCGCATACACATGCATATTGAAAATACTGACCTCTTCAGTTCATTTCAATACATTCCAAGATATGGAAAATATGGCTTTCAGAGTTCTGCAATTAATGCTACAGGAAAGTCAAGAACATGGCTCTAGTTGCAACTTGCTAGTCATTTCCAGAATACAGTACATGTTAAAACTGTAATTGTTCAAGAAGAAACTTGGCATTACTGTGTTGAATCCAAGAGCACACTCTGTTGCCAGCATTCATGTCATACAGTAAGCCCTCCCAATGCAGTAACAAACTCTTCCTGTAGGGCAGGAATGCTTTGCGGTTTCCATTCTACACATTTTCACCTGCGTCGGCCGTCTGAGTCTGCCTATCTGGCATAGCTCAGTAACTCGTGTGTTCCATATTTTCAACCTGATGCGGTTTCACAGATCCGGTTTTGGAATCCTGTTTTTTTTTGAGGGGCGAACCGGGCAAACAGGGCTTTTTGTTGACACTTTGGCGCAGGTTGGAGAGGCTAAAATGTGGCTGAATAATTCATGAGTCCTGGCTGATTGAGAGCACCGTTGCTGATGCTCCGATGTGCTGCAGGAAACAAATGCAGCTCAGCATAGCTGTTAGCCACGGAACGGCATGGACACGCTGTGTCCTCTATGTTTAGAATCTCAATTCCGGATCATGCATGTTATGAGCTGCCTTGTTCTCACACGCACTGCTTGTAATGTATTCTTGGTGCCTAGGGTAGAGTTTGCACAGAAGACCTTAATGCATGATCACCATTTCCATAACCTCCAGCCTATCACATATAGCATGCATACTGTGAGTTTAAAAATTTGTTAGCATTTGTCAGCATCTGTTCCATCCTGTAGACAGGATGGAAATACAGGGAAATAGAGAAGACATTTTTTTCATCTTGCAGGGAAGCTTCCAATAGGATTCTGTTTTCTGCTTTGTGTAGAACTCTCCCCGACTGAGTTTTGCTCATGATTAATTTCTAAAGCAGCTGGGTTGAAACAAGGAAAGATTAAGATGGCACGTCAGCTCCTGGTTTGGCAGGTCCTATTGGATGCTCATGTTTCCGATATCTCTTGCTGTGGTCTCTACTGTGGCCAGACTTTAAAGGGTTTAAAAGCAGTGTAGTTTCTATGTGAGGATGATTCTCATTTAAAACAGTCAGATACATGTATGCCTTTCCCCTCAGATATATGAGCTGAAGTAATAGCTAGGGAGTTGTCAAACAGCACAGCTGCGGTGTGTTGCCATTCAGAGTACACTGGACCTATGCACACCAGACCATGACAGAACATCAGGGTATTACATATACAATGTGCTTGTTTGTGAATAGCTTTAGAATTTATGTTTTTTTTTTCCTCACAAAAAAAAAAAAAAAAACTGTATTTAACCAAGGAGTGAAAGATTTCTCTATTCCCATTGGATGTTTGTGTCCCCTCTGACTTCTTGCCTTGCTCTCTAATGTGGCCAGATTTTAAAGTTTTAAAAACAGGGTACTTTCTGTGTGTCCCACTGGATAAGCACAAGTGTTCATCCTTGTTTGGTGTCCGTTTTCAAACTGTTGGAGAAGACAGCCCAGGGTCTGGGAGTCTCCTTCTCGCACAGTAATACCCATGATAACATTGACTTTCATTCACAAGAACCTGCCCTTCAGCTTCTACGGCTATTAATTATCCAACCACTCATGCCCAGACTACACCTCACATTCAACAGAGAAATCTTGGATAAGATTCATAACAAATCAAAGCTCTCCCCATTCAGTAGTTGGTAACATTTACTACACAGAACTGGCATAACGATGGGCATCTACAGCCGTCTCTCAGGTAAAGGCTCAATCTTTAACCAGTATAAAGATATCCAAACTCGTTACAGTAGTGCTGACTATTCATACCAAGTTTGAATTAAGATCCACAATATTTTCGTTTAGCCAATGACTGTAACAAGTAAGGAGTAGCGTCATGCAGTTGCATTTCTTCACAATGGATGATTACTGGCCCTTCATCTGACCGCCAAGTATTCAAGAATTTTACCTTGCAAAGAGGATTGCGTTCCTTCAAAGCAGTGCAGAAATTAGGGAACTTCTCCCTCTAGCGTTCAAATTCAAGCACGACATATTTAGACATCCATCCATAAAGAATGTTTTATATCTGGGAGACGAAGTTTCATCCGTCACCCTGACAGCTAAACCGTTTCACATCCAAAGGCTTTCACCATGGCCTACCGTTATATTCCAGGTGAATGTTGTATACGACTCATGGCTTTAAATTCAATCAGTTACATGCAAGTTACACGTTCTTAGTTAGGTTCAGTTAATACAGTTAGTTAGCGTTACAATATGATCTGATGTTGGCTAGCTAGGTAGCCAACAAACAACAGTTAGAAAACATTATTTTCATTTGAAAATCAAACAAGCAAAAACTGTTTTATAGTCAAACAGCTAGATAATTACAAAAATTTGTGTGAATGGTGCCACCCTTGTTTTTGTAGTGTGTGAAAATTAGTTGAAATATCACTTTACATAGTTTTGGCCGTATGTAGAAAAACTAGCTAATGTAGCTATGTTGTTAGCTAGCTTAGTTAACTGTGAGTACCTGAATGTATGTGATGAATTCGGTAACGGCGATGATATATGTACGTGGAGGCTGAAATGTAAAGCAAGTTAAGCATACATGCCTTTCCTAGTCTTAAATGTGGCACTTTCCACGAAGGCCGAGATATGGACGAACACGCATACCCATATGAAGATATGACAATGTGTAGCGAAGAGGAGGAGGCCGCTTTAGCATCTCAAATGGTAACGTACTGTAGCTGAGTACACAGCTTGCCTTTTCCACCGTGCAGTTATGTCCAACCTTTGCTAAGATATAAGTGAGTTTTGGATGCATTTGACCAAATGCTTACTGTAACTTGCACAACTAGAAATTCTCCAACTTACTCTATTTTAAGAATGTCAATTTAGTGTTGCAAATGAGATAAGTGGATGTAACCAACCAAGCGAAACCAAGAAGAGCACGCTCCCTCTGCATGATATATTATTGTGGTCCCCTTCTGAAATGAGAAATGTGGTCCCTTTCTGAAATTTTTGTGTTGTCATATTATGTCCTACCCTTATAGATTCTGATTAATGTTTAAGTATCGCCATATTTAGGGGAATTTATATTCAGGTTTTCTAGTACATTTTCAGGGTATATCCTGCCTGTTTGTTTTCCTCCTCTCTCCATGCATTCTTGAAATGCTTCAATTAAGAGTGTTTTCACCCTTAAGATTAAGTCCGTAGAAATGTATGCAATGTGAAGGCTCTGTAATATGAAACAGAGCGTTGGGATGGAGTCCTTAAGCTTCATCAAAGGGGCCCCTGTCCGTATCCCTGAAGCACTCTGGGAAGACTCCCAAGTATGCAAGTCACAAGCTTTTAAATTTGCCTTCTGCCTTTGAAAGCAGTCTGTACCATTTGTCTGCCCAGTCCATTAGCATGTGGGGCCACCAGAGAAGACTGCATGCCCTGCATGTGGAATCGTGGGAAATAGCGAGGGTTCCCCTTCACCCCTCAGCAGCACCAGAGCCCTCCCCTCCCAAACACACACACACACACACACACACACGCACACACACACACACACACCTACCCACACACACTGTTCATAAATACAGGCAAAACAAATGTTAAGGTAATGGTGTGTGCGTGTGTTTGTGTGTGTGTGTGGCTACCTCCACCTTATACATGTTATACTGGAGTGTGACAAGTGGTAATAGAGCAACGAAAAATAGAACAGTACTTTTATTCAGCTTGGAACTGTAATCTTGCTTTCTTCTGTCCATTTAAGATATAACCTTTTGTATGCGTGTACACTGCAGTTTCATTTGTTATGTATTAACACATTTTTTCTGCATATCAGTGAATTTTACAGCTGATTGGGAGGAATAAGTCTCCTTTTGATACTTTTATATCTCTAAGTTTATTTTGCTTTATGGAATTTAAAGAGGACTCGATGATATGGAGTGGTCTATGGCTAGTCATGCTCTGTGAACAGTGTCATGGATTCATCATTGTATTTTTCTGTTCAGTATAAGCAGACAGCATTTCAGTGCTGACATGGAGTTAACAGTGTTTTGATGTGTTACGGTAACTCTGTGTCCCTTTAAATCCTGTGAAGGGGGGGGTGTGGTGGGGGGCAGCCAGAGTGGTGAGTAAGGGAACGGCGGACAGAGGGAGGAGGGGAATGGCTGGGGAAGGGGGTGTGAAGGGTAATTTTAACCGAGAGCAAGTGCTCGTGAGAGAACGAGCGAATGAGCAGGCAGGCGCTGTGAAATGCGTTCGCAGGGGCGCTCTGTGCATTTGTCAGGCTTCTTGGCTGGCAGCCCAACTTGGCTTTTTGTAATCAAGGCATGATCGCAGACTCCATGCAGCTCCCCGCGCCTCTCCCGGCTGCCTCGCGTTTGGAAGGAGCCCAGCTTTCGCCGATGACATCCAAAATGCACAGACCTGTGAGTGCCTTTCCCTCCCTCTCTCTCTCCCTCTCTCTCTCCCCCTCTCACCCTCTCTCCCTCTCTCCCCCTCTCTGTCTCGTTCTTTCCCTCTCTGTGTAAAGATTGTCGCCGTTTAAAGGAATACAGAGGCTGGGCCAGATGCAGGCTCTCAGAGCCCGGCCGTTCTCGCCTGCGCTGCTTCTTTTTCCCCCTGCCGCTGTCTCGCTGACGGCGTGGACGCGGGGTGTCAGATAGCGGGCTCGGATGAGTGGTCCTGCCAGCCATTGCTCCGGCGGCCTCTGCCTCTGCCTCGGCCCCGGCGCCGTCGGCTGAGCGTCAGAGCCTCTGCGCGCGCGTGAGCCAGCCGCTGCGGGTTCAGGACCTGCCCGCCTCTCAGGGGATCCTGCAGAGAGCACAACTATGTAGGGGTGCTATTCTCACTCTGCCCCCCGCTCTCTCTCCCCCCACCCCCCCCCCTCCACCACTGCTGCGTCCCTCTCTGCAGCGACGACACAGTCTGTCTTTTACCCCTCTGACGGATGTTCACGCACTCCTCGCACTCCGCCTGGTCTCCTGGTGCGCCTCTCCTTTTTCCTAAAACGGTGTGTCAAGGCCTGGAATGGTGGGAGACCCCGGTGAGCAGAAACTCTCAAGCAAAGTTTAGTTCAGTCACGTAGCATAGCACACAGTCTTTGTAAGTTCAACTTTTCTGGATGTAATTTGCATTGGGTTATGTTTGTGTTCTGTTCATAGCCTATTTTTTGATGTTGAATACTTGTTTTGGAGTGTACATTCAAAACAAAATGCTGTCCATCAGCAGTCAGTATTTTAACAGTACTATGTTGTCAATACTGAATATATATTTTGATAGTGCATAGTGCCAGTAGCTCTCTGCTGTGTTTGATCTCCTCCCATCTTTGGGGTTTTTAAAAAATGAGACCGCAAACCAGCTCCGATGGTCCAAATCCAAAATACCAGACAGTGTCATTTCAATGCTGCAGAACTCGAATTGACGGGCGCCCTTTTGAAAATAGCAGCGTGGAGCCGCGTGGAAGGATCTGAATCCAGCCCGTAGATGAATCACTGTCCCGCTTTGTGACACATGGACGGTATCCCTCCACCCGGCGGGGATACTCTTTTGTCGTCGCTGTGGCGACAGCGCGTGAGTGGCAGCCTCGCTGTGTCCCCTCCCCTCCCGTCGGGCAGCCCGGCCGTCTGCCTCGTGGCGCAGATGGTCCCTTTTAAACCCGCGGTGACGCCGCCGCGTGGGCCGAGGGGCTGTGCCCAGCTCGTGCCCGGAGGCGCGCCGTGCCTGTCGGCGGGGGCTTCCCTCGCGGCGGCTCCCTCCACCGCGCCGCTTACGCAGCATCTGTCTGCGTCTGAGCCGTGGGGTGGCGTCTCGCTCTCAGAATGGCGTTGCCAGCTCGTGGGATGCAGTGGTGGAGTTCTGCTAAGAGAAAAGGGGGCAAGTCATTTGTATGGTGGGTTGTGCTTCTGTGGTGGAATACTCAGAAGAGTGGAAAATAGTTGTAAGTCTTCCATTGATGAGCGTGTGCTCTCTGGCACCTCTGTCCTAATGATGTGAAACTTTGGGATTGTCTAAAATTCTTTCTTAAAATTTAACCTCAGTTTAACCTGAAAGTATACCCTCATTCTCTTCCATCAGAGAGCGCTCATGAAGAGATACTGTATATCTGCGATGTGGAAGCAGATTATACCCACAGGATAACAGCATGCATAGCTCTGGGGACCAGGTCATTTTGCTGCAAACCGGGGCTTTACTTAACCGTAAAGACCATATTGCTTTGGCTGTTAGCAAAGGAGGATTATCAGGGCTTTATTGTTAACCTTCATGATACACATGAGGTTTGACAGCAGCCTTTGAGCTATGTCATTTGCCATCTCAGTATCCTTCGCCATGCATGCGTGTCGTATCGGTTTGTAGTTAATGCTTGGTGCGCAGAGATGAGAGAATCTTGTGCACTTGAGGAATCTTGTCTGTAGGTTCCCCATGAGCACCGGGAGCATCGTCTGGCCTGGCGCAGGAGAGCGAGTTGAAGGTGTTTGTCTCCTCAGATCTGACACCCGCCTGCGTGGGAGTGCGACTGAAGTCAAAGTGGCGTTTTTATCCCTACATCAGCTGCGTGGAGTGCATGCCATTGGATGTGCAGTATGAAAGACGCCGCTCTTTGCCTTTCTGCACATGCACGTTTGCCTCAAAGGCAGTGCCCTGATCCTGCCGCTGTCACAGGATTTCTCCAGAAGAGCTGCGGATTAGAAGTGCATAAGGGAGAGTTTAAAAGCCTTATGCTCATCAGCTCCCAGGTGGCTCAGTGGGTGAGGCGCTGGTCTCGAGTGCAGGCGGAGCCACGCAGCCCGGGTTCGACCCCAGCTGTGTCGTTGTGGTGACCGGGAGCCTGGGAGGGACATATTGGCATGGTTCCCGCTGGGTGGTGGATGAGCATGTTGGCAGGATCTCTTCATCTCACCATCTCACCTGTTATTTGAGAGGTGCCTGCGAGTTGCTCAGATGACAGTGGAGTGCCTGTCCTCTGAATTAGTGTCGGCTTTAGTGTGTTGCGTGCCGTGGGGCTTTTAGTATGAAGAATAGCCATTGGCAGCATGTGAGCATATCGCAGCATTGCATTCGTCTCACTTTGGCGCTCCTGTGTGATGAAGTTGCAGAAGTTGTCGCGGTGAGGCCAGCCTAATGTGCAGGTGGCATTTCCAAACAGGGCTGCGTTTAGAGTAACAAGCACAAAACGCCTCTTTCACAGAGGCCTCTGAGGTCTTTGAATCAGCGTTGATGCCAGCCATGCTTGTTTTCATTCGTCAGACGGTGCCACACTTTGACATTGTCACACCACCACACTGCTCATTGGTACAGGGGCCCCCGGCCTCCCCCTGTCCTGCCCCACTGCCCCAGCACGCTCTCCGGAGTCCTGGAGGCGCGTGGCTTGCTCTGCTCTGGCCGGTGCGCGGGGCAAGTCTTCACTCCCCGAAGCATGTCAGATATGTGCCCTTTAGTTCGCCCCGCGGCTGTTTAAAGTGACAGCATTTCCAATGCGTCCTGAGGCCCACGCTGTGGAGGGGGGTAGACAGGAATGTGGCAGCTCGGAGTTGTGGGTACCACAGCAGGCGGTCGGGACGTTGCACGCAGGGTAAGGCCCTGTGAAGTTTCCCATGGCTCTGTTACCAAGCTGGACACCAGGAAGTGTTCCCTTGCATTGATTACTCTATTGGGTTGTACACAAATGCAGTGTAATACAGTGATCTCAGCTGTGTGGGTTCCAGCCTCTGGATCCTAGTGCGTCCTCCCAATTCAGTGAAATAAATGAACAGTAACATTTCATTTTGTTGTGATTAAGTCTAAGGGTCATTTGATTATGTGGATGGTTAGATAAGTAAAGCACAGTAAGATATTTGTAAATAATGAACGATTGCGTTTGCAATCATGGTAACCGTTGTCTGGAGTGCCAGCCTTCAGGCATTGAGCAGTCTGGCGTCAAGTGCAAATTAAATGATCTAGTTTTGAATGTTCACATAGCTTTTGTGCAGGAATGTTTATTGACTGCTGGAAAAAATCAATGTTGAGAGGCTTGGCTATCATAAAATGAATTGCCTGGTACCTTGGGGATTGGAAATAAAATGGAGCGATCAAAGCAGCAGTGGGGTTGGAGCGATACATGGGCAGTGGACAGTGCCAACCCATGCCTCTGTAGTTCTTCTTTGAAAAAAGGCAGCTGGAGATTCACAGCCATGAGATTTGGCCTGAGCTGCATGTAGCAGGGTAGGTCCCATTCTACTGTTCAGTCTCACAAATGATGTCATGGTGAATCACTTCCTTGTGGGTTAATTATAGACTGCTCTGTTTTTAGCACGAGAGGCTAATGTTAGCTTGCAGGCTAGCTCTCAGTTCAGATAACCTCAGCAGATATGAATACACCTCTGTTCACCAAATGCAAAAAGGCTCCTGAGCCTCCTCACATGAGCGTGATCTTCTGTTTAAAAGCCAGTAACGAGCCCTGTGGCGGACATGTGAGAACTCATCGAGGCTTTAATGAGAAGCATGAGGTGGTCCAAGGGAGCGTGCTTCTCAGAGCTGCAGTGCTGACATCATCAGGATTTTTTAGATGCTAGGCACTAGTGTTCCGTCATGGTAACTGACCCCACAGACCGTCCATCTGTAAGATTGTAAGGCTGGTCAGCTGAAACTGAGGGGGTGAAAGGTCAGTGCCCACACAGAATTAACATTCCAGGTACTAGTAATTTTCCTGTTAGAAAAATAGTTCCTGCAGAAGATTTAGATCGCACAATTCACCAGATTTCTACCCATTAATAAATCGCCTGTGTGAAATTTTGGAATGAACGTGTCTCAGGGTCTGCTAGCCAAATTAGTGGGTGTTCTGACATAAGCTTTTCTCTCTTGTTAACAATTTCCTTGCAGGGTGAAATAAGATGGATTTGTGTTTCACTGAAAAACCCTGCCCATTTGCTATTCCTATGCATAGAGTGTGAAACAAAATCTCGTCGTCATTGATACTGGTGTTTTGAATCTCAGGAATTTATTAAACTGGAATCACAGTGGGACAGAACTATTTACTGTGCAAAACAGAATGGGTTATTTAAAAAGGCTCAATTTCAGACTGCACTTTCATACAGTAGCTTCAATATAATGCGCAATACCCTTTGCTTGTATAATAAGTATTGTTACAATAATTGAAGGATAATTTCTGAATGAGGTAAGAAATGTCTGTTTTCCAAGTCCCTTACTTCACTCAAGGGGCATAGAAGCTCAGCTGGTGGAGCTGCTGCATATGATAATTAAATTCCTCCATTCAGTTTAAAAAAAACCGCTGCTTTATGCGTGCATAAGGGAAGAAAAATTTGGGTTCATGACTGCGAGGGAAAGCTCCTTCGACAAACGAAGGTACATAGAAGCAAGTTAGATACAATAAGGAGGCGCAAGTCCTCAGGTTTTTGCTTTGATGTATTTGTGTTGTGTGTATGTGTTTGCGTATGATGTTTTACACGTTTAACGCTGACCTAAAGCGCTGCAGGCGTGTAAGGTGACGACGGCCAGTCGCCGTGCCGCCCGTCGGTCCTCGTGCGTCCCGTGTTAACGCGTCATTTCTCCGCACTGTGGTCCGCAGAGCCCTACAGATGTCATGTTCAGAAAGAAGGAGCAGAAGGATGCGGAGCTGGACAAGAAGATCGAGGCCCTGCGGAAGAAGAACGAGGCCCTCATGAAGAGGTACCAGGTGAGAGGCCGCGGGTCCTGCCCCTCCACACTCGCCCCTTCCTTCTGCGACGTATGACATGGAAAAATCAGTGCGTTTACCGAAGGCTTCGTTTAAGACCGTTTTACCAGCGCTGTCTTCGGCATACAGACGAGGCAGAAACGGATGTAAATAACTGCACCGTGCCTATCTGCAGATCAATATTGTTGCGGACTCCACACGTTGAGTTGCCCAGTGGCTCAATGCTGGTAAATGGAGCATTTTATATGGACACAAAGAGCAGAAAAAACCTTGTGTGCAGCACATCTGAGATGCTGATAGCGGCAAGCGATCAATCCATAATTAAAAAAGCTGACTGAATTGGCTAACTATTGCACACTCTCTGGACAGAGAAGAGGACAGACCTTGTTTTGATCAGTAGATCTTAATTTTATTAGAAGAGAATATAGCTGCTGATCATCTGTTTTTTAGGCTTTTTTAATTTTAAATTTCATATTTGATCTGATCACTGATCAGATCACTTTTCATCTGACGATTCTGATCATTTTAAGTGATTGATTTTTATATCTGAGGCTCCTATAAGCAGAATTCAGTATTTTTTTTTTTTTGTAAAGTATACCTCATTTTTTGTAAGCTCAGAAAGTCAGTGTAAAGGATTTCATTATTATTTATTTGACTTGCCACCATAACTCTCCTCCTGATTCCATCATCTTTCCAATATGTTCTATTTTCACTGCATAGTTCAGTATTGTCAGGCTTTTTTCATGTCGATGTCTACATGGAGCACACTGAAAAATGAGCTGTTGAGGAGCTCAAGCCTCATAGCAGTTTATTTGTGAATATCTTGTCGGATGGTTAACTGTAAACCCACTCTTGTTTATCGCTAGATAAGAGGGAGTTCATTCTTTGGACCGAATTCACTTTGAATGTCTCGTCTTGACTTTGCCCCCTGGACTGGTTTGTCCTTCACAGGAAGTGGAGGAGGATAAGAAGAGGGCGGAGCAGGAGGGCATGGCCATGCAGAGCCGCAAGGGCAAAGCAGAGGACCTGACAATCACCATCAACAAGTCCACCAACGTATGTATCCCTCCCGCCACCAGGTGGAGACGTTCTCTTTCACCTGTCTGAAAAACAGGTGATGGCACAGATGTCACCTCACCTCATAGCCTGTTGGTTACGAGTCATGTCGTAATGTACTAGTTAAATTTAATGTGGGGAATAGAGCAGCAGAGATTGCTGCTCTCTCCTCATGATTCATGGTCTCCACCCAGGGACCCAAATGTACTCTCTGCCTCTCCACCCATAGCCAGCAGCAATGAGACGTGTTTTGGATTTAAGACGGTCACTCTGTTCCAGTGTTTTACTGTCCCCTCTTTATGTGTGCTGGAGCAGGAGGCCCGTGTTGTGACCAAGAAGCCGGGGAGCGGGGAGCCGCCTAGCCCGAGGGGGAGCCAGGAGCCCTCAGAGGCGGATGCAAACCCATTCAGCATGGGACGGGGCAAGCGGCGGCAGCTGCTGGTCACCATGACTGGCAACACGAAGGCAAGCACTATGGCTGAAGAGGAATCGCCTCATTTATCCTCTTATTAAGAAAAGCAGAAATGTACATGACTGTTCCATTTTGGTTTATCACAATATCGGATACTTTAAATCAGCCTGTAGTGCTGTTTGATAACACTTTTTTCATCAGTGACAATAGCGGGTCACTGCAGAAGTTACCATAAGAAAATAGAGAGGTTGTCCATCTTGGTGACAGATAGGCTGACAGTGTGCTTCCTTGACTGCAGGGCAAGAGGATTGTAAGTGAGAAGAGGGGGCAGACCTACCCCCATAGCCCAGGGGGCCTGAGGGACCTCACTGAAGAGGAGGAGGATGTTCAGTATGTCAGGAGAGGGAGGCATCACCAGCCCTCCAAAGCGGACGCAAGGTCTCAGGTGCGAGCCTCACCATCACAGACACCTGACGCATTCCACAACCAGGGACTGCAAGCCTGCACTAAAATGGGGCCTTTGTGCCGGCACCATTAAAGGCTGCGGTGTATCAGGAAGACAAAGGCGTGTAACCGTAGATAATCGATCAGACGCCTATTTTCTGGCTCGGCCGGGGCCTTTGGTGTGTTAGGGTATCCCCCCTTCCATCTCTCTCCCCCGTCCGCGTGCTGTTGCCTGGCAGCCCTCTCCCTCCGTCTGTCCCCTCTCATGCGGCACTCTTATTTTACATAGATGTCAGACGTCTGGGCGAGTCCCGCCCCTTTTCTGTTCCAGCACAAAAGCCGCAGGGCAGGGGGAGGAGCAGGGGGCGGTGATGAACTAGGAGCCGGGGGGCCTGGATGCGTCTGCGGCATGCCTGGCGCAGCAGCCGAGAGCGGCACGGCGGCCCTCGCGATGCATATTCAGAGCGCTGCGCGTCGGCCATAAATACACCTCGTTAGGCCCTTTTGTAGCGCGCTCCCTTTCATTCCTAATGAGACTGTGGGGAGACGCGTGAAGGCAGCTGCCTGCGTGCTTCCACCAAACGCATGCCGCATTCCTTGGTGTGTCCTCAGTCAATTTCCCACTCTGCTAATGCTTCAGCTGAAGTTCCTTTGTGTTCTGCCTTGCCCCGTCTTGACCTTCTGAAGGAACGGAATGTACTATGTGACAGTAGAGCAGTTGAAATTGTACTCCCTTTGCATCTTTAGGCATTGTAATTCTTCTGACGTGGATCCCTGTTTGGAAATTCTGCTGCACTGTCATGAGCTCTCAGTCCATGAGTTTGCTCGAGCCTCGCAGAAATCGGGGCGGTTCCCGGTTCCTCCTGACCGAATTTCCTCTAATAAATCCCGCGAGGTCCTGCCTCTGGTGCTCAGCCCTAAAGGGATCCTCATAACTTTCTCCAAGGTATCTGATGCGGACAGAAAATTTAGCACCCGCGTTGTTTTGTCAGCAGCCTGTGGAAATGTTTGTGGAAGACTGCAGCCGGAGGGAGAGCGGTGACCAGCGTGGCTCTGCGGGTCACTCAGAGCTTGCTCTGATCCGCTGATCCCGCGCCAAGCCCCCACACAACAGCTGCTGCTGCTGAAGCCGCCAACAGGCGCACCGGCCGGGGCTTAAAGCTGCAGCCGCAGAGGAATGCGCCAGTCACAAAGCCGGCCTGGTGACGCAGGGCAGGGCGGGGCAGTTACCGAGTCACTGTAAACACAGCCGGGCCGTCTCTGCTGAAAAAGCCCTGGCCTGGCCTTTCAGCCCGTGCATGACGGCGTTTCTAGACCTTGTCAGAAACTTTCTTCGTTTAGTAGCTGTGTGGGTAGATCTGTAGGCCCTGTCAGGAGCAGGTCACGGAGCTTTCACATCTTCTACATCGTTTCCAAACCGTTTTCCCCAGTTTCCAGGAGCGCGGCTTCAGTAATGTGCTTCTCTCAGCTGTGCGTCACCTGTTTCCCATCCAAGACCTGATGTCAAAAGCTGAATGGTCTGGTGCACTCCACACAGGTGTGGGTGACCCGCTGTAGGTGCCCCGTCACTGGGAACAGGAAGATTGGCACCAGCACCACTTCAGTCTCCTGGAACAGAAAGCTGTGAGCTCTTACTCACAGACTCTCCTCCTTCCTTGGGCTCATTGTTTCCCAGCAGAATGAAGAGAACGATTTAATCTAATTAACATTTTGCTGCTGTTTTGTTCTGAATGGGATCATTATGCCTGCCGATAGGAAGGGCCTGGCGGGGTGCCAGGCCTGGATGAGAAAGGCCTTGTTTTGTGCAGCTCTGGAACAAAGGCTGAGGCACAGTGTTGCACCAGAGGCACTCCCAATGCCTCCCAGGGACCGCCATTAACGCCGGCCCGGTCTGCTGGAGCAGAGGTCCCCTAGCAGCCTCCTGGCTCCAACTGAGAGCTCCTGGCCAAGCCTGCCTGTCACACCTCAGTGCGGTGTGAGAACCTTGGTCTTACTTACTATGCAGAAACCATCGCCAAGCAAGCTGAGTCTAACTAGATACGGCTTTAGCTGCGTGATATTCTTCCACATACAGAATATTAAATTGTTGAGTGGATTCGACAGTCACTTGCTGCTGGCAACCTGCTAACATTTTGGTATGTGGAGACAAATGTTTGTAGATAAAAATAACCAACAACAGATAAAACATCAAACAAGAGAGATGAAAATCCTGCATGAAGGCAATCAGAAATGTTGTGTGTCTGCATTCATGTCATTTGTAAGTTGGGAACAGTTGCAAGATTTTGTGGTTGAGTGCAGAGACTTCACAATGCAGTTTTTGGAGAAGACAGGGCCTTGGGGTAATGTTTGCATTTTGTCCACTTGGGGGCACTGTTGAATTCTTTATGGATATATCTCTCTCTGACTGGTTATGTGACTTCTCCTTGGCTCCTGCAAAGCAAGTCACTCCAATACCATGTTTGGTTTAAGAAGACATAACAAGCAGAAATCAGAAAAAGCAGAAGTCAGAGAGAACATAGCTTTGTAGGCACATATGTTTATTTAATTGTCTACATTTGGGGTTTAAAAAGCAATATCTTATATATCACCCAATGCATTTATTTTCATGTTTCTGTTTGTATTGGCTCTCTGAGACATTTTTCATTTAGCTTTTTCTCTCCCTCTCCCTTTGTCTGGAAATACTTGACCATCCATTTGAACCCTGACTTCAAGGGTAAAATAATGGGTTGTGAAAGAATCATGCATCATAGTACTGTGGTAATATCCGTACATAAATATTACAGTATTTCACAGCGGTTCCATTAATGTATATTATAATCTGAGAGTAATAATGAGATCATTATGAATGTAGTCATCTTGTAAAAATGTACTTGTTCTAGATAATAAAGAATATTATTTATAATATCATTTACATATTCCTTAAAATATTTTAAGGAATATTACCCACAATGATATACAGCCTTTCCATTTTATCCAAATAAAGCTCAGCTCTCAAAATAGATAATTGCTGAAATATGAGTAAACATCAGCTTCATAGACGTCATTCCTAGGCAAGACTCTTGTCACTCTCCTGACAAAACCAAAAGCTCCTGTGTCAAGAGTCAGTTAAGCCACTTAAGACAGAGGGATCACTTGAAGCCAACCTTGGCGCTGGCATAGATGACAGGGGTTATGCCGTGACCGTGGCAGCTTGGATTACACAGCTTCCTGAAGGGGCGGGACCGGGGGTCATGTCTGTCATTCGTCTCTCTGTAGGAGGAGGAGGGGAAGCAGGAGCTGCAGAGTGTGGCCGAAGAGAGCCAGTGGCTGGCGGAGTGTGACCCCTACCACCAGGTAAGAGTCTGCCCCCCCACCCACCCAGCGCTCAGCACTGATGTAACCACGGCAGGCCACCTGAAGTGGCTGCTTTTTCTGTAGCTACTCGTAATGTCCTCAGGGTGGGTGGTGATGTCCTTAAAGGCACTTCCACTTGGTCCCATTGCTAGCCTTTTGCCTTCCGAAGTGACAGCTTGATTTGTTTGCAGTCACATCAATTACAAGCTATTCATTTGCTGCCAGAGAGATATGTGAATATAGTTTTCTTTGGAATCCCAAATGTATTATCATAATCTTTTTGATTTCATGGTAGAAATATAAATCCACACATCCAAGATTCTGCCTTCCTGGGTAACAGCGGCTTTGCTAGATAACATTACAACCCTGTACAGATATGCAGCTGATGCTCAATTTTGGAAAATGTTTGGTAGTACTATGGAGAATATTACCTTTATAATTGTTGAATACTGAGAAAATATCCATAACTTGTTGACAGCAAAAACTTCTCAATCCTAACAGTAACACATCAGTGAAAAGAGAATGAATGGAAAAAAAAGCCTAGCTTGGTGTAGTCTCTGCGCTGTCCATCATGGACGTTTCCAGCCTGTCAGGGCGCAAGTCTTTCATCAGCTCCACAGCCCAACTCAGGGACCTCCTCTCAAGTTGTGTGATTCTGGTGTAGAAACACAACGCAACAACCACAGCTGTCGTAGGTCAATTGTCACAGGTGAGTTTCAGTTAGGGAGATGTTTGACAGGCCTACAGTCCATATATCCGGGAATGTAAATGTGACATAACCATCAGCTGTATGAAAAATACCTGCTTCCTGTCTGTGTGGCTCTTACTGCAGAATTTGCATGAAAACCCACCTCCTCAGACAAGGGATAGTGATTGAATACCCCACATATACTCTGGATTCACATTATACCTAGTACTCAGATACTGAGGTACAGTCACCTTACTGTGGTTATAGATGAAAAAGTCTTTGCAGCCAGGGTGACATTCGGTGTTGATTATGTCCCCGGATAGAGTGTTGAGCTGGACGTGGGAAGGGTAGGGCACACAACCTGAATGTGTAGATGAAAGAGTAAGCTACATTAAAAGATGTCATGCTTGACTTGCTGTGTTCCTGTTTGTGTCTGTTTTTGGAGACTGTAAAAAATTAATGCTCATGCGGTGCCAGAGCGTTTTTTTTAAGAAGCCAGCATGGCATTAGAGGGAGGTTTTTAGTCCCCCTTCTTCCAAGAGCACTGCTAACCTTTAATTTATTAATGCGTCCTTCTCCTCAACATGCAGCTGGCTGTTTTGAGGGTGGTGCATTGTGGGTTTTAATGATGGCCACCATCGTCAAGAGCTTGATAGTAATGTTAATGTATGTTTGTGTGTGTGTGTGTGTGTTTTCATCTGAGACAACAGTGTACTGTATGTAAGGTCAGAAATGAATGTCACTGGTTTTGACTTATTAAATACCAGTCCTTTTTAGAGCCTTGAAATTATTGAAATGTTTGTTCATGCTGCCGACAGTTGATGCATTCACACAGTGGTACATACACACTGCATATGTTAGTGTAACAAGTGTGCATGTATTACTGTATGTGAGCTGGTGAAGCTGTTCCATCCGTGTTGCTCCTCCTGGTGCGCAGGCCCTCCCACTGGCACAGTAAATTGAAAGCTGTAATTGATCAGGGACTGCAGTGAGTGCTGGGAGCGGGGAGGCTGCCTGGAATAACAGTCACAGGCCCGAGCTCTCCTGTGTGTCCCCACGTCCCCCGGCTCCGGGGGAAACGGAGGAAAACAGGGCAGGGCACAGACACCGCGCTCTGCCAGCCCTGCCCGCAGGTGGGCACCCTGTTTACCTGCTTCTGATTGGCCCTTGCCTCTGAGACAAACAACACCTCACACTCCTTCTCCCCCCCCCACCCTTACCCCGCACGCAGAGTCGCTCTGAGACGGTGCGCTGCGTCATCTGATGCTGCAGGGGAACTGAGGTTGACTTTCAGTCAAGGCCCATCCTCACAGCTCCCACGTCCAGCCTCCAGCCTACTCCTCTGGACGTACAGCGAATGTCTTTGCCATCATTTCATCTTCATGCAAAACGAAAACAAATGGCTGCTGACTTCTGTAAACGAACAGTCATTAATTTTGTATATAACAGCTGTGAGGCTCAGCAGCTAACACTGTTGACATATGTCTGCGTATAAGCAGCTTGCGAATAACAGAATACTGTAGGCCTAGATTTAAATTAGTGTGTGTTATATAGAGGTCTTAGGAGAATAATAGTGACTCAGTCCAGTGACGGGTCCACATTGCATTGTGTTGGTGGTGTAAAAGCCCTCAACCAAAAGTTTTGGCTGTCCAGAGTTGGTAGCGCGTCCCTCTTCCTCTGCAATTCATGCCCACAATTTATGCGAGTATTCACATTTTCAATAACCAGTAATTTTGACGTATTCTTATAACTCAGCAGTAGCTATGGAGATAGAGTAAGAACGTTAATATGGCAAGTCTCTACTCAGATGCTTGTCCTGGCCGGGCAAGGTGTGTGTTCTCTCAGTGGGCCTTAGATGTGTCTGTGCAGTGGAATGAGGTTGTAAGGCAGGTGTCTGCGGTACAGCAGGTGATCCTGCACCCCTGCAGAGAATAAGCTTGGCATGCTGTTGGTTCTCTCACACCTGGATCAAGGGCAAACAGAAATGCACACTGTACACTCACATGGTCACAGCCATACACATGCACACCCACACAGCAAAACACATACACACATGTACAGACATACACTTGACAGGTCTTCAAAACTCAGACACTATGATTATCGGACCTGAGTGCTTTATATTTTCTGCAGTGTCAGTTTAGAAAAGCCTGCTTTCTTGCGCTCTGTCTGGTAGCTGCCCCGCTGTTAGATGAAGTGAAGGGCCGTCGGTGTGATGAGCGTGCGGAGTGGCTGATCCGTGGGTCTCCTCTCATTTCTCTGTCTGTGAGAGACGGGGTCACTGTAGGACACGGGAGAGCTCCGCAGAGCGGCATCCAGTCACTGTTGGCCAAGTAGGCTGAGCTGCTCCTGCCGCCTGCCCACATGCATGCACACTTCTAATGGGGCCCGGTACAGAGGTCTGCATTTCCGCTGATGCGGTCTCCTCTACTGATAACATTCTGCTTACCCCAGAACTTAAATAAATGACCCAGGTCATGTGGCACGTTTGAATGATTATCATATGATTGTGCTGTTTTGTTGGTTGTTGTATTTTGAAGAGACAACAGCAAAATAATTGTGGCAAATGGTACTTGTTCCATGCTGATATGGCATGTAGCTTCAGGTGTTGAAGACCAGATTCTCTTCAGATGGTAAGATGGAGAAACACAAGGCCAAGTTGCATTTAAGAATTTAGGAAACATTGAGTAGCATTTCTTTGAAATGGTGCTTGTTCAGTGTGTGGTTACATGGGCCAAATTGTTTATTGTTACTTCATTTTGATATCAATACTGTTAATGGCCGACCTATTTTCTGTTGTCCTCCAGAGAATCTTTTTTTACATATTATGCTCAAAGTGTTTATTGTGCATAATATTCCTCATTTGCTTTTGTACTTTGTGTCACAATGCATGGGCTAGAATGAGAGTATCCATGTGACTTGGTGTAAAATAACAGTATTGTTTGTCAGTGGCCACAAGCAGATAAGTGACACTGGGGATTATGAGGGAGACGTTGTTATCTATTAAACTCTCACTAATGAGCATATGACAGGATACATCCTTATTGGTTGTACTCTTCAGAATATAAGCACTGAGACGCAAGGGGGAAAGCACCTTCTGTGCTTAGCAACTGTTACAGGATCAGAATAAAAATTCTCAATAACTTGTTAGGATTGGGTAAAGGAATATCTGTTGTCAAGGGCAGAAAATAACTGGAATTACATTAGTAACCAACTCGCATCAATTTTCTGTGGAAATATCTCCTCCTTACCTCAGGTATAACAGACCTACAGCTCAGACAGGTCAGTGGAAAAGCAGATATGGATTGCAGTGTAATTTCCAGATCTACAGTCATTCCCTGTGCTAGCTCTAGCATAGAGCTTCATGTTCAGCTGTGTCCTGTTTATTACTAATGAACAGTGAGCACTAGCTGACCCCACTTTGCCCAGCCACTGAATTGTTTGGCAGTTCAGAAAGCTTTTCAGTGCCTCTGTTTGTGGCTGTGGAGCCTGTCCAAGAACACCTGCTTACTGTGCTAGGCAGGACTGGCCTCCTGTCAAAATTTCACGAAAAAAAGGGAAAATAAAGTACCTTTTACGCAATGTTGTTCAAAGCCTTTTTCCAAATTATTTCCCAAATCGCAGGCTGACACATAACAACACCATTGTGTCCATCTACCTGTCTGTCTGTCTATGTCTGTCTGTCCACCTAAGCTGCATCTCCATCTGTTTCTGTATTGGACATGTTACTCACCACTTTCCACATGTGTCCTCCGACGGAGCCTGTGTAGTCATTTGGGTTGGCGTGTGTCCCCAGGATGCGGAGGGGTCTGTCCCGCAGAGTCACACCGACCTCACCGTGCCCACGTCCAAGGAGGAGCAGCTGGAGTACCTGCGCTGGAAGAAGGAGCGCGAGCAGATCGACCGGGAGCGCGTGGCGCGCCACAAAAACGCCAAGGGCCAGTGGAGGAGAGCATGGGACATGGACAAATCGGAGAATATGTAAGCTGCCGTTTATTTTTTGCACCGTGGGCCGCAGTTTGCGGCGTAAGCAATCTCCGTAAGCATTTCGGTTCACGCATGTCAGGTTCTTCTGTTTGGACTGCATGTTTGAGGCTCTGTTTCCATTTGAATTATAAATTAGTTATAATTAAAAAATGAGTGGGGTCTTTTTTGTGTGATGTTACTGCTGTCCTTTTTTACATTAGCAGGCTGTTTGTGCATGGCTTTTTCCTCATGGGTTGTTTGCTTCCGCTTGCCTCTGGTAATGTGCATGCTCTAATGAAGGGGGGGGGATCCATGGCAGTCAGAGCACTGTCTGTGGGGGATTTGGCACCCCATACGGGGGCAGAGCTGAGGCAATCTACACTGTATGGGGATATACAGTCAGGATGTGCAGACATCATATCCTCTGTTGACAGCTTACGCTCATGGACCACACTCCTCCTTTCTTCTGAGTTAAAATGTGGAGAGCACAGATATACACAGCTCACATCACCAAGCACCCTGTGTTAATCTGTTATATTGTATTTTGAAATATATTTGGTATCTGAAAAGGAAAATGTATGTTTGCATTGTGTGTGTACTCACTATTCAAATCCGTCATCACACATTTCACTTAGAATTCTTACTTTTCAAACGCTGACAGAAATTAAAAATGGATGGTGGACACATCCATCAGAAAAAAAAGAAAAATATTCACTGACATCACTGTCATTTGTTAAATCATCCACAGAGAAAATGTGTGTGTGAACGTGTGTTTTATGACCATGAGAAGAAGCGTCTACATGGTAACATTTTTTGTACCCTCGGTTTAATTTTCCTCATTGGTTTGTTCTGCGGGACCGTTACCGAATGTAGCTTGCAGGGGTACATCTTCACCCTAACAACCCACTGAAACGCAACGTCACTCTGCATGATGTACAACATCCTCTCTCGACCTGCTGCTTCTCCATAGCACTCGCCTTTAACAAATTTACAATCGTCGTAAGTCACTTTCGACATGTGTGCGCATCTAGCTTGCAGGTTTAGCTGAAAGGTTTTGTGCTGGCTTGCTGACTGGCTGGGATGTGACTGCATACTTAATATAAGTACAGAGCACTCCATGGGTGCTGTTTGCACAGCGTTTGTGGAATGCTCTTTGCTGTCATTTGCTATCTGGAAGAAACTAGAAGATTGCTGGTGGTGTCACTACCATTTTTGGTCTACAGTGTAAGAAAATAACTGATAAGAGGGAAATATATTCCATATTTCTTTTGGTACCTTGCCAATTTGTAGGCCTAAGAAGGTATCTTTAAGACTGCATGTTCATGGAGGTAGAATTCTTGGCTGACAGCAGCAAATTTTTACTGCAGTGATTTGATCGAACGCATTGTGTCCTAAATCTTCTGCTGTAGCTGCTGAATGGAAGAACAGAAAATGTTTCGCAGACAGTACTGAAAAGGTGGTGATAAACCATAATGAATGTAATTTAGAGAATGCAATTTTTCATCATGCTACCCAAAGCCTAAATATTGCCTTTACAGGAATAATTCAGTTTTGTCTTCTCTGCATTCTTTTTGATTCAGCAGATGTTTTTCTGAATTTTATAAGGCCTACTTTTGCCTTTGTCCTGTCCCATGATACTGATTTCTGCTCCTGTCACAAGGCTAAACTCAATCAAGCTATGGATTAATAACATGGATGTAAGGGGAATGGAATTGAGTAAGGTCTGAAACAGCAAGAAGTGCTGTTATGAAAGAGACTGGGTGAAGAGGCACATTCTTGCAAATAAGGTTGTTCATTGTCAGCGTTTTGAGTGTGTCTCTCAGATTCATTCCTCCTATCTACAGCAGACACACCCAGGCATGCCCAGAATGTCAGCAAAGGCTTTAGAACTGTGCTCTCATGCTTCAGGTCTCATGGAAAAGTGAAAAGAGTAAAGCTCTTTATTGAACCATTGTCCAGGTAGAGCCTGGGAAATGTTGGAGACACTGGAGGTCGAGGAAACTTAGATGTCATTTCGCATCAGACAAGCAATATGTTCTTTTGTTACTGACTTAAGATTAGAGTGAATAAACTGTTAACGGTCAACTGGGTACACTTAACTTATTTGATCTCATTGAAAATACTTGTTTCCTTAATGAAATTGATAAAATTTTCCCTGATGTAATTACCTCAGTTTTCCCTGCTTTTGTTGATGTCCTCAATTGGAGTCACATGTTGCTTTTATAAAGCAGCAATGAAATGTAGAACTTGAAGAGCAGTGGTGACCTCCATGGAGTCTGCAACGATCCACATGCAGTTAAACACAATGAAAGCAATGTGAAGTGGGCCACAGAACATTGCAGTTTCCTCAGTTGGGAAAGTACATCACTGACTTAAGAAAATAACAGTAGAATTAGATATATGTTTAATTTGGAAACAAGTTTAAAAGCCTACAATACTGTTATTACTGACAAGTGATGTGTAGGTTTGCTTTGTTATTGACAAATAGGAAATGTTCCTTGGAAGTACAGCTGGAGTTTCTCAGCCTACGTTAATGTTTCTGTCATTTCCCAAATGTGTCCTCAGGCAACAGCAGACAAAGAATTCCCTTCATCTCTGCGCTTCCAAAAGCAAATCATGTTCCCCCGGACCGGCCAACGCTTAGTTAAATTTGCCATAAACTGCAGGCATTGAGGGTAAATGATGCAAAGGAAGTGGGACTATTTTTAGTGCAGGTTGGAATGCCTTGCCTTATTTGGAAAGGTTTGATGATGCACCGGAGACTGAAGAGAATGAGAAATGTCCCACTCGTTCTGGAAGAAAACATCCCCACAGAGTGAGGGTTGAGGAGACGTCTGAAATGCAGCCAGGGTTACAATTTGTCCATGTCTTGTGGTTGAAGACGCGTGTTGTGTTCATTTCAGAGATGTGGGTCTGATTGAGGGGTTTGCTGTGTGTCAGCGTGAGCACTTAATTTGCTGTAATTACATTGTCTCTCTACAGGTTTGGGGAGAGATTTCATGGAGAAAGTGAACGTGGGAATCAATCAAGAGGTGAGGAATTCAGTAATGGAAATTGTATATAAAGACACCCAATATTAATGACTTCATTGCAAAATAAACAACACGTACTACTTGGTTGATATGAATTGTACAACCCTGTGGACTCCACGTTGAGACAAGACAGAACTGAGGAATCCAATTGATAATAGACTAAGGTTTTTCTTTACACTACTACAAAATCAACCAAAAAGAGCACATTTTTGTATATTAACAGCCTTAAATAACATGAAGAGATTACATAAAGACAGCTTAGAGATAATGTATTTTAGCTTTTTTCGGCCTTTCCGCGTGAGACTCGGTCTCATGGCAGATACTGTAACTCTCAGTGGCTGTTGGTGGTTTCCTGTCATAAGCACAGGCTGGGAGTAGAAAACTTGATAACTGTATAAAACGGTGACAGTTGCATCACTGAACAGGGTAGTTTCCAAAAAGCTTTTTATGAATTGGATGAATTGGTTGCTTTTTTTCTTTTCTTTCAATATTCTGTTGACGAATGGACCAATGAACATCACATCCTAGAAATCATAAGAAAAGTAGCAGCTAGCTACAGTTGCTGCTTAATGCAGATAGCAATATATGCCTGAAATCATGAAACACCAGACAGGAGTTTCCATCAGTTTGAAGGCTGATATCAGTAATGACGATATAGCTCCAAGCAGCTATGACTGAGTCAAGCACAAACTGGCTGTCAGAAATCATTATTGGTGTCAGAGTATGAAGATTGCTATCTACTCTCAGGATTAACATGTGTATTTAGAGCAGTAAAAAAGAAATTAAGGGAAGGCCCAATGCTGAATCTGTTACTGGTCATATGGTACAGATTCCGTACCGGGTCTTCCCTGAATTTGATGTAGTTACGTGTTCTACAGACTTGTATAGATATGTCAATTTTGTATCTAATTCAAACATAGTTTACCCATAATTCTGTATTAAAATGAATACTTCAAATTGACTAGCCAGTGGTGGCCATGTTTTTGAAGTATCAACAAGTTTTTTTAGTTTAGAGTGTGATGTTTAAAAGGTAGGTGTCATAAATGTTGTGCAAACCAGTCCAGCTGTTTATGAAATGTAGTTTTTTATGGATATGCTAATTTTTATTTTTAATCTGTTCTTTTCATTGAAGCCTGCCCATAAAAGTCTCTCCCAGGGCTCAGTTAGCAAGGCATTCGCCTTGAGTGCAAACTGAGCTCTCTGGTCGGGGTTTGAACCACGTTATCTACAACACGTCATTTTCTGAATTCCTTCGTTTTTGTATTCTTGTCAACTTGCAGTGTAAGAAAAAAGGGCAAAATCCCAAGTTAGGAAGTAGTAAATGCATAAACCAAAATGTGAGGCAGATTTCATTTTGTTTCTTTACTGCTTCCTTTTCTTTCTCAAAAATATTCCATTTTCTTCTACCACTGACCTTATTATTTGTTTGAGAGGGTATCATATGACAGTAAGATTGGACTGTTTGATACCATCAAGCAAACAGCCCCGACCAACATGCTATGGGGTCCCTGAAGTTCCATTTTCACAGATATATACCCACTTCTTCATATGAATTGAAAAGTATCCTCATAATAATGTGAATTAATGAAGCATTTAAGCATAGAGACTCGCACATTCGTGATGAAGTGCAGTGTTATGTAAGTAGTACAAATTGGCATACAACTTTAAACTTGTTTTGTTATTTCTTACAGGAGGAAGAGGTCATCCAAGAAGAGGTCATCCAAGGCCTGCCACTGAATCACGGGGTAAATATCAGATCTGTATCAGACTTTATTTATTTATGGTGTCGAATGAAATTGTCCCAGGATTCTGTTTCACAAAATGGCTTTTGAAAATGTCCAGTGTTAGCTCAAGATCTCTGTTTTGAGTGAAAGTCTGTTTCACCAACCCTCTTATTGACTAACATGATGGCACATAAACCAAACTTCCCTGGCAGTGTTACATCCTGTCCATGCATTTTAGTTGTCTTTGTAATCGTTATGTGTTTCAGTGACACATCGTTTTTTCTGTAATCCAAACCCTGTCGTCATGTACATTTCTTAGTAATTCTTCCAAATAATTGCTGCAAAGCTTTTAAATATATTGTGTTAATAATGTAGGAATTCATTCATCTTAAGTCATCATTTTAACTGCTGGCAGCAGTCATACATACTGTAAAAACCAAGGGCTTGTTAAATTATCTAATCATCTTATGGAACCTTTTCCCTGTTTTTGTCCATTTCTTAAAGATGGATTTTATTGTGTAAGGAGCATTTATTGTAGGAGCATACTGATCATTTGTAGAAAACAATACTTTGTGACCGGTTCTTTGTTTAGCAACTTGATCAGTTGCTCATGAAAGGCTTTTCAAACATTTGATCTGAGAATACATTATATCTTTGTCTTGTGTGTTATGTTGTTCCTCTAGTTATTGATTTGCGTTACGACAGAAAAAAAGAGACCTTTCAAGTTGTTAAAAAGTGTTAAATGCAAGGAAAGTGTGATATCCTCATGACTGCATAGCTATCCATGCCACTAATACTCATTGAGTGATTGAAGCAAGTGAATGATAGTTATGTCTCTAACTACAACTAATCAATCAATTATCTGCACGTTATGTATAGCTAAAATATGTAGGCATGCTCCAAGGGAAATGATTGCTGCTACAGCGGTTAGTTTATCTGTATCAAAATGTCAATGCCTGCCTTGCGCATTTCCAAATTATAAACCAGACAGTTATTACCTGTATGCCTAATAACGGAGTGAATATGACACCTTAAAATGTAAATGTACTTGATCCCAATTTGCCACATTTGATACATTGATATTGCTGCCCTCACTGCACTAATATTCCTATGGACTATAAACAAACGTCTGTCACTGTCTTGCGCTTTACTGGAGCTGATTTCCACATTCCTGTAACACATTTCTAGCACATTTTTTTTGGATATTGCTTTTGTATTTTCTGTTGTCTTGTAAGTCCCCAGTTTTTCAGCCAGCAAGCATACCACCCTGTAATTTTCTCCTGTCTGATTGCCAAAGCTAACTGTGGCTGGACTTAGTAATTGGATGGGAGGCCACCAGGGAAAATCGGGTTGCTGCTAAAGCAGGTGTTAGTGGGCTGGTAGGATGTAGCGTCTCCTTTGGACCAAGCAGAAAACCAGCACAGTGACAAGGACACCGTGCTTTCTAACATGAAACATTAAACTGAGGTCCTGACTTATTCTGGTCAGTAAAGATCCCATAGCAAAGAGTATGGTGCCCCCTCCCCCATTCACCTCACCTAATGTGTGCTAAGTGTTCTGGTGGAAAATGGCTGCATGCAGAGGACATACAGTTTTACCTACTTTTAGTGTATGATGACTTACAAGCAGGTGTTTTAATACAGAATATTATTCTTTCTGAACTAATCATGGCTTGATATTAAAAGCCACTGCTTAAATGCATCCTGCCATTTATTAGATAACAACATCTGTGTTTTAATGTAGCTGTAATTGTTTGCTCGTGTTAGCTTTGGGGCTTTCAATAAATCAGCAGGGTAGGGTTGTCAACATAGATGGCACAAAACCTTGGTAACGACATATGTTTTTGAAAAGGGAATAAATGTAAATTTATTTAGTTGAATTACCGAGAGAGTGAAAATGGCTAACACCCACAGTCTTGTGGTCTGAAATGATGTTTCCGGTCCTCCAAGGTCACCCACAGCAAAACAGAGACAAGGGTGGCAAAAATCTGCCAGCAGTCAGCAGCAAAGCCAAGGGCAAGGACCGTCTGACTGGGAGGGCCCGGAGGTGAGTCACAGTGCTCACCGTGCCTCCTTTCCATCTCTGCTACAGCTGACCTGGGGATGCTCCACCCGAAAAAAGTAGTCACATCATTGCTTCAGAAAAGGAGGCAACTCTCACTGCTCCTGTCTGTGGCTAGTGTTTACAGTGAGCTTCATAAAGCTTCATAAATGGCATTTGTTTTTAGATTTGGCTCCCTCTGAAATAAGCTCCCACTGAATCTGACCCACTGGCATCACACTTCAGTTCAGCAGTTGGGAAAGTGGAGGAAAAGGGGAATTTTTATTAACCTCAATGATTTGGTTCTATAAAGTATGTCAGACATCACAGCTATACATACCTAGATAGATTAGCCTAGATAGAATAGGAGTGTGTCTGGGAGAAAACTCAATTTCCATGAAAGTGAGTAAGCCTTAGTCATGTGTACCCTCTGTGACATATCATTTTTAGATGAAAATATGTGAATTAAATACATTACATGAATAGTAAATAATAAATAAAAATATTTATTGGTAGTTTGTAAAGATGATATAATCCGTCAGAGCTAGTCTAAAAGCATTGTCCTATTTTCAGGCCAAAATCATTGAATGGTTGTAATAATAGTGTTGGATTACAGTGACAATTTATCCTTGTATGTAGATTATTGTGATCTACACCATTTCAGTGTGATTATTAAAATGGCTCTGAGCGGGAGCTTTTCAGATTGGAAGAACCATATCCATTTATGCTTTGAATGAAACATAATCCTTAGGATCTGATTACATGCTCAGCTTTGACAACACAATGGTGCAGAATGCTGTCTATTTCAATAATCTGAGAAGCTTCAAAAACTAGACAGAATGGTAGTCAGTATCGTTTTATTGTTAGTGTAATGAATGCTTTTAAGTCACTTCATAGGTATTATTTGTTGCTGGTGTATTCCGTTCACCAGCGTAGCATAATTTATATCATTGTCATTTAATGGAAACAGAACAAGTTGTTCATTTGAAACCAGTGTTGATGTACATTTCAAAATGTGTTGTGAATATGTGACCTCACATTAATTTGTTTTATTTTGCACTGTGCATTTCTGGCTGTACTGTGTGTCCTACACATGGGCAGTTTTAAAGGGTTTAAAGGGGATTTTTTTCTGGACATCATCTTTAAAATCAAACTGGAAAAAAAAGACATTTCAGAATTTTCCAGTTGGTCCGAAAATGCATTGAAAGGGTTAATCATTGTTCTTTGATCGATGGTACATTTTTTTTTGCCTTGAAGTCAGAAGAATAGGAACTATTCAGTCTGTGACTCAGCGGTCCCGTCAGGAGGCTTTAGAGCGTAGCGCAGGAGTCTGTTTCTGCTGTGCCTGCCCTCCTTCTGCTTTCATGCAGTGACTTTTAGGATACCCACTGTGTCCTCCAGAAGGACACTTTGAAATAGTCTTATTCTGGCAAACACAGTGAATAATACAGTCTTACGCCATCGCTACTGCTTTCTCCACTCCCAGCCTGGGATGGATGTGTGTGTATGTGTGTGTGTGTGTGTGTGTGTGTGTGTGTGTGTGTGTTCTAAAAACCTTTCCTCCTGCAATTATACAGACCAAAGGCGAGCTTATTGCTTTAGAAAAGGCTTCATTTTTCGATGTATCACCAGTTTGAATGCTTTTATCCTCTCTTAGTGGTGCTTGTGGAAATGAGGCCTGTGGTGCCAGTGTCTCCTGTCGTGCCAGTGTGCCAGTGGAGACGTAGATGACATGGTAGAGTGCACTCAGGCCTCATTGGTGTGGGCGAGCACTATTAGGTCAGCCGCGGTACATAATGGAAAAGTGCAGAGCAGGGAGGTGCTCATGGCTCCAGCCCAGCAGCCGGAGTGTGGCGCATCTGATCGAATGCCCAAGGCCTCTCTACAGTCTGGCTGGAGTCGGCTCTCCACCGCCATCATAACAATCAGTGCTGATGATCATTCTACAGTGCAAGTACATCTGTCCTGAGTCTTCCCCAATTTGGAGCCTTTTGGTCTGGGTGCTAGTATCATTAGCACTGTAGTATTATTGTTATTATTAACAAAAAACATTGTATATTACTCTTAAATTGTTGGAAGCAATGACGTGTGGGGTCCTATGATTTGCCACATTCTAGAATCCATTTGTCTGGTGCCAAAGGCAAAGCCTGAAAGGCTTTCTGGGGCAGCTGGCAGCAGAGGCCGCAATACTTGATTGGTTGATTGATTTTTGACTGATTGATTTAATTGACTGATGTGAAATAAGAACCTTGTTAACGAGAAGTTTTGTGGAATTTCAGATGGGATGCTAAGGAGGAAGAGGAACATTTACAGGTCAGTCATATATCTGGTGTATGGTCAACTGTTTTCCTGTGTTTTTTCAAGGTTATTAGTCTTAGCCCAATCACTGGTATATTCTGTATTGATCAGTAGTGTTCATATAAATATAGCTTGTTGAGTTCACTCTTTTCATTATATATATTTTACCTTCATCTTTGACAACAAAATCTGAGATATTAGCTTAGAAATGTTTTTTTGTGACTAATGTGAAATTGACAGAACAGCCGTACATTACCATACTGAAGTCTTTTTTTTTTTTCAAAATGGGTGTCTTGATAACTTAATACATATTATGGGACATTGTCACTCCTCTAGACTTTGGAGACCAGCTTTGAAGAGTTCTTAGAGGAGTTGGATGCTTTCGGCGACCCTGAGGTGGACAGCTCCACACCGGGGGCAGAGAGCAAGGAAGCAAACATTGGAAAGGACTCCCCGCCTGACATGGGCGCCGCAGGCCCTCAGGAGGCGGTCAGTAGCGGTGGCTCTGAGGGAGCTGGAGATGTCCCCACAGATGCTGCCCGTAGTGAGAGGCAGGAGAGCCCTGCAGCGGATGCAGCCTCAGGGACTCCAGCCACCAGCCAGGGAGACAGAGCACCGAAACCGCGGAGAGCTTCTGAGAAAAAGGTTCGCTTCTCAGAGGAAGCCATTAAGGAGACCAAAGCTGATGAGGAAAGCCCAAGCCCCCTTCCCTCCGAGCCTCAGCCCAAGGCAGCAGAGGCTGGTAAAGGAGCCTCGTGTTGTGGTGACGAGGAGGCCAGGCCAGCCCCAGAATTGGACCTGAGGGCTCCAGAGGAGGGTGACAGTCAGAAAGAGGACCAGGGGGTCTCTGACCCTCCCCACAGCAATGCACCTCTCAGCGGTGTTCCGGCAGAATGTCAGGCAGAGGGGCAAGGGCTGGTGGAGGCTCCCAAAACCGAAACAGATGAAAACAAGCCCAGCAACATGCATGGTCTTACTCCCAATCCAGAGACAGATCACAGAACCATGGATGCAAATTCAGCTGCTCCCTCAGAGGAAGATCATGACCAGCCCCTGAAACATTCTAAGAACATTGCCACTAGAACCCCAGGTATTTGCGCAGTTCTTTTGTAGTAGCTTTGTAACTTTGGTTTTCCCAAAGATATTCCAGTAACCTGAGTCCCTGTGGTGCTTTCATTTCCTCAGAAGAGATGATTGACTCGACTCTCTCTGCACTGAGCCTAGGCTCTGGAGACCCTCATCCTTATCACAAGACCAGCACTGACAAGGTGAGGACTGGACTTACACAGAGAGGAGATATCTGGAGTCCAATTCATCCATTGTCATTCCATTCTCACAGTGTTCCGGGTGCCTGGTGATTTGGGGGCAGGTTACGGTATGTTCAGCATCATTAGAGGCAAATGCATTGCGTACTTGTCAGACACTACTGCAGCCTCAGCTGGTTTAGTTACTGAGTAACTGGTTCATCTTCTTTTTCTCTGAGATGGACAAAATGATGGTGCTATCGGTGCTGAGATAAATGGAGTGAAGTTTTCAAAATTCTGTTTTGATCTGTAATAAGTTGCATGTGCTAGAATGATTATCTTAACTGCCCTTATTTTAACCATGTTTTTGCTTTGGTTTTGTTTTTCAGGTGAAGGAAAATGGGAAAATAGTGTAAAGTTGAACATGAAGAAGCTCCTTGCGTATACCTTTGTTCTTTGAGGTTAAGGATGCAACAAACTGAAACCAAAACAAGCAAAACAAAAGTGTTTTCATCATTTAGTTTGAGCTCTGCATTGCTCCTGGTTATAGTGGAAAAATGGAAATATAAAGATAGGAGTTGATATTTAGCTTAATTTTCTGTTTGGGTCTGGCCAAACATTGATTACAAGCACTTTATTTCTCTTATGTAGCTGAATCTAAATAAGCTATTAATGCTTCAGTGTTTTAGTCATATTGCAAATTAAGTAGATTTGCTGTCTGTTTCATTCAAAGCCTTACTCAACTTTAAGTTTCTAATAACATTAGTACAGATACTTGAATTAACTTCTACTAAAATTCAACTAAATTAAGTGCAGTACCATGTGAATGACGTGAATTAGTGATTTAAATGGCACCTGGGTTTTTTGGGAAAGTGAAATTTAGGGAAAGCATTTGGTTGGATGATTCATGTGTTTACAAAACTGTCTTGTTAGTGCCATTTACTTGGTGTGTGCTTGGTTTATTCAAATTAACACTTTACCTGGGCTTCATTTTTAATTACTAATGGACTTTTTGCAGAAAACTGCTAATCTAACTCAAGCTCCAATTTGTTGTACATGTGAAATAACATGTACTGTGTAAGGTGAACCACTCACAATGCCTCAGACAACAGCCCTTGGTTCACTTTGGCAGAATTTTTTGCATTGGGTCTTTTAGTTTTGTTTGGCATTGCAATATGCTGTGGCTTTAGTACTGTGTTTGAAATATTACATTTACTCATACATTTATTCAGCATATTGCATGGTCAAGAACAACTGTATACATTATGAGCAATGAATTGTTGAATTGTCTACTTGTTTATCGATGTGTACCACTCTGTTTGCACTGGTTCAGACCATCTATGTTTGAATTTTTCATGCAGTTTTATTCACATGTTGGTTATATTAGCACCGCCATTGGCGATTTTGACAACAGAACAGCTACTGGACACTATAATGTTTTTGTTCTTATTTGGCCCAATTTAAGAAGTTTGTTGTAAATATACAGAAAGGATGAAACATATATTGTTCAGGAAAAAAGTTTGGATATTTAACATTTGAAGTTTGCATATTTATTTTTCCCAGTTCAGTTTTCTTTGAATCTATCAAACTTGGTAGAGCCTTAATATAAAAAGGGAGAAAATATTTCTCAAGCACTTTAATTTTAACTTAATATTTTCATATGCAATTTGATATGTTGAAAAAAAAATCAGGCAGTGTTAGATAGTTGGACAGCCAGACATATGATAAATTGTAGCCTTCAAAGTCCTTGCCACTGAAGGATGTCTGAGACAGCCAGACAAATCACATTGGAATACAATTACAGTAATATGAAAAATGAAAATAGTGCAAGTTGTGAAATCTTGCTTACAGATATTCAACGTAATAAGCACAACGTAAATAAACATGCTTTGAAAGTAAGATTTTTATTTTACTATTATTGTTTGAAAAAAGTAATGACGCTCATATCATTTACAGATGAAACATCTGCTGTTAATCCAGGGTCTGTTCATGATGGTGAATGTTCTCCTGTTGAAGCACAGTGTCACAGACTTTTAGGCCTGTAAGCATTCTTCTACTCAGTGCCTGTATACCTTCATGGTGGTCATGGTTCAGTGTTGTTTGTGTGTTCCTCAGATGTTGAGCTCTGCAGGGGGTGGGTGAAGTATGTTTAAACCCATTCTCTGGGTCTTGGTAGTCATAGCACCTGAGTAACAGCCTTGCCTACCGAAGCTAATTGACTTGTAATCTGACATGTAGCTGCTCCCGTGGGGGGCAACGCGTATCTTCCTCTTTGGCCTTAAGATCTCCTTGGACTTGCACGGAACGGATGATTGATCCTGTGGGAATGGACAGTAATGTGCCTGATTTAACCCCCCAGAAAGATGTCCGCAGTGTTGTCACACCCTCACAAGTACTTGTGTTTGTTAGAACTGATACCCTTTACAAGTGCTGTGTAAGTATTTGTAGTACAATCCTTCATTTAACATTTTACAGGCAAACTGCAGAGTAATAGTGCTTTTAAAAGACAGACAGATGGTCTGCCCTTCCTCAGATAGTTTTCTGTCCTCATTGTGTTGTATTAGATTACTGTTGCTACTTGTCTGACATTGTAAAAATGGCAGGAATTGCAGTTCCTATTCATTGTGAGTTAGTGCTTTAGGGTAGTTAGTGTTGTCAGGTTTATATGGCATAGATCCTCGTGTCACCACAAAATTAAAATGTGCCTGTTTGACTTCCATGCATTTGCAATTCCTGTTTCATCCTGAGCTAATGCTAAATGTATGTTTTCTGCATGACAGTTGAGAAATGCCTTTGTGCGTTAATTTGCTTTGTGAAGTATCACTTGAATTTGATATAGCAACAATCAACTGCAGTCAAAAGCATCAATCATGCAGATCAGTGGCCTAAAAATGCCTGATGAAAAAGTCATTTTTTGTATTCCTTGGGGTATGAAGACTTCCAAGCAGCGGGTCACATGACATGCTTTTGGAGCCATGCATTGGATGCATGGTGACCTCGCACCATGTTTGAGAAGACTTCATCAACTTAAGGAGTGCACGCTGGGACTTTTCCTTTGAGGTGAACCATTACGGCCCTTCCCTCCCCCCAACCCCGGGATACATTTCATCTCAGTCTCTTTAAACGATTCCCCTTCATAGTGATATATGCATTCAGAACACCTTATTTGTGAGACCAGATCCAGCCCAGCTCTTTGAAAGACCAGCAGTTTACAGTTTGTTTTTTTCTGTAATGAATTAAATTTGTTTTTCGCTAAGCACCATGATTGATTAATTTTGTTGCATAAGCTCGCTGGACGTTTCATTGAAAGCAATGAGAAATTAATTCATTGTTAATGGGAATCCATTTGGCTTCCATGAAATACAGAAGTTTTCTCAGAAGATCTCTGAGTCATCTTGCTGTTTCCCATAAACTCAAAAATGCAGTCCTGTCACACTGGTACATGGTACTTGATTCATGATGTTTTACTCACAGGTTGAAAATCAAAGAAGACCTCTGTATGGTCTCACTTTTCCTGGGTCCCTCTGTCTTTGTTAGTGCTACTTAATTCAACAGTAAGTCTCACAAAAATGTAAGGCTTACTTGTACCATTCTGGCATTCTGCAATATTTATGTATTGTACATTACATTTCTATAGCATTTTTAAATTAAAATGTGTTATTTTCTCTGTGTGTTAATTGTACTTCCTATAAATATGAAGTTTCATGTTTCAGACCTGATATGCAAGAAAAAAGGTTTCCTTAGAACTGAGGTCAGTAAATGAAAGGAAATACAAAATGTACACTGCTGACACAATCAATAATGCTGTCTAATTGGTTTGTAAAATATTGCTTGGACCATTATCAAAGCCTTATTGTCCCCATAGGATGTGTCTGAAATGTAGAACGCTGGAATAGCCATCAGAATCAATAAGATGACCTCTAAATGATCCTGCAGCCTGATGAATTCTCCTGCCATTGGTGTACATGAGAGTTGGTGAATCTGTTTACCAGAGACATGCCTCTGTGTCCCAGACATGTAAACCATGTCAGGACTGTTCACTTTTGTGTTCTAGAACCCTAAAAGCCTTTAAAGACAATTTGGACAGTCTCCAGATGTTATTATTTTCAGAAATGAACAGTTTTAAAATGCTGTGTACTTGCAGGGTTATCTCATAATTCAAACAAAATGCAAGTACCATCTGTTTACATTTCAGTTTTGAGGCAGACTTCAGCCTACAAGGTTAATCAGTTACATTTTTAGTGAGATTTGTGGGAATTGGGTTAACCACAGCGATAAGTCAGAAAAATAAAAATGACCTTGTTTGACCATAGCTACACATGTGCTATGGCTACACATTGTGTCTTTACCTGAAATGAATAGCTCTTGCCATTTATGAAGGACCTTTTGAAACTTTACTATAGTCATAGGTGTCAAGAATTACTTCTAGCTGCAGCTGACATCAAGGACAGCCGTGTGATTTTTCATACATGCATCAGCTTGTCTTTAGCCATTTTGGATTCTGACTAAAGTCACTCAGCTCCGCTGCGGTGATGGTATCAAGTCTGAATGAAGAAGGGAGACGTCTGTACCTTCTTTGCACCGCACTTATAACCATGTCATGCCACAGAGCAAGAAGCTGTTGAGCCAACTGTATTGTGGCATTCTTAGCCTGCTTCTGTTGCCCTGTCACATCAAAGTCTTCAGGTAGATGAAAGCCTGTCTGAAAGTGATCTCCTCTCCATCCCTGTCTCCCCGGCTTTCTTCCTCTCTCCTGTTGCCCTCCCTCTCTATTAGGTCATAGCTTGGGGTGAGCTGCCTTCCTTTTGAAAAACAACAAAATACGGCAGATTTATTTTCAACGATCCCTCTTTTACGGTTTAGTGGTGTGCAGCTCCTGAATATACATGCTTTACTCATTGCCAAAAGGATATTACAGACACCACCTGGGACTCTAGTCATTATTTGGTTGAATGAGAGCTCTAGAGAATCTGTGGAACACTGATCCTCTATAATGAGGGAGACCATCAGAGTGTTGAGCTCCTGAAGCAGCAGGGCTGGTCTCAAAGCCACATTAGATCATGCGTTGTGTACAGAGTGGAGGTTAAGGCTCTTGTCTTGTATGCTTGTACTTGTTAAGAAAAAAAAAAACAAGCACAGTAAATAGGGTAAAGAAGGTGAGAAACTCACTTAACATGTCTGGGTAATGAAATCTCAGTGACAGTTACAGTCATTATGCTAACATCTGATTCCTTTTGACTGCTCCCAAATCCTCAGCAATGGCTGGAACGTCAGAGCTGTTTTGTTCCTTTAATCAGAAGAGGGAGACGGCGTAGCGCGGTGCGTTTTAATTAAGCGAGCCGCATGTGGGAGTTGACTTATTAATACAGTATGAAAGCGTCTCTCAGCGGGCTTCATGTGCAGAAGGCTGATCCCTCCCTGCCATGTCTCCCCCCACCAGTGCTCCCAGGTGTGTTATACTTTTAATGACCTTCTCTGCGGCCTCTGTGAGACCGCCCTCTCTCACTCCCTCACCCTGCCTAACCAGAGACACTGCGGAGCCGCATTTCTCCTTTAGGCTGCGGGTGATCCGCCACTTCACTGGGTCCCATGATTCCCCATTCTGCAGAGGGTTCTTCTGCCCCACCTCATGTGCCATCAATCACATGGCCTCGCTTTCCTGGAAGCAGTCCTCCCCCTGCGGATGGAATATTGATTCTGGTGATGACCATGCTGCAGTGCTGTGTTAGCCTTTAGGAAGGAACCTTGGCCGGAGCTGAGATTTGAGGATTTGATTGGTGGGGACGTGGACAGAACAGCCCCCCTCTGGGAGAGACCCCAGAAAGGTAAAGTGTGTTTAAAACAGGCCATTTTCCCATGTACTCACCCTGCAGGGGGAAGGAGAGCCACAGAGAGCCTCCATACTGCTAAATTCAGGAACGTCTTGCTCATGTGATACCAGGCTCCATCCTCTGCCCACGGAGATGTAATAGCAGGGATTCAAGTGCTAATTCTCTTGCAGGAAAATACAGTGGGAGTACCTTAAAAAAAAGCAAAATGTGAATTCTGCCCCGAGACAGGGTTGAATTCAGAGTGTAGGATTATGCCGCTTTGGTACATGGTAAGATGGTAAAGGCTTTTGGAAAGCTGAGGAGAGATAGGGGCTGATTATATCTGTCAGTTTCAGACACCACATGGTTTAGACGGGGATTTGCACCTGAAGCCGAGCCTGTCTCCCTCCGTGATACTGGGCCCATCCAGTCCCTTTATGACAATGCGCTCCCAACAATGGCGTCATCATCCACAGTCAGCAGAGAGTTCCCTCTCACAGACACCGCTCAGCTGTGTCCTCATGCTCTAGTTAACTCTGCTGAGTGGCTGCTCCTACCTCACGTTTCAATGGCTATTTCGGTGGCGTTGTGGCCACAGCTGGGCAGACTGTTGGCTACTATGGCAAGTCGGGGTTGAGAGAGTGCCCAAAACCAGACACCCAATATATGCTTGTTTTGTCAAACAACCCATTCGAGCAGCATGAATGGGACAGACAGGTGATGTTCACCTGCAATTCACTTCATGACGACCTGAATAGCAGAAAAAAATGGTCCTAGCCATTGTCATAGGGCCATACTGAACAAGGCCAGAAGTCCTGCTCTGTATATCAAATCAGTCTCTCTTCAATGGGAGATTTTGTGAACCCAGGCCACAGTCAGAATGTCTCGGTCACAGTGAGTGGTCTTTACTCAGTGTGATGGTGTGGTTTGAATTAGTCTATCAAGTCCCGGACCTCTTTGTGATTATTCTTTGATTGGCTGGAGATGAACCTGGGGAAACCCTTAACCCCAGCCACCAAGGCTCTGCACAGACACCTGAGCTGGAACTGGCCTCTCCCTCACTGACCCCATGCACCTCTTCCGGCCCCTTGGCACTATATCGTGCCAGGTTGAGGGAGGCCTGTCCACTGCCCACCAGGTGGTCCGGTCTAACTGCACCCCATGAGCCCGGATCCTCCCCCTGATGCAGCTGAATCCTGCTGTTCTTTCCCTGGCACTGTGAGGTACTGCATAAGGATCGCTGGCAGCGTGCAGTAGGTTCCATTGATCGGAGCTTTGTTGTTGAGGCTCAGATCTCTGCCTGTCAACAGCACTGTGTCATTGGACAACAGCCTGTATTTTATGAGGTTTATTTTTCACTACCTACACACTCATTCAAATGATTCTGTCCTTTCAAATGCGTGGACAAATGCCTTATTGACTATTGCAAGATGGCCTGGAAAAAGTAGTACCTATTTTTTCAAAACGTTTTGAACTTCACCAACCTCCGTTTCTGATTATTTTGTACAGTAGCCTCTATGGTTTCAGTGTAGCTTTCCTGAACACTACATGGATTTTTTCTCCTTTGGCAAGCAAATGGGGAGAGCAGTATGCCACCTGTGACCCTAGAAATCTGTTCAAACCATTGCTTAAAGATGGGACGAACAAGTCAAGATGACTGTCAATCCCACTGGGAACATTAACTAAGCGCAACACTCAAAAGGCTTTTTGCCCAATTAGGTAAAGTGCTGTGTGCGGCAGATCTGGAGAAAAGCACAATGTGTTACTGGAGTGTGTACTTTCCCAGCTCCAGTCAGGTAAACAAACCTAGGTTTCAGGAAGATGACTCTGCAAACTGGCTCTGAGAGAGGCAAGGTGCTGAGCTAAGTTCGAAATGGAAACTAGGCCTGCTGGTGTATCTCATTATTGTCTGTTATTACCTACATCACCAGTGACCCGTAATGAAAGAGTGAATCCGTGCTCACCCCAATAATTAATGAAGCAGTTCTTTTAGGGTTTCTTCTACATGCTGAAGGAACATTCTACATTGCCTGGCCTGAAAGGCCATTATTTCATTCCCGCATGATTGAAGACTGTTGAGAATATTCCTAAACTGTACCGCTGGCTTTTCTGCTGCCTAATTAATAATGCATTTCTACATAATTCTTCCCTGACATTAATTGAAAAGCCTGTTATGAGATTGCTTCGTTGCCTTTTTTTCCTCCCTTATCCCCGTAGTCATAATTTATAGCTTTGGAAACTGCGTCATGCTTTTACAATCAGATTGTAAAATGTACTGTGATTCGGCTGCCTTTTGTTATGGACGTCATTCTGGTGTTTGTTTACCATGTAATATACATGTTTTTCATATCAAACCAACACAGAAATGGTACAAATAGTACATTCAAAGCCTTACTGGCAGGTGGAAGGGCATTATTGTTTGAAAGATTCTTATTACAGAAAGTGCCCAAGTTCAGGTGAACTTCAGAGTGGCAACAGTAGCCAGATTGTCCACTTATATTCAGGGCATCTGTGGTGAAATCTGACCACCTCTGAGACTGAATCTAATCTGTCATCCACATCCCCTGTTCTCGATGGTGGCACTTTCACATCAGAAAGCTTTGGTTCACTCGAGAAGTGACTGATTCTGCAAGCAAGCACGGCCTGGTCTGACAAAGTAAATGTGACGTACTTTGAAATTTAACAGAATGTTGTTTTTATTACTTGGTTGAGAATTGTTAACCAGAAGGCTTCTACTCAGCCTATGGCACACATTAGCCAGATGTCTGGCCAGGCCAGTGCAACCCTCTTCACACTGGCTGGAGCTGCTGGGGCTAAAACGCTGATCTCTCAGAAGAGGTCAACAGCTCCCCCAAGAAAAACAAACATGAGTCTCATCTTAACAACTCACAGCTGTCAGATGTGATTTGCTCACCTGCCAATGGCAGTGTCCTTTTTATCCATAATGAGACATTATTTTTAAACTGCTGATAAAAGATAAAAGTGGATTCCACTTCAACGTTTGATATGCAAACCACTTCTTTCCATGACAGTTATTTTTTTCTCACTGCAAGGACAATACTCAGCATTGGTTTCTATGTATAAAAAGGGTGCATAAGAAGAGGGAAAGACCACAGCTTTACTTCAAGGTTTCATTACAGCACTGTGTATTGCAGTTTCAGTAATGCTGCATGTTACTTGCCACTGACCATGAAAAAACCCAGCCAGTGTCTTTGCAACAGTGCACCTCAGTGGAAGATGGTTTGAAATAGCACTAAGCAGTATTGTGTAATATGCTCCTCCATCCTTTGTTTTAACTACAGTTTCAATCAATAATCAGCCTTCACATATCCTTCCAGGAAACATAAAGAACTACAGGCTTGATTTTTTTTTTCTTTCTGCAAGTTCACCGGAGCACTAAGTGACTCAGAATCAGATCAGAAATGAATGCGTTCTCTTCGCAGATGCAGGCTTAGAAACGGCTCAGCTTTCACTTAGAGTTGGAAGGGAAAATGAAAGTGCACGTTGAAAAACCTCGCTGACAGCTAGTTTTTACTAAGTTTGCGTAGCCTTGTTGATAAAATGTTACAGTACAAAAAATATATTCTTGTTAATTATCTGGAAGATGCATTTCATCTCGTTTGTTAGTGACACCTATTTCTGCTCTCAACAATAAATGCTGTGTTATATATAACTGCCAATGAATCGTACTTATAGCAACAACCCCCTGAATAAAGCCTTGAACCTCTTTAGGAATAATTCAGGAATTAGCCCTAAATGTTTCGAACCGCGTATTTTTATACAACTTTGATAATACATAGAATATTAATGTCATGAAGATATACGTATTGCTTTTTTCTTTCTTTTAAAATTGTTAACATCTCTATAAACAGCACTTCAGTTCTTTGTTATCTCGTTCATTGCAAAGTAAACAGGTTACCGAAGACCATCTTTTTTTTATCAGGCCTATTTCCACCGTGAACTCCGCTTTGAAACATACTATCAGTCCAAAATCAACACAACCGCGCTGTTTCTGTAGTCAACGAGAACTTTATGCCAGCATAGACTGCTAGATTTTTTCAATAAAGATAGAAACCGTAACTCCATTACAAAAGTGAAAATGTTACGTCTGACTTCGAATCCACGAATTGTACATGACGATGACAATGTTTTGTTGTCTTCTTTCTCACTCGCCACGTTTTTCCACAGGACCAAATAGCAACAATCCTTGCGCAGTGCTCATTTTCAGGGTATATAGAACTCGTGTGTGTAATAAATAAAAAATCTCGGATCAATCAAAATAATATAGCGTTTAATATTAAAATGGTCTCTATCATAAAGAAGCTTTGCATTTTTATTTCTTACAAAACCTAAACAACAATGCATTTTACAAGGACGTTTATTTGTTGCGTGATATAGTCCTATGGTACATAGTTTTCATAAAAAGTATCTAATTTGGCTAAACTTCAATCCAGGCCGGAGCATGTACAATATCTGCCCTATGTACAATACCAAATACAATACATTTACATGGTTATATGCACATACCTGAGCGTAACTCAATACGGATCCCCCTATACCAGGAATCCTTATTAATTAGAATAATGAAATATATTCTGATGAACCATCACATAAAAGCCTTTCCCGTCACATAGTAGTAGCTCACCCGTGGCATGGCTCAGTCTCCGTTGAAAGGCGCTGTATCTCACGTTATTTACATGTTCTAGGATCCAAAATCGTCTCTCCTCTGTCTATATTTATATGTATGTTTATTATGTTAAAATAATGAAACAGAAGCGGATGTGGTTGTCAAATATGACCTTGAGCCCAGCCTTCCCGAACAAAGATAAATATTATTTAAGGCAAAACGCTAAATATAGTCGCTTGTCAAAATAATGGTCATGTTTTTAAAAACATTTTACGTTTCGACACGTGCGTAATTGCTGTCAATAATCCGAATGGTTAATGCGATATCAAGAAATTACGTGCGTTTTGATGCCTGTCACATGTTCACAGCATCTTCTGTGTCCGTGTAAATTCTTATGAGAAATAAGTTTCTCTAAGGAGAATACCTCTCTATCGTATCCGACTCTATGTGTGTATTTGCCAGATCCTCTTGGTTCCGACTCAGCGAGACCTTTTGGGCCTGGTCAGAAGTAGTTCCTCTTTGCAGTCCTTGTGGTCTTGCGTTAGCCGCAGCAGGGGCCTTCGATGGAGGCTTTAGATCCCACGGAGTAGCATCCGCAGCTCCTTGGTGAGAATTATGTTGTATTCCACCGACAGTGATAAGCCTGGACACATCTCTCTTCTCTCTTTGATCAAGTGTGGGGGGCTCTGAACGCGCTGTGGGACTTTGATTATTCACCGCACCCGCTGCAAGAGTGACAGGTTGGGACGCTTTGGTACCTTTAGCCACAGTGTCCATTCTTGCGGTTGCATCGCTGTATGGAGCGGAGGAGCGTCCTGCAGGTCCAGTGCGCGGGACAGAAGGTGAGATGTCGTCTGAAATTAGACTTGGACTCTTGCCTCTGTCCTCCCATTGAAAGACCTTCGTCTGGGACTCGGCTCGCAGATTAGCCATTGACCCCTGCGAAGCGGTGTTGTTCAGTGGGAAAAGGTCTGTTTGAGTAAAATTGCTGTCTGTAGTATTAGTGTTGGTGGAGATGTTCACGGAGAAGTTATATGCCACTGTGACTTCCTCGGGCACATCTGGTCTTCCAGCCGAGGAGGACGCGGACGTTGGTTTCCATATCAAGCTGTAGTAAATGGCCAAGATGATAGCAGCTAAGGACACAGACAGCACATAAGCGAAAACAGTGGCCAGTCTTACCCACTTTTTGTTAGTCTTCGCAGCCATCTTAGCCTTTTTGTCCCCGGTATATGTGGCAGGTTTGCCCCTCTCCATATTGGGCATGAAGTCCCGCTCCCTCATGTTCCCCCGGTTTTTCCCTCTATGCTCCACCACCCCGTCCGTCTTGAAGGTTTTTGTTGATCCACAATCCAAGAGAAGACTAGATTCTTGAGCTGAACAAAGAAAAGAGGCAACGAAAGGAACTAACAGACACTTTTTAAGGAATTGTCGATTTTGTTACAAAACAGATTCTTCTTTCATTCATCTCGACCCGGAAAGCACCGCCGTTTGTCTTTGAAATCCATTGCAGCATTCCATTTCTGAACGCGAGCGATAGCAAATTCTTATGTTCTAGTGTTTTCCAGGATCCAAGCGCGCTGCGAGCCACAAAATACAATTGTTTATTCCAATGAAAGCTCCAGGGGAATAAGCAATATTGCGAATCCGCAGTACTGGGTTCGATGTGATTTATCAGAGCGATTAAGTGAGATCATAAGGTACACAGCTGTCTGTCTACTTCAACAAATGAAGTGGCTGGATCAGCCACACATAGAGGAGGGGAGGCGGGCAAGGGTTCTTAAAGGGACTGCTGCGGTAGAGGGGGAGCTGCATTAACTAACGAGCCTCGCAGCACAAACGCGCAGCTCTTAAAAACTGCTGTTTACGTCTGTGCATCGCCAGCGAAATCTGTACTGTTTACTTGTGCATTTAACGGGACGTCTAAAACATCTGAGTTGCTTTACGTCTTGTATATTTTTTTCATTCCACATTCCAACATACCCATTCCGCAGTTATTTTTGCTGTGGACTTCATCCCTTCTTAGGAGACTGTACGGTGAAAGTGGGCATCTATGCGTATTACCAAATACCTTCTGTAATATTGGAGTAATGAGTCCCTATCTGCACACGACAGTCCTCTAGCAATCGAAGACGTAATTCGTCTACTGATATTTGTTTCTTCCCCTAGGTATATATAATTTTTTTAATGTTACGTAAGTCTGGAGGTTTGTTACCATGTTCACATTTTATATGTAAACGGACACATGAACATACAGACTTGTAGCGCTTGTTCACGGTTTTGGAGTGGTTGGTTCACTACACACAATATAACGCGCAGCACGCCTGTTGCTCGTGTGATAGATGCATCTCTTCAGAACCTTGGACAGCGATCACCTGTTTTCTCAGCTACAGGTTTTTAGAAGTCGAAACCGACCAGGTGTTTAAAGGGTAAACTGTGAGAAGCAGTGATGTACAGCATGATGCGTATCAAGGTAAAGTTTTTGTACCCAGCTAAGCACTTAAATGTTTAAAAAGAAATTGCCACAGCACTTGAAAGCACCAGATGGCCACATTACGGTTCAGATGAAATGCTGAGATTGGATCGGGGTAATTGAAATTACTGCTTTGGTCTGTGGACTGTGGTTTCTGAGATTTCCGAGTGGAATGCGTTGGTGTTGGCTTCTATAAGAAAATTGATATCTATGTCTATCCTGGGGGACAGCTCAACAATACACTTGAACATTTCGAAATGTTTCATAAGTATAAAAAACGCTTGGAAACTAACAGACAAAAAGTCTGACAATGATGGAAGTATTCTAACAAATAAATATATCCGGAAATATATTTTTGTTGATTCAAAAACACAAGTGAAATTATTTGTTGTGGCTGTCATATAAAAGTGTGATAAATTTTCATTATTTCTATTCCTATTCTATTTTCTGTTCCTGAAACAGTTAATCAAATAACAAACCAATCCTAGTAAGTACACTGTATACTAATTTTTATATTATTTTGATCATTGGGCACAGATTGAAATAGATTAAAGAAACACCTATGCTTGCATCTTTCTGTTGGCAAACATCAAACATCAAACTAACCACCCAATTCTTTCTAAAGGACTAACATTAAACTAATATCAAATATATTAACAACTTAAGTAATTAAGAGCTGAGCTGGTCAGAAAATCAGCATGTATAATATACCCCAAGGAACATGGTTGAGGCACACTGTTATGGTCTAGCATTGTTGTTCCTTCCATTCCCCTCTAGGGGGCAGAGTCAACAACGATGTACCATCCTGCACAGATAACTCGCCATTCAAATGTGGATATCTGATGACATATGCGTAACACACAGATGAGGACTGAAATCTGCTTTGCTGCTTGACACTCTCCCTAGGTACTCACTCTCTGGACGACAGCAGGCAGTAATGCACTGCAGTGCACCTGAGCAGCTCTGACAGGATGCAGCCCGGCTGCTAGCAGGCCCAGATGAGCCTCACTCTCACAGCCTCAGCCGACCATCAGGGGACAGGAGCCCAGCTGACTGCTGCACTGTGAACTGAAAATGTTTGCTCTGTTTCACACACAAAGTCTCTTTCTTGCATATACACACACATGCATGCACAGTATGAACCCTTCTGTGCATTTGGAAATGGAGACGGAACAGTTGTCACTGGTGTATTACATGCTCTTAACCAACAGAGACATGAGCCTCTATTCAATCTTACTGCAGTCCTCATTGTCCTTGACATTGAGTAATCAATTTAAGCTGTGATAGATTCTTGTCACATTCTGAGTTGTCAACCTGAGTTTGGTAGGTTCAGGTAAGAACAGTGCCATGTAAGGCATAAAAAGTAGCCTTTCCCCAATGTTATTACTATAAACTAGGTACAAAGTACAAAGTACAAAGGGAATATGGCCTGTATTTTCAAACATTTAACAGTGCCCTGAAAAAGTCATTCTACAATCTACACAAGACAAAAGTGCTAAACTGCATGAACAAACTGTTTAGAACCATAGAAATTAATATGTGAACAATGTGCTTCCAAATGAACTTTCCTACATTTATGAATAATGTTTGAACACACAAACATATTAATTACATTTCTATGGCACAGTATATACAGGGCATTCATAAAAGCAGCAATATGTTCCATATTTTCTGTATATATGCAGTTACATTTGTCATTTTTCAAAGCACTGAATTGCTTCCCTTCATCTAGATCCATAGCATAGGAGCTATAGGACTTAAGCACTGTTGAACTAGGTAGATAGTGAGAAAGCAAGCATTTGATATACGGTTCAGATATTGTTAGAATGTAAGTCTGTGAGCATTTCAGCCTTGAGCTGTTTCATTGTGAGAGAAGTGAACATGCAAAATTTGTGGGTAAGGGAATAAGACATACAGAAAATGATGTCAGCCTGTTGCTGGTAAAGAGGCTCTCAGAACAGTGTGATCATTGAGAAATAAAATCTGGATTTGAGTCTTTTGTCTACTTACCCCTGTCTCCCTCTGCCAGTCTGATTTTGACTTACTGGGACTCACACAAAGTGGTAGTGTGTGTAGAGGCACTGTTGCAACTGAAAGTTTCAAAAACAGCACAGAGGACACACCCAGGTTGCATCCTATTGTCTCAATTTTTACAATGGTATTGTCTGTATGGTCTGTTGTTATCCGGCCACAATGAAGTGTCATCTGTATGTTAGAAGAAGGTGATTCCATGGTAAAAACGCATGCAGATGTCGAGGTATAGAATACATGCAGACTGTTTCTCCTTCCTTTCATGTATTGTGTGCTGTGACACTAGGGAAGTTCAGTTAGAATAAAGCAGAGCTGAAAGTCATGGACTTCTGAAGCGAACATCACAGAAGAAAAAGGCCTCTTTTGATATTATACTATACTGGAGAAGCTTGAGAATATACAGTAAAATGTGTTGAACGGTGCTGTCACAAAGGCGTTACGCAGGCAACCAGGGGAACTGTTTGCTCTTATTTTTTCCAATCACTGCTGTGCATCCTGTTCTTTAATGCATTGTTTGTCCTTTTATCATTGCCTGGCTCTGCCTGTTGAATTTACATATGGTATTGCCTCCAAGTTGAAGATTTGAATATTACTCAAAATACTGTGAGAAGTCCAGACTGAAGATAAATCTGCATACATGTCTGGGCTCTGCAGTTTTCAGCTCTCGATTTTTTGTGTCTTTTTCTCATGGTTTCTCACAGATTATAGCAAATGAAACCCTGCACAGATCATGTTGTCAAGAGTGCTCCTCCAGTTATTACTGTAGTCTACATTATTAAACACCAAACAGAATGGCATATATATGTATGGTTTGTCTAGTAGGTTTCACTGTCTGTTGGACTAGAGGGGCCTGTAATTTATACATTATACATATTATTTATATACGTTCCTGTGAGTTTGGCGCCATACAGTTAAACCATCTCTGCTTATTGCTCATTGGAAGCAGTCATATTTTGCGGGCAGGTCACATTTGTCGTTGCTCTCATTTGCAATGCATATCTACCGAGAAACGTCTTCCCCAGTCATTTCTGAAGAGTGAGAAGGCATTCTGCCGCACGTCTGTTTCCTGGGCAGGTTAGAGTAGAGCATTCTGTGGTTAGAGCAAAGATAAAGGGATTTTCCATCCGCTCGTGTCAGAAAACAAAACTTTAGAAGGTGCGCAGAAGATCTGTGCTGGTGAAGAGAATGGACAAGAAACCTTGTAGCCTCGAGCCGCCAGATGTCAAAGACTACTTGGTCAAAGGCGACAGGTTCACCAAGTGGACAGATGTAAGTATCTGATGCCTGCCCCTCAATCTAAGTCTGGATCTAAGTCTTTTGTCTACTTGTAATTTGCATTTCCTGTGCACTGTTGCTATTGTGCAAAGTTCTCACAGCCCCATACTTGAAAATGTCTGCTTGAAAAACTCCACAGTGGGTGTCACAGACGAAAAGCCTCATTGTTACAAAAACTTGTCCCAGACAACGCATGGATTTGTGTGACTGCAAGTAAGAGTCATCCAGGACTTGACAGACACAGGCTTAACTTTAGGCTCACTTTAAAAAATCATTTCATGAAGGACATAAAGGATTTGGATGTGGCAGTTGTTGATGATATTAAAGGGACTCAGAGTAGCATAATACCAGTCAGAGAATTCCAGTCACGCAGGGAGAGACTGAGGAGGTAGTAACTCAACGATGAGACACCTATGAGCATTTACAGCAGAACTGCTGAGAGAATCTGTTGATGAACAAAAAGGAAGCCCCCCCCCCCCCCCCCCCCCTTACACACGCACCCACACACACATCCACTGCCATCTATAGCTTGATAACTTGTGCTGAAAAGAATATGTTTCATTCTGTTACATTGCATTAAAGAACTTCATATGAAAACAGGTCATCATGTAAGTGAATAAGTCAGAAGTGTTTGTAACCTTGGTGAACTTTGACAGAAATTTCTCCTAGATTTCCAAGCTTTTATCTTGTAACTAACCCTGCTCATTCTCTTTGCTTCTTGTCATGTTATTGCTCTCTGTCATCATTTTCCTTTAAAGAACACAAACTGACACACAATTCTAATGATTTTCTTTGGAATGCAAGCTAAAAAGGAATTAAACAGTCAATCATTGAGCAGAGGCAGAGAGGAATAGTTTACCTTAAGCACATTTCCTTGGTTGGCATTGGCATTCATGAAGTACTCTTCATTTTGGGTTGAGGTATTTCAGGTTAAGGCGTATTTTCAAAAGCAGCATGTCAGTGATGCTGTTTTTTTTTTTCAGGATTCAGCACGGACTGCACCTGTCACCATGAAAATGGACCCAAAGGGCTACTACCTCTACTGGACCTATCAGAACAGGGTAAGCTGTGTCACTCACACCTATTCCTCTTGAATGCATATTACATTAAATGTCTTCGTCATTGAACAATGTGGTGCATAAAGTAACCTTTCTAAAAAGAACAATAATCACATCAGCATCATATATTACATCATAACAGCAACAAAAACAATAATAATTGACGATTTTAAACAAATAAATAATATATATTTATTTAATAATTCAGTAATAAATGTATTTAATTATTCATTATGTCAATGATTTAATTAGAGACACCCTTAGGTAGGGTAACTTTCACAGCTAGGTAGATAAGGTAACGAATTTACAGTGAGATACTGACAGGATCAAACATACACTGAGTATGCTCAGACATCCTCAGGTCAGCTCCTGTACATGTCCATGTTAAGTTCATAATAAAGATTTCTTTTTCCGTATATATAGGTATACACATATATATATATATTTTCGCATATATAACGATAGATTGTGTCAAAACCCATTGCTAGTGTTGGTAATGTATGTGGCAGAATATCTCCCCGCTGTTCAATAAAGGGCACAAGGCCTTTGTCATAGCTTGTACCAAAACATTTTGGCTTTTGTGATGATGTGTGCAAGTCAATTAAATAATTTCATACTGAAAAGATTATTGAGTCTGGACCCTTTGCCAACTGGCCCAATGACTTCTCTGTATTAGCAGGTAGCACTGAATGAAAATGAGCATTATTAAAGTTAGTATAATTCATTAGTATAATTAATGACAGAGCGTGTTTACTCTTTCTGCTTGTTCACTCTAGGAAATGGAGTTTCTGGATGTAGCAACCATCCGAGACACAAGATCAGGAAAATATGCCAAAATGCCAAAGGTGAGAACAATATTTCATCAGTAGTGTAATTATTTTAAATAACTGCACATTAGAAATCCATTTCTGAAGCTCAGTCCTCCCCTGTACTATGTGGCAGCAGTTCGAGAGCAGCTAAAATCCTGTCAGCTGTGTACACAGAAATATGATACATTTTGGTTTGTGAGTGTGTGTTTCTATGTATGTGTGAGAGATAATGAGAAAGAGAGGGGGGAGAGAGAGGGAGATAGAGAGAGACTGACGCAGAGAAAGAGAGAGAGAAACAGAGAGAGAGAGAGTTTATTTGTGTGTTGGGCTCTCCAGTACAAGGCCCTATGGGAATAACCTTTTCAATCTCCTTGGAGATGCTCATGAATTATGGATTCCTATGAGGTAAACTCTGTGCGCTCTGGGTTCGGGCACTTGATTGACAGCGGTGCATTACTCAGCTCTGGAGGGTTTCTCAAAGCTGCCCGTGTCATTGTGCCCTGGCGTATCTCATCCTGTCTTGATAGGCTGTCTGGGTTTACCAGGTGGGCACAAGTGAAATCCCACTCTGCCAGATTGAAAGGAAACACTATCAAGACTGTGCTGCTCTCCTTTTTTTTTCCCCGGTGACACACATACCATTCCAGAGGACTCTTACAGACATGAACCTGAGCAGAGAGGATTGAATACCGTCAGGCGGATGATTCTATTCTGAATCATGTCGAGTATATTCCTGCACATTCGCCTTCCCATTGCTGTTTTTGCAGTGGAAATTTGCCTTGCAAAAAATCCCAGCAGCTCAGTGCAGCCACAGGGCACTGCTGTCACTCAATCACAGCAGATGTCTGAATATCAGAGGAGGCTGCCTTTGATTGTGCTGGAGTCTTGGGGTCACAATGTTTAGGACACATCACCTCAGGACAAAGAGAAAAGAGTTGCAGGAGACATCTGTCGGCAAATGGCCAGTTTTGCTTTGTTGTGGGAAAGCAACGGGGAGACATGCTACCCAGCTGTAATGAGATTGACAGCTTTCTTGCTGGAGGGAGGTGTGGCAGAAAACTTTTTCATGAAGAAACATCCCTGCTCAACATCAAAAACCTCTATCCAGCAACAAAAAAGATTGAACTTGCGAGGAAATTATTTTTGTAATTACAGTACATTCTATTTATTGTTTAGTCATTGAAATGCATCATCACAAGCTTTAGCTAATAGTATGCTTTCAGGAGGGGGAAGATTAATCTGCATGAAAAAAACACTTGTTCTTTAGTTCAAACACAGTAATGTTTGGAACAGACATGTATAGCAATACAGTCACAATCTAACTTTGATAGTCTGAGTAGCTGTCACCTGTTACTCCCATCCTGAGCTGTCTTTGTGGGGGTTTTCAGTGTGTGTTCATTCTGTCCCATCTCTGAGAGGTCAGACATCAGAATTATATCCTTGTGGCATCATATCATAACAGATTCCCAACTCAAAATCTCAGTTGTTATCAGCTAAAAAATCATCACCATTGCATTTTGTATTGTGTGTGTATGAAAGTATTTATATTAACACTTCAACTGACATTATGGTCATAGTTCAAAGGTTTTATGCCTTTCCCAACCGGGACAGTATGTTCCCAAATAAATTCATCCATTAGCAGTAAATTTGTTCGTTGTCACAGTCAGGTGGATCAATGTGTTAATTCAGTCTGTCTCAGGCTTCAGTGGGCTGAGCCTTTCTGAACATGATACATTTCCACAGTATTTTGTCATATTTTACACCGAGAGTCACGCTGAACTCCCCGAACCTTACTGTCAGCACGCTTGTGTGACCGTGAGGAGTGACAGAGCTTGCGTGACCCCGGTTTACCCTTTAGTCTGATGCATCTATGACAGCTCAGATCTGAGTACTGGAGAACAGCAGGGTGAGGGTGAGGTCAAGAGGGGCACAAACCTGCTGGAGATGCCAGAGTTAGCATCCAAAGCTCCAAGCAGATCGCTATCGACGTATCTGTATTCATAATGCATGCATGTCTCGAAATACATTTGATCAACCACTAATAAGCCATGACCTTTTTATTTAATGTTTAATGATAGTGATGGGAATGTGGCTGAATTACATATACGGAGTATACTGATGATACACAAACATGTCGCCCTGTTAAAATGTGGCCTCTTGGTGTGGTGCTGCTTCCACTTGATATAGTTTGAAGAGTTTGGACAAAACCAGCTGCAGCACTGTGACTGTTCCGCATTAAAACCCATGAGAAATAGTGTCACATGACTCACATGTTACAGTAATGCACTGAGTGTCACACACTTGACCGTACAACATTAGCTATATGGATCTCCAGTGGGTGTTTCGGTTCTCCAATGGAAAATTACCCTCCTGTGTTGTTCCGGACACTCACTTTGTTTTCTCTCAGGATTTTGCATACAGTTTGTCATTTGCCTTGCTGGTCAGGGCTTCACCTTGCACATGCCCTGCCTATGGAAAGCAGAGGCTGGGGCTGCAGCACAGCAAGCATTAAAACAATACCACCAGCACTGAGTCGACATACACTGCCGATGGGAAGAGAGAGAGGCACACGCATGCAAACCCCGCAGCTGCGGTTACTGCAAAGTTACAATGCTCAGAGCTCTGCATCCACAGAAGCCTTTGCTGTGGCTATATTGGCCTGAAAACTTGTGTCTGCTTATTTGTTAAATTACTTAATTAACAGATTGTCACCTCATATTGTGCTCTCAGGCTGTCATTACTTTAAAGTGTCAGTTCAAGGAGAATGACTGACAAACTCTAACACTTAAAATAGCACTTCAAAACAAATGTTCATGTAAATGTAATTATAATAGTAATTGTTCCTCTTTTTTTTTAATCTACAGAACCCCAAAGTTCGTAATGTGTTCAACATGGATTTCCCTGACAGCCACCATTTAGCCAAAACCTTGACAATTGTATCAGGCCTTGACATGGTCAACCTGACATACCACAACTTCTTTGCTTACAAAGAGAAAGTAACACAGGTGAGATTCATACAGGTGAAAGACAAGGTTCCTACAGCTGTACCAGTCTGAACTGGGGGCATCTATTTTTTTAATTACTATTATTTTTATTATTGTTAATGTTATTACTATTATATAAGTAGCTGGGTGGTAAGAGCTCTGTTCTCAGTTATTCTCTGGTAAAACTAATTATCATTTTATTGAGTCCCCACATTGCAAGTACAAGTGCAAGCAAGTAGACATTTTCACTCATTCACGCATTTCAATGATTAACAATGAATGACAGCAGTTGCCAAATCCCTAACTCATTACTCCTCTTAGAGTGTATACCTGGCAACTGGCATCATCTTCTACAGAACAAATGAGAACGTCATCTCTGTGGTGATACAACAAGCGCTACTGTATTTATGAATTTATTATACTAATTTCCGTTTTCAAGGCAATCAAATGTGATAAGAGAAAGCTTTCCTTGTCCAGAGTCAGTGTAACTCAGAATTACTTCCTTAAATTGTAATCTCTTTGGCCCGCTCTAGTGGTAACCAACTGCCTCATTAGACATTTACCTAAGTCAGAACATATCATTTTCTTGTTCAAATAGACTACCACCCCTTTGCACAGCCACGTTAGGGGTGAGGTTTTGAATGTCCCTGTGAATCACACAGCAGCTGTACTGTACTCTGTCTGTGATCTCAGTGTCTGATGTTTGGCTGCAGAACTGGGCCTCAGACATCCTGGCGATTGCCTACAACACACAGAGGAATAATGCTTGCAGACAGGTCTTCCTGGACAAAGTGTGAGTACAAGATGAGGACTTCACTTGCACCTAATTATTCTTGCCTTGAAATGCTTTGTCTGCATCATCAGGTGACAGGCTATTATCAGGCTTTGCCACAATGTGAAAGGCAGTCTGGGCCTCACTCTTACTGTGAAGTGTATGATTGGACAGGGATGTGAAGTAGACTATAGTGGCAGCACCATACTGAATCCGCCTGGCTCTCTATTCCCTGGGCAGGTATGTCCGGATCTCCCTTCAGACCAACAAGGATGGCAAGATCCCTGTCAAGAAGTAAGTAAAAGAACAACTCCAGGGGTGCTGGAGCGTTAGAGATGCTTCCAGGTTTCATTTAATCCAAACCCTTACTTTATTTAATCTCAGTGAATGCAGGGGATAATTTGCTCAAAGAACTTAGATCTATATTACTTTGGCTCCCCAGGGAATGTATTGCCTATCCATTGAATGAGAAGTGAATTTCCTATAATGACTTTGCTAAGCAGCTGCTGTATTCACATTCTGCACCATAAATCCACACCCTGATGCTGTCCTCTGAATGCAGTGCTGTTGTGTCTGTCTCTCAGCATCTATAAGATGTTCCCTGCAGACAAGAAGAGGGTAGAGAGTGCCCTGGCTTCAGCCCACCTTCCCAAAGGAAAGGTAAGACTATTGTTGTTGTCCTCATTAGTCTGCTGGAACTTCCCTTCTGTCATCTGTCTGTCCATCTAGCTAGCTAGTATGACAGGCAGAGGTAATGTCCTCATGACACCATAGCCTCTGTCTTCTGCTAGGGGGACACGATGAAGCCTGAGGTCTTCACTGAAGCTGCATTCAAAGCTTTCCTGATGAGCCTGTGTCCCAGGCCTGAAATCTATGAAATCTTCACCTCCTAGTAAGTCTCTTTTTCACATGGAGAAAGATTTGTATAAATCTCCATGCAGTGACTGTTATTGCTATGGAATATAAAAACATAAACTATGAGCTGTGAGCAAAAATCAGTGTTGTTTCCTATACGTTAAAAAATAATGACTTGAGGAAATTTCAAGCAATCTCTGTCTGAAAACAAGCTTGAGGCATTAATGAATTTCATATTCATAGTGATCCTCATTCATGTCAGCTATTTCAGAAATGAGTGAGCAGATTGTAAGCTGAGCCCAATTTGGAATCCTGGAAACCCTTGGTACAAATAAGCATCAGCTCTTGAAAATAGTTGATCCAGCCGCTGACATACTGTTGAATCTCTCCAGCTCTGCTAAGGCAAAGCCGTACATGACCAAGGAGAATCTGGCCAAGTTTCTCAACGAGAAGCAGCGTGACTCACGTCTGAATGAGGAGCTCTTTCCTCCAATGCGCCCTGACCAGGTGAAGGCTCTTATAGAGAAGTACGAGCCATGCTCCTCCAATGCCAACCGAGGTGAGTGCAGCGGGCAATACTTGTTGACATCATCAGATTGCCTGAGAGAGCAGCTGTCTTTGCACCAGCTAATGCTGCAGCTGGGGCCTTCTAACACTTTGGAACATAATGAGGTAATTGTGAAATTACAGGTGATACTGATGTGCTAATTTAGTTTCATGTTAAGAATAGTCACTGTGGAGTGTCATAGGGATCTCAAGACTGCCAGTAGATCTGAGTGAGCACATACATGCATAACAAAAATGTCTTTTTTTCTCATATGCAACAGATATTTTATTGCAAACATCACATATGACCTATATTATAGTTTCAGCTAGTTTCAGGTGTGCACTAAGTCTTAATTAAGAGATTAATTAGAGTGCCTTATGACTTAAACACAGCTTAGACACGCCAGTACTTGGATTTGTGTCGCACTGTCTAGGCCAGATTTCTCCAGAAGGGCTGCTGTTCTACCTCATGGGACCTGAGACATCTGTGGTAATTCTGAACAAGCTTGTCACCTGTCAAGACATGACCCAGCCTCTCCCCCACTACTTCATCAAGTCCTCTCACAACACCTACCTCACAGGTGAGAGCTTCCCCACACAAAATTCCCACAACACTTACCTCACCTGTAAGAGAGCGCTGCTGTCAGTTATTCTCCCAAAACCAATAGCTCAACACACTACTCAATGAAATCTTCAGTAGGAAGTAATGGCATGGACCACCCATGAACACAGGTGTGACAACAGAGAAGGCAGTTTGAGGGTGGATGAGTTGTGACCTGGTCTCGGCCCAGCTGATGATAACAGAAACCATTGCACTCCCTCCGCAGCGGGCCAGTTTTCGGGTGTCTCATCCCCAGAGATGTATCGGCAGTGCCTGCTGGCGGGATGCCGCTGCCTAGAGCTGGACTGCTGGAAGGGGAAGCCCCCAGAGGAGGAGCCCATCATCACCCACGGCTTCACCATGACGACCGAGATCCTCTTCAAGGTGTGCCTCCTTGCCTACCGCTGAGCACCGTGCTCTACTGGGGAGAAAACCAGGAAGTGGGGCTGCCTGTGAAACAGTACTACAGGAACAATACACACAAAACACTGTTTCCATTTTTCATTCTGATTCAACACAATGTGCTATGAACATTCTGGGTCTAGAGCTGTTCGGCATCCAGATACAATACAAAAAAACTGCATCCGCAACGTTCACCTTCTTTCAAGCTAAAACATGGGCCGCGCCGGGCACGCGCAGGCACACGAAGCATGACAAATCATCAGCCGCATCCTCCGGTTCGACATGCCCATTTAAGTGACAAACACGCAGCTGGCCTGTCCCCTGCTAGATGATCAGAGGGGAGCCTAATGGATCCTAATGCAATAAGGCGGTGTTGCGCCGGCCTCTGGTGTGTCTCCATGGCAGTGTGCGCTCGGGGAGCAGGCGCTGCTCTGTGTCTCTGAGTGACAGCTCCCTCTCCGTCTCTGCCAGGCCGAGCGAGCAGCCCTGCCACGTGTTACCTGACACCTGTCCCCAGCTGGGCACTGTGCTCCCTGCTGTTACTGTACAGGGCTGTTTTTTTTTTTTAACCACGCACTTACATTGGCAGTTTAGACAGCGTCTCATCGTAACCCAGGCATTGAACCCCTCCACTTACTCAGCACATGGCGTGCGTTGTCTTGGTCTGGCTTTGTGTTTTAAATCAATTCCTGGACAAAGCAGAGCTGTATTTAGATCACTGCTCCCTGGTGAGCGGTGAGAGGATGTAGCAAGGTTGCACTTTTTCTTTGATTTTTCTTTGATTTTTTTTTTTTGGAGACTCCAGCCGATTACGGAATGTTCCTGTTTTTCTCTGTGGCAGGATGTGATTGAAGCCATTGCAGAGAGCGCTTTCAAGACCTCCCAATACCCCATCATACTGTCATTTGAGAACCATGTTGACTCGTAAGAATCCCTGACTCATCCCATATTAGCTTTCTAATTCTCTAATGTGATTAGAAAATGATCACACATGCTTATGTCCATTTTATTTTATATAACTTTTAATATGACATTTATATCATATGATACGTATCAATTATAAAATGAAAAATACTCTGATAAATTGCTAATTGAGTTCTATGCTTTCTGTGTGATTACTCTGTATCAAGGGTCAAGCAGCAGGAGAAGATGGCTAACTACTGCAAGACCATGTTTGGAGATGCCCTTCTTGTTGACCCTCTGGAGAAATATCCAGTGAGTACAGCTATCAACAACTGAGGTCATTTCCTGTTTCAGTCACATGGTTCTTATACACAACAGCACAACAGTACTACAATACATGTGACCATATGTACACTCTATGATCACAGACATAATTCAACTTCAAGTTCATCAACTTTCATCAGGATTTTAATCTGCTTTTGCACCTGTGCTTGTACTTTTCTGTATGGGCTAGGCTTGAATTTCAGCCCATTTTGAAGACAGGAGAATGCCAAGTGCTGCAATATTAACAAACCTTTTTGTATCCCTCTGCCACACTGTACAATCTCACCTGAGTAAAAATTCCTTTTTATGGTGTTTTTGAGATTCTCCCGAAAGAGCAATGAGAAAGATTATCAAGGTCATAAACACAGAAGCTTTTACGTTTGCAATATTTCACCAATTAACACTGTCAGCATCCCTAGGCTGAGTCATCCTTTATCACCTGTGTCCTGTCAAAAGTAATAAAGTCTGAAACTTCACACTCCCCAGTGCTCCTTCCTTCCACCAGAGAGGCCGTAAACTGCCCTTCACTGGAGGTCACACCCCTCTCTGTTCATGTACACATTTCTAAACAAAGTCAACCAAGTGCAATTTGGGATTAGAGAGGTCCATGATTTCCTCAAAGGTACAAACTGCTCCTTTTTTCACTTCACCGCTCTCTTTCAGTAGCTTGTCTGTTTGACAGCCTTTGCCTGCTTGTGTGTATCACCAGCTGAAGCCTGGCCATCAGATCCCAAGCCCGGCTGAGCTGATGGGGAAGATCTTGATCAAGAACAAGAAGAATAACCCTGTGAAGCAGGACCAGGAACCAACTAAGAAGGCTGCAGTGCCAGACCAGAACCAGAACCAAGCTGACACCAACCAGAACCAGAACCACAACAGCTCTGTGAGCCAAGAGGGTTGTGGTGTGTATGCAGGGCACCATCCAGAGACCGGCACATTAGCTGACACACACCACTCACATATAGAAGAACGTACATGTCTGTGAGGGAGCATGCCACAAGGCAAAGTGCCCCATTGTTTATCCAGAGCGCAGAGACTATTTGGTTGTGTCCCGCAAGGATGTGTGATAACTTGAAAGGAACTTGCTTATGAAAGATTAATTGCATTTACTTCACAATCAGAAAAATACATGGTGCAGACTTTGCAAATGACATATCCACACAGCATTCTTCCATCCTCTGATCAACTCATACCGACTCTGTATCAGGGGTGAGGGATCACGGTCAAGTTAATCTGCATAACCTCCAGCATTATTTAAAGCAGTAGTACAGCAAAAATCCATTGCTCTTTTGCAATAGATTTTCCCATGTTGTGGACCTTCTTTGCTTCAAGATTTAGATACATTTTTCTTTGAGTGCCTCCAAGCTATTCTTTGTCTTCGTGTAATGCAGCCCCATCTACTGTAGTGGATGCACATAAATCACTATGGCAGCCACAAGGATATCTATAAAACCCACAGTAAATGCAGTATGACTGCTGTAAGGATGTGCTGTATATTACAAAGACAGTGAACGCACATTAACCACCAAAGGGACAGGTGTGTGTAGAGGAGATATCACAGTGATGATCTCTGTCTGTTCATTGTCAGAGGGGGAGGTGCGTGATGACCATGAGGAGCACGAGGAGCATGATGACCAGGATGAGGAGAAGATGAAGAACTCAGACGAGGTAGAGGGTCGCATCATCACTCAGCTGCATCTGTCAGTCAACCTTCTGACCCAATCAGAAAATGGCACCAACTCACTTCCTTTTCCTTTTATTCTCTCAGGGCACCGCAGGGCAGGAAGTGACAGCCTATGAGGAAATGTCTGCCCTGGTGAACTACATCCAACCCAATAAGTTCATCTCCTTTGAGAATGCCAAAAGTGAGTCACCAGGGGTTCCATGTCAGAGCAGCCCTCCTTTTTGCTTGTAATCTAATTGTGAAGGAATTATACTCATAGAGAGATGGTTGCAAGTTTGAATCCTGAATGGGGCATTACAGTTGTAGTCTTGAGAAATGTAGTCACCCACCTTTGCTTCATCTGTGTAATTGGATGATTTTTTAGGTTGCTGCCTCTCAGCTCGCACTGGCCTGTTATGTGAATTCAAACTTTCCTGCTATTTGTGTCATTGTTGTAAATATTGCAACGTTTCTGTATTGTTGGTGCTGATTGCCTTCTGTGATGAACTGTGATAGTTCTATTTAAAGATTTCTCTCTTCTCCTCTGTGAGCAGAGAAGAACAAGAGCTATGTGATCTCCTCTTTTGTGGAAACCAAGGGAGGAGATCTGATATCCAAGACAGCTGTGGAGTTTGTGGAGTATCCTTTCATTGCAAATAATAGTAATAATGAAAAGTTATTTTTATTATTATCATTATTATTATTAGTAGTAGTAGTAGTAGTCATAGTAGTAGCAGTAGAAGAAGAAGTAATAAAAGTAATAGTATTTTCCTAAGAGAAGGTCACATGGTTAATATGACCATGAGGGACGGACAAAGCTATGTTTTGGTTCACTTTATTGGGTGAAAGGTGCCAGGAAGAACAGACTGTGTATGTCCTTGAAAAATATGCAAACTCCAAAACAGAGGTCCTATACAGGTTAATGCAGATACAACAAGAGGCAGATGAGCAGGATTTACCCAAAGGGCACCAGAATGGATTCTTCTAACTACAATCCGCAGACTTTCTGGAATGCAGGCTGTCAGATGGTGGCGCTAAACTACCAAACCATGGGTAAGGCCTTATCATCTCTGAAAGATTTTATAATTGTCTCCATTGTGGTTATAATTTGTTAACATTTGTATTATTTTTATTATTTTTCATTAGACTATTGGTGTGTTTTAAATCAAATCTTACCATCCCTTCCTTTTCATGTGATAGTTGCTTTTAATAAAAAGCAAATCTGTTATTCTGATGTTCTCCACTAGAGGTCTGTGTTGTACCGACTGTTTTACATGGGCACCTGTGGTATATTGTGCTTGCTATGTGAAAAAAGATTTTTCAATTCCTGTTTTATTTCAGCCAAGCCCTGAAGGGCAGGAGAGTTCACAGGCTTTAGTTCCAGGGATGTGATTCAACTAATAATTGTCGTGATTGAACCAATTTAGCTCCCCACACCACTTCTGAAAGTGTGAAAGGTTTAGAGAGCTGAGACACCTGTCAAATTGAATAGGCCTGCTCTACGTTATAGGTCAGGGAAATATTACAGATTGCAAAACACTTCATCTGATTTAAGTAATGTACATGTTCTTCTGGTTGATAGATTTTCCGATGCAGCTGAACATGGCCTTGTTTGAGTTCAACGGGAGGACTGGGTACCTGCTCAAACATGACCTCCTGCGTCGAAGCAACAAGAAGTTCGATCCTTACACAGACAGGATTGACACCATTGTGGCCAGCACTCTGACAGTAAAGGCAAGCGGGGAAGCCCTCAAACATGCGCACTTACCCAACCGTACATAAACAACACGACCGTAAACCCCTTGCTTTCCAGTCAGAGACCTGACAATAAACAACACAAAGATTTACGGTGGTGCTGATTGAGGCCAACAAGGGACGCTTGTGCATTTGTTTTTAAATGGATGAATTTTGATAGCCATGATTTGAAATTAGCTCTTGCTTAAGCTTCACTCCATTGCTTGGAGCAGCGAGCGGTTTCTCACCCCCTGCTCTCCCCAGGGCGTCAGCTGGGCTGTTTGGCTTGGCTGAGAGCATCTCCTTTGGCTGTTTGATATTCTGACACAGAGGTGCAAGGCTGCTCTGTATAGACCTGCTCTGCATCCAGAAATGAATAAAATGATATCGGTCTTGAAATGAATAAATCATTCTATCCCTCAGCACTGGGCCTAAAATGTGTGTGTGTGTGTGTGTGTGTATGTGTGTGTGGCTACATGTTTCATTTTCTGCATGTGTTTGTCTCTGGGTGTGTTTTAAAGAGGTCCCTGCCCTTGTTTGTGTGGCTTAGGTCTATTCGGGCCAGTTCCTGTCAGACAAGAACGTGAAGACAGGGGTGGAGGTGGAGGTCATTGGGTTGCCGGGAGACCCCAAGCGTAAGTACCGGACCAAGTGGTCAGCCACTGCCAACGCCATCAACCCCGTGTGGAACGAGGAGCCCTTTGTCTTTGAGAAGGTGGGAGGCACCTCATCTTTTTGCAGTTGGATAGTCTTTTTGCAGTGCAACTGCATGCAGCTGCCAGGCCCGATGCAAGAGAGGTGGCAGAAATTCACAGTCAGTTGCTTTCTAAACTGTGGTAATATCCTGACAGATTCTGCTGCCAGAGATGGCCTCCCTCAGGATGGTGGTCCATGAGGAGAGCGGGAAGTTCCTGGGACACAGGATCCTCCCCATCTATGCCATACAGTCAGGTGAAAGAAGAGGAAACCTATTCAAAAAATGTTCTGCTCATTACCATGTGATGTTACTGTATCATGCGGACTATTTGAATCTATTTTGATATTTTTGAGAGGGTCATGGGTTAACTGGGGTTAATCGAGTCCCCTCATTTGTATCATTTCCTGTCTGGCAGGTTTCCATCATGTCTGCCTGCGCAGTGAGAGCAACATGCCGCTCACTCTTCCTGCTCTGTTTGTCTACATTGAGGTGAAGGACTACATCCCTGCAGCTTTTGCAGGTAAATGATATAAAATGTTATGTATTTTCTGTCCAAATGCTATAGCAGTCCTCATTGCCTTATATCTGGCACACCATTTTTTCAGATTTTGTCCCTAACCATCGAGTGGGATTTCTCAACCAATGCGTCAGGCCCTGTAACTTATGTGCACTACGGAACTGAGAACAAACTTTGATCATTGTAAAAGGACTGAAATGTTCCAAGTCTGTACTTAGGATTTTCGCCTATATGCGTTTTGTGACAATAATAAGGCCATATTGATAAACCACCCTATTGTTTGTCTGGATTGCTATGAAGCTTTCTCTTCTCAGAATACAGAAGAGAGCCCTAACAGATTAGTAATTTCAGTAACAAAGTGAGCAGACCATTTTAGGGAGCTAAAATCTACAACACAACATAAGGGGTCTGACACCCTTCTCATGGCCCCAAGGATGCAAAGCAAAGAGGGCCGGGAGAGCGACTACAGTGAAGATGTTACCTAAGAAAGATTGGGAGTGGTGCTTGAATCTGTTCCTGCTATCTGAAAATCCCGCTCTGATCTGTGTTCCAGATTTCACTGATGCCTTATTCAACCCCACCAAGGGTTCTGAGAAAAGCACAAAGTCCCAGGAGGTAAAGCTGATATGAGTGCACAGTGCCTGAGTGTTGAAACAGCTTTTTTGAGAGACCAGTGAAATGAAGACATTTATGCATGTGTGCAGTGCTACTGTATGGCATGTAAGCTGAGAGGGACTCGGAGAGATAGATGATAGATGATTTGTTTTACAGTGCCACCTCCCCATCTCTGCGTATCTGTTGCACTGAAATTGACTTTGTGCTGTGATGCTTTTGATGGGTGTTTTTGATAATACGCCTACCCTATATGAATCCATAGGAATACTTGTGCCCTTTTGAGATGCCCATTGCCAACCTCCCCAGGACTGTAGAGGAGCAAACGGTGGCCTCAGTTGTACAGACAGGTAATGTGGAGGCCTGTTCTACCTCTCAGAGCAAACTGTAGGACACAGGCTTTTCCTTTACAAAAGGCTGGAGGAACATAGCTCAACATGAAGTTTGGAAGCTTTAGTGGCACATGAGAAGTGTCGATCATGTCATTATTCATGTTTTTTTGCATGCACTTTTAGAGCCAGCAACTGACCCTTCTGTGGCCACTGTGTCTGCGGAATGTCCCCTGAGTGTGGAACCCTCTGCTGTGGCCACAGTCGACACCACCCCAGACCCTGAACTTCAGCCCATCTCTGCTGCTGACCTTCCCCCTGGCACAGACAGTAATGACACCGCTCCGAATAGTGAGCCCTCCGTGGCAACTGACTCCACCCAGTCTGGTCCTCCTTGTCCATCTGAAACAGACCTGGTCCCAGCAGGCTCTGCTGCCAATGCGAAGCTCCCTCCTGACAGTGACTCTGTCGCTGATGTTGCTTCAGTCTCTGATGCTGACTCCACCACAGACATGCTGCCTACACAGGATGTGGACATCATAGATGTTTCCCCTGCTCCGGATGCGGCTCTTTGCCAGGATGTTGATCCTCTCCCTGGTGATACCAACAATGTGGATATTGACTCCACTCCAATGAGTGACCCCTGTCAAGCTGTAGAACTTCCCCTTACGCCTGTGGCCCAATCCCCTGATATTGACTCCTCTTCTGACCCTGCTGCTACTCCGGAGCCTGAGAAGGTGCCTGCAGATTCTGCCCCAGGTAAGGCAGGGCATGCCAGTTCAGCTTCCACTTCTGCATTTCAAGGAACAGTTCACAGTCACCTTATTTTTTCTAATCCTCCTGTATTCAGTCATACTGGACAGAGGAACTGTGTCCCTACTGAATACCAAAGATACAGAAAATATGGGAAACACAGGAAATACAAATCCTCATTTTGGATTGAGTCACTTCTGATCTCCAGCCACTGTTTTGAACAAGTTCCCAGGTGATGTTGAAGCAGACATAATTCTGTTTAAATATCTATGTCTTGCCCACCTTTTGTCTCACAGAGCCAACTTCTGTGACAGTGGAGGAGCTGAAACTACATAAGAGCTTTCTGAAAGTCACCAAAAAGCAGGAAAAAGAGATCCGAGAGCTGGAGAAGAAGTTCCAGCGGAAAGGAGAGGACCTGATCCAGAAATACAGCGAGCTGTTCCGATCCTTAAAGAAGAAGACCTCTGTGAAGAAAAAAGAGTAATGGCATCATTTTGTAATGCGATGCATTCTTTTTCCTACCCATCATTAATAAATCACATCATTATCTCTGTAAATACTTTGATACCCTTTAGATGGAACCAGAGGTTTTGTTTATTATGTTATTGTTTTGGGTTATGCGGAGAGCAACTGAGATGGGATGAGCTGTAAACCAATTTGCATTCTGAGAGAATAAGCATCCCTTTAGTAATGGGGTGTTCGAGTAAATTAAGGAAAAGAACATTCAAGCGTGCATGCCACAGAGCGAAACTGATCTCTTGAGTTGTGTTTATCCCCTGTGTGCTCTTCAGAAAATCCAATCTGCCTTACTTGACGAGACGTGATATAAATACCTCCTTATTTTTCTCATCCATTGGCAGCCGAAGTGCTCTCTTCTCGTGCTTGCATAAGCTCGTGCAGATGGAGATTCCCAATAGTGCAGCTGTGTAGTATGGTTCAGGCGCTGCCCTCAGGGGCTAAGTGATCTGCCCCACACGAGATTGGAGTCCACAACCCCTAGGACCTTTCTGTCTGGTTATGCCTCTAAGGAGCGGAGGCGAGAAGCTGGACCCGGGGTTGGACAAGGCTGTGGAGCTGAAGGCGACCCTGCAGGCAGAGCTCAAAGTGTTACGAGAGGAGCAGTTCGAACTCTTGAAGAGAAGGAGGGGACAGCATGCCACTGAGGTATTGCACTGTTCTTGCCTCCTTGCCTTGTTACATGCTCATTGATTCATCTCAAAACAGTGTGCCTAGCCTGGGAGGTATACAGAACCAGTTCAGGTCGTTAGTGACTGAAATGGCCTGACCCAAGCTTTTCATAACCAGTTTTTTTCTGGTTCACATGCCTTACAACACAATCCACCCTACAGTCCATCTGGACCACCATTTAATTCCCAGTCTCAGGGGTATTGTATATCAGGGCATTGATTGTCAATTACAGATCGAGTGCTCCAGAGCACAACAGCCATCAGCACTGGATCAGCTCTTAATGGAAGGATGAATGCATTCACTTCCTCTGGGTCAGGATCTGCCCACAAAGAGCAAAGACCACATTTTGACAATATGCACGGGTCTGAAATTAAGCTGCTATATTTCTGATTCACCTTTGGCAAGGACTGTAGATCTGATTAATTTAGAAATATATTTGCTACACTTGTGCATTTTAAATTCAAATCACATTTGGTTTTTGCTTCTGTCGACTGTACGGGGTGCAGCGCTTAGGAAATGCATAAAAAAAAACATGTCACTCTATTTCGGCTTTGGCTTCGGTCAGTACCTGTAAAAAAGACTCAGTGACATTTCCTGTTTCCTGTTTCCTGTTTCCCACATCTGATGTGACAGCAATTAGCGAAGCTTCTGGAGCTGGCCACAGAACGGCACGCCAGTGAGGCACAGGCTCTGCAGGGGGCGCTGGAGAGGTAGGATCTTACACATGTCACTCCACAGGGCCAACAGCAACACTGTCAGGGAGAACATCTCAAGTCTGTGCATTCCACAGGAAATTATATTTTCATTAATTATTACTGCTCTTTGTCTTCCCCCGGGCTAAGATTTACACTGTATGAGACTGAACTAAATACATGCTTCTTCTCCCACATGAACGATGATTTCACAGCCAAATAAAATCGACACCACTTAATTAGAATGCACTTGTCTGTTTCTGAGAGTACGAGGTGCAACATTGATATGCACACACCCTCAGGTCTGTGAAACAAGCAAAAGATCAGCAGTACTATCTCACCCTCAGCATAGAAGTTTATATGCTTTTGTATCCACTGTACCTGTGTGTGAGTGTGTGTGTGTGTGTGTGTGTGTGTGTGTGTGTGTGTGTGTGTGTGTGTGTGTGTGTGTGTGTATGTATGTGTGTGTATCTATGTATGTATGCTTCTGCGTGTGTGTGCACATGCCGTTATGCAGCTGTATGTGTTTGTATGTGCATGTGTGCATGTGTGCATGAATGCATACCACAGTAAATGAGTCACCCATGGTTGCATTATTGTTCTCCAGCGTCCTCAGCTGGCTGAACATAGGTCACGTACTCATCAGTCACAAGGTGTTCAAACATCCCTAAGGAAATAGGACAACTCAGGCCTCCTATTCACCAAAACAGGCCAGGCGAGGACAATAACCACCCCCTCTGAATGGGACTTTCAATGGAAGAGAATGAATGTTTTCTCATGTTCTTGCTTTGCGATTGGCTAACCAGGTGGAGGCTTGTCGTCACATTTAGAGTATTTTATTTTTATCAGCTCATCAGCATTTTAATGGCCGGTCTATAAAACTGGGAGTACCTTTCCCTTGCTCATGAAATGTGTTACTTTTTTTGTCAGTGAGACCAAAGAGTTGAAGAAGAAGGAAGGGAAGCGAAATGAGAAGCTTACTTCCTCTGTCAAGTCAGATAAGGGCAGGTGAGGCTCCTGAATGTGTGATGAAAATTAAGTGGCCCATATGTATATAAAAAGGGAACCTGTAAGGAGGTTGAGATTCAAAATATTATTTTTCTTCACCATGACATCAAGTTACTATCAACAGCACTAAAAAAATGTGCATCACAGAATGGGAAATAATATCCTCCTGATGGCTGAAAGCAAGCATGCACAGGGACTGCCCAGTTGTGGTTTTTATGAAAAGGTGTGTATCATTTTGACCTGCCTTGGATGGTTTGCTGATTGCAATCAAATGGCACTGTATTGTTTCTCTCCTGCTGTTGCATACCCCGTACACGGTGCACGCAGTGGGATGACCGGTTCTCTTGTACGATTCTGCGGTGCAAATATTGTTAAATAAAAGAATCTCGTGATTCTGCTTTAGGATAAAAAAGGAGATGAGCAGCGATCCTGCTGAGGATGTTGAGCAGACGACAAAAGAGGTGAGCAACAATGTCCGCTGATTATCAATAAAAATGTCTGGGCACGGGCTATAATTTCATAAATATGTACAAAATGTACTCTCTGAATGTGTATAACAGCGGCACTCGGATCCACGTATGTCCATGTATGTACGGCAGCGATTATCAACATACCCATTTGTATATCAGAGGCAGCCGGGTAAACAGATAACCATGGCAACAGTAAATAGATGTAGAGTGTGCACTGGAGAGCGGGGAGCTGCTGGTGAGAGTGAAGCTTGCCTCACTCCTCTCTCTCCTCCCATGCACATGGTGGATCGGAGCCCCTGAGAATGCTATTCACTGCTTCTAATTGCTCATTCCTTAAGCTTCAGCCTAATTGCATTTGTGCCATTCCATATCAGCTTGATTGAGGTCTTAAAAAAAACTTTTCATAAACATTCTGTGAGCTTCAAGGTCTTGAACTTACAATTTACATATGAAAGAGGCCCAAATTGCATTTTTCTTGCAAGAACTGTGCGAATCAAATGATAGATAAAACTTTGAGGGAAAACCAATGCTTGCACATATCCAGTACTCACTGTGTGGATGATTCCAAGTTCATCTTCAAAGCTTTGGCATCAGCAACATGTGTACAGTAGTCAGAGCATCACATCAGAGCCGTATATTGACATGTGACTGCTAGAATACATAGGCCTTTGCTCTTGGCTGAGACAGTTGGCTAAGCAGGGTGCAGTGGGTGCAGGTTATCTCACGCTAACAGGTGCAGTGAACTTTTGCAGCTCTCTGAAGGCAGCACAATGCAACAGGAGGCCCTAAGGAAGAAACAGGCTGCCATTCTGGAGCAGATCAAAGACGAGACAAACCAGGTAAACAGACGGCTCGCCACCCACTCCAATGCTTTAATTTCACCCTCACATTGAGGCCCTGGACCCACTCCAGCTCACACTGCTGTCAAAGGCTGTCGCCGTATTATTAAAACTGGCTGGAGATTTGTCAAACTGGGCCTCGCTACTCAATAACACATATTTCTGAGACACAGGAGGTCGGGTCTGTTTGTTCTATTTAAGCTCTTGCTTTCTTCTTGGTGAAGAGCTGTTTTTGTCTCTCTTGCCTTTTTTGATGTTATATTTGATGTCGTACCCATGATTTCATTGATTGTAGCTGTTATTTTGATTGAACCGCAGCAGAGATGAAATGCCAGTGGTGACTGGAGCTCTTATATGTGTGTGCACCGAGTTATTTATTATTGAAGATTATTAAAGATACTGCTAAGCAATGCAATCAGGTCTCAGACACCTAATGCATTATTTCCTTGCAGAGAGATTGCTGTGTTACATAAAATTTGCTTGCTTGATCGACTGGTTGATCGATTGACAATGAAGTCCTAAATAAGGAACTCGCTGTTGACCTCACAGTCAGGTAAACCGTCCTGTACTTGCTGTTTCCCCTCCCTCTGTCCATAGCTGAACCAGGCGGCCCTCTCGGAGCACGCGGAGAAGATGAGATCTCTCCCTGCCGGTCTGCAAGACGCCGTCAACACGTGCGTAAGCCCACACTTCCCAGACCTGGTGGACCAGCCCAGCACGAGCAAGGTGGAGAGTGGCGTGTATGGGGACGTGTTCCTGGGGTAGAGGCGTTCTCAATCTGCTATGAGAGCGGCCTGGGGAGAGGTGGGACCGTCTGCCCATGTGTCCACTGTGCAGTGCTGTCTCTGAGGGGAAAGTGACATTTCACAAGTATGGCTTGTGTCAGACATGATGCATTCTGACTTGGTGTTTGTGTGTAGGGGGTGTTAACAGGCTAGCTAGACCCATTAGACTGTTAGTAGTAGAGCCTGAAGTTTGTCATTAGAAGGTACTCTATATCAAAGTTTTTCACTTAGACTCTGATACAAAATGATGACAAATATGTGTGCAGTTAATTTTATATAAATTATTTAAAGAGAGTTCAAAATTAAGAAGCTCAACTCAAATGTTGAGTTGAGTTCATATGCAAATCCCAAAATCATGCATATTGAGTAGATACAAACCAAACCTTTATTTTGAAAATCTCTTCCACTGCTACCAGACCTTAGTGATTTCTTTCTTAGCACATAACGCTCACAAAGATGTGTAATGTTACAGGACCGGGAGAATGTGAGAGATAGCAGCTTGGTGAGAAAAGGCCTTCGTGATTATCTAGCCATTGGAAGAGATGAATCAGCCTGAGACAGTCTGAACTTTTTTCATAGAACTTCAGTAATTTGACGCCCCCGCAAACATTCATGCATTGTAATTGTTCAATTGTATTCTGAATGAATGGTCATTAGCTAACGTATTTCTTTGTTCAAAAAAAAAGGTTGAGTAAGCTACCTTTTAAGTTAAGCTTTAATCATGACAGAGCTAAAATAGACAATTGGTCTTTCCAAAATTTAAGATAATCTCTTTGAACTCTTCTTACTTATGATTTTAAATGTAGATAATGCTTTACATTTGGAGGGAATGTTTTCCTCAAAGACTGGTGGAACTTTTTCACCTGTTAATGATGGTAGGGTAGAAAAAGCCATGTCTCATACACATACAAAAGAAATTGTTGCATTATATAATTTATTAACTTAATAACATTGTTTTTTGGTGGTGGGGGGGAACTAGTGCCTTGAAAGTTATGGTCAACAACACTATAAAAGCATTTTGCTGTTGCATTTATACAATAGAATACGCTTATGCGAAGATAAATGTATGCACTTCCTTTGCCTCCAAACTCTCAAACAGACAACTTAAAAGTGGTGACTGGTGAAGAAATAAACATTCAATATTGCTTTATCATACAACTCATGCAAACCTTAATGGTAATGTCAGCAAACAAACCAAACACTATTTAATAATTGGCACGTTTCTTTTGCTTGTACAATGTTCAGTATAATTGTGCAATAAAATATACCTACACATAACAGATTTTAATCAGAGTGCTTGCTGTTACAATTTTCTTGTTGTGGAACAAATACAAATAAAATAATGCCAAACACTAAACCAATGGTTTACAATGATTTATGTACTAAAATTCAACTTTTATTTATTACAAAGTGTAAAATGATACTTGATGTATGGTTGTTTTTTTTGTTTTGTTTTTTTTTTTTTTCGCAAACTACTGTCTGAATGTGTATAAATTTTTGAATGTCTGCATTTTTTGTGTATTTGTATGTATGCTAGTAGATTTGCAGATACAACTAAAATCAGACAGAAATACAGTAATAATACAGTATAAATAGCAATATTACTGACCCCCTCTGATGCCAACTTCCTGCTTTTGTAAACAAAAGGAAGAGTGTTTTAGTACAAAAGCCATTTATAAAAACACACAGCTTTTTACTGTGTGTCGGTGTGTGTGTGTGCGCACGCGTGTGTGTGTGTGTGTGTGTGTGTGCGCACAGATCATTGATTTAAGGCACATAGAATCTTCTGTTCTAAACTGCAGTGTGGATCTTATGGAATCACAGTTCACACTTTCCACGGTCACTCTGAGAAAGGTGTGTATGATATCTAGTCTGTCAGGGATTGGTGCAGGAATGGCTAGCAATGTGTGGATCAAAGTAATGAAATCTGAAATGTAAAATTTCTCTCAATACAAGCTATAAGGGTATAAAGCTATAATGAGACATAAGAAAGTTTTCTATTTAAAGTAGAACAGCATTAGTAATGCACAGGGCATGAGGAAGGTGCAAATGTAGGCTTTAATAATTGTTTAAGAAAAAGAAGGAAAGAAAGAAAGAAAAAATAGCCACATGGTTCACATAATATGCAACAATTCTATTTCATTACAGTTAGCAAAGACACCTTGTACCAGACACCAATAATATGAAATGTTACTTAAAATTAATAATTGTACAACCACCTCCTCATTTAATAAGGCTGATCATTAAGCCATCAATAAAAAACATGTAAGAAGATTATATTCTTGATAGCACACAAAATCTTAAATTGCTTAAGAGCAATATGTTCATCGAGAAATGTTTTGCAATTACGCATGTATCTGAGTTCTTAATGGGAATAAATATAAGGATGGATCAGTTTCATAGAAACGCCACCACAGAATCATTGTGCTGAGAGGGATTTGTGTTACCTCACAGGGATGATGCACTACTTAGCACCTACAGTCCCAATGACTCACATGCATCTCTTTCTAATCCTGCATAAGCCAGGAGGATAACCGGACACCTGCTTATTAGCAAAGGGCACTTCACACTCCTCTTCTCTGATCAGGCAAATTTGCACCGAGGCTGATGAGGACCATTCAAAGGAACAGGTGCCCCGAGAGGCTCTTCCATGTCAACACAGAGAGAGGCATACATATAGAGTGAACTGAGAGAGAGAGAGGATAAAGGAAGAGGGCGAGGGAAGAAAGGACAGATAAGGAACGAAGGAAAGAAGCAGAAAGAAGGAGAGAGGAAGAAACGTGGCAGCAGGGAGAGTGCAAGGAAGGAAAGAGGGAGTGAAGAGGCTATTTACACCCACCCCTCTTCCTGCGGTTTGAGCGGAGCCAGTACACCTCAGCGTTTGCCTGTGTGGGCGTGGGGGATGAGGGTTGGTGAGCCGGGCTAAATGTCAGAAGTCCATCCCACACACAGCCCCATCTGAGCTGTGTCTTAGAACTCTTGCTTGTCAATGAAGGCGGAGAGCAGATGCTTGGGTTTTGAATAGCTCTGATGGCCTTAAGCTCAGACTGTTACTGATCAGGAGCCCATTCAATCAGTAAATCAATGCTTCTTTATGTAAAGCAATATGCTGTTTCACATCCAGCCTTCATGAGGGCCAATGTGAACTGGTTCCCCATCAGTACCTCAAACACATTGCAAAATGATGTTACTTTTATGCCTCGCTGCATGGGGAAGCAGTAATGTGAACTGATGCCCGAACAGATACTGAAGATGGGGTGTGAGTTAAATGTAGTATATGAAATGCAGAAGAGATTTTCAGTACGATGTAGGAGACTTTATACCTAAGGTCACAGTTTCTTCCTAGGTGTTCCTTCCCACAGCTGTTGAGTGTTTCTGAAACATGGATCATTGGTTATGGGACTATTAATAGCAAAATCAATGTCTAGTCTTGAGATTGTTAGGTAGGTGGAGATTCATCCTCCAGCTCATTGCTCTTTATTGTGCTGCACTCAGCAAAGATAAAACACTTCCATTATTATTCCTAATATTACTAAACTAGTGACTCTGAATGGCACACTGAGAGATAGGATTACTTCACTGAGATCTCGTGCAGAAGGAACTTGACATTGTCTTGTTCTTGCTCCATGGGGTCGTGTCACCTTTGGGCTTTCTGTAATGGGCACCAGCATTTGACTATTCGAGTGGGGAAGGGAGCAGAGCTTGGCTTGCACCATATTGATATCAAAAATATTGGCTAAAACTGGCGCGATCAGATTGATAGAAAGAGAGAAAGAAAAAAATTTCCTGCAAGCATTTTGATCAACAAGATCCATCATAAAAACACAGCTATGGAGTAGTTTGTTCAAAATTGGGTTAAATGCTTGTAAGTCTCGATGTAAATGTTTTAAAGAACCACGTGTGATATTGCACACATTGTTGTGTGCAGCTGTCATTTTCCCGAGATGATCCCTGTAACATATTTCACAATGTTTTTAATACAAATGCTAGAAATAGCCTGTTTACAGACGTACACAAATTCATATAAATGGAAAGCATTCTTTTCTTAATTACTATCAAGGCTGTTTTCTGAACTGTTCAGTTCTTTTGTGAAGCTATGGATTGTAAGTGCAGTACTTGGCTATGTGCATATTTTGTTATTATAATTTGTGAAGTGTTGATAGAACATTAATATTCCTTCGTGGTGATGAAAGGGTTTGTAAAAACAGCCAGTATGACCAACATAAAGACCATTGCACAAAGGGGAACACTGCATAAAGGGGAACAGGTCTCAGCTCATCATTTTGCTTATTTGTAAAATAGTAGTAATACATTGTATTATGATGCTTGGCATACATGAACACAATTAAAACAGTAAAAGCAACAGCTATGGTAATGTGAAATAAATAAAAGATTGGGAAAAAAATTACTCAAGACAACCATGACAAAAAGAATTAAAGTATACAATATAAATACAGTTACATTAAAATAATAAATACATAAATACATACATAAATAATAAATACATACATAGGATTAGTACATGCATAGGATTAGATAAGTAATAAATACATACATAGGATTAATAATAAAGTTTGAGAGAAAATATTACTTTATCAGGTTTTTTCCCGAATGACCTCTCTGACTTAGAAACCCTCGCAAGCTATTCGATTGCATTAGTAGTGTCCGTGTGGACAAATCTTTCGAATGCTTGCGTGAAGTCATTTGAGCCAATTTCCATTTGTACCCTCTGGGTTTGTTGACAGAATTTATCTTGCAATAGCTTACATGGTATGCCCTATTAATTGCTTTTAATGTTTTAAATATTGTAGTCAAAGTAACAAGCTGGTGTTAGCTATGCTCAACAGCTGCTGACAGGTTGTGATGTCTGTAGTAATCTAATCCACCATCTGAGACCTTTATCCAAGAGTGCTTGGAGGAGGTGTGTGTGTGTGTGTGTGTGTGTGTGTGTGGAGGGGGGGGTGAGTCATCCCTCCCCAAACCTCCCACAGACACTTTCCCCCTCCTCCTCAAGGCTCCTCCTGTGCTGCCCCTTGAATTTTAATGCGCTCATATGAGTGCGCCTTGTCAAGTCTGCCCAGGCAGTTAATGATGCTCTCTCTCCCTCCCCAGGCCCCCGCGCCATCTGGAAATAGCGTTGCCTAGTAATTTCTCTGTGATGGCAAAATTATGTTATTTTTAAAACTAGTCCAAAAGCTTCATAAGTGGTTGAAAGACTGAGCTAGCATGTGCTGAGTGAAAGCATGTCCATTGGAGTCCCCGATGACAAGCCCGACATTTCCCTCCTATCGCTCACTGGGGTTGATACATACAGAAGCTAATGATGTTGTTGATAAGTGAAGTGACGACCATGGTAATGCAGCGCTAACACTGCTTTATCTAATACAACTGCTTGTATTAATTCTCCTTGAGATAATTAATTAAATAAAATATAGAAAAATATTAATCATTGATTTAATTTCAACTCTCTCCAAGGCTGTAAAAGTGTGTATGTTAAAAGTTCCTGTGTGTATGTTGTAACAATATCTTAGGGTATAGTGCTAGAAGTCGCTCTGAATAAGAGCAGCTGCTAAATGCATGTAATGTAATGTATACACCGCATTTGGGTTTGTTAATTGGTGTTTTCACACACTCACACAACACACAATTAGGTTACGGTAGCCATTTGCCTTTACAGCCATTTTCATACATTATTTTTAACCTGTGGGAAGCTGGATCATAATGATTGCTTCAGCATTTCCTTTATGGCTCAAATATAAAATGTTCCTGGTAACCACTGTTTGAAAGATGACCATAAAATGCACTTTATCAGATAAAAGAATAACTGTTGCTATAAGATAATGGGGCACTCACAGCAAAGCTAAGTTTCATCATCGTATAATTTATACTTTTATTTTTTTTTACATTCCTGTCTGTGATTGTCCATTGATTCAGAAGTTCTACCTCCATTGAAACATGTAGACCCATATAAATATTAGCTAACGCAAGAACGATTGCATACTTAGTTATTCATTAAGTATTACTTGTCTTGATATACAATGGTGCACATGATACTTTATTTTCTACTCACTTCATCTTTGTAAGACCATACATGGCAGTAAACCAATCAAGTCCTCTACAGCCTCTCAACTTAAATTACACATTCAAAAGACATGAAATGGTTTAGTTTATTTCAAAAAGGAGCAAAAGGAACAATTCAGGCAAATGAGATGCTTTGTCCACTGTCCATTATAGTCATACCAACATGGCATTTTAACACAGTTTCAGCTTGATGCCCTTGTGCTGTACTATTGTCTATTAATCACTTGTGTGTTTTGTTCTTGTTTCTCCAGTGATATGCAGTTCATTTATCTTGCCAGGTTGGCCATTTAAGTCAGTCTGGGTCCGAGGTCCAGGCAGACCAAAATGTTCCACTCCCTAGTGCTGATAAGGCTAATGAAGTAATGAAGTAAGTAATGAACTAATGAAGTACTGAAATACGCTAACCCCTCAATTTATAATGACTAAGAAACCAAAGAACCTGGGATGACAGTGCATATTAGCCCATATTATCACATGACAAATGGTGATGATTATATTCATTCCAAAAGGAAATCTACACCAAAAGGAAATGTTTTGCTGTCCGCAGTTGGCCCCCAGGCTGCTAGTTGAATAGACTGGTCTATGAGATAAATAGCTAAATATCAACATGAGCCAGCTGCACACGATTCATCAATCTGTTTCTCGTGTGCCGTCTAAATCCATTACACCCTAAACCTCACCACTGGGTCTAGACACAATCATTTGCCTAAAGGTCCCATTTCTTATAAAGTGTGCTTTGATTGCAGAATTCTGAGCTGTAGATGTGTGTTCACACCGCTGTCTGTGTGCAGTCTGCCCACAAGAAACGAGCTCAAAAAGTCTAAGATCCTTAGAACGACATGCCAGTCTTTGATGCCACTTCCATTTGTTTCCCATTGTAAGTGTTTTTAAGAGCAAGTAAGAAGGAAAGGTGAAGGTTATTCTTCAGGTGTGCATTCAATTCCCCGCTCAAGGCTTTTTTCAGTCTTTGACAGTGTTTGTGCTACAGTAATTGTGCTAAAATTGGCAACTCCTTCTGCTCTTATGTCCAGCCACTTTACAGCTTTTATTCAAGTGCAGCCACAGTAGGAGTCCTGTCAGTCAAAGCCACAGACTCAGAATGGATCACCAAAGTCACGTTGTATCACACAAGCAGACAACAGAGCTATTTATTTCAAAGCACTGAAGCCTCCCAACTTGTGATTTAAAATTCCATGCTGAACATCAAACAGAACAAAATGGAATAGCATCAGTACCTTTTATATTTTGGTGAAATGGGCTTACGTTGAACACAATATCCAAAGCAGTACTATATAACCAACAAAATCAGACATTAGCGTATTTTCAATTTAGCATTGTCAGTTCTGTTATCTCTGTCATTGTGGTATTCGAAAATCTCTCTGACAACCTCTACTACACGTCTGGCTAATCATGATCTGTTGACTGTATCTGAAACCTAGGAGTACCTAAAACCTGAAGCATTGATGAGTCACCAAAACCTACCATGCACCTACCATTCCTCCTCAAGTGATGTGGGGTTATTTCTGTGATCTGGAAAAGAACAGCTTTATGGGGGGTCAGCTGGGTAGGTGGGGAGCTCTATATCTGCCTCTGTTGAACTGCCTGTCTACTCAAAGGTCACTGAGACACAGGTCTCTCATCCCTCCTACTCCATGCAGTAACTTCGAAAACTGTCACACTCAAACTCTCTACCACACTACTGTCACGTGCATATTACCTGGCAACTGCCCGTCAGGCATATACAGTGCACATAAAATAAATCAATAATCAGTTGTACAATAAAGAACACACTTCTCAAATGCAAATGGTCATCACAATACCAGCCGCTCAAATGTTGAACCTATAACAACGTTTTTTGGCAACATTTCAACTTCACCCTTGAAAAGAGCACTTATAGAGGTTTTCAGTTTTAGACATTTTATAATTTACCCCCAGTGCACTGGGGAGTTCTGTTAATGGACTCCTCTAACCCATGTGTCTATGCACTCCATATGTAATCTAAATATTGGCAGTAATGTGTAGGATATTAGGGCATTTTCAGAAGCAGTCTTCTCCCAGTGTGCCTTGGAGATGTATTCACACCTTGGTTTATCCCCCATTGCTGTGCACTTTGTATACACATCATTTTTTATATAAATTCTCAGAGCAATCAGCGTTTTTTTCCAAATTGAAAGGCTGTACTGTACACCATTTATGTTGTATAATACATGTAACTTCTTAGTTTTCATTTCCTACAGAAGCCAAAAAAGGACCTGAAGCCATGGATTTTTCAGTGGAAGATTGGTTGACCTCAGCTATTTCACATCGACATCAGAGGTGGTTAAGCTGAGAAATAACTATTATCAAAATTGAACCATATTTATAGTTCTGCTATTTTTAAGCTGTCATATAATACTATATGAAATGGACTTATCGAAGGTCAGTGGGCTATATCTCAAAGACAAAAATTACCACTGGTTCCTTTTTCACCATCTCTCTTTTCAATTCATAGATAAATTGTAAATCTGGTTTAATTTCCCTGTCCTGTTACCCCTGCAACCCCCCACTCCTCATCCCACACACACACACACACACATACACACACACACACACACTCAAACACACATACACTCACAAAACCCCTGGCCCCAATCCCCCAAGGTCCGCCATTAATTACTTTCCAGTTGCATCACCCACCATCATTTTCCTTAAAAACAATTAAGCATTGCCTTAAGGGATTCACAAACAGCTTTTGCTATACTGTAGATGCCACAACCACACAGTGATTTTTGCCCTTCCCTGCTGCCTCTGAACAAACACATCTGGACATCAGGCAGTTAATGCTGCAAGTGAGGGAGAACAGAAGGAAGCTCAAAACAGGAGAGCTCAAGCATGCGCTGTGTAAATGTCAGTTCTGCATGCCTTGTAGTTCTGCCACAAGGACACAGTCAGATGGAACACTTCTAATGGTTTCTCCTTTAAAGGCAAGTTGATAGCCTTGAGCAGAAGAGAATAGAAAGGATTCGAGATGGCATTGAGAGTAACTAGTTAACTGATTTCCCTTCCCTTCAGAGTTCCTTTCAAGTATTGTTTTTAATGCATACTGCAAAGGTAGTGGCACAAAAAGGCTTTGGTATGCACTGTAGATCCCATTCTCTGACTTAAATAGGAGAGGATATTTTCAATGGTTTAGTATCTCAGTGTGATTGTTTGAAACTCATGCATAAATTTACACAGAGGACAGATTTTTTTCTCATCAAAGAATTTCTACTAAATTCCATTTCTTATCTTGCTTCATATATTTTTCACCTGAGGCTCTGCAAGTTTGAGTTATGCTGTAAATTTGTGAGGTCCCCCTATTTTGACAGGTGATTTTTTTCATACTCACCTGGTGTGGAATCAAAATGTTCTAGAATAATTGGGTTCATCCATGAAACAAGACTGGGGTGTTCATGTTTAATCCTAAAATTCTTCTAGTCAGATGGATACATACACACACACACTTAAAAAATAGGCAAAATATTCTGGTCATCAGTTCTCACTGAGACTCCTCCAAAGTCTGATTTGCATGCTGCTGTGGGAGTTTTTTTTTTTTTCATTAATAGGAGCTGAGCTCCCTTTAGCTCCCACATAACTCAAACCCTATCTCCTCCTTTCTCCATCTCTTCCCTCAGCAGTGGAAACTAGTTAGCTGTAGCGTGTGGCCCCCCTGTTGATCTCTCAGAGGGTTTTATATTAAGCGGTGGCTTTTTTCTGTCACTCTGTCCATCTTCTTCTTGATTCTTAGTGTCTTGCTGTGGCACTTTCCCTCTGGGTTCAATCAAACCACTGCAGTCAAAACACTTGCCAAATCAGAGAGCAGGGGCTTCAGCTCTGAGAGCTTGCAGAGGCAATTATCATGACATTGCTGACCTTCTCACACTGGCTAAGCTAGATTTTTGACCTGACTCACTGTCCATATTTGTCCCCAGTCTTGGAAAATGGTTAGGGGGTCATCCAACGCAGTGAAACCATTGAGTGTCAAATCATCATTAGATTCAAGCGACATCTGAAAGGATTCCATAACATACTGTAGATAGTTTCTTTTTGGCTTGCTCCAACTCCTCTTTCTTGTCCGATAGAATGTGTTCAAAGTTTAACATCAGCAGGTTGAGCTCAAGTTACTCGCAAAGGATCTAGCTCTCCTCAGTCTAGACAAGCTTCCTCCTCTATTATAATTTCATCTTCTAATCAAAAGAAGTTAATAATACAATTCCTTGCTCAGTCTGCATATAGAGTATTGTGTCCAATTGTAGGCACCACACTATTATAGGACAAATGATCTCTCAGAAAAATTACAAAGAGCAGAAAGATTCTGGTTCTGGGTATCAAACAATCCAATTATGAAGATATACCTAAGACACTTCATATCTTTAGCCTAAGTAAAAAGAGAACTTGATTTATATTTCTTCATTTTGAAGGTGATTATTAAAATGGAATAAAGAGGCTGTTTTGATTTTAGATCTGTAAATAAAACAAGAGGAAATTGATATTATTATTGAATATGTAAAACTAAATTTGACACTGACACCTGAAGGTATTTTCTCATACAGGGAACATTTACTGCATAACAACAGCCAGACTCACAGTGGGCACAGAGTTCAAAATCTGGCTTGACACAATGCTAGATAGACTATGAGTAAAATGATAAGCCCAGATGAGCTAAATGACCTGTTCCTGTTATCAAACTCTTTATTAAACTAAAATTTATATTCTGTTAGTCTCTTCTTCCAGCTGTTTTTGGTTTCTCTCCAGCTTCAGGTTTTCATTGTGTCATCCCTATTCATACTGTTGGTACATTTCTCCTGAGAGGGAGCTGTGGCCTCACATTGGAGGTTGGCTTCTTCTACGTTCTGTATTACTGAGGGTGACATGGTGTCTTTTTGATTGATTTTTGATGGTCTCTAGCTTCTAGAAGAGGGCTGACCATCACCTCTCCATTTTGGAACAAGCTACATACTGAACCTCCACCTGTCTACTGCCAGATTCAGCTCTCTTTCAAAAGATTAGCCCTCATTTTTGCAGGATTGTTACATTTTGCAGAGCTGCTTCTCAACTGGACAAAGGCTATTGAGAAGTGTATGATAAATTCCAGTCATTGAATCAGGCAGCTGAACTTTCCTATTCTCTAACCAGCCACCAATATTGTAATGCACAGTCCTTGGAAGGACATAACCGACAAGTTTCACAGAGTGTGGCCTCTGAGCCATTTCCAATTTCCCCAAGTGGTTGTCATATTGTTCACTTTGAACATTTAGTCAGATGCTTTTGGAAACATGCCCTCTTCTTCCAGAATGGACATAATCCCAAGGGGCTTTTCAATCAGTTCAACGAAAACATGTAAGCGTATGCCAAAATCAATAAATTCCCAGTTATTGTCTTCTTTACACTGCTCTTGATGTAGCACAAGCATGCAGTCATTGAAAAAACTATTGTTTATCACTGGTGAAACTGAAATAGCTGCTGGAAAATACAATATATTGATGCTGCTCCATCACATGTACATATTTGTGACATGCTGTGGCTCTTGAAAAATGCTTTTTTCCATCCTTGAACTGTGGGTGACACAGTCCTTTCATTAGGTCTGCTGAATTCTGTCCCTTCAGCTTACATAACTTCTCAGCAGAATGACTGCTATCAATCTTCCTTTTTAAATGTTGCCATGGCTCATAATTGTGCCTGTCAGGTGGTAAATGGAAATATTCTCCATAGCAGTAAAACCCATAAATACATATCTATTCTTCTTGCTAATGCCAGGTTTACATAACATAAATTATACTTCGGCACGGTGACAAGCAAACATTAGGAAAGCAAAAATCACCGCTAAAAATGTGAGATTATCAGGTCTGGCTGTAAAAGAGCAACACACAGTTCAAATGTGAGACACAGTCAATGCGTGAGACTTCCAGTGTCAACAAAGGTTCTGTCTGTGCCAACCAATTCTTAGAAAAAGTAATATGCCACAAATTGAATATGCATGAATTTACAAAAGAAAGGAACAAAAACATGATGATTTCCCACTCTCTACGCAGGATATATGCAGAAGACTTGATACTCTAATTTCTCCTTGTGTGGGAGGTTCTCTTGCTACTACCCACAGAACCGATGCTGGCAAACTACTGAATTGATGTTTTGGTGTTAAAGGTCTTCCTGGTCTTGAATTCTTCAGCAATGAGCAGCATTTTACTGACCAAAAAGCATGTATCAATAGGTATCATCAACTAGAAAACCAGAGGTGACAGGCATGCAGATGAGTGTGTTTTTGATGGTAAATTTTGTTTCTACAAAATGCAATTCAATGGCAAATACCATTCCGAACAATTATTGTAATGAGTTTAGTAACTTGCGGTCTTCAAACATAATGCACAACATGCAAAATAGACTGAACTGAAGGTTAAACTTCAGCCAGCAATTTTGTAATTAGTTATCGGAAGAGCATAAACCCCAACCTTAAATGACCTTTAAAAGGTCAATGGTCATGACAGACAATTTAATTTCAACATTGTTTAATTGGATTTGTTTTGTCAAGCACAATTTATGAAATGGATTTAGATTTTTTGGTTTAATAAGATAAAATCAATGTAAGCAATGTACAATCACTGAAAACAATTTAAAGAGATTTGCCAGAAAATACAGGGATTGATATCCTGGTTGAAGCATTAAGACAATTTATTTAAAACTCACGGAGTGGTTTTTTGTTTTTTTCAGAAAAAGTACTTTCAGTTTATAAATTACTTTATCATTATCGAATAATAGCAATGACGAAAAGAGCATTATCACATTTTCCAAAAATATTGCAAGACATTTATGAATCTAGTTATTATCTCATGAACCAACCCTGAACAATTACTAAAATGTGTACAAGCATGATCTGAGGTGCTCACAGGCAACAGATGAATACTTCATATTTCATGACACCCTGACATTATTAGCTTATCTGTTAACATAAAAATAGAAAAGATATGAGCAGGAGCTTCTGTAAAGAGCACAGGCAATCACTTGAAGGGTTTAAATGACATGTATGTCTTAAATTGGTACTTGTCCATTACTTTATGCTGAGCTATTGTTTGACTGCTGTATATAACCTGATCTGCTTTAGACGTCTGGGGACATTACGGCAAGGTTGGTCCTGGAAAACATGGTTCTCAGTGGGCACAAGATGTACACACAGGTGGTATTTTTAGGTCCTGTTCAGCACACCGTTTTGTTTCCCGATCCAGCTAAAAATGTCCTCATTGGCAGGTTCCTCTGAGGATGCAATTACACGCAGCGCTATTACTCCAGATACTCTCGAGCATGGCTTCCTTCTCGCCAGTGTAGCCATGAAAAAAAAAATGCATTTGTTATCCAATTGTCCAATTTATTGAGCTGTCACTTGCAAGCGCAGGGAGCAGGCCGCAAATAGAGGATGTCAGAGGGGAAGATGGAGTGGAGCCTTTCTTGGCCCATCTCTGTCTCTTGGTGCATCACAAGCACACGGTAGGAATCTCAATCAGACCAGAGCTGATAAATCAAGGATTTGGCACAAGCAGACAAATTTCAAAGATGGTCACAAAAAGAACAACTAGATGTTGTTTTGTTTATTTCTGTATTATAATTATATATATTTTTTACAGATTTGTAGAGAGCACGCCTCTGTTATTCTAACCTGTTGCAAAACCTACAAACACCTTGGAGTTACGGTACAATAAAAAGTAACTACAGTGTCTAACAGTAGGTCTTCCATAAATAGTGCCAAGGGATTAAGTTTGCACAGAAGCTGACACTGATGCTGAATTCACATTCACATTTTTAATAATGTGTGGGTAGTATGGCAATATTAAACTGCAGTGCTTCCAGGCACAGTAGGTTTGATTCTGATTAAAATAAAGAAATTGGTAGCTGCATATTTACAAATTATAGAAGAAGATGAAAAAACAATGCTGTTCAGTGAAATATAATTGAATGCCACCCATAAAATAAACAAAAGGCCTATAGAATATGTTATTACTTATAAGATGAAAGCAGCTGCTGTTAGGAGGGATTAATGTGTTTGAACTGAAAACAATGAATACAATTGTATTTGTAACATTTGCCAATAACTGGAAGCTTATGAAATGCATGTGAATCTTAAAGAACATTTAAAATTTAATTGCATCTCTCCTGATCCTTGCAGCATTATTTAAATATTTGCTGTGATGTCATACATTTTGCTCACAAACATTGTATTTGTATTGAACGCTTCACATTACAGTTCTAACAAGATTAATAATCTAATAGCATGTTGTAATCAGGTTCTATCCTGATAATCCAATGTTGGTAGGTTACCAAAACCAAATTCATTCTCCTGGACTGAGACACTTCCTGTCTTATACCATTACCAGTCAGATTCCAGAGTGACTCATTCATGGATTGACATATCGATCCTCCCACAGTACTCCTGTTTGCCCGGCTGTGGGCTTAGTAGGCTTAGTACAGAGGCATGTCCAGCGTACTCTCACAAGATAACACAGAGGCAAAACATTTGGCACACTTGTTCCAGTGCACAGCATCTCTCATCAATTTTCTCATCAGATGTATGTTTCATTGACATTTCACTTAAAATGTGGCTTTGTGTGTGAAATTCTCACTTATTTTAATTCTTCAATTTTCCTGCGTGAAATTTCCTGTGCGTAAGCATTTGCATGAAGTATCTACATGATAAAAGAGGGTGAAATGTTTCCCTTTCCCAGCCGTGGGTGTGATGATGAAACATATCTGTTGTTATTCAGTAAACCTGAAGCTTGAGGTCTAGCAGGTCCAAAGAGAGTATCATGTTCCTGAGACCTATAAAGCCACAGACACAGGAGAGGCTGTTACTAAGGGTTTGGCTGTGACAGTTTGAGGTCAACAAGACAAAACCTGATTAATGCATAAAGTAGGTGAGATAAATGTAAACCTTGAACCTGTTCAGTTAGGATTGCTAGAATATGCAAGCCAGAGGGCACAACGATACTCTGGACATGTTCACTTGGGAGCATAAATGTAGTTTTATATATGAGCCAGCACCCATCTGCACAAACCTAGCCATGTCACTCTGTTCCTGTGTTCAGAGCTAAAGCATAACTCATAATAAGAACATGGGTTATATGACCATGTATAATGGCCAGCGGGCTTTGATCTGCAGCAAGCTGTAGCTATGTATAACAGCAATGTACTGGCATTTACTCAACATGTTTAAGAGTAAGTGCGCGTGCTACATATTTGACATAATCCAATATTAGAAACACTACAGACTGAATGTTGAATGTTCACACAGTAAGACAGATATGGCACAAGTACGTTCACCACTTTATCAAAACATCAAATGATAAGGGTATCTTTTCTCAGACATTTCAATGCCGATTTCCGACATCAGTTCTACCCCTGAGGGATACTTTTTCCAAACAATCATTTCCCTCTACATTACAAGGGCACTGGTAACAAACAAGCACAAAAGAAAATTTATACAGTGTCACAGAGAATTGTATAAGTATACTTATAGATACAAATACATAATGTGTATTGTGAAGCCACACAGGGTCCAGTAGCAATTACCAAACCAGTGGTATTCAGTCTCATCACAACTTAGGCCTAATAAATATCTGCAAAGCTTCTTCTTCTTTATCTTTTTTTTTCCCTGACTTTCACTTAAAATGAAGCTCTTCGGGTTTCTAAGATTCACAATGGGCTCTAATTTTTGGCTGTCTGAAATCCTTTGGTGGGAAAGACTGACATTAGACATCCCAAAGTGTGGAGGGGAATCACAGCCTGGTAATTAGCAGCCGGTTATGATGTGATTACTGGCAGTGGTAATTAGCAGGCTGGACAGGGGGCAGCAGTTAAAGGGGCTCCTTTATGGCTAAGAAGCCTCTCTGGAGACAGTGCAGAGGCAGCTGGGTGTCACTGTAATGGACAGATCCTGACAGACTGCTGCGCTCTCAATAACAGCCCTCTCGTCCGACCCACGGGCACACGCACACGCAAAACACAGTGAAGCTGACAGAGGGGCTGCACCCGGGTCAGTCATTTCATCAGTCTTGCTCTCCTCAGAAGCTCTGATTGTGTCCAAGCGTTGGCCTCTTCCAGCCCGACATTCTTCCTAACACACAAGGGGGACTGGGGTCAGTAAAATGGTCAAAACCTCCAGGTTGTTTTTGTAGGCAACTCCTGACATTATCATTTGACTCACAGTTCTAGCCAGTGTCTAGAGCCATATTGTATTGCGGAAATAAAGATTTAAAACAAGGATTTTGTGGCTATTTCATGGCTTTGGCCCCAAATGATATTCCCAGTTCTAAACCCTACCCTAATTTCACAACCTAATGTGCAAAATGGGAGCAGAGTACAATGGAGTGTGTCTGGACCCCTGTCTTTTACTTCTCAGGTGTAAGTGAAGAGGTTTGGGGACAGTCATCCAATAGAAGTCACATTCCTCCGATCCCCCAGTCTGAACCCATCTGTAGTGGCACACGGACCGGCTCCGTGATGATGCACCAGCTGCTCCAACTCCCTGGGATGACAGAGTGTGAAACTGCTGCTGAACCCAAGCTGTCGTGTCCTTGTATCTCATCGGCGGACGTTACAGGGCTGATAAGGAGATTTAAAGGGCAAACGCAATTGGAGACGCACTGTGTACAGACCGATCAGTCAAGCTGCCGGCGTGAAGTCCCATCATGTCACTCTCGAGAGTGATGAGAGGGCTGCTGTTCCTTGTGTGTTATGTAACAATGGAAAAGCACTGGGAGATGGCCAGTGGCGTCCCAGGAGCACGTTAATCGAAAGCTGCTCCATATCTATTTGCCACAAAACGTTCCCTGAACACAAAGGCGGCACAACAAGCAGGGAAGCAGAAGTGTTACTACGATGGAAAAATTTCTAAAGGTGTGACACAATGTTGTCCTCTGTCCTGCATGTACTCTCAGAACCCATGTGTCCAGAGTGAGGTGGTAATTAATTCCTCTGAAAAGTGCTCTTCGTGGCCTTCCCCGTGCCTCCTACCACACAAGGAACGTGCCATGGGAATAGTAGAACAAAGGGAAAAAAGGAAGACCCACGTGCCTGAATCAGGTAGACTGTCTAATTACCATCTAATGTTCTGAGGGCTTTGTGAGGTGATGCACATCACTGTTAATTTTCTTATTCTAGCTAATTTTTACCTTAATGCACGTATGTACTTTAGCACAGTTGATTGCTTTCAAGTTCAAGATGCTCAGGAAGTGAGGTTGGCGGGTTCAGTCTGTAGTTGCCGGGGACAGCGTCACCTTTGAAGACTGAAATCAGAATCTGCAGGTGCGCCTTCCCTTGACAACGCATCCAGTCATTAAATACCATTGATCGCACATTAGCTTTACATTAACCTAATTCCTAATCAGCCATTCCGAGATGCTGCCTTTGGGTGAAACCAGGAAGGAGTATGTATTTATAGTGCTGTCCATGTGTTTCTGCATACATATGCTCAATTAGTGGTATCCACAGTCTTTCCCATTCACTCAGATACGCACACCCACTACGTGAACTGTGTTCATAAGGATTTAAATGCAGTAAATGTGCATGTGCCAAGTCTGTGGGAAAATTAAAGAAGTAGACTTGCAAGTTCAACCCACATAAATTCCTTAATTCATCTGTAAATGAATAGGAAGAACTTCGAGTTCAGAATTGTCCCTGGAACATCCATCTTGTCCTTACCCATCAGCCCTTTTATAGCTATATATATGTGTGCGTATATATATACATATATATATGTGTGTGTGTGTGTATAATACACACACACACATCATCATCACACTTTCAAATTCATTCAGATGCAATTTTATGGACTAATAAATAAATGCCAATGCTTTTATTTGGTTTCTCTTGATCAGTGGTCATACTCTAATTGATCTCATAGTACCTTGTAATCTGAAACTGGAAGAGCACATTGAACAATTACACTTTTACGCTAATTTTACACAATTACGCTAATTGTATTCCAGGCACTTGCATCAGCAGATGTATAAGTAATCTCGTGGTGGATCATGGTGTCCAACTTAGGCTCCAAAGCAGTGCTGTAAGGTACCGCAGAATAAAAGCGGTCCTCCAGCACTGCCAAAGGCGACCGAGCCAACACAATAACTCAACCAGAGCCAGCAGACAGTCTGCAAGAACTCAGTGGAGCTTGCTGGAGTCTATTTCTGGAGAAACGAGGGTCTGAAATAGCAGCCAAGGGCTGCGAGCACTCTGCTGGAATACCAGATAAGGACAGCGGTGGTGCGCCGCAGTCCTGCTCCAGTCTTATCTCAAAGGTGCCCTTTTACATTTGTCTTACTTCCTGTGCCTGGTGTAGAAGTTACATCTCTGAAGCCAGTGTTACTGAGCCCCGTAGCCATCCATGTGGTTTCACATATCAAATGATTTGATGAATATGTAAAGCTGGATAAATGAATCAGATTTAATTTAACATGCTGGGGTAAAGTAATTAGGTTCGCTACCTGAGAGTAATCTACCGAATATTATTGACCTGATTATAATATCATAACTATTCAGGGAAACAGAGGTTGCATCATAAACACACCATCCTCAGTTTGCATGGCGCATTCATTGGGGTAATTAGGGTTGGAGCAGAGAGCAAAAACACAGGCTATCCTGGGACAGAAGATTAATTAACTGCTTTCAAACGCCAGTTGTGGGGAGCTCTGTGACAGACCTCATTACATTACACAATTATCTGATCTTTTCTGGGAAAAGAAAACCAAATATGAAAAACATCTAGGTTTTCATAACCTGAGTTATCACATCTAACTGATTAGGAAGACATCTCAGGGAAGTTGTGACACTAATGTAACTATATTTAGAGCTAGCAGAGGGACAAGTACTCTCTACATACTGATCTGTAAGTCCCTGTTCAAGACTTATGACTTGAAGTACCAGGATGTAATGGTAGTATAAGAATGGCAACAGTTTGATTGATTGAGAAAGCATTACATATGTGTTCATAGTCGACATGTTTCTCCTCTGAACTTAGCAACCTGTGGAATACTTAATATTCCGGAAAGACATATTTCCACATTTCACTTTAGGTCTACATGTGATTGGTTGATTACTCATGACTGATCACTATCCACTTGAGTGCATTTTTGCATAAGCAGTACATCATCTCATTATTTAGAGAAGTTGACGCAAGGGATGAGGTTATTTTATCAAAAATCAAGAACAAAAAAGGGAAAGTAACCAATGTGTCCCTAATATGAAGAGAACACCTGTGACATCAGTACGTTGGAGGCTGCAAGATATTGCCCTATTGCTATTCATTTTGGATTTTCAGGGCCAGTTTGTAAGCTGACGAGACCCCACAGACGTAATGATATACTACAGCATAATCGTGAGATTAGTCACAATATCTTGCCATGATGGAGGAATCATCATTCTCTGCTTGTGATTATCTTCCCACAACTGCAACAGTGATAACTTTCCTGTGATTCATTGTGTATCACATCTGAACTGAGATTTGAAAAGAGGGTGTGCAAATTTTAAGAAATACCATCATTTTTTAATATTATGATTCTGACTGCTACGTAATGGCTTCAAACGTCACAAACTGAGTTGCTGCGTCACTATATTTTGTCCCACCCCCTCATGTGACTATTTTTGTAATTAAACAAAACCAATTGCTGTAAAACAACTAATACAAACACTAATTCATTTTATTGTGTGAATTTTCCCTGTGGGTGTCGTGCGGAGGTAAACCTGATGCAGTAAATGTAGATCTCTCATAAGAGAGTGGTGAACCTCGTGCTAGGCTAGGCTCTCTGGAACCGGATGGTGAGCGGTAATTAAGATGGGACCCTGCGGCTGTTTTTCTCACCTGCACTGTGGGACTTGATTTGTGTCCCTCATCCCGCTTGCTGTGTTTTATATTAACAATTAAAATCGGACTATGATACTAAGGACACAGCGGGAAACAGTAAGGACAAGTTGTCTTTTGGATTTTAGATATAAATAAAGTGCATTTACCACTTAAGTCATTGTTTGACTTAGCCATATATTTGCAAGACAACGGAGTGTTAGTTACTACAGGTTAATTTCCTGTACATGAAAACATTGGACATTGAAGCACTGTTGCAGGCCATTATCTGAAAATAAATTAAATGGCAGACCAATTTCATGTACAAAGACTTACAAATACTGGAAACCATTTGTAATGTGTTTGTTAAATGAAACAGAATAATTAAGAAATAACTATCGCAACAAAAGAACTATCCACACTCTAAAACATATGCCACACTTCTGCTGCAATTGGACACAAGTGTGTTCTGTACATTTTTGTACTTTATGAAGACGTGTATTCTAATAATGTATGTATAAACAGCCACTGAGTTTTTAATAGATTAAGAAAAATCACCCCGTGTAAAATGCAAGCGGCATCAGGTATGGGAACTATAATCACTCAATGAGAGTCCTTGTGGCTGAATTAGAGAGATCAAAGCGATCTGTGGCACCAAGTGCACCAGGTGCCCCCTGAACAGGGAGTAGCAAGCTAATGAATGTCTGGCCCCATAACAAGGTGTTACAGTGCTGAGGCACAACCTGCCCGACTGTCATTTAGCACCTGAGGGGTGTTCTGCTGCAAGGAGTTCAGATAATGAAGACCTACAGAGGTGGTCAATTAAGAGCCTCCTTGAAATCTGCCTCTTTTCCATGACCTAAAGAATGTTTGTTTTGTCTGTTATGTAACAATTACATCATTGAATTATTTGGTTAGTAATGTAAGTGCATAAATTTACACAAGGTGTGACTGCACTTTGGCATTTACTGAGTAATCAGAGCTACAATATACAACTATTAAACCTCACACTGAAAGGTTCAAAGTGGCTATTTCAGCCATTTAAAAGCCCCAGATTCATTAGCACATTGTGCAACACAAAGGTATCCTTGGAAACAGGGACTCATTTAAGTGTCTCTTTTGCATCTGGTGTTTACTACTTTTACCAGCGGACATGAACAACACAGACCATGTTTTTCTCCTTCTGTAATTATTCAGTTACAAACAGCATGTATTCCCTCCTGGCAGAGAGGTGGAGAGGTAATTCTGAATGGGTGCTGCAGCAGCATCATGGTCCTCAGATGGCTGTTTCCCTGGCAACGCAAGGAGGGTGTGGAGAGTCGATGGAGGTATAAAAAGCTGAGTGCCTCTTCTCCGAGTCTCATTCAGAGCTTGATACGCTCTCTCCCTGCAAGGAAGCTAAGGAAACTCCACTCACTAGTTCAGCGCAGACAACAACAGCAAGGCTTCACCGTGTGCAGTTGCAGTCATGCTCCGACCAAAGGATCTGTGCCAGGGCTCAGGCACCAAGACCTTCCTAGATGCCATGCAAAGTGGCAAGGTGCACCTGGCCCGGTTCGTCCTGGATGCCTTGGACGGGCGCATCATCAATTCCAAGACGGAGAACAGCCGCACCCCTTTAATGTTTGCCGTGTGCCTGCCGGACCCCGGTGCCCGGGTGAAGTTCACCAGGCTACTGCTGGAGAAAGGGGCGGACGTCAACTGCCAGGACGAGCACGGGCGCACTGCCTTGAGCCTCGCCTGCGAGCTGGGGCACCTTGAGGCCGTCAAGCTCCTGGTGCAGTTTAACGCCGACCCCGAGGTCACCGACGTCTGGGGCAACAGTGCCCTGATGTATGCTGCCTACGCTGGCCACAGCCAGGTCCTTGAGTTCCTGGTCCGGGCGTTTAAGAGGCTGGGTCTGCGGCTAGACCACACCAACCAAGCTGGCCACTCCGCCATCCAGGTCGCCGACTTCTACGGCCACAACCAGTGCGTCAAGGCCTTGAACATTCCCGGGAAGAGGTGCGTGGGTCCCGACAGCCCCCTCGGGGATGTGCTCCATGGGAAGGAGCTGGGGGGAGAGAGGAGACGGCCCAACAGGCTGCCCAAGCAGGTCCTGGAGAAGTTCACCCAGCAGTTCCAGAGCAAGTGTGACGACCACCTGCCCGTGGTGTTCCAGCGGCAGCTGAGGGTTGGGGAGGGGAACGGTCTACGGAGGCGCCTCAAAGGTCAGCAACAGTCCCCAGACAGGAAGGGCCAGCAACAACCCTTCCCCAATCATCTGCAGAGGCTCAGTGGCAAAGACAGCCAGGATGCTGTTTTCACAGCCAGACAGATACAGAACTGCAAGCTGAGGGACATGAGAGGGGTGAAGACGTTGGACCAGAATCCACAGGTATGCCAGGAAGAGACGAACACAGCAAGGGTAATTATACCAGAGACACCAGAGAAGGGTCCAGTGTGGGGTAAAGCAAAGTCATTCAACCTTGACCTCCTGACATGCAGAAAACAGTCATACCAGGGTGATTCATCTGAAACCAGTCATTCCACTGTTAAAATAAAGAGAGGGTCCTTGCAGGATGAGCAAACTCTGCTGACAAAGTTTCCGTGTCAAGAAAATGATGCTGAAAAATCTGTCACGGCACCCAAAGCTCTTTTAAGCGGCAAGAAATCTCTAGAGTCGACGGAGGAAAAGCCAAGTCCATACTGCAAAGAAAATGAGAGTTGTGCTGTACTGGGGAAGAGGGAGTTTAAGAAGCGCACTAGTCTCCCCCAACACGGGCGACAGGACAAACTCCTCTTCCACAGAGAAGAAATCGCACCTGAGAGGATTCAGGTGCATCCACCCGGATTCACCGGACTGGGGACGCGATTACTGCGGCGATTCACTGCCCCTGAATTTATGAAACTGGTGATGGACTTTCCCTCCGGCTCTGAACACGGCAGAGGAAAGATTTCCCGTTCAGAGACATTCCCTCTCTCACATACGCATCAAAAAGTTAACAGCCAGCCCAGTGTTGACAGCATCAGTGGGGTGAACTGTGAATTTGAGAGCAGTTGTGGCCGTCGTGTTACGCTCAGTTAAGGAGAAAAACACTTGAGTTTTATTCGGAAAGTTACGGGAGTAATCGTTTTAGCATTGTTAAACATTTCAGAATGTACTTAAAGCAGTATGCTAAATCTATTTAATCGCTGTCTTAAATTTGCACATATACGTAAAAAACTAAATATTATCTTTTCCTTTCTGTTTAATGATCCCAATTGTATCTAGCTCTTACCTTACTGCCTAAATATTCCTAAATGTTGCAATATTCATATTTAATGAAACGCTGAAATGTAGTTTTGTCATAAATCTTATTATGCCATTTGCACTTTATCTGATGTATGAAATCAACATGCATTATCAACTTCATGTGGACTGTGATTGAATTTACTGATGCAGCCGCACCTTCTTTGCTAAATTGCTGTATTCCTGTTAAAGAAAACCCATTAAAATTGCATATAAGCACATTGGCTCTGGTCTGTTTTTGCTTTTGCAAAAATCCGTTGATACTGCTCCTGCAAAGTTTTTAAAATGCAAAAGAAAACCGACATGAAAACAGTTCGAAATGCCTGCGATTGAAATGCAATTTCACCTTGTCTTATTTTTGTGATTGAAAGAGTTGTTGATTCGGTGCATAAATCCAGTGTCCGACCACATCACACGATTTAAAATGCATCTTAATTCTGTTTCTGATCTCTTTGTGTTTGTCATCGTAATTCTAACCCAGTCTTAAATAACGTATTGACTACTCATTAGGAAATCCATTAATCGTTTTGACTTTCAATAACCTATGATGGATACGCCGCAGCAAAAATAAGAGATATTGTATGGCATTGTGTATTAATCAGTAAGTAGTTCTCTAAAAAAAGGATGTATTTCTGAACGAAGTAGTATGAATTCATGTGTGCACGTGTGTGTTTACTTTCTAGCGACTAAAGAGAATTAAGATTGTATCCATGTTATTATCAGCGAAACAAACAAGTCGACTGCAGAAGGCTCGGTATGTATTATTTATTGATTCTATAAAATTAAAGGACGTATTGTTTCTATTCCATGAAACACCTAGTGGTACAAACACAACAATATTGTAGCCCCGTAAGAATACAAAGACAGTGTACATAGTATACTCAGCTGGTGGAGGTCCTTTAGCATCACATGCTAAGCCTGTGTGCTTTACCTATGCAAACGCAAATAAATGCTAAAATAAAATGCAGTCATACATATTTTCAGTAGGGATACACTCATCCTTAAAGAAGATTCAAATAAGGGTCATAGTCCAGGCAAGGGGGTGTTGGGGAACTAGCAATAACAGTTGCATCCCAAGCATAAACGCACATTAAAATGCATTAGAAGGAGGTCTGTGATATTTATTTTACAATAAAACTATAATGATCCTGCAATTTCCAGCTTCTAATTTCTCTATATGTGCATAATTTGCCTCTCACTTAAAGCTGAAGTGAGGTTTAACATAAACTTTTGAGGCTCATACAGTAGGTCACATTTTGACAATGTCACATCTTACAAACATTTATCAACACCCTTCAGAAAGAGTGCAGGTGGATTCATTTCTGTACAAGTCAGCAAAATAAATATGAAAATAAACATTAACCCTTTAGTTTCCATTGGCTTATTAAAAAAGTGACATCCCTCATCATTTGCATGAAAATCAATTAAGTACATCAACCTAGTAATCCACTACATCTTGGAGTTCTAAAACTTTGTAAGCACTGAAACTAGGCACAGATGTGCCACCATTTGGTCATGGTAACAGTCTGCTAATGAGGTGTCACTGCACCAAGTCAACATAAGCCTGGCCAGTGTTCAGTCAGGCGATGACTGCAAAATTATCACACATCATTCTTCCTGTGGGCCACGAGACGCTGCTCAACCCAACTGGATCGCAGACAACATGTATCCCTGTCCTAATAAGGACAATCAGTCATGGACAACACACTTTTTCTGTATTGTGTCCTTTGAGCACTCTGCCTGCGATTCTTCGATCGCTACCTCTTATTTGTAGTGACATTGAGTTCATGTTGATTAATGAGGAATCACATTACATGGAGACAGGATATCGATGACAGGTGCTCTCCACCCATGTTGAATTTAATTAAAGGAACTACCGTTGCTTACGAGCAGTCATTGCACTGCACCCGCAAGTGTCCACCCATCGATTAAAGTGCTTTGCTTTAACGATCCACTCAGTTTCCTCCAGACCTGCCACTCTTCAGAAACTAGTGCCCCCCATTCAAGCATCATGGGACGCGGTGGCCACTGGGCTGTCCAGGTGAGCACTGGGATGTGCGTGCCCGGCACCCTCATCGGGTTGAATTTCAGGGCCCAGGCAGGGCGGACAGAAAGGAGGGGGGGGACTGGGCCCCCCAGATCAGCACCGGGACATCCGCTTGCGGTACTGCTCCACCAGCGGCACCAGGCACTGCGGCGACCCGCTCTGCAGGAGGAAGGGGTGCTCCAGCAGGTCGGTGGCGCTGGCCCGCTCCAGAGGGTCCCGAGTCAACATGCGGTCCAGGAAGTCCTTCAGCATGGGGGAGATCTGCCCAACGAAAATGACCAAACAGAGAAAAAAAAACCCTGATCACAGTCTGACTCAACCGGTGGAAAGACAGAGGTCCATATAACCAGCAGGATTGGGGAGGCAGATGTGTTTGCATGTGTACAGCTTGTATGCATTGCACACACTTGTAAGACTGTTGCTGCTGGGACCCTGACCGGAACAAAATTATTTGAACACATCAGTTTTACATCAGTTTTAGCATCACTCTGCTTGTTACCAGTGAACTGTTCTAACCTACATGGCTTCAAAGAGGCTTACACCTGTCATACTGTGTGATCTCCTAATCACTTAGAGCCTCCCTAAATTGCTTTTTTCACAAGAGGTTGGCTTCATTGTTGCTGCTGGAATATAAAAATTAAATTTGATGGTAAGGCCCTCTCGCACAGAGCTCCTCTACAACTCAACAGCCTACCAGATTTTTATGGGAATCAGCCACTGTTTCAATCTTTAAGGTTACATTAAAAACTTACCATTTCAGTGTGCACTAATATTCCAGCTGGGTAATGAGGTAGAGGGTAGTGCCAATAGAAGATTTTGGTGCTTGGAGCTATCCTTGCTGTCACCCATAGTTAGTGGGCCTGCCCTGTATTTTCAGTAGGGGTGTGATATTCTGGAATGGCTTTTATTGCCATTGGTCCTATCTTTTTGGATTTTGTCAAGTCTTTTGTATGCTGACTCAATTTAACCTCGCTGAGGCCACAAAATGTCACTCTGCCCCATGACATACTATGCTGTAGTGCCTTACCTGCCTGTTCTGACCCACTGCCTACCAAAACCCAGCAATGGCTGTCTCTTCAGCGGCCTAACATTTAATTGTTAACAGCTAACTGTTTAATTCAATGATTGGTGCCTATGCGTATGCGCATGTATATTTCACCTTGTGTGTGTTCCGGACTGTAGGCGCTGGCTCATCTCGCAGTCTCTTCATGGCTGCCACCGGGGCCTCACTGAAGTAGGGCGGCTCTCCATCCACCATCTCCACCACCATAATGCCCAGAGACCATATATCCACCTGCCAAAACATGCAGAATGCAGAACTCTACACACTCTATACACTGTGGTAGATGGAGAAATAGAATATTTCTGAGCAAATGAACCTGCCACTTCGCGTGAGCATATCAGTGCCTGCCTTGCACGTGGTGATAGTTTCGTTGATTTGACGCTGAGCAGAAAACAAGGCTTGCTCTTTCTGTCGTCTTCTCATTTTGGTTATCTATCTTTTCACTCAACTTGAACAATGAAATTATCAACGTGCACAAAGTGTCCATTGTTATGTTCAAAATGAGTTTCTGTATTTCATTCTTGGAGTCTTTAAGTGGCCAGTAGAGAAGAGACAGCAGGCTGTTTGTTTTTCTTCACTCAACCTCATGTGGTGGTAAAGCCAGCTTGGAGTAGATGTGGGAGGAGAGTCACAATGTTGAAAGCTCATGATGTTCGATTGGGCATGTAAGCACTCGAAACATGTCACATCACATTTTCATTTTCTCCTGGAGTTTTATTTAAAAGGAATAATGTGGAGAAGAAAGCCTGCCAGGTTATCAGCCAGAGTCCTGTGGACATTCCAGGCATACCTGTCCCTTAAGGAGTAAACACTGTGACTCTTAACTGGTTTAAAGGCACACATTCAGAGACAGCTGGCGTAAGAGATGGCTGTGGGGAGTATATATGGTTGTGAGAGACCCACATATATAAAAGCAACTTTAACAGCTTGCTTTGTCCAACTGCACTTCAGTATCAAATGGGGAGTTTTAACGTGATGTATACAAAACCTCAAACAGGTCAGATAAAGGGTAATGACTGAACCAAGTGTTGCCTACCTCAGTGCTGTAGGGCGTTTTTGAGATGACTTCCGGGGCCATCCAATACGGTGTCCCCACTAAAGACTTCCTCTTGGGGATGTCCTTACTGATCTGAGCACAGAACCCAAAGTCTGACAGCTTGATCTGGAAAGAACAGAACAGGTGATCAGTGCTATCAATCCTATTTCAAATGACTCTCTTATGTATGTGTTCCAAGGGAACATTGTTGTTTATCCCATCCAAGGAGCTTTTCATCCATACCACTCTCCAGGTTATCTGATGGTAGGGATTCAGACAGTTGGATCTCAAGTGATCAATTTTTATGAGTTAGAAATTAACTCAAAAGATCATCCCGAAACGAAAAGCCTATCTCAGCATTCATACTTTTTCATACCAAAGAGTCATTACCTGCATATTAAAGGGCTCACAATAGGGGTGGAAATATTTATATTTCAGGATGTGTATGCTGGTCATTTGTATGCTGACCATAACCCCCCTTCAAGCAATGGAGAGTCAAGTGTTTGTCTGTGAGGAGCGCAGGTGGATGCTGGGAGGTTGTGGAGTGGGTTTACCCTTCCGTCCAGGGTGAGGAGGATGGAGTCGCTCTTGATGTCCCTGTGGATGACGCCTTGTGAGTGCAGGTACGCCAGAGCCTGCAGCACAGCCTCACAAACTGTGGCTATCTGCTCCTCATTTAACCTGGGGAAGAAAGGTCAACACTCTCAGCCTCACTGACAGAGGCTGCTGCGAGGCCCAGTTGTGCTTACACTGACAACACTGAACAATGTTCAACATTCCACCAGGCCACTGAGCACGGTTCACACCGACACTAATGCTTCTGAGGCTATAAAAGCCTATAAAAGAATGCCATTTCCCATGATGCTTGGGAACTATTCATAAGCGTGGTGTTGCTGAGCAACCTGGAGAGCTATTTTTTTGTTTCCTGCACTACAGTGAGATTGCAGGGTTGTGCCAGATCTATTTTCAATTGACTGTGGCAATGTTCAGCGTTCTGCATCAAGAGAAATAACAGAAACACACCTAGATGTAATGTTTGGGTCTTCTGTGCGTAATATTAAGGTGTTTAATTTCTTTAATCCCCTCTTGTGACAGTATTGACATTCTTTGAGCTGGAGAATGGATGGGAAGCACAATGGTAAGTATCTAACTTGTACCACAGCTTGTATATTCATAATAACAATCGAAAGCAGGTGACAAATATTGTACATGACAGCTGGCAGCAACTGTGTCTGCCCCATTTTGATATGTCAGCTGTCCTCCACCATCCTCAAACTAATTCATTCAGATCCAAGGCCTCTTGATACTTGACATCAGGGTCAACACTTGTCTCCTTTGTCTCATGACAGATCTAATTTTCACTTTAGAAGTTATAAGATATATTGAAGAGTCGACTTAATATGTATTGACTAGGTCGTTTCTGAACTCGTTTCTGAACTTGCACTTTTGCTGTTTCATCTGATACCAAAACAGATTCTTATGTGTATTGGGCTGTATGACAGGACAGATATATTAGTCTAATTTGAATACACAAAGATTCCTAGTACATTTTAATTTGTATTACATTGTATTGCATTTTAAATGACAGCATTTTTAGGCAGTATAATGCTGTTATATGTATAATGGGAGAAAATATGACAAATATGAGAAATGACATTTTCTGTAATGCCCTGTATGTTTTTCTCGCTTCTCTTTACAATGTAGAGTGTAGAGTGTATCAGTAGGTCCACTTCAATCTATGGGTCAACATCACACTACCCTCTGGTGGTGTGCATGAGGTACTGCAAAATGTCATGGCAGAAAATGTGTTTTGTCACATTTTTCTCCCCTCTTGCCCTCGAATTTTCTGATAGTGAGGTAACCCTAGGATATTTCTAAAGAATAGAAAAATGATCATGTAATAACAAGACTGAACACCTGGAGACCAGTTGCAGTTAAACATTCTACAGGTTATAAGCTCTCCAGACCGTGTACCTATTTCTGTCTTATTTCAGTGTTTTTCATGATGGTGCAGTTTTCACAAGATTTCATACCTGGTTTCAGACACAATGTTGGTCAGAGCGCCACCCTGGAGGTACTCCATTATTACCCAGAGTTCCTCCTCCACAAGCGCACTCTTATACATCTCCACTACATTCCTGTGTTGGTAGTCCCTCATTATGACGACCTGTAAGAAAACACCGTGGATATGGTGAGTTTTACTGTGTTTTACTCCATGACCCAAAGGGAAGTGCTGAAATGGCGTCTCACCTCGTTGAAGAGTAGCTCCCGGCGCTGCTGTCTCCGGAGGTCCATCATCTTCACTGCCACCTGCCGGCCGCTGTGCTTCTCCCGGGCGATGCACACCACCCCTGTTGAGCCCTCCCCGATTTTCACAAAGTTCTCCAGGTAGGAGCGGGGGTCTCCCTTGTCCACTACCATCTGCAGGGCGGCTTTGAACTGCTCGTGGGTCACCTTCGGGGGGTCGGGCGGGGGTCTGGGGGAGGGGTGCTGGGGGGGTCTGAAGGAGGGCGAGCAGGTGCCGGGGGGGCTGGTGGCGAGGGAGCCCGTGGGGGAGGGGCGAGGCTGTGACGGGCTGTCCTGTCTGGGGAGGCTGGGCTTGGGACTCAGAAATGAGTCAGGCCCGTTCTGCCGCAAGCTGATGTTAGGAGACAGCCCGATGGTGTAGCTGGATGAGGGCCGCACAGACTTATGAGTTCTAGTACCACCCACAAGTGGACTGCTTGTACCATTGGGCAGGAAGCCATGATGGTGCCTCAGAACAGACTCAGCCTGTAACATGAAATCAGGGAGATCATTTTTTCCAGCTCTGATATCCTGGTTATATACAGAAACTTTATCTGCATGCTGGCTTTTTAATTCACCTGCACTGAATCAATCTCCAAGTTCAGATACTACCACAGAGAGTCCAATCTAGTTTTTCTGCATGTCTTCTGTAAGTGCCTCTGTTTAATTCTGTACAGATGTATCCTTCAGTGACTGCCAGAATATAGCATCTCAATATTTACTGGCACCGTAAAAGCAATAACTTACAAATCATACTTTATCGCCTTGCAAAACCATCAGCATTTAAAATGCAATCTACCACAGAAATGCAGGAGTGCTTTTTGGAAGCACTCAAAATTTGAAAGGGGAAGAACTTTACACTTTAGACTTCTCCCATACTGTCCCATACATTGAGAAGTATGTAGAGCGTCTCTTGTTTTGACTTTATTATCCAGCACTGTTTTGCATTGACCTATTTATGTGCTTACCTTTCACCTTTATCTCAGGAACCTTTATCTTTATTACATTACATTATTGTCACTTAGCGGATGCTTGTATCCAGAGCAACTTACATAGGTTACAGTTTTTACATGCTGTCCATTCATACAGCTGGATATTTACGGAGGCAAATCAGGGTTAAGTACCTTGTCCAAGGGTGCAGCATCAGCGCCCCAATAGAAAATTGCACCAGCCCTGCTCCTCCTCCTACACTACTACCTGTGTTTTACACTGCTGCTCTTGTTTCTAGCCATTTTATGCAGCCTATTACACATTCTATACCCCATTTATACAGCTGGCTTTTTGATGGTAGGTATAACAGCAGGCCCACACTAGGCAGCAGTTCAATGCCATTCCTGCCAATGCTACATTTAGCTCTTTCACTAGATCTGTGAGTCAGTCACCAACAGCTGAAACAGACAGAGGGACGATAGATTAAAGGAGAGGGTGTCACCTTGAGGTCGTAGGAGGAGAAAGGCCTTCCTGGGCTGTTCTGAGGATGGATCTGGAGTCGATCATGCGGACGGAGCTCTGGCGTGAGGCCTCCCGCGTCGGCGTGAGGCTGCTGGGCGGGTACAGTGGGAGTGTAGAAGCAGGACACGGGCCTCTGGCCGGGCGGGGCAATCCTGGGGGCCTTTTCGCGTCTCACCACCAGCCTCTCTGTGGGGCTGCTCACCTCGCTGTGCACGTATGGCCCCGGGCTGGGCGTCGCCCCGTCACCAGGCGAGGCGCACTTGTCCAGGGAGCTGACGCTGACTTCATAGGTCGACTTGGCACGCGGCAGTACTCCGTTAGGCTGGAGGCCGACGCCCTTCTTGGTGCCCAAGTGAGGGCTGCCACTCTCGCTGCGCACGTTCCGGACCCTGTCCCGCCAGCTCAGCTCGCCCCCGCTGTGGTCCACCTGTCCCAGGTCCTCGTACTGGTACGTCTCGCCCTCCTTCACCTCCCCCAGGCGGCCCAGGGACTGGGCCCTCTTCCGTGCTGATGGGCTGCTCTTCCTCAGGGAGTTGGAGCTCGTCACTGAGAGACGGTTCATGTCAGAGATCACCGCCGAAATGTAGTCCCCATGCCCGATGAAGCTTCCGCGGACGATGGTCTGAGAGGAAAAGAACCGTGAGAGACTACATCCTGTTCATTATCAGCAGTAGCACAAAATGCAGCATTCAGGCATGCATTTTAAAATCATCAATGTCAGAGAATTGTCAAATGCTGCTTCATTTTCCTTGTAGAGTAACGTGTTTTTTTCCATGATGTTCTGTTCAGCAGAGCCTAAAAATAAAGCACTGGCAGGCCTTGATAAATCTACACATAAATGGCTCCCCTTCTGAGAAGAGTGCTACTTGCTGGCATTCACATGCTGACAGGGGGTTCATTTTCTCTAGACCTACAGTCTTTTTAAATGAACCAAGGGAATATAAATGGTCTCACAAGTGGACAATGTGTGATCATAATGAATAGTTGCTATATTTTTTTTATCATGGTACAAAAATAGATTATGATTAGACTACATAAGTGTTTTTTATGTAACATCCTAGGTTTCAGAAAGCTCCTTCACTGTTTCCAGTGCATAATCATAGGTGTTTTGCAGCTCCTATTGCAAACATTAATAAAAACAATAAATTGTGCTGAATGTGGTCATACAACCTCTTTTCAGATAAAACATTACATTGTTTAAAACAATGAAATATATGAAAAATACTCAGTTGCTTACATTTATCAGAGTCTCAGCTCAGCAAACCCTTCAATACTTCACAGTATGGGACTTAGTTACATATACCACATTGCATTAGTCTACACACACAGAGACATCAATGTATTCACACAGAGAGACAAAGAGACCCTAGACAGCAAGCAAATGTCACTGTCATTGCCACAATAAATAAATAGATTCCATCTGCACAGTCTCCCATCTGATGCAGTGCTGAGCCTTTGTCCTTGTGCACACCACTACTATTACAACTGTGTAGATGGATTCTGCAGCAAGGTACTGACCTTGAATCAGTTTCCAATTGTTACACATGGTCGCTGTGCTATGGATGGGAAGTCTGATCCTGGATCAGCTGTTGGGCGCATTAACCACACAGAGCCACAAGTATGCCCAAGAGCAAAGTTCATTCAGCAGCGTTAGAAAAACTAAATGGAGATACCAGTTGTTTAAATGTTCTACCATTTATATTTCATCAGTGTCCGAAGTAAACATTTGCTTTGTTCGCTTGTCAAACAATAATGTCATCAAAAAGAAAGCTGTTCTATATGTGATTGACTGGCCCTGCATTATAAAGAAAATATGCATTGGCAGGAAAATCTATGCATTTTAACCTATTTACTCTTTGTTATCTTGAAATTGCTTGCAGGCACTGAATGTATTCATACTTGAAACCCTGTCCATCTTAGAAGTTCACTCCCATAAGCTTCATAACCATTTATTACACATATTGCGGCCTCCTCGCAGAGCCATTTCGACTCAGGAGAGTGTTCAGGCAGGTAAGTGTTTCCAGCTAACCAATTGGGGGCATTGTTGTTTATTTTTGTTGCCTTTGTAAATTTCAAATGATGGTCCATTTACGGTAGTTGGTAGTTATCCTAGCTATATATATAAAAGTGTTTCAATAATATATATACACACAAACACACACACACACACACACACACACATCACATGACATCTCTCCTAATTAGCCAAACACGCCGGCTTCATTTTGTTTCTCAGTGCCACTTTGACTTATTTGTCTTGTTACCATGGTCTTTGTGCCATAACCTATCTTGTATAAACAGCTGCACCCTGTGTTAGTCATCCTTATTGGCCCCAGCAAATCAGTTGGCAGGCTCCTTTTCTCTGTGACAAAGTAGTAAGATTCTGAATAGAAATACCTTACAGATAGGATTGTTGTGTTCAATTTTAAATAAAACCGACAGTTCAGCTGTCACTCGATGCACCCTGTTTGACTCACACTACAGTATTTATTCCATTTAATGAGCAATTTGTCAAAAAAGAAAATTCCAATTAATGCCGATATAACTGCCCTTGAATAAAATAAAGTGAAAACATGACATTATCACAGTTTTTAAAGTGCAAATATTGTCTTATGAAAATGCTCACTGGCAGTTGGAAGCCAGGCTTTTTTATCCTATAAAAATATTTGCAGCTTTCTTGCAATTGACGTACACTCTGTAATGTTACCATGGTTATAAGTACATCGGTAGAGGTTAAACTCCACAACCTGTGCTTTCACTAAACAATGAAAACAGAGAAAAAGCATTAAGGGTATGAGAGGTGCTCAAGGACATGATTGGGAATGGAATAGCTGCTGGGAAGGGAGCAGCCATGTTTAAATTATAATCTCCTGTCAGAGATTCTACTGTCTGCCATAACAACATCAGCACAGGTGTATATCATTTCACCACTTAAACTGTATATTCTACAAATGGCTGCCATGCAATATCTTCATGAAGCCTCTGCTATTTATATTATATCAAGAGCTCCTTAAAGCTTGAGAAAAAAAGCTCATTATAACTCAAGTTCATTGTCTATCCATATCCATCTTGCCATTCAGGTTCATCCATCCATTTGTCATTGTATGCGGAACAATAAGTTCAGCATACCAACTTTCACTTGTGCAATTGTACACCTTACATTGCACATAACAGTTGTTCTGTTTTGAACTGCCAATCCTGAACGATCATATTTAAACTGCAGCACTGACTCCAGGTAAAACGCTGACAAGGTTATTCCAGAATGTGAAGCTTGAAACTGTCTACTGTGGCAATTGATAGGGTTTCCAACAGAACACAATGTGTATTTCTGCGATACAAGGATATCCTGAGATTTGCAGTCTTTATTGCCCACTGGCATTTACAGTGCTGATCCACTGCTGTACCTGCAATTTTTCTCCTGGATCCTGACAACCAGAGGAAGGCACCATGGATTATTATTAATTGCCTGCATGGAGTAATAAATCTTACATTCCTTCTGGGATTTACAATGTACAGTGAATGTACACAGCAGGGTCATTAGTCCAGCCCTAGGATAGATAGAAAGCAATACTGTGGGGAAAAAGTAGATGAGATTAAGTTGTTCTCAGCACTGTTATCTGGGAATGGAAACTGAAGGAAATGAGTGTTACAGCTCAAGAGGACTTTGGTAAGTATAGTGCACTTGTTTTTTTAACAGCTGTCTGTTTGTGTGTTGCAAGTCATTATATTACAGCCCACTGTCTTGACTTTCAGCCCATATGGGTCTTTTCCATTCTGCACCATAACCTGTGGGTGGACAGCCCCAGTGGACACAAGATAATCTAAAAAAATAATGTTTCCCTATATTACCCTGAGGTGCAGTTAGCTCCTGAAGTCATATGTCTAATCCTTTTCCACTCCACCTCTCTCACATGGATGAGACGTGAGACAACTGGAAACCAGAAAAATTTAACTAGAAACTAGAAAAATTTAAAAAAGGCACTTGGTCATGTAGTGGCAGCTACCATAATAGGATGAACACAGTTTGGCAGATTGTGAAACACTCCTGAATTCTCCTGCATCCCCGTAAGAATGTAATGTTAGCAAATCAGCTCATGTGTTTTCCCTTGTTTTGTTATTTAGCTGGCTCGTAACTGCATAAAACATAAAAGCCTGGTGTGAATTAAAAAAATGATCGTACCCCATTTTGCTGGATATCTTTAACATTTACTGTAAAATGTCTGGAGGTTGTAGATGTCTGCTTCTGCCAAACATAGCATAACCCTGCCCTGGCCATATGGAGTACTAGGTCGCCAACTGTACATGGGGGGGCCAGCTTACAACCACCCCTCACCCACAATTGGCTGTAATTTGAAATGGTATTTTAGCATGGCTACCTTTAAGCATAAATAGGCATATTTTAGTGGAAATGAAGCAGTAGCATCTAAGCACATCAGCCTATCATATCTACCACAGGGCTCCATAATAACTGCTTACCTTTTTTGGCTTGAGGTCTACGGGAGTAATCCTGGAGGGGTCCACCACTGGTTTGGGCCTGCGGAGGGTCTCGATTAGGCTCTGCCATTGGGGCGGGAGGCCCACGTAGCAGCCCCGCTTTTGGTCGAACGAGGTGTGCACGCGATGCTCGAAGTTCTTTGGTGCTGAGATCTCAGGCCTCTTCTTCTTCTTCTTGCGGAACATCGTCAGGTCTCACAGAGCACAAACCTGCTCGGGGCACAGAGGACCTCGTGTTAAGACAGGAAACGCTCACTCCCCCCAGTCAAGCAATAATGTGAAGGGCAATGCTCAATGATCTCATTGAAATGAAGAGGCTGAGATGCTGCGACTCGTCTCCTGTTCATCTGAACACAAGCTGGAGCTTCCTTGTTAGCGCGTTGCAAGAGAACAGAATCGCACTCTTCAGAAAACCAGATTCAGCAAGACAATCTGTCCAGGTGAGCCTGATGTCATACGATTGCACCTTCTTGCAGCATGTCAGACTGCACTCTGTCATCAAATACAATTCTCAAGTCGAAACCTGTAGGCCTAGGAGAAGAATGATGTCAGTCACAGCTGTCTCTTTTTAAAACAAAACCTCAGTCCGTGTAAATGGTGAGCCTTGTGTTCCATCATTCAGTGAGTATTTTTCTTGATTAGCGGTTCAATCCTATTTTTCAAAGTTAATGCCTTCGGTAAAAAGACTCCTTTTATGTTAATAATGTAGTCTCTACCCTAGCCTGTTGTCTGTCTCTTGCCTTTCAGTTTCTGATGAATTCTGCTTTGGGTGAAAGGGGGATGGGTTTGAATGCCCATGTGAAATAAAGGCTATCTGGTCAATTAAGGCACATTCATTCTCTGTGCCCTTTTACAGTTGAGCACACAGCAAGCCTCCAGTCATGGCCTGGGGTTTTTTGCTGCATTAGCAGGAGGAAGAATGACAAAGAGGCTACCCACCATGACCCTTAATGTATGTTAATGAAGGAGAATGCTCTCCCCTGACTTCCAAAGAAATAAACAAGTCAATAAATTTGAACCATCCAGGTTAAGAAAAAAATCTTTTCTTATGCAATTAGATAAACAGACAAAGGTTGAAAGCACTTTAGGGACACTGGCCTAATGTAAACCATTCATTTTTACACCCATTCATTACAAAGGTAATTCTTAGTTCATTCTAATTCTCTGATGAGGATAACAATTCATTGTGTTATTCTTGCATTAGAAAAGGTGAGGCAGGTGTGTCTTTATGCTTTATCTTGTTAAATGAACTGTTTAACAGCATGTTGGTGCATGCCCGTGGAGAATTTACCTGTGTTCGTCCGATCCAGTTCACTCAAAGCTTGTATGATATGTAAAAGTGTGTATAACATATGCATGGAATCGGTCACCACATGAAAAACTTTGAAAAATGAAAAAATTTTCCCACTGTTGTGTTTGTCAGCACATTCCTCCAACTATATTCTCCTAATGACTCATGAAGGTTCAGACTGTATAAATAAATATTGATCCAGATGACCCTTTTATGCTATATACTAGCAAAGATGGCATGATTTCCCCAAAGAGCCTAAGGTTTGTCTTGAAATTCTTTATGTAACCAAATAGGTTCATCTTCTCTTTTTGCAGCAAGATTATATGTGATAGCAATGAAGCTATTATATAAGATGAATCTCGCAAGGTGCTGTAAGCAGATAATGTGATATATTTTATATAATCCCTTGAAAAGGGACTTTACAGGGTCACCTAAACTGATTTGTAGAATTTGTTAATGCTTGACCCTACTTATTCTCGTGCCCTCGGACGATCAGCCTGCCAGTCACTGCAAGGCCTATAGACACCACATATTAAGCAATAATGACCTTTCAATGCGCGCTGGCGGAGACTAAATACGGCAACATCCCTATCTTCACTGAATCACCAGGATGGAGAGGAGAGCTGCCTATAGTCATGCTCAAGCAAAATCTGATTCATTTTCAGAAGGGGAGGGGGAGGTAAATGAGGCACTATGGGTCCCCTCCAAGGATAATTTAATCACATGGCTAATATACTAAGTGTTGCATAACCATATCATACTCTGCTCTCCCTATGTACATAATGCGGAGCTGGAAAGACGTTTAATTGCATCTGACAGGGACACTATGGCATGAGGAAAGGGGGTGGGATACATCTGAAATGCCAGAGAACAGAAATCCTGGCTCGGGTCAAGCAAGACAAGACAGGAGCCTTGTTTTTTTGGAACATAAGAAAGCTTTTTACTTCACCTCTTTATTTGATCTGAGGTAGAAAAAATGTAGGGAAGGGAAGTTGTGTGTACAGGGAGTTTATGAGCCATGTGGTTCAAAGGAACTAAAAAGTACAACCGCAGGTGAATACAGTTATGGAAACTGTAATGACCATGCCAGTGACTTGCATACTGTTTGCCTCTCAGACCCCAAACATCCCCTCATGGCAAAGCTTAGTCTACCAACTCATTAAACACCGTGCAAATATAAAACAGTGACATGAATTCATCTTGGTTTTAGCAAGAACATGCCTCTTTCCTGTAAAGGTATGCTGGAAAATTTTTCCACTAAAGAAGACATGGTTTACAGCGTGAATATCCACAGTAAACAAATTACATGATACTATCACAGACAGCATGTGAGCACTTGCCTTGAATGACGTGATAAAGTTCAACACCACACAGTTTTCAATGGAGGCAAGTATATCCTTCAAAAAATCATATTGTTCATAACATTGTGCACTCTTAATTTCTATGCCTTACGCTTTGTTAGGTTCAGATCCCGTCCATCCTCTCAACCTACGATCTGCCGCATGGTGTGGCTCAAAATGAGAGGCTCTCCCGTTGTGGACAGGTATACATGTGCATGCTAGTGTGGAGGGGTGACTCATGCAGCTCTCCTTCCCTGTACAGAAAACCAAATCAATATTTACCCAAGAATGAAGTGCAAACTGCTGCAGGAGCCAGGCTGATGTGCCAGAAGGCTGACAGGCATTGTCACAAACAGGACATCTCCTGCATTTTGTTACAGGCAGGTGTAAAGCTGGCACACAGCCCTTGGCACCTGTTTTGTCTTTGAATACTATTTCAGATTCAAATTAAAGATCAACATCCAATCTCAGGGAATCCTGTTTAAATTTTGAGATTTTGGTTGACACTGGCCCCATACTTCATTTGGCTGACTCTTTAAACCATAGACATAGACAAACATTGCTCTTGCTATACATGCTTTGCCTTTTTCATGCACATCTCATCTGAAGCCACTAGCTGTTGTTAACCATGCTGTTTTTAAGCATAAAACATGCCTTCATTCATGAACATTTTCTCATGCAGAAATGTTGTTGTCGTCGACAAATGTTGTTTCTCTAGGTAACATACAGGTAGCTAATATGGAGATTAGATATATACTGATGTTGAAATATACAAACAAATACGTCGTTCAGCCCAAGGCCATTATATTAATGAAAAACAGAAATATATCACAATAGACCAAAACTGCAATAATTTACATAATTTACAACATACTGGTTCAGCAAAAAAATATATTCTCTAAAATATATTCTCAATGTTTTACTATTTTTTTGTGTGGGAACACCTCCCAAGAGCAACCTGGAACATTTCCCATGCATTAAACTGAAAAGTAGACAGTGATATTGATTTAGAGACCCTAATCACATGCATCTGCCCTCATCACCCCCACAGCAATCCACTAAGCTCATGAGTGTCTCAGGAACAATAACTTATTGATTTCTTTTTTAGCCCATAAGAAAAAATGTCAGCATTGATCTTCATTGGCACTGCATGTAATGCGTTTCTGGTCACGTACTTATAAACTACAGGGACCTGACCCCATGTCACACTCACTGGTCTTGGAGTTATCCAATAGAAAAGTTGAATTAAAGTTAAAGAACAAAACTCAAGTTGTCAAGGCCCTCTAAAACTTCAGCAAAAGTTAAACTGAGTAAAGGCAATCAGAGGTCACTTTGAAAAGATTCTCCTGTTGTTTCCTTCCTCCTTTCTGTCCTGAAAGCACTACCATAAATAACCAGAATCTTCACTCAAAATGCCTCAGAAGAATTGCTTAGGTTCGAGGGACAGAAGCTTAAATCTTGCTGAGCACGGCAGGTAATTGTGTTTTTCAGCCAGACAGGAAACTCTTTTATATATCGAGCAATATAAACAGAAATAAATATTTTCCAGGGTAGTTGTCCTTTTTTATTTTCAGGTATGGCGTAGTATGTTGGTGCATCTTGAACTGCAGCTCATTGAGTCTCATGAAATCTGATTCTGAGAATCACTTTTTTTTTTTTTTACCACATTCGCCAAATAATATTAGACGGGTAAGGTGATTCTCACTTTAAATAGGGATGTTCTCTGGGCCATGGCTTCCTAGAAGAAAATCCAGGGCAGCCCATAATTCCCAGATGAGTCAAAGTGTGGTGCATCACAGCTCAACAATCCCTCTACAAGTTGCGTCCTGCTCACCATCCTCGGAGATGGGCAAGCCCACAGGAAACACATCCTGGAGTCTGTGTGCAGCCTTACCTGCCCCTGCCCGGTCTCTGGCGGGGATTGTAAAGGTTTCCAGCCCTCTGGTATCTAGCAGCTGTCTCAGTCAAGCAGAACCAGGAGGAGTCTGCGAAGCAGAGGGTGGGAGTTGGCTTGTTTGTACCTCTTTCTGTTTCGCGCCTCCCTCTCACATTGATACAGCCTGAGTTTGAAGTCTGGGTGTGCATTGGTAGATGACAGCTGGGATTTGACAGTTATCCAGGTAAGAGCAGAAAACACAGTATGAGTTCTTTGTCCTAACGTAGATCCTTTTAACATGGGTTGAGGTTAAAGGAGTAGACGTACTAACTGCTTGCTTGATGGAACATTGAAGGGTCTTGATTGGTCACCCACTGACTGGGCCAGTGTTATCTGTCCTTCAATTATTTAACTTATATTTTTTCTTTACACAATATTTGTTCTAAATTGAGAGGAGGGATGTATGACTAATTCCTGTATCATATTTACATTGATGTAAGAATGATCCCAGCAAAATTGCACATTTTAATAATTTAGTGTATTTGGTCACGATACTTTCAATATATACATAAGGGAGATGAGAGGAAGACACTCATTTCATATTTTATATGCTTGTGTGATAAACACAGATGTTTTGGTCCAAACAAGCCTTTGTCAGTGTGAGGCAGATCTATCCAGACGGATACAAGGAGAATGGAAATGAATTATATAGACTGAAATGATAACATTTTTCTCTGATCTTTCTTATTTTGAAAGATTTTACTCTTGCAGATTAAGTCCTCATACCAACCCAACATTTTGTTTTCATTCAGATATGAGTAATAGCATTCTGACAGCAAAGAGGTGGACTAAACCTTGCTCATGTTGCCTTCACAGCAGGGATTAGATTCACATTGCATTTCAAAACATGTATTTAACCTTGCATCAAGTCCACTCTCTGAATTTGATTGAACTCCACTCTTGTATTAAATACATTCTACAAATTCATGTTTTATGCTGTTACTATTTTTTAAGACTAGTTAGTATTTTTTGTTTTCAAAACAATTGAGATGTATGAGCAGTATCATAGTTTAAATAAAATAAAACAAATACCAACTGAGACACCCTCCACCACTAGCCTTTTGGTGGCTACAGTAGATTGTTCCCATTGAGCCCCTCACTTTCCAACTGAGCTACTGGGGACATTTTCCGTAAATAGGAAATGGGTTTTCACTGAGGATTATATCAATAATCACAAAGGATTATTCGGAATAAACTGAAATATTACAGGAGATTGGGGATCTATATCTAAGCACTGTATCAATCTGCCTCTCATAAAGCAGATTTAATAGAAACCAGGTTTTTTTTAATATAAATGAAAACAACAACATGGGCCTGCATTTGTCTCTGTGTGCCTTTTGGTGTCATGAAACAGCAGGGGATGTCCATACTCCTTCAGTTAGAAATGAGCAGAGTAAAGAGAAGGGTGACGCTGAGCAACGCCTATTCAGTAAAAAGTTCATTTTCCTTTAGGACTCAACGTCACACTGACCTAACTGGTTCATACAGTAATTATTTCTTCTGGAACGTCCTATTGTGACAGACATTGTGTATCAACTGCCATGGGCAAAGTAACATAAGTAGTTTGTCTCTTTTTCACCACGTAGATCCTGGTCTAGTGGACAGCATTTAGTGTAACTCCCCACCCCCATTTCAGTTGCCCCCTCGTCTCTGAAAAGACAAACCTCAAAGCAAAAGGGGGCTATTTAATTGTAAGGTCAAGAACATTTCACTTCAGACACTTTCCATTCCTTCTTTGTTGTATTTAAGGAGCTTTTTCAATTCCTTAACTGTCAGTTTCTGCCTTCCTGAGGCAAGTGGTGTTACCACAATAAGAGACTGAATGAAAGAGGAAAAAAAAAAAAACTGACACAACCTTCAACTTAATGCTGTGGGAGGATTGAACATTCATAACAGGGATGAACAAACATCTTTTTTGCTAAACTTTTTTTCATTATCTTTTAGCCTGGCAGAATGAAACCCCCCAAAGGTAAGGCAACATAAACACGAAAGAAAACAGCATTGGTGCTGACAGCTTCGTGCAGCTACGGTGCATGATTGCACATTCTCCCTTTGTTAACGGCTGACAGTTTGGGGGTGCTGCAGTCGGAAGCAGAACGGGCTGGCGAGTCGAGCAAGCTGTCAGCATTGCGAACTTCCCCTGATCCCGTCTCCCTGCGCTTTCGTGCGGCGCGCTACCATCTCGCTGTGTGTTGTCACAAATTGGGTTGCTTTTCAATACCTGGAGAATCAATGTCCTTTTACACATTGTTTTCAGATCCCTCACTATCAGCGAGCAAGATGTGCCAGCCCTACTGTACCTGCTGAATAAGATGGGCTCTGCAAGGGGACATGGAGTCTGACAGTATAAATGTGTCCTTCCCTCCAGACTGTATCTCAGAGTGCTGCGCAAATACTGTCCACCCCACATAATGCGAGAGGATATGGATCGCCCTCAAGAACTTACTGCAATAAAAATAAAACCAACAGACAACTATGTTCTGTCAACAGAGGGAATAAAAATGGGCATGTTATGGCATGTTAATACAACCCTAATGTACACAAGAGAGGTTGATATTGGCATGTAAAGACATCCTGCGTTCAATCACCACCTGTCCTGAGCTATCCTTGCTCCTGTGATTGTGACTCACCAAAGCCAAAAGCCCTATGTGAATCTACTGATTACCCCCCTCTTTTATAGATGCCCTCTCCTTTCCCCCTCACAAAAAAACACTTCCCTCTATATATTACTGAAAGCTGATTTTATATACCAGGCAGTAAAGAAGTCCTTCTTCCCTGCACTCTGTTTAATTAAAGATGCTCCTGGCTTGGAGCAGTCCCTTAAACAATTTTACTCTGGGTAGATAAAGACGTATCATCAGGCTCTAGAAGTAAGACAGGCCAAATGGGCTCTCAGGGGCTTAATTTATTGATGCAGTGTGCATCCCTTGTGAGACTTACAGTACAGCATTTCACTATGAAGGAGGGTGATTCATTTCTTGTGCCTCGCTCTGCTCACTTTTTTGGTCGAACGAAGTGACAAGAATTCCTCAGCCTCGGACACAGGGTCCAGCCGTACACCCCGGCGCTGTCTGTTTGCGCCGGCACACTCCTCGCCTCCATTGCCCAAGAGGTGGCCCTGCCTTTCACCAAGGGTATGCAGGCTCCCTGCCCTAATTTTGGGGGCGTTGAACCCTCACGATTTCGCCTCACGTGGAACGAGCTGTTTACGCAGGTTCCTTGTGCTTGACGTTGCGCCACAGCTGCACACAGCTGCGGTGTGGAGGTCCCTCTCCCCGACACCTGTGCGCACCCTCTCCCCGGGCCCTGTCTGTTACAGTGCAGATGTATTTGTGAAAGACCTGGTCATCTGTCATTGCTGTGACAGAAAATCAGTGTAAAGGCTGCAGAGGACAGCCAGGTGCCTCTGATGGCATGAGGACAAAACCTTAAAGCAATGGGGCATAAAGTCTCCATGGGTCTGAGTGTCACTCCCCATCTGTACTGCCCCCATCTACGCTAACCTTTCAGCTTTTCAGGGAAGTAAAAACTCTTTTGCTCCTTATTTTAAGGGATGCCAAAAGCATTAAGGGAAAACTTAAACAGCAGCGTGGCTTGTGTATTAATTTTAGTATTACAACACTGAAAAAACAGTTTGTGCCTCAAATGACAAATGACAGTTTGTGGCTCCAGCTGGTAGAGATGACAAGTGGCTCAATGCAGACAATTTCTGCAATGGGATTAACTGACGCTGATCAGGTCATGCTGTTCATTTAACCATATGGAGCCGTTCTTGTTTTCTTTCGCTGGCCAATTTGATTTACCGCTCGAAGACAGTTGCTATTAACGTAAAGTTAACGTCCCCCAACACAGCATTGCAAGCAGAGTCCGTTTCTGCTGCTGTGTTCATCTCCCAAAGCGAGCGTTGGCCTCAGAAGGAGCAGCAGCGGTTCTAAACGCCCACCTATGTCTCCATCAGACAGGGATTAAACATCTGATGGCTCAGACCTGTCCATTAATGCATTGGGCTTAACCACGCTTCTGTTTCCTGCAGGAACAGTAGAAGTACTCGCCTGGGTCAGACAGGGTCATGGCACTTCTGAGAGGCCCTCTCCAGAAACAGACAGCAAACTGATTTCTGGAATTTCAGCAGTGGCCAACCTTGCAATTATGTCCTGACATTTAAGACACGTCAGAGTTTTTTTTTATTATTATCAGCATTTTTAACACAGCTAAAATTACAAACAAACATTTTAAACCATTTTAAAATACTGCAACAGCATATAATAATAATTAAAAATGTTAGCATTCATGCCTTGTTGACGCACATCAAACAAACACCCTGTGGAATGTCCACTTACAGAGTGAAATGCAGTTTTTTTGTGATGTGTGTCAAGTTATAACCACTGCCTGAAAATGTTGTCTCTTCTCCAAGAAGGTTGGAAAGAATAATCAACATGCCTTTTTTACTTTTTTGATGGAACTGGCTAAAAGTTTCTACTTCAGCGATTTTGCATGTATGCATGACAGCTTCAAGCATAAATGCACGGAGCAAGCTATCAATCATGTGGATATAAATAACTCAGGAAAAAGGACATTCAATTGTCGTGAATATATTTTATCTACGGTTTGTCTGGTAATGCATATGCATAGAGCTAATTTGCATAAATACATACATATTTATTTGTGTCCAAATTTATGGGCAAAGTTCATGATTTAAATATTTACAGTCCATGAAATATGTCATTTTTGTGGATTGTTTGCAAGTGTATGAACAGTCACCAATTACTGGCCACCAGGTCTTTCATACTGTGACACTAAGAAACTTTCCTAATTGACCATGTTGAAACCAAAATGAGACAAGAACCAAACAGTCTCTGAAGTAAATTATTGTTATAAAGCTCTCCATTTTCAGGCTAAGTAGAGATGTACATTCAAGAAGGAGATACAGCATTCCATAGCATTTGTAGGTGAAAACAAAGTCACAGGAGAAGCTTGCCAGCTTACCCAGCTAAGACACCACATTTTAACTATTTGCATTGAACACCGCAGCAATACAACCTCATTATTAACATACTAAGCACACTAAAGTCATGGCCCCATTAAATCTTCCCTCAGAACTTTCTGCTCCTCAAGGCTCTAATCTGGTCTTCAAGCCCCTGTTATGTCACAGATATATTCTTCATCACCTCTCTGTCCATCAGTGAGCAGCAGCTCAAAGTGTCATCAGTATGGCAACAACCTACCTAAGATGTACATGGCTGCAGAGCAGAGGAGAAAAGTGCACATTTTCAGTTAAGAATCCTACACACTCTAACTCTGTCCAATTACCTCCACCGGCACCACCGCAGCCAACAAGAGCAGCTGGATCCCTCTGGCGCAATTCAGTTTTGTGCGTCTCTGATAAGGCTGTACCCTTCACCTGAACAGAACCCAGCTGCACCGCACACAGATGGGGAAAATGATAATCAACCAGTAACAGCAACAACTACATCTCCTCTCAGCACATTGAAGCAATGTAAACTAGTCTAACATACTATACATTATAGAAGAAGGATCATTAAAGCACACAAAAGCGAGTCGTCCCAACTTTCTCACCTGACACTGAATTACACGCCTCCCAGGAAAGGTGAAGAGAGGAGCGGAGAGGTGGAGTGGGGGATAAGGCAGGGACGTGGCTCCCTCTGAGACATAACCTTTTCGGAACCGAGTCTTTCTTGTCAGCCGCTCCTCATTCTCCTCATTACCACCTGGGCTCACCGCATTCTGCTCCTGCTCTCTCCTCCTCCGCCGCCGTCGCTTCGCCAAGCTCAGCCTCCCTTCCTTTTTTCTCTCTCACCTCCTCCTCTCCTCCCCCCTCCTTCTCCCTCTTCCCAGAGACGAAGAGGGACTCTGGCAGTATAAATTAATGAAAAACGCAGGCCCCCTTACCTTGCCGTTCGGTGAAGAGAAGATCCTCTCCTCCGGGACGAGGCTTAAGAGTGGGGGGGGGGGGGAGAGCGCGGGCACACACACACACACACACTTGCAGGCGCGCGCGCACTCGCACACACACACATGCAGAGAGTGGAGAGGACTGGCTCTCGAGCAGCAGCAGCAAGCAGCACACTGCAGGCTGCCGCTTGCCTGGGAAAGCCTAATGCATTCCTCCCTCCAGGCAGAGAGAGACGCTGCCAGCTCAAAGGCTCTTTGTTGGCGATGACTCATCCCCCAGTGCTGTGGCTAGCTCCTCGCCCGTGTGGTGGTACCTGCTCCCGCGGTCTCCTTTAAAAAATGGTAACGCCACCGAGAAGGTAGCCATCCTGCTGGAGAGGAGACAGCGGCCAGAAGGAGCGCTCCCTCTTTCTCTCCCCCCCAACTCTCTCTCTCTCTCTCTCTCTCTCTCTCTCCACCCTCTCTCCACCCTCCCTCCCGTAGGCTGCTTTTGCAAAGGGCTAAACGATAGCAACGTGTGTGTGTCTACCAAGACTGGTTTCCAATGACTGGAGGTAAAGGAGAGCACAGGACACCACCTGGGATCCCATTCAACCTCCCGGGCCAGGCTCCACCCCCTCTCCCTTTCAGACACTCTCCCATGTGACTGGGTGATATGAGACGGGTAATTGCAGGTACAGCGCGGTCCCTATCTGGTCACCTTCTGCATTATCTATGCCATGAGGTGGTCAAAGGGGGTGCACTGCTGGTGCTACTCAGGATAATGCCAAATTGCAGCTTTTCATATGTTTGAGTCCCAGTAGCTTCAAACACCAGTCCATTTAAATGCTGTAACTCATGCATGTATTTGACCACATGTTGGATCTTTTGTGAAAGTTTCATACATGTTGTGGAGGCTATAATATGCCTTTGATTTTTTTGGAAATTTTGACATGAGTGGATTATTACAGGTGGAAATCTTATTAACATGAATGTCAGCATTTGAGACTTTGTTAGGAAAAACGTCAGCTGGGAAAACAGATTCTGCCCAGGTCATGTGGCACTTACACTTTCAACAACATCAATAGCACATAACTACTCATTTGCAACCATGGAGATGGCAACAGCTCAACAGTCTGATGAGGACAACTTCACTAATATTAATATTTGGACAGCACATAAAATTCACAGAAATTTGAAACTGTTGTATCTGCAGTGCACATATACATAAAACATAAGAAAAGATGGCATAACAGGGTGTTTACAAGCTGAAAAATCAATATGTATGCTCACAAGGGCTGAAATAAGAGCTTAAAGGAACTAGATGTGTGTTCTTTGCAATCAATTCCCCAATACGGTTCCAAAGAAGGCTGCAACAAGTCTGAAGGTTTTAGAATAAAGTCACCACCCTGTACTTAACCAGCATACATTACACACAATGGATTCAGGTTCAAGTGCAGAAAGGGGTTTGGGATCAGCCATGGTGGAGATGGCATTAAGGAGGTATAAAATGGGAATTGCAGCGGTGGCAGAAGTGAGACTAATGAGATTTAGGGAACGAAATGTAAGGGTGTTCTAGATTAAAGCCTCCCACATAAGCTGTGCAGCACTCAAGACTGCGTTGTCTTACCTAACAAACAAATAAACAGAGCTAAAGGCTTGCCTGGACCAATTTGCATCTCAATTAGCAATATCGCTCCGTACTGAGACATGACAGCTGTTGGATATGACCCCTCCCCCTGGCTATGCCATGTGGTATTTTTGTTACTGATTGTCTTGCACAGCCTTCGCCTCCCCTCTGCTGCTCTCTCGGCATTCGGTGCTACATTCTCTCGGTCTTTCTGGTGGGCGGGCTGGGAACTGGGGCTCCGTTCCGCAGCGTGCTGACACGTGAGCCTATCACACCATCACAGGGACCTGCAGCCTTGAAGCGTTGCTCGGAACACTCCACGGGCGTTTTGCAGTTTGCTTGCTGGTGCTTAATTACTTGTTAATTTCACTCTCTCGGCAACAGGACATACACGTCCAATCCTTTCGGAAGTGGCAGGATTGGTTTGCTCTGTAGAATATATGACACTTAAGTGCTGCAATCAAAGTGTTCACTCCTCTAACATTTTTCCAACTAACAGATTCCAACTATGAAAGAGGGATGGGGCAATCAAAGCAACAGTAATGAAAACATTAATGAATCTTTAAAGAAGACATGCAAAGCTGGGCAAATAAATATGCATGTGCCTCATGGATGGAAACATTTTAGCAAGACAATGGTCTATGATTGTTGCAAAGAGTGCTTACTTAACCATCTTGGATTAAACTCCTGTGGCCTATTGTTGGTCATCAGGGCTATTGTTATACAAGATCAGGTCATTTGACATTGCTGCTTAAGATGAATACACCAAAGTACTTGCAGCAACTATAGGCAATTTACCAACCACATTAACCATGACCTCTTTCACCTTCCAGAAGTATTGCTCAATCAATCAATTGCCCAAAAAATAAGCCTAAAAAACAGTCAAATGTTTTGAAACTGTTTTCCAGAAACGAGGGCCAGGATTATTTAAACGATGCAGTGAGTATGCACCTTTGAAGGGTGTGTGAAAACGAGACAGTCCACATAAAGACTAACTGAATCTGTGAAAGGCATGGCTCTTCAAACCGACAGGTCGGAAATGAAATGAAGTGAAATGAAACCTCAAGATGGCAGTTGCATCATCTGAGGTTAAAGTGGGGTCAGTTTACCAGGACATTTTCCAGGACACCTATTATCCTGATTCCTCAATATCTAGACTGTGCTCGCTAACCGCTGCAGTTTGATTAGCATACTTTTGGGTCTGGGCTCGAAAGTATTTACTTCATGTATAAACCTGGGGCATCTGTCTGCCTGATGTTTTGACGAGGCACGGCAGTTTGACCCCCTCCAGCTCTTTTTATAGGAAAGATAAAAGCCTAACTCCTTATTATGCAATTACCGTTGCAGTAAAAAAAGGCAAAGGTATAGGTCCAGACAGGTAAGTAGCTGCTGACTAATACAGGAAATAGCAAGAAAGTGCATGAATGCGTGCAGCATGTAAAACATGAGTAACCTGATGTTTGTGACACACCTAAATGCAGTAACATCCCAGACTGCAAGAGAAATCTAAAACCTTAGAAAAGCGCACAATACAGAGGTCAGGCCACACATTCCTCTGTCAGTACTTCTGGGAAAAGTATTGAAGCAGCTGCTAGCCGCTCTCGCCTTTGGGGAGAGGGATAAAACTGGTTCTCAGCGGCAAGCAGTACGCAGCTGATAAGCTAAGCACTGAGTTTATGAAACCACATTGAACTGCCAGAGCTGCTCATCTGAATTCTATTCTGTTTCAACTCTATCAAGCTATTTTTCCCCACACAATTCCTCTCAAAGCCATGCCTTGTTCAAATAGATCACACTTACCAGTTTAAAGGCATGGAGGTTCAAATCCAATTAAAATGCTCCGAGTCCAGCTTCTCCAAGGCTAATGAGCGGATGGTTATTCCCTTAGCTGACCTGTTGGCTCCAGCGACAACTGCGCGGCTCTGCGACTTCACGAGGGAAAACAGCCTGGTTGATCCAGGAGCAGCTCAGCAGGTTCCTCTGAGACAAACGGCAAGGTAACTTTTCACTTGCAAATGAGTCACCCCACCTCCCTCCTGTTCATTAAAAATTAACTCTGTCGCCTGAAAAGCCCATATTTCTAATCACCTGCCGCTGACTCTTCCAGAGACAGAAATGATCAGCCACAAAACCTCACCCAGATTTTGCTCAGCTGGACATGAGAAAATTCTCATGTGATTGATGTTTATTCAGTTACAAGGAAATTCAATTTTTTTTTACAGTACCTTCTCTGCATCTGACAAATGTTTACAAGAGGCTCACTCACTCGTAGTGACTGCATGTTAGTCTAAGAAATGGAAGCTGTACTTTAACACATGGTGTCATTTCATTGGAAGTATCCATTTACAGAGTAAAAAGGTCAAAAATCTTAAGGAACAATAAACTGTCACATGACATTCACATGTAGCTCATTTCCACCTGAAACAAGCTGCAACTCTGTGTTAACAGCTTCAAGCCAAAGATTAATTGCACAGTGAAGTTCTGCTCTCTCTGTTGCTTAATTATAGATTTCAAACATTAGATAGATAAAAACACATGTAAAGTAACCTACACTTGAACTCTGGAGTCTTGACATGCTCCTTTTTGAGCTCCACTTGCATGCCCCCTGCTGACAACAAACTGAATGTCAGTTCCAACTCCTAAATGACAGGAAATACAGTATGTACTTTCATATACATTCTCTTCATCTGCGCTTATTGGAGTGGAGGATATGTGTTGGCCCCTGGATAATTTTGTCTACACAACTCAAAAAAAAAAAAAAACAAAACATTATGGACAAACTTAAAAGAAAGTTGGTGAAATGGTTATAATTACCAGCAGTGTTGCATGGTGGGAGCAGAGCTTGTAACCCAAGGGCTGTTGGTTCAGTTCCCAGGTAGGGCAATAGTGTGGTGCCATTTGATACAGTCCTTAACCCATATTGCCTCACTAACATCCAGCTGTATAAATGGATAAAATGGAAGCTAAGTCACTCTGAATAAAAGTGTCTGCTGAGCTAACGTAACATATGGAGTGGCCCTTTGTTTCTATTTGTATTGATTATCCTCCACCACTTTTCTCCAGAGGACCATCTTTTAGATATGTGTTTATTGGCTGAAGAGCTAAACATCTTAGTGCTAAATACCTTTCTATTGTAAGGATCCAATGATGGAGGAGACTCATATTTTGGTTATAATAAATAGTGATAATAAACTATTCATTCATACCAAGTTATGTGGAACCACTTCATGAGAATTTCCTGCCTTTGTGCAGCAGTTTTAGTGCAATATTACTATGTTATATTACACATTTAAACCGGGGAGAAGCTAGCCTGCTAATAGTAGTGCCTGACTCCCTCCAGCTACTGTACAAAAAAACTTGCTCATTTTAATGAACACAATACTTCACATGAGACAGTTTTATTATTTTCCCAAAATGGATAACATTAGATCCTTCTTTAGCTTGTCTAATTTTGTATTTGCCATAGGTAGCTAGCCTAAAGCAAGTTGTGTGAGGCGATGTACTGTTACGTAGCCTGCTGCAATTCAGGAAATTAATGTAAATTGTTACTAACGTCACTCAAAGTGACAGGTTTGGTTAGCCACTGAAAAACTTTGGCAAAATTTAGGTTTGTTTCTATGCAAGGCATTTGTTTTATTCACCATTCAAAGGTTGATTCAAATTGATCAAGGAATTTTTTAATCTCCCTTTCAGGAGTGATTCCAGGTTATGTGTATCTGCTCGCTGTGCTCCTGAGTAATGACCCCATTAACAGTTTTCAAGTCTAGGGAAGATCTGAATAACTCAAAGGTGTTTTTGCGTCCAAGCAGATCTTTAATTTGCCACTTACCACTGCTGTGAGGGTAACAGGTTCAAGTAAAGAACCAAAGACTTTACATGGCTCCACTCTCAAAAAAAAAAAAAAAAAAACACAACATAGAGCACTGAATTAAAACCATCCTGAATGTTTTATTGTCGTTTTGCTGAAACCAAGCAATGGGTGAAAGACATCAGTATGAAATACTGTTCAAAACTAAGATCAGCACTAAGTGCTTGGTATGTTTTTTTGTCTGTAGTGATACAAGCTTCATTCTTTGATTACTGTGTTGACTTGATTGTGTAAAGGAAAAGGTAATATTATTAAAAATTATGTTAATACAGAGAAATGATCCCACTAAGACTACCACAACCAAAAGCAAACAGCTGGACAAAATCAATCCATCAATAATGGAGTAACAAAGGCTATGTTAAATCCTTCCTCCAAAACAATCTAAAATAAACTATTATCTACTCTCTGTAAGTTGCATTTACAAAAGGTGAACAAATAAAACAACAGACTTAAAAAGCTACTAACATTCTGAATGACAGTGTTCATGGATAAATCCCACTTTATCCTCAATGTTGTAGCTGCAATGCCTCTTCACAAGCTGCTGCAGTTCGGACAGCACAGAGACAGTGGACTGGTTCCCAGGGTTCAGGATCTTCCTGAAGAAACTGTGCCAAACGTCAACGTTTCTACAAATAAACAAGAGAGTACACAAAAAAGCCAATGTTAACAGCCTGCCAAAAAGCGCTGAAGTGTTGCAGTGTTTCACAAATTAGGTTTACATGGCTACTCATATAAACCTAAATTGTAAGATCTCCCATACCCAGAGGCCGTCTTCAAATCCTCAGCGAGTCTCCATTCAGAATCTACGTGCACAAGATTCATACTCCGTTTTTCCAACATCATGTGCACAGTCTCTGCAATACCTAGGAGGTCAATCTGTAAATAATAAAAAAATATAGAAATAAATAAGAATGAACTGGCATATGCACATACATGTTGGAGTGGCACAACCCCCAGTTATTTCATATACAGCCATTTGTCGCTTAACGTCCATGATACGTTCTGTGAAATAGGAAGTTATGTTATTTGGACGTTGTGCGAACACCATACTATATACAGTACATGGTATACTATGTACTGTACCATTATATGCCTGGCAGTGCAATCGCTTTATTTCCATGAGACATGAGATACACGTGTTGCGTGCGGGAAGCGTTGCCTTCACTACGTCCAGTTACACCTGCTACGTCCCTTTCTGCGATCAAGTTTTTAAACTTTATTATAACCTTATAGGACTACGGACGTATAAGCAAACGGACGTTGTCCGAATGGACGTTAACCGCCGCATGACTGTATATTCTTTGTGCTAACTTTGCTGTAGTGGTGGGACAGTACTGGTGGATGCTTTTGTTACAGTTCACATTCACTAATCAGACATCTATTTACAGCATTTCCAATTTCTTTCATGTGCTTTATTTAGGCATATTTAATCAGAATACGCAACTCTCATATTTTCATGCAGAGACATACACAGTCCATACTGGACACCTGAAATGACCCATCCTCAAGTGCACGGTGTCGGAATGCAGTGTGAACATGCCACCACAGATCATGTCTCTGGGGTAAACATGATTAAAGTAATTAACATCGCAGCCAGGATAAGGCAGGTAAAACCGGAAGCCTAACAAAGAATGCGGACAGAGACTGATGGGAAAGGTCAAAGTTCAGGAAACACAGCTAGAGTACCTGGTATGGACTGGAAGAGGGGGACAGTACGCCCTGCTTGAGGTAGGTCTGAGCTGCAGGATGCCCTTGGACCGATGTCACCTCCGGCTGCAGATCCAGGTCCAGAGAGCAGGAGAAATCCATTACCCTCAGCGCAGTCTCCACCTCCTCACAGCCCTCTCTTGGGAGAGGAGGAGAGGAAAAAAGAGAATGAAACGCAACCCAGAGGAAATATGAGATTAAAGGAGGGAAGAGGAACATCCCCCCCCACTACAGTACCTGTGTCTCAGGAGCAAGGTGTCAGGGCGGAGGTCCCCATGAACCAGGTGGCAGGAGTGCATCTGCCGCACCAGCTCCAAAAGATCAATCACTAGAAGAGCAATGACGTCCTGCTGAAGGGGAGATCTGGACAAACACTCCTATGGAAGGAGACATACATCAGTCCACACATATACACTAGAGGTCCACAATAAGCAATATGAAACTCATTAAATTACACATACTATACAACTTTGTGAGAGTGTGACTTCACCACCTCATGCTAGTTCAGGGCCTTCTGAACTAAACTGAGTCTCACACGTGGATTTCATTTTGCCTTTGATTTATTTACCTGCAGTGTTCCCTGGTAGTGACCCCAGCTGAGGGTAATGCAGCCATCCTCATACAGGAAACAGCTGCTCTGGTCATTGATGTACTTGTGTGAGTCTGAGCCCAGTCGGCCCCTTAGCTGGGCGTCAATATAGAAATCCCAGGGTATGGGGTGATGGTCGACCTTTAAGAGAACCAAGTAAGTCACACATGTGAGCAGGTACTCTTGATAGGTAGGTTGCTGACAAAACATACACTTTTACTAATGTCTGCACATTATTTGAGGAAAAAACAGTACTGTACCTTCACAATTACATTTTCATTGCTTTTAGTTTGTCCAAAATGCACTGTGAAGTTTTCACGACTGATAATCTTGGAGAGGATCAAAAAGGCTTCATCACCTTGAAAGGAACAAAAAGGAAAAAGGTTTCAGAGATGCTGAAAAAGTCCAGACAAGACCAGATTTAATCATCTCAGTCAGCTTTCAGACCCACAAAGAAAGGATTTTCTCAAATAACAATTAAGCTCTCATTTACAGTTCTGCTATAGATTATGTAAGGTAAGCATTTTGATGGTTACCTGGAGACATGATATCATTCTCATTCACAGCAGGCAAAGGTTCTGGCTTCCAGCAGAAGTTTGAAAAGGAGCACAGGTCGATTTTACAGAGAGCTTCCTTCCTCACATTTTCACAGGTAGGGCCTTCTGTGACAGTTACTGCAAATAAAAAAAACACAAAATACAAAATTATTACAGAGAATGATTTAAATTGCGTTGGATTTTTGTGAAGAGGAAGGCTGGAAATAGGGATACCTGCTGTAGGGGCCTCATAAGCCTGGGCCACCTCAGAGCAGCCCAACTCCAGCCTGCTGGAGAGATTCATGGCCTTCACACAGGAGCTCCCACTCAGTGAGGAGGAGGAAGCTGAGGACTCAGAGCAGCGACCATCTTCCAGGCTAGCTTCCAGGATGGGGCTGAAACAACAACAGGAACCTGCTCACTAAGTGTAACACAAAGCCAAACTGTGGGAGCATTGGAGAAAGCCTTATAGTCATCAACGCCCTGTATTCCCCTACAGTGTACCTGAGCTTCTTCACCCTTAGAGCGGCCTCATAGTCTGCCTGCGGGACCGTAGGGGTTGGGACTTCTTTTGCGGTGCTCAGAGCTAAAGCACACAGGTCCTCCGTCAGGCCGCCCTCAATGGCGGGGGAGGGCCTGTGGCTGAGCCCCCCACTGAAAGGGGTGGAGGCAAGCTGGGCAGCCCTTGCAAAGTCACAGGTGTCATCCGGGATGTGGCACAGGGTCTTGTTACGATAGCTGCCAATGATGGCATCCTCGTTCAGTGGCTCGATTCCTTCCAAAGTATCCTGGTAAGGGAAAAGGGAAGGGGGGGACAAAAACAGTTAGGCTCAGCACTAAAATCAGTTTCTCATCAGCTGCCCTCTGCCCATTTGGCACCACTGCATCCTATTAGACGAGAGTCTAACTCGAATCCAAAAACAGACACTCCTTAGAATGCAAATTACACCCAATCAATGGCCCCTGAGGGTTTCAGAAAGTCCAGCCACATGCAGTTTGATTACATGGATAATGAAATAATTACACTTTCAGGGGGAGGTCCTGCCGTGGGTACATCCCCAAGGGGTTTCAGTATGGCAGTCAAAGGTTTGCGCGCTTTGGAAGGTTTGGACACAACCGCAGGTGCCCTGTGAATGAAAGCAGATCAGGTGACCTTGATCATAGTGGGCAGAATTCCAAACAGGTAAGTGGTTCTGCCGGGCCTCCAGACTTACACTTCTTGCGGCTGCTCACAAGTGCCGCTTTCATCAAATATGGCGAAAGGCACAGGCTTCGCCTCTGCTTCATCCGCTCGAATCTGTTCCGACCTGGCAGCTGTGCTAGCTAGCAAAGAAGTATGGGAAATGAACTGTTAATGTATGCAGGCATAAATCATCTTAATTTGCAATCGTTTAGAGTCATCAAATGGGCAATTATGTAAATACAGTACATGACAAATTAGTCATATAAGGCATGAGGGGAAAAACACAGCACTGAAAAGACATCACAAAGACATCCTGTGCAAAACAGCACAGCATGCCTCATGCAATCGTAAAGGGTTAACAACTGTTTAATGAGCCGATACCTGTGCTGACGTCATCATGTACGTTTGGTCGGCAAACTCTGAGGAAAGGGGGAAAAAAAGATTAAAAATCAATGAAATCTGATTAAACACAGTGTTACCATAAACATAATTAATACAGGAAGGATTATTTGAAGTGACCACTTTCTCAGCAACAATAACTAAGAAACCCATGATTTTAGGTTTCTTCTTTTGAACCCCTGATTAAACTAGGCAGCTAGTTAGAAATTGGTAACCAACCAAAAATAGATATGCTCAAAATCTTGGATCTTTGCCAAAAAAAGGAGTGTTTCACAAAAAGCATGTTTGACCAGCTGGGAGCAGACCAACCAATATTAGAATACTCAACATTTTTTCATACTGAGAGTTCTCACAGAAACACCAAGCTTTTCTATGTATTCCTCAAAACTGCAGAACTATGCAAAAAGTATTATAGATGTCTTACGCTGAAGAGCTGGCCTTGGATTCATCGTAAACTTGGAACCCCAAGGTGGACCCCTGTGGCAAAGATGACGAGGTTCCAGGCCTACAGTCCTCCATATGATCATCACTCTGAACTACAGATTGTGCCTGTGAGGGAACAGACCCACAGGCTCAGATAATACTTCCGAGAGATCTATTCACGTCCACAGCTGAGGTATGGGACATTGGGGCCGTCTCACCTGATGTCCAGCACCTATATGTTGACTGTCCTCCAAAAGCAACCTTTGCTTGACCTCAATCTTTCGCCGCAGCTCCTCCTTAATATTTCTCAGCTCGAACTCTTTATCTAATGAGAGGAATTTGAAACAAATGTGATCCAATCTAAATAAGTCACTTCAACCAGACATTTCTAAACGTTTCAGACTACTTTTGGTTGGACCCTGCACTGTGAAGGGAGAAACTTTGCACACGGATGCCTTTGAGTTCAACAGAATTTTATTCCAACAACTCAACTACAACACAATCTAGACCTCAGACAGCAAAAATGGACAACCTGATGGGGTAGGTGTGAGGTGATTTCCATATCAATGGGCAGTGTTGTGTCCATAACATATTGGACTTTCCCTACAGCAGCGTTTCCCAAACCTCTCATGGAGTACCCCTTGTCCTGCATGCTTTAGATCTCTCCCTGCTCCAACACAGCTAGTTTGTTATTAAGCAGCTTCAGGAGTTCATAACGAGTTGATCATTTGAATCAGCTGTGTTGGAGCAGGGAGAGATCTAAAACATGCAGGACAAGGGGTCTTCCAGGAGAGGTTTGGGAAACGCTGCCCTACAGGACATAGAAAACTCACTTTCATGTTTATAGTATGTATTCAATCTGATACTTTTTAACAGTAACATTCTGCATTTACAATTTCAGTATATTACGTTTATATACTTCTAACTACTACATCGCCCGTACTGATGACTTTGACCAGCCAGGATTCCTGATAGATTGAACACAAGGCTTCAACACACTTTTTCCCCAATGTATAATTTTTGTTTACATGTTCGAGTGTCAGCGCATGCCTGCACTCCTCAACTGCTACCTTCCAGTTCCTTGGCCTCCTTTTTCCGGTAGCGTTCTGCGCGCAGTTCCTCAAAGCAGAACTCGGTGGCGCCACTGAGCAGCAGCTCCTTGCAGTACATGCTTTGCTCCCGCGTCTGCCCTGCGACCTGCAGCTGCTGCTGCTGGTGTTCCTGCAGACGCTCCAGAGGAGTCTCCTCCTTGGCAGGCTTCCTTGCAGACAGCACTGTGTTCACTGCTGGGTTTATCTTACATGGGGTCCTGCAAGGTTGGGAACCAAATCAAGTCAAACACTTGAGTAGAAACAAACTACTTCCGTAACGAAATAAACACAAGAAAATGCATTCAAGAAGAATGTTCTGGGTTAATACTGACAACATAACAGCTATGGTTCCAACTACAAAACTATCTGAAGTGAATGCTCACACAGCTGGAGGCTGATCGGACTCCTCGACAAAAGGCTGGAAGTTTGGCTTGCTGGGCGGAGCCACAACGCTGTGGCCAAACCTGGACTTCTGAGGCATCTGGAATCACAGACAACTTATGTCAACAATTTACCATTAGACTATTCAAAAGTTTAACTTCAACACCATCACCCTTTAACAGAAATACTACCATCTCTCATCACCGTTTCAACTAACCCTCACACAGAGAGAATGCCTCAAACCTTAACATTGGTCCACTTCTCAGGCATGAGTTCATTCTCCTTGGCCCTAGCTGCGGGTGGCGCCATCCACTGGTCCCCCCTGGGTTCTAAAGACTCTGCCGCGGCAGCCTGGCTTTCATCAAACACTGTTATCCGGCTATTCTGGCTATTATGAGCAGCAGCAGGCAACTGCAGGTTGAGGCCACGGCTGTGATCTGCCAGCAAACACGAAGCAGGGGAAGTTATTTTTGAGAAGAACACGCATAGCTTTTGAGAAAGGATATGATCACCTTTATGTTCGTTCTCCCCTAGACCTACTGTGTGACACCCGGTGCAGATACTTACGGCTGACAGAGGCCCCGGTTCTATTAATGGGGGCAATTGCCTTTTTCTTCCCCCTGTGCTTCAGGTCCACCAGTGAAGCTCTCTGGGGCTGTGCTGGTTCAGGGCTGTCTTCCTCTGTCCCTCCACCTGTCATGCTTGACATCACTTGCCGGGACACACGTGCCTGGAAACCCCTGTTGAAGAGTGAATCAAATATTAAGCAAAAAAAAAAAAAAAAAAAAAGGTTGCCCAGTAGCAAAAATGATGATCTGACTCCCTGTAGATAAATAAGGAAAGTCCGTACTTGTGGTGTTGCTGTAGTTTATCACAAGGTTCGGCCCCACACGACAAGCCCTCCTGGTATATGGCATCTGCCCTCCTACAATTGCCGCGCTTTTCAAACTCTTCAGACCAGGCAATGTAGAAGGCTGCCTGCTTGACTCCAATTCCCTGCCCATGCATATAGGTGTAAAAATCTAGGGGCTCTGTGCTGTTCTCAGCCTGGAACACAAAAGTAGTGTGGAAAAGGAATATATTGACACAGCTCCATACTTAGAAAAGTTCAATTTTAGACATCCAACAGGAAGATGATATGGGTCTTACTAGTAAGCAACTTACAAATTTGATCCAGAGGTTGACATAGCGAATGTCATTGTGATAGTTCTTCTCATCAACAAAACGCATAACAGCTCTCTCTAAAAGCACAGACAAGTTACTCTCCTTTCCACCCTGAGGATAGGTCTCCTGTGTCCATCTTATGTACCTGCACAAAAGGAACAATGTTATACGCAAGTGTATAATTCAGTAGTACTATGTGGATTTGACAGTGATGGAGAGGAAACGGACATTCGCAAATAAAGGTTTGTTTCTTACATTTGGCAGCTGGTTATTACTTTGGTTGGCTGCAAATTGTCATTGATAGCGCAAAACCTACCTATCCCAAACATCAAGTGGATCGTCTCCATTGTACATTCGCAGTTCGGACTCAAAAGCCCTTTTTAGACAGAAAGACAAAAAGGGCGTTTAAAAACAAAAACGGCGGAAAGACGTACAATAACACCGACACTGGTAAGAACTTGGATGTGAAACCAAAGCAAATAAGACATGGTTACTAAATGAAATTCTGGACTAAAAGTGTTAGCTATAACCACGACCAAAATGTCTAGGATCTATGAGAATATCAATGTTCCGTACTGTCTCTGTTGTTGGATGGCAGCATAGTTCGACCCCTCCTGCTGCTGGCTGAGTGCTTGGTGCAAGGCTGAGATAGCCCGACCCCGTCTCAGTGGCTGAATGTTCTCTTTGCACAGCTCCCATTCCGCCTCTCCCTCTGCCATGATGGGTCTGGAGTATACAACCGTATAAAACAGGAAATTATACAAATGCCTCTGAATCAAGGTGTAACTAGCTAAGAAAGATACTCTTACAAGAAAGTTAACGTTAGCGAGCTAACTGGAAAGGCCATGCTATGCTTAACTCGGTAACGGAGTGGGAGACGTTAGCAAAAGACACAATACGCAGTCTAATTTGCTTACTGGCTAACGTTAGCTCAGTTGATCAACTCTTACAAAGAATTTTGACCACTGCCTAAAATTGGGAGCCAAAGTTAACCGATGTCTCAGCTTGTTAGCTCACAACATAGCTTTAAGGCTTGTTTACGAGCTTTGAGGAGTAGATTAGCTAAGTAAGTTAACAAGCTATCCTACATCCAAACGACCTAGCGTTATATCTGAAATTATTCTATTTTCTTACCAAATATCTATATAAAAACGATTACCACAACACTGCAATTATAGTATGTCGCTCTGTTATCCTCCACGCAACCTCCGTCCAGTCTCCTGCCTGCTCAAACCTTTTGAATAAAGCCGCCAGAAAGAGGGAGCTGATTGGATAGTCACACCCAACGCATTCATGAACCTCTAACCTTAATTTGAAATCTGAAAAATAAATATACCTTTCTCTTCAAAGTAAGCATGTGCATATTCATGCAATACATAAAGGATATGTACAATTTAAGTACTTATCCTAAATGTTAAAATATATAGCGGTGGTTATTATATTGTAGTCATTTTGCCGATGAACATGACGGGAAATGTAGTTATATGTTTTTAGATGATGGAAAGTCACATCTCGGGAAAAATTGTCATTGTTTGTATTATTAACTTGTTAAACATGTATGTAACATGTCCAATGCATGTTATGAAAATTTTATGATGATATCTCGAGTAAAGCCATTTTGTATGATGCTAGTTTTGTTTTAGCTGTGACATTAAAACTACATTTACCAGAATGCATCAAAATACATTACTTCCTGGATTTGAGAGTATTTTTGTCTCGCGCTGAACTTGCAGTGGCATGGATCTAAGAAAATGACGTTAGCTGCTTATTTTTGTGGAAATCTGCAAGGCACTTATAAACTTGTACTTTTAAAGAAAGGTTAATAAAATCAAATAAGCAGTGCGCTAATAGAATAAACTAGCGAATCAATAACGGAGCTTGGTATTTAGGTTGTCTAGCTAGCAAGTTGGCTTGAATGTGATGTAAGTAGCTGTCATATTTGAAGTAAAAATATGACAACACGATTGTATGCATGATATCTTCAGAACCAAGTAGGTAAATAATTAATGTATTTGTTTCAACGCTTGAGAACAACATGAACAACAGATGTTACGGCTGTGCTTCCAAGTTCACCCTCTTCAAAAAAGAGGTATTGTAATCTAATTAGCAAACTACTCCAGAAGAAATGTTCTTTTCTGCTAGTTATGTCAGACTGTTTGATGGAGGCATTTAGAAACTATACGACCGACACGCTCATATAGCATGCTTAAATAGACCGATCATGACAGTTATCTGATCAGCTAGCTAGTTTGCTTCGTATGCATTTATTCACAGGATAACTTACTTAGTAGCTTGGTACCTTTTAATCTACGCAAATGGCCAGTGAAGTATACAAAAAGCACATACGTACTGATGTTGGTTAGCTAGCTGACTGTGTCTGTCTAAAATAGTGTACCCACCCATGCGCGACCAATAACAAGGAAATAGGCCAGTAGCCACTATCACACACGTTGAATAGGTGACGGGGATAGTCGAGTACAGTGAATATAGCATTGGGAAACATCATTATTGTTACTACAATCTGAGATATGTGTTGGGTTTTTTTTTCTTTTCTAGTTAGGGTGTAAGAACTGCGGACGTGCCTTCTGCGCAGGGTGTCTTAGTTTTAGCGCTTTGGTGCCGCGCCTTGGGAACACCGAACAGAAGGTCTGCAAGCAATGTCATGGGAACCTCACAAGGTGGGATAAGGCAGAAGTCCGCATTCCAGCATACAGCTGACATTGAACATAATGTCAGTAGTATCTTATTGCGTAGGAGGTGATAGTGTCTCTTCTGTTTTCCGCAGTGGAGGCAATCAAAACGATGCCGCCAGATGGTCTCCTCCTGAAAACTATAAGAAGTGAGTGAGCCCTTAATGGAATTTGCTGTGGTATATTTTAGTTGCTGCACAGCTCCTAAAAAGCAATACTGTCAGTTAAGGCACATCAGCAGTGAGTAGAAGTAATAACATATTGTTAACCTTTTATTTTCCCAGACGAGTTGCAGCTCTGGAAGCCAAACAGGGGAGACCAGGGCCAGGGCTCAGACCCGGGCCCTGTAAGGCGAGTACCCCTGGAATTCCATCGACCAAAGGTTTGAGCAAAGAGGACCAGGCCATCGCTGAGAGGTTGCAGAAGCTGAAGGAGGACACTAAACCAAGTGAGCATGCAGTTGCCACTTTTCAATTTTAATTTCTTTCTTTTAATTCCTTTTATGGAGCAGATGGCTGCTTTACAGCCATCTGAGAATCAGCTGACGATACATCATCGCCTGCTCATGTTCCATTTTCGATGATGGCGTTTTGCCCTGTCATTCCCTCCCAGAATCCATACCATCAGAGAAAGAGATTGAGTCCCGCCTGGCTGCCCTGAAGGCTCCAGCCCAGCCTGTGCCCTCTGCTGCGGACATGGAGGACCGGCTGGCTGCCCTGCAGGGCAGACCCCCACCATCCCAGGCCCCCCCACCGGTGAGTACCAGCGAAAGCACAGCAGGGAGCGGGCTCTGGAGATGACCTCTAGGCCTGTCTGTTTCCTTCACCTCTAATCATTGACGTTAAGCCCAAGGCCAGTGAATCTGAGCCTTTGTACGTACAGTATACTACAGAATACTACAAAATACTCCAGCACACTGGGATCACCCACCACTGCACTAGATTTGTTTTTGCTGATTACTTCTGTGGCACTTTTCAGGTCCACCAGCCTCCTGATACCAGGACCCAGACTGAACAAGCCAGTGACCTAATAACACAACTCTCTGATGAAGTGGCCATAGACAACCAACAGCAACCAGGCTCAGAAGGCACTACCCTGCCATTCATGTCTCATGGTACCTGCCTTATACGTGAATTAAATAAACGCTGTGCGCAGATGTAGCACAGATTCACTAATCTTTATAATATGTGGATTAGCAATGTAGTGGCATGAATAAATAGCATTAGCCATCAAGATAACTTAAAAACGGTTGATATGCAAGGCATTGATCCAATAAAAATAAGCTCTCTCTCTTTTCAAATGCCATCTAGCTCAAGCACAGTTTTTTTTTTTTCTTAACCTGAGCATTCTTATAATGAACAGCTGTTTAGTCTGTAGTTTATGCCACGTGTGGACACCTGTCTTCCCTCTCAGGCTTGGATGGCCCCCTGAATGACCTGAATAAACAGGAGGGGGGCGGGCTGACGGAGAACCTGGACGACCCTCAGGAGGCGGCCAAGCAGCTGGAGGCAGAGAAGAGCCGCCTGCTGGCAGCGGCCATGGAGGAGCTCAGGCAGGACCGCTACGGGCAGGAGCAAGTGGTGCAGATGGCCAAGAGACTGGCCCTGCTGAAGGGGCAGGACCCTGACAAAGGTAGGGCGCTCTCTGGCTCTGAGTAAGGGAAAAGGACCGTAGTTACCCACACTCAGCCCATTGCCAGCAGCTTACCACAGAAGTGGTCTAAATAGCAAAGCACTCTTTAGTAGGTGGGAAACTATGCAATCTATTAAAGGCATTTGTCTTCTGTAATGCACTTGTGTCATGTGAGTAATAGCTGTAGGCAGTGAAACCAGTACGTATAAATGAAGAGGAGGCTATCAAAAAAAAGTCTCACTCTTGATGAGAAATGGATTGAAAGTTAAATCCTGTGACTTTAATTCCTATATGTTAAGGTATCTCATGACAGATTGCTGTGCATGTTTAACTGGATGGAGTTTGATATGAATATAAGGGGAAGAATTAGAGTATTATATTATATATGTTGTTCCCAAAATGAACGTGCAATATTAAAATGAATGGTATCTAGCACAAGCTTACATATGCTGCTGTAGAATTGAACTTTACAAAATGTCTTGCAATAATATGATATAAATGTTTTTTTGCAAGTAGTGGCTTTCTGTCACTGCAGTTGTGAATTGTAAAACTGAAAAGTAAAGTAAAAAGTAAACAGTCTACATTAAGTTGAATTGAATTAACAGTTAATTTGTACAAGAAAATACTATAAAACATGAATTACAATCATTTAGCATTAATCTGTCTGTAATTTCCATGATTTATGCACTAATGGTATTACTTTTGTACCCAGTGAATAGGTATTCAGGTACTTTATTATCTGAATCTTCATTTATTAATAATGGAGATTTCCTAATTTCATTTTAAACAATATTTGTAAGCTAATATAACACTGGCTGTCTTTAACCTTGTCTTTCAGTGATGATACGAAGGTGAGAGGAAGTTAATTTATTCGGTAGATTGTTCAGTTGATAATCTTGCAGATAATGTCCCAGTAATTATTTGCATAGAAGATTCGCTTATCCAATGTACCAATTCCACCCAGAATTTTAAAACATGACCCTGAGGTCCAGAGTCAAGTACTATAACCACTATACTACAAGATGCGCTAAATGACACCATCTTAAGATTTATGACTGTAGTCTTATGAGTCCCTAGAATTTCAATGGGAATATGGTAAGGTGTGTGATGTTTTCATTAATAAACCCCACTAGGCTGTGTCACTGGTTAAGTGACTGTGTGTTAACAGCTTGTCTTCCCCGTCTGGCTCAGTCACCCTGGAGGATTTCCAGCATCCAGACAGTGAGGAGGAGACTGAGGAGGAGGCAGTGAAGAGAATAATGAAGCAGGTCTGTGACTCGAAGAAGAAGAACCTCCACCGATGATTTCTTATGTTAAAAAGAGGGGTCAGTTTTGTCCCCCCCCCCAGACCCCTCACTGCTTTTAGATGTTATTTTAGTGTGGAACTGGAGGAGGCACTCTGTTAGGTGCATTCTGCTGCCACTCTTAACAGTTTCCGTAGCAGCCTTTTGATCAAAACATTTGCCTGCAAGTAAAGCTATTCATTTCCAAGTCTCATTCAAGTCTGTCCATAATTTTGATTAAGTCATGGCATGCACCTATAGACAGACACCTGGGGGTGATTACATAATGTCCACTCCACCTACCAGTGGTGGATACATCCATGCTATATGCTGTAAAATGTGGCCGCCACTAGAGGCTGCTGTTTGTCATATTATGGTTTACTTATAGATCAAAGATCAGTGACTGCTTAGCTTACAGTTGGGATTCAATATGGGGTCGTGAACATTTGCTCGGTCTCTCCTCCCAGCTCACTGAAGAAGCGGTTTTAGATGAGGCCTCAGGTTATAACATCCCGCTACAGCACAGTGGCCCACGGAACACAGAGAAGTCTGGGAAGCACAAGATGAAGGTAACACATGTGGTTATTAAGACAACTTCATGATTTATGTTTAGGAAGCACAGGCATCAAAGCTATACCCTCACAGAAGCAAAATCTGTAATAGAAGGTAGAAAGTACTGATATCCTTTTACTGGGGGCATATGCAGGTAGGAAATCCTTACCTTCTGATTCTGTTGCAAAACTAGTTTATCAGAAAGATGGAAGATGACCGAAGGATGCCTTTGCATATTCTTCTCTGGCAGTGTGATTGAATTGCTTCAGTTTACTGTAGTAGAAGCTGTGATCTTGCGAAGTTCAGTTGGCCGCAGCTGTGACACAAGCGGATTTTGTTTTGGGGGACATCTGTTCAGTCTTCCGGGGTCTGTAAGAGGCCTGCTATGGCCGCCGCTGTAGCCCGGGTCCAGGTCTCTGACAGTGACGATGAGGACGAGCTGCCCTGGTGCTGCATCTGCAACCAGAAGGCCACCATCCGCTGCCACTCCTGTGACGGGGACCTCTACTGTCAGCGCTGCTTTAGGTACACCCGCAGTCCTAATGGTCACAATGGTCATTACGTCATAATGGTACCCAAACTAAAACCAAAAAAACTGGGTTCATGTCACGGTTGAGACAATTCTTGCTTACCTTTGGGCCTGTGTAATATAGCTATAATAATGGTGTCTTATAAACAATACAAAATGATAAATTTGTTATGATAGTAATAACATAGAACAGAAAAAAATGGAATCTGTTGTTTTTGTCTCACAATCTTTCAGGGAAGGCCATGACGAGTTTGACAGAAAGGAGCACCGCACATCCAACTACCAAGCGCCACGGAAACCCAAGAAGAAGACGTGAGATAGGGCAGAAGCTAACATTCCGCTCAGCAGGTTCACTTTGATGGATGAACCTCAGAAAGGCCAGACTCTTGTCTCTGAATTACTGCTATATCACTGCGGGGCTGTAGATCACAGCTAAACAGGAGCCTATCTGTGGCAAACAGAGGGGGACACTTTTGTTCCAGCATTAATGTAACACAGTATATGCTGTAGAGAATAGACTCTGGTAGTGTCAGTGTAACCATAGTCACAATCGATGGCTGCAGCTTCTAAGGCTCAGAATAATCTCATCTTGTACTTTGACATGAGGAAATGTAATGAGTAAAAGCTAATGTCAAATGACTCTGTGGTTATCAGTACCAAATTGTACAGTGTTAACCAGTAATGTCATCAGTACCCATCCTAATTTTGTAATCTTCTGCTGTCAAATATTTGTAGATTTAGTGCATTCCACGCCCACATAATGATTATCTTAATAATACAGAGGTACTGCTGCATAACGAGAGGAAAAATAATCTGCGAGGAAAATGTAATGATTTTCAGATGTCTGAATAAATGTCAGATGAACTCGGAAATTACATATATAGCTCCTAATGTTTCATACTTTTCTGCCTGTATCCACTGATAATGTCTGCCCTGTTTCCACAAATGCCTTTATGCAGGTATATAAAATGTCCACTGGCCACTGTTTATGTAGTGGAGTGTATATTTGGGGCAGCCTTAAACATACCTTTGCAAACAGGAAATCCTTGAATGGTAGTAGGAATGTACAGGAGAGATTTCCAGACATCACACCCAGTCTCCACACCCACGCATTGTGATTCATTGTGTCTCAGGCTATGTTACTTTTGAATACGTAAAAAATATTCACATATTTGGCTTTTATCTGACAATGTACACCTTGCATTGTGGGAAACATATTTTTAGTCATTCTTCTTTTCAACTACACTATATTGTAATATTGACTGTATTTTCATAGACTGCATTTTTGTTAAACAGATAAAGGAAACTTTGTTACGCTACAGAAGGAATGGCTGCAGATGATCTATATACTAGAGGGAATGATAGCTGAGAAGACCATGTAAAACTCATTCAGTCATGTTGCCTCAGTCGGTGTGTGGTTTGTTTTCTGTTGGGACTTGCTTTGAGGAGATGAGTGCAGCATCCTCAACAGCTCCCACCTGCATGCAGAAGGCAGAACAGGCGAATGAGAAGGATTAGTGGACGTTTCTCTTTGGTAGATGGTTGGCAGGCTGTGGCGGTTTTCGCTGCCAGGTCAATGTTATGTACAGCTGTTTAACAGAAACCTCGAACTTTCAGTGGGATGAGTCACCTCTGCTGAAGAAAAGCCTCTCTGAATGTTTTGGCGGTGTGCTTTCGCTTTCAAAGGTGAACACAAAGAATGGGGCGCGCTGGTGGAGGAAGAGGCACTCAGGAAAACAAAGTGTAAAGAAGGAAAAGAGGTGCACTGCTGGCTAATACTGTCTTGATTAGGAAGCACTGTTCTACGTCCTCCCCTTCCGGGTATAATCATAATCATCTACTTCTTTTTCTGTTCTAAAACAACACACTTCATTAGGAGTGGCAATGTACACTTATTCACATGAAACCTGATTAACAACCAAACGAGGTGATGTTGTTGCTTAGTGGCCTCATGGAGGACGTTTTGGTATCTATTTGTCAAATCTTGGTCATATACAGAACTGTTTTGAATGTGGCTGGAATTTTCTGATACACAGTCTTTTCAGTCTGCCATCTGACTCTCAGAAATGCGTATGAAGTCCATGACCACTTTCCCAATGTGTTGCATAGACATGCGGTACTATAGGATAGGCTTTTTTGGGTATTTCCCAGGATGTTTAACAGAAGGCTAATTGTGAAATGTACAGACTTGCCATGTGTCACATCTTCAAGTGTTTGATACATTGCAATCTTATTTAAGTATGGATACCAATGTTTTTCATCCTGGTGAAGTTAAACCTTAACATAACATGTCCCCAACAACAGTTGTGCTAAAGCAGCTGCCAAAACATCCAAATTTTATCTAATTTAAAATTACGTATGAACCCTTCATGGAAAATACAAAGTTAAGTCTTCAGAGATGTGTACTGCAACTATTTGTAGCTTTCTGGTGGTCCAATTTTTCAGTTACCATACTGACATTCATATGACCTTCAAATTTTAGCTAAATACACAGTTACAGTTACTGAAATGCACATGATACGGTTAATCTGAAGGCAAGCAGCAACTGAGCATTGTGCAAACTGCAAATAAAAATATCGACTAAATCAGCACCCTTGTGGATTGAGGTTGAAAATCATCTAGAGAAAAACTTGAAGATAAAAGGTGTTTCCGGGGTAGGCAAGTCCAGAACATTACTGTACTTCTCTGACATTGGATGCTCTGCTCAGGGAAGCATAATGAGACATTTGGAAGATAACCCCCAGGAGGTAAAGTCCATTAAATCACAGCTCCTAATTGACATTGTCTGCACGCATCCTTGCAAATCCTTACCTTAGGGCACTGCACGCCAATGAAAACCATTAGGAAGATAATACACAGGACCAGAGAGTTTGAGATTGCATTCAGTGGACCACATGTTCCAAATTGAAAATGTAATCCTGACCTGCACCTATTAGTCTTGTCTTGCCTGCGTGCGGTCATCTTTCAAAGCACAAGCACATATCATATGGCATTTATGTCCCAGAACCTATTGTTTGCACTGTGTGTTTCGGTTATTTCTACTCTTTTTTTGGCACTTTAACAACAAACTGACTCCACAGTCCAAGTCTTGCTTTCCAATACAAAGTGCTGTCAAAGCTTTGATGTGTGGAATTACTGTGCGGTTCATTAGCTGAGCCTCGGCATTGCTCAGACAGCGGGATTAACGCCAATAAAGGGATTCTGTAAACACTCCCTGCGGTGGAGCACTCAGTCTCGGGCTCAGAGATTTTGCAAATAAATTGGGACTGAAAACCCCCCTCCAGACTGCTGCCAGTGAATGGAGCCCTGCAGAGGTAGGGGGAGTCGCTCTGCCAGGGTCGAAATCCTCAAAATGAGAGCAACGAGTCTGAAGGTAAAGAAACGGGCTCCTCCGGAAGGCTGCATGCAAGGAGAACTCTGACCCAGCTTTCCAGCACAAAGAGATATCTGTACTAATGCAACGGTCATATTTGTGATGTCTGTATCTAATAAGACAATATGCAAGTCACAGAAAGGCCCCCGTCTCCAATGAAAAACGTTTTTCCTGTGTAAATAAAAAACACAGTTTATTAGGAAATGTTGTGTCTGTGCATTGTAATTATACACATATGTCTCAGAGTTCTGAGACCACCTGACTGGTATTGTTTTAGAATGCAAACTGAGCACTGACTGGCATTAAATGGACCGGATGTGGCTTTCTATTCTTTCTCAGCCTTTAGCGGACAGCTCCCAGAGTCATGCTGGTAGCTGAATAAGTGGCAGGGAGGAGGCTGGCAGTGCTGTGCTATGCTGCTCAGAAGCTATGCCCATCCTCAGAGGCTGTCATTTGGATTCCTCTCACTGCTGACAACCAGCAGGGAGGCGGACATGTCATCTTGCTGGTGTCACTTCCATTTTGACTTCAGGAAAAAGATGCTCCCTTTAGATAGATAGTACTTTTTGAAAGCTTGTTGTTTTAGCCTTAGTGTAATACTGTAACAGCTGTCAGCAAAAAGAAAGAAAAAACACATTAAGCTTTATTTGTGGTAATGTGGAGTATTTGTGTTCCATTTTATCTCTGTTGTGACAAGATGCTAATGCATTTTGTTTCCAGCTGGTATCTTATTCCACACATATGACAGTGGAATACAAGTCACTGCAGTGGAGCTATGGCTGTTACAAAACACAGCAGTGTGTGGTACCTTGGCTCCCCATAAAATCCGATAATATTACCTTAGGACCAGGGAGAATGAAACAAAACTCTTACAGGGTTTATGACTGAAACAGTGAGATAAGGATAATATGGCCAAACCATTCACAGACTCAAAATCATTCCTTTTTTATTGACACATTCTACAACACTGTAATCAGAACAAAAATATATAAATAGGAAACCAAAATTATACATTCTTGTACTTGCAAAAAGGTCATTTGTATGGGTATTTTAGTAGACAAAACAACATACTTATTTTTACCTTCAATCCACAAAAGAACAACAACAAAAAAATGGACCAGATGTCATCTGCATGTTGAGGATTCAAAATGTCAAAACAGTCCTTAAATATTGGTCAGTATCAGTCCAAACCAGGGCTTCCTCACAGAGAGCCTCATTGACCCATGTGTGTAGGGAAAGGGGCACAGGACATCCTGCTATTAGTTCTGTTAACATGCAGGCATCCAGACTTCGGAATAAGAAGGGCGGGGTCGCCTTGTCATTGCCCTCAACCATAAAGCTCTCATTTCTTCAGTGACCCTGACATCTTGCGCAGCCCCTTCATCCGATACAGGAGCCCGTTGATAAAGTCCTGAGGGCGACAGAGACAGGGGGCTGATCTCAAGCTGTGTTCTCTCAGGAATTTGAGGTGAAGTCAGAACAAAATGTTTGAACCCGGGAAGCGTAGCTAAGGTTCACTGAGGAGATCCTCAGTTAGTGGCACTAAAACTCAATAGAAAATGTTTATGACACGGTCCTCTGCACCGGTTTTATAGCTGGTTTGATAGATTAAAGTACAGGCTATGTGCTGCACTTCTAGACAATTTTTTTCTTATTTACTTTTCTTACCTCTTTTGGCTTGCCACATTCTTGAAGAAGTTCCTGTAAGATAAAGCATGGTGTAAACTTAGGTCCATTAATAATGTCAGAGTCATTTTACTTCAACTTATTGCCTTCGGAGTTAGTGAGTTGTAGTACTAACAAACACAGATACAACCTTACTGTCTTCCATGCCTTGTGACTAGGTGGATAAATTTATCCATGATGATGCAGGGTTTATTACATGGGCATGGCTACCACATCCAAACAAGAAGAACTATAAAGGCATTGTGGTGTTTTATGGATGACAGACACAGCAGACTAGCCATCCAAATGGACCAGTTACAGCTATTAAAATTGATTTTACAAGACCGAATCTGTTAAACTAGCTGAGCTGAGACTGAGTTAATACATGAAAAGATTTGTTGCTAACACCGCTTGAAAATATTTATGGAGATTTCATGATCATGTTACAGACACAATTTGGTTTTAATTGATCATTTTTTAAACGAACTGGGCAATATCAGATGGGCTAAGGGATGAAGAAGGTAGAGTGTAAGCTACTGTGTGCAAACCCCCCGCCCCCAGGTGTGTCTGGAACAGTATAACCCAAAAAGTTATGAAGTTATAAGGGAGGATTTGGATAAAATGGTGAAATGGGAAAGCAAAAAAATGACCCAGTTTTAAAGTTGATACAACGACTCTCAAGGGCAGCAGAGAAAATTTGTGAGTTCTCCCCTGTTGTATCAGGTTTGTGATCTGTGTTGGTTATGAAATGGGTCATTCTCAGGCAGTCCGCCTGCCTGTCACTGCTCACCTGCAGTTTTGACCTACGCTCCGCGTCTGGGAGCTCCAGAAGCTCGTCTATATCAATCTCCAACTCTGGAATCTCCTCCTCCTGGACCCGGAGAGAGATCAAAGTTTTATACAACAGCATTCTTTGACCCACGCATATGCATACATTCACTGAGACACTGTGGTCATGGCCTTTACCCGGGGGGTATAAACATTTTGTAGGCCTACTATTATCGATAGCGTTGCCTACATAAACTGTTTTTTAATCAATGATGTTGTGTGAAATGTTAGCTATCCTACTAATATGAAAGAAATAGCCTAGCCTTCATCATGGCCAGAGCACGCATATTTAGCATGTTTCACACAATTGCCTTTATACTCCAGACACTGTACCAGGATACTGTTTTGAACGTTTCTTACAGATAATGGCATAGCGATCATTGCTTTGTCTTAGCGAATGGTATGCTGCCAGTTCACACACAAGCCACCTGCTGCTGCCAGTGTGCGTAAATTCCAATTTCTGCTGTCAGTGGAAGTGCTGATGATACAAGGGGCTGCACTCGCGCCCTCTCTCACAACGCTCACACATAGCGGACATTAAATAACAATTCTAAACTGAATTAAGCATGCACTCGTCTCTGTGGTGTTTGTTCTTCTCCTGGAAACCAAGCACACAATGCTGAGCACTGCCAGAAGTCCCCACTGTCCTTAGTGGGGTTGGGGCATTCCCAGCTGAAGAGCTGGTGACACAAATTTGAATTCAGACTGTATCAGACAGCAGGAGTCCCCTGTCCTCATTTAGTGGCATAGAGTGTCTGTTGGCTTTTACCTCACTGCTTTCTTTAAAATAAGAGGACACTGCTTCAGACATCTGAGTCTTAACAGAATCAAGCTTAACTTTTCCCATTTCTGAGAGCATTGAAAGTTCAATGAGAAACTGATGACCCCATTACAAGAAGGATCTTGTGAATCTCCGCTGCCCAGAATTCCTATTTAAATATTGCATTGAAAAATATCCACATTGGACTGGTGACCACAGGCCTCGTCAAAGGAAATATGTACCTGTTGGTGGGAGCATACGTCCCTACAGGCCCAAGCTTGGTCATGATGAGATCACACAACCTCCTTTTCAATTCCGCAACACTTGCGCTGTTTCCAGCTCAGCTTGTGTTCGTGGCAGCAGTGTGAGTGTGCAAGAGCAGGAGACAAGACAAACAAGCAAGAGTCTGATTTCACGGATGATTCTCCCGTAAACACTTTCCCCAGCTGGCATTTCGGGCCATCATTAACTGGAAAATCCCCCAGGTTTTAATGATTATCCCATGAGATTAATGATACGCGAATCCCAGCTCGGCGCTCCTATACCTGCACTCCTATAACCGCACTTCGAGGAAGTGGCATGAAATGCATTGTGGGTCTGCTGAAGAGGAGATTACAAGGAAAATGTGAGCAGGTGCAGAGAGACTGTCCCTGACATTATGTGTACAGGCTGCATAATGTGAATATGAGTGGACTGGCTCCAAGCCGACTCATCACAGCCTCATTTCGGCCTTGTTTCCACGGATTGATTAGCAGCATGTAAAGCTCATTTGTTGGCCTCGAATTCTCCAAGCGGCACCAGCGCTTTGTTTGGTCTTGTCTGCCGCAATGATGAGAGTGGAGCAGGAAATGGGCTGGGCCTAAAACCAAACCCGAAGAGAACAAATCAGTCTCACAGTCCCAACACAACAATGTGAAATAATCACGGTGCGCAAGTAATTGCGCAACAGCCAGATATATTACATACTGGCACATCTGACAAAACTAAAGGGAAAAAAAGTGTAATCCATTTACAGCTGCAAGCCCTTTCCTTTGAGAGGTACTTTGCATTATCTGCTGCAGGAAATAGGTGGGGGGTGGGGGCGGGGTTAGGCAAGCAGTGGGAGCTGCTTTCTGGTCTGAAGATTGAGTTGTAGCACTTTAATATTCATCACATCAGCAGTTGTGTTTACAGGCTTATTAAGCTAGATGGCCCCTTTAAAAAGTGAATTTTCCACTTGGGCAGTTATTATGTCTGTTTCCTAGAAGACATGCTTACACAGTGCCTATGTGAGCCTGGGTGGAAAGGTGCTCTGCAGTGGAAGAGACTGCACCACTTTTCTCCCTTGATGAATAAATGCTGGACGATTTTGCCTTACTTTGAGGATTTGTCTGAATTTGAATTTATCTGCAAGAGTGGGTTTTTTCAAGGGGATTAATACTGATGTGACACCATTCAGACTGTGAGGCATTTGATGCTGTTCAGAACACCCTGGCAAGGTCAAACTGTAAATTGTAAGATATCATCAAAAAAATGTAATAAGATGAGTCAGTACCCCACATAGCAATCATAGAACAATAGTTTTGGCATATGATTATACAGACATGCAGCCAAATCAGCTGGAGCCAAGATTAAAATAAGGAACTCAGAGTTATTAATAAAGATTGCAGAGCAGGACTATAATTTTGAAAATTACCTTGGAATTACACTGATTGAAAGTACAAATTACGGAATATATGAATATCACAGTACTGTCAAGAGCAACACAAAGGCAGGATTTGTACTGAATTTATCTCTGTCGAATACCCGGGTAAATAGAGTTTGCCACTGTTCTTTCTCTTAGTTGTTCCTGAAGGAATTGTGCTGGAAAGAGGTTTCCTCTGTTACAGAATACTTGCTCCATCCCAAATTGAGCAACTATGACAACATAAAGTCCCTAAGCAACCGTGTCCTTGTGCATGTGTATTAAGCACATTAAATCTACCCCCAATGTCCTCAGAAAATTAGTACTTCAAGGTCTTCCATATTTTGCTTGACTTTTCACTGAAACTTGAACTCTGGCAGGTATTACTTCTTTGCTTAGAGGGTTATATCGTTGAGATTGTCACATACTGTCCAACCACACAGCTGAATATTTCACTGAAACAATCCCAGTGAAGTAATTCATTTAAGGGCGCCAGAGCGGCACCCCACCTGTTGTTCACTGTGTCTGAGATCCATTCCTGATCTGGTACACTGCACTGCTGCCCAGCAGGTGCCCACCATAATATACGATACCATGTTCTACACCATAAGAAATACAATAAGATGTTCAGGCACTCTTTATTTAAACTGAAACAACTGACAATTAATTTTGAGTATGATAGTTTCATGGATGTGGGTTACACCCAACTTTCAATAGTAGCTAATAATATTCAGCATAGAGCAGGAAAGCTTCCTAGGAAGCAATTGTTTTGGAGCCAGGCTGTTTTGGAATTCATAGGAGAGCGATTTGCTGAAGTGGGTGCATTACTAAGATTTTCCTTCCCCATCTGCTTCAGAGTAGGCCTGGCCATAGAGCACTCTGAACTTCCAGTAACATGAAGGGTACAGGTCACATTCCTAATGTTTTTTTTTTTTTTTTTTTTTTTTCCATGGCGCACTGTTTGGGTGGAGTTACTCTGTGTTTAGGATGACTGTCAGAGTCTGCTGGCTCCATCCACGCTCAGACCCATTCCCTAATGAAAGTATAAAAGTTTTAGTGTAATGTTTTATAATATAATTAAGTGTGCCAGATCTAGGACACTCAGTCCTGTTTGACTGCACACATTTCATTAACTGACTTAATATACCCATTGCTAACATGCCTAGATAAAGCCCCAAGGATATTTCTGACTAGCAGGGTTTTTTTTTTTATTGTGCTACAGTAAGGTATACAATTTTCCATGGATAGGTGTAAAGTCAACTACAGCCACCAGCCAGTACCAATATACATTAGCAATGACCTTAAATAATTCAGCCCTTGACACAGGGGGTGACTATTAAAGCTTCCACCGGATGACCGGGAGTACCTACAGCATAACCTTTGCCTTAGTCAATGTAAAATTGCTCATGTGTGACTACGCCATGACCATATTCTCCAGCCTGGATGGTGTGTATAGCCTGGCAACTCACACAACTGAACTAAACATCCTCTCAAACAGTTCCTAGATACGGATGTAAAGTGAAATGGTCTGTGACGAGAGCTCTCTTTTCACCCTTCAGTGATTTCCACCACTGTGTGTGAACAAGGGCATAAGCCCTGAGAAAGGCATCAGCAAGATAATCTATTTAGTTCTCTCACATGTTTATTCATTTGGAAGATTGGCATACATGGAGATAATGAAAGAGATCTCCAGTATTATAGCATTTGACTGCAAGTTCGTATATGTATATTGCTAATAGTAGTACTCTTGTGTACATCCAAAAACACAAATTTGAGTTTTCACACCTGACTGAAAGTATTGGTTTATTTGCATGGAAAGAACAGTTTAATTCTAAAGTAGTGCAGGTGATATAAAGCTAAACCAATCTGAATAACCCAGAACTCTGAAAACATTGTGCATGAGCTTCTTTGTGATTGTAATATGACTTGCCTGGACCAATGGAGTATGTCATTACTGGATCATTTTCTAACCAAGTTCAAGAAAATTTGTATCCTTTTGTCACAAATCTTACAAACAGGCTTATCAAGGAGCTTTCTGAGAATTTTCATTGCAAATGCCACTATTCCACTATATAGGCCTACGGCGCATTTATGGAGCACACATATGCTAATGTCAATTTTTCAAACGTGAAACTGCCTCAGTATATAATCCAGCTGTATAAACAGATAACATGTAAGAATTGTAACCTATGTAAGTCCCTCTGGATCAGAGCATCTGCTAAATGACAATAATGTAATGTAAACAAGTTCAGGTAGAGCCCTCCCATAATAAATTCACCTCTGGGGGTATCCAGTGAGAATCACCACAAGCACAATAAGTGCAAATGAAAGAGGGAACCTACCATGGAAGTCTTAACTGAACAGATCACCAAACACATGGAGGCTCTACAGTCATTCTTTCAAGCAGGGAATTTAAATATGGAAGGCTGTTGCAGACAAAGTTCATACTGTTTCTGGAACTAAAGAGCAGTGGGAGAGCCAGAAAAAATACACATACCAGGACATATAATAGATACCAGGACATGTACATTGCAGTACAAGGGAATGACAGTGTCAACAACGGAAGGTCCACTGCAGTTACTAACGGTAGTACTTTTTAAATGTTTATTTCCCACTGTGGTGTAGAAATTTTGAATTGTATTCAAAGAAAGGAACACAACATCCTCACTGTAAAACACCACTTTCTCATTCAGGTGAGATCTCATTATACCTAAGTTTGTAATTGACAAATGTTTTTGAGCATACAATGAAACATGACTGAATTGTCTACTTAAATCCCATAGACAATATGCATGATACTGCATCTGTCTATGCCTTTCTATAATTACGGCAGCCATTAGCCTGCGCTGGCCAGTTTTCACCTGGTAACCTATTCAGACTCAATCTGTTAATAAATGTAAAATGTACAAACGATTGATGGAAATCAATAATGTTTGAGTCTTATAATAATTTAAAATGAAAGAAATATGGAATAAAGAAAAATTCCACTATCCTGGAAAGACAACCATATTAATGAGTTTATAATAACATCTTAAAAACAAATACCACAATACTGTACACCATCTGTAGAAATGAATTATGCATTATGCATAAAGTTTTTTTTAAATTTCAAAATCAAATTGTGCATATTTTATGTCAAGGAACATTTCAAAGTAGTTAGTGCTTCCTTAGGCTAATCCACGCTGTCCCTCCACCATAATCCTCTTTCTTCTTCTATCTATTTGAGCAATTTAATTCTCAGGGTTTTGGGGAAAAGAAAAAAAAATAAATCACTTATGTAGATCTGACACATGAAAATGTTCAGATGTACCATCAAAAGAGATCAGCTACAACAAACAACCCACAGCAACACCTCACACACGTCACACTGAAGATTTTCTGTGTGTCCAGACATGTAAGCATGTGTTTCAAAATCAGCCAGGCTGAACTCAAATAGGTTGTCTGTTGGCTGGTTCTGAGGAAAATGTGCAGTCTTTAGTGAAAGAGGACACTGGACGTCTGCTCCTACTCCTGCCTCATTGTCCCCAACATCGTATGTGGAATGGGATCCTGTGAAACCCAGTGTCCTGGCCGTAGCCACTGGCCTCTGACGCAAGCTTTGCAGTGGCTGACTGTGCCCTTTTCTCTCAGAACACTGGCTTCTTTGGTTACTGAAATAGCAAGTCTCCAACAGCCTCTGTGGACAAGGGACAACTGTATATCAAGCTGTGTGAAAATATTTTTATATAGTGCAGGGCTTCTGGTGGAAAAGAGTAAACAGAAACACTGGTTAAACGATATCATGTAAACACATTATAGCATTTATTGCTCATGGAGGGAATGTCTAAGATCCACAAGGAGTCATGCCCCTGCCATTATAGCCATTATAAATGTACTTAGTGCATGCTAGGCACTAGTTATCACACAGTTCACTACATTTTATTTGCCCTGAGTTGTATGTAGCAAGTGTACACAAAAGGCCTGCAAAAGTGTATTAAGCCAAAGTGAATCCATGCTCCATATTCTGGACACAATCTTTTATCCCCACCAATCCCAGCCCCCCTCTCCTCCCCCCCTAACTCTGAAACTAGGATGCTCACATTAGAGTGGGGGATGCACTGGCACGTGTGCAAAAGTCAAACTAAACATTGCACGCCCTGTCTGCAGCAGCGCTTTATCCAGCCTCCCTGTTTCAGTGCGGGTGCCAGATTTCTGTTGCCATGGCATCCCCCAGGAATCGTAAGCAAATTGACACCGCACATGATATAATTGGATTCAGCATCAACAAATGGGCATGAAAGAGCTTTGTGATGCATACTCGCAGATCTCCTCCTAATCTGCCCAATCAATAATGCAAACACCAATCTTTACGTTTCGGAGGCAGTCTTCTCTGTAAGAAGCTCCTCTGACAGCCTTCCTGCAGAGATTGCTGTGCAGTAAAGCTTTGAAGTCCTTAAATCCACTTGGACTGCATGGCGCACAGGAAGAAAATTGCCCTCTGGCCACCTGCTGTATATGGACCTATCACAACAAAGGGGGCAGAGGGTGCTGCAAATATTTTGGAGGAAGGATGTCTTTCATGTGTCATAACATGTATTATCGCAATCAATAATAAAGATCATGAACACAATGTGCTTTAAAACACATACTGTTACATGTAAAGCTTAGTTGTTGCTATTTAGCATATTTTTGTTGAATGTGAAACGTACACATTGTGAAGCCTGCTTTGGCTTGCCAAAGGTAGAAGTAATGCCTAAACAAAGATAAGAAACTGAGAATAAATATGAGATAACTGGTTAATTATGCTTTTATATAACTGATAGGAAAAAACATGTTTTCCTATATATGATGATTCATATATGAATGTAACTCAGGAACATATTGTAGATAATGAATTATGTTTATATAATCGCACTCAAACTATGTCAATATCTCCCCAGATGGGATCACCCAGTTTTTACTCCCTTTTCTCAGAAGCCAACAGCGAAAGTGATATTGCCATAAAAACTAATAATAAGGAAGAATGATGTCCCTGCAGAGCTTTAATTACCATGCACAATCCAGACCCTGTAAGAAGATAACACTTTAGTCAGCACTCGTGGGTCGCTCACAGAAAACCTGAGTCCACCCACCCACGCAAAGTCCCACTCGCAGGCAGCTGCGTCCATGGGAATGTCAGATAAACACTGTATTCCCCTGCGCTGTCACCAGACTCTCGCCCTTCTTCACACGTTTAATTATTGACGGAGGGGACCTATGAGCGGCTCCCCGGCTCTGCCGCTTCCCGGTCACAGTCTCCGAGGGAGCCGCTCACATGCCTTACCTCGCAGTCGTACAGCAGGTGCAGCTGCCCGTCGATCCACTCCTCGATGTCCAGCCTCCTCTGCAAGTCCTTGCGGTTGTACTTGACGGTCAGCTTGCCCAGCTTGCGATGGGGGGGCTCCTCCTCCTTGTCGGGGGTTTGGAACACCACCCTGGACTGGGTGCTGGGCTCCGACGCCATGCCTGCCTCGGCCTCCGGGAAACAGCTGAGGAAACTCTGCAAGCTGTCTCTCTCTCTCTCCCTTTCTCTCCCTCTCTCTCCCTCGCTCTCTCTCTCTCTCTCTCTCTCTCTCTCTTTCCTCTCTCTCTCTCTCTCTCTCTCTCTCTCCCTGTCTCTCTCCCCCTCCCTCCCTCACTGATTCCTTGTTCTCTGTGGAGGATGGTAACAGAAGACGCCTGTGTGTGTGTGTGTGTGTGTGTGTGTGTGTGTGTGTGCGTGTGTGTATATGCGCCTGTGTTTCTGTGTGCACGGGTGCTCTCTCTGTGTGCTAAAGAGAGAGAGAGAGCAGAGGGCAATCAGGGAGCTGATAAAGGCAAAGGAAAGGTTGAGAGGGCAGCAATACTGTGACTCAAAAAGCCAAGATTATTGTTCTGTTGGCAATACACCTGATCAGAATGTTTGGTCAATAAAGATTGTGATAAAAATGCTTACAGACATATGCCTCTGGGTTCTGTAAGCCAGATAAGAATTGTAGTTGATGTCATTAACCTTGTTCAGTAAGACCATTACAAAACAGAGATACAGAGACAATTTCATTTGCATACTGAGAATACTCCATGAGGATAAACTATGGTCCTTGTTTGTTTCAAGATATAGACATTAATGAGGTTCAAAGATTCTCTTTTTAAACGGGATTTCTTTCATCAAACCCACAGTCAATGAGCATGCTTTCCATTGTCCTAATCAGGAGGGGAACCCACCATTTCCTGTCTGTGGGAGTAATTGATGGGGTGGAAGTAGCGATGAAGCTAATTCGTTTTAAAGGACCATAAACACCGGTAGTGCAGCGCGGGCACTATTAGTGCTACTGGTTGGCCCTTCCGTTCACGTCTAATGGACTAATGGAGTTTTCATTAAGACTCAATATGATGTGATCGGGATGTAAGGTAAGTAATGGAGCCAGTGGGTCCGCTGCACTCTGTGACACGTGAATAACTTCGCGTCAATAAAGTATGTGAGAGGGAAAAGCAACTAGCTGAGGATAGGGCTCATTCATCCCTCAGCAAATGGAATCTGGAAAAATAAAAAGTCCTGCATTGTTAGCAAATGTCCACTTACTGTCAGTTTATTTTTTACGGAGTAGAGAATTGACCTGAAAGGAAGCATAGAGTAACTCTGAATACCACATGCCGACAAAACTGAAAAACAGAGTTGGAAAAACAGTGTAAACTTGAGCTTCATTGTGATTGTAACATGACTTGCCTTGACCAATGGATTATTTGAAAGAAATATGGCAGCCAGCTCTGTTGAACTACAGAGTTCACCAGTGCCATTATCAGGTTATATTCTAACCAACCTGAAAGTTCAAGATAATTTACATCTTTGTGTCACAAAATCAGTATTATGTGTTTTAGATATATGTACATATCTGCCAAAGTCAAAACAAAATGTGTAGGAATGTTTTATAAATGCATTTCTCGATCACGTTTGTTACTCAAGGTTAAAGATAAAGTGCCCCAGCAGTTAGATTAGTAGATTAGACTGTCCCGGCAGAGAGAAGAGATGAAGAGGATAGTGCTAATGGAGATTCAGCTCCTGTCACACAGACCTGCAGGGAGGAGTGATGGATGGTCTGAATTCTGAGTGATCTCTTCACCTCTGTTTACATGGAAAGTCTTTCTCAAAGCAGGTCTTTGCCAGCTACACACAGGCTGTATTGAAACTGACCTCCCCTCCAATGTGACTTGTGTTAAAAGTCTAATGTCAATAAAGAGAAATATATGTTTATCTGGGGAGTATTACTAAACTCTACTTACTCCCCATTGAATGCTGACACTGTTGCCCAGCATTAACATCATATTCAACCTCATTTCCTCTCATTGTTTTAGACCTCTTATTACAACAAGGAAACAATCCACAGTGGATCTGGAGGGCTGTTGTAAGACAATACAGAATAGCACTACAACCGCTTGTCACTTCTTGTCACTTTTACTTTGACACTGGGACAGTGTACAGCAAAGGTGACCTTCACTAGCTTTACATGTTGGTCACATTGGTGTTTCCACTGAAAGCAGAATTCATCAGTTTGGTGACTTCTCTCTCACTAATGGACAGAGGGGGTTTCTTTTCGTATGCTTAGTGACCTCCCACACACTGATCTTAGTCTATGGGTTTCCCTTACAGTTAATCCAAATTTTCCCCAAAGAGCAGGAGATACCATCATCAACCGGCACTTTATAACAACCATTATCAGGTGTTCCTTCAATAAGGCTTGATGCTAAATAGGTATCCTCAGTTACACTGCAATTAATGATGGATGAGAGCTGGGCACAAGGGCTGGTAACTGCTGTTTAATAATCATTTAAAGGGGAAACCCCTAGAAAAGCCATATAAGCAAAATTCATTTGGTCCCACAGTCAAACATCATCACTGACAAAGCAACACCGAGCCAGAGTCATCGCTGTCTATCTTGTGCCAAACTATTACAATTGGAACAAGAGCCATAACAAGGGTGCGCTGTAGAGTTTCCACTGATCCTGTTACAAACAACAATAAGACTCAGTTTTTTTGTTTTGGCATGCCGCATCAATCAACCCTAGCCCTGCGTGTTCAAGCCAGCGATGCACCGTCTGTTACAAATGCTGAATTATTGAGTGGCTTTTCAGCTCACCTTTCCCAGTGAACAAATTCATTCAGTCCATCTCCTGCACCTGGTTCTGCACCAGCGGCCGTCTTGAAAAGGCCCGACCCGATTAAATATAGCAACAGCCATGGGACACGCCAAAGGGCAGGCCTCTGCGCTGGCCAGAGTGGACCCACTGGTGTGGATAAACACGTTAGTGCAACATCGTGCCAGATCTCAATAGTCAACACAGGTTCGCTACCTCCATCAAGTCCTCTTTAAATATGGCTCCTCAGACTATGTCCTCAAGGCTGTCTGTGGTGTGTCTGGAAACTTCATGTTCATCTATGTATTAATACCATAAAATGTATCTGATAGTCTTGTTGACTACCATTGGATTATGACATCCATCACTTGAGATGGGCATCACCCAGCCACTGGGATCTCTGTATGACCCTGTACAAAGGCTGAAACCTTTGTGCGATTCATGTGGACATCTGAGTTTCAAAAACTTGTTCTTTAGTCATATAAGTTTGCATGCATTGTTCATTCACTGATTCATTCATTGATTATCCTTGATTGATCTGCATGTCAACCTATTTTAATTTTCTGCTAACTGATTACTTCAGGACAAAATATTCATTCATCCCACACCTCAGGGTACAATTTCACTTCTCCAAAAAAAAAAAAGAAAAAAAAAGTAGTGTTGATATCTTACTAAACACCTGTGAGATACCAATCCATTAGACATTTGGCTTTTAACTTATGTCAGTTCAAGGATTTAGCATTGTTCCTGTATGCAACTAATTGAAAATGGTTTACAATACTTTTAGAGTTAAAATGCTCTCCTCTTACAAAGGCTTGGACCTCATTTGTTATTGGGCTGAATGGAAACTGATTATAGTATCCCATAACCTAATCACAATGATCAGGACATTGTAAAGCTCAAAATCAAAGACAATAGACATTTAATATTAATGGAGGTGCCAGTAAATTTAAACAAAGAATGTTTCCTCTGATGATACATATTACACCATCATTCTGGAACTATGTAGCAGCAAAGTGTCCTACACTCTAGCCATACCTTTAAAGGAGGACCTCAACATTATTAATGATGCAATACCTATTAATTAATTTTCTAAAAGATGTGTTTGTTCAGTTTTCCCAATAATATGGGCCAGCTTGCTTTTTCATGACTCTGCATCGTCCTCATAGAGCAAACCACCAGTTCATGGTAAAACATCTCAAATTTAAATGTGAATTTAAATGTGAAATTGTGAATTTCCACTTTCCAAAAACATAATGTTTAATTTTAAGCCTGTGGGAAGGCTGGAGTTGGTTTCTAATACACATATCGATATAGAACCACGCAAACGATTTTGATTTAACTGACATCATTTTCTTGTGTAACTGGGTCCTATCTTCGTCCATAGGCAAACTGCTGGTACATAAATGCAAAGCAGTTCTAACTCAAATGGCGAAATCTGCAGTCAAGAGTAATGCGACCCGACCACCATGAATTTTAGACATACAATCCTTTAATATTAGAAAATAATTGTCGTAGATGTTGGTTAACAACTGCTGCATTCTTTCAAACATATCGGCCGTAGGCTACTTCACATAGCAGTAACTGCAATGAACTTTTCTCATTTGAATCCAACCTCACAATCCTGCTCATACAGGAGGCACTATAAAAAATAAACTGCTGGTTAAAAAAATCCATTCTTTCTTCTGCTGTCATCAAATCATTTAAACATCTGTCTTGATCAATCACGTTATTATAAATGGAACTGATTGGATCGCAGTATAAAACGTTTCTTTTTAAGTCTCAGTTAAAGTTTCACATTCCAGGGTTGTGACTGCAAGCGTGAGTCATTTTATGACACCAATCGTACGTAAAGTGGCCGCAAGTACAGTGAGTCACAATTATATTGCGGATGAAACATATAATTTCTTATGTACGAGTATGTGTGCAAACGAGAGCGAAGATCGTTGATTGACTACCACACTCTTCCTTAAACCCTGTCTTCATCTTGGTGCATGTGCGCTGAAGGGGGCGAGTGTCCTACATTTATCCTATGTGTTTTACGATGAGAACATGGAGTTTATCCTTTAAGCAACAAGTGCTACTCTTATCTTGTAACTGTGACAGTTAAGAGTCAGTGAAATATCTTAAACTGATTAAGCTGTCCTCGCCCATTTATAAAACTAAAACAAAAACATCGGACAATTTGATCACAAGTCCTTCGCCTGCTCAGGGTTTGCCACCAAAAACCAGACTAAATACTCCATTGCTGCTTCGTGTGTTAAGGAATTAGGTTCTGAAACATTTATCATGCACAGAATTTTGTACACATACACGTTAGTCTCGGTATTACGTAGCATCGCTTTCGCGTGTATTCAATTCGCGACTGCCCCCATGTGGTAATATCCAGAACTAGTTCTGTTTGAAAGGTCTTGAGAAATGTTATGAGCGCGCGTATCAAGCTACATGACAGAGAACCCCGTGATATATTGTGTTGAGCTATAATGCTTTACCAAGATACGTATTATGCAATATGTATGCCTCTATGTAATATAGAGGCATACATATTATCCAGCCTTTAAATGGTCAGGTGTGCGTCTTATGCGAGCCCCACAGGTGAAGCTTAGGTACTCGCTCTAAAGAGGGTTTCCACACCCTGTGCCGACTACGTCACCGCGTCTGTTTGTGCTGGCGTAAAATTTCACTTCCTGAGAGTACAGGTTGCTCGAAGAGACACACCTGGGAGACGAAAAGGGTTAAATTGTTTATTTCACGTTTCCGACGAAAGGGAACACCTTGGAACAAAAGTGACACGGTATCGACTGAAAGTAGGTGCCACCTATGTATTTTACGCACAGGGAATCTGAACTACGGAAAAGTATTGGAGGGTCCATTTCGAGTGGGTTTTAACTGGTGCGTAGCGATTCGTTTTGTTCTCTTTCATTCCATGTCATAACTGCGAACGATTGTGTTGGCCTGGTGTTTGATTCTAATAAAAACGTTGACGGCACATAAACATAATATAGACATGTTTGGTTTTTATCAAAAAGGCAACCTTATCAATAGTACCTCGAACTAATAAATTATCTGACTTACTGGCAAGTTACTATTATAAAGTTATTCTTAGGTTATTGCCTAATTTGTAACGCTAAATATTTAGCCATGTGTCATGAAGTATTCTGATTGATTTTTGTTTCAGCAGATCGCCCTTTGAAGAAGAAGAAGAAAGTTCTAGCAAGAGGTCGGTGAAGTTCTTAGCTACCTTTAGCATGACCCCTTTACGGATCGGATTGTTACTGGGCTCCTCGCTTTTGCTCCAAACATTGTGCACGGTGCGCGCACAGGCCGAAACCTTCGGGGAGCAATGTTTGGCGAAATTTAAAAAGGGGAAAGAAGGCTTTGTTCTGGACACAGACGAGTCAGTGAAAGAGGGGGCCACGTTCACCGCTTCCCCGGCAGTGCAACGTACAAACGACTGCGTGCGCTCTTGTTGCAAAGACCCCAAGTGTAATTTGGCTTTGATGGAAGATGGAGAGGAGGAGGGCTTGATCAAAGCTTGCTTCCTCTTTAACTGTCTGTACAAGCAAAAATACGTCTGTAAGTTTGTGAAGAAGAAGGGCTTCAACAACTACATATTAAGCACGGTTTTCGATAATTACCTGGAGAGACCACACACCATTCCCGGTAAGAATGACTTTTAATTTATTCTTCCTGGCTTGTTTTTATTGTTATATATATAAAAACCCAGTGACGTCCTGCTGTTTAACAGCAAAGGTACCCACATATCTTCAAATGACGTCATTTCCATACGTAGTGAGTCACTTACATAGTGGAGGTGTTACTTTATTTGGAGTTAGTCGTTCTTTTAAAAGGAAAATGGGCCATGTTTAAAGAGGCACTATATTATGAACAATATGTATACCTGGAGGACATTCCAGCGCATAGTCTCTTGCGTGGTGGAAACTGGGGCAATACTACCATTACACGGTGGGTCATATACTTGTTAATGCAGCAGGTATAAAACACGGTCGCTAACAGCTTTCGTTAGTCGTTCATTGATAATTAGTCAACAAATATGTAAATGATCATCCGACATTGTCTGCATGACAATTGAATGGACTTGTAGCTGCACGGCACGTGATGCGGTGCGCTCTTTTAGCGGTGAGCGCACCGAAACCATTTGGCCTGGGGAGAAGAATCCACGCGCAAGTACGGACACGCTGAGGTTCAGCAAATGCTCCTTTTGCGGTCTGAAGTTTCGTTTTTGTTCTTCCTCTTTCACTTGATCGGCAGTTGCTATCACAGTGGTCTGCAACCTAGCTCTTGAAAGTTGCTAGCAATTTCCATTGACTAATGTTCGGGCAGATGAAGAGGGAGGACACTTGACGAGAACTGCTTGAGAACAGTCAGATTTGGCATGACAGCCATACCAAGAAAAACCACAGTGGTTTTCACTTCTTGTATGTCAAGCTGAGAAGTGAGAACAGTGTGTTAAAATGTACAATTGTGTATTGTCTTTATGTATTGTTATCTGGAGGTTGCATAGTGCTAGTTGCCTCATTTTTAATTGGTTGACATGGTTGTCAGGAATATTTCCTAGCTAACTACAAGAGAAATTGGAACATTTTCCTGGAACTGTTTTAAAATTGTGAGGGGGGGCAAGTTTCTCTGAAGATAAAATAATGCTGACATTTTGTATCTTGCAGGTGATGATGATGATAAGCCTCCAATTGCCAATGGGGGCCAGGACAGAGTTGTCCAGCCCCAGGAGACAGTGACCTTGAATGGCATTGAGAGCCGTGACGACAAGAAGATCGTCAGTTATCAGTGGCGCCTGATAAAGGGCAATCCAGGGGCTGTCATTGAGGTGGGCACCAGGGGTTTGGCCACCCTGACCACAGCCATCATTGTGTTTCATAGAACTTCCACTGCCAAAGGCAGTTGCAAACCTAAAAGTAGGGATACATACACCTGAAGGTCGGTAAAAAAGTGGGTTGCTGACCATCACCTGTAGTCAGCATGTAGTGTGTAGTTGCCTGCTGCTGACAGGCATTGTTCCTGACATTCATCAGCCGTCGGTGAGAGTATTTATCAAAGTACTTATCATTGCCAGACCCTGACCAACCATCGGGTGTGTGTATCCCAAGCTTAAGGGTGATTGTAGAGAAAATTTTGATCATGATTTGTAACAGAAATACAAATCATCCCAAAGGGGAAAAAATAATCAGGTGTCTATGTCATTTGGTTGTGTAATTCATTTCTCATCATGGTCTGGTATTCTACAGCAGATATTTGGTAATGATGTTCTATGCTAACAAAGTGCCGAGCATTGCATACTCTCAAAATGTTGTTGAAAGAGCAGTTTACGTACAAGAATTGTAAATTGCTAATAGTCATTGTATTGCTTTATGTCCTAGAAAACTCACTTTGAGGATGAAGTCATGGTGTCCAATCTCTCTGCTGGAATTTACAAGTTTCAGCTGACTGTAACTGACACCATTGGCCAGTCAGACAGTACAGAGGTCACCGTTCTGGTCCTCACACCAGAGCAGTCTCAGAGTGAGTATGTGGGACAAATGAACTTAATGGTTCTTTCAAATTGCACACCTTTTTTGGGTACGCTATCCTGGTTCAGATCTAAAGGTCATAAACTGGTACCATTCGTACATAGATTCAGAAATGCTTGAGGAACATTTTAGGCATCCTTTCAATATGCATAATTGGTATGGGAAAGGGAAATATATCATTTTCTTATGTTCTCCATTACCCATGGATTTCAACATCTTAACATACTATTAACAACTAAGGAAAATCCCTGAAAGCACTTACCAAACTGACAAATATGGCTCTATATACATCTGCTTTGTTTCAAAGATGGATGTAAACTTTCTTCCTTCGCTTGATGACAAACTCTCTAATCCTGATTAATTTGCTGATTTTTTTAGCGGTAGCCAAGGATGGTTAACACTCAATAGGAGTTTATAGCAATAGGTTTTTTTTTTCTGTGGCTCCATACTTGTTGTCACAACAACTGTGAAGGCTTGTAAGTTACTCTAAAAATGTGAAAATACTGAGGTCTTTTTTTAATTTACACATTAGAATAATACAGAAGAATTAAGTTCTGTCAGAACCTACCCACTAAAAGTTGTGTAGCCTGTGATAATCATCTTAATCAACTGGCAGTAATGTGACATTTCAAAGCCAGCAGGAGTCTTGTTTTGCTGTACAATGCCTGGTCATGTTGAATGAGCAGCCCTCTGCTTGCTCAACTTTTATTGGCAGACCATAGTGAAAGCATTTTCTAATCATGAAAGAATAAGCCCATCTTCTTGAATTCTGAAATTCTTTGTTCTGAAAATTTTAATTATTTTCATGCATTCTTTATTATTGTAAACGATAACAACTAAACTTGCTAATGAAGTCAGATTTGTTGCCCTTTTTTGGCAGATCGCATTGGCAAAGCCAGTGCGAGGGATATTCTGCTGCTAAAAGTCTCTTATGTTTTGTGTGTTGGGAGATAAGCTCAACAGGCCATTTGAAAATGCGGTCTCCTATATATGAATTGTACATTCATATGTGAACACACCTAAAGATTCTGTGACAGCCGGTGTGGTCATTCTGTGGATCTCGGGTGGATTAAGTTCCATTTCACAGTTTTTCCTGTTTAGATCTTATGATTGAAAAAAGTGATGCATTTTCGAGTTAACTGTCCTTGTTGATGCCATTGTTTCATAGATCCACTTGGATTTGGTTTCTTTAGTCTTTGTTTTATCTTTGTTCGCTTTGCAAAATAAGTATGTAACAGGAACCATATCCCTGTCACCCTGAAGACAGTGGTCTGAAAGTGTGATCAAAGATACCAAGAACAAGAAGCGAAACTTTATGCTTGGGTTTTATCTTTTGATGTATGCATTCTATAAAGAGGAGAAAAAACTTTCTATAATTGAGTATGAAATATTTAAATATGGTCTGGCTTCATGTGTTAGAAAGAAAACAAGCAAAAAAAAGCATTAATTCAACTTTGTATAGTAAGCAGGTTCTGCCCCTGCTCTTGTGGCCATTTTGAATCACGTGTATGTTTGTGTCAGTGGAGCTTTTTCATACAAATATGCTTTATAATAGTAAATGGCGATGTGTAGTCAACATGTGTACCAAACAAAGCTGAGCTGGTGGTAAAAAGAGCTGTTGTTTCTGGTATTGATTGTATGTTAACCTGAGCAGCACACCTCTTCTGACATGGCATTCAACAGCTGAGGAAGTGAGAAACGTATTGTAAATTGCCACTCTTTCTCACCATGTGTGTGCTCTGTCATAGCAGACAGATGTAATGTGGTGCGTGTACCTGTAGGAGTTTTGCAAGGGATTTTGATTAGACATTGCATATAGAATATATTGAGGGTTTATGGATGAATACATGGTTTTGTACAGAAAAACCCAAAACAAAACAGAATATGCAGAATTTCATCACAGCATAATGTATGATATGAATTACTTTGAATGGCATTAACACAAAAGTGCTCATTAACATGTAAGTGTTAACTAGATTGTCTTTGGCATCTGGTTTCTCAATCTGCATTTGCAAGATGCACTATTCAAAGGTATATCACTGAAACAATAGCCAAGCACCAGTTAAAACAGTGTAATTCTCATAGAGAATTATTATTGTGATGGATAACAAGCAGGCATTACCTGAGACTGTAGAGCAGTGGTATACATATGAGTCCTGACCAGCTGGTTTATGGCCACTTCCTCATCTTCTTTTGTACAGGGTGTATTTTCACTCTATTATTCCAGTTTTCTGAATGCTTCTTGTAGTTGTTTTACAGGAAGCACCAATTGCTATGTGAAAATTACTGTTTTTAGTAGACACACTTCATTATTGAATGGTTCAGTTTTATTTTCTGTTGGCAGTCCTTCGCTGCTGATGCAACCAAACAAAATCGACCAAAAAAATTCAGTAGTTGGATAAATTGACTCGCAGCTCGTAAACTAAGGTGTTGGACGTGTGTTCTGTTTCAAAGTACATGTCGAATTTCATGACAATAGTCAAGTAGTCAAAGACTGACAAAGGTAATTGAGAGAGCTGAATCAGGGCTAAAATGGTGTGCACAAGCCATTCCTGTTACAATGACGTAGTCTCACCAGAAGAGGAACAATGCCGTCTCGTGCCCTCTGTAGGAGGGAATGTTAAAGACACACACAAAGGTGTGTCCACTCATTTAGGAACTGAATCTGAGAAGAATATCACATTCTTTCAACAACTGCACCAACATAAATGCATCATTTCCTCTTCAGATTTACATGTTAGACTGCATTTTTTGGGAAGGAAACTAATTTCTTTCTCAAAGATCATCCCTTTTGCATATGATTATTGTAACAGTTTAAAGCACCGCAGTTGTTCTGTGACACCTGTCGTTACCGCATGTTAAATACATGTATGTGCAGGCAGGTACATGATGAGTACAGCTATCCATGGAGTACAGGCATGGCAGAATGATCTGCAAGTGAAATCTTTGCACGTGCAAAACACTCACATTGAAACATTATTACTGAACTGGTTTAGTGAAATAGTAGCATGTTTTCAGGACAGCTTTAAAATATTATTTTACACAGGCTGCAATGGCATTTTTACAACATGATTTTAGCTGCTTAAAATGCCACCTTTATGCCTGTGAGGAAGGACTGTGGCAGTCAGTTCAGTTCATAATTTGCATACCATACATACAATTTGTCTTACATTATCAAAAATAGCAAACATGAAAATGCCTAAGAATATTAAGCCCACTCATTCCAGCTGCAGAAACAAGTTCAGTAGGAAGGTATATGAGCACCTCCGGAGAATGGGGTCTCAGCCGAAGGTAACTACCCCCCTCCCCCCACCCCCCATAAATACTGTATGCTCTAGATGGGGCCAGGTGCATCAATATATTTTCTTTTTTTGTCTCATAAGCATCTCTGGTATAATAAATATCCTGCTGGCTTGCCAATGTACCAGTTTATGAGGATGTCACATTAATTTACATCTGTCTGAATAGATAGAAATGAACTGTGGGTTTTTTATTCAAACAGAAATAAGCTTGCCACTGTCTTCTGTGGTCAAGACACTAAAATTTTCTCAGCCAGCTGATTCATTGTCTATAAAAAGTTTCCATTGTGTAGCTTACACAATCATGTTTAGGCTATCAGCAAACACATCGGCTTTGTCTCAGTGATGCATGGATTCCGTCGGGAGGGCACAAAGTCAGCTTAAAGCCATCTCATACCGATCCTTCTTTATGAAACTACACTCCCGTGGGCTGCTAACTGCTTGAACCATTGAAAGATTATGTTTCTGTTGGCTTGTTTTAAAAGTAGTCTGTTAATTTTTTACCTACAATGTTTTGACATTTTGTCTGCTTCTGTGAATTTAGCTGTAGTTTGTCTTAAATGTTTAAGAGGCAGCAGACATGCAAAAAGGACAAGGATGTAAAACATCCTGGAGTAAACGACTAAAAAAGAATGCAAGGTTGAAGAAATGGGGCCAAGCCAGACAGTGACTGTAAAACTTGCATTTCATAAGAACATGCATCTAGAAAAATACTGCCAAAAGTAAGTTTCACTCCCCAGTGTGACGTTTAAAAAACATTCAGCTCCCATATGGTTAAGGCACTTGGGCAGAGTTCTGCAGCTCAGACATGGGTTCACTTCTGAGGTGCGTCATTTGCTGACAGTGATCAGGAGTCTGTTGCGGCACCCTGGGGCAGTTTGTGAGACACCTGCGAATGGCTCAAATGAAATGCGCCTATACTCCAATCAGCTTTCACTCCAGTGTGGTGCATTATGGGACTAGCAGTGTGAAAAATGGCCATTGGCTATGAGGGATTGTATGGGAAGATTATATTTATCCCACTTCTGCGCTCCTTATATCTCATCCTATGGGAAGTGATGTAGACCACAGAGGATTTGGAAATACATCATAATACACTGCAGTTTAAAGTAATACTAAGTTACAGAGGAAGCATGACTGCATGACCACATTGAAACTTTATAAATGAGAAGATGAATAATGGCTGCTGTGGTTCCAGTTGTCACTCATTGTGATTTTTTTTTTTTTTTTTTGGAAAGGAAGATTAATGTGACTGGTGTGTCAAAGAATCTGATAAATTTGCATGTGTCTTCCGTGTGGCTTATGGAATCCCTCTTGTCCTGTCTCTGTTTTTGTTTTGAAATTCTGCTGGCAATCAAACCTGTTCAGGCAAGTTTGTATGATTCCAGTAAAAGACTGAATGGCCAGATGATCTAGATTTACGATGTAATTAAAATCACAGAAAACACATTGTGTTGGGCTTGTAGCTTTAGGCTTTTAGCATGTATTGTAAGTTTGAAATGTTTCTTCTCTGACAAATGAGATGCTCAGAATGTGGTAGTGGAAGTCCATGTACAGTGCGCGCTTAGTTTATTATGATTCACTAGGTCATTTAATGTGGTTTCTCTCTTGTTGTAAAGTTAGCCGTTTCAAGTGAGCTATGCGCATGTCTCATTCTTATACTTGTCTTTGAAATTGCACCTTGTGTTGCCCTGTCTTTACTGTATAAATCACATGAAAACATCCAAGTGTTACTGAGCAGAGGCTAAATGAACAGATTAAACAATTCAGACTGAATGTGGATTGCTAGAACATGAACAGGTAGATAATCCACATTCCCCAGGGGCTTTCTGCTTGAACAGGAAGTGGTCATATCTTGAATTGATCTTCCGTACTCCTCCCACTCTTTGGAACTGGTTTTCCTGGTTTCGAAACCAAGTTTCACAAACAAGGCCAAACACATCCATGCTTGATACTCTTGCACAATACATCCAGGTATAAAATAACAGATGAACAAATAGTCCCAGTGTTTCAGGGGTTTCTCAAATTAGTCTCAGCATTTCATAGCTGCACCTTGTAGGTCAGGAAGTCTAACCACACCAGAGAAGAGACTAAGCACTGGGCCTTGGTCTGTTTATCCGTTAATGTGTCTTTCCTTACTGCAGTGTAAAAAGTGTGTCACTGTGGAACCATTTTGTTACGGTGGCTGACTTCAGCTGCATTTAGCTGTGCTGTGGTCATGTTTAAAATGGAAAGAGATTCCAAATGCATACAGCTAATGGGGTGAAACGAGTGTCTCAGACAGGGGTCTCATACAAGGGGCCTGGTGAATGGGCTTTTTTTTTTTTTTTTTTTTTTTAAAAAACTCTGTCTGACATCTAATTGTACAGTATTTTTAAATTTGGAATGCTCTTCCTTAAGATATTGCTCAGAGATATTAGGCTTTTATGTTAGTTAATTATGTAGGCTATTACACAATTCATGGGCACTTCAGAATATAATGTATTGTAAGTAATTTAAAAGGTTCAAAAATACAGTCAACTTGCCGTGTAAATAAGAATGCATTGTGTACTTTGGACATTCCTGTTATTATTATTATTATTATTATTATTATTCAGATTCCTGTTATTATTCCTTACTGAATTCAGTGCTGAGGCCTGGCGGAGGTCTGAAGGTCTAACGTTTGAGAATGTCATTGTTTATCCTTTTTATGACAAGGTGCCTTGGTATGTGTTTAGCTCCACAGCTGTGCATTTCCCCATTCATTAGCATAGCAATGGCAGAGACAGACCTAGCAGGACCTGGTGCTGTATGAGTTTCCTCATTTATCGTTCACAGCGCTCTGTCAAGAGTTTTGATTGATTTTGCTTATAGGAAAGAATGTGCAGTCATTTTTCACACCACTTGCATGACCGGTGCTCTGCACAGTATGCTGAATGTACAGATGCAGACTCATTTTTCCCCATGTAAATGATTCGTTGTATTTAAGCTGCATGTCTATGTCTTAAGCACCTGTACTGCCCCTTTCAGATCACTGCATGGTCCCCAAGAAGGTGGGTCCCTGCCGGGGCTCCTTCCCTCGGTGGCACTACAATGTGGTGTCTGAGAAGTGCGAGGAGTTCACGTTCGGGGGCTGCGCTGCAAACCTCAACAACTACCTGTCCCTAGAGGAGTGCACCAAAGCCTGCGACGGGGTGTCAGGTACCTGTCCCGCCTGAAATCTCTTTAAAACTTTCTAAACTGGTCCATTAAGGTGTGTGTTGCAGCTCAGTTATATACAATTTAATGCCTTAATACTTTGGTTTGCTTTTCTCTTGCAGTTATGCCAGATAAAAGTGGCAGAATGGGTCCTCTCCCTCCTCCTGAAGGTGAGATACTAAAGTGCCGATCATCATTCATACTTATTCTTACAATTCATGATTTATGCCATTAGTAAAGGAATTATTGGTGTCATCACATGTGAAGGATGTTTCCACATTTTCTTGCATTAGATTAATCACTTGCTATTCCAGAGATGAGTTTGGATCAGATCCCTTCCCCTTTCTTTATAAGGTCATTGATCAGTTAGCGAGTGAATACGCTGGGAATCAGAGGCCATTGTGTTTCTGTTCAGTCACATCTGTGTGCATACTGCAGCTCGTGGTAGCACAGACATTATTAAATTACATTACGTAATTGTTTATTAGATGCCTTTATCCAAGATTAACTCGCATAGATTGTAAAATATAAGCTATGTTAGTTGATCTGTATAAATATTATACATTTTTAAAATTATTCGATTATACATCTGTATATCAAGTACAGCAGTTCATGTGAAGAACCATTCTCAAAGGTATAGTGGCACCACCAGAGAATCGAGCCTGCATACTGCCAGGTAACTAAGAGGTCAAATTCCTAAATCACTAAGCAGCATTGTTTACCAGATAGTGTGATGAATGGAACGTCATGCTATTTCATGTAATGCCTGCTTTGGCATCACTCAGTGGAAGCTGAATGCATCTTAAACAGCTTGTCATATGGGACCCCTGCTGCTCATCAGGTGTTGTGAGAGGGTGTAACAGGTGTGTGTGTGTTTGTTTGTGTGTGTTTGTGTGTGTTTGTGTGTGTTTGTGTGTGTGTGTGTGTGTGTGTGTGTGTGTGTGTGTGTGTGTGTGTGTGTGTGTGTCACACAGGGGAGGTGTGTGGTTCCCCATGCGAGCCCACCCAGTTCACCTGTGCCAACGGCTGCTGCCTGGACAAAGGCCTGGAGTGTGACAAGCAGAAGCAGTGCAGTGACGGCTCAGATGAGGAGTCCTGCGACAACCGTGAGGACCACACCCTCCTTTTATTCTGATTGGCTGTTCCAGCAGTCTCATAACCAGTCCCCAGGGTCCTGTCCATTACATGAAAAGCCCATTCTAATGTGTCTGAATTCACAGTTTGTGAAGAGTGGAGTGCATTGTTGTTCGGTTAAATACTTTAAACAATTCAGGGGGTTTCACCTCCAAACTTTGAAATGCCTGATTTTAGTGGTTTTCATGTTATTATGTTGGTGCTACTCACATGGCAAATGTGGATTGTTTTTTGCTTCCGTTTTCAGTTGATGCAAAATTCAGGATCCTGCTGCAGATCCCTTTGGAAGAACAGAAAGGTGAGTTTGGTTGTTGTGGTTCTGTCTGCGTTGTGAGGTGGGTCTTTGATTTGCATCAGCCACGTCAGTTCCTAGAGCTCTCCTAAGCATTGCCCTCTTCTCTCTCTCTCTCTCTCTCTCTCTCTCCCTTTCTTTCCCTCCCCCCCCCCCCCTCTCTCTCTCTCTCTCTCCCTTTCTTTCCCTCCCCCCCCCCCTCTCTCTCTCTTTTCCCTTCTCTCTGGCTGTAGTCCGCTGCACAGAACCTCCCAGAACAGGTCCATGCCGGGCCAGTATGACCAACTGGTACTATGACCCTTTGGAGAGGAGCTGTTACCGTTTTAATTACGGCGGCTGCGATGGGAATGAAAACAGGTTTGAGGACCAAGACACCTGCATGGCAACCTGCAAAATGGTAACAGGTCAGTCCCGGTGTGCGTACATGCTGTTGTTGGTTATATTCTGCACATGACATGTACCATAGCCCAGTAGCAGCTCTCTTGATTCAGCAGTCTGGTAAGTGAATGACAATGTCATGGCTCAGTGTGAGAGTGAGGGTCATTTCCACAAGATGACCCTGAATGTGTCCTTTGTCTCTGTGCAGGAGATGATCTCTTTGCAAGGGCAGGCTTCGAGTACCTTGAGGATCAGAAGAGTCAGTCAGGTGACCATTGATGCTTTGACAGTTATACAGCATGCACTGCCACATCCATCACTTCACAGCTACTGACGTTTCACATTGACCAGTGATTTTGTTCCCTTTAACCATGATGTGATGACTCCCCTTGCCCACTGAATTTTGCTTTGTTTTGTTTTTAGTAAGTGCTGTTTGTTGTATTTTTGTTTGCTGTTCACAAGTTCCTTTTAGTCATTACTGTCTTTCTACAATTTTCAATAGTGTAGGATAACCCAGAAGAGCCCCCCCTAATTTTCTGTGCAAACAAAAATGCCCTGAATGGTTTTGCATGTACAGTGTGGTAATGCCGTTCCATGTGTGTGGTTGCTCACGCTGTAGGCACCATAGCAATCGCTGTGCTGCTGGGTGTGGCTATCCTGATCATGCTGGCAATCCTGGGCTACTGCTTCCTAAAGGGCAAGAAGGAGCAGCCGAGGCACCAGCGTGTCGCTGTCAACGGCTCGCAGGTTTCCACCATGGAGGACACCGAACGTTTGGTCTACAACAGCACCACCAAGCCCATCTGAGCCAGTACTAACCCCAGCCAGGGTTCACTTCAGTGCCCAGTGCAGCTGAGCAAGAAGCAAGACCATACACATACACACACACACACACACACACACACACACACACACACACACGCACATACTCATGTACACATTTTAATATTTCTGCCTGCTTGTGTCTGTACATTGGAGCTTTTTAGGGAGGGGGTTGGGGAGACATTTTATTTTTATACAGCCATATCCTACGAACATCAAGGTGATACTTGGACATACAAGTGTACAGAGCTTATCTGTGTTAACTGGACAGCATGCAGGCAACGGAAAGCCCTCCAAATAGAAAAATATGTTACACCTGCTTTTAAAACACTGCTGATTTTTGTGCGTGAAGTGTTTGTTTCACGAAAGGCCATAGTACAAAGATTTTGTTTTTTAAGTCTGTTCTCAGGGTAAGACTGTCTCATGGAGAAAACCTACAAGTTCTCATTTCTGCTGAGTTCACATGATTCATGTAAACAGGTTGAAGGAGGCTGAATTGAAACATCTCTGTTTGAACCAGCAACTCCAAATGTGGCTGCCACTTCATAGCTAGGTTTTTTTTTATTGCCTAATTTTCATCACAAGGCATTTTTCAATAGATTGTGTCGTTGAAAATGATTTGTACATAATGGCTTTTTGTCAAGTGCTTAGGAAGAGTATGAGGAAATAAGTTTATTGGGTAACTGCTGTAAAATAGGCTTTTCTCCTGAGTATTGGAAATGCAGAAAGAAATATGGGAGTGAATTTCTTTGTTTGTGAGACTTTTATTTTTATACAGATAAAAATAAATATCTCATTCTAGCTCACAGACTGCCAGCATTGTCTACACACAAGTTGTATATATTTTTTTCTTTGTTTTAAAAATGCTATTTGAAAATATTAAACCAGACAGTTTAATTTTAATAAAAAGGATCTGAGTGTCTATAAAAAGGTTTGTGTTTGTACAGATGTTTCCAGGAAAGGTTGCCTTTTTCTGCATTCCAGGGCAATTTTGAGCCAAATTATTCATGCTACATGTACATGTAATTATGTCATTTTGAATTTGTGTGAAAAAAGGGGATTCTGATTGTCACTATTCATGTTCCGTATCATAACCATAACGGAGACAAAATCATTGATAGGGAACCGATATCATTTTGTACCTTTTTTTTTTTTTACTTTTCTGCTGTATAGTATACCCTCAGAGATTCAGTATGCCACACATCTCATATTTAACTCAAAAATCCCTGTATATTTAGACTCTTTACTGTTTATCCCCCCAGTAACTGAAATTCCTTTGATGGAAGACGTGTACACTACCGTTCAAAGGTTTGGGGTCACTTAGAAATTTCCTTGTTTTCCATGAAAACATACATGAAATGAGTGAATAGGAAATACAGCAAAATGAATAGGAAATATAGCCATTGACAAGGTTAGAAATAATTTTTAAATGAAATAATTGTGTCCTTCAAACTTTACTTTCATCAGAGAATCCTACATTTGCAGCAGTTGCAGCCTCGCAGACCTTTGGCATTCTAGTTGTCAATTTGTTGAGGTAATCTGAAGAGATTTCACCCCATGCTTCCTGAAGCTCCTTCCACAAGTTGGATTGGCTTGATAGGCACTCCTTACGTACCGTACGGTCAAGCTGTTCCCACAACAGCTCAATAGGGTTGAGATCTGGCGACTCCATTATAGAGAAAATACCAGCTGACTGCTTCTTCCCTAAATAGTTTTTGCATAGTTTAGAGCTGTGCTTTGGGTCATTGTCCTGTTGTAGGAGGAAATTGGCTCCAATCAAGCACCATCCACAGGGTATGGCATGGCATTGCAAAATGGAGTGATAGCCTTCCTTCTTCAAGATCCCTTTTACCCTGTACAAATCTCCCACTTTACCACCACCAAAGCAGCCTCAGACCATCACATTGCCTCCACCGTGCCTCCAGCATTTTTTCATTTGGTCTGCGTCTCACAAATGTTCTTTGTGATCCGAACACCTCAAACTTAGATTCGTCTGTCTATAACACTTTTTTCCAGTCTTCCTCTGTCCAGTGTCTGTGTTCTTTTGCCCATCTTAATCTTTTCTTTTTATTGGCCAGTCTGAGATATGGCTTTTTCTTTGCAACTCTGTCTAGAAGGCCATTATCCCGGAGTCGCCTCTTCACTGTTGACGTTGAGACTGGTGTTTTGCGGGTACTATTTAATGAAGCTGCCAGCTGAGGACCTGTGAGGTGTCTGTTTCTCAAACTAGACACTCTAATGTATTTGTCCTCCTGCTCAGTTGTGCACCGGGGCCTCCCACTCCTCTTTCTATTCTGCTTAGAGCCAGTTTGTGCTGCTCTGTGAAGGGAGTAGTTCACAGCGTTGTACAAGATCTTCAGTTTCTTGGCAATTTCTCACATGGAATAGCCTTCATTTCTCAGAACAAGAATAGACTGACGAGTTTCAGAAGAAAGTTCTTTGTTTCTGGCCATTTTGAGCCTGTAATCGAATCCACAATTGCTGATGCTCCAGATACTCAGCTAGTCGAAAGAAGGCCAGTTTTATTACTTCTTTAATCAGCACAACAGTTTTCAGCTGTACTAACATAATCGCAAAAGGGTTTTCTAATGATCAATTAGCCTTTTAAAATGATAAACTTGCATTAGCAAACAACGTGCCATTTGAATACAGGACTAATGGTTGCTAATAATGGGCCTCTGTCCGCCTTTGTAGATATTCCATTTAAAATCAGCCGTTTCCAGCTACGATAGTCATTTACAACATTAACAATGTCTACACTGTATTTCTGCTCAATTTGATGTTAATTTAATGGGGAAAAAATTAGCTTTTCTTTCAAAAACAAGGAAATTTCTAAGTGACCCCAAAATTTTGAACATTAGTGTAGGTCATATCTTTTCATGCAGTTTTATTGTTGAACTTTCACCAGTACAAATGTAAGACCAGGTTTGTTTTTGCTTGTAAAATTATAACAGATTAAAAAAGACTTGGGGTTGTAATTATATGATCAAAAATTAAATGGTCTTCATGATCCACAGTTATTTCAGTGGTATCTTCAAAGTCCTTGATTTTATTTCTGTGTGTTTAATTGACTGCACTGTTGCCTTTTGATCCTCCCTCTCTGTGACCACTGCAATACTGCAAATCATTTGGAATCCGGACAGTAGGTAATTCAAAAAAGAACATATGGGATGGAGTTAGTTCTACTCTTCTACCAGCAGGTGGTAGCATTGTTTAGGCATTTTACAGTGGCCATGCAAGCCTTAACTTCATTCAAATCTCATGAAGAGGGAAATCTAAATTGGTAATTGTAGGGAGAAAAGTGACAAAATTGAAATTTTGAAAAACAATGTTGTTTTTGGGTCTGGATTGAATGGGGCATGTGTGGGTTGGAATGGTGCCACAAGCCTGAGATTTCACACAAGTTATGCTTCTGTTTGCTGACTTGTTGGAACTTGTTTTTATCGTGTCTTTCTAAGCCATTAAAAAATAAGGACTGGCATATTCAGCTTTTGAAAAGCATGTATAACCATAGCTGCATATTAGTGTCGCCTGAGTTATAGGGGATTAAAATGTCTCTTGGAAGGTTTTCATCATTTATAAAGGAGAGAGCAGTTAGGAAGTGGGAGCAAAGTATTTTAGGGGTCCCTGTAGTTAATCCTCTTTTCATTGACACTGGAATGTTTCTGGCTAAGAGAATAGACTGACAGTGAAGGAGTAGTTGAAATGTATCTATCCAATATCATGTATCCATAGGACGTTGTACAGGTGGGCTTATACGTGACCACATTAAGGTTGCCTTTGATACGTCATGAAAAGGTTCAACGATTAACTCATTCCTTTAATTGTTGAAACGCTATTTACACACAATGAGTAGCCAAGTGCTAATGATTTCGGGCGTGTGAGGAAATATATTGATTTTACTGGACACCTTAAAATCCTATCAAACCAAGGGAGCACAGTAATGTCAAACTTACAAAACTTGGTTGACAATAGGTTTCACTATAGCTTATTGCACTCTGCGCTGTAACGTCTTTTCACGTTGAAGTCTTCGTGGACGAGGGCATTTATCGTTTTATCAAAGTAAACACTGATGACTATCGTCGTTCTCAGTGTAGCCTCACTTCCACTTGGGCAGTCTGTCAACTTACCCGTTGCAGCTGTGTTTAAAGAGGGGTGTGTCAATGAGATGATCCCCAGACTTGCTTCGGTGTGGCAAGTGTCTCTGCCCAATTTCTTCTTCACCGCGCCTAAGTGGACTGAGCTGTTTTACCTGGGCGTGCTTGATGTGTCTGTGCAGGTTCAGCCTTGCGTAAGTTACTTGTCCCCTTTGTCCCGTCCTTCCATTTAACGGATCACAACGTTTTTTGTATCCTGGAAAATATGTTATGTTTATCTGCCCCACCTGTCAGAACTGAATACCTAATCACTGAATGTCATACAAAGGACGCATTGATTCAACATAGTGATAAGCACACAGTCTCACCAAATGCGTAATGTGGGGAAATGACCATTGCTATGTTATGAATGAACTGAAGAGTTATCTTGAACAAAGGGGCATCATAATAATGAGATCTATTTTAGGACAAGACTTTGTGTTAAAAGATCAAGCGTCAGACAAAATCACGTCAAGATCTATGACAAATAAAGAAAATGGGCGCAATTGAGTGCAAAATTCTAGGCATATTCTCCGTCTTTATAATATGTGGATTGGCTGATATTGTGAGTACACTGCATGGGATATTGGATGATGTGAGTGTCACTGTGTTGAACGGTGCGAACCATGATACCCTCCAAAGCGGCAAATAGGTATACTATGCATCAATTCCAGGTCGGCGAGTATTTCGCAAGCCTGGTATATTTGATTTTTCTTTGGTGTTTACAATTTTCCAGAAGACAAAACTGATCTTTTTCAGATCAGGATTAATCCTGAAATACGCTGTTTCTACTCCACAGAATGCACAATGCTCTGAAATGAAAGTAACTGTGGTTCCAATGGTTTAGAATACAGACGAAAAATCATTTTCGACTTATGATACTGATCGTAGCCTAAACAGTTACATCTGCATGAACGGTATGAAGACAAGTAGCGTTAAGATCATTCTTCAAGCTCTACACTGTCAAATGTTGACGTCAGCACCCAGCAAAGCTATGGTCCTGGCATTCATGTTATTATTAAACATGCGATATACAGTATATTTACACAATAAGGGTCGAAACTAACGAATACGCATTTCCTCCAGAATTGCAACACTGGCCTTTGTTGAAAATTATGAGCAGTACGCGCATTAGCCGGACAAAGCCAACTGTACCTGCCCATCCAGTTTTAAAAAATGCTTCGAAGGTTCTTGAACTCGCCTCACAAAGACTTCCTGCCTGACGTAATGTAAGAGAATCAAACGTTTCCTAAAATATGTCATTGCACTCTGCTAGAATCGGGCAAAAAATACTTTTAATGTTGTGTAAAGCAAGTACGGTTTAGTGGTTAGTCTCATGCAGAATGGGTTATGACTTTCTCAAGTCATTAACAACATTTGAAAAAGTTTGCTCATATTGTGGCGCAGGCGCAAAGGAGGTAGCGTTTTCTGCGAGTGTTGCTTACTTCACAGAGAAGCTATCTGTTAGTACTGGAATGGTGTGCGTAGTGGCGGCTGAGCCTATATTGAACGGAATTAAATGGTAGCTGAAGGAGTCCTTTTCTAGGGAGTTAAGCTTTAAGGGGAGCAAACCTGATGTGCGCGATATCATTGCTACTTTGCTACTCGCCGTTGATTCTTCGGGAATAAGAAGTTTCTACTCAAGAATTTTGTAAGTAACGTAACTGCAGAATAGCTGACAAACTTCAGCTAATTATTTATTGGAGCGTTGTCAAGACAGAGATAGTTAATGTTGTTTCTTTACTCCATGGAGCGCTCATAAATTCACGTAGTCTGACAGGAACGTGATTGATGTGAGCATTGAGGAATTGTTTTTTTAGTTCTAATGAAAGAATCAACTCTGCAACAGTGTCACCTCGATTTCTAGTATTAAAACTAATCAATCTCTGTGTGTGCATGCGTGTGCGCGTATGTGTGTGTCCATCAAGTGTATTGTTTGTTAGTAGTATAGTTACATCGTGATGCAGCGATGTAATCATGTAGTGTTTTCTAACTAATAAAAGTAACTGTTCGGCTGCCATTTACTCCGTGAACATGTGTTGGATTACATTCCATAGATACCGACATAATCAATGTTGTTTAGGTGCGTGCATGTCGGCTAGTGAGTTACTGCGGTTTTCAGGAAGGTTATTTTATTTGAAGCTATGCACCACGTTTTGTTTTGAATGAAAAGTTTGCCGTAAATACACTTTTCTAAGTAAGTCGGATTTGTTGTGATGTGTCATTATAAGTCTCCAACAACATGTTTGTTGTCCCGAATGGTACTATTTCTTACATATATCTTTTAAATCCTAAGCAATTTGTCTATTCTTTGGTTGTGCACATAAAGACGCAGTTATACAAACATAAATAACGATTGCTATAACGTAAATTTAGTTACTGCTTCTCCTAGATCATGGCTGAATGCCTTTACCAGTCCTGTAGGTTTGCTGTTAAGCAGTTTCAATTGACATCAGTGCATTTGAAGGAAAGGTCTTTTCTGTTTCCAATGACTTTATCGATGATATATTGTTATTTCTTCAGTTATGGCTGACGTGAAAGCTATGCAATAGAAAAAGGCCTTCTAAGAGAGTTCTGTTCTGATGTCAGCGCAAACATTCACTATGCAAATTTCTTCTGATGTAAACAATATAGAGCAGCTTTTCAAGGTGTTTATTTTAGAACGTCACTTCCTCTTTACATTACAAGAAATTACAAAATTTAAATCGAAGATTCGCATTATGCTTAATCTGAACACTGTGTTTTGCAACAACACTTACTGCTGACCTTCATCAGACCATTTAAAATCAGCCCCATATCTCGGCCCAGGACCATATTACTGTGGTTAAAAATTAAACCTTTGTTAAATAAAGTGTAGCCCACATGCAAAAGTAAGACTGCAAAGGCATTGAAATAGGCAAATATGTGGTTTAGGAACCTGGCAGGAGATGGGCTTGGTGTGACATTTCAAAAGGTGAGGGGTCTGTATGGGGACAAGAACTCTGTTGTGTAGTAACAATGACCTCTATCTGTAAATTATTATCTATGTCAACATTATTGCCCCTGTAATGCTAACTTGGCTTTGCCCAATAGAATTGGTGGCTAAAGCCAATGCATCCATCGCAATATGCACACAGTTTAGTTCCCACAAGCTCTCTCTAGCAGCCTTTTGTGTAAAAATTAGCTAGCCTTACACTTTTGGATTATATTACATTACATTGTCACTTAGCAGACAGCCTTTTCCATCGTGACTTACAAAGGTTACAATTTTTGCGCATTATTCATTTATACAGCTGGATATTTACTGGGGCAATTACCTTGCCCAGGGGTACAGCAGCAGTGCCGCGGTGGATGTGTGTCACTGTAGATTTAACATAACGGTATGTACTCTGTTTGCTTGCTGCATTATGGCTTTTAGAGTGGTATTTGTTGGAGGAGAGGAGAAGAACCTGCTGGATTTGACTGTCCCATCTTAACTCAGTTCAGTCCTACCTGCAGCAACAGGGAATGCTCTGACATCATCACGGAGCTGGGTGCTGGAACGCATGACAAAGACAAGCTGCCCTGTTACTTGCACCTCCTTTCAATGCATGGAACGCAGCACAAAAGGGAGTAGAGTTCTAACAATGGGAACATTTAACAGGTTTGAAGCTATTAATTCCTTTTTTGGAGAGACCTCTGAAAAGCCCCCTGTCGTGCCCCAGTCATGCCAGGAAGTGAAGCACAGCTATTCGGAAGATTTTTTTCACAGATTGGAAGGAGGGTGGGTCCTTTCCTGTATAGGCTATATTCAACGGTTCGTGTTTGCTCAAAACTAAATGAAGGCCAACAAGGCCTAATAATAGTAAGGCCTGTTTTTGGGGGCTGAATGCTGCACCTTCTCATAGCTTCTCATAACTCTTCTTTAAAAGGCCAACTGTGCCATTGTGTGCTTGCTCAGTGTTAGCTCTTGGGGCTGCCATGTGCTGGCGGTGGATGTTTTCCCTACAGTATAGCAGATTACCCCCAGTAATTGGCTTATTGTTGTATCTCTTGGATAACTGGAGAGATGCATTGCTAATTCAGTACAGGTGTAAGGAACTGTAAAGCAGCTTATCACCTCCAGACTTTACTATTGGACACAGCTGATCCCTGGCAGTGGTTTCTTGACTGATAAGGGTCACCAGGTGAGCAGTTTTGTGCGCACAGAAAGGTTTTGCAATTTGTGTAGGAAAAAATGACCTCTTTTTGTTGAACTTTGCTCATATATGGCAGTGGGCAGGACACAGATTGAAAGGCTCTGTCACAGTGCAGAAAAATATTTGCTTAAATATAGTTAGGGGGTTGTGAAAGGATGCAGAATCAGTGTATCATGGATCACTGATGTCATGTGTTAACACAGCCTTGTCTGAGCTCTGCTTGTATTTACTGTGAACTGTCTGATTGGTTTTTGTGCTGTCAGCCACATGCTTCTGGGCAAGGGCAGGAATGGGCAGAAACACAAAAAGTAAGCAGTTGGGTTCAGAATGGTCAGTCTGTCATAGGTAAGCAATGCCTCAAAGTTAGACCATATGGTGATTCTCTCCAGCCTGTGGAGTTACTGTTACATCTTCATGCTCGGCAGGCTATTATTGGTGAAATAAATAAAATGTTCTCATCTGATCAATTTAGATCCCCTCTGAAAATGAGTCATTGCCAGCAGGGTTGTCACTCTTTCCATTGCCAGTTCATGAGAACCTAGCTGTGCTTGTGCAAAGGCAAAAAAGGGGAGGTCATGGATGTTTCAGACCGTATATAGCTAGTTAGAGGAATTTTCCCACCAACAATTAAGAGAATGGAAAAACGTGTGTGTCTGGCCTGTTGGAAAAAGTCAGAGAGATCAATCTCCAGCAGGGTTGTCCTCACTTGTCTGCCACTTTCCAGACCCCATGCAGGCTTGACCAGTGCATGTAAGGGACAGCACATTCGTGAGGCTGAACAGCATGATTTTGGGAAGTGCTGAACAATAGGTCTCAACTGTCAGAGCTGTGTTGCCATTTTCTTCTGAGCGGTGGACACACCCAGTTCCTCTCTGTGCTGGCACAGGCTGCCTGGTGATAGCCGACACACTGGGGTACTGGAGAGCACTCACTGTGTCATTGATTGCAGATAAGGACTATGCCAGGGAAAGATACTTCTTGCGCCATGTTGCGAGCTCATATGTCTTCTGCTCATGAATGACATCTAAAAGTAAATGGGAATGGAGAGATTCCTGCAAATCATTTCGATGTACTGCAGAAGTGCTTTGTAAGGACAGGCAGGAGAACATTACACATGACTCACTCATCCCTCCCATCTGCAGAAATTAGACTGAGAGAAATCAAATGCTTAGAATTAATGTGCATTTGGACCTGCTGTTCAGAAGAATGGCACTGTACTGATCACATTGAGGAATCATTCTATTCTGCCACTAAGGGAATGTAGTTGGTAGTTTTGCAGTCTCTTATTGCAAGCTCATCAGGTATGCGTGTTTCCTGATTTTCATTTAGTGCAGGAAGTGAAAATCTTAAGGTTATTTCAGTCTTCCGTTCTGAAAATGCTTTAAATATTAGACCAGAACATGATGGCATTCCTATTAATAGATGCCTCTCATTACAGTGAAGCCAGATTCAGTCAGAGCAAATTGTCTTGATTTTATGTGGAGCCCAGCTCTCAGAAGACTGACAGTGCCACAAGCCCGAGGCAGTGTTACAGTGACAGATTTTGAAGTAAACCTAGAAGTTAAACAAAACTTTAAGCTATTATCTGTCCTCTTTTGAGTGCTTTGTTTAGTGTGTTTGACTGGGCGGGAGCTCTGAAGGGGATCTGAGTGCTGCTGTCACTATAGTGGTGATGGAGCTGTAAAATCCTATTGGCAAATACGGTTGTGAAAAAAGAGTCGCACAGAACTTGGGACAGAGTAAAGGCTCACACTTAAAGGGCCAGCCACCAGGGCTGCTTCAGAAACGGTGCCTGCAGCATGACAAGTGAAGACTTTGAGCCACCCCACCGAGCAGCCTGGCAGCCAGCATTTCAATGTTAGGAATTCTCCAGTGTGCAGCGACAGGCATGTGTGCAGGATCATGGTTCGGCATGCAGGCGTTGTGGCTCTGGGAGTCTTCCCACTGCAAGAACAGGGAAAAACAGTTGCAACCAATCAAGCTCAAGTGGGGCAAAAAGACAGTATTGGATGCCACTCCTGCGTGATTGCTGACCTTGTCGTCATGTGTCAGAGCCGTTGGGTTTGGGTGAAGAGCGATTCGGTCTTTTCACTGCAAAGGAAGAATAACCCTGGTCAGTTGTCCTTGTAAGAAGATATACTGTAGAAAGGCAGCATATCTTTTTCTCAGCTGTACTACTTGAATAACCACATAGGCCCATGTCATTTGACCCCTGTAATCTAGTTGTTCATGTTTCCAGAAAATGTGCTGTCAGGAGACACTTCATGCATCACATGTGGGGATTTTTTTCTTTCTTTCCTGCCAGGCTGTTTTTCTTTGTCTTTGTTAGTATACGGTCTGCGATTTTTAAGTTTGGCCAAAAAGCATATGTCACTCTATACTGCATATAAAATGTCTCCCGGTCCTGGCAATGTACATTTCCACAGATTCCATGCACGTCATAGGCACATTAACATGCCTGTGGATTTCTCCTTGTTTCTTATGGGGGAGCATTCATTTCTTCTAAATTGCTGGGCACAGAACTCACAGCACTTGTCTGTTTATCCTCTGGAGGTGGTTGAAACAGGGGCACAGAGCATTGAGTCAATGCCAAGCACACGACTGTCGCCACAGAGAGAAGGCTGTAGCCATCCCAGGCAGGAATGCCACACACAGATCACGTGGGAAGGAATGCCAAATGATTCCACCGTGCATGAGTTCCAAGCTCGCCAGCACTGAAGAAAACACTGTAATTGAATCGTGGTCTCTGAATTTTTGTCACTGAGAGGTTTTCAAAAGGGATGCATTCTTTCAAATGCTGAGTGTCTGAAGGTAGTGATCTGGTATGCGATGGGGACTACCACTTGGGCTCGTCTAACTTGTGCTGCTCTGGGCCAGTTTTAGCCAGTTTTAGCCAGTTTTTCTTCATTTACAGTCTGAGCTGGTCTGGCCTCAGGAAGCTATCAGAGCTGACCTTGCTACTCAGTAATGCTCCACTGCTAATGATGATTATTAATTATTAGCTTGCTTAGTAGGTGGCTTCATGTATTTATAGAGCCCATAATATAAAATTTGTGTGTGCAGCTGGATATTTGCTGGAGGAATTCAGGTTAAGTATGTTCTTAATGCCAGTGGCTCATCTGGTAAGTAAGTAAGTAAGTAAGTAATCTTGCAAACTCCCTACACTCTGTGCCATAGTGTGGCTGCTGATTATGATGATGTAGGTCAGCCATTATTAATGACATATTTTGCTTGACAGACAACAGCATCCTGGATGACCAGCAATACCTACAACTTCATTTTATGCATATACGTATATACTGGTTGGTTTCCTTTTCTGTATCTACCTGATAGTGTTCTGTGAAGGGTCATGTAATTGCTTTCCACATCCCTCAGATAGTCAAGCACCATCACATGTGCAGCTTATGCATAAGTACTCTTGAGGTTGACCTCCAACAGCCTGATTCACCATACTCCAGCAGACCAAACCTTTTCTAGCTGCTCTTAAGTGTTGAAAAGGGAAATTGGCAGACTAAATGACCCAAGGAAAGGTTTTCCAAATTTGGATAGGTCATGAGAAGTGCGATGACCTATATAGATTATTGGTCAAAGTTGCATTTCAAAGGTGTGTGTCTAGTCCTCTGAACACTTTGACTTAAAATAGCCTCTGCTTTCCAAACAGCTTTTCATCTCACAATCAAACAACATGTTGACCTCAAAGAAGGGGGTAATCAAGATAAAAGCTCATGTTAAGCTTGTCAGAGCAGTGTGATGCTTTAGAAGTCATCCCTACCATTTTATATTCACCACCCCCACACACCCTGCCTAAAAATGAGCCTTTTCTGTCCCCATGGGGCTCGTCCTTCAAGGCTGTCTGAAATTCCCAGCACAATTTGGAACCAACATGGAAATGATTATTAACAAATTACACTGTGTTTGGGAGTACGTGCACCACCAAGGCACAGCACTCTTTATCTTCTCCTGGCTCCATGGGTATCCAGAGATAGGCTTATCGCCTGAATCTAAACGGCATACTCTGAAATGTAATTATACAGCGGTGACCTTGATTCAGGGATGGAGAAAAGAAACAAATGATCATATGGTGTTCTGCATCTTTGTTGGGAATCCTTTGTCATTAGTCTGCACAGCCGGTAATAAGGTTGTCATTATTTGGGAGGAGGCAAGACTGAGTTTTGTGTGAGTTGAAAGACCAAAAAGCTGGAGGTGAGACTCTGATGGTTATCTGCCTAAAGAGATGGAGAAGCGTAAGTCATTTCCTGAGCAGTCGTGTCTCTTTTCAATAGGCTAGCAGAACGTATTGTTTATGAAAAATGTTCATTACATTAAGAATAGTGACAGTACATTTAAGTCGCCTGATAATGCAGAATGCAGGGCCTGCATTTGCAGTGGTTTTACCTCTCCTTTTCTGAGGAACTAGACCGTAGACTTCTCTCACTCTGCCCCTGCCCTGTGTTGAACACAGTCGCTCCCCTGCTTGGAAAGAGAAGATGAGAAAAGCCTATGGCCAGTGGGCCAACTTTGTAGTTTTCTATGTGGTTTGTTCTGCCTTCCTAAGTCCGAGCAAATAGTGCTGCCCTGTGAATTGTGTCATGGCTAAACCACTGGAGGAGTGACGTGGGAAAAGGAGCAACCAAACGGCACTGGTGAGAGTGTGTTTGTTAGAGATCTGGGAGGGGGTAAGAAAGAGGTCAGGCAAAATACACAGGACTGGACCACTGAAATAATAAGACTTTGTCTCAGCTCACAGCCTACTAGAGTTCATGTGTGCATATCAGTTTGCCCTCTGATTTTCTTTCCATAATATAAACATAATGACATAGCGCTTAGGAAGGCCTCTGATTGGCTGATGCCATCCCAGAAGACTTGTGTAGTAGTCCCAGCATCCCCAGGGCCTTGTTTGACTGATGTTTTTTGGATGAGGTTTTGTGTTTCCTCTCTGCCAGGAAGACTGTGAGACCAAGGGGTGGTCCATACCCAGCAGGGCTATTTTTAGCTAATTCCCAACACTTCATTGGTAAGCTTCCCACCCGGAATGTCTGCTAATTCGTTAGATTGTTTTCCGGAGTGTGATTTTAAGATATTGCACTGCTCAGAGCCAAGTGGGACTCATCAAACTAAGTCTTCCCTGATGTTTCTGCTACCCTCTCTGCATGTATCTGTGGATTTGCAGTAGGATTCCCGACACGAAAAACCAGAATTGAGTCGTTGCTGATGATACCCCTTTCATGGAGCTTGAAGCTTTTTAAATAGTCTTTTTCCCTAGGAAAATCATTGATCACTCAGCCAGGTTAGAGTAAACAGCAAGGTTAGAGACAGTGTTGTACTGAGTTCATGTATCTTATTAGATCATGGTTTCCATTCATCAATTGGTATTTGGTGGGAGTGCTCACTTCTAAAAGGCCTTGTGGGAGGTTTGCTTATTCAGTGCAAAATGAAGAGTCATCCTCATCCCCATTGTTTATAAATCTTTGTACCATTATTTAGAGATTGAGAGTCATTTTTGACAGTTTGAGTGTATGAGAATGACCGTTGGTAATTTTTCTAAGGATGAATTCCCATGGTACTCTAGTGATGTCACTTCCTTCCTCCCAGTGACTGGTTTCACTGTCTGTGACCCTTAGGGCCTCTCCCAGGAGACAGAGTGTTGTATATGAATCCTCCAGCAGGGCTTTCATAGCTTGTCTCCTGTGCTATTTAGTACAGTAGGCCTATGCAGTTCACCCAACAGTTCTTCCGCTCAGTATGCATGCTTGCAGTCCAGAAAGCCTGGCTGGTGGAAACAGGGGAGATTAGACAACTGCTGTCATAAGCTTAGGGAGAAGTGGAGAGAAAAAAGATGAAGCGCCTAATTGTCACTTGCTTTTTTCAGATTTTTTGCCATCTGTGTCCAATTAAGAGAACAAGCTTCAGCTTGCCATAGTAGGGGTTCAGAACACAGTTAGCTGTGGGAAGACAGGCTCTCCACATGTGTCTGGTTGAGGCTGGGTTAATTTCAAGTACTTTGACACACAGTCTGTCTGATTGTTCAGCAGATCTCTTTCTGTGTGTCAGTGTCTTCTCGCACTCACATCCCATCTTACAATATGTCTGTTTCCTTTCCACAGTTTTTCCAAATTTGAGGGCCTGGCTTTTAGCTTAAGGCCAGTAAGGCCTTGAGAGTTTGCACCACTGTTTTATATTGGCCTTCATTCTAACAGAATTCATCTCTGGCCTGGTGATCTAGTGTTTTCTGGATATTGCCAAATTTTCTGGGAGAAATGAACTTCACTGTGGGAATTTTTTTTATTTCCCACAGGCAAAGGTGTGACCTGCAAGGCTTGCATAATTCAAACCAGAAAGATGGCTCCTTTTCATAACAAAACAAAGAATGATATGGGGTCAAAGGATTCTTGAGATTCTTTGTGGTGGCTGTTAGAGTGAGATACTTCATAAATTTTCCACTAATAGCTGTCCTGAAAATGGAAATGTACTGTAGTCAGAAGAATTCAGCTGCGGTGGGTAGCCTATTTTCTCCTTTTGTGACATCAAATAAGTTTTGCAAAAGAGGCCAGTAACCAGCGCATTACCTGAAAAATTTCACAACTTGAGCAACATTGCAGTTGAGACAAGGTACGTCTGTCATAAACCAGGAAATTTAGCTTCTTTTTTGCTTGGGTTAGGATTCAGTATTGCAGTATATTGTATCATAAGCAACTTCATACAACAGATGATGCTTTTATTATTAAATACACAAAAACATTTTTGGATGTTTCCTAGCTGCAGTTGGAAAAGAAAGTGGAAAGTGGGTGGAAAGGAACCTGTTTGAGATTTTGTGGAAACTTAATCAGACAAGTTTGGTACACCGTGCTTGACTTTTCTGTGCAATACCTTTTCTCTCCACAAAGATCTAGTGGTGCTGTGCTACCTGTTACCACACATATTAAGAAGGAGAAATGACAGAAAAACAAATCAATAGGTATGTATTCATTTGTATTAACTCAGAGCTTAATTTAAATGACAGTTTCTATCAGACTAGACCTCGTGTTCCGAAATCTGATGTGGGCACTGAGACGTATGTGGGTTTGGCTGATTTGGGCACTGAGGCCTGTGTGGGTTCAACTGATTTGGGCACTGAGGCCTGTGTGGGTTCATCTGATTTGGGCACTGAGGCCTGTGTGGGTTCATCTGATTTGGGCACTGCCATTTGTGGGTTCATCTGATTTGGGCCCTGAGGTTTGTGTGGGTTCATCTGATTTGGGCACTGCCATTTGTGGGTTCATCTGATTTGGGCCTTGAGGTTTGTGTGGGTTCATCTGATTTGGGCCCTGAGGCCTGTGTGGGTGCTGCATTGTGTGTTGTGTGTGGGGCATTATGAGACAGAGTCATTGCCCAGCAGGCCAGAGTGTGGCCCTGCAGAATGGGGCCTTTTGTATCTCGACTATGTGTAGTCATGTGACTTGGGGGTGGGAAGCTAGCGCTTGTTTGTTTATTGTGGTTACCCAGACGTATCACTTAACCCCCACCTCATCCCCCTTGAGAGTGACGTACTGTTCTCCATCACTTAATCAAGTTACCCAGCTCACCCCTTTACACTCTTTACAGCACAAAGCAGGGCTCTTCAGTCTGAAAACATTAACATCGCCAACTGTGCTCAGCATTTCCCAGCCACCACTTGTTTACACAGCCTACATTCCCATGCGTTTTAACTGATAAACCCCCCATGGTAGGTTTGGCTAAACGGGTCTGGCTGTCAGCTCAGGGCAATGGCCAGCAAGGGCACTTGGAACAATGCAGTTCTTAATCCTAGAAGAATTCCGGTTCCTCTGATCTCACCAGAGTGGAGTATGTGATTGTCTGAAAGGCTCACCGGGAATCGACCAGCCTTCAAAGTCAGTCATCTGTACTAATTCAGTTCAGAGAGAAAACATCGCCGTACATAGCTACACCCTAATTAACTGCGCTGTGGGAACTTGACATTCTGCTGCGCACCACCATGTCACAATTTGTCCCCATCACTTGCTGAGAATAGCATTGCTGAGAAGCTCTGGTTGAAAGTGAAGAAATGGCTTCTGAACTTTTGAACCCCATTACACTTGGGGGGGAAAAAAAGAGAATTCACTTTCAGAATGCAGTCCATGCTGCTGGAGTGTTTGAACCCAGGCAACTGAAGCACCTGTTGACCTCACTGAAATCATTCCTTTTACGGTGAGGGCGGAGCTTGTCTACTTGTCTGCGTGCTTTTTTACTTAGCATCACGTTTAATTCTGCGTTGGTGTTCTCAAGGTATGTCAGTCATTCGGCTCCATTAGGCGGCGCCCTGAAGGTCCGATCACAGCCTTGGTGGGCTGGTTCGGTCCCAGCTGTGCCACACAGCTGTGAGTCCCGCAGAAGAGCCTTGGCCAAGGACACACAGGCCTCTTCAGCCTCGGCCTGAAAACCGTATGTCCGTGAGCGCCTGGCACGGGCTAGCACCCGGCACTGAGCGGCTCTGTGCTTCGGAATGGGAAGAATTTCCCTCCTCACACCGATAAGATAGTCGTCCGTGCAGCTCAACTCAGAATTGATCTTCTCAGCGCAGGCTGTTGGTTAATGGCTGTATGGTACATGCATCATCTCCCAGTTTTATTTTAATGTGGTGTTTGACAATGGTAAACAGGGTGTAATGTTTCTTCTCAAGGTAAGTGGCTCAATGTTTTTGGTTGTTCAAATAGGCTGTTTGAAACTCATAATGTATTGCTGGAACGCTAGAGGGGTAGCATGCCTCATAATGTACTCACAGTCAGAGTGTTGAGTACACTAATACAGCGATTTATGAATCCAGTAACTTTCATGTCATATGCATTGTATCACTGCTGGCCACTGTGACTGCAATCGTGGTGACATCTGCAGGGGCTTGCAGGTACTGCAGTCTGCGCTTGAACTGAGTATGACAATCAAATGAGGCTAGAGTAATCAACACCTATTCTGGAGCTGGCTTGAACATAAAAAAAATGTAGTTAGTGGTTGGGTGCATGTTCTGATCCTGGATCAGTTGTTTGTTGTGGGAACCACCTAAAACTTTCAGTTGATTATTACAAGAGAGCCAGTTCCTACTTTGAGCTGTGAAAGGCTTGTCATGGTCTGGCTTCAGGTTTTAGTTTGTTGGTGCCTGTGATTGGGTTGTCTTGGGATTGGGAATGTTGCCTAATCCACCATGTTAGTATGGTACAGAAGGGCAGCAGTGTGCTGCAGAGGTAGAGAACTTGACTTATGACTAGTAGGTAGACACTTTGTGAAGTGTATGTATGAAATTGCCCTGTATAAGGGATTCTGCTAAGCAAGAATCTGCTATATACATATGTTCCACTATGGAATGGTACTGCAGTGCCTTACTGGGAGTGAAACCTGCAACATTTTGGTGATTAGTGCACTTGACAGACCACAGTGGTGCTTCCTTTGCATTTAAAAGTACAAAAAGAAACCAAAGATACTTGCCAGTTTGTTTGGTTTGGGTGTGTTCTGCTCAGTTTTGCTGGATCAGGATTTTTGAAGCAGGTCTGACGCTGGGAACTTCAAGGGCAAATCCCAGGATTACTTTAAAACGGTTAAATAAATTGTCCCGCCCTTCTAACATCCTGGTTGCCAACCGTGGGGGAACAGATTGATGGCCTTCGGACTCAATTGAGGATAACTACCGTCCTGCGTGCAGGTTCAGCAAGGGGTCTGCTTGTGTCGAGTCCCCGCCTCTCGCACCATTTCAATGTCCGCGATGAAATGGAGGTGAGAGAGGAAATGAAGAGAGGAAGATGTGCCACTGTCTGTTTGCTCGCACTCTCCTCTCTGAGGTTATCTGAGGTGAAAATTAATGAAAGAATAACAGAGCGTATGAGCTGAGAGAGTGTGGAACAGCATCATATTCCCTCCTTCTCGCAGTCCTCTGGGAGGAAGGATTTGCCAGGCAGGAACAGAACGGTAGGTGATATTCACCATATCAGGAAGCGCTTCTAGGGTGGTTTCCCCTATTATATAAAGGGTGGAAAAAACCTATTGGACAAGGCAGAGGCACTGTAACAAAATGTCTACAAAGGAATATATTGTGAATGTGCCATGAATACCATTTGTGTTGGCATGTTAAGTATATATGCAACACACTTGTGCCTTTAACATCAGAAACAGCTCATTGAGAAATTGCATGGAGATGGAAATGGCATTCCCAATGTATAGCAGTTTGAGAAATTCCTGGTTTTACTAGAACCATGTCATTGAGCATGTTACTGAGTGAAAGTAGTGCCTTGGTGCCTTCTATTCAGTTTGCTAACCTGCATCTGGCTAGACCGGGAATGGCTCAGAAACTGCTTTGCATTGGGGATGCTATTGCCATCACTGTCAGTGCATAATTTCACCCTGAATCTGTGGCCAGTTTAAAACGGTGAGAAAGAGCATGTTGTGTACTGCTGTGTGGCTGAGCTCCATGGCGTCAAAGCAGTGTGGCAGGTTTTGCCCCCTCGAGCAGGCAGAGTCTGTGGGAACATCTGACCAAATGCTGAGGAATGTGCAGGCGGGGCCGAGCGACAAATCTCCCACAATGCTGAGGGAGAAGGGCTGTGTGACAGGAAGTAACGGCTTAAGTCCTGAAGATATCTAGAATGCTGTGTCCAATTCCTCCTGCAGTCTCTGCATGACTGACAAGCCTGTCTGAGTGAACGGCGAAGCGTGTTTGGCGTCATAGACGAGGAGGCACTAACCAACTCACAGCAGGAGCAGCTAGAGATTAAATCACTAGATACCTCAGGCTGAGAGAGGCACTCTTCTGAGGTTATTAAGAGAGATTACTAATTTAGTGCATGTTAAAGCAACACAGTAATGAATGTTTGGTTTGCTACAGCAAAATTCTCTAACTGTAATGCTTTTCAATCTTCATATACATGTTTTGAAGTTTTGTGTTGTGTAAAGGGATGCACAGAAATGATAATATGCAATCAGTTCACTTATTTGGTCTCGTGTGCTTCGCTTTGCCTTCTGGGTGTTGGAAAAGCAACAGTAACGGAATGTGTGTGTGGGTGCGAATGTGCACAACTGTATATGTCTGAGCATGTATGCCTGTATGTCTGTGTTTGTATGTGTCTGTCTGTGGCTGTGTGTGATTATGCAAGCACTTCTGTGTGCGTGTGTGTGTGCCGTGCGCGTGTGTGTGTGCGCGCCACATGCGTGCGTGTGTGTGTGTGTGTAGGCATGCTTGTTTGTGTAATACGGGGATGCAGAACTCCTGGGTGTCTGGGCGCAGCCCCCTCCTGGCCGTTGGTGTGAGCCCTCTGTCTGTGTGGCTCATGCGACGTCTCTCATTAACGCCTCTCCTGCAGACGTCACAACAAACACTGCACTCCTCTCATAGGAACAGTCAGAGTCTGCATCGCTGCCAAACAGCTGCCTCCCCCCTCGTCCCCATGAGGTCAGATGAGACCCTGAAAGTCCCATGCTTTGGAGGATCATTTAGCATCTCATCCTGTTAATTGTTGCGTGCTTCTGTGCTCTGTTATGTGTTGCATATAATAATGTATCTCACGTGCAAGCTGTGCCAATCAATACAGACAAACAATCAGTCACAGTCCTATGACGTGTGATTTATGACCGCGAACTATGAACTGCTATTTGTGTAATACGATATGAATGAAATAAAGAAAGAAAAAAATAAGAAAACTGCAGAAAATGGTTGGTGCAAGCTCTTATGTACATTTCCACACTTTGCCTTCACACTCCCCCAAACACCTGCACACTGAGGGGGATATTTCTACAGCCCTGTCTGTGTGATGATGTATCCCCTATCAGTCAGCCAGACGTGTTTGGTTTGTGTTAAAAATGACCAGCTGTAATAACAAGAGGACTAAACCATGTCATTACCAGGTGACAACTACTAATAAAACACATGGCTTTGAAAACAAGCAGAAAATTAAAATTGCAAAAGTGTCTCTCTGTGACTTTCCCACCACTGGTTACACCAGGAATAAAGTCAGAAAGCGGATATGAACTTCCTCTTTATGTTTTGACTGCCAAATCCCAGCCGCAGTGCACTGTGGGATTGATGAGCAGTCACACCTCAGCTGGAAAAACTGTTGTGTGGTGGAGCTGATGTGCAGCTGTAAATCAGTGTTGTTCTGAGAGTAACCATGATGCAGCTGACCATCCTTGCAGATCTAACCTGTGACCTTCCTCTGTTGCATCTTGGCAGTTCCTGAGGGCCCAGTGCCATGCCAGAAGGATCCCACAGCACGTCATATGAGGTCCCAATGGGTGAAGGTAAGGCACACCCTCATCCCTGATCCCAGCCACAAGGAATGTTTTCTGATAGACCTTGAGTAGGTGTGCTTTCTGATAGACATCAAGCAGGACTGACTATCCTGACGCCAAGGAGCCAATGTGTTTGGTTCTCTCTTTGCCAGACAGCCTTGGGCTTAATGAAGCTGGTATTCAGTGCAGTGCTACACAATAAAAGAGCTACTACAGGAACAGGGTTGCCCACTTCAGATCCAGGTTCATGAGTTCATTAGTCTTGTGCTGCATGGCAAACTTTCAAAAAAGGCAGAATATCCGTGCAAGCCAAACTTTATTGCATTATACTAAATAAAGAGTGCGGAGCATTGAAGAAGTAGAGCACCGAGGCTGCCAAAGCCCAGCGGTCCCTGCCTGCCAGCTCCAGCCTGGCTGAGAGAGGCTTTGTCTGCGGCTGCCTCTCTCCTGGCAGCTCTCTCTGCCCTGCCTCGTTTATACAGCTGAAACCTTTTAATGCACAAACCCAGGCAAGTGCAGGAATGTTTCTGAATCAAGGACAATTAGCATGAATCCGGCAGCCTGTGCATTTGCATGCAGTGGGGAGAAAGGGGACCTGCTCCTGTATGTGGAAATTATTTAATTAGGCGTGATTTTTTTTTTTTTTTAATTCCAAAAGGCAAATGCCACTTTGAATGCAAGGCTCTGATGTGTGCTATGGTGGCGGTGCTCTCGTGCACAGAGCCTCTTTATGTTCCTAAGTCTGCATTGTGCCGCTCCCCCTCTACTAGCTAACGCACTTGGCACTGAGCGAGGCTCTGGCCGAAGAATGCCAGTGTGTCAATGGCTCCCTTTCTCCTCTGCAGGCGTCACACTGCCACCACTGCCAAAAGGGGCCAGTGTCTGGGTTCTGCATGTCACCTTTGGGGGGGTGGGCAGGGACCAAAGCATCTTGCATCCCAGTTCTCTGTGGGCTGAAAACTGTAAAACGGTTCTTTCTCCTCCCTTTTCTTGAGTTGATGCAAAACCCCTGAAGAGTGAGTGTTGTCTGCTCTGAACCCATGGATAAATGTTTGCTCTGTGGACTGGTTTAATCGTAAGGAGAGGTCAGAAGTGTCGCTGGGTGAGCTCCCTGTTTTCTGGAGGTTTATGGACAGACAGCGCTGCAGCTGTGAGCGGGGTGGTTCTGCGGAGGGACCATTGATTGGGGTGAAGAGTGTGGAGGAATGTATGTGTCAAATGGAACTCTCTGCTCTGTGTTAAGGTAAACAAAGCCAACTTAGGCACATTCCAGCTAAGATTCACCTCTTTGGTTAGAAGTAGTTTTATGTGTTAAGAAAAGTCTCCCTTTCACTTCAGGGACACCCATTTCATTTTCCTAATGCACCAAAGGCAAGGCTGTCCTGAGAAGTGTGACTAGATCAGTTTTGAACACAGTGTGTGCAACAATGCTCAATTAAATGTAGCTTGTTCTGTACTGTTCTTTTCTTTGTTTGTGAACAAGTCTTAATGCCAAGAAATATGTAGGTTGTAGGCTACAGTGTGATCCATTGATTAGTCAGCGTGGTTTAGATTAAGGCATAATTTATTTTAGAACACATCAAAGAATATTCTTTGTTGCAAACTTTGTTTTTGCATCAGGTCTCAACAAAAGCCACCTTTGTCCATATGTAACATAATCACAACGCATTTCAGAATGCAAATTGCAACGCAATTTCAGCCATGTTGTCACACTTACTGTCTCTGGCTGCACCAGTTTGTGGTGTGGTAAAGAAGAGTCCACAAGATATATTACGCAAGCAAGTCTAATTTTAACATGAATTACCAGGGTTGTATTTTTCCACTGTTTAGTTCAAGTTCAGTTCTATTTATGAGGCACTTAATAACTGGCAAACCTCAAACTGGGGGGAAGCACGTTTGTTCCTCCCTTACCAGTCAGCACGCTCTGTCAGGTCCCACAGCAGCTGGTGAAGCTTTGAAAGAGCAAAGTTACAGTCAGGAAAGCCCTACAGAAGCATGGTAGATGAGGTGTCCATGCGCAGCAAACCCTAAAGGGGCTGGAGTCTTCTTAACCTCTTTCCCCGCGGTGGGCTGTGGAATGTAGCTTTGTTTGCCCATTGGAAGCTTAGCAAGAGTTCCCCACTCTTCAGACAGGAAGAGGGTGATTCATTCACAGATGGACAGCAGGCCTTCTAGACCATTAGAAATCTGATATATAAAGAAAGGGGTGACCTTGGCAAGTGGGACTGCTCTCTGAATGTACACTTTACGAGGGTGTGGGAATCTCAGAAGGTCTAACTCAAAACTGCCTCTAAGCTTCTCTCTCAGAAATCAGAAGCAGTGCCAGGCATGCAGATATTGTACTCACATTGTACTCATGGTAAAGTAACAGCAGCCTATTCTGGGTTTGCCATTAGTTTCCTCGATTACAGCTGCCCTACCTTTGTTAGACAATTGAAAATGCTCCCATTCACCATTAAGGCCAATTCTCTTTGTCCCTAGTAGAACAGCTAGATATATGACACAGGACACTCCCTCAGAATCTTTTCCACCATGTGAGTCATTTCCTTATGTTGCCCAGAACGAGCGCTTTTTTTTCCTCTATGTCTGGAGTCTGTCATAAGAACCTGGTTGGACCATCCTATATGTAAACGGTGTCATGCTCAATGGTGTCATTTATTGCACCTGTTTTATTGCCTTTTTCCACCATAAAAGTGCATTAATTTCGATCTGAATGACTATATGGCAGCTCACTGTAACAGTCTTTAACAAAGACTTTGTATAGGGGAGGCCCACATACGGTATGATTTTCAGCAGTTGTATAGAACATTTTTGAAAGGATCTTGAAAGTTTTTTTTTAACCTGTAACAGTTAAATGTATCAGAGGTTGTTTTAGATGTCAACTAGAAGACACTTCACATGTTGAGTTTTCACATCAAAAGGTCATTGAGACATTGAAGCCTTGACCCTGGCAGATTACAATGGACAATTGGGACGACAAATCTGCTTTGACAGATACCGACGGTTGGCAAGGAGACTTTACACGGGGCTCATGTTTAATAAGGTGACCTCATCTGCGAACTACGGCCCTTGAAACCTGAAGAACGTGCCACTATTTAATGTGGACCTTTCTCCCACTGCACTGAAGTAGCAGCACCCCCACAGCCAGTGTGTCACCAGGGCGCGACACCACGGTAGCGTGTTAATGGGGGACACACAACTCATGATGCTCTGGCAGCCCTCTGATAAAGTTTACAATCAGGAAGCACCAATCACCTATCCAACAGATGGCCTGTGTTGTCTTTCAGGGATGTGGATTATAAAAGGCTCAGCGCACAGTGATGAGTGACGTGAAAGTGATGTGGGGGGGGGGGGGGGGGGGCAGTGCTGCTGCAAAGTTGCTCTGTAACTGGCCCTCTCTCTTCATTTTCCCGTGCTGAACTTAATTGGCAAAATCAATTCCAATTCTTCCCAAGTGCGGCTTTGCCGACATCAAAGGTTGTTGCCTTAGAAACTGCTCCGGATTTAGGATCGGTGACTCCACCTACAGACGTACAGCTAACAAAGCCTCAACAGGGAAAATTTAGTCATAGAAACGCAAAGTCCTCTTGCAGGTTTGTTCAGGCCACATCAGTGCTGATTGCAGTCCAAAGTCTCTCTTTTGTTTACTTTGATAGTTGAGAGGGAGGCAGCCTACAAGTACTTAAAAGAAGGCATATGTTTTGTTTGACCTCATTTATTTGAAACCTCACAGGATTTGATCAGATGCATAGCATTTTAACAACCAGGCCACAGGCCAAAATGATCTTTACAGTGTTATATTGATTATTTCCATTTTGCTCTCTGACTGCAGTCAAGAGGCCAGTCCATATGGTGGAAATGCTGTATCTAAAATGGTCTGTTTAGAAGTGGGGCTCAGTTAGTCACAACACCACATGATGCTGCTTCTCATTCTGTCTGTTACATTGCTCCTGGTTCCCGAGGATAAACCATGCTAAATGTTCTGGTTCATGGCTCACTGGATGTAGTGGTGTGAGAAACAGGCGCTACAGACTTTGTTGTCTTACTCTCGTGAGTGCGGGCACTCTCAGCTCAGGCTCTGATGGGGTCCACCAGCAAGGCCCCAGACCACTTAGGTTGTCTAAGCTCTGGCAATGACGATTTATTGGATCTGAGGGAGAGCTCAAAATGATCATAGATGTCAAAAGAGTCTGCACTCTGGTGCAGTTTTAGTGCCCTATCTGATGGCCTTTCAGCCCTGTGTTTTGTTCAGATCCACTGTGACCTTTCACCTCTGTCTAGAGCATTGGAATTTCCCTGGGGGGGGGGTACAGGCAGAGAAAGAAATACCGAGACACAGTTGATTTGACGACGATTAGATCTGAAATGTTTTCCCTTGTTGACATTTTTGTTTTCCTTCGGCTTCATCGATTTTCATCTGCCTCAGCTGTTTCAGCATTTGACAGCCTGGGGACAGGAGTTGCTCTGTGGCTGCCGAGAGGTGTGTCACATTATGTTCGGCATGCTAATCATGGCTAATTACAAGGCAGCCATGGTAAGATCTCTAATAGCAGGGTCTAGACTGCTGTGCACGGCAAATGCAGTACATAAGAGGTACATCAGTGCTCCACCTGTGCTGTCACGACACACAGAAAAGGCCAGAGGCACAAATACGCAGCCACCCAGTCAACACATCACATTGCATGGCATCATAGTGGCGTGATTATGTTATTCTACAAGAATGTTGTCTGTGAGGATGTAGCTGGATACCCATTTCTCGATCGAGTACATTTGGTGAAACATAAGAAGACTGCTGATAAAGTGACCATCAGATGCCAGACAAATGAGAGCTTCACTGTAATTACCTGTAGTCTGTATGTGAGGTGAATACTCAGCAGGTGACCTGAGCTCTTCTGTCCTGCAGTGCACTGTGCGGTCATGCGCGGTTTAGTCACAGGTTCCAATGAGGCGTGCATTCTGACCTCAGAGCCGATGATTAACGTGTTCGTAAAACCAGTTTAAAAGTGCTAATAAAAGACAGGAATCCCACAAAAGTAAACAAAGTGCTGTGACACCAAACTGTTTAACTGCAAAAACTACTCCTCCAAGTGCCACAAGAATGTATTTTTGTAATGCCTCTGAATTCAATACAGAACCCATTGTTTTAAACACTGTAAAGCCACATGGTTTAGCCTTGCAACTGACCCGGTATGAACTCATTTCATGAGAAATTAAGAGGGGAACACTCTACTCTTGAGTGTTGATTAATGGTCCAGAGGTAAAAAATATAAAAAGAAAGGAAATTTTTGGCATGGTGTCATAAGTAATTGGAAATGTAGAGCTCACAGCACAAAGGGGGAATTGCAGACTAATTTTAGAAAAACAGGTTAATCTCTAATACCAGGTTTTCCCTGTCAGCACAGGCGAGTTAAAAAAAAAAATCAACCTCCCTTGAAGCATTTAGTAGGAGAAAATCTCAGCCTGTGTCTAATTAAAGGGAAGGTAGAGTTGGGCTTTATGGCATGTGATGGAATGTGCCACTGGTGGTGTCTGCAGTCTCTGGTCCCTGAGGAGCCTGTGGTTAGGCTTCTGAAGCGCCCATGTCGCCTCCTGCGTCTTCTAGCGGTCCTCATCTTTCATTGCTGCTGAGACGCAAAGTCTTTTTCCCAAGGGGACGAAGAGTACGCCTCTATTTTATGTGCTTTCTGTGGAGGAGCTGGATACCCCAGGCGCAGCAAGCATGAGGGATTTTCTTAAAGATGATGTGGGACCTTGTCCTCATTAGGGCATAAAAGTCACCTTTTTTGGGGAGTTTCAGCGGTGTGCTCTTGGTGTTGGGAAGTCCATCCTAAATGTTGAGGAGAATACAGGAGAAGATTGACATCTTTCCCTGGGGGGAGCAGTGTAAAAGGTTATGGATATCTTGGCAATAATAACCATTCATGGTTTACCTTACTTCTCATTGCTAATTAGCTGCAAGTGCCAGCTAGATGAGTATCTGAAGAAGCCTCTCTCTTGAAAGTTAAGAGCACAAGGGCTTGGGGGGAATCACTGAGAGATTGAAGTTCTCAATCAAGATGTAGAGCAGCCAGTAATTTCACTTACGACCCAAAGGATATCAAACTGACGCCAGGCGCTCAGGATATGCTAACTGATTAATGGGCACTTTGGGCTCTGGGGGGGATTTTGTAAGAGTAAGTGACAGCGCACGAAAGTACCAGTCAGTAAATTAGAGTGTTGGATTTTCCAGCTTGTTATGTGCTTTTTTGTGGGAAGAGAGGGTCTCCTACAGGAGTATGAGAAATTAACACTGTGATGACAGCTTGTCTTAAATCATAACCAGATGCTCACAAATTAGGCATTCCTTTGTAGACTTTCTTGACATCATTAAACACTACAAATAGGTTAGCTCATATTTGTTCTTGCTAATTTCATCCAATAAAGTGTTGTGTAGAATTGAGTATGATATTTTGTATGGAGGACTAAACCTGGTAAAATGAAATCTATTGTCGTAATATAGGAGAGTGCTACTGATCTGTCAATAGTTGCTTCACTAAAGAGGGGTGAACTTCAGTGCAGCTATACTTGCCAAACCAATTTATGTTGTTCTTTGTCTCTGGAGTTTGAATTGAATGCTTTAAGGAAAGTCATTGATGAGTTAATTTATCATATCACTTTTATGTAGTTGTTTGTGTGTTATTCTTTTTGCTCATGTTTATTTTTTGTTTTGTTTGGTGTGGTCCTCATAGGTTTTATGTTTACAAAGACAGTTTGTACAAGAGAATTTATGGACCATTTTCATGTACTTACAGGCGGAAGCTTTCATAAGTATGCAGAGGGTATTAAAAGGGAAAATTCCTTCTTTGTTTACCAAGAAAGCACTTAGCATTTCCCAATAATAGTTTGCTGTCTTTCCCACAAGTTCAGTCTCTTACGTGTATATATATATATATATATATATATGTGTGTGTGTGTGTGTGTGTGTGTAATTTTAGTCTCATTCCCAGATAGCATTAGGACAAGAAGAAATCATTAAATTAAAGTTCCTGTTATTGTTTGCACCTGTTAATCCTGAATTGAATTTTCAGCACTGACCAGGTCATGTTTTATTGGGCTTACAGTGGTGGAATTCTTCAGCTGTCTGTCTTTAGCTAAGTCCACAGGCAGATCTACCTTTTCCTGAGGACTGGAGCTCTTCCATAGCAGCTATTGTGTTATTCAACCTGCAAGAGGAAAAAATGACAAAGTTAAATCTACTTTGCGAGTGTTGTATATCCTTTGCTATCTCGCAGTAACCAGCAGCCTCTCGGTGTTTCAGGTCAGTGTGTGTGGTCATCGAAATGGGGAGTTTACAGTCTGGATTCCACAGATGCTCCAGTGTGTTGGGGCTGATGAATGGCTCATTTTCATTACGCAAACCAGCATGCCTCTTTCATGCAAATACCAGATTTGACACTGGGAAGGATTCCAGGATGTAGGTGGGCCTGTCGGTGTCATGGAGAAAATTACCACACACTCAGTGTGCAACTGCACAAAGCTTTGAAGGCCCTAACTGAAAAACACACCTTTTCATAATAACAGAGACTGTCCCGGAGTCAGGACACAGTGTTCTTCATTGTCTTGTTTTTTTTTTTTTTTTTGTCTTACAAAATGTCTCAATACTCCAGTAGCTTTGTGTCACTCCCAAATGGCTGCTCCCCTATAAATCATCACATAGAACAGAGAGGCAGTGAAGAGCATGTCATCATTCACTTTGGTCGTCAGTCAGGTCTCTGAGTTTCGCTCAAGTGCTGATATGTTCACAAGCATTGCATACTCTGAGATGTTTAAAACAAGCACATAATATATCTAGAAAGGATAAACCATGCAGTTTGTAGTAAATTGTCATTGTCAGTGCAACTTACTCTCTGGCCAGGCACACCTCACAGTGGATAAAAAGATGAAATTGGAAAGATTTGGTAGCACACACATGCACACTTTCATATGTATACACTTACAAGACCAAAGAAAGGGTAATATACGAACATGCCCGTGAATACAGTTGAACAAACTGGTATGCGTGTCTAGCAGGGCTGCAATTGTTCCAGCTGCCCTGTTGGTGGGGTAATAACCTGTGAATATCACTCCCACTGGGATGACTGTTTTGACAGGCTGGTAGCTCCCGTCCCCTTGACAACAGCCCTGTACAGAACAGGGCGCGATCGGATGTGGGTGTGCAGCCTCGTGAAGGGTAAATCGGAGGGGGTAAATGGATTAGACAGATTAGGAGGCAGTGAGGTAAATGAATCGTTTACAAGCTCTTCCATGCTGGCTATAGGCTCACAATGGAACCTCTATTAGACTCAGATAATGATTAGAGAAAGTAGGACATACTCAGGCTCAATTCACTGATGTTTACTTAGGGGTCCCTTCTGAGGCTGCGTCAAAAAAAAAATCTGTCATTTCTTTGATTGGAAAACAGTGGCCTGTCTGAGGAATGTATGATATACTAACCCTGTTAATAAAACAACTGCAAAATAGTTCATATTCAAAGTGTACTTTCTTGTGTTTTTTAGGGGTCTTCAATGGTCGTACTTGCCTGAAAAAAAAGATGCCAAAAATACTGTATTGCATTTAAATTCATCCACTCCCTGACTCATTTGCCAGTCTTGAATAGCTTTTTGTGTGTAGTGCAATGTGCAGACGTAGATCAAGTTGCACAGAATTTCCACTGTACAGTAGACGAAAGGCCCCGAGGAGAATTTGCATGGGAGCAGTTCATGGAGTCCTCTGTGTGGCTCTTTCCTCCTCTGATTTGAGTAGGAACACAGTCTGGCATGAAGCACACTGGATTATTATCAATCCGACCACCTACAGCAGTCTGCATTTTCAAAGGAGGTTTGCATGCAGTTTGCTCACAAAACAAACTTCTCAGTTAATAAACAGGGTTTGGTCTTACAGATAGGGGTAAGGACAATACTCTATTTTCATGAGAAAAGAAAAGTGCATAAGTGGGTTTTGAGAAAAGCTTCAAAAGGATAAGGGCTGCTTTACATTTTGGTTCTTATCCACACACCCCTGCTTTGATTAATGCACTAGCAGGAGAGCACAGTGGTTGAGTTCCGCTCTCTGAGGGAGGGGTCAGCGCAGGCTGGGGGCAGGGCGGGCTCTGTCAGGAAGCAGGGAGGTGACAGCCCTGCTCCATTACACTCCACATTAATTGGACAGAATATTCCCCTCTGGGAATGGGACGCTGGCAAGGTTGGGCCATAAGGGCGGCAGGTGTACCTGGCTGAGGTTACCGTTCCTCCAATACTCTCCAAGGACGGTGAGGGTCTCGGACACAAGTTGGACGACTGTTTCTGCGGTAAAAACATCAAATGGGGTTTCTCACCTTCCTACGAATGAACAGCTGGCCCGTCTTTACAGAGCATTTCTTTAAGAGTGCATTCTGAAGGTATGTAATAACTTTTTTAATCATTACTACCTGAACACATTATGCTTTGAGGCATTTTTCAAGGCTTTCAAGCAGTCTGATATCTTGATTTGAGGACTTACTGAACAGTCCAGATGTGTGTTGGAAAGTCTGCAGGTGGAAATGGACATTCATTTGAGAAAATGTTTTGTTCAACTTTTAGTATAAACTGTCATTGCTTTTTTTCTACCTCGATAGGAAATGAATCTAAACTTGATCTATGTGTGTGTATGCATGTGGAGTTGGGTAGGTTAGAATCAGCTGTTGAAATCTCCCTAATCAGCCATTGGGGACTGTCCTTTGGAAATTCAGATTCTTCTGTTCAATTCCAAAGTGCTTTCATTGGATAACATGCTTAACTCTGGTCATATGCTGTAGGTTGTGTAGGTCCTAGACCCTCTTAATTGCCATAGAGACTTGCTACTGACTACATTTGTTGGGCAAGGGTGCCCCTGCAGCTTTGGAAATAAATCTGGATTGATTTCAACCGGCAGGTATCAAAGTCCATGTTGATGGATGTCAGTATGCATTTCTGCGAAGCTGCAAAGTTATACATGGAAGGGTGTCCACTGCTAAAACTCACGAGAGGGAGCATTAGGCAGAGTATGAAATTGTTAGACAATACATCCATGTTTTTTTTATTATTTTTTTTATTTTTATTTTATTAAGCAGTGGTTTGGATATCAGTGCAAAGTTGTTACTCTTTAGCGCTACGCTAAGTTACACATATTCTCTGATGGTGTCTGCCAGTCATGAACTCCTGCATATTGGAGCAATTCAAGCCTCTGGCACCAACATGGCTTTTCTTATTCTTATTGTTGCAGCTATTAAATGGCCAAGACTTGTTGCCTGCAACATTCCTAGCATCCATTCAGAGAGGGAATAACTCTGTTGACTGTATTTGTATTTTCATGGGCCAGTTAATTATCCACTAACACTTGGGCAAGAAACCTGAGTCACGGTCACTGTGGGGAATTTGGAAAGCCCGTATAACAAGCTTGACGCTTTAGGCGAGGCCGAGATGTACAACTGCACATTTATATTATTGTGTGGGAAATTAGCTTTGTAGTAAATGCATTATGGTGTTAACCCGGCCAGTAAAGGCTGCAAGACAGTCAGGAAAGCGGCGTTGGACCCCTAGTCTGCCCCGCAGGGTAGATGTACCCGATAATGCACCAAGCTACTGTTGAGAACTCTTGCTCCCTCACAGAAGAGTGATGTTAACAGCTGTACCAATTTAATTTGAGGGGGATTGCTTTGATTTCATTAGTGGGCTTTAGCTGCAAGTCATTGCCGATAGAAACAGATGCTTGGCTCTTTCCTGTCATGAGAAAGGCAGCCTTCTGTTTCATAGCTTTTGCTGGTCATCTGGGGAAGCACAAAATAGGCATAGGCGTCTTCTTAATTATAGATATCCTCTTCTTGAGTGTAATATTTTGAAAATTATCTTAAAAAATGAGAACCTACATTGTTTTGCCTTTCCCCCTTGCACATTTGTGCCACATGTCCAAACAACAAAGTAACTAATGAGTAATGACTCACAGCATCAGTGTGGCTGTGAATAGCCAAACAAAATTAAGGCCACTACCATACAGATAGTTGTAGCTATTGTGATTGCATCCAATAGACCCTTGACCACATGGTGACAAAGCTGGGGGCATGTTTTCTGCCCTGACCTAACAGGTTAAGAGCAGGTTAAGTGGTTTTGTTATTACACCCCCCAGCTTTTCAAGACAGCAGTGTGTCTCCTGGCAGCTTTTAGTGACAAACCATTCCACGTGCATCCCCTAGCTTTGTTACACAGGACATTATCATTCTGGAACCATTTCCACCCATCCCCTGCATATCAATATTAACAGTCAAGCAAAGCTATAATGCTCAATTACAGCAACACAGGAGAGAAGAGAGGCAGAGAATGAGTTTCACTGGATGTGTTTCATGCCTGCTTCTGTTATGTGGCCCTGGTCACCCTGTTCAGTGTACACAAGGAAGTTTCCTTTCCAGTAAAAACTCTGAGATCATCCGCTCTACAGGCTCTTTGAAAAGAACTGCAAATTTGAAAAGGGACTAATTCATGATTTTCATTATGTGTATTTTGGGGTTTTCAAAATGTACATTCTGTAGGTTAAAAAACTTTTAAACATCTCAGACTATTTTTCATTATTAACATATGCGATTTGATTTGTTTTCATTGTATGATTAATATACAGAACTAGAATAGTAACATTTCCTGTAAATTAGTATTCACTGTAGGCCTTTTGGGAGGAAACAGGCATCCAATATACATCTGGCTCTCAACAGTTCCATTTATTAGCAAAGTTCTGTCATAAACTTACTCACAGTTTTTGTCTCATAGACTTTTCCCCATCTCAGAGTTTTATAGTACATTGTAAAAGCCTTTGGGAAAGTGGTTGTGCTGCATGCTGATCCATTATCCATTGCGTGAGCTTTAGCAGGATTTCGCACTGTGATAATGCCCATCCTCCATAAACTCCGCATCAGCAGCGCTACATCGCAGCTGTAATCTGCACTTTATTATGGATCATCACTTGCATGTAGAATGGGCCTTTTCACAAGCTCATTAATGTGGATGTGTAGATTGTTTCCTTCGATGTTACAAGGCTGCTGAAAGCACAGTTGTGTTTAATCTCATGTGACAATAAGGAATGGCAAGTGTGATTATCAGGTCATCGCTGACCTGTCATTTGGAGACACGGCATGCCATCGTCCAGCCACTCATCAGTGGTGCAAACACTGGCGTCAGTGGGTCACACACTCACTCCTGCAGAACAGGCATTTTGATTATTAAGGAATGACCCAAGCGACCACATGCTAGCCACAAAGATGATGCCAGATGTTGAACCTTTCTAATTCTTGTTCTACTCCTAAAGCCAGGGTAGGGTTTAATTGAGACAGTCCATCCTATGATATATGGAAGTCGAATGTGTGAAAATGTTTATATTCCCAGGTCACAAACTGAAATCCAGTAATAATGTAAATAGCTCTGCATACAGTTCTCGTGGAAGGCATCTAAAAGAAATTCTGAAGTATTTGCACAGTCTTGATGGAAGGTTTTCTGATGAGGCACATACAGTACACAGCCAGGCTGTGATGAACAAATCTGCTTTTCAATTGGTGAGGAAGGTGCGACAACAAATGGAGCCGTGCAAGTCCTCAGCGGTCAAATCAGAGTGCGCACATGCATTCATTCACACGCACCCACATACAGTGAGAGCTGTCTTCATAATGTGCTGGTCATACATATTTAGCACATTAGAACTGATTGAGTTACAACCATCTGTTCTGCTAGATTCAGGGGAGGGAAACTTGTATAGAAGTGTTGTATAGAAGGTGGTGGGCCTGGTGGCAATGATACACTTAAACTGCCCAAAGTTCTCAGTGTGAATAAGCAGGTTTCCGGTGGCCATTAATTTAGATTTTCTTCTTTTTGAATTTGTAATAAATCAGACTGTGGGACTTTCTTTTTTAATAAATGATTTTTCCTAAGTAAAGTAAAATATGCTGTGATTGTATTTAATAGAGTATGGTAAAAATGTATGTCCAGCCTTCTATTTACCATAATTCTTTTTGAGAATTAATGTGATGTCACTTCTGTGCCACTCATAGTAGTAACTCAAATCGTTGTGCTGTGATGGCTGATAGCTGTGTGGATGTCACTGCCCACTGCACATCCATTGATAGATAATCATCTGAGTTTCATGCATTCCTTAATTTATACAGGAATTATTTTACATTATTTCCTATTAGTTAAACCATGTGGTGTGATAATCACAGTCACACTTCAGGCCTTTCATGTTTAAACGAATATATCATCTGAGGAATTCTAGGATTTTGCTTTAATTTCTTGGATTCATCTTTTTCAATGCTTTCTGAAAGGAAACTGAAAATATGACACTTGTGTATCCATGAGGAAATGCCTTGGAGATGAGATAACCTAGGAATGGGAGGAAAATGCTTTATTTAGTCTGTCTGAGGGCAGTCCCAGTACTTTATTTAAAACGTGTATCAAAAATAGTCCCTTTGGTTATGTCGTAGGTCATATAATTGAGCTGTATTCCATTAAACAAACCTGTTAGCATGAGATACTGATTGCTTCAAGCTCTACTTTCAAGCAGCCTGTGTGAAGATTGAAAGAAATGTTCTGTAATAGTTTGTCCTCTGCGGAAATAACCTTCTAACAAAAGCAACAGAAAATTATTAGATCTTATCAGTCCAACACATAATTAGTTGGCTGTCACTCTCAGAAATGGTCACCTTCATTTTGCAGTGTGGACAAACCATACGAAAGCCTTAGAAGGACACTTGTCTGTGTGTAGTAGAAGACCTCAGCCAAGCACACACCCTCCCGACTACCAGCCAGAAAAGCTGTGTTGTTTTTCAGCCCAGTGCTGCTTAGTGACAAGGCTGTCAGAACTACAGGGCCCATTAATAAGGATAGCCCCATGCATGGGAGCCCTGAAGGCGTGTTCCAGGCTCACAGGTGGTGTGGGAACCGGAGGCGGAGGGAGCGGAGATCTTGTTGACGGTGTTTTCATCCAGCACTTTTGAGTTTTTGCCGTAAGACATTATCCAGGAATTCCAAGAATTGGAATAAGATGTTCAAAATCATAGCCACACTGCCAAATCGGCAACCCCCATAATTAATAAAGTGTCTGATGATCTTGCTGGGCATGAGCAGGTAATCCCGTATAAACGCTTACTCCTTTTTTAGTTGCTCTACAAAAAGGGATAAGTGTTATGAGGCTGGGAAAAGTGTCCCTACACAACATTACACTTACCCGAGAGCCTTGACTGGATTCATGATGAAGTTGAAACAGCTATGCACATTGTTGCTCTTTCATAAAACATTCAGAAAGCATCAGGATGTTTTTTTGTTTTGGTCATGCCTATTAAGAGATATGGATTGACTGGATTTCAATGTTAATGTATGGAGACTGTAAATATAAGCCACTTATGGTTATCGTGTGTGTGTGTGTATAAAATATAGAAATAAAGTGCAGTGTATATATGTATCCCATATACTGCACTGTCTCATTACTTCTCTCTGGGGTTGTAAATCGGAAATCCTTCACTACTGGCATAACACACGAGACACCAAGACAACCCATGTGGTTCCAGAACAGAGCTCCATTATGCAGCTGCAGTAGACGCACAGAGATGGAACTGCCAGATAAACAAATGCCCTTGCAAATCTGCAGTTACAGATATGGCTCTGTGTGCATGAAACACAATACACTGCTCACCCAGCAACAAAAGCATCTGTGAGCAATGAGCAAATACAACAGGATAACAAATCATTTACATAACTGAAAGAGTGTGAACTTTCTTTTTCTACCAGTGGCACCTCATGGACTGGGCCACCTATGTCCTCACTGCAAAAGGGGGTAGGGTGGGGCTGGGTTGGTCAGCTTCCTCATCTGGCATAGTTGAGTTTTCACACAGTGAAAAGGATCCATAAGCTGTGAGCAGCAGATGAACACTCTCTTGCCCCCCCTGTGCAAAATAGGTGGCTGTTTCTGGATCAAACCGGCCAGGTCCCTCACCCAACCCCTTGTGCCTGTCACAACACAGCATGTCATCGGCCATAACTAAAGCGCTTGGGACGGTGATGACAATCGATCGGTGGTGTGAAGGATGGCCCTTGGCACACAGAGAGGCTCCTTTACTTCCCATCTGAAGAAAATACATTTTCAAAAAATGCACGCCTCTGTAGGCTGTTGAGGAATGCAAAACAGTCCCCTCTCACGCACCAGGAGTGTCTGGTGGGTAGGCTGCTGACAGTAAATGCAGCCCTCTGTCAGAGGATGGATCCTCTTCCAAATACCTCGCCTGGTATTTAGCTGAAAGCAAGGGAAGGTTCCCTCCCACTAATTTATTTAGGATGGGAAATGATTTACTATCCTGCAGCAGAGCACGTCCCAGAGACTGTGTTGCAGTGACAGCAGCAGACCTTGGACGGATTGTTTGTTTATTTAACCACTGGCTCAGGCACAGACAATGACTTTGGGGGGGTGGGGGGAGGCATCCTCTTACAGCCTCCTGTCCAAGGTTATGCGTTGCTGTTGTTAGTCTAAGCCCCTAGTAAACTAATTACACCTCCCTTCGGGACACCGCTAAAGGCCCTGTGCTGTGACGTTATCTGTACGTTTATTCCCACCGTCCAATTTGGTAATCCTGCTTGTCTCGGCACAACTAAAAAACAAGCACACAAACAAACAAAGCCAGCCCATGTAGCTTCTGAACACCAGCACTGCAGCAATTACAGCAGGGTGTGTGGATTGTGCAATAGAGCTGTCAAAATAAAATGAATACATTAATAAAGCACCCAGTCAAATGCATTGAAAGTACAGCCAATATAAGGCTGACTTTGAGACTTCTCTGAGCACTGTCTGACACACAAATTACGATGCTGATTGAAAAGAGAGGCCAACCCTCAGTTAGAGTTAAGTCTGCAAAGCTTCCATCAGTGCTTCGATAACACTGAACGCTCAAGGCAGACAAGTCAACAAAGTGGATCAGTTTACACTAGCAGAGGAAGGCAAAGTATCAGCAAACACGGGACACATTCCTTGGGATTTAGCCATATCCTGCTCAATACCTGGATGTGTAAATACCAATTTGCAGGTGTTTGGGAATTCCAGGCGATTAGATCAGTGTGGGTGCTGAGCTCTTCAGTTTTCAGCTGAACACCTGCAGTACTTTGACAGTAAATGCTCTCGTCCTAACCTTTAACAATCGCAAGTATGTTCACAACATCAACAACAAGAGCCTATCAAGGTGTGCTTCACTGTTCCAATAACAAAAACCACTCAACCTGTCCTTTTGCATAATCGCTGCCCCCTAAAGTCAGAAACCTAATTCTTGAAAATTCTGAAATATGTGGTCTGGTATGATAAAATCAATGAACAATCTGCTCCCTCTATTTCCAAAATCCTAAAAATTTCTCCTCAAAAAAAGCCTGCTTGTGTTTTAGCACGCCATCTCCGGTATCGATTGTCATCCTAAAACATGTACAGTATGTAGATAGTGTGGTATTTAGAACACTTGTGCAGCTATAGATAAAGGGAAAGTGGGGCAACGATATGTTGTTATCAGAGGCTTTATAGTAACCCAGTACCAGGCTTGTGCGCTTCTGTGAACGGCTCTAATACAGCTGAGGAAATGCACAGTGACTGACAGAGCTGGATATGTCCTCCCCCAGCAGAGGGAAGACTTGGAGTCCTCAGGGACCTGTCATTGGCCTCTAAATGCTTGCAGATGCTAGAGAAAGTCTGAGGCTTTGGGCACTGCTCAAAAGTCACTTTTGTTGGATTTTTGGATGCTACTCTGAACTGCTTCAATTTACTTTTGTTTGCCTCTGTTCGTCTGTTACGGGTTAAACTTATGCAAGACAATATACAACAAATACAAATATTTATCTGTGGGGTGTTAAAGGCAGGCAGCATTGTTGCAGAAGGGAAGATGAGAAGCTTTTTTTCAGTATGTTATTTTTTTCCTGTAGTCTCCATGCCCAGTCAAGTTTGAATGGAGAGTATGCATTTGAAAGCATAAGGGCTTTATGTGGTGCCTCTCTTCCTCCTCTGTATGACCTCTCTACCCATGACCACACAGACTGACGCTGAGGTCTGTGCTGAAAGTATGTGTCTGTGTCACTTGAATCAGCAGAGGCTCTGTACTACAGCAGGCCAGAACTGACCTTATCTCCAGGCCCACATGCGATCTAGGTCATTTGCGTTCCTGAGGATTGCCTGCCATTTCAAAGCCAGTTTTAGGTCGCAGATGAAATCGCGGGCTTCAAACCAGCAGTATACGATACAGTCCATGTCACTGGAAGCTGAGAATGGCTTATCGCTGGAACGGGTAATCTTTTTGATCAGGGCTGAGCAATGTGGTTCTTTCTATGTTTTAACACAACAGGGATTGCAAGGCATTACAGTGCAGATGCACCTAATTATTGGGATTTATTTTCCACTAATAGATATATAGCGCTTGGCTGGGTGAGTCGTGTAGAAGTCAGAATGAATATCACAAAAGCCTGTTGTAGAGAGTCACTCTGTCCCACCCTTTGATCAGCTGATATCTGACCTCACTTGTGCTCTCACTTCCTGTTCCTGACATCCATAATACATAGGAGTCCATGACGTGAGTTTATCCACTGATGTGTCAGTTCTTCCCTGAATTCAAGTCTTAAATAGCATTGCTTGTCATAGGTGAGTATGAGCCATCTCCCTATCATGAGTGGCCTGGGTGGAGCACTTGGGGTGACTAACTGCACACCTTTGGGTGTTTTTTAAGACTGGTGGTACCTAACAGCTTTAGCCCTGATTTACTACAGAGTCTGATGTCATACATAATGTGATACATCCCACATTAGGACAACTGAAAACCATTTTAGTATTGTCTCAGGTATGAGAAAAGGAGGCATGACAACACAATGTTTTTTTCCCATGATACTATGAGCTTCCCTCACAAGGAGATCAGTGTTTCTCAGTCCTAACCTCCAGATTCTGTGTCTTTAGGCTTTGGTCCTTGGAATCTTAAAGCAGAAAATAAAAGCGGGTCAGTGTTTGAATAGTACATAATTTAGTGTGACCTATCAAGTTGAATTTTGTCTTTGTTCCAAATGTTCTGCTCCTCAGCAGCCTGTGGCTTGTACAGTACAACCTGTGACTGCCTGCAGTTCACTGATGCCTGATACTAAGTTCAGTATCGGCAAATCTATCTTAACTTCATATAGGTGAGCCTCTGTATAGTCCATTTAACATCTACTTACTAATCTCTGAATCTCCAGTTTGTATCATGTTATTAGAGAAGTGAGTATAAAAGTATGCCATATTCTCATGTAGGATAAAGGTGATTATATGTCAGATTACTCTTTAAATAAACTTACAGATACAGTTTTGACAGAGTACACAGGTGTGCAACAATGTAATCTACACTACTAGAACAACTTGTGCAGTCGTGAAAAGGAATGTCTCCCCTGGTGTGGCTCAGACACTGAGAGCTATTGTGTCGCACGCTGGTTTAGTGGTCCACCTTTGCACTGGCGAGTGGGTCAGCATGAAGTCAGTGCTGAGAGTGAGAAAGCGCTTTCCACTCTGCATTCCAGCCTTCACCCCCCTCACCACACACACACGCGCACACACACACACACACACACACACACACACACACACACACACACACACACACACACGTCCTCCCCCGTCCTCCGGGGCGTGTTCCTGTGTGTGAGCGTAAGCCAAACCTCGGTGGAGCCAGTCGCGTTTCACCTGTGAGCCTGGTAGGGTCTGCCTCAGCGGCATGCTGATGTGACACTGAAGACAGGCGTTTCCCACTTCACCCATGCGGACCCTGGGGGACAGGGCGAATTCCTCTGCCCCTGCTGCCCACCTCCTGGCACCGCCCCCTAGTGGGGAGTGAGGAACCATGAGTCTGCTGAGCTGGACCAAGGAGCGCAGCTTTGGGGCTGCCCTCCGACCAGACATGGTGGAGATAGCTAATGTCAGGAACGTTTGGGAAGACCGGACATTCCTGAATGGGTTTAACCGGAGGATATTCCGTTGGTTTGGTGAGTCCAAGGGCCCATTTTCTTACAGTAAAGAAGCCCTGAGTTTGTATTTCTGCCTTGCAAAATATGGGCATTAAATGTTCCTGTGTCACGCTAGCACTGTGCGTGGGTAATGTGGTGTTAGAGCTTGCAGTGAAGTGAGGTTTTTGACGTCGCTGCACAGAGTGCTTTATACAGAGGTGTTGGGTATGAGGTCACCACCAATTTGTGAGAGGTTTGAGCTTAGCACCTTGGGGGGGTGTGAACTAGTGTCAAGACCTGAATGTGAGCCCTCCATCGGAACCCATGGGGTGACACAGTATGATTCACCATGTGAGAACATACTGACAGCAGCCATCTGCAAGCCCACACTGATAGGTACAGGGTCATCAGTTTTATTTTTTCTCTACTGCTTACTCACTGCATGAACCACGCAGGAATGTCCAGTTTCCTGTAGAAAAGGAATCAAAACGTTGATGACCAATGTAGTCTTCAGGATATTTCTTTGTAACTACTGCTTTGCCTGTCATCAGACAGATTTCTGTAGTGATCTGTATAAAGATTAAGTAGTCAAATGCCTGTATTCTGGATGTCTGCAGCTGGCTGTATCTTCCAGTATTGGAAAGCTTTGTTCTAAAGTGTTGTAGTAAATAACCATTACCTCTTCAGCAGGAGCTAACTACTGCATTTCAGATGTCAGCCGGTTTATTTGTGTAGGTTGCTGGTGAGTACTTTCCAGATGTGATCCACTGCTGGAGAAGCACTCAAACCATAGCTCTGTAACATAATAGGGTAATAATTTATAAGTATGATAATTATTATTTGTATTATTACAGTAACTGCTATTAGAATAAGAAAGCTTGACACCGGCATTTCTTTGAAAACACTTGACCATATTTTTAAACTGGGCTTCCCATCCCTTGGGAGTCGTGAGGTCATTCATCAGGAGAGGGGTAAATGTGACGAGAGTCGCTCTCTCTTCCTGGTGTGTGCCGTGAGTAATGGGGAGAAAGCAGTGGTATGTGCATTGTTTCCATGTTATGATTTGAGGAAAGTAGTCCAAGGACTTTCCTGGAGCTGAATTTTGTCCCATGGCATGGAACATGTCTGGTTCTCTCTCTCTCTCTCTCTCTCTCTGTGCGTGTGTGTGTGTTTGTGTCCTTGTCAGAGGGCAGGATAGGATTTTGCTCCTTTTACGGTAGTGGCTGTGGAGGTGAAAGTCCAGTGCTGCCATTATGGGGAATGGCCAAATGAACATGCCATTCTAGTCTGAAAATGTTTTCTTTTGAAGGCACCGTTTGTACAGTCTGGGAAACTGCACAGGTGAAGGGGGAACATCTCAACACAAAATTATTTCCTGTTTCACTTGAGACCTCAGTGAGTTTGCATAAAGGTGGAAGTATATCTAGTGCTTTTTAGCTCCTGCTTCCACAACACTAGGGGTAAAAGGGCTCACATTCAGGGTTTACGGCCCTCTACAAAAAGATGTTCTTAACAAGCACATCATCTCTCTGAATGTAATATTTAATAAGGAGTGAATTAAGAAACTAAGAATTAATGTCACCTCCTGCCTCCTGAATGAACCTTGGCAGTGTGTCTGCTGAATTATTTCTGCCACATAAACTAATTTCAGTCATGAAAGTCAAATTCACTCTTTCATATAATGTGTAGCTTACCCAGTACCATGCATTTATTCGGTTGTTTGTCATTTAATAGCATTTAAAATGAGGTTTAATTGGCTTGAATGTGCTCCTTCCTGTGCTACCATTAATATATAACTGCCTCTGTACTTTTATCAGATATAATAATGGGTTGATTGTGTACATATTTTCTCCTCAAATCTACCTATAATGCCAATTGAGTATAGTTATGTGTATTATTAATGACCCTGATGACAAATCAAAATTCTGCCATAGGCCTACTCCATTTCTTCAAATCATCATGTTTATTTAGATGACCAACCATAATTTGTATTGAGCCATAATCAAAATATTTAGTGAACTTCTGTTGTGAGAATTCACTTTGATAGCTAACTCTAACAGATATGCTAATCCTAAAGCATCATAAATGCTAATGTAGATTGACAGATCATTTGTCAATGATTTAAAGATGTTGACTATAACAAATGCTAGCAGGCAAACACCATAGTGATGTGTGGTTTTTTGTGTATGGGATTAAATGGATATAATGATGGATAGAATAATATGTCTATGCATTTCCAGTTTTCTTTCTTCCAATTTTTTTCTTTAGACAAGTCACTCCTCACACAACTGAGCTCTCCTCTGCACCCTGTGTCACAAGAGCAAACCAGAAAAACAAATTTGAAATGTGTGTAGTTAACCAGCAGAACAGAATATTTACAGACACAAGTATTTTTCCCCATTCTTCAGTGCATCATCGCACCAGCACAGAAAATGATTGTTTTGTTTATTATACAATCTTGTGAGATTTTTCTCCGACAGAGAAAGCTATTGTTTTGGTTTTTGAGTCTCAAATTAAAGATGAGTGTTTTTGTTTGTGGATCGTCCCTCCAGCTTGGTGTGTCTCATCGTGTTTTATTCTGAATCACTGGTTGGGGCTGATGGATTACTGCAGAGCTTCACGCTTCCTGTGTTTATCAGTGTCTTTCCTCTTTGTCTGCAGCTGTCTGCTCAAGTTGTAATTTCATGCCTGGGAATCATTTATTTTTGGCCATGCGCTGAAATCTAGGAAGGCATTCAATAGCCAACCAGTACAGTAGCTGTCAAACATATTGACCTCTGACCCTTGTTAACTGTTGTGGAATGTCTCATAAGGATGCCTATTTTTCTGGCTGGTCTCTGGCAGCTTTTTTTTTTAATGGCTATGTAGGTTTCTAATGAATTTTCCAGTGGTTTAAGCTTGACAGATGCTGGAGTTATTTCACAGAATGTTGTTTTAAAATGTTTGTTGTGGCAGATGTTTCCAACTCTGTAAAAATTACAATCATTTCTGACCAAGCCCACAAATCGTGTAGATGGCTGTTGATGTGTTTGTTTGTTTTTTTAACCTTTAAGTTTTTTAAATGCTTTCCACTCCAGTTTTAATTGAATTTGCAAACACTTTAAACCACACAGAGTGCAGTGTATGTGAATGATGACCCCATAGGAGTTGTTCTTCCTTCAAAATACACTCCTTTTCATGCATCTACAAGGCTGTCTTGGATTGCCATGTTGAAACTATTGAATACCAGCTTCATAAACACTTACTGAGCAGTGACTTACTGTCACATGTGATTGGCATGACCTGATTTCCACAAAGTAATCCAGTAATCTAAAATCTAAAATTAGTCATTCTCTAAAACCAATGATCAGTTCAGGAGAAGGACGGGGTCATTTATTTCCTGGGGGGCCTGGCAAGGACCTGTATTTCATATTAATGTGAAGTTAAACTGTAAACTAACACTATGTATAGTGGTTTATTAGTTTTTACTTCACATTTGCTCTTAAGCTTAAGATAAAATGCTTGCACATGCTAGCATCTGTAATTCCAAGCACAGTTTTGGGGAAATGTGTGACAAAAAACCAGTATCAAAAGCCCTCAGTATATGACAAGCTTGCACTCACTTTTTCAGCTGCAGTCTTGTCAAAGAAATCATGTCCACAGTATGTTCCTCTTGAAGAGGTCTGCTTTTGCCATCATGGATTTATGTCAGTGAATGTTGAAGGACAAGCTGTTCCAGCACCCTTTGCCTTGTAAAAGACCCAGAGAGATGCTTTGATTTACAGCTTTGACACAATCTGGGAATGTGTTGCCTTGCACAGAGCTCTATTAACTGAGTGAAGTGGGGTGTCATGATGTCATATTTGAGTTTAACAATACCTCTGATTCTAGCAGTCATTTTAAGGACAGGACATGAAGGACTCCATATTCCCTCGGGGTTCTGCCCAGATCATTTTGTCCACTGAGTTTCCCAGATCCAGGCCGCCGGTGTCACAGATCTGTTAGGAAATGATAGGGTTTTCCAAAGGACATGATGGCGATCATCTCAGAAAGCCCCTTCTACAGTAAACCAGCCCCTGCGTCTTTCAAGCCGAGAAGCCCATTACAGAGGCTGCAGTGTTACGGCTTGAACGCCTTGTTCCCAACATGCTGCATTCGCTCCATGTCCACCAAGTAAAAATACTGAAATACAGTAGTAGTCTCACAGTCATCTTAATTGAATAATTATAAAAATCACAGAGTTGGACCTACTACTACAGTATAAGATAGAGGGGTTATAGAGATTATAGTAACATCGTGGGAACTTTGTAATATTAACTTTTAAGCATCCGAACGTCCCCCACTGTGTGTGGGTTGTTAGACACAAACAAAGAGGAAGGTCATAGCACTATTGGCAATGTCTGAGAGTTGTAAATGTTACTGGATTGTCTCTTGTTAATGTAGTGAAAATGGAAAATTTGCTGTAGTATCCCTAAGTGCATAGCAGATTGAGCACTTTATACAATCAGTCATCTCAAGGTTTCAGTGTTCCTTTGCTGTGTTTTTATATTAAACCTGCACTATTTGACCGTGCTTGCAGTATCTCTGCTGTGCATTCTGAACCTACAGTTAAGTAGAAATCCAGAATCTGCACTGAGAGAAAACATGGAAACGATGGGAAGGGCTTTTAGCCTTTTCTCATTTTTGTGACAAAGTGGGGTGCATTGGGAGCTGCTGTCTGCGTGATTTAGGTGAACCCCCCTGTTTAGGCATGCACAATAAATTGATGAAGATGTGGCGATATAACTAAGTGCCATTCCCATGTGAATTTTAGCTCATCCCTCATCTGTCTCCTTGTTAAGCAGACAGTGGGATTGGGTAATGTCAATGTCTTCAAGCGGTCCAGCTGTGTGAGGAAGTGCTTGAGCCTGGCTCGCATCCACCAGCTGTTTCAATGCATGAGATTACCCCTTGTGAATCACTGCTCTGGACGTGGGGGTCTATCTTTAGGTGGTGGTTTAGCTTTCCCTGTGGTTTAACAGTTGGTTCATGTGGTACAAGAAAAGAGGAGTTGGAAGAATGGGAAAAGTACACTGCTGGTGTGAGTAAAAGGAGACGCGGCGGTTGCACATTTTGAGATGAACCAGGCCAGGTCCACACTTGGTGTGATTGCTTTTCATGTTTCAACCACAAGGGCATTCAAGAAGCTGTTTAACAGGACTAGCATTCCAGATCATTCTGGCTAAGCTCTGTGTAAAGTTATGTCAATATGCTCAAGGTGGTTCTATGAATATTTTATTTAAAAAAAAAATGGCAAGAAGAGACCATTGACCTAGAGTGATGTAAATCTGTGTTAGTATTGGGCATGAGGAGCTGGTTTCTCTTTGATATGTACCTCACTCACAGACTCTATATTGGCATTTGTGTCCTCCCTAAGTTGGAAATTTGTTTTTTACATGCCACATCTTCTCCTGCTGGGGCCTAGAAGAGCATTGAATGTATTTTGATCCTTGTACTGCATTTTGATCCTTGATCCATTCATTTGTGTCAGTTTTCTAATCCAGGACATTAGTTGGGCTGTGTGATTTGGGTCCAGGCCTTTCTGCTCCCCTGTCCTAACAACCTCTCTCTCTCTTTCAGAGTCACCTCGGTTGTCCACGGCCTCCTCGGTCAGCAGCAATGAGCGGATGTCCACCGCCACTGTGTCGGACTGCTCCGCCTCACTCGGCACCGACCTCCAGGACGGCGAGCGCCCGGTGAGCCTGGTGTCCACCCTCTCCTCGGGCTCCTCCCGGGACGGGCAGAGCCTGTACGGGAGCACTGCGGCCCTCCCCGACGCCCCACCCTCTACCGGAGACGACATTGACCTGGAGCTGAGCCCTGCGGGGGGCGCCAGGGAGCAGCAGGAGCAGGAGCAGCACACAGACCCGGGGGAGAGGAGGAGGAGGGGCCTCGCCTTCCATCAGTGCAACAACAACAACGCAGCGGCCCCCAACAGCGGAGAGGGCACGCACCAGGCCTCCGTCTCGCCCTTCGCAGCCAAAGCCATGGCCCCCAACCCCAAGCTCACCTATGTGGACCGCGTCGTCATGGAGATCATCGAGACGGAGCGCATGTATGTCAGGGACCTGCGTAGCATCGTGGAGGTGAGCGGCAGTATCAATTGCTCCTGAAGATAAGGCTTTAATTGAATATGCACTGGGTACTTCAGTGATGGCCCCCATCACATCAGTGACCACACTTTTCAGTTAACCTCAGGGCCAGATCTTCAGACTCTCTCCATAGATTAGAATGTGCAGGGGGCTCATGCCATTGCAGTGTTTCTCAAATGAGAATGAATGAACCTGAATCTTTCAGTGATGATATAATGTGCTGTATGGTGAGTTTTTTCTGAATTCATAAGGTGATGTCTTAAGTGTAACTGCCAATGTCCATTCACATTCTAGGTAAATGACAACTGTCAAAACCAAATAAAAAATCTCCAAAATGGCCAGTGAAAAGCAGGGCATACATAGCTGACCTTCTTTGATTAGGGTTAAAAATATTGTAACAGTTCAGTACACACAGTGGAAAACGGGCAGAAATATCATGTTTTCATGACCATCAATTTCTAATTATGCCAATAAAACCTGCTACTGCAGGGTTGCACAAATTACCCCCAGTAATCCCTGCAAACATTCAAATCACCCCAGTTGGTAGGGCTACCTCTGTCTTTGAATCTGATAAGCTTGTCAGGTACAGGGAAAATAAGTCAAAAGTCAAAATCCTCAGCCTTGCATACTTTTTGTGAATTTTAGCACACTCACATATTCTTGGTGTGTTCAGTTCAATAAAAACTGCAGTAAGCAGGATTCTTAGCTCCGAACTTCTTGGCCTGTTTATGAAAAAAGAGGTACAGAGCAACAGTTGTTGGAGGTTCCTCTAACAGCCGCGGTCAATTTCCCACGATTCCGTGTGCAAGTCGAAGGCTGTGTTAGGTTAAGCTAGCTCCATAATTATGCCAAATTTATGTCTTATTTAAGTACTGTAATATATATAAACAAACAAGGGAAGCAAGTAATCCATTGCACATAGTGGACCAAATTCAAAGCCAACAGTTGGCCCTTGTCAGAAAATGCATCACTGGAAATAAAAAGGAATCCTTTCCAGTTTCTCTGTTTGTATCTCTTTAAACTTTGAAGCCCTTCAACAACAGAGCTTTGAACATAATGCTTATCATGATTGAGACTGTAAAGGGCATTCTTTCACAGTTCTCAGAACATTAACTTCACAGTGTCTCATGAAGGGAAAACATTTGATGTCAACAGGTGGAAAGTATGTGCCTGTCTGCTGTGCAGAGGCAATTGTTTTTGCACATGGTGTTGTTGTTTTAGTAGCTGAACTTGAGATTGTACTTAGTCTGCATCTAAAATGGATTCATAATGAGACAAAAACATGTGGTAATGAATGCTTGGGGCATCACAAGACTGTGTGGTTGAGATTTAAGAGGCCCATAGTGTAACAGCAGTGGCCCTTTGTGAGCGAGAATGCAAATGCTGCAGTGTAAGAAGTGCTTATAAAAAAGTGAGGGCTTGTTTGCAGCAGTAGAGGATGTGCAATTTCCTCAAGGCCCTCCAGAATTAGTTGCCTTCCCATGATTCATTCCAGTTTCCTGCATTCTTTAAAAAAGGCAGAGCCAGACACACATGCCCTCACAGCGAGCTGTATCGTTGACCTCATCTTACATGTTCAGATCTTGATCTTCTCATTGTTAGAGAATAGTACTGGTGACGTGGTTATCTTGGCACTGATATGCTACTGTACGAGTACTTGAACCTTGTATTCAGTTGTAGGGCTTAGTCTAGATTCCACATAGCTGTAAATTCACACAGGCAAGCTAGATGACGAAGCTCCCCTTAACTCAATCAATTATCTTCACTGGAGAGCAGCCATCTACTCTGTCTGCTAATCCATTTAGCCCCAGAGATCAATTCAGTGTATCAGACTGAGGAAGTCTATTTTGTTCTTGTGTGTGTGTGTGTGTGTGTGTGTGTGTGTGTGTGTGTGTGCGCGCGTGCGTGTGTGCGTGTGTTTTGTTTTGTTTTGTTTTCATCTTTTTCTTATGCATTGCTTCCATTGGCAGTGGTGTTGCTTGAGGTAACATGGAAAAGTACTCTGAGACTCCAACACAAGTCTGACAAAAATGTAAACTGTCAGAAAGTCCTACAACAGCATTTATAATTAGACCTAGTCCTCGAAAAACCAGTTAGCCCATAGAGATAGCCCGTCATGATTATACATTCTAACTGCATTGCTTTGAGCTCTTAGTATGTTTTTTTTCCCCCTCATATAGTACATGCTGTCTCAGAGCAACTTCATAAGTATGCCATGTGTCATTTGGTTCTTTGGCTTTTGGCAGTAAGATGATGTCGGTAACATGTTGTCATTGAGCTTCTTGACTTCTCTCCTCAGAAGGCCTTAGTATTTTTCCAGTTTATTAAGACAGCAGTTCCCAATCTGTGGAAAGAGTTTGATTGCTCTCCCTTGTCCTGATACTATTAATAATTTAAAGAGAGCTGCTTAACCTGGTCAGCTGTGCCCCACAGGACACTGAAGGGCCAGCCCAATGTTAGGCCCTTGCAGTAGAGCATGGAGCACATGATTGCAGTTACCTCCCTATAAGCCACATCCTGCTCAGGACTGAGGGAGGAAGTCTGCCTCTGCCCATCATTCCACCTGGACAAGGAAGACTGGGCAGCACCCTATGAACACCAAAGTCACATCACACTGTTGTTCCAGCTGCTGTTTGCAAACCCCTCCCTCCCCCCAACTCCACACACGCCACCCTCAGCAACTCAGACATCCCAGGAGCTGCCAAGAGGTGTGCTGTGTAATTTCGGAAATGTCTTTGGTTGCAAATCACAGACATGGAGCTCAGCTTTGGCATGGTATATGAGAGGAGGGGTAAATGTAACGGCCCTGCCAACATGCCCTCGCCCACACACAGACCTACATCATGTATCTGAGTGTTGTTATGCTTAGAAATGTCTTGGGCAAAGGCATTTTATTCTGTCTTCTCAGCAAAGCATTTCTGTTAACCTCCAGACCTGAACTTTGCAGCACAAGCAATACTGTGGTTTTTTTACCTACTACCTCTGGATGTCAGCACTTATACCACCCTTTTCCCTTCTCTCACAGAATAGCACATAAGCTAGGCTTGGGCGTGGTGAATGTTTGGGTAAGGCACATTTTGGGAAAGCAAGGATGGTATTAGACATTTGTCGTGGGCCAGTAGGGGGTTCTCATCCTAATCGTTACAGTGTCCTCCCATTTAGACCTTTAAACAAGATCCCCATTTCAGTGGTTACTAGATATCCCATGGCACTTAATGCAAAGAATCTTCAGTCCAATTATCTCATCATCCCCAGTCTAATTGGTTAGCTGACCTTCTTGCCTCTCCACTGCTGCTGGAGCATAGTGACTGCTCTGACTCCATAAGGGCACATTCACGGTATATTAAGTGCATCACCGTGAGATATTTCAAGATGCTTAGTGAAAGGCCGTAGACTTTATGTAGGCCAGTAATTACAGTCAAAGTTTTCTTTGAGATCCTTAACAGATGCGCTACCACTAGGACTTTGTCTGGGAGATTAAGATATTATAATGTTATAAGTAATGTGATTAGGATTTGTCCTCATTGTGCTGCTAGAAGATTTACTTTGCTTTTCCAGGCCCCGTCCTTAGCTTTTACTTTCAGTAGATGTGTTAACAGCCCCGCCGTTTCATTTGCAGAAAATCATTTCTCTCACTGTTGGCTCCCTTTGTGAGAATGTCTGTAAACTCCATGTGAGACACCAAAGGAGTAGCTGCAGCATAAAAGCAGAGTATATCAAAGACCTGTTCCCATGAAAGCCCTGTATTTTAGCGATTACACCTCAGCACCCAAAACATAGGCGCCGGCATCGGTGAGGCAGCACACCTTCAAAGAGAGCACCATCTGTGTTATTCTGCAGATGCTCAGTGTTAGAGGGCAGAGCTTCAAAAGCCTCTGCGCCGCAGCAATGTCATCTTTCCACAGCGTCAATCGTCTTTCATCACCACCCTCACACAACCATGCGAGAGCATCAGCGAACTGCCTTTGTGTCAGGTTTAAATAAAGCATGTATCATACACACATACGGTTCTTTGTATTCTGAATCCTTAAAGAACACAGTCTTCTATTGTGTGTGTGTGTGTTTGTGTGTGTGTGTGTGTGTGTGTGCGTGCGTGCGCGTGCGTGCACACATGTACACTTGTGCATGCAGTCTTCATCCTGACTGTTTGTCATGGTTCATGATCTCAGATTATGTCCTCTAAATATGAATGGCAGAAGTCAGATAATTATAAAGCATTATTGAGTGCTTTACGTTATTCTTCCAATATCGAACCCAATGAATACATATTTTATTAATGTCTTGTTTCTTTACTGTTCTTTTGAAGTTCTGCTGATATTCCTTGTAGTATGTACTTAACCTTGTGATAAAAAGGTCAAAATAACAATTTGTACAAAGAGTCTACACACTAGAGAGTATTAATCGAGAAGAAAAGGTATGGCACAGTGTCACTCGTGCCTGGAACACTACTGTAACACTCTAAGTGACATAAATCTGCAGTTCAAAAGCACCATTGAAATCTTACTGGATCTGAATAGCCATTAAGTGCTTTGTGGAGACTATAGCCACTCATATATTCATTAAGTCTCTGACCCTGAAAATAGAAAGGCATGAACCTCATTTGTGAACAGAAAAGTGTAACTCCCATTCACACACACTCATTGCAGGAGGTTGGAAGATTTAAAGGACCGAGGAGAGCAGCATGATGACAGACGGTCACTGCTGGAGCTCGTAGGGGGACTGTAAATATTTTTCATGTCTTGTCAACCTTGACCCTCCCCGGCGTGCAACTCGAAGATCGCTTTTCCTGTTGTGTGTAAATGAGCAATAGAGAGGGCCAGTGGCTGATTTACATGTGTGAGTGTGCAGTCTGCCCTAAAGCAGTGGTGTACACAGTTCGTTTTTTATTGTGGTTGAGACGGCCAGCCTGCTAGATTCTGTGAGCTGAGAGCTTGTAGCTTAGCTAACCATCAGTGTCATTGTGCAGATGAGCCACTACTGTGTGATGTACCTGAAACCCTCTTCCTTCTTCTACAAGGATTTACTCTCCTGGTTCCTCTTTTTTAGTTTAAAACAGACAAGGGTGTTGGTATAGGTAGATCCCAGACTATTTTTTATGTAATAAATAGAAGTATATACGCTGTTTAACGGTGTAATCCAGAGAATGGTTTTTCCTTATCACCTGATGGAAGTGATTTCAGCCTGTAGGAGGAGCTGTTTTTGTCAGTGTAAGGTTTGCTCGGAGACGGCACTCCAAGACGAACAAAGGCGCCTTTTGAGACTCCATCTCCCTGAGATTCCTGCTGTTGATAAGGTCTGCAAGAGCTCCTGTCGGAAACTCAGACTGTGAGGTGGGGGGGGGGGGACTCAGCATTCTGCCAACCATCGTGTGTGACTCCCGTGGTGCTGTGCCAAATCAAGCTGTCACTGTTGGTCACATAGTTAATTTTACTGTGCTTCTTGCTGGAATCAAATTTCCAGGTGCAGCTGCATTTCTCCTTTCTCAACCCCCCCCCCCCCCCCCCCCCCCCCCAAACAATTTTTACACCCTGTCATGACTATCCATGGAAAGGCACTGTGCATGCATAGTAATGTCTTTGACTTATGAAGCACTTCATCAAGTACCAAGTACTCCATCCGTTTGGCTTCCTTAGGATGCCGTAGTGTAGGGGCTCCTGTTAGGTGCTGAAACAGCAAGCCACCCACTTCATAATGATACACTGCTGGCAGGCTCTCCCAGACTTCCTTTACATTTGTTCCATTCTGCGAGCCACACACCCCGAAGCTCAAGGCTCACAGACCTCTGCATCTTTCCAGCCAACATCAACACCTCGGCTCCACCGCTGACTCCACGCCATGCAGAAACAAAGCTCTTCTCACTTTAAACGTGACTTGGAGGAAAAGACCCAGAGATCCTTGAATGTTATTTTCTATACAACCTTTTAAAGAGCAAAACTAGTACAAAACAAATACAGATGTTGAACCTCAGAAGGGAAACGCACAATGTTTTTTTTTTTTTTTTTTTTTTTTTACCTTTTGTTGTTTTTGGGTAAATGCCAGGGTATGGTTTTATTTTTACAAGACCACTATATCATTGAATGTAGAATGAGATATGCTATATGCTTGGGTTCCACGCCTTGGAATTCTGCAAGTGTATTACACAAGTATGCCTTTTCACTACAAAATATTTTTGGGGAGTGCTATTGCATGGAGTACACCATTAGAAAATTCAATTTCACATTTCACCTGTGAACTTCTGAACCACGTTAGTGCCGTATTGATTTCATGCTGCTCTTACAACATAGATCATATTTCCTGCCATGGTTTGGTTGTGCTGTGAATGGAAGTCCCCTTGACAGTTCTCCATTCATCAAGCAGAAACTGCCTCAGATCTCAGGACACCCCGTAATCGCAGGTCTGAACAGATGTGTGACTCAGGTGGCCCCGCCTCAGGCTCCATGGCAACAGCTGCCCCGGATACCCTGGGCAACGACTGCAAGCTTCTGCCAGACTTGCTTTTCTGAACCTCCTTGCCTCTTTGTCACTTCCTTTTGGTTCCCCTCTCTGAGCAGGAATGGTGAATTCCTTTGAAAAACCTTTCCATAATGTACCCTGTGGTTAATCCAAAAGGCACGTTCCTGTACTGACCACTCTGGCCAGTAACACATTTTGCCAAACCTCTCTCACTTCAGAGAGAGCCTTAATGCTCAGCATGTGAGGGTGATGTAGATCATTGTCCATCAGGCATGTTGTGTCTAGAAGTGACCGTGTTCTGTTAGGAAAGGCTAACTATCAGAACTATGTTCACCTGCTGAGAACTATCAGCAGGTGAACAGAGAAACAACATGCAGTGAATCAGACATCAGTCGGAGACTGGGTAATCATCGAGGCAGAGCAGACACAGCTCGTTGGTCACAGGGAGTTCTGCCTCAAGTTTACCGCTTTCACATGTCTGATGGCGGGTTTGAAAGAGGCTGGAATTCGGAGGCCAGCTCCACCGTAAATCCCCACAGCAGACCGAGGGGGTGCCGGGCTTTGTGGTTTTCTCGGCCGTAAACTAGCAGCACGCCCTGCCCCTGTGGTGCAGTAACCTTAGCCATGTGGCGGGCCGCGTGCGGTCATCCCCCTGGCTTCGGCCAGCGTTCCTTGGCGCTTCGCCTCACGGGATAATATTTCCCGGCGTGGTGAGGCGCCGTGCTACGTGGGTTGGTGTACATTATGCTCAGCGAAGCGGAAGGCTGCTTGTGAGGAGCTGTGTTTTGGTTGAGCATGTGCTGTGGAGTGATGTCTGTGTGCATGTGTGGAGATGGAAGGGGACCGTGTCACAGTGGGGGCATGGAGTGCATGGGCACCTCGCTCTGTTTGACAATACGGTCCCCGGGCTTGTGCACCGCCGGTTCCAGCCACCCTTTGCTTTAGATTGGGTGCACCTCTTCCAGCAAAATTATTTTTATCAGACAGTATGGGGAGGAACTGTATATTAACTATATACTATAGATAGCGTATACTATGCATCCACTAAAATGTTGCAAATGTTATTGAATCCTTTTTTCGTATTCCTACTCCTGTAGGAGATCTTATAAGTTAAAGCTCGGATTCAAAGCTCACTGTGCAAATTGAGTCTGGAGATGAGAAATGGACCCCACACAGGAGCCCACCATCATATGATTTTTAACAATATGGTGCCTGTAGGACTTCACTGCGGGGTGAATCTTCTCTGCAGGTCCCATTATGGCTTTGAGTGTTTTTGGCTAATGCTCTCCTTATTTCCTCCAGGAACATGTTTTAGTACTCAGGTACTGAAATGTACAGATTTCACTGAAGTCATGATTCATGATGAAAAACATGGAAAACATGAAACCTGTGACAACTCGTGTTCTCCGACATGGCCAATGAGAAAAAAATGCATATTGATTCTGTCTCTACTGTATCTATGAAACGGAAAGAAAGAATGTGAATGAACTGCACAGACCCATTCAATCAAGGGCAAAAAGATCAGTGTAAGTGGCTGTAGTGTCCTGTGAATGCCAGTCATTCTGGGTTACAGTCTGTAGTCACAGCGCCTGTTTGTGAGGCTATGGAAGTATCCTGCTCTGATACACAACGCATTCCTAAGGAGATTTTCACTGGAGCTGTGTGCATGAATTGAGCTGAAATGCTGGATGAATTAGTGAAATGCAAGGCTGCAACCTGATAGTCCAGTGCTTCAGTCTGTCTGATAATAGAATGATTTTATTCCCAGGCAGGTCTCATCTGCCCAAGAATGGGGCGGATACTGCTTTATATCCTAGCAGTCTGAGCATGCCCATTGCCTCAGTCTCAGAGAGAAATATTCAGGAAATTGCAGTAAACATTTCCATACACCCATGGCCTATTGGTACGTATGTATTGTTATTTCAGAAAGCATATATTACTGTATACGCAGAAAACGGTCAGAATGATTTGATTCTGTATTGCAGCACAGATGACCTGCTACACAGTGGTTGGGATTCCCAGGCTATTGCTGCTGTTCATCTGAAGTGATATGCAGTTTAGCGATACTGTACTAAGTGGACTCTGTGGTAGGAGTGGTCTCTCCACACAGTCATGTGAGGGGAACAGCGTGTCGGGTGGAGCCACAGGACTGGGCTTATCTGGGCAGCAGCCAAAAGAACAGCTAGCGTCTCAGATACAGAATGAGCTCTGAATAGTGTATTAAATGATTACCTCTGAAATTTGAACGCACTTTGTGAAAGACTGGAATTACCCTCTCTGACCCCTGCACAAATTGCATGCTCTTAGTTAATCTGAAAAGCACTGTAGCTGTTTATGTTGCAGATGCCAAAGTATATAACCGAGGATTATTGGATTTTGTTATTAGACAAAACAGTACATATGTCATCAACACTTGAAACTAATAATTATATACAAGTTTAGCAGCACTGACAAAGAATGGTTGCTTTTAAAGTGTGCACACTCCCTCTACTGGCCAGAGGCAGACATGCATTATAGGCATTGGTCATGTTACTTATTTTTACTGTCATCTTATCCATGTGGCTATTTACCACTGAAACATTACAGTAGAAAAAAAGCCTTAATGGGCTTGGTTATTGTATGTTATGTATTATATATAAATATGGCTTTGTGAGTACCTAAACAGTGTGTGTGTGCCGAAATGTCCAGTTCAGTGGGTAAAAGAGGGAAATGCACACAAATGGACATACACACATACACACATACACACACACACACAGCACACAAGGGCTCAATTATCATGACAGCCCAGTGTGATGTTCTGACATCATGACCTGCTTTGTTTTGCAGGACTACCTAGCCCACATCATCGACACAAGCGATCTACCCATCAAGCCTGAACAGGTGTGTGCCCTGTTCGGAAACATTGAGGACATCTATGAGTTTAACAGGTAGGTGGATATCTCAGAAGACCATCTCGTCCAGGGTGACTTATACCTTACTATATACTATTTTTAATAACATGTTCTGTCCATGCAGCTGGCTGTGTACTAAAATACAGTAAACCATCTGGCTTCAACCTTACCTTCTTAACCACCACATGACACATGACACAGCAAAGTCCCCATCGTTTTTCTCTTTTGTCTTGTATAAACCCACTTAAAATCAGTAAGTCTAGAGACATGTTTCATGAGAAATGTTGAGATATAGTTTCCCCCACATCCCTTAATCCATAACCACAATGCAAATCAAAGCATGGATCCAAACCCTTGTATAATTGGAAAGACGGATTGACCTTATAAGAGGGCTTACTGGATTAGGGCTTATCGGCCATTATTATTGATTCTAGTGTAGTTATTTTTAGTTCAATATTTTTTAATGAGGTTTATTACATCGATGGCAGGCTGGAATTCCAGGACAGGGTGAGCCGTGTTTGGACCCATGAATGATGATTTGGAAGGTCGGCAAAGAAGAGGAGCCAAAAGCCAAGAGTCAGGCTAGACCAGCTGCAAAGCGCACTAATGACATTGCAGCATTGGTCCAAGAATGAGATTATGCCAATTTATTGGGATCACAAATAACATTGTGTGCTTTGTTCACTAAAATGTCAGAATAAAGCCTGGCTCTTTCCACGCTATTATTTTGTTACGACTCCAGGAGAGAAGATTTAAAGAAAATCGATGTTTAAACAGCCCTGTCTGTGACAACAGACGCTGACTCTCAGATCCCAGGCCAAAGCGCTGAAGGACGTGTCCCGTTCCTGCCCTGGGACCGTGGGGAAGCTTGCCTTTGAAATACAAATGCTGTGGTCGTGCTGCCTGGCCCCATGTTCCCACTGGTTATCGGAACATAATGTAGACGAAACAATGTAGAGAGCGCCTCTGTTTGCTTTGATGGCATAGCATCCTCTCCAGCCTCTGTCAGGGCCTGATCCTAAAGAGTGATCTTGTCCTTAGTTGCACAGACCACCGTTGTCATGTAGGGCTTCCATGGTGGAGGATGTCCGAACTCCTCTGCAATGGAGTTCTGAATAACATAAAGAGAATGGATAAATGTCCTTGTTGGAGCAACTGAGGGTTGTCTGCCTGTGTGTCTGTGTGCATATCCCTGTGTAGTGGATATTCTCTCCTACCAGAAGGCAAGTTTTACTAGATGGCCTCTAATGAACCGCAGCATTCAGAGGAAGCCTTAAAACACATTTTAAATGAAGACAGGGAGGGAATTGCCCAGGGATATATGCCAATGTTTCACACATCTCTTAAGCACTGTGACTGAATATTGCCAATTAGGTAGAGATGCCCCAAGGGATTCAAACTGCTGATGCACAATTCCATCTGGAGCCTTTCACAGTAAGAATTTTAATAGAGGAGAACTCATATTTGCAAAAAAAAGTGTGAATTTATGATATAGGGCATTTTTGCCTCTCTATCCCAAAGGGTTTGCAACAAGAGCAGTTTCAAACAGTCAGCAAGAAATAAAACAGCATAAATAATCAGTTACCTGGTTCTTATTGTAATAACTTTTGCACTTGGTTGCTACTCATTTCAATTTGTTGTTGTTTTTCGCCTAGGACCACTCCAGTTGTAATCATTTTGGAACAGAAAATTGATGTAATACACTCACTGTTTCACACTTTTTTGGCTTATTCTATTATTTTCCTGTTGGATATGCCTACTCACAGCAGTGTGGAAACCTCCTAAATTAATTTTTCTGCCTTTGGGAGTAAAGCACAAGTATGTTGATTTTCTTTCCCATGGTAATCACCAGGGATATTGTAAAATCTGTGGTCCTAGTGCTTCACAGGGCAGGAAGATTGAGTGGGATTCTCTACAGGTCATTTGTTAGATGGACTTGGATTGGTTATTCACTTAGTGAATCTGAATGACTTTGTCATTATCTTAGATGGATTCATCCCATGTGATTGCTTTTCCTGACTTAGAGAAAATATCCATGTTGAGTGAAACCTGCAGCTGGTCACTTCAGTGATGATGCATGAGGAGGAACATGTGAGGTAGTTTGTGTATCCTGGACTCTTGCCGGTTCTTTAAATCAGGCACTCTGTCACTCAGACCTTTCTTGCATGCTATTGGATGGCAAAATCACATCGCTGAACATCTAATACACGATGTCTGTGGCCAGTTTCAGCAACTTTTGGTAAATTCAGTTCTGATCCAACCATTTTATCTTTTCTCTGCTTTTCCTTTTCAAAGAATGTTCTTGCCGAAGGCAAAACACATATATCTCTAAATCAGAATAAAGTGTGTGGAAATGGATAAGTCAGAACAGAATGCATCATCAAGCCTAAATTTTAATACAATTATAGAATGGTTTATTGTGCACTTTTAGGTTTAGTGGAACTTTGAGTGCAGTTTTATTTTGGGATTGCTGTATTCTGTCAAGAAACACTTACTTTTGCCAAGTCGGGTGTTGTGGATTAAATTTGTCTTCAGCAAGCTTTTTTGGATTTCAATCACACACACACACACACACACACACACACACACACACACACACACACACACAAACACACAAATTTTGTTATTGAAAATGCATATGTATCCTAATTTGCTCTTACCCCAATACAGAACATAGAACATAGAACCCATATTGTTCTTCAGCTTTTTCACATCTTCTGTGTTGCATCAGCTTTGTGTGCCTCCTACCCCTGGCTCTCCACACAATGCTGTCTCTGATCTCCTCATTAAGTCTGTTCCTTTATTTGATTTCTATGAAGGCCCATACAAAAGGATTAGTGATATTAGCCAAGCGTGTTCTAAGAATCTTAATTCACCGTATTTGTTTGTTCCTACACCAGCCCCAGCCCCAGCCCCATGTGAGCTGTGACCTCAGAGTCAGGAATGTTTAGTTTTCCGTGTCATTTCAGCAAATTTACACCTTTGTGTTGTTGTCACCCTTAATAATGTAGTGGATCAAGAGCCGCAGTGTTTGTTGCACTTGAGGTCTGAGATGGTAAGTAAAATGAATGGTTTGGTTCTGGTTGAGTTTGTGCATGTTGAGGTTGAAAGGTCCCTTTGCAGTCGGTTCGTTTGCAGTACTTCTCGTGTGGTTTATTTGCCCCTTTGCCTGCGATTTGTCAGGGGCGATATTGTGCTCTCCATGCATCCTCACTTTGGGGTTACCCCTTTGGATCGTGAGAGCAAAGGTGGGCCTTTGCGCAGAGCCAAATAATCACCAGAGACAAAATATAAAAATAGTGGGAGCAACCACTATCTCCTAAGAGGCTGGTAGCTGATTTTTGCTGTGGGTGAACTCAGGTCATTGTATCGTTGTTTGTCTTCTGCCATCAGTCATTGTGCCACAGGCATCCAGGGCTGTGCACTGCTCTGACGGTGACCCTCTGTTTGCTGTTACAGTGAGCTTCTGCAGTCACTGGACATGTGCGAGAACGACCCTGTGGCCATTGCCAGGTGTTTTGTGGACAAGGTGGGTAAAATTCGCTAACAATAATGAATTGCAGTCTTAATACAGTATGTGTTATGATTTGTTCAGCAAGTTGTTCAAACAATGTAGATGTGTTTGTTTACATATACAGCCAGCCTTTTGAGAAATATTGATCGATGCCTTTCTTTTCTGTTTGTAGAGCGAGTATTTTGAGATCTACACTCAGTACTGCACAAACTACCCCAAGTAAGTGAAAAGATCAGAAACTGCATTTCATCCAAGTCCAGGCATATACAGAGTGAAGGAAGGGAGCGGGGGGATGGGGTCATGTGATGCAGGTGAGGGCCATCACCTGACCAGGGAAACTCAGTGAAATCTCTGCTTGGGTAAACACCAATCCACCCCATGCATGTAGAGGCTCTCCAAGGCCCACCGAAGCCTGCAGAAATTACACGCAGCACTGAACCTCTGAACGCTGTGACACTCCGGGGGACTGTCCTGATTGTAATTAGATTTTTCATTACTTTGATTTACTTGTTGCTGGAGTGTGAAAGCAATTTCTGCTGCATCACATACTGACTCTCCCTGTTTGGGAAAACCTGACCAGGATTTCAGAGGCATGGCTCCCATGTTGGTTTCAAATGTAAACTTCTTTTCCGTATTTGAAACACACCAGTTACACTGGAAGTGGGTACTGTTATGAACTGATAAAGTTCACATGATAAAGCATCTGACTGAAGTTATCACTGGTACTGCCACCTACTGGTGAAAAATATACACTTGTATCTATTGTCAATTAGTCAAAAGGGTAATGTATATAATATAACTGGACACCACCTTAGTGTTCATTTTGTCTTTATATAACTGAAGATAACTGCAAATGATGTACACCTAACAAATCAAATTAGTTCAGAGAAGGAAGAGCTTTGAGTGTAATATATGGGGCTGAGTGACTGTGTGACAGCTGAAAGCACTGAAATGAATCACTCTGAAATGTCAGAGACTCACAGTGCTCCCTGAGTGTCTATCCTTCACCATTTGATAGTGTTTTTATGATTAAAAATTACATCCACGCTCTAGCTCCTGTCTCTGAATGAGTCAGTGACTGACCTGTGTGTCATTCTCGGCTGAGTTCTGAGACAAACAACAGGCATGCATTCGGCACACCATCTTATTCCACACCTACACAGTCTCTGGGAGTGGAGCTATAACTAGGCAGGTGATTTGGGTTCAGGTCAACAGAAGAACCACAGGGAGGGAGAACCAGGTGTGTGTATGTGTGTGTGTGTGTGTGTGTATTTCCCTTTATGGTTTGTTTTGATAAGGGGGATTGTATTTTGATAAAGGGTTTGTTCAGTTGTATTTTTTTCTCCACATTTAATTCAGTGAACTTTTGAACTATATCCTGCCCAGCTAGACTGTGAGCTGGAGGATTCAGTGTGGATTTCAGCAGCACAGTATCTCTTTTCAAACTGCCTGAGGCGATTGGTGAGAAAATGTGCAACTAAAAGTGCCTTCTCAATGCCTGAAAATAGGCAAGTGCCAGTCATGATTCGTCATATTTCAATATGAAATGCAATTCACTTAAAATTGGCCAGTGGAAGAGTGCAGAGAAATGTGGATTGGTTTAGAGTTGAGCGACTGCATGGAGAGGAGAAAATAGTAATGAAGAAATAATCAGAGTGATGGATAGATAGACAGTTGGAAAAGTCTGTAGATGCGTGATTGATGTGCATTGGACTTGTTCCCCAGGGTGCTGGGGTGATTGATGGTGCTCTGGTGTCCTCTATCCCTGCAGCTCGGTTGCCGCTCTGACAGACTGCATGAGGAGCAAGGCTCTGGCCAAGTTCTTCCGGGATCGACAGGCCTCCCTGAAACGCTCGCTCCCGCTGGGCTCCTATCTGCTCAAACCTGTCCAGAGGATCCTCAAGTACCACCTGCTGCTCCAGGTAGACTGTCCTCTCTCAGCCTTTTTTTCCTGTGTCATTTTCCCTCGTCTAGCGATGGAGGATGGGTTGGACTTGGGTGTCTGACTTCTGCTATCCACTGATGACGCTGTGGCTGCTGCTTGACTAACATTGTCTATGGGATTATTTAGGAACATAAATTAGAAGTGCTTAAAAGCAATGCTAACTGTGTCCTGAGTTAATTACTACAGACTTATTTTTATAACGATAACGAGTGTTATTTTGACTTGACGAGGTCGAGACAGTTGCATTTTTAGTTTGGCAAATCCCATCAGCATCAGAGGTGCAGCAGCCGCTTTGCCAAAGCAGTCAAACACGCTGCACTGCTTCAGATTTATAGAATGTCGTATTTGTAAGTCATTCATGGGGTTGCTAGTGTTACCCCCTTTACACGCAACTACCTTTTTACATATATAGCATTTAGCTGCATTTTCATTAAATTTAGTAAAGAGAGCCCACACTTTTGAATGTTTTGCCCTGTCAGCCATGACTGGAGAGCACAGAATGACGCTCGGCACTCGAAATGGTTAAGGTTAGGGTTAGGGTTAGCCAATCAGAGGCATGCGAACGCTTTTGTCACACGGAGCAGAGCACCCCTCCTGTCCCTCTAGCTGATCCAATCTAGCACCAACCATTTGAAAATGCCAGCTATGTTAGAATGAATTAACGTTACATAAATACCGATAGCGGCACCGTTTGTCCAGGAGATTATCGATATTTCAGTACTGACCAGTCAGGAACCAATACCAATTTAGTTCCGGTTCTCAATACCCATCCCTACTCTTACAGCTTCTCCCAGTGTCTCCCAGTTGCAGACTCATCCCGGCTTACCATGCCACTTGCAGCTAAGCCCTCTCCCACCTTTAACCAGCCTGGCCCAGTCTCTCCCAGTCTCTTCTAGCTTTAGTCAGTGTCCTGTATTACTAGCACTGAGAAATGGTCTTCATGCCCTGATCCTCTGCACCTGCAGGAGATTGCCAAGCACTTCGACCCCCAGGAAGAGGGCTATGAAGTGGTGGAGGAGGCCATTGACACCATGACAGGCGTGGCTTGGTACATCAACGACATGAAGAGGAAGCACGAGCATGCTGTTCGTCTGCAGGTCAGGAGCCTCCCCATCCATACAGGCAGGAACAGGCCCATATTCATTCACATGCTTTGTCCTGACACACACGCACACATTCTGTCTCTGATACACACACAAACACATATATACACACATATGCGTGCGCACACACACACACACACACACGCAGACAGGCACACACACATATATATACCCATGAATGCACACACAGACACTTTTGAACATAGACCTCAAGCCCTGTTCCTGTGTCACTGTTCCACTGTCAATACACAACAATTGTGGTTAGGATACAGGTTAAGGTGATCTCAGACTGAGAACAGAGAGTATCCAGAACATTCTAACTTGGACACACACACACCCTCCATGTGTGGCACTGTTCAGTACATAGATCTGAATACTGGCTCTCTGTCCTTCCTGCTCATTGACTCTTCCACTTCCTGTCATCCCTGTTCTCTTCCCACTAATGCGTAATCTTATCATATACAGAAAATTTGTGTTTGCTACTCTATGAACACTGAGTAGCACAGGCAGATACAGCTACTAAACCTGTATGGGGTTGTTTATTGAACAGAAAGCCTCATTCACTCTTTCTTAATAAATTTGTCTCATTTTTTTAACCTTGAAATCTGCATTATATAAAGGCAGAATATGTCATGAACTAGAAATGGATGCATAGAGAAACAAGGCTAGTTACACCTAGCTGTACTGCTGCTAAAACTACTTAAAGTGCATTTAAGGATAAATGGTGATTGTAGAAATGTAGATGTGGTTGTGTCCTGACAGCCTTGCAAGCTGCTGGCACTAATGAAACTCAGACACTTCATGTCATTCCTGTATTCAGGAAACTTGATATTTTCCCAAATTAGGCATAAACTAGCTTTTTTTCATTTTCTGTAATTAGACTGTCAAGGCCTCTTGCCGGTGACAAAGTGTTGCAAAGGAGTGGTTAGTGTGATCTCAGTTCTCAGAGGTGTGTGAAGATGCAAAAGCCTCACAGGAAGTACTGTGATCTTGCAGTTGTATGAACAAACGTCTGATAAGGCAGTGGGAGAGTGAGTGAGTGGTCTTCACTAGCTGTTTGCAGTGCAAACACATTTTACTAGTATGCATGCCTTCTTATGTAGGAGGTCCAATCACTACTCATTAACTGGAAAGGACCTGACCTCACCACCTATGGGGAGCTGGTCTTGGAGGGCACCTTCCGTGTCCACCGTGCCAAGAATGAGAGAACGCTCTTCCTCTTCGACAAGATGCTCCTCATCACAAAGAAGAGAGGGGAGCACTATGTCTATAAGACACACATCTCGGTAAGGACACTGCGCAGTCCACAATGCAGTACCAGCCGCATGTTTCAGTGAATTCCGCTCCTTGTAACATTGGCTAATCCCTGTGATCTCAGTGCTCCACCCTGATGCTGATTGAGAGCACCAAGGACTCCCTGTGCTTCAGCGTTACCCACTTTAAGCACCCAAAGCAGCCTCATACAGTACAGGTGAGTGGACACATGCTACAGGTCATAAAGTCCATTTTTCCCTTAGTGATACAGTGTCCTTGCATTATTATTTTTCCCACAATTGATTTACTCTCATGTAACTCCCTGTTGTATCCATATCTACATTTACCCATAAAAATACATTAATGTCGTTGACTCTTATGTCATCTTGAAGGTGTTGCATCATTTTGGTTGATTCAGACTACTATAAGATAGGAATGCCTCTGCTCATATAGGGTGTTTTAAATATGTGCAGACCAGAACTCCTTACTCTTAAATATCCCCTCTTATTATGAGTTTCTTATTATGAGTTTGCCAGGTGCTACTGCACCCTGGAACAGGTGTAATGATGTGTTAGAAGAACCAGAACGCAGATACACTGTTTCCCTTCTTTATTCCCACAGGCTAAGACTGTTGAGGAGAAAAGACTGTGGGCCCATCACATTAAACGGCTCATTTTAGAAAACCACCATGCCATCATTCCACAGAAGGTACACACTTGGCCTGCTTTTCTGCAATGGTTTCCGCACATTCAGTTTACTGTTCATGCCGTATATGCACGCAAAGAATGAAACAAGCAGTCTCAAGAGTCTTATTTCCTTCTGTCAGGCAAAAGAGGCCATTCTGGAAATGGACTCCATATGTGAGTATCAAAGTCAACCTGTTCGCTGCTAATAGATTGGATTTTGGTTACCTATTAACAGACATAGGGTAACAGCAGTTTATCACTGCTAATGTTTTGTACTGAGAGTAAGAGTACTGGTGACATAAGAAACAGGCAGGAGTTGCATGGTGGCTGCTGCAGGATACGTGTGAAGGCGTGCTTGGACGTGCAAGATATAAGATACAAGACTGTTTCTTCTCCAGAAACTTCATACTACTTTCAGCACCCTGATCGATGCTGTTTCCCTCTTCCCAGACCCATCAAAGTACCGGTACAGCCCAGAGAGGCTGAAGAAGGCGGTGTCCTGCCAATCAGATGATTTCCCAGGAGGAGGGCGGCAAGGAAGGAGGCAGTCAGGTGAGCAACTGTTTGTTCTCTCAAAGCTCTTCTTCTCCTTTGGGCTTTCAGCTTCTATTCTCAAACTTCTCTTCATTAAATATCCCGTTCTGGTCAACAACACAGCCCTCCGTCATCTGGCTTGAGTTTCCAATACTCTGCTAGCAGTCCATTTTTGACTGATTTCATTGCCTCATGCTTCAAAATTATCTGGAAAGCAGCCATTCTCAGAGCAAAGGCTGCCTCTCCTTCAACTATTTCATATAACAGTATTAAAAACATAAAAAGTTGTAAAGTGTTGTCTAATGTATATTGTCCTCTAAATGTATGAACACACAGAACTGAGAGAAATGGTGGAAGCTTTCAGTGAAATAAATGCATTATGAGGCATAAGATTTTTTTGTGACTGAGGTATAATTAGATTACCTCATAAAATTGCTTCAGTTACTGTGCAAGCAGAATATAATAAAATAGAAATACTATTGCAACAGGGGATATTGGGTTGCTGCTTGCAACAAACATATAAACAAGTAACAAATGGACAAATGCTATTTATATACAATAAAAAGCACCGTTAATTAAAAAATGTAATAGGTGAATTGTCTTTCTACTTTTACGACAGCATATAAAATCCACAACATTCATACACACATTAATCTTGCTTTTAAAAAATTTGAGAGCTGCTAGCACAAATAGGTGCCTGAACCATTCAGCTGAGTCTTTGGACATTATAAATGCAATGTATTAAATTTCTGCTGGTGCCACATTATTGTTGTGTGAAGTAGGTCTGCACTCAGTATAAATGCTGTTTGTGAATAATTTACCTCTGGACAGTTACTCCCAAAGGATCGGAGGCCTATGCTGATAATGGAACCAGCTTGCTTAATTAATTTGTTTATCCTGTTTGTGTCAAAATGAGGATGAAATTTGAATGTCAACAGTAAAAACATCAGTAAAAGTGTTTCCTTTTGTGTTTCCCTCACAAATACACTGACAACCGATTTCTGTCATTTCTTCCTCTCAGAACCAGCCAAGCAGATCATAAAGAGCACCAAAGGTAAGCGAGTAAGAACACACCCCATTTGTTTACTCATAATGACCAATGACGCCTCCAACTGAAATGCATTTCCAAGATGGACAGGCTACAGTAATTGAAAACAGAGATTCAATTTAAGCACTCCTTATAGGAGCTGGCTTCAATTTGCATGCTGTATGCTGAAGAGAAGTTTTTTTTTTCTTTTTCTTTTTTCCAAAGACCCACTCAGTGGATGTGTAGGGGAAACAGGGTGTGGTGATTATAGACACATCACAGACTAACTCAGTTGTGGAATATTGGTGGCTCCGGTCATCACTGTTAATTATGAGGCAGCATTTTTTTTTTTTTTTATGTTGAGGCGTGTCCACACTTCACATGTTAACAAGAACACAGTGGGTTGTAGCTGTGTTCAGTCTGTATGGGGTAGGTGACTGCAGACAGGCCTGCTGCTGGCCAGTTTGCACAGACCTGTGCCCAGTGAGCAGTATGCCCCAGCATACAGGACCATCATGCTCCACCCACTGTCAGCCTGGCTTCAAAGGCAGCTTTGGTAGTAGACAGCTCCCGCACCGTAGTCCTCTTGAGGAGATCAAAGGCCAGGCTCTCTCCTCCTCTGCCCACGCAAATAATGATGTTAATAACGTGTTGCATTATTGAAAGTCTCTGTGATGCTTTTGCTCTTTTCGGTTGTCATATTCGTTTTTGGCCTCAGATCAGTAGCTTTCCTCTTTTGTGAATTCTAATTTGCCAGCAATGAAAGGGAAAGCGAAGCAGTTTTTGTGTAAGCCATTCTTTTTTACACCTCCCACTGCATGCAATTTGGACGCAAGTTTAATGAAGATGTCATTTTCGTTTATGTTCTTCTGGTGTTTTTAGTAAGGGAGGGGGGAGGACTTGTCCAAGCGAATTGTCTTGAAGCTGATTGAGATTCTGAAAGAACAGTGTGTTATTCACATTTTTTAATGATACAAATACAGGGAGGTTTTTCAATCTTCAGAAGATTACATTAATGTCTTAAGGATTTGGTTTTCAGTGACTGGTACATGAAGGGCTTGAAGAAATTGCAAATGTGTAAATGTCTAAATATGTGTCTAGGTGGGAAAAAAGCATTTTAAATGGGAAGTTTACAGTAAGATTAGTTTATATATCTCAGAACAGCTCATTCCATAGAACAGATTGAAAGAGCAGCAAAGTTAATTAGTAAGAAGGAGATACCATCTGTATGTCATACATTTTACATAATCTGGTGTAGTGCCCATGTGTTTATTGCTATTTACATGTACTGATTCTCATTTGATGTTTCCCTCTTCTATTTTTCCTTTCCCCCATTATCTACATGCATCCTGCAGCTATTCTCAAGGTAAGCCCTGATTTATTAGCCTGAACATTTCCAGTACATGATTTTGACAAAGTCTGTATTTACCCTGCTGTGCTGGCTCAGGATTCAAGGTTCAGCACGTCAGCTTAATTATGATCATGATTTCCAGTGTGCTTCAGAAAGATAACCTCCACGTGGGTAAAGGGAGTGAAAGTCTGTTTCGCACGGTGGAAACAGCCGAACCCAAATGAAAGAAAATGCAGACCTCAGACTAATTTAAATGCGCGGGCCCAAGTGGGTCACGAAAGGTGAAGGTTTTGTTGTGCTGGATGAAATGGAACGGCATGTCATTTTCTCTGTGGTTGTCAGACGGTTAAAGTCCTTCTTGCAGCACCTTTTGGAGTCTTGAATATCCACACATCACCTTGCATGGGCCACATCTGTACACAGCCATGATCACCATGCTCTCACCCTGTTCTCCAACCAGGTCTTCATTGCGCTCCTCACCGCACTTCCATCAGTTCTGTTGTGTTCTCTCTTTATCGGTTACAGTGAGAGGCCAGGTGTGATTCAAAATTTCACTATCTAGTCTATTTACTTAGCCCCCACATATCCCTCATTAGTTTGCATTAAGCAACTCGTGATGTGAAAAGTTACCACATGGTAAAGATACCTTCATCTCTCATTGTTCAGAGATTCAGCCAAGATGGCATGTGTAATTTTATGCTTGATCCCAGGCGTTTGCTTCCCTGAGCTGGCATTGTAAGGGACTGCGGACCCATCACTCTCAGCTATGAGTGATTCATTTCCTCATGCAGATTTTCTGAAGAGACACTGAACGGTGCAGAGCAAAAGTAAAGAAGTCTGGTAGTCCCATAAAAGGAAAAGAAGCCTTTGGTTTGAACAGATTAATGGAATAACAGATTCACACAGCCTAGCAGAAAAGCCATAAATATAAACAACACATCTGTACTTGCAATTTGCGTCTTGGAATTCTTGGATTTTCCACTTTCAATGTAAACAGAACCAATTTGTCACCTTTCCATTACTCTTGGGTACAGTACCAGAAGTCTGATCACAATGTGAAAGCACTCTCAAATTCACCTGAGAATGTCTAAATTTAACTCATTTTATTCAACAATGCACTGGGTTAAATATAATTTATCTGCCATACAATTAAAAATGTCAACACAATGCTCACTGTATGAGCATTAGCAATTTGAATATGGGATGGAATCACGAAAGCTGCAAAGAAATGGCATCTCTCTTGAAAGTAAATGCAGCTGCAGTCAAATTGTGTCTATGAGAAGGCCTCTTGATAACGACACAAAATCTCTGACTTCACACTACAGCACGCAGACAGTGAAGGAGCCCTGCAGTCCCACAGGCGCTCTCTGCAGGCCGGAGCTAGTGTCAGCACCCTGGGCTCAAGCCTAGGAGAGCCTGAGGCTGAGAGGCCTAGTGTGGAGGACGATGACGAAGAGCTGGGCCACAGAAAGGACTCGCTGGAACAGCTGAGTCCTAGTGACAGTGAGGAGCCTAGGCCAGGGACGCCGCCCTGTGAGGGTGGGGTGGAGCAAGAGGAGGAGGAGGAGGGAGAGAGTGACAAGGACGATATTCTGATGGGGGACGACCAGGTAGCCGACTTTGCCAGCTCAATGCTGGCCGCCATCTCCTGCTGGCACTATAGGGCCAGGGCTTTGCTTTTCGCTCGGTTCACAACGGTGAGGCCCTCTGCCACCAACGGGTTTCCTATTTTAAACCCCCCCCCCCCACCTCCCCTCTCCCTCCAGTCCATTGCCTGGTCATTCATCACCCTTCGCTTGAGCTCTCACACCACAGTATAATCCATTATTGCAACAAACTGAGTCCACGAACACTAACTAATGCTTGCGAATGAAAGCATCTCGATAATACATGGACCACATCGTTCACTGGCTCCCACGTTTAACCACTGCATGGACTAAACCCACCAGGAATGATGACCACTAACAAGAGTTATTGTTGAAGTATATGCTCCAGCTCAAAGTAAGGGTGACTACCCAGTCCCTGATGGAATAAATTGCAATTATGAATGTATTAGTCCTAAGGAGGTTTATTAAAGGCGCAGATCATATTGATGTATGTGCATGAATGCCATACAACAATGTGATACCTAGTGTCACCATTAGCCTCAGGATGATGCAGTGTTTTCAGATGAAGGTGTGGCTAAATTCTGTATGTTCTGGAATTAATTTTCACCAAGATGAAGCATTTCACAACCACTGAAAGAAACATAGCTACTGTAATTGCTCAAAGCAGGTGAAACAGTCCAGTGAAACAGGGCTTTGGCCTTTTTCACAACTGTGTATTGCAGTGCCTCACATTCTCAGGAAGGGGTGGTCACCCTGTATGTTTAATTTAACTTGTTTGATGCATGGCCTGCATGAATGTTCAGATTTGACACCCCTGTCTCTAATTGTCACAGTTTTGTGGTTTGGAGTAGCTTGTGTGGATTTTTTTTCTCAGGAGAATGAAATCAAATAAAAACAAGTTACCTTATTTTTCCATTGTTGATGTTACACTAATATCTTTTTGACTTGAAAAAAACACAATATTAAATACCAGATTATGTTTAGAACAGTTTTCCAAACTGATGTTTTTGATATTAGAAAAGGTATTCTTAGAGAAATCATTTGTAATAATAATGCTGCTTTACTCACACAAAGAGAGGGTAAAAAGAAAGCATTGTGTTCACAGAACAGAACAGTACATTACCATGCCTTTGAGCACTAATAATCTGCAATCAGATCTGGTGTGCATTAAGAGGATTTTTTTAATGAAGTCACACAACCTGCAGCAACCCAAATGGCTCATTTGAAAAAGTCAAGAAGAAGCCCAAAGTCCCTGGGACCCTGATTGATACAATGTGTTACAGCCAGCCACTGATACAATTATAGTAGGTCTTGCCTTAACCTAGCCGGTGTAATGGTCCCCTAAAATCAGTCCACTGCTTTCTCAAACCAGTGCATTTTCTCTTTTTTCTGTTTATACAATGTCAATCATTGGACACTGTCAGTGGAATTAACTGGAGCCATTGCAATGTTAGGAGATAAACTAAAATATTCCCTTCTCTAAAGGGCAGTTATAATAAACAAAACAAGAAATACTTATTGAACTTTTGCGGTGTAAGTAGTACCTATTCCTGAAATGCATACCATTGTTTTTAAGCATCTTTAGACGATGTATCCAGCCACCACTAGTATGCATGCAATTGCTAGCAATTGTACTACCAGAATCAGAACTGTCGGAACACAAGTGTAATTATTGTATCTCCGAGAATATGTGGGTTCTTATCATCCTCAAACAGCACAGACCAACAGGTGCCATAACATTGTGGATTTTCTGTATCCTTCAATCCTTTCATACATTTTATTACTACCCTAAGGATGAAGATGGGTGTGACGTCACTGAAGAGAATGGTCTAAAGAGTGAGAGCAGCCAGTCACCAGGTCAGAATGAGATTTATGAGACCGAGAATGGCAGTTCTGCAGCTGAACAGGTAAAGTCATACTTGGAAGATTATATCAATAGTGTTGCATAGATTCTGTGCATAATGTGTTCATCTGTCCAATGAGACATTTGGGCTAAGCATAAAAATGCAGAACAGTTTCACGTATGCAGCCAGAACTTAAGGCTGTGATTCGACCAATCTGCTTTTCTCACTCCGCAGTGTTCTTACTTACGCTGACTTTAAGTAGATATTCTGGCCAAGCTCGATCACAGAAAAAAATGTTAGTTCATGTAAGTGCTGTCTGGGTCTGTTTGCAAATATCCACTGTAAAGCTCAGCAGAGCATTTGTAAAACACAGGCTCATTCAATACATCTGCCAGTCGTCCCAATGGGAATGTTGTCATTCAGGTAGCGTACTGTCAAGCTGGGATTTGTCTCTGTTATCACAGTGAAAATGGCCTCCTCCTGTGTAGTTGCTGTCATTACTGACTTCAGTGAAGCAAACTCTCTGATAGGAGAGGTTTCTTCTGGCCTCCACAATATACACCTGTTCTAAAAACAAGCATCCTTTTGGATGCCTCCTTTTCCCCAATCTTGCGCTCTTAGTTCTAATTGGTTCCTTTGGAGAGGGGCGTCCTGTCAGACAGAACACCCTGTTGCAGTTGTGCCTTTTTAGATTAATTAATTAATCGCTAGTACTACAAAGAAAACATCACAGCAGCAAAAAATTAAACTTTAATATATAACACAACTCAGAAACAAGGCATGTACTAGTCAGTGGTAATCTCATTTATTTACCCATATGTCTGGTTGTTAACATTTTGCCGGCATGGATTTTCATCCAAGTATTTGCACCTTTAACACATTTTGGCTGACTGTCACATGATCATGTTAAGTAATTGAAACAGATCCTGAATTGAACTCATTCATTGAATTCATCTTAATCATTTAAGATAGAGATTAATCGGTATTACAGATTGATTTCAAGTGTACAAAGTAACAATAATTTTTAGAAGAACTTTTACTTTAATCTCTATACCAGCAACAACATCCCTCCACAAACAAATTTCTTTCAAAAAACATCTATAGCAACTAATTGTTAAGAGATGAAAAATCCTTATCAGTGTCAAAATGGTAAGATCAACCAAACCTTATTAACAGCTCAATTGAGACAAAAATGCATACAAAAATGCATGTCACCAAGACCTGGGTTATTAAACAGTGTAGAGTGTTGACTTTTACTCATCCTCATTCTTTCCCATTTTAGGCCCCAGAAGAATGGTTACATCCTCAGCCAGGGGCTAGAGAGGAAGATATCCCCTCAGATTCAGAACCTGTTGCCATGGCCACCATGCCCGTGGATAGCCACCAGGACCTAGAGATGTCAGAGCCTGAGAAGGAACAACAAGAGGACGAAGAGGAGGAGGAAAAGGAGAAGGAGGAGAAGGTGGAGGAGCCAATCATTCCCCAGCAGGAGCAGGTGAAGGGGCTGACCAGCGGGGAGTCGTCAGAGGACGAGGAGGAGGAAGAGGAGGGAGCCGCGCCGGAGATGGAGCCCAGCAGCATCCTGCCGCCGTCCGTGCTGGACCAGGCCAGTGTCATCGCGGAGCGCTTCGTCAGCAGCCTGTCCCGACGGAGCAGCCTGATCGCAGACGATGCGCGCTCCCCCAGCTGTCCCTCGCCGCGGCTGGGCAGCAGGAGCGGCAGCGCCCTCAGCCTCAACGCCGAGGCCCAGGACAAAACGCAGAGGCTCAACAGCGCCTCCTCTGAACCCCCGCTGATTCTGCTCCACCAGGACTCTGCCGCCTCAGGGACCGACCCCACCGTGCTCTCCCCCAGCTCGGACAACCTTTTCGAGGTGGACCGAGGATCTCAGAGGAGGCGGGACTCCACCCTCTCCAAGAAGGACAGGCTGCTCATAGACAAGATCAGGAGCTACTACGAGCACGCCGAGCACCAGGACGCCAACTTCAGCATCAAGCGCAGGGAGAGCTTGTCCTATATCCCCGCTGGCCTGGTCAGGAACCTTAGCAGCCGGCTCAACAGCATTCCCAAGAATGAGGCTGTTGCTGCAGAGAAAAAGGCTGTGCCCAGTGTCCGTCCTGCCTCTTGGATGGTGTTTAACCTGCCAGGCATGGATAAAGCTGAGAAAACAACGTCCTCTGAGTCAGATGCTGACATGACTGTGGATGGCCAGAAGTCTAAGCCCGTGTCTCTGAGCCTCAGCGACATCCCCATCAGTGACGAGGAATTCCGGCCCTCCAGCGAAATGATCAAGGTGTGGCAGGACATGGAGGAGAAGGTCAGCAGATCCCCGGCAGAAGCTCAGAGTTCCTTAAACACCAGGGAGGATGCTCCTTGCAGGGGAGCTAGCCCAAGCCTGTCCCGTAAGGGCCAATCTGGCAACGGGAAGCCTGCGGGAGAATACAGTGAGCCTTTGATGATACTTGAAGAATGTGACCTGAGCACCATTTCAGAGGAGTCCTCCATCCCTTCGCCAGTCAAGGCCTCCCCAGGCAGGGAGGTGGGTCTTGGGCGAGCGGGCAGCCTGAACGAGACCCATAGGTCGCAGCAGGAGGGCAGGGTCTCTCGAGCGCCCATCCCCAGGGTCATTAGCCTAAGGGCGGATGTGGAGGAGGACCTGCTCCTTCAGGACATGGAGAAGATGAAAAACAAGGTGTTCCAGTTGGCCCGCCAGTACAGTCAGCGCATCAAGAACAGCAGGCCAATAGTGAAGCAGAGGGCCAGGGAGACAGAGAGCTATTTTATCAAGAGGAACCTGCCCTCTGTCCAGGAGGAAAGGGAAGACAGAGGTAGGGAATTCTAAATTATTTAAATTATTACTTTGGATGTGGAACCTTAAGCCCTCAAGGTTTTAAAAACCAATGACACTGTACACAGATTATTTTTAATTACCAACAGGGCAGTAAAGGCTTTGATGTCTAACCACAGCAAAAGGGTATTACTTTTTAATGTCAAACCACAAAGACATTTCACACAGGAACAGATGCATAGTATACACTTTGGCTTACAAAAATAGTTTGTTCTTTTCTCTAAGATTGAATTTATAATTGGCAGCTTGTTTTATGACAGGCAAAGGCCATGTCTACCTTGAAATCAGTCTTGTCTGGGTTGTGACATTCTGTAATGTGGTTTTAAAAAAATCAAATCCTTAATCATAACAAACTTGGTCATCAGTCATTCTCCATCTGTTCAAATAGGCTAAGACAGAAGCTTGTAGAGTCAGCTGTGACCATCAAATTGCCTGCCCACCAAATGTTGCCAAGCGCAACAGAGAATTAATTGGACTAAAGAGTAAAAATCAGTCTCCATAAATTCCTGACATGTTTCCAGAAAGAGCAAGAACTCATAAAAACAAACCAATGTGTCTGCTTTTAATCCTTAAGCATTTTGTCTGATTAGTTTGAGTGTGGTTTTTTGGTGTTTCTTTGCAGAGGCATTAAAGCACCATTAAATAACATGAGTAGGGGTGGAATATGTTTTTTTTTTATTATTATTATTTGAATGTATACATCATTTACAGAGAGATACAAGTAGTTTATGAAATATCTATTATCCCACACTAAATAATTTGCTAAGATTTGTAGTATACACTGCAAGTATCAGTCAGTGAGAGACAAGCAACATGTGACGAATGGCACACCGTAAAGGGTGCATGAAGTGATATAAGGTGAGGTTAATGTGTAGCAAGTCATGGTCAAATGAAAAGTTCCTGTGGAAGTTGTTTATGGTTTATATCCAACATGGCTGCTATATCATTTGAAGGGGGAAGCCTTCAGTTTAGAAGAATCTTTACAATTTTTTTGATTAATATGGCCAAATGGTTAAATGTATTCATTAATTGTCATGAGTCATCTCATAGCCTGCTCATAGCAAGTACTGTTCCAGCCATTTCAGGCTGTGGGTCCTCATTTATATTTTATATGTCTTTGTCTGTATTGTAATTTGATTGGCTTCTGGAAACCGTAGTTTTTCATTGGGTCATTTGAAATTGACAAACTAATAGAGGACCACAGAAAGCTCATGTATATCAGCATGACAAAGGTACCAGCAGTCCAAAATGTCATGTCAATATTGTGCCTGAAATCAGTTACTGTAATATAGACTTGCAAAATTATCTAGAGATGGCCGGAGATGGCTATTGGCATAACTGCTACAGACAGTTGCTGATTTAGATCACACCTTGGCAATAGACATTTTATTTCTCATGGTAAAAAAGGATCTGAAAAGGCCTCTATCACAAAAGATGTCCCTCAGAGTTCTATACCTGGCCCCTTCCTGTTTACTATTTACATGCTGCCCCAGAAAATCACATGCAGTCATGTGTTTTTCTGCTGGTGATATTTAAATCATCTCAACACCAATCTTTACCTGAGCCTTCCTCTGCCTTCATTAATGTCCTGTCTTCATTATGTTAATCACTGGATGAATGCTGAACTGTGACAAAACTGAGGTCATGCCCCCCAGAATATTTCTGTCCATAATTGCTTACTTTAGTTTGACTATTAATGAGTCAGTGGTCTTGGCTTGATCTAAGGTCGCCTTTGATTCCACACTATTTTGAATGTGAATAAGAGGCATAGCGTGTCTTCGGTTCTCACTTTCTGCAAGAATAGTGGGACAGTGAGAGGCTAAGGCCCTTTCAGTGGTATCTCAACTACACTTCTGGATAGGCTTCAGTATTTTTCAGAATCCGCTGCGCCACATAATCTGCATTAAATAAAGTCTCGAATACATGTTTTTTTTTCCAATGACTTTGCATGAAATTGTTGAAGTAACGTGTTACAGTTATGTGTCTCAGAAGCTCACTCACAACTCACTATGCCTAAAAATAATCTAAGCTCTAGGCCCCACAGAGCACAGTGATTGGCCTCTAAACATTGGAATTCATTACCTGAAAAGACTTGAGATTGTAAGAGCATTATCTCTTATCCCCTTTATCTCTAAGAAAAGAACTCCTCTGTTTAACCAGGCATATTTTTGTTTTTGCCTCTTAATTTTTTACCACCTTTGTTCTAACTAATTTATATGTTTTATATATTTTTCTGTTTTTTTATTTATGCTGTCTCTGTGTCTTACAAATGTGCTGTTGTGTTGTTTTTGTTTTCTTTTTTTCCGGTGCATTTCTATTCTGACTATTTGATATGATTTTACATTCCATGTGTTTCATAAACTTGTTCATTAATGTCCACTTCCTCTCTGTTTTTGTTGCAGGTAAGTCCAACCTGACACTGTCCCTGAGCCCCTATGACCAAGTTGTCCTTCAGGAGTTGAAGTCCCCCAGCCCGGTCCACACCCCAAGATCTGTGTCCAGCCCCCGGGTTCTGTCGCCCAGCCTCCAGCATTCCAAGAGCCCACTCAGCCCTGCGCTGACTGAGAGCTTCAACTGGCCAGATGTGCGCGAGCTACGCTCCAAATATGCTCCCCGGAGCCCCGATAGCGCCCCGCCACGCCCCTCACCTGTGAGCCGTAGCTGCTCCGTGCCTGAGAAGATGCTGGAGTCTGACCCAGCAGGGCCCAGTGCTACATGGAGGCACTCTAGCTACTCTCCAAGCTCCAGCTGCTACAGCCCCCTGGACACTAAGGCAGAGCCCACCAGCCCCTCTGAATCCCCAGTCTACAAGCCCCATCTGAACATGGCTTCCGGAGAGGGAGAGGGAAGACCTGGGTATCTCTGCAGGTCAGGCTCCCTGGATCACAGGTTGAACGCACTGGACATGAACGAACTGAACCGCATCCAAGACAATAACACTAACAGCAGCTACTACATCTCCGGCCAGGCCTCCTTGCCCAACCAACACAAGGTCATTGTTATGGAGAAGCTTGCTGCGGCCGAGTCATGGCGGAAAGAAAAAGAGGGAAAAAGAGAAATGGAGGTGAAGGAAGAGGCTGATGAGAACTATGTGCAGATTCGCTCCCCTACCTCCCACGAGAAAATCTCTATCATGGCCGTCATTGACCGCTGCAAGGCCTACCAGGAGTCGGACGAATACCGACAGAGGGAGGAGAGTGGGGCTAAGGCAGACCAGGACTCCAGAAGCAGGAAAGAGATAGACCAAAGCCGAGGATCCCTCCCCAATGACCTAGATACTTCTCAGAAATCAGTCGTGAATTCGGGAAAAAAGATTGAGAGTAGCCAGCACAGCTTGGTGAAAAACCTAAGAGAAAAATTTCAGAACTTGAGCTCTAACACTCTTTAAAACATTTTTGGAACTTTTTTTTTTTTTTTTTTTTTTTTTTTACAAACATTGTACGAGCCTTGAAATCAGCCTACTAACTTCGTCCTCCAGATGGGTCTGCCTTTCGGGCTGATACTTATCGTTTGTGCTAAATGCAAATTACTGTAAAACCTTGAAATGGAGAAAATGTGCTCAAGTGGTTCCAGCTTATGTACCGGTTACTGTTGCTGCTTCATTATAAAAGTGTGTCAGCCTCATGCTGTGCCAGTATGTTTATACATATCATCTGTCAGATTTCCTTGTGGCAACCTCATTTTGTATTCTTTCTCAGCTTTCATTTCTGCATTTGCCATATTGGTTTGACTACATAATGCACAATTAATGGACAGATGGTTCAGGTCATTCATTTTGCATTAACAGGTTTTCTCACGTGGATATTGTAACCTGCTGGCTTAATGAGCAGTGCCACGTTTACAAATTTGAGAATATACTGATCAGCCAAAAATAACATTAATAATCCAAATGGTAAGGTTTTAGTTTTTTTTTTTTTTTTTTTTTAGTTGTAGTTTTGAACTGTCAATTTTATGTGTAAATATTTGTATATTTTCCACTTCTCTGCATATCACTACAGCTGTAAAGCATATTTATATATTCATCTGGTTGTTGATAGGAAGAGAGTGTTAGTGTTACATGTTTAAAGCACATATGTAAATATGGGGAAGTAAGTGAATTGTTTCAGTTCTCTCTGTGAAGTCAAGCTTTTTTAAGATATACATCTAGTAGACCTTTCACTACTTTGGGTCAGATTCTGACCAAAATATTAAATTCTTTATTAAGAAAATTGGTGATAATGAGATGCCTTTTCCATTTTCTTCAGAGTAGAGTCATGGATTTGAATCATGTTTGTGTAGACTACATACACTTTAATTGCTACTCTGTCAATGAGCAGTGAACATATTGTCTACTCAGTGGTAAACAGGAACACAGATGAATGTTTTAGTGTGTACTTCAAACAGGGGCACCTTACCATGTATCCCTCGTGGAATAGGGGCTGACCACTTAGAACACACAGGATATACTTCCTGTCCTTTCAGCCAAATTTCAGCCAAGCCACTGCACCTGCTGTCTACAGTCTCTAACAACCAGCACCAAACGTCTGAGAGAGTTTTACAATCTTGGCTCCTCTCATACTAGCAACCACAGAACAGAACTGCATGTCAAGACTTAGTGAAGTGAGCAGTGATTCAGGTTTAATTAATAAAAGCTCCAGTGCATTCTGACACAATTGATTTCACCTGAATACACAAAGCATCTTTTTTTCTTGACATGAAAAACAAACTGCTTTTGAAATTGTAAATATTTCATTGTACATTCTGTAATTGTCATTTGCAACCAGGCATTAGTAATACAGGTTTCTTTTCCATTATATCTTGCTTACGTGACATTCCTTTGTAACCCTTTTACAGTGGAATATTGTTGATTACGTGAATGTGAAAAGCATATTGACCTCAATAAATATGATTAATAGCAGGTGCACAGACTAGAGTCTGCAATCCATGTGATTAAAGCACTGTAGGAGACAGGAAGGCTCCGCACTATTAGAAATTAGCCATCATAACTTGACCTTTAGCCCTGTCTTGTTATTATACCAGGTTTGTAATTATGTTTAATACAATTTGAGCTAATGCTCCATTGGACTCCTTATCCTGCACTCTGTATTCCACTATTTTGTCACCACTCATGTCTGTAATTATTACCATTCATCTCTGGAACTAATTCTTTCCCTTAATCATGTATATTTCTGTACTTGTTATTTATTAAGCTGGTGTACATTTGATATACAGTAATCATCTGTCTTTATATAAATATCTACCTATATATATATTTTACTCTATCCCATGTCAGAAACTTACTGTACAGAAACATTGTCATTTTTATGTTTTCTGGAAAGGGCATGCATTCCCTATTAAAACAACCAATGTTTAGATCTTGAGTGTTTTTCTTTTCTTCTAGTATTGACTTGAAATCAATCTGACAAACAGTCTGTCTAGCTTGTCCAGCTTCACTGATTTCCCGGTAGTTTACAAACCTAGAGATGAGAACATTTGGAGAAAAAGGATTTGTAAAATGTGTCCAAGCAACTAAAAGCTCTAACTGCTCTATTTATCAAGTTTCAAATACCATTTAAATGTATATATCACGTCAGGTGCTGAAGTATTTTTGTCAATATTGTCATTCATAGAATTGAGAAGGACCCTGGTGTAAATGGGACAAGCAATATAATATTAAAGGCAGGTAGGAAATTACTGTTTTGCTCTAGGTGTTTAACTTAGTCCTGATCATGAGGTGATCCTTCATTTCAGAGACATTTTTGCAAAAAAAACAACAGGGAAAATTCTTCTATTCTTTACATCATAGGGGGCATCAGCAATCTGGCAGAGCTTGTGCTTGTAATCCAGTAACAGGATTTGAATGTTACAACCCTGGTTCCTGCCATCCCCTTGTTCAGTTTCCTGGTCACAAATTTGATAATGTTCTTGTCTAGCTTGTCAGGTTCACTGCATTTAGGATTACAAAACAGATTCCTCTGTGAATTCACAGTCCAAAAGTGTTTTTGTGTATACTGTCATCTCACATTACTTTCGGTGACAACATATTTTAGTAGCATGATACTCTGATGCTTCTGCTTCATTTTCTTTTACCAGGACTGTAAATTGACTGCATAACTCCCTTTTAATCCCTTGGCTACTTGCTTGGTTTTTTATCCTCGCTTTTCAACCTGGTCACTGCAAGTAGGTTTATCTATTTTCCTACTGCCTAGGACTGTACAATTATGCTGCTGATTGCACACTGTTCACTAGCATCTGTTTAGCCAATGGCACCAAAGCTGTGCTACCAAATGAACATTCCTCCACCTGGCATTGGCATTGGCATTGGCATTGACCATGAGCACTTTTATTTTTAAAACATACTTTGGGAGAATAAAAATTTGCCTTATTTTCAGGCCAAGACAGGAAACATCCTGACATATAAATTGTATGTTGTATATTAATAGTAATTTCTAAGAGTGTAAGTAAAAGGTAATAACTGCATGGCCCTTTATATGGTGGACACACAAAGTTAAGTTTTCATAGTCTTTACAGTTCTTCAGTTTAAAAGGCAAGAAGCAACAATGTCAGCACAAAGTGCCCTGTGACCAAGCATTTTTAAATAATTACAAAAGCACTTATCTCAAATTAAGGAGATTAGACAGGTGTTCCAAATGTGTAAAGAGGATAAAATTAACAAACAGCAGGAAGGATCATGTGCTGTTCAGAGGAGCTATAGAGAGCTGACTCCATGAGACGAATCTGATAGGCAAAAGTAACCAGACATTTTTGTATTATCTTGGCAGTTCACTATGAACATCTTTGAAGGCATTATCTGTTTCAGCTGCAGCTTCAGTTGCAGCCAAGAGAGGTGACTGTAAATGCTAATTGTATCTAAGACAATGTGATGCTTTTTCTCCCCTATGTACTCATCTATAGGCTAGAATTTTCTGGAAATGCCACATCTAGCCTGGGACTGAATAAGAACAATTGTTCTAGAGAAGTAACACATTGTAAAAAACCAAGATGGTGATACAGTTCTGTCACTACATTTTTGGACTGAAAGCTCTATAACTAAAACTGCTTTGTTCAACCATTTTAACAGACAACAGGAAGCAACTCTGAGTGCATACAGCAGTTTCCCTAGTGATAGATGGTCTTGGGTAGGAACTTGTAAGATCAGAGTGCATGGCCCCATCTTTCTTTTGGCTCCCCATTCAAGCTGACATTATTAAATACCTCTTCAGTTAAGGCCAAACCCCAAAATGGCACATTTTAAGGGCATTTCAGTTTAGAGTAAGAAGTAATGGATCACTGTATAGGTAATAGATGTAAAGGAAGTAAAGGAATTGTTGTCTGAATGGAGACAGCGCTGTGAAACATATTCACAGCAAAGAATGGATAGACGGGTTTTGATCGGTCATTCAGTTACAGCACTCTTTCCTGTTCTGTTCCATCTTCTTCCTCATCCTCTATATGCATGTTCTGTAGGGCTCACATCAGCAACAGCATGACTTTGCCACCCGAGGAGTGCTATTTAGGTCACATCAATAAGTCTTCAACTTAGCCCACTAAGCGATCCATCCCTTTATACTGTAGATGCGGTGGGGCACTTATCGAGTGTAACTGGTGCCATCAGTCCAGGCTAAATCTGTCGATGACTGAGCACAGATTAAGCAGGAACAAGTTTAATGTTGCCCACCCAAACAATCTGTGGTATGCTGTCCACAGACAAAAAGGTCTGTAGGAAGTACAATTTTGATATTGAGATTATTGAATAAGTAGCGGGTAATTCTGTATGATGTATGGCATCATCCATGATATAGTATGTTACATAACCTTATATGAATCTTGTATTTCATTCAATAATATATACAGTACTGTACATACATAAGTGCATGTATACATGCATCTAATATTAGACATTCTGTTGTTGGATATTATGCCTATAATAATTTGTCAAACTCAGGTATTCCTGCTGATATATCAAGATAGAAATAACAATCTGACCTTCTTCGCCTCTGTGTCTTCACAGGCCACAAGTGAATTGATACTTTGGCTGTTCAGGGGCTTTGTCGCTCATCTTGCCAATTACCTCCCAACCACCTTAGGGTCCGAAAACTGAGGGTTTACATCTGCCCAGACGTCTTTAGTCTCGTTCTGAGAACTGCTCCTTCAGTTTGATGATTAGACAGCTGTCCTGAGTGGGTATTATTTCCTTGAATGAATTGGGTTGCGTTAGGATCTCTCTAAGATGTTGTCTAACGCAAATATTTCACCCCTCCCCCTGCATTATACAGGTTATGAACTCTATTAATAAACCGTCATTTTTTGAATTTGTGCGCTCAGCACATAGCAGACACTGTTCCTCATGGGCACGGAGCGCGAACGCACGAAAAAAGCAAATACTTGAAACTGTCCAAAAGGCTCCAGCTTCCACTTAAGAAATACTCCGTTTGTGTTATTCCTGTTTTCATTCCAATCACTTGGGCAGTGGCCGTGCCTCGCCGAGGATGGGCTGCGCAATATCAGGACTGGGCTTGGCACCCAAACCCACAGCAGAAGCGAAAGATGAAGAAGCCGCTGCCACCCACCTCAGCGAGGAACAAATCGACATGATCAAGGAGTCATGGAAAGTTATCCAAGAGGACATCGCAAAAGTTGGAATCATTATGTTTGTAAGGTTAGTACGTTTTAGTTCGGTAACCGTACACGCTGTATAAAATAGTGCAGCCACAGCGCAGTGGCTTGGTGTTCAAAGGTAACCCTTGGTATCTTGGTCTGTTTACACACATATTTAGGCGCTTATTGTTTGTACTGCCGTGAACTGATGACAGACTATTGGTATGGAGTGTCAACGCGAGTTTTAGAAATAATGTTTTACGATGTTAGTTTTCACAGGTCGCCCGTTTTAATAATTCTTTATGCCTGTCATTGAAAGGTCTTTGCTACTTCCCAAGTAGGCTATATTTTCACCGAGGTGATCATATAGTCCGTGAAAACTGATTCGCCGAATGAATTGCTTAAATCTCCTTTTTTAAACGTATAGTATATTTCCTGTAAATTATGAAACCAAAAATGTCATTTTAATTGGCAGTTCCAATGTCCTTCATTTACACAACACAAGGCTCATTCACACATTTAACAAAAATCACTTGAACAAATCATTTTATTTATTATTCTAATTAAACGCTAGCCTGTAACTTTAAACTGTAGATTTTGATTAATTAATATTTCGTAGAGCATTGCTCATCGAAATTGATTTTTTTCGTCCTAGACCCGCGGGGACTTCATATGAAGAACCAATCAGAATATTTCAGAACCTAAATTTCGCTTTTTGGTCATGAAGGTCACTTTTATACCTCATACTTCAATCTCGCAACTCGCCTGTTACCTTAACAGCTGACCTGTCACAGTGAATATATTGCCCAAGTGGTCGATAACACACTTCCGTTGGTGTAAATCAATGTGGCTTTACAAGACCATCATTTGAGCCGGTTGGTGATAGGACTTTGGACACACTATTTATCAGACGTGCGATCAGAGTTTATGCGCCAGGACTGGTGCTACCATGGACTCAGCACGAAATTGTCCGTTTAATCATTGTTGCTATTCACATAAAGCACGAGCGTCGCGACAGGTCTGATGTTCTATCGGAATATTGACCTTGCCATACATGCATCAATCACAATTACACACGCCATCTGCATACGCACCTCCCCTGTACGTATGTGCACGTATACTTCAAATGTATGTGTGTGTACATGCAATCTCAAGTTTGAGGAACTGATATTGATACCAACTGGAAACGCGCGTAGGGTAGCCTACTCATACAGGAGCGCGATCAAGATGCGTGTGCATGATTCTGTGCGCCCAGGGGAAATGAGGTTTGTTTGTCAGATATCTCAGTTCTGTATTTTAGTGGGATTTTAACCACGTTTATGGATAATTAAACATTCGCTATGTGGTATTGACGTATTAATGTAAGCCTAATGTGTTCTAGCCTTTTCCCCAGTTACACAGAGCGCTCTCTAGTCCTTACTGAGGATACAGTATTCAGTAGCCTATAGAGTGAGTTAAACTGTAATTAAAACAATTTGGAAACTGAACACATTAGGAGAATATTTCAGTTACCATTATATGCCTGGGATAGGTATTCTATAATTTATTCCCATACGAGGTGCCCTCTTGAATAAAGGAAGCATTTCTGCATTTTGCTCTAAATTATTTCAATCAAATATTGCGATATGCATCACACCACAAAGCAACTCAGCATTTAGATATTTGTATTCACAAAAACAATACATTAAAAAAAAATCTATTGTAATTTGTTTGAAAGATGGTGATGTGCAGCAATACTTAAGATTAGAGCCATAAATACATATTATAAATTCAAAATTGTTTTCCAATCCAAATTGTGTCTACCTCATTTTAAAGGTAAAGACAGGGGAAAAGATAAACAATGGGTCATGAATAATCCTTGACTTTACATTCATAGAAGACAAACAATGCTGTAAGTGCAGCATGCAGAGAAAAAAATCTTGCAGATATTTCTTCTAAGTTGTCTAAATGGACTGAGAATTGTAGAGACATGGACGCAAGTATCTTTAGGCATTTAGTTGGAGGCTTGAGCCTCCTCATTTAGGCTGAGAAATTGTGACATTCCCCACCCAAGCTACTCTACCAGCAATACTATTTAACCCCTGCCATGCCTGCCTTCCCTGAAGCCAGCAGATTCAGTCTGCCTTATTGGGGGAGACCACAGAGTATTCCATTTTCAGACCTCAGAGATGAATAATACCTTTCATCATTTAATGTGAGAAAACAGGCATATTGTTAACAAGCCTTCCTCTCTTTGAATGTAGCCATAACCATTAGTCACAGCATGATTGGTTTCACTCTGTTGAGACTTTGGACAGCGCATCATGGTGAATTTGCTGGTTAACAAGCCCTGCAAACATTTGTTTACATTAATTTAAAACTAGAGGGACTGCATGAGATTCGGGGTAAGAGCAGAAGTGAGGTATGAATATAATCAGATATTCAGGCTGTTTGTGGAGGAAGGACCAGGCAGACAGTTGTATGCCGCAAACACAACTGTGGAACTGTGTCTCTGGAGGACATCCAGACAGCTGAAGAGATTGACCTTAGCGTGTTGGCCTGGAACCACTGCAGCCTCCAATGGCTAGCTGTTCCTCCTGGCACCAGACAGTAGTAGAGTGTGCATTCTCATGAAGAGCATGTTTTGGTGCCTGCAGGGATTCACAGAAGACATAAGCCTCTGTGCTGCCCACCCGAGTACACGCCAGGAAATGTTTTCTTCGCTTTTGTAAATCTTGCAAGATCTTGACACTTTGGTGTCAAACAGATCTTTGAAACTTAATTTCTAAAGATGGAGAAGTTGACCTCATCAGCTTCAATTTGTCACAGATATTTTCACAAATGTTTCTCATATTTTAAGATCTACAAATTCAAAATAGTCCATTAGGTCATTTCTGTATTAAGTGTCAGATTATTAAAGGTCTGTGATGCCTTCAGCTTGATTTATTGACCTCTTCCTCTGTGACCCAATATGCAGTGGGAAACCTCTTCTTTTTTTCTTTTTTCTTTGAAACTGACTACCTTAAACAAGCATACTGTGAATAGAGTAGAATAGAAATAAATTAGGTGGACAAAGAGAGTATGAAAGTGTTGGTGGTTTCTGAAAATCTATTAATAGAAAACTGCAGACAAACTGTAAATGTCAGTGAGAATGGCGTGACACAGTACATAGGAAAATAAATGTAGAAGGGCATACATTGAAGTAGGTCAACAGGGATGAATATGCTGCAGGAGATAATTGTATGTGTCAGGTTGCTCTCTGCATCTTCAATACACAATACACAATACTAGCTGTAAATGAAAGAATTTGAAGGATTTTTTAAATTAATTTCCCAAACTTCTGAATATGACCTTTAAATTCTATTCAGTTAAGAAGGATATATTCATCCTTTTTTCCCTAGCACACAGGGGAGGAGGAAATAATTGGGAAAAATCCGTTCTCTATAAGAAGGCATGGTGTCCAGCATGAATGCATCACAGAGGTCCTTAAGTGTGTGGGGTAACTGATGAATTGGAACTTAACAAAAGACCCCAAATGTCACCCGGTCGGGGATGAAGCTTGAACATCATTATTTCACGCGATGGAGACAGAGGGTGAACCAGTCATTTCACTTCTTTCATTTACCCAAGTTTCTGCTATGGGCACTTTTTCTTAAAAATTGTCCTAAGCTGTCATTAACAAACTATTGTGCTGTTGACTAGACACAAGGAAGGGCACTTACAAGTTTTTCTGAACTGTTTACTACAACTGGAAAAACACTGTTGTTTCAGAAAATCATTGAAGTGTCTTTATCTTACATGACAAAATAGTTAAAAACAATGACCAATAATATTATTTTGTGAACATATTATGTTGTGACCTGCTTCAGCCTTCATCGGGCTCATGATTGTGCTGTAGCTCTAACTGGCAGACCTGGAGAAAAGGCTTTAAGACCTTTTGGTAAAGTAAGTCTGTAGGAGTTTAGAACACATCTGTGAAAGCCAAGAGGACTATGGAAAATTTAATGTAGCCTCTGTGAAACAAATTATTTCAATTAATTATGGAAACCAGTTTTGATCCAGGCAACATAAAGTACAATACCCATGAAGTATATTTGACAGATGAGTGTTCCTGTTCATTCTGAGAGGAGAGAAAATGAGTTTAGAATTTTCATTTTGGTTATAAATGAATGTATAAGGTTTTGAGAGCAGATACAGAGCACTGCTACCGAAATGCCTTTATGTCATGGGTGGTTTAATCTCAAATCTAGTCATAATATTGATTTAGCTGCTTAGCTGTTTTGAGAGCTAATTTCTGTTTCAGCATTTGTGGGTTTCACACGCATGGAGGAGCAGGTCGTTTTCATTTCTCTTTATTTAGCATCAGGTTTGAAAGCCAGCTGTTATTTTTTCCAGTGTTCTCAGAATAACATGTTTGGGAGTCATCGGAGGGTTTAGTAATTCTCAGGACAGGGAATGCTGCTGCAAGTTGTACCCACAGAGCAAGAGAGAAGTGACAGGAGAGGACCACAATTTGCAAGAGCCATTTACTGGACGGTGCCAAACTTCCTGTAGTACCAGAAGTCAATGCATCTTCTTTTAAAAAAAGAAGCGTTTACTGGATACTGATGTCCATCAACTCACTTATCTGCTGTTATTTCTGAATCATTTTAGAGGATCAGATGACCCCCTCAACCTACCAAGTGAAATCACTCTATCTGTTAACACATTCATGTCTCAGCATCATCACACGTGCTTGTCGTGACAGGGAAAAAGATCTCTGTATATGAGTCATCTTGGACACATCGCCGCACGATTGCACATTTCAGTCCTTACCATCCTTTCTGCTCTTAGTTGTCATCTATTGAAGATGCTCTTTGTTTATTGACATCCATTCAGATATGGAAAAAAAACAAGGATTGGCAGAGGAATTGGGATGAAAAAGACAACCTCCAAGCAGAAGAGTACAAACCCAGTTAATGGCAGGGTAACTGGAAGCTGAGCAGATTGCAGCTGTGACTCGGTTTTGTCTCTTTGCACGTCTGGTCGTTGGGAAAGGCAGGCAGTTTGTCGTATGTGCAAATGGAGCAGTGTGAAAACATCCCCAGGACTTTAACAGCCCTCCGGCCGGAGCAGCTGTGAAGACGAGCCCGGAGCTGTCAAACATCAGAGCAAATCCATGAATAAAACAAACAACAGAGGAAGCTAATAAACCATCCTGAGTAATCTCTGTGTTTATACCCACAGAGTGACTTCTATTTGCTCTTAAAGTCGCTGTCCTGCTGTCAACCCCCTTCCACTCCTGTGTGAATATTTAAAAAAGAAGAGCGCACACACACACACACACACACGCACATGCACACACACACACACACACACACACACACACATACACACACACACACACACACACACACACACTACAGACACTGCTGTGGGCTGGCCACATAACCACTGTGGACACAGATATTGGTGGCATTACTAAAATTGCTGGCAGCGTCGAGCTTCATGTCATGAATCGGCAAAATCAAATAAAACAGAACTAACATGGAAAATTGGCTGAAGCGGGAACATCGAGAGGGTCTATTTTTTGGTACGCCTCTGAGTTTCTCCAAGCGCAGGGAAGGGATGTTGTTTGCAGTGTTCTGTACCGAGAGGTCAAAACGTGCACTGTATCTGAAGCTCAGGATCACAGTGGGGAAGGGGGCACCCTGTCACTTCAGTAACCGAACTAATTGCACATATGCACGTTGGCTAAAGGTAGCGAACACCCCACAAGGCTGAAGGATAAAAATAGCACTTAATGAAAACGCACCCGTCTTAAGCATGACGGTTGATGCATTTACAGCCTAGCACCTGTACAAAATAAGGAAGGTGATCTCCGTGGTCTTGTGATGTCAGGCAGTTTATTCAGAGTTAATTCAGAGAGAGGCAGTTAGTTATAGGGCTTTACACAAAACAATCTTTCAGGTTGGTGGAGTACTTGAACAGTGAGTGTATGGAGTGGCTGGCCTTATGCTCCATTTCTGAGGCCTTTCCTTCTAAAAGCAGAAAAACAGAAAAGCATATACAACAGCTTGGGCAGAAACACCTTTGTGTCTGAAGTTCTTATCCTGACTCACTATATGATGCGCCAGCAGATGTGACACCCTGACTTCTGCAAGAGAAACAGCCAGATAACAGTCTTGTACTTGCTGTGAGGTCCGTAGGGGTAATGCTATGTCTCTGCAGTGCATGTACATACGTGTATGTGTATGTGTGTGTGTGTGTGTAACAGTGAGGGATGGTTGTGGGTAGTGTAGCCTTTTGCTAGGAGCTGAGACAGGATGGCATTGTGTTTTGGGCAGCTTTCTCTCTACCTATCTGGGTAATTGAGGAAGGGACTCTGTTAAGGTTCTGGTACCTTAGACCTAAACCCACAGAAAGTATGTGAGCTGTACTTACATTTACTTTTATATTTACATTTACTCATTTGGCAGACACTTTTATCCAAAGTAACTTACAAGTGAGGCAGAGTACAAGACAACATAAGCAAAAGCCATACATGGAGTCACAATGTTAGACGTGCTGCATGACCAAGTTTAGTTGGCCAGATAAGGTACAAGCTAGCTAGCTGGTAGAGACATAAGTGCATTAAACCATTATTTTTTTATTTAAATGGAAAACAGAGTTTAGGACATAAGAAATTGCTTTAGGTGGTAGTGATTCAAGTGATCAGGTGAGTGCAGAAGAGCTGTGTCTTCAGATGTTTCTTAAAAATATTGAGGGATTTGGCAGACCAGATGAAATGTGGAATGTCATTCCACCATTGGGGGACAACAGCAGATAAAGTTCTGGATAGTGATTTTGTGCCACGACGTGACAGGACCATCAGATGCCGTTCGGTCACAGAGCACAGCGGTCGGGTAGGACGTAGTAGAACGTTCAGGAAAGTAGGTGCAGCTTTGTTTGTTGTTCTGAATGCAAGCATCCAGGCCTTGAACCTGATGCAGGCAGCTGCAGGGAGCCAGTGGAGCGAGACAGAGAGGTGTAACATGGGCCCTCTTCGGTTGGTTGATACCAGACGTGTAGCTGCATTTTGTATCAACTGCAAAGGCTTAATGGTGCATGCAGATAGGCCAGCCAAGAGAGCATTGCAGTAGTCCAGTCTTGAGATGACAAGAGCCTGGACAAGGAGCTGTGCTGGATACTCAGATAGGTAGGGTCTGATTTTCCAGATCCAAATCTGCATGCTGTGGCTGTCTTCACAATGTGGTCCTTAATGTTTAGCTGGTCATCAAACACTACCCCCAGGTTCCTTGCAGACCCAGATGGAGTTAGTGTCGTTGAGCCAAGCAGTGCAGTGATGTCTTGCTGAATGGACAGGCTGGCTGGGAGGATGAGGAGCTCCATCTTAGACAGGTTGAGTTGAAGGTGGCATTGCTTCATCCAGTCTGAGATGTCCGAGAGGCAGGCGGAGATTCATGCTGAGACGGAGGTGTAATCAGGATGGAATGAGAAGTAGAGCTGGGTGTCATCGGCATAGCAGTGGTAGGAGAAGCCATGCAACTGAATGATTGGGCCCAGTGAGGTTGTATACAGTGAGAAGAGGAGGAGGCCAAGCACCAATCCCTGAGGTACCCCAGTGGTTAGTCGATGTGACCTAGATACCCCACCCGTCCAAGATACCTCGACCTTCCTACACTTGCTCCTTTATATGCAAGTTAACATCACAGACAACCCTTGTGGTATCATCTTTCACTTTATGTGTCATTTTTGGATTCGGTTTGGATATCTGCAGGTGGATATGAGCAGGAAACCAACTAATTCTAAACAGGAATCAACCAGAGCAGGCAGCTAAAATAACCAACAAACAAAAAGTGTAGAGGGAACAGACCCCCCTGCACAGGTCCTCATAGCTGTCTCATAGGTCCCCAGCTGCCTCATAGCATAGTAACTGCAAGTCCTATTGCAGCTTTATGTGAGATGAATGTATCCTCAATTGGACATCGCTGACAAAGTAACTCAGACTGATAGGCTCCTCAAACCCATGGTGGCTCTATGCAAGAGAGGAGGGAGGAGGCAGCAGTGACCTTACCTGTCTGTGTGCTCCGCGCCATGATTGCAGCTTGCAAGAAAGCCCAGCAGGCCTCCCCGTACTTACAGAACAGCCAGGGAAGAATTCTAAGGGCTTTCCAACACAATCAGGTCTCATGTCACAGAACAGTGCTGGGGGGGAGTGGAAACATTCAGTTCACTTGCAGAAGCTCTGCTGGCCGTTCCCATTTAAAAGGGCTACACCTCCAGTATCTTGTTTCTTTTGCAGTCTTTGTTACCAAAATGTCACTTCCTCCGGACCTATTGTCAGAGCATTTGCCAGAAGGTTAAACCTGTTTTCTCTACGCAGAGGGCTAATTTGACACTTTGACACCCTTATTGCACATTTGTGGCTTCATACATGTATGCATCCTGCAATTGCAAAGTGAAGAGAATAAGTAGAGGACTTCGACTGTGAGTGCCCTGACTTTTGCCCTGGAGCTGATCTTTACACTGGCAGCCACAAGTCCAGTTTAATTAGCAACTGTCCTGATTTTCACACAGACTGTGTGGACCATTCTGAAAACCCACCTAACATGTAATGTTCTCATTATGTTTCTGTGACACTGAAGCCATACTCTAACAATGCTAAAATTCTGTAGAAACGTTAGTGTATAATAACATTTTCACTGAGAAAGAAGAACTGTTATGGTTGAAGGACATTTTGTAAAGAAGCTTAATCCTTCTGGGTTGTAATGGAAAAATACATAGGATTGTCTCTGGTACATTGTGTCCAAAGAAAGTCTATAGTATAATATAGTATATAATACTATATAAGTATGTAACAGTATAATAATTTCTGTTTTGTATTTCAAGTAAATAGTGAATGTCTTTCTCAAAACCTTGTAAGTGGTGTTAGTGTAATACAGAGAGAAAAATGTTTAAACAGGCAAAGCATGTTGGCGTATTTAACCAATATTTATGAATCCTGCTTTGGGAAGCTCACAGGAGTCTGTTGTCTTGGCAACAGGTTGTTTGAGACCCATCCGGAATGCAAAGATGTCTTCTTCCTGTTCCGAGACGTGGAGGACTTGGAGCGTCTACGGACCAGCAAGGAGCTGCGAGCTCACGGGCTGCGGTCAGTGCCTGGTCCCCAAAGGCTTCATTGTCCTTGCATGCTTATTTTCTTTCAATCACCACTCCAGCTCTCCAGCTCGTAATGTCTTTTCAAGCACATACACCCAAGGGGGAGGAACATTGCTACAGAAACCATCACCCTCCTCTGTCCTTCAGTGATTACGCTCTGTGTCAGGGATTGGTTTGGCTGTTTGTAGAGACTCTCAGGCCAGCTTACCTACCTGTGGGCCATGTCAATGTACTGGTGTGGCCCATGACCTTTTCTGTATGATGTCAAGATGACAAGGTAAGTCTTTAGTCTTATGTGAGTATGCCATGTGGAGACAAACAAACACCAACGAACTGGCATGATTTTCTGTTCAGTGGCATTCTTTCCCAGATATATTTCAAAAGATTTTATTCTTTGCCAGATATGTTTCAGTGTTTTTTCTTGATAAGAAACATTGAGTATGGGTATGGCTGACACTGAAAATAAGTTTTAAAGGGATAAGGGATTCACTGCTCTAAACACTCAAGATTTATCCAGTCGCACACAGGGGCGATTGCGTAAATTAAAGTTTTCATTAAGTTGCAGTGTGATTGAAAAGAAAAATCTTGACAGCAGACCCTTGTGCCTAACCTACTTAAACCACATCGGAAAGACTTTCCGGTCAGCTTTGTAAATTTGAGAGCAGCCACAGAGCATTAGTAGCTGGGATTGATCCCCCCCCCCTTCCATTCAAGGACACACTTAACTCAAATGCCAGCTTCCATATCATTTACTTCTTTGTTTTGCTCCCAGTTACATCAAGCCCCCTCATGAGAGGCTAACAAAGCTAATTAATCCAGAGGGCTGAATCATGTGATGTAGCCGTCACACTGGCATTGTAGGAGACGGACAGCAAGGGAGCTGTGCAACAGTGCACATGATAAAGACCAGGTGGCCCTCAGTCATGGATCTGGACAATGGTAAAAAACACCCTCTCTGTCCAAAAGCCTGGAAGCGACCAACTATTGTCCTTTTTGTATGTATTATGCATTAATAATCATGAATAATAATATATTTTGTGGCTGTGGTCCTCGATTAAACTGTGAACAGAAAACATAGGAAAACAGATTCAGAATGTGAGGGCTGACCATACGGAGCTCTTACAGCAGCTGGTATAAGATGGAAAAGGTATCCACAATAGTTACTAAAATAAGGATATTGATTCCTTTTCACTGCACAGTGAATGCAAAGTGATCTTCTGTCAACCAATGTGGGTTCCTCTCTATCAGATTAATTTTGTGAAATTATATGTGGATTTTATGTGGTCCTTTTCCAGGGTGTCTTACAGTTCACTGTTTAATCCCACATGCTCTATAAACTGTAATAGAAAAAAGGGTTTTCTCTTGCACTTCAATGAGCTGTTCCTTGATACATTACATCACCCTTCTCAGTTGTGTGTTTTACTCTCTAACAGCACTGATATGTAAAAAGCTGTATTCCCCTCACAGGGTAATGTCTTTCATTGAGAAGAGTGTGGCCAGACTGGACAAGCTGGAGCGGCTGGACCACCTTGCCCTGGAGCTGGGGAAGAGCCACTATCGCTACAATGCCCCACCCAAGTATTATGGGGTAGGTCTGCATCGATTCCGCACTCGTTATTGTCCACATCTTTTCAGACCCCTAACAAATAGAATACTATGAATCGGAGAACTGTTGATTTGCACCCTAGAATATTGATTATATGGATTACACAATATGCAACATATTTGTTTTCTTTACATCACCTAAATCACTTTTCACAGTCAAGTAATGGAATTGGAAATATTGGGTGGCAAGAGCACTTTAGTGCCTATAGATGTGAAATTATTCATGGACAACATTGCCAGATTTTCCACAACAGTCATCAGTCAGAATTCTAAATGTCTTTTTTCTCCCAGTATGTGGGGGCAGAGTTTATCTGTGCTGTCCAGCCAATTCTGAAGGAGAACTGGACCCCTGAACTGGAGGAGGCGTGGAAGGTACAGAACCATCTGCACTGTTTTTCTGGGTTTTACTCACTAGCAGGGCATATCTGTCATTCTGCATGTCAAAAGTAACAAATATGGTGTCCCTTGGAATTATATTAGTTTAATTTAGTTTGTAAAAGTGCAATAATTGTACATGTCATTGGTGTGGCTTCATAAAAAAGGAATAGCTACTTGTGGCATGTTCAGTAAGGTATGCCATTGGTTCTGAACAATTTACCTTGAAAAATGAGACATGAGAAATAGTTCTTCAAACATCTTTACAAAAAGTGGCTTGTATACATGAATAAAATCTTTTAAGATACTGTTTTCAGGGGTTGAACAATTGGTCTGCCCAAAATTTTACAAGTGTTAAGTTTGAATGCGAACACACTTTGGCATAAAAATGTTGCATACCCATGCTATATGCAAAGAGCGCTATGGTTAGTAGTTGGAGCAATTAAGGAACCTTTAGTTCTTTTTATTAGTTAGTAGTATCTTATTTGTTTGCACCACATATACATACAGTAGTAGGTGAATTTTACATCCATCCTGGATTTATAAATGAGAGATGTAGGGCAGGGGCTTCTGACAGCTAGTCAGGAGGGACTGTGTGTTGGCTTCCTTCATGGCACTGGGATACATTTAGCACCTGACTGCAGGAGTGGCATTGCATTTCAGATCTGTGCTATATACTGCTGTCAGTCTACACTATGCCCAGCATGCCATAGCACCTGCAGGGTAGGTAGTCTCAGTAATGGAGGTTCCCACAGTGGCACTCTCCACACAGGAGGGTTTTGTGATGTGAGTGAGAGGGAGGCTGCGGGCAGCCAGAGGTGAGTGTTTGACTTTGCTGCAGAAAGAAGATGGAGGTCATTTTCAGCACATATGGCAGCGGAAGGTGGCTGCTAGCTGATGTCTTATGGGTCTGTCTCATATGCATTTCTGTATATGTATTAACGGTCAGAGAATAATAAGGAGCTAACAGTGAAAGCGATGCGCTTTCATATGTTTGTAAAAGTAAATTATAAAATCTCATAGAGGATATGTGTCGTGATTGCCTTATCAGGTATGCATTATTACACATTTATTCTAAGCTAGGAATGCGACATTAGTCTATGTGTCTCTGCCACTGTTTGAATGCATCCATCAAACCTCATTAGTTGTTGTTATAGTTTTGCAATTATATTGCTCTGTTATGTGTTTGCGCTGAAAGCCAGACCTGATGATGCATTCTGTTTAGTGCAGCCAGTTCTCACGCAACCTACTTAATTCGTTCTGCTCTCTCTTCAAATGTAAAAAAATTCTAGTCATTGCTGAATCACAATTAATGAGCAAAATTTTTGTATTTGGCCAAAATGGCTACCTCATAGTGTGATCATTCTAACACTGTTTCTTGGAAACGACTGGCCTCTAGTGGATAGAAAATGAACAGCACATGCTAGAAGGTAGTCGATGACCAGCAACCCCGCTTTTGCATGAGAAAACCATCTTATGCTCTATCACGCTTCAGTGCATTTTTCAAAAGTCACAAACCACACAGCAATATACCACTTACCATTAGAAAGCATGGAGAGCATTTGGACTCCTTCAAAAGTTGAAAATATTTGAATGAAACTGACTACCAAATACCTGCACTAGCATTACACAGCAAGACAAGGAATAACAACTTCCCATAATGCAAATGTAGAATTCCATTTTAGAAACATATGGAGAATACAAAAACATTTTTAATCTGCACTTGAGACCAAATGTCTAGAGTGCAAAGTGCACTGCACCTGAAGCAAGGGCAGCCGAGTTATGCTGTTACATCCTCTGCTTCTCCTCATGTTTCATTCTGCGTGTCACTAGTCTGGTCTGTCTCTGGTATCAAGAGACAAGGCCACTCTGCCGTAATAAAGCAAGATAACCTGGTGAGAGGAGCTCACTGGCTGCTGGGTACAAACGTGTCTTCAGCCCCACTGATGCACAGGAGGTGAAAACAGCTTCTGGCAGAATGGAGGGTGTGATTGTTCCTCCAAGAACAAGGGGCACATGGGGGGACATCTGTTCCAGTGTATTTTTCCAGCCTTTTCAAGCACCTAACTGCATTCAACACATCTGCCCACAGGTCATTCATAAGCTGAATTCACATAAGCTGAGAGAACTGCAGCCCAACCGGAATATTCTAGTGCAGCTTTTACTTCATGGCTGAATGGATAGTATTACTTCATCCTTGCATTACTGCATATATAGCATGTTCCAATTGACTAAAAGGAAACAGGACAAGGTCTTAAAAAGGTCTTTTGTGCCCAAAATGACACATTTGAGTGAGTCTTCCCGTCATGCTGAATTCTACAGTTCCTGTTAGTGTTTGTCTATCTGACACCAATAGTTAACAAAATGCTTTCTTCTGTGGATCAGTGAAAAAACTGGAACCAAGTACTTGTCTTTTGGTTTCCAACAACAGACTGAGGGGTACAAAAGAAGGATACAGGCTTATCCACTCGCTCAAAGGTGAAACTGAAGGCAGGTGAAAATCCCTTTTGTGGGTGGGGATAACCTCAATCATGTGACTTGGTTCCATTTTGAGGGGAAAGTGCTTAGGGCAAGTGAGCAAAAACACAGCCACACCAAACACAAAGGGTACAAGCTTGCACACAAGCTCAAAGGGAGCAACTGAAAGTTCATTGAGACATTTTTGAGACATTTTGTCTCAGAAGATGCCCTTATGTAGATGTGGTCTCCATTAGTGAATAATGACCACTGCCTCCTTTAAAAACTGATGTTGGATTCCCTCAAGATCAAAACTTTGACTTAATACCCATCATGTCTTCTTGCTATCACCCTTGCTATCACCAGAGTGATCTATGCTTACACTGTTCACATGCTGTGCTTTCTTTTTACTCCCAGGCCTTGTTCATGTACGTCACCAGGATAATGAAACAGGGCTATCTGGAGGAGGAGAGGAACAAGCACAACACTCCAGTTATCTCCAGCAAGGAGAAACCAGAGAAGAAGAACACTGCCCTTTAGGAGTGCTTCCCAATGGCAGACATGCCCAGAGACTTTGTGACCTATCACAGAAGAGATCTGTCACATGTAGCGTAGTTCTGTACATAGTGTATTTATCACATTCATTCATATACAAGTGGTGCACAGTCTTCACAGCATCCCATACAACAGTTGTTTTTCTTTTACATTTTTCCAGAAGTTGCCGCTTCAAAACCAAAGCCATGCTAGCCACCTTATTGAGTTCAGTATCAATAGATCCACTAACAGTCTGCTGAATCTCTGGTCATTTCACCAAAAGCAAGCAGCTTGTGGCTTCCTTTTTATCTCAAGGGCGCTTGTATTTCTTTATTCATTCTTTTTTTAAGTTACATTTGGCTGCTGCTTGCTGGTCCAGTGACAACAGATTTCAGTTTTAAAGAAAAAACAATGTCATCAAACACAATATTCAGTGTCACCACACTGAAGACAGATGAATTGTCAAAACAGTGACTGTAAAAATGTAAACCATGTCTTGTACTCCATAGAAAATGGTTACCCACACTTCATGTTAAATAGCATTTATCTCTGTTGAATACAATGAAGACTTGAACACTAAGACTTTTGCAAACACACAAGTGATATTAAAAATGATACATTTATGTTAATGTACTCAAAAATAAAATTGTTCTTTTATGTCAATCTAGTTGAAGGCAATTTTACAATCCATCGTTTCAGCAGATTCATTCATACACTACACTACACTAGTTCACTGGAAACAAGTGAAGAGAGGACCACCATGGAATACCCCAAACCACTGGACCATATTTCACTGACAGCAGCACTTGGAATTAGTACTGCAGCCCGCTCTCAAGCTTCTCGTTAATTACACCCAGCAACCTGATAACGGAGCATGAGTTTAGACAGAGATTAGCTTTGTCAATATTAGTGCAACTGGTTTCTAAATGTCCTTGTACTGTCAGATGTGTGGTAGTTTTTCCAAGTACTCATTCACTAAGGTTTCTATTGGCATAACAACCATGAAAATGGTTCAAACAAGTTCAAAACAAGCACATATTGGATTAGACGTTTACCATGAGAAGAGCAGACATGTATAAAATTTTTTGTATCTATAAGCAGGGCAGCATCAGTGTAACTCTCATTTGAAATAATGTATGTTTTCAATCTTTAAGACATATGTCCTGCATTGTCAGGTTCTGCAATTCCTGGGTGAGATGGGAATAACCTTTATGACAGGGGTTGTGTCACTGCCCCCTGGGGAGCAGTTTGTCAAGCACTGCTTCATACAACAGTAAGAGGATAAGAGTTAACTATGCTTTAAACGAGGGGCACATAAAGGGCTTGTTTCATCAACTGAATGATTTATTTTCAGGCTCAACAAAAAAACGCAACAGATTCAGCCCCTACTTTCAGTTTCCAAAACAAACACAAAATGGACCCATGCCATGCCCTTTACAGAACCATTGGTGTGTTATTTTCAGTCAGACACCCAACATTTTCCTCACAGTTACAACATCTTCCAGATACATTTGCATGGAAACCACCACACTTAAAAGTTCAAGTATGGCAATAAAAGTGAATTTCAAATTAAAAACAAAAAAGGTTAAATCACACAAAGTCTGTAAATATTGTCAAATTACAGTCTTGTCCCTGTCTTCCCTGTTAGCACTTTGTTAAATACAGAAGACATTGGCAATCACAACGCATATTTGACACCATGAGTTCACACAGGTCCTGTTTCAAACTTCCCGCTTCCACATTCTTGCTCTACCTCAACATGCATTTTCAAAACAGAATAACATTCAAGCTCCAAGAACAGACTGGTGAAAACTTGAATGGGGAGGTGTGAAGACCTACACTAACATGAAAATTAAACCAGGTCCAACAAGTCCCAGAACGAAGCATCCCAAAACAAATAAGAATTTATTGTGCGCACTGAAACCCTTAAGACAGTCTGTAGTATTCAGATTTCCTCTGACACATTCTGCACTCGGTTGCCCGAAAACTCATGGGCCACAATTTTCTCTACATCTTAAATCCAAAACATGGGCCGATCGGATCGTACTCTTAACTTCCCTATATGAATCTCCTTATGATTTCAAGTAAGCCTGAATGGCAAAAAAATGTTCTTGTATCTTGGTGGTGGCATAAATTTCAACATCTTCCCAAAGTCTCCATTGGCAAGGAGCGCTGCCATGTGTAGTATTCAATGTAGCGGAATTAGGATAAATGTAACGCCATGGGTGGCAGCCTACACAGCAGTATTGTTGCTCAGTCGCGCTCACTGCTCTGTGGGTTGGAGGAGGTGGTAGAGGTGGGAAGCACGGGCAGGCAGTGGCATTTCCAGCACACCCTGCCACTGAGTGTCTCCTGCTCACTGAGTGGCTTTGGTCTTCTTGCTCTTGCTCTTTTTGTCCTTCTTCTTCAGGCCATCCATGTGTGCTCGCAGCAGATTAGAGTAAGCCTTGGGCAGGGGGTGGGGAGAGCAGCCAGATTTGATCAGAGGATTTTCAGATACCCATTACTTGCCTTACAGACACCCTTATCCAAGGCGAATTAAGTTTCCTTCATAAGATGACAAAGTTATTCTTCTTGCTCATATGTTCACATGTTATATTTAATGAGAAAAATGTTGATTTTACATCAGTCATCCCCTAGGTCAATAACCCGTTTCTCATGACATGCATGTAAATAAATAAAAACCTGATGACAACTGCAGAATCATCTTCAGACCCAACAAAGCTACAAATGTCAAACTCAGGAAACTCACCATCTGGAACTTGATGACTTCTTTGCTGCTGACCTGGAAAATACAGACAAAGGAAATGTGGCAGTACCCCACAAACCACTTTACTAACGAATGACAACACTCCTGTGTCTACCAGGTAAGCACCAACTCCCTGCTTGCTTTCAGCCCTGTGTTATCTCATTACAATGCAAAGACTGCATACTCACCACTGTGCTAATTTTCTTTTTTCCATCTGTGGCGCGAATGAGACACTTGTTGTCCACGGGTTCGAAGTTCTCTGGGTTACCTTTCCTAGGCACTGGTTTCGTTCTCCCATCATCTGCAGAGAGACACACACTGTGGGGTTAAACACAAGTTGTAGCACGGCTATAGTCGGCTGACTTGGTGTAGGCCTGCATCTCGTCTGTGTCACTATTTAGAGCAATCTGAAAGTCGCATGTCAAAGAAATCACATGAAACTTACATTTCTTTAATGTGATATAAACACTTCCAGATGTCCTGCACTTCTGAAAAAGCCGCGTCAACTCCGTCAAAAACTGGAGGAGAAAATTCACAGCAGATTTTAAAATGCCACTGGCTTTTGTAACGCACTGTAACTAAATAACTACCTACCTAATTAACCAGTGTTTACCAAAGCATAATTAACCAATAACGTTGACACTTACTGTCACCTAAATTACGCTTTCCTAACCAGCTAGCAAGCCGGTAAGCCTGAAGTATGACGGTGCACGACCAAGCTAACTGTGCTTTTAAGCACAGCTTCGTCTACAGCTGGGATAGCCAGTCAGTTAGCTAGCAAGATACAAGCCTGTATTTTTGCAAAAATTTGCATTATCCGCTAGGTAATGCTAACCTTACTTTCATTACTTCTTTTCACACATTCAATAGCTAGAGCTAAGATTATATATATGCAAATGATCGCCATTAATGTAGCCAGTCAGGTAGATAGGTTGGTTTGGGATGAAACGTTATGCCTCAGCTAACGTTAGCTAGCGAGTTAGAGAGACTTTCATTCAGTGTCCAGTAAGACAACATGCCAAGCCTTCACGCCTGCTAGCTGAGCAGTCCTCAAGAGCTACTCGACAGAACAAGAAACTACTATCTTACCGAGTCATTCTCAAGAAGCACCATACTTTCTAGACAGCCTGAGCCTGCACAACCCTAAGGATCGCTGCTTCTGCTGTAGGTCCTACACAACTCCCTAAGCACACGTCCTGCAATCGGAAGCGAAGAGCTGAACTCTGACCTTTACGTCAACTCTGCATCAGCTGAGCTTCTTCTACTGACGATTGTCGTAATGACTGCTGGCAGCCTTCAAGTACACTGCGCCATCTGTTGAACTGGAGGCTGAGTCGGAGATGAGAAGTCTAATGCTACAGTAGTACGGAGACGAGACGAGAGCTGACTTATTCTAAACAAATAAATAAACACATAAATGCGTAAATAAATAAATGTAGGACTAAATTAATACATATTTACATTTCTGTATGTCTGCGTCCGGTATGTTAATGTTGGGCCAGCCTGACCGGATTCTAAAGCTCCCGGGCAATTCTAGGGGCGCCAGATATTAGCAACTAAAATGCTTTGTATAAAAGCGGCTGCCAAATGAATAAATGGAAAAAGCTGATCGACTCTACCCCTTGAACCTTTTGTGAATGTTCCGAGCCCGCTCTTGTAAGGGTGGAGAAGACGGTGCGCGCATGCTGACAAATTGAAATTAAAATGTTATAAGTGAACGAGGAATGTGCAGCCAGCTTTGATTGATTTTCCGTTATTGTTGCCCTGTTAATTTAGCCGTTCAGTTGTGGATTCAGAGCCTATTTTAACTGTCTTATAATTATGTATCAATTTTTCTGTTTGCTCGATTCAGAACCATATGGGTCAGCCAAAGAGCGAATGTCGCTCTGGAGCCGCAGGTTGCCGATCCCTGAGTCATAACCTATTCATTTTACCTGCAGCAGCAGAGACCTCGAACTAAGCAAGACCGACAGAACCGTCACCTAGGATGATGTCACCAGAACCCAGTTGAATGGTAGCTTCTCTGGCAACAGCAGACAGCTTGTCATGCAAAAAGTAAGGCTTTAGAATAGTTAATTCAGAACAGATTAAAAAAAAAAACTCTTGGCAGTCAATTAAAGGACAAGAGGACAAGTCAACTCTTGTCCTCCATACTGTGGAGGCTAGAAAAGAAAATATACAGGTAACTGACAAAATAAAGGAAACTTTAAGTAATTTCCACCGTGTTTAGGGTCATATATAAAATTGCTGGGAAGGCCCAGTTGTCCATTATTTTGGCTACCATGGCTAGAAGGGTGATTGTTGGGGCATGTTTGGCAGGAGTGGCAGTGACCGCTCAACTTGCCGATGTTTCATGAGAAACAGTGGCTTAACTGAAGTTGGCATGGAAGTCTGAGGGAAAGGAATCATCAGCTAGGGGCAGCTGTGGTCACATGCACATAGTCCCTGATTGTGATGCCCGTGCATTGGTTTCAGATGCCAGGCAAAACAGACAAGCAACTCTGAATCAGTCGACTCCAAATATCAGTCTAGGATGTGAGCAGATAGTTTTATCAAGAACAGTCTGTTGTGAACTTCACTGAGGGGATGCTATGGTCAGCCTGTAGAGCCTAAACCCCTTGTTTCACCTAAAAAGGCATGTTTGCAAGTAAGGTGGTAGTGGTCTACTGAGAAGTGGAGAAAAAATTTATATGGTCAGATGAGTCACCCTTCATCCTGTTCTTAACAGCAGATGAATGCATGTGTGGCATATGGCAAAAGAAATCTACATGCCCAAGGGCTCGTTTCGCATTATGACGGGTTCTGGTGGCCCTGTTATGGTGCGGGCAGATTTTCCTGGCATGGGTTAGATCCACTCAAGCCCTTGGAGGATAGGGTAAATGCCAATAAATATAAAACTATTCTGAGTGTTCATCTTCATCTTATGGTGAAGCATTTCTATCCTGATTGGAATAGTTTCTTCTAGGATGATAGTGTTCCCATCCAGAAGTACTCACAGAATGGTTTGATGAGTATGCATGGTCTTCTCAATCACCAGATTTCATCCCCAAATGACCACTTATGCAAGATTCTTTGGCAGGGCTTTAGACAGTGTTTTCCACTACCATCAACAATACACCATGGATGGCATTTCTTGTGGAAGAAAGGTGCCACATCCCCCCAGAGCTCCAGACACATGTAGAATCTATCCCAAGGCATATTGAAGCTGTTCTGCTGGCCCATGGTGGCCTGAAGCCCGATCAATATCTATATCTATATCTATAGGCAATTTCTGAGACATTGATGACTCTTATTACATATAGCTCAGCCCTGCCCAAAGTCCTTAAACCTATTCGAAGGTTTCTTTCAGTATAATGTGAGAAATGTAATGGAAAAGTTTCAGATTCCAAGCAGTACTGACAGAATCCTGCATTGCACTTTCAGTGTAGACATAAGCTCTTCATTTCACAGAGCCAAGTTACATGAAAGAAGAGAGCAAATACTGGGTATAATTCCAGTGGAATAGTGATACTGGTTTTGATTAGCTGTGATATCAGTACTTTGACAGTTATTTTTGCAGATGTTTATGTACTGACATATACAGTACATAACATGATTTGAATATGCAAGCACCTTGTCATGTTTTTACACTGAAAGTATTTTTGTTGAAATGTCAGTGAATTGATATGTATTGTAGTACACATGTATGATTGGCTGGTGAACTTGACAGCACTAAATCATAACCATCACGGTTTCACGTTCATTGCCAAACTGAACTTATTAATACACTCATCTAACATACTTCTGGGTTTTTGCACATAGTACTTCCCTGCTTTTGAAGAGGCTTGGCTTATGGTTGATAAATTATACTCTTGGAATCTACAAGCAATTATTACGGTAGGTACTGCAGAAGTTGAAACTTGTCTTGGACCCATCCTAAACCACCATTCAGGAGTGCTGGCAATGGCTTATTCAAAATCATTTCAGACATATGCTAATTGAGTTGAGGTTTCCCATGGAGACAGTGATCTGTAAATTGACCAGTCTGCATCATTTGCAATCCTCAAGCTTACTGTAGTGTGAATTAAATGCTTTGGTACATATGCAACTATGTTTTTGTTATCCAGTTAAGCTGCAGTATAATACCATGTAACTTTGTAAACTTAATGAAGCACTTAATAAAATTGTTGATTGGTTGTTTTATTGTGTTAATTGTTTCTTATACACTTTTGGCAAAATAATAAAGTGATTATTAAATCAGTACAATATTTCTGCAATGATCAACAAATCAATTCAAAATTGTTTTTAACGTACAAAGGGAACATGAAATACAAAATGTGATTAAAGAAACCTAAGTACTAAGTAAATGCTTCATTTAGTACATTCTTCATTTATTGCAAAGCAATAAAAAGAATAGTTGACAAGAGAGGTTTCTCGGGACAAAAATCAATGTGATTATGAAAGTAAGGTCAAACAAGGAATAATGTTAAAAGACACAGAAGAGAACATGAAGATAAAATAAATTTCTGAAATATGCATAAATAAATAGATTTCATTAATCTATAAATGCATCTTTTGAATGAAAAAAAAAAAAACTGTTTGTAAAGACACAGACCTGAATTCAATACATTTAAAATTAATGGCATTTAACCTGAATCTCTTAAGTAAATTACCCAGCTTTGTAAATGATGATATGCATGCACCTGTGTAAGTCCTCTGCTGAACAAATGGGAGTTGGGTGTCTGTGGATCATATGGTGGAAGCTTTATAACATCTGTCTACAAATCTACACTTTGAGGTACAAAAATAACTCCTTGATATAACTTTGAAAAAAGAGACTGTGGAGGACTTTGCCCAGGTGTACAGTGGAAGTCTACAGCAGAAAATGAGTCCAAAGCCATGACTACTGCTCTACTCTGCTGGCTTTTGTTCAGGTTAGGACTTCTCTCTTCACAAGTGAGGAGCTTTTAAAGCCCTGCCCAGTGAGCTCTGTTATCACGAAGCAGTTTTTCTAGGTCTTTCGGTGAAACTACAGTCAGGATGGTGGCCCAGGTCAGACAGAGCCACAGAAAACTGAGAGTTCCAGTCCCTCTCGAACACACCTCTCAGCTGCTCCTGCAGTGTCTGCCCCACCGAGCTCGGGTGGGGCACGTCCTGAGAAACCACCAGGCTCACCCCTGCCGTTGTGATGAAGTAGTCAGCTGACCAATTAGATGTTCCTGAAGGCCATAGATAGCAGTCATAAATCTATGCAATTCTAAAAACTGCACATGGAATAGTGTATGTTTTATTTTATTATACGTATGGAAATATTCAAAGAACGTCTACACTTAGAGAAGTAAATCATAGTTTAAAAGGAATATAAGATAAACAATTGTGATGGTTCCCTTACCAATATATGTTTCTTTATCAGTCACCATGTATTTATTGTGGTTCACTCTAGAGTAGGGAATGTTTGACTGGTTCCCCACTGGCACTATGAACAGTTTCTGGAATAAAGAGGACATGTTTCAGAAGCATGCAAATGCTAGATGCACGTCAGTTGTAGTTTTGACCCTCCTCTAAACTGCATAACAATATTCTGCACAGATGAAGCTACAGGTATTTCAAGACCATATGTTTCCAGAAATGTAGGGTGTAGTAGTACATCTAAGGCATACCACTTCAATGCTGATGTTTTGGGATGGCTGGTGCAGGGCGCTGAGGGACTGGAGGAAGGGTAGCATGGCTGGGTCTGTGTCCTGCCCACAACTAATCAGCAGACGGATTGGAACCTGCCGATCAAAAGCTGACTGCTTCAGTGCATCTTCGATGATTGGCCAGTACCTACACATAAAGGAAAACTCCTGAAAACAATCTACTCAGCTTGAATGAATGAAAAATACATTTAGTGAATTCATGCAATGTCAATACAGTCTACAAAAGATAAATACTCAGACCTTGGTTTTACTGTATCTGCATTAGAAAAATTGTTTCATGTTTTTTTTTTTTTTGCTTGCCAACCGCCAAACTCCCTTTTCTGGGGGACAACTTCAATACAACTGTATTCGCTAATGTTGCTGTTTTCCTAAGAATCCAATAACAAATTAAGCATTTCCAAAATAAGCAAGAGATTAAAACATTTTCCACTTCATTTCACAGAGTACAGAAAAGCAGTACACAGTTGTCATACCATACCATCAAATTGTAATACACAACTCACACAAGCCCATGATAAAAAATCTACCCTGATCATCACACTAGTTTGGTACATGCATCATTCTGAATTTTATGGATTCACCTCTTGGGATGGGTGAAACGAGAGGTGGGAAAGTACTCCATGACAGACACATCAATAAACTGCTCCGCCCCTTCGATCACAGAGAGGATAGAGTCTAAATCTTTTGTTCTACCAGCCGGGCAGAAAGAGGGGGGCGAGGCCTAAGAGAAAGAAAACATCTTGTGACATGTGACACAACTAAGCAAAGCATAGTACGTACCTTTCTGATAATATTCGCCATTGTCACAGTGCATTATTACATAGTAAAGACATTCGTTGCTTCCTCTCCTTGCTCCAGCTTTCTACACTGTGACCTTTAAAAACAACACATAGAGTGACTTCCCCAAGCTGGCTCACAGGAAAGAGAGGTCATTGCACATGACATAAAAATAAAACATTCTTGAGAAACAACTACCTGAAACTGGGGAGAAGAAGAAGTGAAAAAGAAGCAACTCACAGAGATGTAGACCCTGCTGGCTACACCACTCATGTTCAGCAAAAGGGGGTGCTCTGTGTTGATGCTGGTATCAAAGTCAGAGGGCCAGGGGTCTGGGATGGATGCGTTGTAGTGACCAAGCACCCAGTAAGACAGGAAGATCTTCTCGAGGTCCTCAGCCAGTTGGGAACAGTTGTATATCACCACTCCAAGCTCCTTCACCTTTGTTTGAAAGGCAGTAATGTAAGAACAAGGTTTGCAGATCTGTTGCCAAGTCCTGCTGTTTTCCACATCTAAATGCAAATCTTCATAGGTTATACATCATCTCAACCAATACCTGTGTTAGAGATCTCCAGTCCATGTTGGCACTTCCAATATAAACGTGTTTCATGTCTACAATCCACAGCTTGGTGTGCAGTATACCCTTTGTCAAAAGGCCAAAGTTCACCTCTTTCACATGGACCCCTATCAGTATGAGATATATATAAATAAATGTATTTAAAGTTTATGTCAACACAGGATGATTTGACAGTAGTTTCTGTAGATGAAACAGGTAGACACTGCTGGCAGGTGGGTCCTGACCTTTTTCCTTCAGCACCTGCAGATCAGTAGAGTGTCGTGCCACAGTGGGAATACTGGTGGCCACACGTACCAAAACATTTCTTGAAGGCAGGTCCTGAAAGAGCTTGAATATATCCCTCCCCTTCCACAGACACATGGCAAAAAAAGAGTATGAAGTTAACTGTATGAACTTACCGCCCCATACAATTCAATTTTAAAAATCCAATTACAGAGGTAATTGGTAATTACAGAGGTTCCTGAAGCTTTACGTTTACTCACTGGTAAGTCAGTGGATGAGTTGACCCTAATGTCGTCACCTGTAAGAGTCCAGTAGAAAGAGGCCACATCCACGCTTTTGGTTGCCATGGCTAGGAGGTCTTTCCAGGCTTTGTACAGGGGAGTTCCAAAGGTGGCGTTGACATTATATGTCATATAGAGAGGAATGCTCTCAACAAGAACAAATCTGTGGAGTTCGCAATGATATAAGTTCCCATCCGCACTTACCCTTTGAGTTTTAGTCAAATGAATAAACAAACCGAGCCAAACTGTCATTCAAAGGAACAAAATTACATACTGCGTATTACAGTGTGAAGTATATCACTTTAGTTTCGACGGTATAGAAAATCAAACAAAAATGTTGCATAAGATATCTGCAAATTAGAACAGAGTATTGCCTTAGATACGACAGTGTACATTTCTACCAAACCTCTTGCACTCACTTGCTCTGCTCATCAGAAACAGGATCACCCAGATCATTGCTTGTATCCCACGCTATCTTGACTTGGTCTCCAAGGTGTTGGCTATTTCTTTTAGCGGTGGATTTCTCCGTTAGAGCGATAGAGGTGAGCACACCTATTACCACCAAACAGCCCACGGTGAGGACTAGAGACGCAAGGCTGCTTTGGCTCTGAAAACACAGGGGAATTACACCAAAGAGTTAACGTGAAGAGAAGAAAATGGCACCTATTTTAAAACGGTATTTGTGCGGATGGATTAACCAGTACGGTTTTATCTACTGCGCAGAGGTATCTAACGTTACAGAATTCAGGAAAGACTGTTCTGTCTTACCCATCGATTAGGGACGTAATTATCATGTAAAGCCCAGTACCGCGAAGACATTCTTTGTTTTTGTTTTGTCCGTGTCACTCAAAAGAAATGCAGACAAGTTGAGCCTTTAACACCTGTATAAATACAAATCAAAGTTGCGATTAAACAGCCGTTTGTGTATGTTTCATGCGTCAGATTCCCCCCCCCCCCTCCCCCAATAAAGTCGTCTTGACAATTACAAGTACAAAGTACGATGTATAATTTATGAGGACACAGAATAAACGTAAATTATAACACAAAGACTTGTTAACATGTCGCACATTTTACCAGAAATATCACAAACGCTGTCCCCGCGGTAACTTAAATGAAATCCCTGAACATGCCCCACTCGTGTGGTCTTCAGTTGTACTTGCTGCTGAAGGTTCCTAAATTTGCATATAGTAGCTGGTTCCTTTTTTGCTTCTTATTTTAAGTTCCCCTAAGTGGCTTTGCAAACTGTAAGGTTATACGGAGGCCCAGCCTTGTACGTGTTTACAACAGTTTATATTACAGGACTACATACATGGAGTAGGAAATTCTGGCACGAGAAGGGTTAATTTCATCATCATAAAATCTGAGGTTAAGTTGCTATATTCATGTTAAGGGTATTTACTTGGACGGTTCTACAACTACAGACCCATTTTCTCAGCTGTCATTTACATCAGCTGTATCAATGAACACACACAAGTCTATGATTGAGCTCAATTTATTAAAAATCAAAAATCAGTCATGGCAAATCACATATTTTCTAAATTATATGAAAAATGATATGTATAACCTTTCAAGACAAATAATTCTACAATAAAAATAACAATGACCAAAAAAATCTGGAAGAAGTTAACAATAAATAAATTACACTTTTTGTGGAGAACAAAATAACCATTAAAGCAAGAAATGGGGAAATGGTTGCTAAAAAGTAAGCCATAAAACCAAACAGACAAACTGGTGGGTGGTATACAGAATTAATGTTTGATTTTGCTTTTTTCTTTTGTATACAGTTTACATTTGAGTTACATGCAGAGGAGGAAAAATAAACTTATTAAGCCCAGTGAGAACATCGGACATTAGCAGCAGCAGTTGCATCATCAGTATCACAGCCAATCGGATATCTTTCATTGAACAGGAGTTGAGCTCTGGGAGCTCCACACAGACCAGCATTTCACAACAGAGTCTCAGTACATTCCTGAAGGCTTGTGGCGGGGAATCTTGTGCCCCACAGCGGTCTTGATCTTAATCAAATGAAAGCTGTCACAATGTCAGAGTCACAATATGAAAGCCTGATGGATTTTGGCTTCCTAAAAACAACCGGGCTTTTTAATCTGTACAACAGTGCAAGGGTAACATTTTCCCAAACTGTTAAAATGTACCGTTTCTATGTTTTGGTTCTCCCACTAATCAGTCTGAGAATGAGGTGTCACGTAAGTAAAAAGTGCACCTTTGGTGAGCTACTCTAACATCTTGCCACAATAAACTGCATATGGTACATGTGCATTGTCACAAAATAATTTGGAAGATCTGTTGTTCCTTTATTTCTACACAATTCATCAGATACGATCGCTTTTAAAAAATATCCAACTCTTTCCAAAGTAAAGGAGAAACTATTTTTTTTACGTTGTTCAGCACACAATATCAAGGGACACAGTGGTGCGCTCTTAGTGCAGATAACCGAGGGAAAATACAGTGAAGCTCTTTATATGTACTGTACATACAGTATATCACACAAAGACAAGGAATGCTCTCAGTAATTGCATACAGTCAGGTTTCATTTTCAGTTTGGACCCAGGTGCGCCCTGAAGACAGCAAAAGCAGGAAAGCAGACAAATAGGACTGACTTTAGAAGCAATGCTGAAACTGCAGCTTCCTCCCTGATTCAGACATAAGACTGCAGGGTTACAACATAGTTTCACTTCACCAAACCATTGGTTTTCATTACCTTAAACAACAGATGGTGGGCAAAGCTGGTGAGTAGAAGCTAATGTCTGGATGGCATAATGGTGCTCTTTGGCTTTGTATAATGATGTTTCTTATGACTAAGTATGTACACAGGACTGAGAAAAGGGGAAAAAAAGCCTCCTTACTATCATGTCTGCTGTCTGAAATCAATACAAACAATTCTTTTAATATCAATCTAGTACTGTTGCAAATCCAAGTTTCTAACATAAATGGTAGTTTTTCAGCTCAGCTAGGTGAAGTACAAGCTAAAGTGTGTTCTACCTTGTTTTAAAGCTAACTGTGTGTTGCACCACATAGCTGAACTGATCCAAAGCCCTTGAAAACACTTATAATAAATCTGTCCAACTGAAAGGCCTACAGCTGTCCTGTGGACTCAACCCTGACATCTAAACTTCATGCAGGTCCCTTGTTTCTTTGTCTTGTTTAAAAAAGTGGGAACTTCATCAACAGAGAGGGTTGGGCTGACCCAAGATAGTGCAATCCTTAGTCTTGAAGACACAAACCAAAGACAAAAGACTTCTGAGCACAATCACGTGTGAGTGGAACCACTTGAGGAACAGACCCCTCTTTCGCACAGAGGCACCGAGGCAGTGTGCCAGCTGCATTCTGGGAATCCACCCTTTTAATGATACACTGAAAGGGCTATGTATGTTTCCAATGACAAACCAGGATGCATTTTCAAGAGATAACCCATAATAGCCACAGTAATTTAAAATACATTTTAAGTTTCACCTGGTCTTCTAGAGCTGACCAGGAAGTTAAAATATTCTTACTACCCTAAGCGCCAAAGCTAAAAGATGCTGACTGTGTGAAAACAGAAAAAATGTCTTCCCTGCTATCTCAAGCAGAATTCCTATGTACAGTATAATGGCATATGTCCCTTACAATTTTCTACAATCAAATATATCTGTCCCAATACATTCTAAAAGAACTTCATAAATATTACAGTTCATTAGACCCCTGCTTACTGCATTTCTTCCAGGTCATTTGTAAGGAAAACAAACTTCGCAGCATGAAGCTGGTAAGCATGGCACCAATATTACTTTTTGCCACTGTGTAAACAGGAATAAAATATTGACTAATCCAAGCTTACATTGCATAAATAGGCAGCTTCTTTTACATTCTTGCATTGAAATTCAGTACCCTGTGAAATGCAACAGCAACACAAATCCCTTGGCCAAATTATAATAATAATCCAGTTCGAGTGGGCTTGGATCATATCTATCATATCTATCATATGTGACATACCCAACGTTCTTCTGTTGGGTTGCAGCTAAGAAATTAATCATTCATATGAACATGGAAAAATGATACTTGTGATGGTTCATTTCTGAATGTGTGGGTGAAAATGACACAAGTAAGGGACAAAGATGCCCTTTTTCTGACAGGGACGTCCCCTCGCCCAACACTCCTTGGCACAACTGGTCATAAATTTTTTACCACGTACATGCTGCTCCACAGTGATAAAGCAGTGTTACTGGAACTATACAAGGCTTACAAACAGTAGTACTTTAAGCTAAAATGTTTTTGAACTTCAAAAGTTATATAGTCTTCTTTACCTTTGTTGTGCAATGTGTCAGCAATACATTTTTCTTCCATCCCACACTCATAGCACATATATCATGTCACTGATTGCAGAGTAGCAGCAGCTGCAGTCGCCACAAGGGGGCGCCTTGGGCAAAGGATTACACCACAAAGCTTTCTCCCTCAGGTCCCACCATGACTCTCTTGGCGTGTTCATTGGCACTGCTGCCGGACCCAGCATTAGGACCCGTGGAGGGGCAGCCCCCATGCTGGGGGGCCCCATAGGCCTGGGGTGAGGGCCTGCCATCCTTGGAAGAGGGTCTGGGCTTCACAGAGGAGTGAGTCCCCGCAGGGACGGCCCTCCCGACCACTTCCAGTGTCCCACTGGGTTCAATAATCGTGTTTATAACTGAGGAAAGAAACAGACATGCAGCTTTACAGAACACTACATTAGCTTCTTTCGTCAGCGCAAAGCCAAGCAGTCTTGTGACCCCCTCTGCTACACATTCACATTAAATATACATACACATTGGGAATGTTGGCAAAAATGAACAATATGCAACACTATATCAGCCTTAGCGCAGCAACAGCTTGTCATGAAAACTTTCTTTTTCAAATAATTGTTAAACATTGTTTAAAAATAAATATAGATGTCAGCAGAAAAATCAACATTTTGACATCAGGACTCTCTCCATGTATGAAAGGGGAAACTAAAAGGAAGACAACACAGCACTCAACTCTTGAGGGTTTCTGATGTTTAAAAAAGCTTTATTCACTGACCTTCAAGTTGTTTCTGAACTCTTCTTAGCTCTTTCAGAATGGATGAGATCTCCTGAAAAATAAAAGGATTTGCTTCATAACTAAAAAAGAACTGACAACACACAACTACAGGGTTCACTCATTTTCTGGTGCTGGAGCATTCCACACTGTCAAAACATTGCTCTGAAAGTTGACCGAAAGGGGGGAGCTGACAACCTTGTTGGAGGTTTTGAGGATGGGGACTTCGTTCTCAGCGTTGATCTTTGCTTCAATCTCTTCCCACACCTCTGTCTTGTTGTGGAACAGCACCCTGAGGATTAAGGGAATGGAATGCTGTAATCTGACAGGCTGTCCACACAGAGTGTCCACACTTAGCAGCAGTTTACAAACAGCGACACAGGAAGTACGCAGAATTAACTGGATATGAGAGAAAATTATGTAAGTACCTTATAGCCGATTTTCTTAATGACGAAAGTGTTCAATTGCTTATGCGAAGGAAAATAAGGCGCACAGTAAGACTTGTGCTACTCTCGAATCTTGACCCACTGGCAAAGTTGGAAGACTGTGGTCTATTCATCATTCCTTTCATGTTTAGCTTGTGTGATTAAAAGCACCATCAAGCAATCTCTCCTCACAGAGGACTGAAGGCTTTAAGAAGGACTTAAGAAGGGGCTTAAAATGTTAAATAAGAAGAGGACACATGTCAGCCATGCTTGAATTCTGTATTCCTTGTTCACAAGGAATGTGAAAATGACACATAGTAACCACAACAGTTTATCACCATTACTACTACTCATTCTTTTTTTCAATATATGTATATACTTTATTCTATACTACTATACACTATACTATACTATATATCATTTTTTGTCAAGATATGACTAGAACGCACTTTATGATTTTAGTCCAGACTAAACTCTGAATTGCCCTTGAGAGTTTGCCAGCTTTGGCTTCGTCTTAGATTGTGCAGCTTCTTGAGTCCTACCAGTGACAATAACTGCACTCTTTGATGCCTTCTGATGATTTCTGTTCACTGTTGGGCTTCACAACCTGTGAGAGGCTGCCAACCGCCAGTCACAAATAACCACTAAATCACAGTGTACTGACAAAAAACAGCTGGTTTCTGTCAGCTGTCAGTGGTTCCTGCAGAGCCACACTAAATGCTGTGACAGTGCCATAGACCGAGAAAGATAAAATTTAAAGGTGAGTGCCAAGCCAAAAATACACACGGAAGGCAAAGAATTTATTAAGCTGTGGCAATATAATGAGGGTCCATCCACACATAGCTACCACTATAATCAATACAGCAACATGGCACAGTCTACAGAATGTACACCATTTCCCTATATTTCGTTGAGGTGCGGCTAGCTGCGGAAGAACATCAGACGTGTACCCCTTTTACACCTCACCTCCTCTAATGTTGGTAAACAACCAGCTAGGAGCCAATGCAACTAAAAACTACCACCTGGACAATTACCAGCATCTAGCTACCGAGGTCACACAATGGCCCACGTTGACAGATTTTGATATCCTCCTTCATCATGTGGTTGATAAGGAAATGAGTTCTTTTCCTTTCCTGAGTTTGCCATTTTTATTCACAGGTAGCTAGCTAGCAAGCATGTGCAGAAGAGACCTCAATGTGAATAAAAGGAAAGTAAAGCTCTCCTTCCTTTTTCCTCACACAGCGAACAATGCTGCCATCCAGCTGGGCATCTCCAATGCTTACATATAAGACCAGTTCCTTTGAGTTTGCAGGAGATTTGCTCACCAATGCCCCAGATTACACCTTCCTGCATCAGCTCTGTAGCTGCACATTCTGCCACATGCAGTGCAATCACGTCCTGGCAAAATTACAGTACTAAGTAGCCAACTGTAGCTGGAGTGACCTACTCTCAACAACACCGCACCCGGTTGTAAATGGAAGTGGTGTTTATAGCATTGTCATGTTTAAGTGAATCTGGATATATACAGCATACTGGGTGACCTGAGGTATTAGTATGGTGTGGAGTTATGAGAAATGCTTTATAACATTATAGAGCAGCAGTAGTGACCAGTGGCTCTGAAATCATTGCCAGCTACTATGGTGGTGACACAAGGTACTGTTCCTCTATTTTAAAACTCATGGGGTGTGTCACTTTCCTGAAACTGAAGTAGCCCTTTCCGTAATGTGTGTCAGAAACACTTGCAGTACATGCTCACGATGTTCAAGAAGAGCAAAGTGTGCTAAGGCTTTATCCAGATTGATTTAAATATCTATGTGCTAATCCAAACTGCTGCCGTTAGCTGCTGTTAATGTAAAAAAGAAATGAAATCCACAATTTTTCTTACTTCATTTTCTCAGCCAGCTGTTCAGTGTTTTCCCGAATGGCATGAGAAAGCTGGGAAACTGGGTTCAGCATCAGATTGTCAAAGATAACCTGGGGGGAGAAATTCCATGTGAAACAAACGTGCTTCTTACTACAGCACAACCACTCACCGAAGCCATATAAGACAAACAACTGATGACAAGAACATCCCCTTCCATGGTATAAGAGGCTTTCTATGAAATGGGATCTAGTGGAGAAAGAAGTCAAACAGCTCACCTCCTCGCGGTTCCACACCCGGCGCTTGGAGTTGGGGTCTTGGTCGTTCGTGCTCTGATCCTCGTCCTTGGCCACGGCTGAGCCTGGCGGAACTTTCTGGTAATTCAGACTGGCTTCTGGAATGTGCTGGACCAACTGCAAGCCAACAGAAACAGAGGGGTAATCAATCGGAACGGCGGTAACTGTGAAGTCGCGACACGTGTCGTTTAGAGAACAAGTACTACTCTCTAAATGAGCCGAAATCAGGGCAAGCGGAACCTGTGGTTCACTACCGAGTCACTACACGCTGCTCTAGGGCTGGAACTGCCTGGAAGAAGGACATACTGAAATGACTGACAGACTGAGTGGCACAGAGGCAGGGGGGTGAGCTGACAGGACAGCACAAGGAGGTGGGATAAATGGGCTCAGCACCTGGGATGAGAGGACAGCTCGCGAGGATGGGTATACTTTCTGTTCACAAGGAGAGAAAGAAAAATCAAAAACAGGACAAAAGGCTAACTTCATTCTTTACTCATTCTCATTTTTTCCCCTCAGGCTGGTGATGGAGAAGCCTACTTCAAGTCTCAAAAATCTATAAAATAAACAACATGATGTAGAACATGAGGGAAAAAAAAACACAAAATCTACCTACAGCAGATTTCCTAGATTAAGGTTAATCCATCACCTGATCTAGATGATTATTTATATGTATGCTCTGACCCTGTTCCTAATTTTAAATTATATAAAAATGTATTATTGTATTATTCTGCCTGTGGTTACAATTTACAAATACATAAATGCATGACAAATGCAAAGCCAAATGTTCTTTTAGTCAGCCATTTGACTCTCCTTGGTGCTGCATATGACTTAGTAAGTGCTGCTGCCAGCACCATGGGAGTTAGGGAGTTGTGGTTCTCAATGTCAACAGAAATATGTATTTATTCACTATTGCCAGCATCAGCTTGAACATCAGGCAAATCAAGTCAGGCACTGTAGTTGACAGGTTGCAAGACTTGTCCAAAAGCCAACCACACATTTCGCCCCAAGGGTAATGTCTCATGTGTCATGGGTGGCTTTGATGAGTCGGAAGTGAGGTGCAGAGGCGGATTATGGGTAATCTACCTCCTCCCGGGCAGAGATGGTGGATGCAGGCGTGCTGGGGACCGACGGGGGTGAGGTGTTCGGGGGGTCACCATCCCCAGCCACATCATGGATCTCCCGGGCCAGGATGGCCAGGTCTTTGGCGAGGTCCTGACTGAGTCTGGAGGGACAGCAAAAAACACAAACTGAGACTCAGTCCATCAAAACTCATATCACTATAAAAAAACCTCACAGACAAACAAAAGACACGAAACACAACAACCCTGACCCTACGCTAGCAGAGTTCCCCTTTAACTTATGTAAATCAAGCGCTACAATTTCACTACAACACCAGCAGGAACTGGTATAATTTCTACCCAGCTTGCTAAGCAGACACTTCCATTCAAGGTGACTTTCATTTCATATGCCATTCATTTCCACAGCTAGACAATGTTTACATAATGTTTATCTAGATAATGTTTACAATTCTTCAGAAGCAACTTAGTTGTTGTTTCTTTCTTAAAGGCACAAAAGCAGTGACCTTCTGACTCCATGTCCAGTGCCACAACCGCTCTGATGCATAGCTGCTCACAGTGATATTGGGCCAAAGGGCCATGGTTTGCAGCTGAATTAAAGAGCCAGACGGTGACCCTGGCAGGCTGCACAGTACCTGGCGATCTCAGCGCTGTGTGTGGACCAGTTCTGGAAAGGGTCACCTCCATTGTCGTCATCCTCAGACTCCCGGGAGCGGGTCTTGGGCCGGGGGGTCTGCGTGGCTGCTGAGGCGTGGGAGCGTTTAGGGGTGTGTTTAGGGGTGCTGTGGTTGGAGTCGTACTCCTCATCCGACGTGGATGTGTAGTCGGAGCCTTTCTGCCGCCGCCGCGAGCCTTCGGCCCCCAAAGAATCGGTTTGAGGAAGACCGGGGGGGTGGAGGGGTGGAGGTTAAAGCATGAAGGATAACAGACACAGAAGAAAGGAACATGACAAGGCAACACAAAAACAAGAGGACCAGTCCCAATGCATTAAAACATAGGCTAGTTTAAGCAAAGTGCTCACTGAATTTGTAAATGTTATTCCAGTAATGGCATAGGTGAGACAAGCAGTTGACATACTGATGTTTTTTTTTTTACATTGACATTTCACTGCAATTTTTTTAATAAGACATTTACAAATTCAGATGCGTACTTTACACAACAGAATGAAACACCTAGAGCCACAAATCCAAACCTCTGACAGAACAGGTCTCAGACCTTGTTCAGTTTCAGATAGTAAAACATATATGGTCAAAGTAATCGAGGTCTGATGACATTCAAAGAATAAAAGAAAAAAAAGCTCTAATAGCCCTTTTTTACCAGTCATATGGAGATGTTAGATATTGTTATGTTAGAATTCCTTAGTAAATCTGCACTGTAAGGCCTTGCTACTGAATCTGAATCCTGGAGAGCCACAGTTCTCTGCACGCTTTCACTTTAGTCATGCACTTAAGCACCTAATTCAGTGAAGCACTGAAGCACTGAAGCCTCGACTTAGAGAGTGACAGCTTAAAAAGAGCCCTCCAGAACCAAGGCTGAGTACAAAACCCTGGTTACAATACTCACACTGCAGTCACACAGTCGTGAACTTTTAAGGATCTTTTTAAAATGTATTTGACCTTACCAAAACAGAATATTCAAAATGTGCCTCACAATACATTTGTAATTACAGAAAATAAGGGTTTCAGCAATAAGAGATAGTTGGAAACTGTTAGTGGCTTTGGTGGCAAGGAGGAGGAGCTCATTTCCATGATGACTGCATTTTCCAGAAAACCTGAAACCAGTGCCCAAACATGGCAGGCAGATAAGGCACTCAGAGAATGAATGTTTTCATGAGTCTGGCTGAGCTCCTGCTGGCTAGCACCAAGGCTTACATCCTTCTTTGGGCTGAGAGAAGATGTTTCCTTTGATAGCGTCAAACCAATTCATTTTCATGAGCAGGGAAGGTTACCTCTAGTGTCTATGTTTACAGTTGGAAGTCCTTTCCAAATGGCATGTGGTTTTTTAAAGTATGAGGTGCTGAAAAGACTATGGAGAAACTTGAATATTTTAGTTGTGTGATACATGGTTCTTAACCCACTCTTAACAACAAAATACATACTCTGTTTGCAATGTTGAATAAATAAAAAAATAGCAATAAGCACTGTGACATTTGTGGCAGGAGTGGGGGGTGCTAGGTCATGGAGATGTTACTCACTGGTTGTGCTGGTGTACTTGGCGCTACTGGAGCGGGCTCGGGTGATTGGCTGCTTCCCGGTGACTCCTGAACTCCTCCTCAAGGCCGTCTTGGAGTCAGGGATCGATGACTTACGCACAGAGCTGCCGGACTCGGAGCTGCGGTTGGAGAAGCCAGTTCTGCTGGCCGAGGACTCTGTGTCACTGGGCGTGGTGAAGGAGCCTGTCCTCTTGCGGGGCAGAGCCAGGATGTCCAGGCGGGAGAGCTTCTTGCTGTCTGGCGGGGTCTTGGCAGGCGCGCTGGGGTCCGAGCCCTGGGAGCCCCGGTCGGCCTCGGCGGCCTCGTTGTCGGAGGCGTCTCCGAGGCGGGCCCGGCGCAGCATGGACGCGCGGGTGGGCCGCGGGGCCGACAAGCTGTTGGAGCGGGTCAGCGCCTGGAGGACCGCGTTTTTGGATGCTTTGCCGGAGTCCTCCTTCTGCAGCGGGACGGTGAGCTTCCTGCGGGTGGTGGGACGGGAGCTGGCCTCGTGGTCGGAGGAGGCGGTGTCAGGCCAGTACGGCAGGCCGGAGCCCTGGGCCTCGTCGCTGAAGTCCAGTGAGCCGCGGTTCCCCGTGCTACGCCGCAGCTGGAAGCGGTGGGCCTGCGTCCTGCTGCCGCCGTCACTGCCCTGCGTGCGGCGCTTCTCGGACAGACGCTCTCGCGCCGAGGCCTGCCGGCACGGGTCCTGGATGGACGAGCTGGAGGACGACTTCTCCTTCTGCAGGTCGCCGGCAGTCGAGCGCTTTCTGGGCGCCGTGCCGGCGTCGTTCTTGTTGCTGACCAGGCTGACAGTGCTGGACGTGTCCACGTCCGAGTCGCCTGACAGGGAGTCCTCGATCGGGCCGGAGGAGCCCTCCTGCTTCTGCTCCTGTTCCTGGCTCTGGGCCTGCAGCTTGGCCTCCAGGGCAGCCAGGGCGTTCTCCGTCTCCTTGAGGAAGGACTGCGTGTCCTGGCTGCTGTCGCCCCCGCCCATGTCCCCGGAGTCCAGGTCCCTCAGGGCTGGGTGGCTGGAGATGTGCGGGAGCCTGTTGACCTGAACGTCGCTGCTAGGCCCGTCTTTGGTGAAGCTCTCCTGTCTGACAAACGAACCGCATGAAACGGAGGATTCCACGGCGGCCGAGGGGTCTTTGTCCCGGGAGTGAAGGCTGGGGGCCGAGCTGGTGGGTTTCACTGGTTTGCGGGGCCCGTGGTCACTCAGGTGCCTGATCAGAACCGTTGTTGGGGATGTTTTGGGAGGGAGGTCCTGCTCCCTCTCTGCCTGGGACAGGACGGGGGTGTGAGCCAACGGCGATTTGGAGAGGACCTCATCAGAACCAATGTAGAAGGAGGTGGACTTTGCGGCAGGCCCGCCCTTCTCGCCCCGCCCTGCGTGGAGCCTCCTGCTCCGCTCCACGACGGAGCCGTCGTCCGACTTGCTGGCATCACTCAGGCTGTCCGGGTCCAGGTCGTCCTGGACACTCAGCCTCTGAACAGTCTCCTGCTGGCGGGGGGTTCCTGACATGACCTCAGGGGCCTCGAACCCTGTATACGGCTCGTGGCGTATGAAAATGCTGGGAGTGGGACCCTCCGTCTTCTCTGTTGGTGGGACTTGGGGAAGAAGCCGTCTGGTTCGGGAACCCTGGGTGCCTTCCGACTCTGTGCTGTCTAAGCCTCGGTTCACCACTGTCTGATGGATAATTCCCCCATCTAAACAGAGAAACAGGTATGGGGTGTAGCATTCATTGTTTGCTACTGTGACACAAAATTTTCAATTCAGAGTAGCCCTCCAATTGTCTTACCTCTATTAGAAGCCTCCTGCTGCGGTGGGATGTCAAAGAGCCCCCCAACAGGCCCTGAGCTGTCTGCCAGGCTGGCCCACCGAGAGACCCATTTGGGGCCCCCAGGAGGCCCTGGGCCAATTGCCCGCACCTACCATTGTAACACAAACAGTTACCTCGTACCCAAACACACAGTCCCCAGACCCACTGAACCAAGTGATGATTTTGACATTGAATAATTTCACAAAGCTCGCTAGATGCTGTTATAATTCCCAACTGTTTTTTGTTTAATAAACCATGCCTGGGATATAGTGGTGTTATTCCTATCCAAAATATTAGTGTCTGATAATCAATTCAATTTACATATTTCACATTTAACACATTTACATCTTTTGTGAAATTATTGAGAATGAAATCATTTAATAATTTAGAACTTAGATCAGTAGTAAAAATGATGACTTTAGAGGCTGGAATAGTTTTGATAAATGACAACTGATGAACAACCTTGCTGTCTGAAATAGAGTAGAAGCACAAATGTTGAACACTCTAAATTTGAGTTCACAAAGTTTAACACTCTATCCATCCCAGTGACTAACACCACAACCCAAATGAGCACTGAATCTGTGCTCATTAAGATCTAACACTTCCTCTCCAGAAAATCTACTGAATCAGCCTATTAGTTGACATTACTGGAAAAAAAAAATATTCCAACCTCTACATGCGTCCTTTGCATCTCTACAAGCAGCTGGATCATTTCACCCCAGTGTAGAGAGACCCCAACACCAGTGAACGGGAGAAGGGCAGCACAAATAAAAACCCAACAATGATGACGACAGGAAGGACGGTGGGGAGGGAGGAACAGTGGAAAAAACACCATGCCAAATCAGCAGAGCATGCAGACTTGTGCTTCCCCTTCTGCAGATGACTGATTGATTGACTGATTGGTTGATCGGTGGATCGGCTGACTGATGCGGTGGAGTGGGAGCCCAGCGTGAGACCAATGAGAGGGTGAAAAGACACGCCGGCCCCGGGGGTGGGTCTTTACCTGCGCCGGGCTGCTGGGGGCGCCGCTAAGGGCAGCCAGGTTATAGCCCTGCACTGGAGCTGCCTTTAGATCCACAGAACTACCCTTGCTAAGCCGGAGGCTAGCCTGCTCGTCCCTGTCATCGTTAATTACGGGCCTATACGCTGCGGCGGTCACGCCGGTGTACTCAGGGGACTCGAGAACACCAAACACCTGTCAGGAATAAAGCACGTGTGAGTACAGGCAACGGGGGCAGGGGACAGCACGCGGGCTGTGATGTGCAGCAACATTAGCCAATTAGATTAAGAAACAGGCGGTATGGACCCGCCTCCCTCGCTCTGTGTTACTGAACCATTACCGAGAGTCTTTACAGGGTGACTGTGATCAGTTCAGGATAGAGCCTTTTGAGGACCTAAAGGAGAATCTATAACAAAGACTCAACCCTGTTAACTTAACTGGAGAGTGCTTTGTCCTTCAATTCAGGTACAAAGGTCATGAGTGTTTTTGTTTCTTACACAATACTGAGGTTGGAAGTTGCTGAAATTAACAAAAAGTATACAAGATAAAATGGAACACTTACTTAAACGTGTTACACAATTACAAGCTTTGCTGTAACTAGAACACACTCAGAATGAAAAGGGGGCAGACACAGAAGGACAAGGCAAAGAGCATAAACCCTTTTTGGTACGCTGCACCACGCCAAAACCTCTGCGATGGCAGGACTTGGCCACTGCTAGTTAGGAAATGTGATAATAATCAATTTCACCCTGCTAGTGTGTAATCATGGCCATGTTTATGGGCTGTGACTATTAACAGAGTTCTGGTAATGTGTATTAGTTCTGGACTGAACCACATCAGAATGGTCCTCTTGACCTCCAGCTGTAGCCAGATCCCAAAAACACCTCATGACCTAACCTAGTGATGTAATTCCAATCTCTTACAGGCAGAGGGCAGTGTATCTAAAACAGCAAGTCAGAACATGTCAAGGAAAGATTCCTCTACAGCTAAACATTACCAAATGACTGAAATGTTCTTAAGTCGGTGTCAAAGTTTAAATGGGGTCTTTATATACACAGACGACACTTCACAGCTGTTGCCATGTACTTTAAGATTCCTCACCGCACCAATATCTGACAGGACAGGACACCTGCGAAAATAAGAGCACTTTCCAAAAAGATTGGAATGTCACAGAAAGAGAGGACCGAAATCACAAGTATTTATTCCACACAAAGGGAGCGGTTGCATGTTTTGAAAGAGGATCAGCCACTTTGAAAGTGGAGCAGCACAGCACTCTCGCCCAGGGATCCTGGACTGTGAACACTTTCCTCCACCCCGTCATTCAAGGCCACGCTAATGTCGGCACCACTACCGTGTCTTTTACGCAAAGCCTTTTGTTTTGCACTTGAAACAGCAGCCCGCTCAAAATTAGTGTGCTGCCCCACCCCTTTTGACGACCCAATGGTATTTGGGATTGTGAGGCAGGAGACTAGGCTGCTGCTGGCTCTCCCTACTCCATTCCACTCAGCACGAGCTGTCAGGTCTAGCCTGGGTACCTCAGGGGAGAGGGAGAGGCCCGGCATGCGGATCACACATGAAGAGACAGGCAGGGCACGGTCTAAACACATGCTAGGGAGAACAGGCGGCACGAAGAAGTTCTTGGGGGAGGAATTACACAGCATTTCACAACTAATGACACTTATTACCGTTCCCTCACTCTCAACGGTGTCACAGCCAAAAATAACCCTATCAGGCTGTCTGGGATATATAGTCCGTGAATGACCCTCCTCCATTTAAAACTAAACTGACTGACAGGTACAAGGTCCTACCAACAAACCTGTGTGTTTTAAAGTGGCGACCATCTGGAGCTGTAGCACACTGTAGTGTACGCCTGACCTGCCTGTGTGCTCAGCACGTTTAAGAAAGCCACCCAGGCCCCGTCTGCACTGCCAAAGCTGATAAGAGTGTGCGGAGCCTGGTAAAAAAAAGCTGACCTATTTCCTTGTCAGATTGTCAGTGGGGCGCTCTGGAAAAGCGACAAGAGGACTGACAGGCTCATTGTTTGCACTGCGGATAAAAATCCCAGCCACTGTAAACCTCTAAGACAACGCTTTGCAATGAATGGATTTTCTGTACTATATGCCTCTGATCGTCACGCGCACATGGAAGCCTCCTTTTCACCTAATTTATAAGATGGCTGATGACTAAACAACAGACTGATTAAAATGACATATGGACAATTTGTTTCCTACCAGGCTAGGTTGCCAATGCAATGACATGATCAATACACCCATTTAAAGATCCTATAATTTGCACAAATATAAATAAATGACAGCAACCCATATTAAATGACTATGAATATTTATATACGAACGAGCATTTAAGGTTTATTGTGAATTGAATGACAGACCCATAAGCTCCTAAAAATAACTGCTGAACACCCGCGATACTAATGGCATCTGTAAGATGCAAGATGTGTGTGGAGGCACATAGTTTATTCTCAGAGCTCATGGCATTTCAACTACAAATAAAGCTGTTCTGGCACAACCTGTTTAAACCCTGACTAGCAGCTCTTTCACTGCCAGCTTTTCCCCAAACAGTTCATATTGTGCAAACAGATTCAGGGCTAACCATCAATAACCATCTCGAATTCACCGCTACTGAGCATTTTCACTGCCGTCAGCTTTCCTCCACTTAAATGGCATATTCGTACACCCTCATTTAAGCTCAATGGTCCTTGGTTGAAAAGTGAACACATCGAGTTATTAAAAGGCGATTTCAATAGGAGGCATTCGACACAGTGGCAATGAGAGGAAAGGCCACGGCCTGGACAGGTGTGTTTACCTGGTCGATCATGTTGCGCGCCTCCTCCACCTCCTTGTCCTGGGCCTCGGTCTCGATAGTGTAGGTGCCCGCGTCACTCAGGCTGTCCTCCTCATCGTTCCTCGCTTTGGAGGCCTTGAGCTCCATGCTGCGGATGCCCAGGGGCAGCAGCGGTGCCATCGGGGGCGTGGAGAGGTGGGCGGGGGAGGCGGGCTGTGCCGGGGTGGAGGTGGGCGGAGGGGAGCGGGCTAGGCCGGGCGGGAGGGAGCGGGGCGCCCCCTCTATGGGCGGCGGCGGTAATGTCTTCTCCTTGGCGGGGGCGGCGCCGTGGTCCCTCAGAAACTCGGCGGCGAAGTCCTGGGCCAGCTTGGACCTCCTGCCCACGCTGCCGAAGGGTCTGATGGTGACGCAGGACGAGGAGCGGGCGGCGGGCGTGCCGAGCCGTTCCTCCGTCTTCTCCCGCTTGAGGGAGCTGGCCCTTTGGGGGGCGCCCTGGCCCGGGCCAGGCCCCTTCAGCGGGACCGTGACCTGCTGCGTGGGTGGGATGTAGCCCAGCGAGGCGGGCGGCCTCTCCCCGGCCTGTGCCGCGCTCTTCCGCTTCTCCAGCTTGGCTCTGAGGGCGGAGTAGGAGTCGGCGTGGGCCGAGTTCTGGGTGAAGGACTGCGAGCGCTTCTTGCGCGGGTTGTCGTCAAAGAACTCGATGATGAAGGCCTGCCGGGGGTCCGGCTTGCTCTGGCTCTGCGGGGGTGAGCAGGACAGGGACTCCTCGCGGGCTGGAGGGGAGGGGGGTTTCGGGGACGCAAGCTCGGGAGGCGGGCACTGCTTGGACAGGATAGATGGCTGCGACTTGCTTTGCTTCTCTTTCAGGATGGGGTCTTCAGAGTCACTCTGGGTGCCATCTTCATGGTGGTGTCCTACAGAGGGACAAAGACATTAAACCGGACATTCAACAAATGGAGACAACCAATTTTGAGCCAAGCCTCACTTATTTTATTTTTAACCTGTCCTCACCTTTGAGGGTCTTTATGTGCATGGGTAAGTCACTCTTGGTGCTATAGACATCTTCACAAGGGGCCTTCCTCCTAATCATGCTGACATCACTCTGTGCCAGCCAATCAGCAACCTTGCTCTCTGCCGACATCACCTCAGTGGGCGTGGTGGCCATCTCCTTGCCCGGCAGCTTACGCTGGCGGAAGGAGAATTTGGTGACATGGTCCTTGATCTTGATCTTTCCTGGCGTGCAGTCATCAAACTCGATGGTGAAGGAGGCATGGCTCTGCACCACAGGGGGCGTAGGCAGGGTGGGGGTCGGTGTGGGTGGAGTGTCTGTGTCCTTGGTGGGTATCTCATGGACTTCAGTTTCAGGGGACTTGGAGTGCAGCTGGAACTCCTTGGTCGGGATCTCGAAGTAGCTCGGCTCGCGACGGTACCCGTAGATGGACTTGCTCTGGGTGTCCCGGTAGTCGGAGATGGAGCCGTTGATCTCAGGGTCATGTCTGGAGCTCTCCTTCAGGTTCTCTGTTGGCAGACACCAGGATGGAACATTAAAGCAAACTGACCTTTCATTACCCCTTGAGAACAGCGTAGGCACAGATGTCAAAAACCAGGCCCTCCAAATTGCACTTGAGTGCTGAATGTGGGCGTTTCTAGAGCAGGTGAAGTTGAGGGCTTTACAGAAATAGGTCAGCTCCTCCAAGCTTTCACTAAATCAGGGCAAAGATTTTGAGTTGTAAAACATCACTGTGAAAAGTTACTTTTGAAACAGTCTGAAGAAATGGTTTGAATACAGAGAGTAAACATGATTGTGTAACTTTATAAATCTGCTCTCCTACACACACATTCTTGATTCCTCATTCTCCAGGGGGGAGAAGGCCATTAGATAGAAGGGGGAAAAAAGAAATAAAATAAAGAAAGCACTAAGTGTAAGTATTTTTTTTGATTGATTGCAAATGGAAGAGTCAAAGACAGGAGTTTCAAATGACAAATTCAAACAACATTTCTGGTACCTGAACTTGTTAGTGAGTAACTAATATCTGCACTGCAGAAAAATCTCTTATCTTCTTCAGAGGAGATTAAACTGGTAAACCAGCAATGATCAAAGCAATGACACAGCTCCATTGACTATGCAAAGGGATTTCAATGTCAGAGGGAACTTCCTGAGCAAATGTCAGATTGGGCTCTGTCTGTAAATTGCAGCATGCTGAAGACTGCAGAAGAATTCAGCTGAGCCTCTACGGGTTACTGCAGGTGGAGACAGCACACTTTTTGCTCACATTCATACAGCCACTCTTAAAGTTACTTCAGTCCTTGATCACACTCGCACACAAACACACACACAAAATCTACCCTCATGTTGTGCCAACTGGAATTAAAGAGAGAACGCTCCAATAACTTTGATTACTTAGGAAAAGAGTTTAGGACTAATCTGTTTCAGGCTGAGCAGCATGAGAAAAACAATGACCCTTCCCCTTGGCTTAGAGGTTAATCCATCACGAGGCTCCTCGGCAGGGCTTCCCAGAGGTTTGCCGTGTGCCAGCTCCACGTCCCCAGAGGAGACTGCAGCAATGTGCCAGGGCTGGGGGACTGTCACCAGCCAGACAGGGTGTCAACTCAGCGCATGGTGAAGCCAAGGCAACGGGTGACAGCCTTTCTATGGCGAGAAGGCTTTGAGGAGCACAAGGGAGTCTGGAGTGGAAGTATTTCAGGTAGAGGACAAAAGTGGTGGGAAATATATACTTCTGAATTAGCCGGCTCTGCCTGTCAGAACACATAAGCTCACTGTTCACTCTCTTCAGACTACACCCTGAGTAGTGTGCTTCAGGTAGGAAAACTTATGGCAGGGGGGACTAACAGGAAACGTGAAAAAACACTGTACCCAGACAAAAAGAACAATTCAGAATCGCAGGATTCAGAGTCCGCGGTCCTGGAACCAGACTCAGAATGACATCTCTATTTGGTATGTTAAACAGTAGCAGTTTAGTGCTGGCAGTGGCTCACCTGAGTGGCTCTCGTCTGGCTTGCGTCCCTCACTGGACTGCCCCTTGTTCCCAACATCGTCCTCCCCCCACCATGAGGGCTGGCCATATAGGGGAGTGGGCCGGGATACAGGGGCCTCTGTGCACGTACACACACACACACACACACACACACACACACACACACACACACACACACACACACAAACAAACACAGTAGGGCAGAATCAGTACACGACTGAAAAAAATCCACGCTGGAGCACCCAGTCGCCTAAGCTCCCCTGGTCAGATGCCACTGCTGTTGCTGTGTTTATTTCACAAAAACACAAAGCTGGGCTATCAAATATGCAAAGAAAAGGACTGAATAAAGCCGAAACAGTATAGGGGAGAAGCAAAGCTCTACCGTTTCATGTCTTAAGGAAAACCAACCTCTAAACATATATAAAATATATACATGCATACATATATACATACCATCATTTTCAGTCACACTAAGTATCTGAGTAATACTGATTAAATACAGACACATTATGCGCCATAACAGGTGAAGTCCTACAGTGACAAAACAGAAAATAATATGACACAAGTTGAAACTGTGGGATCTACCAAAGGCTGGAGAAAAGGGACAAAAAGTGCAGTAGGTGCATTACTGTGGTAGGAGTGGTGAATAATGCATACCCCCCCAGAATGAGAGCACAGTGAGGGAATGGCCTATAAATACCCTCTGTTATTATTCACGGATTATCATTCTGCTTCACAGATCAGAGAGAACCAAGCATCTGTCCAGAGCCTGGGCAGCCTGACAGCAAGACCACAGTCACATTCCACACTGCTCCACGGGTTCTGCTGGCCTCAGATCAGGGCTAAGCAAACCAGCCAAAGGGATCAGTGATATTGCTCACTTGCTGAGACCTGATCAGCGATCAGCACTGAGAAGTAGACAGTGGCTTGCGATCCAGCCTTTACGTCTTCATCAGATGTTTCGCACTGCTCCAGGGTCAGCAAGGAGTACAACACTTGGTCACGTGCAACACGCCAACGTTACAACCAATAAGATGAGAGGGGATTTTTGGCCACCGCTAATCCTAATCTTACATTTCAAATGGAGATGCAGGAAAAAAAAAAAACAAGCGGAGTCTGGAAATGAAAATATAACAGCTGTGTTTGTGGTCACCAGAGCAAATATTTACTTGCACTTGACAGTTTGAAGTGGAAGAGTAAAGCTGAAAAGAGTGTACTGTAAATTGTCAAAGATCCGCTGCTATACTGCTTCAGAGCAAAAGAACCTATTTTCCACAAGCTTAATTACGACACATTTCATCACCTACGTTCCCGCGCAAGTGACACAAAAACCAAGACTCCAGCACTACTCATTTGTGTAGGCAGATTTAGGTGTGTATTGCTAGAGACATCTGAGCATTAACTTGTTGTTATGAAAGACATTTCCTGTGAAAGAGCTACATTCCTCTAATAAGGTCCAGCGGTTGGCTGGCCAGCTCGAGGACCCGCGCACTGGAAATTCCTGCGCTTGGACGCACGAGGATTAACTGACATCAGGCAAAAGGTTTCAACGCGCTTGTCCCAGCAAGCGCGGGGCGGAATCGGCCACCTCCCACCATTGCCATGGAGACACGGCACGACGGCGACAGCCAGTCAAAGCGCGAGGGCGGCGGACAAACAGGAACAGGCTGAGTCGCGCCGTGTGGAGAGACTGACGAAGAGAACCAGACCCACTGGCAGAGGTGGAGGCTAAAAAAGACATTGATGCCAGTAGGATGAGCTAATGCTGCAGCTCTTGGCAAAGGGAAAGTAAAGGGAAGTAAAAACACATGCTTCACCAGAACAAGGCACAGGAAACTTTCAGCAAGTTCTCTGAGCAGAAGGTCTGGATTTAGCAAGACAGTGAACCATCACATGTGTTATATACTTCTGCAGTGTTCATCGCACTACAAACTTAACAGCCTATGTTTTAAATCTTTGACAGTAAAAATGGTTCAGCACAGAATACGTGGCTATGAAGCCTCCATGATCATAGGTACATTTGTGCTAGTTATGCACAGGTCGTTTACAGCCTGTAAAGTAAAGGTCTTTTCACATAGTAAACTGCCAGCTTTTGCCCTGTGTCTAAAAGGCACGTTGGCTTTGCTGGAAATGGTGAGTAACGCTCTCACAGCAGGCTGGACTGGGCAGGGCCACACTGAGGCCTGCGGGCAGGGAGCCAGACGCCCGTCTTGCGGAGCACACAGGGTACAGCAGACACACCGGCCTGCCCTGTGGGAATGGGCTGGACCTGAGTCAGCGCAGCAAATCGACTTTACTGGAGATGCTGGTGACACGTCCGTCTCCGCCAGGGTGCCATTACACCCCAACCCCACGCAGCAACATGACGCCAGACCGATGCGTCAGCAGAGAGAGCAGTCAGCACAGGAGGGACAATTTATCCGGATTCCTCTACAGCACTGCACCATTAATGCTGTTCGTCTGGGACACTCCAGAATACAGGGCGAGTGACAGCCAGCTCAAAGATTGGGCGCGTCACCAACTCGTGACTTCTCAGCGTGGCTGACGTCTGATCTGCAGCTTGGCAGGGGCACCGCTGTTTGCCCATTCCCAGGTAATGCGAGCTCTGAATGGGTCTTAGATGCACCAGATAATCCATGCAGGGGATTAGCTGGGTGTAAGGACTCTACTCTCACTGCTTTCCTCACTCAAGCGTGGAAGACACAATCAAAAATACATGTGGCTGCTTTAAACTCAGCGTTCTGGACTAATGCTGAATGAGAGCAGGAATGACAACACCAAAGTATGCCAAGGCACAGCTGAACCCATTAACTGTGTGTACTGAAAAAACACAATAACTGTATATGCATGGGTTTATAGAGACCAAGGGACAATTGAAGGGACTCTGACCCTAAATCAGGCAGATTTGGTATATAATTCTGATGAATTATATACCAAATGAAAAGAACAGTTAGCTGTGCTACTGCAGCAGGAAATAGGAATGGCAGTGACGGACAGTGGACACTGACGCCGGGGTGATCCCACATGGCTGATCGCAGACAGTCCTCCCTGTCCACGAGGGTGGCAGCGCCCGCAGCACAGGGTGTCGAACGGCCCTCCTAATCCACCCCGCCACGTTTCGGCGTCTTTGGGAATCCAGTCATCTCCATCCAGACTCCGGCCCTCTGCTGCGTCAGCTTTCCTGCCGGACGCTAAGAAGCAGATCAATCTCCAGCCGAGGCCCGGAGCCGGGCCAGATCCAGCGCAACTGCGTCACCAGGGCTTTCGCCCTGAGCAGCCTGTGGAAGCAGGAGACAGCCACCCCACTCTGTGCTTTATGGATCTTCATTACAGTCTGCAGGGCTGAGCGCCCAAACATAAGGAGCCCACTGTCTGCATCGATCCAGCTGCGAAGGGTGCTTGCTCTTTAGTTAAAGGGCACTTCGTTAACAGAATCACTAAGGTTTCTGTGGGAGGGAAACAAAGTCCGCCCTCATAATGGGCTTGCAAGCTGTATGAAGAGATAACTCACGCTGTTGGGTTACAGCGGACAACTCTACCGAGTATTCAAATGCATTCGAACTGCCTCCCTTTGCCTACGGCATGAAAGCCTCTTTCATGCAAGTCAGGCACCCATATCTCCCACTGTACCTGATACTGTACGCTCCTCCGCTAAGCTGAAACAGTGCCATGCGATATGAGCGCGGCTGGCATCCTGTTAGGCAGAGAGACAAAGCCGCTGCCAACCTGCATGATCCCCAGCCATATGGTGCCCACGGCCAGGAGAGCATAAATCAAGACAGAGAAACCCAAACCTACACAGGGGAATCATCGAGGCTAACAAGCTGCAGAGCTGTCTATTTAAGCTTCACAACACAGTAGGAGGCAGAGCCCAGGTTTAACACTGAACTGAGTTTATCACTGAGAGGAACATGATCTGCTATACAGGGCACTCCATGCCCTTTTAACCCTGTGATGGACAGCAAAGAGAGGTCTTGCTGGTAATTCCAGGTGATGTGGCTTACCTGTCAGGGGCTTGCGCTCCGTCTTCTCCAATTTGGATCGGTGGAAGTCGGAACTGCTGGTCTTCTCATCCGAGTGGTCCCGCCTCTTCCCCTCCGACGCCTTCATGCTCATCTGCAGCTGGCTGGTGTACTTCTCATGCTGCAAGAGCAGCGAGGGGTCAACTGTTTCAAAACTACAACAGAATCCCTCTGCACTTACCGAACCAACCTGTAGGCACAACACATGCACAAGCACACACACACAAGCACGTACACACACAAATACAGACACACACACACACACACACACACACACGCACACACCAGCACAAACAAATGCAAACACACACACACACACACACACACACACACACACACACACACACACACGCGCGTGCAGGACGACCCTCCCTTACTTTCAGTGCTTCCTCTGGAACTTTGTGTTGACTCCTTTCCAGGATGTACACATGAGAATGTGAGACCCGAGTTAAGGCACCAACACGCAGAGAACCAGATCGGTTAGACTAAACCACATAATACTACAACTATTGTACATGGACTGGGAATGCAGTCAAATACATGTTCTTAAAAATATCTGCTTTAAATTAAAAGGCTGCACTGGAAATGCATGCTTTACTGAAGCATAATTTTCCTGTCTAAGCTTTCCCTTTAATAACCTTAGGCTTTTGAGAAGGTTCTACTGTACATATACATAACTGTAAAAATTGAAACAGACAGAAATCAGGATCGCATCTACCATTAACATTCTGAGGCTGTTTTAGTGGGATGTGCACCATTTTTTCCTCAACGTCAAAACGGGGTTAAAAGAGCCAGTCCAATCCCGTGAATCATCACAGCACCCCTGATCTGAGCATGCTCCAACTTTCCAAAGCCCTCAGCAACACGTGACGGGGGGAGATGAAAGCTTAAGCATGCCTTCTCTCCCCTCTCCGACGACAGACCAAAATTAATTGGTTGGCTGACAGAAACGCAAGCCAACCAGCAGGAAAGCTGCTTTTCCCTTGGTTATTTAAATGGTATTTCGTTTTTTTTTTGTTTTTAAGCTGGGAGGGGTTTGTGAGCAACAAAGACATTTGGATCAGTGGTTGCAATAACCTAAAGCCTTCAGATTTCAGCCACTAGAGGTTAACATTTTGTCAAAGATTTATGTTACAGTTTAAAAGTTCTGAAGGACAAAAAACTCCATCAAGAGGACCTCACAGCATGTTAACTGAACAACCTGAGCATTGCAAAACAAAGTGATAAGAAACATTTATGTCAAACGCTTTTCTAGGATCACAAATGAACCTACTTTATAGAACAGGTTGTATGTGACTTCTAGCACTACAGAAGGCAGCAGTAAACCATGATAAAAGGATATCATATCCAAAGCGAATAACATCAGAAAGCTTGAGTGTTATGTAGGTCTGGTCTGGGATTCTTAGATCATTCACAAAGGTCTGGAGAGAAAAAGAATAAAATATAGGTTATATAGAGAAAACAAAGAAGGTGATAACAGAGTGATCAAAATCTATATTATTTATTTTTAATGATTCCTTCTTTGCTGTCACCACACATGGTCAACAGAAAAGAATAATAACCTTCTGCCTGCTTTCACCATGGTACAGAGCCAGTAGCCCGCAGCCTGGCTATGGATAAGACGCAGTATAGAGAGACACTTTGCCACGTAGAGCAAGGCCACCAGAAGGTTAAGACAGCAGCGTGGCAGATTACCCTTCAGAGCTTGTTATGCAATGCATGACAGAGCTCAGAACAGCTCCAGGGATGGGTGGATGGAGTGTAAGGTGTTCCTGAAAGCACCCTTCCGCAACCAAATGCTCTCAACAGAGCAGTGGCTTCTCAAACTGCTAATCATTACTAATAAAACCATTCACTCGGTGGACTCATTTGTTTTAGGGTCCAAGCACACAGCTGGGCACAGCACTCCAACAACCGTGACTGAGGCTGAGCTAACAAAGGATCTGAAACTAAAATGGTCTCATCCAAAATCCTGAGCTTTGACCACTGCTGATCCACTGCGCAAACTCATATAGAGTCACAGCAGTGGAATCTGCTTGAAGTGTCTTATAATCAGCCTAAAAGCCAAGGGAGAACACTTCATTATTTACTAGTCTCCCATTTCTATCCCTGGGGTTTAGACTGTATCAGATCTTGGACCCGATACGAAAGCTGCAATTCAAATTTCCTAGAGGGAAAAACCCAGCGACCCAAAACCCAAAGAACTGCTGGACAATGAGGACATCAGCAATTCCCACCCTCTCAGACTGTGCTTTGTAAGGTTTCAGTTCAATCCCTGCTGATACTTCTCTCCCTCTTCACCATGGCAGACATCAGAGAGCAAACTTGTCTAAATTACCCAGAGCCGCTTTGGCTACAGTAAAAATGTTTGGGTGGGAAGTATCCTAAAATTGAGCTTGCGGACCCCTCATTCGCTCAGGGGGAAGCTGAAATGCTCAGCCTCGGATGCTGCTCGGACACAAACATCTGAAGTGGCTGCCAGCTAGCCCCACATCAATCACCCGCGGTTTGAGAGCCGTTTCCCCCTGCGGTCTGCGTACAGTGTGGAAGCGGGCTTTCTCCCACAGGGGCCCACGCAAAAACCAACACTGGAACAATGGCCGCATTCTCTCCCTTTCCTCGGGCTTGTTTGGGGGAGCCATCACAGCAGTGGTAGGGGAACAGAGTGAGGGAGAGAACCCCAGAGAATAGACCCAAAGGGGCACAGAGTTCCGTCCTCATCGCTTCTGCTCCGACAAGCCCAACTGGCACTCATATAGAGCTCCTTTGTGCGGCTGGCCGGGGCCAGTCGAGGGTGCCCTGTCCCGTCCAGCTGGCCAGTCGCGCCCCAGGTCGTCTGGCCGAACGCTCGCCGCCTACCCCATTGAGGCTGCCCAGGTCCTTCACCAGGTGCTCGTCGGTGGCCGGGTCGTAGTTGATGACGGCGTGCTGCTTGTCCACACTGCGCGACTGCAAGACAGGGGAGCACGGGTGAAGCCTTCAGCAGCGTTACGCAATCAGCTAGGTATCAGCAATCAACACAAAACCGTAATGTCTACCAACAGTGAGCAGAATGGAAACTTCCATTGTAGCGTGCGGCCTTCTGCACACACATGGTGAGCAGGCAGTGTAATTAGGCCAGGGTGTGTTGGGGTGCAACCTCTCACTCAGCTTTCTCCACTGCTGCTCAAGGAGAGCCTGGTGAGCCACTGCTCTTTCTTCTGTGAGGGAGTCTGTTTGGGGCAAGGCGTTCCTTTTTTCTGTTTTGGGTTTGTCGTGGTTTATTTTGGGTTGGTGGAAAACCTGACAGCCTGTTTCACCCTGGTTTGCCTTGTGCCTGGGATGATACGACACAGACTAACAGTGGAAAAATCATTTTACCCCCTTTGAAATACATTCTGCCTAAGTATTCCAATGTATTACAGACACTCAGGAGACTGGGATGCAAAGAATATGAGCAAGAAGTCATTTGACAGACAAGACACCATGCAAACTGTACAAAGCAGGTAACAAGTAGCATAGCGAATTCTAAAAGAGCTCTGTGTATGAACCTCTGAGCACTCATTTAAGGGATATTCTGAAGATTCTCCCAAAACTGAGGGCTTGCCCCTCGTTATTACACGTTACACATAACAACATTACTATATTCAATAGCTCATTCCCTCAGGTACACAGATGCAAACTAAGCTGATGAATTCTGGTTATTCCTATTTGGCAGACCTAAAGCAGCCACACCATTACCCACTCATACCCATACAGACAATTTCTTTTACACTCTCTCTGAACTGAAGCACTGTATGGGGTTGATCAGGCTTGAGGGTTTTTAAAGCCTGGTGGACCAGAGATGAAGGAGAGCACTCAGAATAAAGCAGCTCCGAGTATGCTACTCCACACAAATTGGGACTGCTATTAAGCACTCCATGGTACCATCTCAGATGGTGCCATACGCACGTGGCTCTTCCTATAGCCTGGACATCAGGCCAAAAACACGCACGGCTTTCATGTGTAGTTTTCTCCTTTGAGTGTAGCCTTACCAGTACTTTGTGGATAAATTATTGATGTTGTGAGCACTTAAGTCATGAACTATGTATTCCTCTCCAATGTTTTAAGGTTATGCCACAAAATGCTTTGTTGTTTCCTTCCAACTGCACACAAAGCAGCAGTGAGACAAAGAGACTGAATTGTCTCTTCATCCATAACTTTTGCAGACCTTAAGGTGGTTCGCATATGGCAATGGGTTAAACAGTGATGGATAACAGGTACAACCATAAATCTCATTTGATCTGTAATTGGTTTTGTCTCAATGACAGATTGATTCCAGATTGCTTCCACAGCTCTAATTACATGGCAGGTTCAGTACTAGTAAAAAAAAAAAATCAATACCACATCATCACTAAGCAACACTGCTAGGTAATCCTTCCATCATGTGAGACACAATCAAGTCAACACTCCCAGCTGAAATGTGGCTTGATCAGTCACAGAGCTTACACTGCAGTAATTCAGTTTGGGCCACCTAATTCACTTGGTGTTTTTCCTGCAAAGGAATACATGTTAAAATAAGTTACTAAGTCATTTTTTTCAATGGGGTCTCTTTTGCAATTGACTTTTGCACACTTAAGATGTGCAAATAATCTATTATGTCCCACCTTAAAAACATGTATGCATGAATGAAAATGAATATTCAGAAACCAATGTAAAACTAAGGGAAAATAGCTGAAATAACACCCAGGTGTGCACTGACATAACAGAGCTTATCTTAAACATAGAAGAAGCAACTCCACTTACTTATAACTTTACATATGACCCTGATGCTACAACAGTCTCTCTGGACATTTTTTGTAATGGGCAACCTGTCCTAAACAAAAACTCCACAGAACACATTCAACTGGCTCTGTGGCAGTAACACCACACAGAACCCATTACTTTCCTCAATTAAACCTTAGAGCAGCATGCGGAACGTCCCTGTGAATCTCAATTCCTATTCAGCGTGAGGTAAATGAATGCCCCGAACAAGACCAGCAATTAACACAGACTGGGCATGCTCTTCTTCCACTCATTACCCACTACAGCCCTCTCCACAGCATCAAAGAGAGACAGCACTCAGCGCAGACTTATTATCGTCACTCTCTCATTCTTTCTCATGCTTTTGTCCAGCGCTGATGAATTCTGGAGCCAGGCAGTATGTTCATGTGTACATAAGCCCCATTCCATGCAGGATGTCAGCCTACAACCTGCTCAGCGCACTGTAGCTCCAGCTTATTAATGTTTTAAGTGGAACATCTTCACATTCCTTGAGGTCAGATGATGCATGGAGACAAACTGATTAGTAAAGATTTAGAAAAATTGCTTTATCACACGTTTCTACAAAATCGATGAGGAGCCAACGACCATGGGGCCTACTATTATTAATCAGTTATTGAACTATTTTTCCAACTAATTAATACATAAAAGAGCATGTGGTTCATTTCTTTCCTAGTAAAACTGACTTATCTCCACACCAGTGAGACATCTCAGACTCCAAGAGAAACACATATAGCTGCTTTGTTCAGAGGCGACCAAAGGCCTGTTTGAAGGGCTTGTTGAGGCACATAACAGACTGCCAGTTAAGCAGAGGAGATGCAGAGGTTCACAAAAAACTTCACCCCTGTTAAAGAGATTTCCCAGGCAAACTTTTTGTAAAATAAAATGAGTACGGCTGTGCAGTGTGACAGTACAATACTACTGAAAGCATAATGAGCCGTGGAGGAAAACTTGTATATCTAACCAGAGAGGTAATACGCAGCCATCACTAGAAATGGGCGGGGCTGTGGTTTGGCTACAGCAGGCTGGCTTGAATGCGGACAAGGGAGGCTTTAGAATTTAGTGTGACACATTGTGGGTGGGCAGAGCTTTTAGAACAAACCACAGTCTGTGGAAGGTATATAAACAGTTTTCAATCAGGCTTTTTTTCCAGAGTTTGGAATCAAAAGCTTTTCTGGAGAGTAAGAGAAAGACAGGCTGGTCCAACTGCACAGCACTGGAGGAAGGACATAGTACTGCAATGCTTCATTTAGCATGAATATTCCTACAATTGAGGACTTCTTCCTGAGCACAGGCGGACCCTTCCTTCATGTTAAACCCAGTAGCACAGAAACCTGCTTTCACTTCCTGCCTCTCTGGAGTATATGAACACTGTCCTTGCTGCTGGCAACAGATTGTCTGATCTGGGGTAGCTTGAGTATTGAACTGCTCCACATAACCAGATTTATCTGGGCTTGTACTTGGATAGCCAACATTGGCACAATAGCTGGCCACTAGTCTCATTTCAGAATCATACAATCAACGGGAAAATGGGCCAAGCACACAACACTGAAGTTAGTCTCAATAATGAACAGAAAATGAATGGCTTGTATGCCTCCTTAGTTGCGTGCTTCAGCTCAGTACCCCCAGACATCTTGAGGAATGCATCCGCTGAGGTTTAAGCAAGTGACAAACGCCTCCAATTTCATAACACTGTAGCTTGGCCCATTCTCCGAGATGTGGTTTGTGGTTTGTCCTATATTACCATAATCACTATGGAGCTGCATTCCTGTACAGAGACAGAACATTCCAGCAAAAAGGAAACTGGGCTTGAATTTTGGAGTGGTCAGAAACAATTGAGGCATCTTGCAAACCAAACAAAGTAATACTTTAAGCCATTTGCCTCCTTCATGTCACTGTTTCTACACACTTCCTTCTTACCCAGACCTTTCCTCAGTGAGATAATCTGACTGTTCTAAAGCAGTCTTAATAATGCCCATCGCTCTAAAGTTTGGACACACATGTTCCAACAATGAGGTGTAGCTGGGCACAGCTAATACACCAGAGAGGGAGCTTTTCCAGACCTTGACACTATTTAACCAAACTGTGTATTAAACCCCTTTCTGAAAGGCTTGTATGGTGTACACAGCTCATACAGGCAGACAGCAGTGTTGTCTGTGTCAACTGAATGTGACCTCTCAGGTGACCTGAGGGGGAGTCTCCCAGCAGGCTCTGCCCCCACTGTGAGCAACCCTCATGTACATGCTCTAAAACCTGAGTGTACTTCATGCCCTTGATGCTTTCCCTTCTTGAATAAACACTGACACAACTCACTGAGCTTTCACCCTGACATCATCTTGCAAGTGAGTGTGTGAGTGTCTGTGTGTGTGCGCTTCACCCACCTGGAGCATGAGCTCGCAGTCTTCCCGCCCCACGAAGATCATCTCCCGTGGGAGCCGGTGGCGAGTGCCAGAGCTGCTGACCAGGAACCATGACGTCACACTCATCTTCAGAGGCCGGCTCAGAGCACCCTGGGCATTCTGAGGGACAGAGGGAGCACACATCAGCACAGAGCGTACCTCTCTTTCACCGCTAAACGCAAGCCTACTGCACACTGCGATCCAATGCATGCATCCATTTCAAAGTTACTTCATTTCTCAGACTCACTTCCCTTCTAGGTATGAAGAAACAAAGTGGAACTGCCCATTTAAAGCACGGAAGTGATTATTATGATTAATGAAACATATATATCCTATCACCATAGGCTCTCAAGGGGGGCTAAAGAGATAAACTGCACTATAAAGCTGAATAAATGACTCCAATTACAGGGGTAAGACCACAAACACACATGAAGGCACAGGTTCCGCACTATTCAAGTGCTTCCAGCATATTATCATTTTATCAGGCTAACATTTTACACAACAGCTCATAATCTGGAACATTTTAGGCTGGTGGGGTTTCCACTACACAGCTACACATCACTGGTCTGCAGGTCTCCACGCAAGTGTTAAGGTGGCACATCAGGTAATTCAAATGACATGTACAGAAATGGGCGATGAGGGACTCTGAGTGGATGCACACTTGCATTAGCTTAGGAGGACAGACATAAGATTCATATTATACAGAAAAATACTTTCAGGCATGATGGCAGATTTTCAGAGAGCAGATTATGTTGACTCTTAATCCCAATGTCACAAAGGATATACTGTATATTTTTACATGAATGACACTGGGCGAACTAAACCACCCTATTAGGAAACAGAAATGCCAATATACAATGTATCAGGTCATCCTGTTCTTCTCCTATATTTGAATGTTGATTTGCATGCACTGTCTGATCAGCCTGCCTTTGAGGCACCACTAAGGGAACACATAGCACTGTGGGTGACAAGAGACAGACAGCCCCTTTCCGTGATCATGTTTTAAGCTACTTTACTGATCCTCTCACAAACTACAAATCAATGAATCCAAAATATAAATGGTTATTTATCAGCGATATCAAGAGGGAAAAACACTCTGAATTCAAACACTCCAGACATTTAGAATTAAAAACAAATGGGCCTAAATAAACTCCACCCAGCTGCGAGCCGTGGTGTGCTGTGGGTAGCTAAGTCACGTGCAGTTAGACACATGGTATTCTCAGAGGATTGCCCCAGTCTGCGCAGGACTCAGAGACCGGCACATGGCTGCTCAGGAACACCACAGCACAAACCACAAATGAGGCCGAATATTCCATTTCTTGTTATTAACAAGCATTTTTGTTCATTAAACAGAAACAAGACCAATTCAGAGCGACAATTTTTTTTTAATCAAAATTTGCTAATGACAACCTGGAATAAAATAACACATGTATCAATTAATTACACTATTTCCTGACTTAAAAGAAAGCAAGTCTATTTCTAACAGTTTTTCTAACCCCGACTCACGGATCTAGAATTTCATACAGTGTCTGGAACAAAAAGGTGAGGTCTATTTTTTAATGTTCAATCCTGGCAGCCAAAGACTGTCGGAATCATCAAAACCAAATGAATCAAAATGTACATCTGCTGAATGAACCAGCGTCCTTTAAAGCAGCTGACTGTGACCCAGTACAGCAGGGCCTTTCCATTCACCACTCCCCGACTGGTACCCCTCATACACTGAACACAGATCCTCCGCATGAATGCCTCTGCACCTCATGTTCCTCCCAACGCCGGCGCACTTGTAGTTATAACGGCACGCTGCTGTCACAAAGTATGAAAGAGCCAGCGTTCCCGTTGACTGCTGGAATGTTAATAAGTCAGCAGGGTGCCAGACGTCCTTGATAATGGACAGGACTGTTTCCAGACTTCAAACTGCTGTTGTCTGAGGGCCCTAACCAAACACCAACAAAACTGCTCAGTAAGGGCGTAAATCTGTCATGTGTCTGCCATAACCACCCATTACTCCACACCATTATCACCACCGGGTAATTTACAAAGACGATACGATTTCCTTACATTGTCCCTCAAAGTATTTCAAGGAATTGTGCAATACGCAGCAGAGGAGGTCCATGAAGGTCCAGAAGGTCCTTCGGCTAGTCTCCTCACCTTCTCATCTCAAGAGGATGGTGCTAAATTACATTCCGTTCACCAGACAGCTCCTGAGAGACATGGGAAAAAACTGCTTCTGTCCACGACTCATTACTACTACCTTCTACTACTACCAACAACGTAATGCATACTTCTTTAGATGCTACTAAAAACAAACATAAAGATAGTATGTGTCCATAAATAATTCACCACACACCAGAGCTTCAACAATCACAACCAAAGGACTGCAGGCTCCAGGTATAATCTCTCATAGGGTGTTACCAAGTTGTGTATATTTGGCTTCCTCACTCTTGAAGTGTTATCAACATAGCCGACTATCTCTCTTTGTAAAGGTCCAAGTCCATTGGTCTAAGGAAATTTCAGCCTTCGTTAGCATTCTCAATCGCAACACCCATGTGATCAGTGGAATTCAGCATCAATGAGCGATAATGAATTCATAGGTCCACTTAAGAGGGAAAAAAACGCATTATAAATGTGGAAATACCACCAGCTCAATGAGATAGCTGAGAAGTTAAAAAGGACAGAATAGCTTGTAATATTCTTAAAGCTCGAATACCTTGTAGACTGTTTTGACAACAGGTTGAAAAGATTGTTTTTATGGAAACCAACACCTTGCTAGGCATGTTAGGTGTCGGCTGTCACCAAAAATATATTAAATAATTAAGATAAGAATAATAAAAGAAAACGAAGAGAAATAACTACGAACTAGTATTACAAGAAAATATGATGAAATTAGATTCAATTAGAATAGATTACATTTGAAAGGCAGTTAATTCTGGAATAGAAATCCACGACAATAACATAAATGAGTCAAAATGCTGCTAGTATTTAGTCTAGCTAACGTTGACACACTATAAACCTCCTTGCTAGCCAGATGCTAGTTAACTAGCCAGATCTTTGCAAGGTAGACTTAACGTTAGCGTTTCAACTCACCATGCCATCCGGTCATAACACCATGGTGTGTTTTGTATGGCAATATTACGCATATAGCTATATGAAGCCATCCACTTCAGTTGGGATGTCTCGCCGAGTATAATTCACTACTACAACAGGGAAATCAGTCTGTTAACAGGCAGATAGACCAGCTGGTCCAGGACAGTCGCAATGTCTATCAGACACACCACCCGCTTTCCTGTCCTCAGTCAGCACCAAACATCAAACCTACAGATCACTGCAAGGTAACGTTACAACTCATAAAAATTCAGCATCTAACTCACAATGCAGAAGAAAGATACATTCCTTTCGCAACACATCGTTAACGGTAGCTAGGTCCTGCTATCTCATGAAATCACAGGGACTAGCTTATAAAACAACTGGTTGGTTAGATTGACTTCAGTGACCACCACCCTCAAACATCAAACTAGCAAGCTAGCCACCACACTGAATATGTCCGATTTCGCACTAGTAACAGGCATTTGTGAGACAAATCGAAAAACCTTATGGCTCAAGAAACGTTCGTTATCAGGGAGCTAAAGTTAGCTACAGCTAGGGAGAAGGCTAGCTAACCAGGGTCATTTCAAACATTTCAACCCCAGTGAATTCCGCACCCGAAACAGTTAGCTAGCTCGCTATCTACCTGCTCCGCTGAAGGCCAAACGCCAATAAGGAAATTAGCAAGTCCTTTCCCATACAGACTACAACCAGCCGTTTGCAATTCTCAGTCGCACCATCCTACCTATATTCCAGATCCTGCTTCCCACGGACAAGTCAGCGATGTTACCATTAAAATGCCGTAATCGACCCTTGCACTGTAGCTTGGGCTGTACGCAGAGCGAAACGGTCCGCTTTTCAAATACTAAAAAAATGCAGCCGTGGCAGTCCAGGTGAATGACACACACGGGGCGTTCGGCAGTTAGACTGTGCGCTGCTATGGCATTCCCTGTGATTGTCACAGAGCACTGCCCAGCACCGCCTCCGGTACACTTGGGGAGGCTGTGACGCAAGTAGGCTCCACAAACCACACGCCGTGCCCTGCTGGGTTCCGCACCTGTCCGGGTTTAAATCCGAAAAATAAGAGTAAAGCGATTAATCCACCCGAAATGCAGGGTTCGTTAAATATGCAGTATTACCCAAAGTTTCTGTTAATTCGTGTGTTTTGATTCCCGTTGTATAAAATCTAGCTCGTTCACCTTGCATTCAGTAACATTATTGCTTCTTGTGAAAGTTACGAAAAAAGGGAGTATCCATACTGCAAATATCTTATTTTTTATTGTAACAAAAATGTATTTTTCTTTAAAAAGTTTGTCAGTTTGTCTTTGACACAAGTCTGACATTTAATTTGTTTTTTATAGTTGCCTGAGAGTGCAGGTCGTCACGAGCAAACCGGGCCAAATTAGCTTTGCTACTTGTCATGCTCACAGATATGCAAATACATGCACACACCCGTCAGGAGGGTTATCGGCCATTTCCTTGCCAGCGACAGCAATGCCTGTAATCTGAAATTGCAAACTCTGAATTATTGAAATGGCTCATTTTTTGGCGTACCTGATAACTGTTTACTTTCACAATAAATGATGGTATAAACAGCAAGTGCTCTGTGGAAGCTGGTATGGTGAATGGTGGCCCTGCCCTGGTATCACATTACAAAACACTTTATTTTTTTTTTTTTAAATTGATTGTTGTGACCTGTTAATACGTTAAATACGTTAATACGAAAGTTTAGCTTATGATTAAAGATTCAAGTCTGTAAGGAAAAATAAAGAGCAATTTGCCTCCACACCCATGCCCTCACCCATCAGTGAGAGAATTTCCGCATACTGTTGATGTCAGATGTGGGGAATTGGGACATCAGTTAATGAGTAGTCAAAAGTAATGAAGATGGAAAACTGGAAGCTGACAGCCCCAGACAACACTTCAGCAACTGGAACCAAGCGAGCCAGAACAAGCTGCCAGCAAGATTGGTTGAATATAGACCTAGACGGCAAGCCATGCTAAATGGATGGAAGGAAGGCAGGCACCAAGACCGAGAGACCTACCTTAGAATTCCACTGACTGCAGAATTCCACAGATCATTAAAATGATTTCAAAGCCAGTTGTGAGAGGCTGACACCAGTTTGGAAATATCTGACCAAGATGGCAGTAGCCAAAGAGAAACTAAGGGATGTAACCACTAAAAGAATTATTGTGTCAGTCTCAAGGACATTGGGTCTCAGGGTCCCTAAGATCAGTGAATGAGCCCTTCAGGTTTATGATTAACCACCATGGCATGGATCACTAAGCTGCATGTTCATGTGTTAATGAGGTCATTGCCCAGGAATGGACACCGTGGGGTTGGAGTGTGTTGTTTGGATTGTGCATGCTCACCAGGACATAATCTCCTTGTTCATAAAATAACAATTTCCTTTGAATTTCATCTCTGCACCCATGCTTTAACCCATTATTGCTGTGATATTATATGAAAAATAATATGCTTGTATTTTTGGTAATGGTGAATGGGAAGAAATCAAGGTTTGGATCTTTTGTTCTCTACCCACCCTTTGCTAATAATGTGCAGCATGTGACATTGCAATGATACAATGCATATATAAAAATAAAGTATAAATAAGAAAGTGTTTGGTGAACCATTAATATGCAGATATATTACAGATATATTACTTGTAAGATTGCAGAATTCTTAAATTGACAGAAAGATACTTTAACAGTAGATACTATATACAGCGGGGAAAATAAGTATTGAACGTGTCAACATTTTTCTCAGTAAATGATGGGGCTATTGACATGAAATTTTCACCAGATGTCGATAACAGCTCAAGTAATCCACACATACAAAGAAATCAAAACATATATGCCCATAAATTAAGTTATGTGTAAGAAAGTGAAATGACACAGGGAATAAGTATTGAACACATGAAGAAAAGGAGGTGCAAAAAGGCATGGAAAACCAAGAAACCAGCTGAAATCTGTCAGTCTTTAGAAAGCAATCCTGCCCCATATCAGTGCAAATTAATATCAGCTGGTTTAGTCCTAATTGATGGTTTTTCATTACCAAGGTGTCACACAAGAAGCATCTTGTGATGGGTAAAAGCTCTCTCAAGACCTTCGCAACCTTATTGTTGCAAAACATACTGATGGCATTGGTTACAGACGTATTTCTAAACTTCTGAATGTTCCAGTGAGCACCGTTGGGGCCATTATCCAGAAGTGGAAAGAACATCATTTCACCATAAACTGGCCACGACCAGGTACTCCTCGCAAGATTTCTGACAGAGGAGTCAAAAGAATAATCAGAAGAGTTGTCCAAGAGCCAAGGACCTCTCGGGGAGAGCTTCAGAAAGACCTGGAATTAGCAGGTACAGTTGTTTCAAAGAAAACAATAAGTAATGCCCTCAACTGCCATGGCCTCTATGCATGCTCACCGCACCACGACTCCATTGCTGAAGAAAAAGTATGTTGAAGCTCGTGTAAAGTTTGCTGCACAACATTTGGACAAGCCTATAAAATACTGGGAAAATATAGGCTGGTCAGATGAGACCAAAATTGAACCCTTTGGATGTCATAGCACACACCATGTTTGGAGGAGAAATGGCACTGCACATCACCCCAAAAACACCATACCAACAGTGAAGTTTGGAGGTGGGAATATCATGGTGTGGGGCTGTTTTTCAGCATATGGTACTGGCAGACTTCATATAATTGAAGGAAGAATGAATGGAGAAATGTACCGAGACATTCTTGATAAGAATCTGCTGCCATCTACCAGGATGCTGAAGATGAAACGAGGGTGGACATTTCAGCAAGACAATGATCCCAAACACACAGCCAAGGAAACTCTCAATTGGTTTCAGAGAAGGAAAATAAAGCTGCTAGAATGGCCCAGTCAATCACCCAACTTGAATCCAATTGAAAATCTATGGAAAGAACTGAAGATCAGAGTTCACAGAAGAGGCCCCTGGAACCTTCAAGATCTGAAGACAGTTTGTGTGGAAGAATGGGCCAAAATCACACCTGAGCAATGCATGCAACTAGTTTCTCCTCACAGGAGGCGTCTTGAAGCTGTCATTACCAACAAAGGCTTTTCTACTAAGTATTAAATAAATTTCATTAAGCGTGTTCAATACTTTTTCCCTGTGTCATTCCACTTTATTACACATAACTTAATTTATGGACTTATTTGTTTTGACTTTGTATGGAAGTCTTCTTTGTATGTGTGGATTATTTGGGTTGTTACCGACATCTGGTGAAAATTTCATGTCAATAGCCCCAATTAGAAATATATTTACCAAGAAAAATGTTGACACGTTCAATACTTATTTTCCCCACTGTAACTACTGTGGCTGGTTTTTTCCATCCCTTACAGATTATGATTGTCTTTGCGGAAGTATTTTTTTTTTTTGTTGTATGAGTAATCCAGCAACCATAGAATTTTAATTTTATTACTGATAATCAGTGTCTGCTGCACATTAAGCATTCTCTTTCTGTCATTATCAGAGCTGATCTTCCTCCCACAGAATGTGATTTTTGTGCATTACTTGAGAGTTATTTGGGAAACGTCAGTCATGTAATTTTGGAAGAGTTGTTATGATATGCTCTCATCTTTCTGTCAGGTATGTTAATAACTGGTACATGGGGTTTGAAGCAACTCACCAGCTTGACAGATGGTATTATATCTGACAGGTATTTCAAGTTAGGTATGCAGAAATACTTGTAACAGATGGGGGTGGACCCTTTTTAATGGTTGATCTATGCTTCTAATTCTCAGGGAGTCAGGAAATTCGTTTATACTGGCTTATGATATGTAAATGTGTGTAACTTTGCCTTTTTGTGTACTGAAAGCAATTTTGTCACTGATAGATGTCTTTTTGTCATGTACTTTATGTGTCACAGTGAGACACCTTGTGAGGTGTCAACATGAGCCAAACATTAATAGATATGCATACACACACTGAATGACAGGAATGATAGGCATTTGTTTAGAATGGGATACACAGTGATGCAGTTATACTGTAGAAGAGATCCCCTTCAGTTTCCCCAGAGGCAAAACTATTTGGCGTTTCCAACTTAAGATACTGCATTGTTGCATGGTTTTGTGAGCCAGAAAGGAGCCCTTAATTGGACAGCAACATAATTCAAAAACCTGTTTTTTTGTTGAACTTCTAAGTGCTAAGATGAATTGAAATGCCTACTTAAAGGCAAAACCTTGGGATAATTTGGCTTTCTGTTGCATCCACAGTGGCTGCATACACAATACATTACCCCTAATGCATTGCAAGTTTAAAGAGACAGCAAACTTGTATCTGACTGCAATGAACATCTATACCTCTAGGCTGAGAAATACTCAATTTCAGCTCTTCACACAGGACAGACTTATGGCAATCTTAATTATTTCCATGTCCTGAGATAAGCATCTTAATAAAAATAACTAATGTTGCACTGGATTGTTTTTATCAACTGAAATGGTAACGCTTCAGCAGCATACCAATGGACTTTTTTGTCCATCAGTTAATAAAACACTCCACATCCGGAGTGTTTTATTAACTGATGGACTCATAGACTCCTATATAGACTCATAGAGTGGAGTCTATAGACTCATAGACTCCACTCCGGCTGTCTATAACTGCTGATACTTACAATGTTTTACAACAAACTATACATATAAGTGTTTTGTATGTATAGTTTAACTACTTAATAACATTCCAGTTCAATGGTACCAAACTTGGACCAACTATTTTGCACTTTCTTTAAACCTCTGCTTCTCCGTTTTAAATTCCTCTTGTCACAATCTTGTCAAGAAGGTGCTTCGTAACAATTCCCATATATTCCAACAACGCCTTTCCTTCCGACTGAGAGAGAGGATAATCACGGTCAAAGATTCTAGGCTACTGTAAATATACATTTTTTTCCCTCACACACAGTGTTTACATTAATTTACGTCAAGCCTCAGTTTAACTCCCAATATTTGCATTCCATTTTGTCCAAACAGCGGAGATTACAGAATAGTTTGTGAAATTCCCCACAAAGTGGACAGCGTGGAGATTATCGTTTTCTGCTTTTTTCCACAAGATGGAGCCAAACACTTCACTGTCCAAAACTGTCCAGCTGAATTCCTGTAGCTGCTTTCCTTAAACTTTTCACTGGGCGTCAGTATTGTGCTCGTTACATCCTCACTGACAAAAACGTATGAGGACACAGGGTGGACTTCTCATGTTTTGACAACACTTAGCAGCTGTGTGCTGTTTTTACTTCGAATGAACTGTGCTTCTGCTGATAAACATACACAGTAAAGGTATTTCAACATTTGTGTTTTTTAGTGCCTCATCATGAAACTAGTGCAGTGTTTTGGGCTTTATTTGTGATGTCACTCAGAACTCTCTACTCTGAACAACCAATGGTTGTTTCTGGAGTATGAGGATGTGAATTTCACAGATGTGTAGTCTGATCATATGTTGAGCAAAGACGAAAACGTGATAGATTCTGCTCTGGCCAAACCTACTCGTTAGATGCACTGCGTCTGTATTATCAACATTTCATAATATTTAGATGGGATATTTAAGCTATTCTTTAAATCTATTCTGTGAAATTTATAGAAAAGTAGCAAAGACACAAAGGAAGATGTAAAAGTGCAGAATTACATTTTTCTATTTTTGACCATTTTTCATTGATGGTTCATGGATTATCCTGACTGTCCAGACTGATCACGGATTGACTACTGATTACCTGGATGTATAACTAGAATGTGAAACTGTACATGGTCTCAGCTCTGCTCCAAGTGAATTTATCAGTCATATAAATATCACTGGTATTGTAGTACAGATACTATTTTAATCGGAATTGTATTTATTTTAATAGTTGTATATTACAACAATAGTCATTTTATTTTAAAATTCAGTAGTAGTATACAAATAAATTTGACATTGGAAATAAAATAGCGAGAATAAAAGATCTCAGTGGTAACAAGCTTGTGTTTACTTATTGCATAAAATCTTCAGCATAAAATCAGCATTTGGTCAGGCAGGCAATTATCCAAGATGATCTCTGCTGCCTACAGTCCTTAAATGGTCAGTCCACAAATATACCACACTTATCTCAAAAGAATATCTCCCTTCAGGTGTTTAGAAGTTAGTTTGCTTTTCTCCACTGTGAGTTATCACACAAGGCCAGAGGTGAGGCAGGCAGTCCAACTGGAGGCAGATGTTTCAGTCCTTTTTTTCGCCCCCACCGGCTTCAAAGAGTGGCTTGGCCAGCCCAAAATTCCTGTCTTAACTCTTCGATTCAAAGTAAAACCCAGGCCCGCTCCACTGTCTCAGAGTCCCCAGGTCATAAAGGTTGTCTCTATTCAATACGCTGGTGGGATTACCTCCCCCCCACCCCGATACAGGCTTCTCCGAGGTTGTGACCTTTTACTCCAGGCAGCCCCCAGTCTCCCTCCCCAATTAAAGAGCACTTACAAAGAGACTTGTCCCACTCAATTATCATCGGTGATTTCTTTTCAGCTTCCCCCAGCCTCCTTGTGCACCCTCCACTATTCACCCCATTGACCACCATTCCACATGCCTCCCTGTAAGTAGGTATTGCCAGTTATCTTTCTGCCTTTCAGAATCTGAAAGAATAGGCACATCCTCTCCCCCAGGCCTTTTCCCAAAAGCACCATGCCCTCTGTCCTAGATCTAAGTAGTTTCCAATGGAAACAGCGCTAGGCTCTCTGCAAAAGCCACAATAAAAATTAACTGACTCTAAAACACTCATGATAACATTTTGAAATTAATATTGGGATCAGACAGCGAATCCTACAAAGGCATTAAAGAGGGAAGCCTCCTCTGGAGCATGCCTCAATGTGACCTGATTTCGCTTCTCGTTGGTATCTGTATCATTCACCAGTGGGAGGATTTTATATAAAAGGGGCCATGGCTGTTCTGAGACACTTTGTTCTCTCATGACATCAGTTAACCCCATCAAGTACACTAGCACCAGGAGATATACACAGAGATACTGAACTGAAGGGACTCAGTTGCAATGTTGGCCCACAGGGAGCAATCTTCACCACCAATATAAATGGAAATCACCTGGTAATACACAGACACTACAACGCAATGAGGAGCTACAAAACAAACAACAAAACTACTGTTGACAGTATTCACAGCTTTTTTTGAACGTATTTGTATTACTATTATCTGACAGAGAAATGAGTAACGGTGCAGTCTGGGGAGGGGAGGTAGTGACAGAAAGTGTTTCCAAAATGTAAAAGTGAAGTAAAAGGAAGCTTAACTGTGAGTGGGATTACCAGCCTTCCCCACACACACTGCCCCATTCCTCCTCCCGGTCACATGGCCAGATTCGGTCACATGCCGGCCGGGGGGATGAGGGCTCGGCTGGTACCAGGAGCAGCTGAGAGTGCATTCATGCACCACAAACCCAACCTGGCCCTGCTGCTTTTCAGATCTTTTTTTCATCCGCAGTCATAATCCACCCCCCCAGCACCTGACTCCTTGACTGGCATCTGGCTACCACGTCCCCAAGGGAGAGCCAGCGAGCCGTGTGACCTGGCCGCTCCCTTAAAAACTGTGTGTCACAGCAGGGCCTCTCCTCTAACTGCTGCTGTCACAGCAGGTGTTCAAACCTGGGCTACATTTCTGCAGTCTGAGCCTTTGGAGCCTGTGACAGGAGGGGTTTACTCACCAATAAGTGAGCAGAAAGCTGTGAGTTTGAACAGAATTCCGATATAAAGAGTCTTCTCATTTCTTACAGGTTGAGATGACTCAGTCATATACATCATTCTAGCTGAGGCGCCACTCATGTGATGCTCAGTCTTTGGGTTGCTCACGTTTTGTAAACCCAAAAGAATAAAGTTACTCTTTCCCGACTTTTTCCCCTGCATGCATGTAAAATCCCAGAAAGCAATAGTGGTAATTGTAATAAATCGGTAAATTAAGTGTTTTCATCAGACTTTGCAATTGCTCCCTGGGCTTGTTCTTTGGACAAACTGACATAAAATGTGAGCTCCGAATCCCTCAAAGCTTGACAGACAAACTGAAAATGAAATCCCAGCCATGACTATTATATTTGAGGAAGAAACAAAGAACCAGCATGTCAACACTGCATAAAAATGTCGTGCCAAATACTTGTTGATATACTTCAACAAGTGTAAATGTAGATTTCCACACTTAATTGTCTACCACATGCTACTGTGATCTTTGGTCATACAGCAAGGACATTGGTTTATATAATGCTAGCACTTGATAAAGAGAACTCGCTTCACTAAATGATCTGTGGCTGGGATTGCAGAAACACAGCCATGAAGGTTCTTTTTGTTGCTGACAGCTGCTCAGCTAGACACCCTTGCATAAAGTCTTCAAAGCTGTTTTCCAGGGAGACTGTTTTTTTGTCAGACCACAAACTACAGCCCTGTTCATGGAAGACAGGTGTCAGCTTGTTAGCTGGTGTGTGTGTGTGTGTGTGTGTGTGTGTGTGTTTATATCCAGGGCAAACTGGCTACACAAACCTGTTTTCTGGATTAGTTCAGAATCCATTAGATGTACACACAAGTGTACAGTCAACAATTGCTGACTCAGTAAATACACAGAGTAGTAAATTAGGGATTTTATAGACACAGAAAAGACCATGTAAAAAAGGTTTGCATCCTGGATGTTTCTGACAAGAAGGTCCACATGGCCAAAGTCCCTTCTGTCAGCATAAGTCCTACATGAGCATACACACACACACCCCGAAAGCTGTGAAGTCTTACAGGAGGTGGAAGAGACCTCGCAACACATTAATTCATCCTGCGAACCAACCTTTACCCAAGAGGAGGCTAAGCAGAACTGCTGACATGAAGAAGAGTGTTGCGGGTAGCGCGGTGCAGGTGATAAGCTGTCGTCTGCGTCCTCGGGGCAGCGTCAGGTGAGCCCCTCGCTGGGCTCTGCCCACCTCCACGTGTAACACCGCCCTGCCAGCGCTGCAGCTGGCTGCAGTCAATCTGCCATCCTGTGCTGCCAACATCTGCTCCAGGGACCAAGCCATCTGTACCCGCTTTAGGAGAACACCTCCTCTGGCGCTAACCAGCTGCAGGGGCGGAAAGGGAATCGGGGGCGCCACCAAACTCATCCATTCGGAGACAAAAGTATTAAATTACACGTGCAGACGAGAAAGGCTGAAAGTCTGTAACCTCTGGGTGTTTGTAACGAACAATCCCTCTTTAGGGCTCCTCGAGACAGAGCAAGTCAGATGCTGCTTAAATGAGCCTATAAGTCATTCAAGGAATGTGACTCACAATTCACGAAATTAACTTTTAAAAAGCAGTTCACTTTTTGAATTTAGTCAGGGGACAAGATCAATGTTCTTTGAAGAACTGTTAATCCAATCTGCCATCTACAGTGCTTAAAATCAAGCTGAACACAGGAACAACTAACTTACCCTATCCATTACAACATTTTGTTAATAACCTGGTGTCTGTGTCTTCCTAAGTAAAACCGTAGTAGCTTATTTGGTTACAGGAGTAGAGGACTTATACAAGTATGAAATTCACTATCATATTTGCATTGTTAAACCACTTTTGTACTTTATTGTAAGTGCAATAAATCTTAACCGTGGAAAATAATCTTTAAATTTTGTGTTTTAAACAGTGTGCGTATGTTCACAAGTCCATACAAATTGTAAGGTTACGGTTACTAAGCAATAGCTCCCACAAAGGGGAGTGGTGTTGAGAGTTGCTTCCCTGACAAAACCTTCAGTTTGGCCCTGAGGTGATAATTGCCAGAGTGTGGCAGAATAAACTCATCTTGTAAAACCAATTCCAGACAATGGGCAAGTGGCAGAAACAAATAAGGTGGGTGAAAAAGAGCTGCAAACAAAATGTTCAAGACAGTTTCCAAGGTATTTTCACAGTAAAGAAAACAAGGCAAAGCTGTCCAGGGAGTCATGTCCTCAGAGGACAGTGTACAACACCACCCAGAATGTCTGCGATGTCAGCAAAATTATTTTACAGCACCCCTGAAACAAAACTTAGCATAGGAAACAAACATCCCTCCCAGTCACAGGCAACTATTCTAAGGCATTCTGCAGATGAAGAAAGGGGTTGACATTTTCATAGATTCAGTCATGGCTGTACTGGCAGAAACAGTGATCGGAAGAGGACTGCATGCAATGAGAAGCAGATCTGTCTTTTAAGCAGGTAATCCACCCCTATCCGAGTCGGCCAAGAGCGGTTTTGAGGGGAGCGAAGCGGCACCATACCAGCAACAGAGGTAAACGACCAACAGAAGCAGCATGTCAGTGAAGATCTATAAAGGACACCTGGGCAGCGAGAGGTACAGAGCACCTCTGGCAAGGAAATGAATGCAAGCCATGTGTTTCTCAGTTATCATTCCAGACAAAGGGCTGCAGTCTGGGTCAGACACTTCCATTCCCAGAGCACCTCGGTGTCAAAAGAGTCCCAGAGTAATCTGTGGTACTCACAAACAGGGAGGCAGAGCATGCTGCTAGCTTACATTATTTATTTGCTAAGCAGATGGCTGTATGAGGCCACTCAGTCGGCTTTCGTTACACATCACCCTCTTACACAGCTGGATATCTGCAATAATATGTTCAGTACCACGTTCAAGAGAACAATAGCAGCATCTAGCATCCAACCTGGAACATACTGTTCCTAGTCCAGTTCCTTACCCACATCTCCACAGGGCTGTCTGTGACTTAGCTGAAATATCTCCAAATGAAGAATGATGAGTGACCTTTGAGCCGGGACCAGTGTCCAATAGGAAGGCCCGCTGGGGATAATCCAGCAGACACACCCACTGCCAACTGCTCCAACCACAGTTTCAGAACCTGGGTTAACTACTCCTGGATCACTGTAGCGTAACCTGTCATTTGTGAAAGTCTAGTGCTTGAGTGATCTCCCAAACTTGAAACCAACTTTCCACACTAATGTGAAAATAGCAAGACTACTGTGGCATGGACAGGGAAAAGGTCACTCCTTTGACCAGCAATGACAAATCAGTGACAGTGTATTTAGTTAAAATCCTTTATTTGAGCAGTTTAAAAGAAACAAAAAAATGCTAAAGTAAAAACAGTTGAACAGTGTCTTTTAAAAAAAAAAAAAAAAAAAAGTTCATATTGTTTGTTCACTAAAGCTGGTGTTTTTATAATTCAGCCTCCCAGCTGTCAGAGAGATGGGGGTGGAGGAAATGAAACAAACAAACAACTTTTAAAATCAATTTTTAAAACGCATTTCTTTTCCCATCAATTCTATGAGGTGACAGCCAAGGAGGGGTGAGTATATGAATAAGCAACTATCAGATCTCCAAATTGAATAGGTTGTCTGAAAAGCAGAAACTGAAGGAAAAAAAAAGTATTAATGTTTTGAGACATCAAGTAAATACACAAAACTTACAAAAATGAAAAAATGAAACGTGGGCCATCAAAATAAAAATAAACATTTACATTCATTTAAGTATGCTGAACGAGTTAAGCATCGAGTGATTATCAGTCAAAGTCTAAAACACTGACCACAATAATTTAAAGAGGAAAAACATTTTCAAAAAGATTTTTTTTTTTTTTTTTTTTTTTAGAGTGGCGGGTACTTGACCAACCAATGAATGACATGAGACAAAAGGCTAATTTAATGGTGGCATCTCAATTCAGTCAATGCAACAAAATTACTTCATTCAATTTCCTTTTGTTCAAAACATTTCTGATGATATTTACATCTCATTTTTATTAGCGTATCAAAAAGAAAGGCTAGTTGTGCTGTTTTCAATTCCAATACCAATTCCAAACCAATGCAAAGAAATGTACAAATGCGTGAATGTTGTGAAGCGAGAAAGTGCATGCCACTGGTACAGTCCTGTCCATCACACGACTGGTGTATATACACTGCTAAAAAAAGGAAACATAGGCTAAAGACCTCTAAGGAAAACAAGGCTGACTCCGCTTGCATGTTCGTCTGAACCTGAACGCAGTTTCACAACTACATCCCAAAAGGAGCGTGTACTGTTAGCAGTGACCTCATTGAGGCAGTGGTGGTTGCATTGGGGGGAGGAGGACCCCAATACATGAAGAAAAGAGAGAGAGAGAAAGAGAGAGATTCCCTGATTCTGCAGAGGATTTGCCCCTAGACGGCACCATCTCACAGGGAAGTCCGGAGTATCTGTCAGTAGAGCGGAGCGTTCAGACGTGGTGAAACCGGAGCGCTTGTTCCGGAAAGACGGCATGCTGCCGTGCTGCCGTCCGGACGAGCAGCCCACGTGGAGTGGGCCGAATACTCAACAGCGGACATCACGAGCGTGTGTTCCAGGTCCTCAAATCTCTTCACTGAATGCACTATTGGTACAGGTTTGTTACAAAACAGAATGTACATAGCATATGTTTATGTATGCATATACACATAGACGCACACACATTTTGTTTCATAACAAACATACACGTGCACAGACACACACCCTACTCTCCCAAGGTTGACGTCTGTAAAGTGACTGACTTTTCTCATTCCGCCGCTGTATTGCACAGTTAACCCATTCATTCCAGGTAGTCTGTTTAGGCCTTAAACTAACATTGGTCCACATACCACTCCCTTTTCCCATTTTCTCTCATCCTTCTGTGGAGGAAATACAGACATACGCATCTCCCAAACACACAGGGAGATGTGTTTTGTGATATGTGCTGTGTTTTTCTTGCCGGAAACATCTGAGTTGTTGATCGTGACCTAAAATCAAATCTAGCGCCAGATAAATTCTCTTCTTAAAACATCATTATTTTACAGACGTCACCATGTTTCTAAAACAGCTGGATGTGCTTAAAGCTAAATTTCAAATATAAACCACATTCAAGGACAACCCAGAGGGGTTCCTCAATCATTGGACAATAATGTGGAAGCTGAGAATGGAGGACCAAACTGTCTGTTCCATTAATACATGAAGTCCTCTCGCTACCTTCTCAGAAATCAGTCATCTGAGAACCTCCTGACCCATGACAGAAAGGGACTGGTCCATATAGTTGGCCAACAACAACAACAACAAAAACACTGGAAATAAATGTGGAAATGCATTATTCTAAAACATGTCTCTCTATTTGTCTGTTGTCCAGGGGAAAATGTCCCCTTTGTGACTAGGGAGTGACACAGGAATAGGAGGCAGTGATGCAAACAAGCATACATTTTGGACCATCTTTCTAAGCCGATGTGTGACTGGAGTGTAGCAAGGCTGTCTTCGATAGGCTGTAATTTTATGACATAGTAGGCCGAGGACGTGACGGGCCATATGAAGGTGAAAGCGTATGCAAAGAAATGCACTGTAGTGTTACTTCGTGTAAACTTTACGAACCACGGTCTTCAGAGAACACAGGAAGGAGCCGTTGCTTTTGTCAGATGGAGCGCTGCGACTTGCATATGACTGCAACCAAAAACGCGTCTGCAGAAAATGCCGGCAACGTAACACAAAAGCAGGAGGACAGAAATGCCACTGTCTTTGAGAATGCAGTCTGGGGGGGTGGGGTGGGGGTGGGGGAAATGACAGGACTGGGGAAATGTTGGGGAGGGGGGGGCTCTATGCTGTTCCACTGGCGGAGTAGGAGAACTGGGGGAAGTGGGGTCTCCTTTCGCTGTCGAACGATTCCATGTTCTCATCTGTTAGACAGAGAGGGGGAAGACAGAGAGATTGAGAGAGAGAGAGTTTAGCTTCACGGTTAGCTAGCTTAGCAAACTCGGTTTTAGGTTTATCCAGAGCAGCTGTCAATGTCAAAGAATTTAATTTCAAATTTGTCTGGAAACAGAAAAAAAACATCTGGTTTCAACTCTTAAATCACTGAAGTAAGGGATTCCAAAAATAATTTTTGTATTCAAACATTATAAATATTCAAATGCCAGACAGTGGAGACTACAATTTAGTGTAGAACCATATTAATTTCAAAGTCACTTCAATTACAAACTCACAATGCACCATTATGTTTCATTCTCATGCTAATATTCTGCAGCACTTTCATATCAATTCATATCAGTGTTAAATAACGCCAACTGCTGTAATACAGCCCAATATGTTTAATTAGAGATCCAGCAGGGGGCACCACTCTCACAACAGAACAGATTCCTCTCACTGGTTTTCCTAAAGGTGCTCTGATCACATTTATTCAATTGATATGAATCTGGCACTAGACATGATTTAATCTTCTTTAACCTTAAAAAAAATGTAAATTATCAAAGTCATTTATTTTCTGTTTACTATTAGTTCCTGATTGGGAAACTACTGAAGAGTGCAGGAGATTCATTCCAGTCCGTCAGTCTCTGGCTGGGAGTCTGGGAGTAATTGTTGAAATGAGCTCCCATTATGAGGAGAGAACTAGGACATATTCTTGTGATTCTAGTTGCAGGGGAGGGGAACACAGTTTTGTCATGAATATCTTATTTAAGCACGTCCATCTTTCAGATAACAATGTCAACTGCTAGCAGCTTCCATTTTTGAACTATTTCCCTGAGCTATGAACAACATACAGTTTTAGAGGTTAATATTTCCGTTCATACAGTTCTCCTTAACTAAAAATCCTGTGAAATACAGAAAAAGGAAAAAAAGACTTCATGTAACTAGAAGAACATGGGCTTTCTAATAGCAAAAATACCCAAGAACAAAGTAGCAGAAACTTCTGTACAAAGTATCAGAAGTAAATTCTCATGGAGTTGTAGAGGGATGAACAGCACAGTCCAACGCAGATGACTGCAAACCAGTTGACAGTGAAGTGGAGGATAAGAGACTGGCTATGGCACACTGGAGCCTGGTGCCTGAAGACGGTGCTGGCCTTTGTGCCAGTGGCTGAGACCTGAGCTCCATGCCCCTTTCTGCTATTTCTTTCACCCAGAGAACCCAAAGATGGCTCGGACTCGGGTACCTTGTCCCGGGGGTGTGATGGTGATGGTTTGTCCGGTGAACTCCTCGTCGAAATACCGCGTGTCTGTCTCTGAGGTGACCTGGGGCTTGAAGGGCGGGACCAGCTGGGGGGGGAGAGAGTGAAGAACATTGGTTCATTTGTCTGTCAATCACCAGATACTCTCATGGGACTTAGGGCACCCAAAAAGCCCCATGCCTCTCAGCTAAACTATCCAATGGCTAGGCTTTAGATTGGAAGCAACACATTTCCTGCTGTTTGCAGCGTTTCTCCCATTTACTTTCCCTCCTGCAGTTTCCATGCTTTCTGCTTTCTGATTGGCCCACTTTTATTTCAGATTAAAATCTACACCCAGTACGATAATGAGCATACTGTGGGAAGGCTTTTACACTAGCGCTTAATAGGGCACTAACCCAGCCAGGCCGATGTGGCTGTGGCTGTGTTCATCATGGGCTCTTTGTGGCCTTGCAAACCTATTACCCAACACTCCAGCTTTGTTTTCAGGCAGTCATTCCCCTGATTAGAGCCAAATAGAAGCAGATGCTGCAGAGTGCATCAACAGGCACAGCAGATAATACTCTCCAGTGCCGGCAGACTCCGGCGCTTGAATGAAGCCAGCTCTGCTCCTCTAAATCTCTACCTGGCCACTTGAGCTTTACTCCTCCGTCCTCAAGGCGGGTTTCACCTTGCATTGGCTTGAATCTATATTGAACTGGCATTAAATTGAATACATTCACATTTACCACCCTCTTAAGCAGTGCAAACAGATTACAGCTTTGTTATCCATGGTCTAACATTGGGTCACCACAGCTCTGGTGATAAACATTCTATTTTTCTGTAGAAACCTTGTTTTTTTGTGTACTTTTTGGGTGTGGAGGTGTGCTGCTGACCAGGTGCAGCAATGCGCAGGACTGCTCCTTTACCTTCTTCTCATAAACATCTTGCCACACGATCCCGGAGAAGAACTTGTGCCGCATGATCTCCTTGGCGTCGTCAGGGCCGCCACCTAACCTGGAGCAGCGAGAGACCCGCAACCGAGAGTAACTACAGCTGCAACAGACTTTCACATACTGCAATAGAGCAGTGCAGTAACATTGACCTAAACAGGCAATGCAGGCACCAGCTAATTGCTAGCTCATAACATTATCTAAACTTTACCATGATGATGCAACCTGCAGACGCTGGGGATAGGGAGTGACGCCAGGAGGGGGAAAAGGCGGAGCCACTCACCGCTGCCTGGGGTCCTTTTTGAGCAGGCCGGACAGCAGGGACTTGGCCTCGGGCGCCAGCGTGCGAGGGAAGCGGATGTCCTCCATGAGGATGAGCTCGAACAGCTTCTCGTGGTCCTGGTTGTAGAAGGGCAGCCTGCCGCACATCATCTCGTACATGACCACGCCCAGCCCCCACCAGTCCACCGCCCGCCCGTAGTCATTGTCCTCTAGCACCTGGGGGACAGTAAGGAGGTCAGTGTTCACTGATATTGCTGGTGTGTAGCACTCCAACAGCAGTACCGTGGAGTACTGGGGGTGGTAATGCAGGCAGTGGTATGTAGCACTGAGGGCAGTAGTATGGACCAATAGGGACAGCTGTGGAGGCAACAGTGTGTAGCACTCAGCACCAGTGAACATGAGCGGAACAGTATGAATAGTACGATCTGGAGGGCAATGTATACTGTGGCCGTACTGGTTGTGTTGATCACAACGTTATTCTTCATATTACGGTGAAGTGCTGGTGAATTCAAGGCAGCTGAAGAGGCCTGGGACAGGAGAGAGGGCAGATCTGAGGAAGGAGGAGCAGGTCAGGGGGCTGCGTGCAGAGCCCTCGCTCCACAGGCAGGCCTCAAAGCCGAGGGCAGCCCCGGCCAGCTCACACCTCGCATTAGGAGCGGGGATAGAGTTACCGCCGGAGCTCCGCGTGTTTAATCGCTGGGAGTCTCAGCGGGCGGAGGCATGAGGGGGGACCCATCGCGGCGCTGCTGGGGGCTCCCTGTCCCCGCGCTCTCTCATTGCGGATATTTTAGCCTCCCCGGGGCAGGCTCCGCTCATCGCAGACCCCCGCAGCTGCTCCGGGCTCTCACGCGCGGCTGGCCTGCTTCGTCATTTCATCTCCGCGGCCCGATCAGATCGCCTCCGGCAGATCCGTTTCAGGAAGCTGCAAGCCCATTTCGGGAAACTCTGACAATCCGCGTCACAGAAATGTAAAAGTCCATTTCAGGAACCTGCGAACAGGGAACAGCTTCTACCGGGCCTAGACTCCCATTTACTGAGGAGAGAGACTGATATTAGCTTAAAGACACAACCCCGGACACTAGGAGAAACAGCCCTGTCTACAAAATATAAGGCTCAAATGATCAAAATGAAAGCTGTAACAGACAGACAAACACAAAGAGAGATGCACGGATGGACAGATGGACAACAGCAATAAAGACAGACGCGTGGGGCCAGGGCCGGCGAGCGCGGCGGATGGACAGACGGACCGGGCCGTAAATGGAACGGCAGCGCCCCTGCGTCTCTGAGGGGGCTGCGGCGGGTGGCGGGTGGAGTGGGAGGGCAGGGGGTAACGTGAAGCCGGTGTGGCGATAGGATTACCCGGCCAGCTCTATTTCCAGCGCTGCTGTCGTGTGATTCACGCCGCGCGACAGCTGGGCCCGCAGCTGCCCCATATATGTAGAGGAGCGGCACAGCTGTGGAGCTGCCAGGACCGCCGGAGCCAAGCTCATCCCTCACACGTAACCAGGGCTGCGGTTACACTGAGACATGGCCCCGCCAGGCCAGGGAGAGGGGAAGACAGCAATGCCTGCACACACACACACGCGCGCGCGCGCGCGCACACACTCGCACACACACGCACGCACACACTCACACACACTTGCACACTCGCACACAGACACAGACACACACACACACAAACACACTCTCGCACACACTCACACTCACACACACAAACACACACACTCACGCACACTCACACACACAAACACACAAGCACGCGACACACACACACACACTCACACACACACACACACTTGCACACTCGCACACACACACACGCACACGCGCACACTCTCGCACACACGCACACACGCACACTCACACACTCTCGCACACACGCACACACACACCAACACAAACAGACGGACAAAACTGGGAAAATGACCTCTCGTCAACACACCTACGGCCAGGATCTATTGTCTATCTATTTACGGCCTCCTTGTAAACAGATAAGAAAACAAGTTTGATGCCGCACTGCAGCGTCTCGAGTACGCTGAGAGTTCTTCCGGCGCTAATCGCCCTCTAATCAGCGCTCTCCTCGCCCAGAGCGGGGCAGACCCAGCCTGGCCCGCAGAGACCGCTCCTCCCGGCCAGCGCACTATTCCCAGACGCTGCAGCATTCCTGCGCTCCTGCACACAACAAGGTCATTGTTTACTGCGGGACAACCTGTAACGCTGTCTGGCCCCCCGCTCCTCTGCTCCGCTGCACCTTCCGTCTCCATGGGAACGGCCCCCGCCGCCTCTTAGCACGGGGGCGATGTTATCGTGCTTCCGGAACGTCCCCGCAACGTTGAGGGAACATAAGCGCAACGTTGACCGAGCGATAGGCGCCTGCGGGGGGGGGGGGAGGGCCGCGCTGGTGAAACAGGACCCGTTCCGGTCAGATAGAGGCTCTCAGGGACATATTCAGTAGATTACACTGCAAATGGATAGAGGTCATCCAGGTGCACAGAGTGCTGTGTTTGAGAATCAACTGGGCAAAAACTCTGTGCTACATTTTTTTCAACTTCTGCAGAAATGGCACAGAAATATACTTAACATCTGAAGTTAAGAAAGGCCTCACAAACAAAGTCATCTATAGCCAAGGCAATTATATAATTCTTCCTGCACACTGTACTACAATATCATTAGCCTTAAATCCACACAGGACGAACAGGATTAAAGAGCGGTAGGCATTCCGGTACTGTTCTGTCCAAGCAAGGTGACGATATGTGCAGACCTCAGTCTTCTTTTGCACACGCTCTACTTGAGTGATCTCACGGGCCTGTCTGCCGGATGGGGGGTTGAGAGGGGGACAGAGCGGGGACCTCACTTTGGGCCAGGTCAGGGGGAGGAATTCTGGGCAGCTGTGGGCTGAAGCCCCCTCAGAAGCCAGGAGCAGCTGTAGCCACTGTGGCCTTTTCTCCAGGGGAGGAAGCTCACGTTTCCCCAGGCACTGCCAAGCCCCCCAGCAAATTCCAAACGGGGGCTAAAAACAACGAGCCGGCAACTGTGTCAACATGGGCACCCCTCTCCCGGAAACATTCCGAGGGCAGGAGACGGATGGGGTGGGGGGTGGGGTGGGGGGACTGCCACGCATACACAATGCCATATCGTTTTACCCATCACACCTGCCACGCCCATACGCTCAGGCCAGGTCCACCAGCAAAAACGAGGAGATAGCATGCCTCTCACTCCCCCCCGACCGAGCAATCCCTCTGTTATTTTGCTGGTTACAAGAGGAACTCTAAAGCTTGCCAGCTCATATAAATCACAATGACATAAATTATTATCCATTTGTCTGATCCTTTAAATCAGAGCAAAGCATTAGCCTATCTTGTCAGGGATTCGGCGTGTGGTATGGTCCTCTCGCCCTGCATATGTGAGAAAACTATACTTGCAGAAATCCACACACCTGCTCCCTCCACAACTGTCAAAAAACAAGAACTTCCACATTTTTTCTTTTGTTTCCTTAATACTTTTTTTCCACATCTCTCAGCCAGTCCCACAAGGCACCAATGGGAACCAAGATTGGCAGCAGCATTCCAGCCATTGGCTCTAGAAGATCACATGATTTCTATGCCACGGCAGTATGACCCTTCTCATGTCATCGTTCTCAGACTGTGTGACTGCAGCTGATACAGTAGAAATGAAATGTGACTCTGTATACTACACGGTGAAAGAGGGGTCCTTGCATTGAACCTGGAGTTCCAGTGAAAGCAGGTGCTTATGAATATGCAATAGCAGCAAGACCACAACTTGTCCTGGTCAGACTGTAATCACTGTGGATATGCATAAAATGGTAGTAAGGGCCCAATCATTAAGACTCAAAATATGTTCCAGGTCTGCCTGCTCATAAATATTCACAACTGCCTTGATAAGAGAGCAGTCTTCACCAGGACTCTGAGGCAGCACCCGGAACTCTTTTAGCAAGGACGGGGGTGAATGCGGCGTGGGGGGGGGGGGGGGGGGGGGGGGAATTCTGCCCGCGATTAGCACTCTCTCTCACTCTACCTCCGGGGCAAGGTACTCGGGCGTCCCGCAGAAGGTCTTCATGGTGGCCCCGTCCTTGATTCCTTCCTTGCACAGCCCAAAGTCCGTTATTTTAATGTGCCCATCCTTGTCCAGCATGAGGTTTTCCAGCTGCAGGAGGAGAGAGAGGCAAACAAACAGCACGTCAGCGTCGGCAGCACGGCAGCGTCGGCAGCACGGCGGCGTCGGCAGCAGCACGTCAGCATCGGCAGCACGCCGGCAGCGCGTCGGGTCTGATCGGCTCGCGGCCGGGGACAGTGCGTGCGACCGCCGGCCTTTAATTTCACGGTGTCCTCACAGCAAAAGTCACCTGGCAGCTGTAGCTCACACGTGGCCAGCAGTGCCGCGACCGAGTCAGCACATCCTCCGATCTTGCTACCCTGGCATTTTCAGGAGAACCTTAGCAGGCTGGGAGCCTGGCTCATAAACCCAGCGGGGTGGGGGGGGGGGAGGGGTCTGCTGACCTGGCTGGTACGGTTTCATCAGCTGGGGGAGACGGGGGCAACAGATTCTACCCCCCACCCCCACCCCAAGATATCTGACTGTCCCCATGGCTGCCCTTCTTACCTTGTTTATTTCGGTGTCACTAACTTGCTCTGGATGTCATTTCCTGAGCCCTGACATGTAGCTACTGCTTAGCGTGATGTCATCTTCTGGATCCCAGGTTGAACACACCTCAACAGCAGCCCCACGCTTACTGTGTCAGTTGGAGCCTGCAGCGTATTTGTTGCGGCAAAAATGACTTCTTGTTCCGATTTTTTTTTCCAGCCCAAGGTGAACATCAATAGCACCACATTAATTAAAATATGGCCAGGCCTGCGTCTCTGCTGCAAGGCTGTCACACACTGTGGAATACTTATACTGTTTGATACTCATTTCTTCACACAGTCAAACATATTGATTACAATACAGCTGATTCTACCAAACGATTCCTCTAAACTACCTCACACTGATTCAATTGTTTCAACAGTATGAAAATTAGACTTTCATGCATATCAGATAACACATCTGTTCCCTTAGTTTGGAAACTGAGGGAAAGAACACTCAAGCCTAGTTCACACCAATGAGAGTGATAACACTACTGGGCAACGGAGCGATCCTACACTGTTTCAGTATGACCTGGCTCTCACCACCTGCCACTACTGATGCTGTGGACAGTAAAAAAAAATAACAGCAGTAGAGGCAGGTAGCAGTGCGGTGTAGTGGTAAGGAGCAGGGCTTTCAACTGAAAAGTTGCTGGTTCGATTCCCCACAGGGGCACTGTGCCCTCGGGGAAGTTACTTAACGTACAATTGCCTCATTAAATATCCAGCTATGTAAGTTGCTCTGGATAGGAGCATCTGCTACATAATGTTATGTTATGACAATAATGTTATGTAACGGTAGGATAAATGTGTGTGTTCAGGCAAGGGAACGTTACCTGCTGATCTATACTTCCTACAATAATCCCTGCTTGTTTAAATGAAAAGTTACTATTAATTTAAATCTGGGTGTCTCAGCAGCTTTTATCAAATAGCACACTGTAAAGATATTTCACGGGTGATTTGCTACTTTACACTTTGTGTGGCAGCACATTATCTCACTTGTTAAAATGCACAAGTGCTTCCTTTCTGAAAGCATGGGTTTTTAAAATCTGCTTCTTTTGCCCAACGTTTTTGTAGCTACAGTCTTTACATAATTGGAAGGTCCAGCCCAAATGATGTACTGGAGTGTGGTTTTTGTTTTCTACTCCTAAGAGGAAGCAAATCTTTCCTATACATATGACCCATCAGTTTGGTGCAAAACAGCCTGCAGTTCTGTACCATTTTCTGTTCAGCTCTGTCTCTCCTAAAACTATCTGACAGTCCATCACTCAGTTCCACGGCATCATATTGGTGCATTCAGGGTTTAGGGTAACTCTCACCAGCTGTGAGGTCACAACTGTAAGGAAGCCAATCAACAAAGGCCTGCCCAGCACAGCTACATATATCCAGCGCAAACGTCTCTCTACCTTTAGGTCCCTGTAGACCACGTTCCTCTCCGAGTGCAGGTAGTCTAGCGCCGAGACTATCTCCGCCCCGTAGAAGCGGGCGCGCTCCTCCGAGAAGACCCGGTCTCGCGACAGGTGAAAGAAAAGCTGCAGGGGGGGGATGGGGGGGCGCGGTTAGTATTCAGTCGGACTCCACCAGCCTTACGAACGTCTTTCCCCTGGCCCCGTTACACACTCACCTCTCCGCCATTCGCGTACTCCATGACGAAACACAACCGGTCGTGGGTCTGGAAAGAGTATTTCAGCCCCTGCAGGGTGAAAAAGCAAAGCTTGACTAAAGGATTTTAGGGTGACTTTCGCTGCAGCAAAAATAAATAATACAGACAATCTAGCTGAATTTCTTCTTAACTTGCACAACAACATCTGCTCCGTATCTTAGACTGCAAATGAGCTACATTTCAAATTATAAATACTAAGCAAATGCTAAAATTACACGGACTCTGAATACATGCTGTTGTTCTCACTGTAGTATGAGTTCACAAAGTTCACACAATAACATTAATTCATTGTAGGACAAAATTATTTTAGTGCTCAACTGACAATTTAAGAAACAGAAATGCCTTTCCTCATCATTACAATAGGTACTATGTGCAGCTTATGTCCACCGCATCTTTAAAATATTCTCACATAGTATTTTTTTAGCACCATTAAATATATTGCCAAACAGTGTCTATTCAATATACACAAATATACAGGATATTCAGTTGATGGGAATTCAGTTTCTACCGCATTGTTGTCTGACAACTGATGGCCCATGGCACTCTTTTTCCCCGCTACAGAGACAGCATGTGTTATCCCAGCCACTTTAGGCAGAGAGTTTGGGGGTATTCACATTGTGAGCCTTCGTGAAGTTCAATAAAGGCCATCCGATGGCGAGAAGCCTTTTCAGGGTCTTTAATGAAGGCCCGCTTCTCCAGCTAGGTTAGTTAGCATCGCTCGAGTTGCCCGAAAAGCAAACCCTGCACTTCGCCTGAAGGGTGCTCACTGGCGGAGCTTTTGGAGGGCCACCTATTGAGAGCCTTTGTGGTGGCGCTGGAGTGTTTGGGTTAGGTGTACGGGGTTGGGGGTGGGGGGGGGTCTCTCACCGTCAAGAACGGGTGCTTGGAATTCTGCAGCACGCGGTTCTCCGTGAGTGTGTGCGCTACTTCATCCTGAAAGATCACAAAGAGGGTTTGTGCAACGGCCACAATGAGCACCATTTTTTTTTTTTTTTTTTTTTAAAAAAAGGCCTCCGTCTCGGTTCTCATGCCTGCATTGCCTTCCCCGGCTACTCACCTTCGCCACGATCACTTCCTTTTTCAGGATTTTCATGGCGTAGTATCGTCCCGTGGCCTTCTCCTTCACCAGGATGACTTTGCCAAAAGTGCCTTTTCCGAGGAGTTTGAGGTATTCGAAGTCGTGCATAGTCTGCAGGGGGGAAAAAGGATCAGAACGGAAATCAGAACTGCTATAAACTCACGCTCTCATTGTTCAATTAGCAATGACATGCATCAGCTGCTTCAGAGTGATGCTGAAAAAGCCCTCGCCACCATGTGACCACCCTGAAATATGCTTGGTGCGTGGACGCGTATGAGACAAACCCTACACATGTCACTTCTATAACTGTTAGACTATATGTGGCGGGCCCGCATGTGACCTCTGACCCCTGGAGCTGGGAAGAATGTTGGAAACGTGTGTGAGAAGGAGATCCAGAATGGTGCCCTTGGAGACACTGTGTCGGGAATAGACAGGCGCTCGTGCTTTGGAAACAGGGTGGTAACGTTAGCGGCTGCTAAGCTGGGCAGGGTGGAGGCTGAAGGGATGTTCGGTTTCTGCGGTGCTGGGGAGCAGGTAGGTGGGAACACACCACTTTGAGTCTGGGTTTGGTCAGGTACACCTCCATGTCCATGGGGTCGGGCGAAGAGTCCATCATCTCCTCCTCCTGCTGCTTCTGCAGGCTGTCTGCCACGGCTTGGATGGCTTTCGTCCATTCTTCCCTAATGATGGAGAGAGGCAGAGAGAACAACCCCTGGTCTGAAACACCTGCTTATCACATCAATTGGCAAGCTCTGAGGCATTGGTCTGCTCAGCTTACCTACAACATGAACATTTATGTGTCACATCATTTAAGGGGTGTGTGTGTTTGTGTGTGTGTGTGTGTGCTTGCAATGCAAGCATTCCACATCTGTCATATGTCTAAGCAACAACTGCATTTGTAGTTCTTGTACATACCTGGGGATATTATTGCTAATATGCACATCCCTGCGTGCATTTGGATTTGCATCTGTTACTGTATGCACATGTATGTGTATATGTGTGGGCTTGTGCCTGTGAATGCTGTGTATCTATGTGTGTGTGTGTTTCTGTGTGTGTGTTGTGTGTGTGTGAGCAAGTGAGCGTGAGTATGTGTGTGTCTGTAAACGTGTCTGTTTGAGTGCATGTGTGAGACAGAATGTGCAGATCTGTATGTGTGTGTAAATGTGTATACGTGTTTTTGTGTGTTTGTGTGTGTGAGTGTATTTTTGTGTTTGTGAGCTTGTGTGTGTGTGTGTATGTGTGTGTGAGAGAGTGTATGACTGTGTGTGTGTTTGTGTGCGAGCATATGTGTGTGCAGGCCCGGGGAAGTTGCCAGGAGAGAGCGTGATCCTCACTCATAAATGTCGGCCATTGATTCGTGGAATATTTAGACAAATCTACATGTTTTCAGAAAGTGTTCGCATTATTTGCTTTGAATACATGATGCTTGCCATAAAATCATTTATCTTCATTCTATAATATGTAGCCTAAACATGTCCCCCCTATTTATTGCAAAATGGTTTGGTTTTAAGGACAGTCCTACGTTAACTCGTCCACACCCCCTTTACCAAATCGAGCTGTCACAATGTCTACTCAGAAATCTGGCGCTCAAAAGCGAAAAGAAAAGAGAAAAAAAGATGATGACTAGCCTGCTAATGCATACTCGTGCAAGTGAGCGAAGACGTTTGCTGGCTCATTTGCTGTGACTGTTCGTTTAATGACATTATCGGGAAATTAAAACTTGATGTAAGGAATGCACTTTCCCCATTGCACTGTCTTGTTTGAAAACAGCAAATTAGCTTGCTAGTGAAATGAGAGCCCTACTAGGCGTTAGTGAGGTAGTTTAGCTATCTTCCTAAACTTTCGTTTCAGAAGGGTAACTGCAAGACTGACAGTTGCTGAATTTGACTTGCCGGTTCCGCATTATTTATTATTAGTGTGCAGTTGGAATATTTTGCTACTTTACGCTGTTGTATTTTAAGCTCTTGTAACTATTGAGTCTAACATGGTAGCTACCTATCTGCCCTTGGTTATAAGGTCGAGACATGCCAGGTTCCTTACGCACTAGCTAGTGTATACGATATGTACTGAATATTCAGAGCAATTATGGTGACTTGCCCGTCTTACTGTGCATTTTTCTGTGCTTGCCGGTGAGTGTCTTGGGTGGTGAATGTGTGGTGAATGTGCGTTCAGTAAGATGAAACTTATAAAAAACTTTTTGCGATCTCCTATGTCTCAAGACAGATTAAATGGTTTGGCACTGCTTTCAACAGAGAGTCAGTTGGCGCAGAATCTGGACTTTAAGGACATAATACATGACCTTGCTACCAAAAAGGTGCGGCGGATGACACTGACTGTTTTCTGAACGTTTCTGAACGACATTTCAGTTGTCCTAACAATAAAGCATGGCTTTGATATTCCAAGCGTGCTATCAAGCGTATTTTTATTTTAATTGGGGTGGGGGCGGGGGCCCGTTGAAATAATTTTGTCCCAGGCATCATGCACGCCGGCCCTGTATGTGTGAGTGTATGTGAGTGTGAATGTATGTGTGTGTATGTGTGTGTGTGTGTGTGTGTGTGTGTGTGTATGTGTGTGTGTGTGTGTGTGTCTGTGTGTATGTGTGTGTATGTGTGTGTATGTGTGTGTGTGTGTGTGTGTGTGTGTGTGTGGGTGTGTATGTGAGTGTGTGTGTGTGTGTGTGTGTGTGTATGTGAGTGTATGTGAATGCGAATGTATGTGTGAGTGAGTGAGTGTGTGAGTGAGTGAGTGAGTGAGTGAGTGAGTGAGTGAGTGAGTGAGTGAGTGAGTGTGTGTGTGTATGTGTGTGTGTGTGTATGTGTGCGTGTGTGTGTGTGTATGTGTGTGTGTGTGTATGTGTGTATGTGTGTGTGTGTGTATGTGTGTGTGTGTGTGTGTGTGTGTGTGTGTGTGTATGCAGACACCGCCTGTGGGCTCGCGCACACCTCTCCTCGGGGGTCTCCACGTGGAAGGTGCGCTCGATGACAGTGGTCCACTGCAGGCAGCGGATGATGAATGTGTTGGGCTTCGGCCGCTCCGTCTTCATCAGCTGGCACTCTGACCACATCCAGAGAGGGGGGAGGGGGACAGAGAGGGGACCCGCAGTTACAGCCATTTGTCTTTTTGCCAGCGCAGGTGACAATGCCGGGGCCGCCACCAGCCACTGCGGGGCAAGGCAGCAGTGTGATGGGAGGTGGGGTCAGGTTTTCCCAGCAGACACCGGGGGAATACACAGCCACAGCTAAGACTCCTAGGGAGAACCTTGTAGGATATATACAGGCACTTCCTAAACACAGCATAAATTTTTAATCATCACCTTTAAAACCATCATGGTTTTATTTCTGTTTAGCTATAAGGTCTTTGTGCAATGGGTCTGAACCTTGACACATCCTCACAACATCACCAGTCATTAGCTATGAGCCAGTTAGAATGTGTGGACACCCTGAATACAGACTGTGTATCTTGTATGTACAACAAAACGCAATAAAACATAATGTTTGGGACCTTCCAAGTGCAGCCATTTAAATTATATTTTTGTTTGTACTTCATCGAGATGGCTTATTCTCATATTGTTATTTATACTTAATTTATATAATAGTTCTGTTCTCACATAAAGTGTGGTGGTAGAAGAATGTCCTGTGTGGTATGTGTGTCTAAAAAAGATGACACATTAAATAATCATTTCTGTTTCAATATACAGTATATTCTGTTCTCCAAAGCGTTTTTTTAATAGTCATTTTTGTATTTAAAGTTAGTAGTTAATTATCAGTGCCACATGAGGCCATTTTGGATTCAAACAGACATTTAAATGTTTTCATCCTGATACTACAATCATTATGCTGCCAGGCATTTTGGTGTTGCCATTTAATACTGAGAGGGATTACAACAGCTTCTGTTCTGTTTTTTCCCCTACTTACATGATTGTTCTCTTAACTGTTTCTTCTGTACTTCTACACTGCTAAGAGTTTCATACGTAGAGTATTTAAAATGGTCCTCCCTTTTCCCCCTTGGCCAAAGAAAAGTAATAGAGGATCACAGAAGGTGGTAAAGGTGTATCACCTTTAAAAGATTAAGCAGCTCAAATAAAATTAGCAATGGAGACGTGAAGGTCATGGAATCAATACTGTCAAGCAAGGATGTTAAAGAAACTGCTTTGTAATGTCACGGACCAGATCTTCAAGACTACAAGAAATCCCACTTTGAAATGTGCTATTCTCAAAAACTAGAGTAACAACTAAGCAGGAAATTAATAAGGATGTACCTGAAATATTATTTTGTATATTTAAAATTATGACCTGCCTAAAATGAGTAAAATAATGTATTCCGCCACACCATAAGCTGCAATATGTGCACCAGCTTGTGTGAGTATAATGTGTAGATAAGTATTACAGCCCCCTTCAGGAACAGACTGGAAGCCTGTGACATCACCGTGCTTCAATGTGACTCACTAATACTTCTCTAAAAGCCAGACCTCAGGCCCATGCTTGGTCAAGGCGAGACGGAGACAGGCCCTTTGGTGAAAATTCGGGTGCGAATGCTTGCTGATGGAGCATGTTAGAGAGCCACAAGATAAATAATTGAAATCAAGCGGTTAATAACCACTATAACTCAAGGGTGTCAAGTGGAAACGTTTTGTTTAACGAACAATATGCTGTCTAATTACTCTGTTCAATCATCTGCGGAACACAACAGACCAACTTTCCATGTGTAGATTCTCTCTCCGCAGCGCTGTTACCCCTCTGACACAAAGGCGCAGACACAGCTCTCAGTAAACCTGTTAACTGTACCGTTCTCAACTGTCCTGGTGACACGATGTCCTGTCAAAGCCCACTGTGTCTTAGAATGCCTTACTCGTAATAATACTGATACTAACAGCGAGCAACATGTAGACCCACATCTTATTCTACAACTCATCAAGTCAAATGAATACGTATCCTGGTTGTTTGTCATGGCATTAACTTTAATATGATAATGATGGGCGATAACTTACGTGCAACTGAGAAGTTATTTAACGGCGTTTCTAGCTGGTCGACATCTTGCGGCCGCTCCTTATACCCGATGAACGTACCATCGCTCTTCAGCAAGAAATACCTTGGCCTCCAGGTCTTGATGTACTCTCCTGCAGAAGAGAATGGAAGAAGAGCTCAGTGTGTTTGCACAGGACTGAATCACATAAGCCGAAGATGCCTACCAAAGCGATCAATAAGGTACCACAGAAATAGCTCACGCTAATTTGTGATTCCGGGTACTGCTACCTTTTCCTGGGTGTGCTAATTTGTAAGTTCTGGAGCCGCTGGTGTTTCGATGTGTCCTATTTAAGACATGGATATTCGTGACCCACTTCCACTTAAGACAGCAGCGAGGCGCAGAGGTGTTTGTGACAAAGTCAGCATGCCCCACTCCCCTACCCTCCACCCCCCGCTGAGCTCCAAAACGGACACAATCCGGGCGCATCGATCCTTCTGTCAGGAGACGCCCGCCAATGGGTTTCTGAGGGGCGGCGAAGCTCAATTTCTGCAGCGAACCCGTCAGGATGCGCTTTGCCAGATGTTACCACAATCGGAGAAAACAGCTTACGCACCATAAAGGAGAAAGGGCCTCGTACTGGAGGAGACCTGAATATTTATACAAGAGAAGTGTAATTTATTTTTAATTACTGCGAGCTGGGCATTAACCCCATGCGGTGCCTGCACAAGCTGTCCTTAATTGCCCCATTTCCTGTGACAGAGCAGTCTGGAGATGCGGCATCAGTCAATACGGGCTTCTGTTCCTCTCCTCGCCGCCACTCGGGGGGGAACAGGAAGCAGTTTGAGCTGGGGGCAGTCCACAAATACCGCTAGCTCTCATGTTGTCGGGGAGACGGTGGACGGGGGTGAGTCACGTCCGCTCAGTTTCCAGTTTATGGGTTAAAACTAGCCTCAAAACCAGGCCTGCTAAACGCTCAAAGACGGAAGCTCCTTTTGGAGAGCGGCCTCCATTCATCTTTGTCATCAGGGCCTTCATGCACTGCCTATCATCACTGTCAGAGTCAGAGAGTTAAACCCGGGAAACACATGAATGGCAGGCAGATTTGTAAGCAGCGCACCTTGTGTATAAGGAGACATTAAACAGGTGTCGCGGGTGATGTCGCACCCGAGAAACGGTGCAGCTCTGGTGGCTTTGTGGGACCACGTTACAGGCTGCACCAGACCGCAGAGGCGGCCGAGCTCATCGAATGGCAGGATGTTGCTGTTGAGCAACAGAGACGTGCCCGCGGGATAGGAGGCTTTGGAGCCCTGCGTCACTCACCATTACAGGATTAAACCATTAAAATGGGATACGGGCAAATTGTAAACACCTGATTTACTGCAACTGGCGGAGGAGGCAGGGCGAATCGCGCGCGAGAGAAAACATCTGCCCCAAAGCACTGTACACTTTAGATTCCCATTCAGAGCAGATGTCCAATATGTTATTACTGCTGTTGCCATTTTTCATCATGACACGGGGAGAGATTTTTCATCTCTATTCTGCAGAGTAAGTGCTTTAAATACACATAGTTCATTTAGAAATTAGTTAAACTTCGTCAGTGTTCGAGCGCTCTCCAGCAGTTACAGTTGGGTTTCAAAACCGCGCAAGTGCTCCTTATTGAGAAACACTCCCTGGATGCTCTGGCAATATGCTGTGAACTTTCATAATGCGCCCGTTCAATGCACTTGTGCAATTCCAATTAGAGGCCGTCAGGCTGCGTGATCTAAAAGGGTTTTAAAAGAATTGCCCATCGACCACCGGTAATTATCAGGACTTTCGTCCACCCAGCCCCTTGTTCTCAGATGACGAGCTGCGCAACACGGCCACAATCGCATATGCTTGTCTGATGACACCGCAGCGGTGACTGAGGCCCGGCACGTTAGAGGCGGGGCCTGCTTTCGTGGTAGGGCCGCATCGTTAGTTGGAATGAATCGTTCTGGCATGCGGGTGCAGTCTCTGGTGGGGTGCATCCCAGGCCCCCTCGGAGACCAGCACCTCGCTCGACTGCGGTAAACGACTTGGCTGACCCGCTTCCCCCCTCCCCCCGGGCCCCCCGGGCACGCACGTCCCCGTGCCAAGGTACGGCCAGGGACAGTATGTGCGCAATGCGGAGGGAGGACAAAAGCGGCCGCGCTTCACACCACCGGCTGGAACAAAATGGCCAAAAAACGATGACATCCCCCGTCAGATAATCAACAGCTCATTATTCCAGCAGTGCCGATGAGAGCACGTTCGCGGGGTGACACAGGAGCGCTATCCCTAGCGCCTAAAGCCTGGGCTGTGTGCAGGGCTGAGCGGCCGAGAGCTGAGGTAGGGGGGACGCACAGCGGAGACTCTGGCCGGGACGGGGCACGGGCGCGGAGGCAGTGACAGGCAGGGACAGATGTGAGGGCGGAGGGGGGCGGAGGGGCACAGCGGTCAGCGGAGAGGCTCCCCCGGGGCCTCGCGCGGGGGGTCCAGGACACGCCTGCCAGCCCCTCTGACGCACGCTGCCGCTGGCTGGCTGTGCGCTGCACGCCGCTGACGACAGCCTGCGGCACAACTGACACGCGGGCCGAGGAGGCTTACCCTGTGACATGCCGATCTCTCCAGCTCACTGTAAGCTTCCAGCCGTCTGAAAGCACATTCCCTCATACGCTTTTTAACAGCCTCCTGCTACTCCAGTAGCTTTCTTGAGTCAAGAAACTGACTAACAACTCAAACTTTTAGTTGTTTACAAGTTGGAAATCATTACCACAACAGTGGTAGAGGCGCACAGTGGAACTGGGCTTTTAAGAAGAAGGTCAGAGGCTTTACCATTCCAAATGTAAGCAGAATGGCACTCATAATGCTATGACTACTACTACCAGCATGACTACCACTGCCAAAAAAAATATTAATAATAATAATGGTGGTAACTATAAGATAGTTATTTTGATTAAAAGATGTGGCCTGTGTGTGGCCTGGTGAGCAGGACGAAAGGAGAGAGGAACCGGGCATCTGTGCTGTGCTGAAGACGCTCACCGCTGAGGAATGTGGCACCTTGGGTCCACTCTCCCCGTGCCGATTCCAGCTCCCACATATTTTCCAGTCAGGCTACGCGCTTTGTGGAGAAGTGACACTTAGCTGCCCGTGGGGCTCGCTCTCCCTCACTCGCACCAGCGAGCACATGGCTTCCTTCAGATTACTGTTTACGGAGTGCAGGACCGGTGAAGAATGACAGAACGCCAGGCGAGGACCAATGGGACAGAATAAGACCTGCACATCAGGACAGGCCTGCCATTCTTAGACCGGGGCCTCAGAGAGGAACCGAGGAGCTTCTGTCTGGAAAGTGATAAGAGGCGCTTGCCGGATCTCACTGGACGGGGAGAGGCTTGGCGTACCTTCCCATTCCCCCAAACTGACTGGCACTGAAGCCGTGTGACCACCGAAATGCCCACTGTCTGTTAGCCTAGCTTTCTCTGTCCCTCTTCTGAACAACTGCTTCCTGTGAAAACATCTGCTACTCTGGCCTTCTCCTTTTAACATCCCTTCCCCTTTTCACTCTCATTAGTTCTACTTTTTCCGCTGGCCCTCTCCTGCGCGGCTCAGGTCGGACCGCTGCCACATGCGCCCCTCCCCCCGGCGTTGGGCGTGGCACCTCCGGAGGCGGAGCCTGCGTGGCGTGACCTCACCGTCCGTCCTGAGAGCACAGGGGGGGCGCTGCGGGACGGCAGAGTCCGCATCAGAGAGGGGGGGAGAGGTGACACAAAGCACGGGGCTCAGATGTCAGGGAGGGGAACGCAGCCAGACATTTTCTGGGTCCGTTTTGGGGAGTTTCATCACCTCACCGGGGCCGCTGATTGATGACTGGGCAGAGGACAAAGAGCTGACATGGAGCTTATCCGCGGCCTCACCGAATCCTCCTCATGACTTGTTACAGCCGCTAAATCAATGTTAATGTTCTGATAATGCTCCGTGTTTATTAAAAAGTAACATGAACGGCAGAAGGGCGCTCAACGGAACGGGCTGGCGATGTGACAGGAGGCTCCCGCACCGCGGCTGACACACGTTCTTCTCAACTGTGACCCAAAGGCAGCGCACCGGCAGCCCTGTTCTTCAAAACAGGAAGCAACACAGCTAGACAACGTGACCAAACAGCAGATAACATCGATAAACAAACTCCTTTTTCACACTATTACAGCCACTGAGTCATCCATGCACCTCCCAAATCACACAAAGACAAACAGCTCAGTTGCTTCCTGAACTGGTCAGTGTGTTTAGACTTTTTTTTTTCGCTTGAATCGTCTGTCACCCAAACAACTGAACTTCTTAGGAACTAAAAAAAACAGGGAAGGAGGAGAGCATGTTTGGAGAAATAGAGAATGAGGGAGTGACACAAGAGAGGTGTCCTCCTACTCCACCGCTGTCCCAGTGAAAAAGAATGGCATCTGTCTATTGGTGAAGTGTGTCTACACAAAGATGGAGAGAATGGGAAGGAAGAGCACGAAAGAGAGAGAGACAGAACGGCCTGTCTCCCGGTGGCCCATGCACACGTGGATGGAGAGAGAGAATGAGACAGAACAAGGTGCAGATGAGGGGAGGGATGGAGCAAATGGAGAGGGGGGGAAGGGGGGAGCAAGGGGAAGAGAAGAAGAGATGGAGAGAGAGAGAGAGAGAGAGAGAGAGAGAGAGAGGAAAAGAGAGCGAGGACTGCTCCTCTGCCCTCCTACGGCGCAGAGAGGGGGCCCAGTAGAGGAGCTGTCGGGGACTGATAGAGAGTCCTTCCATGACAAACAGCTGCTGAGGCCGAGGATGCTCGCTGGGCAAAGTGGAAAATAATGAACAGCCAGGCTCTGCCAAACAAAAGGAAATCCGTCTTTATTTGCCAACTGCTGCACGGCCCGAGCCTAGGTGGCCACAGTGAGCCAGGGCCCTACCTCTTTCAAAACCCAGACGGGCGCACGCACCTGAGAAAAAAAAAAACACACGTGTGGAAACGCCCATACACGTGCTAGCACAAAGACCTGTGGAACCTGTGTGCTGACCACGGGCCTTCCCAAACAAAGGGCTGGCTTCACCTGCCCAGAGCTGGAGCGATAGGGTTAAGCTGCAAAGGCATTTCGGTATCTGCGCTGCCTCTTAACACAGACCGTGCGGTTTGCGTTTGATCTCCATCTGCACTAAGGCGATGCATAACAGAATGAAACAATTTAAGAACAGGGGTAGTAAATCTTCCCCCTCACCACTACCACCCTGCCTTCCCTCCTAACCATACAGTACAGATGATCATTTAGAAAAACCCACAGCTGTGTCGGAGATCTATGTGCACTAAATGCAAATTTGATTATTCTGAGCAAATTGCCTCTTTAATTGACTCTCCCACATCATTTCCACAATTTATCTTTGGATCTTCCCTCTCCTTTCCATATTCTCACTGTAGATGGGAGGAAACCGGTAAATTATTGTTTTAATAATTTAATCCAATATCTCATTTTTGAAGAATGGAAGAATTGAAATTCACACAAAGTGCCGGATAGCTACTTCTTCCTGCGTTTTTTCTTCATCGCCATTCAAATTTTAATCTGAAATTTATAGTCATTCTGCTGAAATTGGTTATAAATGTCCACGTTTTAAAAAGCAATGAAATTCAGACACTTCCACTTGCCAGTTTCGATCCTGTCACAGTTTACCTCAGCAGTATATAATATGCACATACATTCCCTTCCTCACCAAGTATGCCATTAAATCAAACTGAAATATATGACAGGAGGGAATTTTCGTTTAAAATGCACAAGCTACATTTGCCAAATCGGCTCACAAAACCATCAAATTCAATTACAGCAAAGAGCAGTGCTGCTAACTATGTTCCCATTCCAGCACCATTTCAGGTTCCAGCAGTGCTGGAAAGCACACGGACCACCGTTAACAGCTTTAAATCCAGTCTGCTGTAATACACAGGCTACGCAACAATCTGAGCCTGTCTTTCTAACACCATTGTGCAATGTTCAGATACGACCAGGCTTTCTAGAGATACACTGCAATTGTTCAGCTCAAATCTGCCACTGGAGTTAACCTTGAGCTGTGACAATTCACTCAACTGAACAGTGATATTTCTCTTTGGCATTTGCTTTGATCCAAGTGATCAGCCTGTCACACTCAAGGTAAGGAAATGATGCTTTTGGACTTGTAGTCCTCTTTATCAGTTCAGATTCATAAACTGAAATGCCATACCATTAACTAGTGATCTCCTGATTTTGCTCACTTCCTGACAGGTCACCAAATGCAAGACAACTGATTTTAATCTCATTATGTTTCACAAAGGACATCTGGAGTCAACTAGGCCTACATGGCCCAGATACCCAAGGAACAGAACATTCAGATCCACCTCAATGAAAAAAATAATGTTGTTCAAAAAATAAATCCATTTAAAAAAAAAAAAAAAAGATTTTCTTGACCACACACAGGAGAGGTGTGAGAGGTTTTCAGCGTGCCTGTGGTTTTTTTTTCCCATGTTTCCAAGCCTGCAGCCTGTGACTCTCTCTGTGTCTCTATATCACTAAGAAAGGAATGCGGAGATGAAAACGTCCAACTTAGCTCTTTGATAAACACATCATGCAAGATTCACTCTTAAAGAGGAGACCAACCCCTGGGACCTGGCATCTCTCTCTCTCTCTCACACACACCACACACACACACACACACACACACACACACACACACACACAGAAAAGGAAGAAAGAAGAAACGAGCACTTTTCAGTCCCTGCACCCAGCAGCTGGACTTCCTGAGGGGGCTGCTGTTGGGTTTTGTTCCTGGCCGTTCATGGCTAGGGATGAGACGAGGGAAGGGGGCACTGGTGACAGTGTGTGTGCGAGCCTGTGTGTGCGTGTGGGGGGGCGGAGGGGGAAGGGGAGGGCGAGGATTAGGGAATTAAAACTCAAAAACAGGGGGCCGTGTCTTTTGTTGGTTTTTCCTGGGCCGCCCCCTCCATCCCCTCCCGGCCCATTCTGCTGGGGTCCTGCCTGTAGCCTGCAGCTGCACCCGGCTGCCCTGTGCCCTGCATCTCAATGAGCTGCCGCCGCCCGCCGGAGTGGGGGCTCCCCAATGGAGAGGTCACCGCTGACAGACTGACACTACAAAACAGGCTGCGGTTGAGGCCTACCCTCTCCCCATGACCATATAAGGCAGCCCGGTCTCACAACGGGCATATTCACAGGCCGGGCCAAACCGCCCAGGAGTTTTGTCTCCCTCTTTTCTTTTCTCTTCTTGTTTTTTTTTTTTTCTTTTTTTTTTCCTGCAGTCCCTCTCCTCTTTTGTTGGCTCCTTTCTTTCTCATGCAGCTGGATGGTACCGCGCTACAGAGCCTTTGGCAGCGTTATCAACAGGTCGTGGTGTGGGCCCGGGCCTCGTCTGGAGGCCCGGCTTTTTTTAACATTCCACTGCAGCATTCGCTCCGCCACAGCCGCCGCTGTCTCTGCCGCTACCGCTACAGGAAAAAAGGGGGGTGGGGGAGAGAAAAAGAGGAGGGGGGGGGGCAGAGAGTCAGCCCCTCGTTCTCACGCTCGTAAGAAAGCCCTCGCTTCTTCTCTGCGGCGAGTGACACCTGCTGATTACCATAGAGACACTGTGGGAAGTTCTCACTCTTTTTTTTTTGTGTTCCGAGCTTTTTTTGTTCCCCTCCCCTCAGTAAACAAGCAGGCCATGGATTAGTTAACTGGGTTACTGCACATGACAAACAAACAAACAAACACACAAATTAAGGAGAATCAGATGTCTGCTTTCCCCTAACCTGCACTCACCAGAAAACGGTCCACCGGCCCTACATGGGTGGCTGACTGTAAAATGGGGGGAGAAAAACAAAAGAGGGAGGACAAAGTTGAAGTAACTGTGGATATTAACAGCGGTAACGGGAGGCGGCCCAAAGCCTCGGCAGACAATGCTACCATTTAGAATTGGACTGCACGGAAATAAAGGTATTTCCTTTTACTTTCTTTCAAAAAAAAACTGGAAGCCTTACACATCAACGCTGGCTGTGAAAAGAAATTAACCTCACGTCAATTCACAGGCAAAACGAACTCAACGAAACAAAAGTTGAATAAACTTGACGTGAAGTACGCAAGAACAACTGTCAGTGTTATTGTCCGTAAAAAAAAAAAAAAAAAAAAAAAGCCGAAAACTTCTCTCAGAATTGATGGCGAACATCAGCAGCGCAGAGACTAATGTGGATCTGACAGAAGCGGGAATCTACGGCAATCTGCCCGCGCAGCCAGACTCCATCTGAGAGAACAGCTGAGTGCTTTTTGCGCCTCCATTTTTTTCCAGGTGCCGGGAAAAGCGGGCCCGGAAGATTGATGTCGGAGACGGGGAGCTCCACGCCACTCCGATGCCGTTTCCGACGGGGGTGAGTCATTAGTTTGGCATGGGGGTGGGTGGGGCTGCGGGGGGGGGGGGGGGAGCGTGTGAGCGGCAGGGGGGTGCCCGGGGAAGCGGAGGGAGCGTTGGAGCGCGCTGCCAACGGCGCGGGTTGCGTGGCGGGCTGCTTCTGCACAGCAAAGTAAGCACGCAGCGGGCCTGCCGGGCTGGCAGACAAGTGACAGAGGTGGCCGTCCCTGCCCTCCTGTTCCCCCTCCATCCATCCCCGCTTCCCCGACAGCTGCGCCCGCGCAATCTGCTCTTCCACAGCACATTTACCAGGAGCCTGCTTCCCCCCCCTTATCCGGGACGCGGTGGCGCTCCCGCTCCCGCCCGCGCCCAGACACCAGACAGGCCGGCCGCTGCGCGGGGGGAGCCCAGCCCGGGCCACGCGCGATCTGGGCCCTCCGCTCTGCGGCTTTTGTGTGCCTTTTCCCCGACAATAAGGGGGAAAGACATGGGAAACAAAAATGGGCCTGCCTTTTGGGCTGTCCCTGGGCAATCTGTGTCACGGGACAGTGCGAGTCAGGTGGTGCACAAAAGCACAGCACCCCACACCAAGTTCTCTCATTAAGTTTTAAAGGAGGAGGACTGGAGACAAAGGCAAAGATTTCGTGTTCAGCGCTGTGTTGGCCCATTCTCGGAGGAAGCGGGCAGGGGGTGAGGTGGCGGGGGGGTGGGGGGTGGCGAGGGTTGCATCTTGTGTGCACAAAAACAAGCATCGTGAAATCTCTGGTGGAGGAAACGGGTGCTACTTTACGAAGCCTGGGGAGATAAAAACAGCCCTCCTGCCACCGACCCCCCCCCCCCCCGCCAGCATGCTCCCCCACAGGCGCAACACGCACACGCGTGTAAAAATAACCCCGACCCAGAGCCTCGCCTGTCCCACGCCGCCGGGATTCCACAGAACTGATTCACAACTGCCCCTCCGTCGCAGGCTGGCTGGCTGAACACATCAGGATTCCAGCGCAGCAAGAGGCTCACAGGGCCTTAACTGGGGCAGGATGGTACAGTGTGCGTAAACAGGCTTTTCAAACAAAAAAAGATACCAGTACAGTAGCAGCTACAAAGAGGATGTGGTTTCCGAGGAACTGAGCAGCTTATATTAAGAATCGATTTCCTTTTTCACTCGCGGGTTTGTTTTTTCTCCCGCCCCTTCCCCTTTACTCGAGTGAGAGTACCTCAGCGGCTGCAGGCGAGCCGGCCGGGCCTGCCACACACGGCCCCTTGTTCTGGACCTCGTTAGCCTAACGAAGGGGACGGGGCCCCCTTCGCGTGGAGTCACCTCTCTTGTCAGGGAGCAAATTTCCTGAACAGGCGGGGCGGGGCGGGGGCGAGGGCGAGGGGAACGGCACTGTTGCGTTGCACTCCGCTGAGCTCTTGGCCATCGTGCCCGAAAAACCGGAGTGGGAAACGGAGCGATTCGGCTCTTTAATGTCCTGTTATATTCTGCTTTTAAATGAGATCAAACGAGACCTTGGGTGCCGCTGATGCATGAAATTTGGCTGCATAAATCGCAATACACTTGTTCCCTCTGATGTGTCAATAGGCCAGCGGCAACAGCTTAGCTATAAAGTGAAATAGATGTACCCCCACAAACACAAACACACACACACACACACACACACACACACACACACACACACAAAGAGACAGTTGGGCAACACAAACACTAAGTATAACAACTATCAAACACATAACATAAAGGACTATGCCAAAAACAAAAAAAAAAAAATATTCTCCATATTATATGCCTTTTGGACTTTCAGTTCTGATAGCACCTGCAATAACAGCTTCGGACATTCTAAAAGGGTGCAGTGCGATCCTTTTCTTGGTTTCAATCTAAACAAAACCAGAGAGATGGGCAGCCGAGCTGCCCAGCTGTGTGCTGCAGCATCCAGTGAGTCTGGGCACGCTGGCAGCCTCCCATGCTGTCCGGCGCTCCACCCATGAGATCAGCTCCATACAGCTGCAGAGCGTTTATACTCCCATCATTCCCACCCAGACAGCTCAGTAATTACCCCCCTACCCCGCGCCAGCCTGCACACTGCGGCCTCAAACACATCCAACCCCTCGCAAAAAAAAAACAAAAAGGGGGGGGGGGGGGGGGGGGGGGGGGGGGGCTCGGGTGCATTTAACTACATGGCTGCCTTGACAGACCGACGCGGGCCAATAGCTGGGGTGGGGTCTGCGCCAGGAATGCTTTGTTCAAATAGGGAGGCCGTGAACGTTCGCCACAAGGGAGCAGAAGGGGGTGGACTCTGGGTGGGAGAGACTCGCTGAGCCGTCCCTCTGTCCCTGCTCCGAGAGAGGGGACACCAAACACCGGGCTGAGAAGGGGACGCCCTGATGACGGATCTCACTGGCCAAGGCTGGCAAGAACAACCCCGCTTGGTCCGCTTCTTCTACACTGGCATTATTTTACGGAGATGTCAAATCGAACCCCCTTGCTTTAGGGATCTGAACGCAACTAATGCGATCACAGGGATTCTGTATTTACAGAAGCAGAAAGGTCAATCTCTGCGTGTTTCAGTCCTGAGCTGGTGTCACTCGTTTAGGAAGTCGGTTCTGGCTACATGAGTCAGAATTAAAGCGAATCGAGTGAGGTCAGACCCTAGACAGCACTCAGCTTGCCTCACGCCTTCTTTGCATGGTGCGCTAATGTGAAAGTAAGCATTATCCTGTTACCATTTCAATCCATCACTTCTGTCACTTGAAACGCTGTCTGGGGGGGGGGGGGGGGGGTTGGAGCACTATGCTGAAATGTGGGGAATGGTATCAAATTCGTTAACCCCTTTGGTCTGCGGTGAGGCAGGTATCACCCAGATGGCGGGAGTGGACAGTTTACCTGGGCGCGTGATGGAGGCAGCTGCCCCGCGAGCGAGCCGCAGCGCGGTGCCACCGCGTCACTCGCCTTCTGCGCCATGGCACCGGGGGCCAGGGCGGCGTGACAATGATGTGACATTAAAACCCGTCTTGTCAAGAGGCCTTTTCACAGGGGAAGCTGGCGGATGCCCCCCAAATCAAAACATGGCTGTTCTTGGTGACATTTCGCCGAGCACAGCTGTTGGAGCCTGACAGCGTGCCAGCTCACATTCTTGAAGGGTTGTTTGGTGTGTGTGCGTGTGTGTGTGCGTGCGCGTGTGTGTGTGTGTGTGTCTGTTGTCTTTCCCATTTATTTATTCACTTCAGGTCAGGCCATGTTGTCTACCACTCCAACAAAATGCAAAAACAAGGGAGCTTTTTTGAGGACTTTCTCCCCTCACAGAGGCAAAGTAAACAGCTTACTCCCTCAGGGACAGGAGCGCAGGCTGGTCACAATGACTGGCTTTGACATCACACTTATGCTGTGATTCATAAACACACTTCTCCCCCCCCCTCCCCTTTATCTAAGGCAAACAAAAGAAAAGAATAGAAGTCAAGTACACCGTGTTCTACAAGAAAGTGGGCTTTCAACTACAGAGCGATAGGTATGCTCCTCAGTTGCTACACAGCAGCTGTACCCTAGGATTCAAGTAGTCTAACCTGACCTGTTTCAGTAAAAATCCAGCTACATAAATTGATAGGAAATTGAGCTATGTAAGGTGCCCCTGGACATTTATGTAAATAATGTGATGATTACCTTTTGTATCTAACTCAATGTATGAAAACAGCATCAAAACCAGCAGGCTGGAAGCTTCTGGTGATCAACACTGCCGAGGGTCCCCAAACATTCGCAAGGCTATAGACGTGGAGCAATGGAATAGTGACCTTTGACTCGTCTTCTTTCAAGTAAACAAGTTATTTTTCGTCTCCCCGCGGCCTTTCACCAGAGTCCTTTATTGCCCCTGTTATCAGGAAAGCCATCCTGGACTTCCCATCAGAGCTCTTCTGAATGCAGACCATGGAATATTTTGTTGGCCTCAATCTAATGTGGCTCCAAAACCAAAGTTCGCCAGCAACATTCCATTTACGACAGCCGCAATGGCTGCATTGTATGAACATATCGATTCCACATAGCTCGAGTGCCTAGGTACATGGGTAATGTTGATCCCTGAGGTAGAGACAACTTTCACTGCAGCATTAGTGAATTTTTGTAACTATCACCGAGGGAGAAATTTATTAATATAGTAAAATATCATTTTGTAAGACTTAGGCCTATACCTTACTCATACCTACCACTTCCTTAAATAGGTGACCACCCCACTCCCCTCCTATGTGGCAAAAAAGACCATAACAGAATGCACATTCAGTTAAAAAAAACCTGCCTTTGGTGTGGCAGGAATGGAAGAGTCTAGAAGTCTCTGAAGACTCCAGAACATTCAGGAACTTCTGTCAAAGAAATCCGCTCTGACTACATCAACAGCCAGACTGCAGCACAGCAGAGACTCATCAATTCAGATTACAGAAACAACGCCAAAAAGCCAACTATGTAATTCAAACTGCTCTACGTTCCATGCGACACTGAGTTATAAGGGAACCTTTCAAAGCAAATTAAATGGCTCTTAAGCTGGCCACAGCCTGCTAAAATCAAGAGTAAGAACCAAAAAACAGCTTTTCTCCCCTCTATGTGTTGACAAGCTAGTCCACCATAATATATTACCTCCACGTTCCCAAACTTCAGATTCATACACAAACGTTGTGTTTTTGCCTCTGTGTGCAAAATCTGTTCCCACAAAAAACAGCCCTGGTTTTGGTGTAGACCACAATATTGGTCAGTTAACTCTGTAGGCGCTGGATCATAAGTGCCCATAACAGGCCTAGATATGCAGATCATCATGAATAAACACAGTTGTTCAAAGTTAACACTTTGGTACTAGAATCTTTCGAGTAATTTGTTTCCAGTAAGCACTTGAATCTTTCCTGTGGGAATCACTTCCCTGAGCACTATTCTACACTCATTTTTTTGCTAATTTTGCCCAGTAAACTCATTTTCCTTTTTGTGGTTTATTCTGCCCTGAAATATTCCAAATGCAGTAGTTCCCAGGTAAACAGTCATGAACACAACAGATCTGGAATCAGAGATGCACTCCGGCGAACCAACAATAGTTTCAGGTGTGTGCCCTCACCTTCACAATGGGAGGTATGCTTCCCCTCATATTGCACTCTGCACCTATGATCCAAACCATGGTAACCTTCTGCCCAGTGCACATCATTTCTCTATAGGGCCGCACAGTGTTTCAGGGTGAAAGCATGAAGGCTCTTAATGTAAGTGCGTAACTGATTGCCTCAAAAAAGTCACCTCGGGTGTTCGAGTGTCAGAGCAGCTGCGCTAACTGCCTTTAAACAGTGAAAAGCAAAAAGAGCCAGTCGAACAGCCCTGAGTTTCTGACCCTCAACATGCTGGTGACACGGTCCACTAAGGGCTGCTGAATCTGACCAACAGCACGAAAGCTAAAGCTACAGAAAGTTCTTAAGATGGAGCCCTGTTTACAGAATGCAGCGTTTGTGCTGTAAGACTGATAGATAAATCTGGTTCAGCTTTTTTAATCATATATTTACTAACCATCTTCTTCAACACATATTTAACAGTCTTAAAATGAAAGCATTTATTCCAGGCAAATTTCAGCATAAAAGTGAAAATGTGATACCTTTCAAAGGGATACATTTGAAAAACCCAACCAAATAAATAGTTTTTCTTACATTTCTTTGCTTTCTTGCATTTTACAGAACGATAATCAATAATGGGGTAAAGGGGGAATGCTTATGATTTAGAGAACAATGCTTTAATGCTCATCATTGTCAGAGAGACAATGAATGTATCCACACTGCAGCTCATTGTGTGACGACAGGGGATTTCCAGATGCACAGAGAGCTTCTCCCTTTATAAATGGTGTCTAACTTCAAAGTGCAAATGTCTCTGGTGATTATCATTGTTCCCATAGCACACTGGCCACCCTAACTACTACTGGCGTGATTGTTAGCAGATTGTGAGAAAGAAATACTCAGTCGTACACACTGCTGGCCTGAAATAAGATTTTTTCATGTTTATGCAGATCTTTTGTAAGTTTTTTTCCTTGATCTATAGCTTGCAGATGTGTGATCATGCATGTTTTAAAATGTTTGAAAAAGCCACTGGGGCTGAAACAAAAAGCCCAACTGAACTGATCCGAGTTCATTGAGTACAATTCCCCACGAGTGATGTCATCGCAACAAAACCTCCCAAATCCTGCGCGTACAAAATAAGATTGCCGGGCCGCTGCACGCCGTAAATCCGGAGCGCGCTGTGTTCCCAGTTATCCTCTGCCCAGAACCGTTACCGACTGCGTCTGTCTGCATAGCTGAACTGGGATGACCCCGCTACAACACAGCGCTCTGTTGTATCTGCAAGGCGGCCAGGGGAAACTATTGAGCTGCACTGCAGCACGCCGCCCATTCGCCCCCGTCCTGCCTCTCCACTGCCTACGCTGACGGGACTCCCTTCTGCCTCTCTCTGGCTCTCCCCTCCTGCTTCTCTGACCATTTCCCTCCGGTTTTCTGACTGTTTCCCTCCAGTTTTCTGACCGTTCCCTCCAGCCTTCCTACCATTCCGCTTCTGCTTCTCTGACCGTTTCCCTCCAGTTTTCTGACCGTTTCCCTCCAGTTTTCTGACCGTTTCCCTCCAGATTTCTGACCGTTTCCCTCCAGATTTCTGATCGTTTCCCTCCAGATTTCTTACCATTCCGCTTATGCTTCTCTGACCGTTCCCTTCTTCTCTGATCATTCCCTCCTGCTTCTTTGACCGTTCCCTCCAGCTTTCTGACTGTTGTGCTTACTCTGTGGAGGCCGAGCCCAAACTGAGACCATGAAGAACGACAACAGTCTGACCACTCATCCCTGGTCATGGAGGGATGGTCATGATGGGCCAGTTTAGCTCCCCCAGTTCTGACGGTGATAATGCTTTCAAAGAAAGCTGGAAAACCTGCTGAAATGAAGTCCCTTGGGACTGGAGCTGAGAAGCCCTAGGGTTGAGGGCACACACAAAGCCGCTCAAAGCCAGCAGGTATGTGTGGAATTCCACCTTGTATAAACACAATGGAATTCCCCTACCAGAGCCCTACCTCTGGTTTACAACAGCCAACTGCCCTGTGTGAGACCACAGGCCTCGCTTTTAACTGGGACGGGAATGTGGTTCATCAAAAACACACAAGATGCTAATTATGTGTTCCTTTTCATCAGGGAGGTAAAGAACTGCAGGATCGAAGGGGAAATGATTTATGTCAGTAAATATACTGACAAGACAGCCTCTGAAAAGGTCCTTAATTCATGCAATCTCCTTCAGACCGCCTTACTCACCCTAACTCTAAAACAGTGAATATGTGATCAAGTGTGCACACAGTGGACCAGCACCATGGCCAAAGGCTCCATCTTCTATCAAGCCGAGGACGTTCTTCCGCCGGCTGCCTTTCTGCTCCCGGGCATTTCTGTCGAGATTCTGTCATAACCGTGGCAACAGTCGCACGCACCACGGAACTTACCAACGCACACGGAAGTTAGGTGATGGCACGCGGTTTATGGAGTTCCGCTGGGGTCAGAGGTGAAGCTGCCGCTAGCAGAAAACAAACAGGCCAAGTCCTACACCAGGGATGTGTCTCGCAACATGCTACTATTGCTCCATGTGGAAGTTTGCTTTTGCTGTGCCACACCGCCATGGTCTACAGGAACAAGGAAAGACAATACCTGGGCCTAAGCAGAGCACAGTGGATTCTACCAGGTCACATATAAGCACCTTTGATTCTGCTGGAGTCAAGCCATTCATGTGTCCATGTAGTTCTCTTTATACTAAAATAATCAGCTCTCTCAGGGGTAAACAATGCTCAATTACTGTGAATCAACTGGCAGAAATTATCTAAACAGTGTTACAGTAAGTGAATTAGGATTTAACCTGCTTCAGACAGAGAGCAACCACTGCTGAACGCTGATATTTCCAATGACAGCGATTTTATTGAGGAAATAGATTAAGTGTTAGCACTGCATCTTGGATCCATCTGCAATGCAGCATGCTGGTGGGCTTACAGTTCTGAAAAGGACAATAGACCAGCATTTCATTTGATGAGGCCACATATCGGACTAGGAACTAGACAACTACAAGTAACTGTCCTTTTAAGTTTTGCAGGGTTGAAAACTGTTTAAGGAGAACATACATCAGTAAAACCACTCCCAAGCCCCTCACCACAGAACACTGATCTTCCATGAGATATCTGTGTACATGGAGAGCACAGGAAGCAGGCTGAGTGTGGTATATCCAGATGCTTTGACCACAGGAGAAGATGAGGGGTGCAGAAGGGGAAAGGGGAAGACCCACAGTCAAATGAAATACTGGCCATGTAGTGTGGTGTGGTGATTCGGGACCTTGACCTGTAGCCAGAGGGTAGCAGGTTCAATTCCCGGGTACAGTTGCTGTACCCTTGGAAAGCACACTTAACTAACTACTTCAGCTACAATCCAACTGTACACATTGATGACTTGTAAAACACAAGCTATGCAGTTCTTGCAAGATGAGGTTGTCTTATATGGCTATCAGCAATAATAGTATTCTATTAGTTGGTTCCTTTTAGAGTCATTGTCATCAGCTGGCTCAGTGTGGCTCAATCCTTTCCCTATCTTCAACATTTGGTCTTAGTCAACTAATCACCTTGGAGCAGGAAAAAGTCTTGTGAAACTGTAGAACACTGAGTGTCTACATTATTAGCAATAACACATGACTATAGTATCCCCAAGAACAAGGGCCTTCAAACTATTATGCTTCTACAGAGCACATTTATCCTCAAATGGTAATACAGTGATCACATATGCCGACTGCCTTTGGGCTAAATAAACTGTCATTGATCAAAATGTAAAGCAAGTTTCTGCAAAAAACAGAGGAAATGCAAATACTTTGTCAGTTATGCCAGAATTTCAAATACCCAGGACATTGCATAGTATCCTACACGACATTTTTTCAGCACAGTAACTTTGTAGTTAAGAGCATTTACTTTGAGTGCAAAGTGCATTTTTAAATGTGCATTGTATCTTGCTACAGCACACAATTAAAAACACTGCATTGTCATTGCTCAGGAACTCAGGAAGAGACATCTTCTGCAAAACAGCTATGTGGCTAGAAACGAGATTTTTTTCAGGGAAAGAAATCCCAAGCAGTCTGCATCTAGTGACAGTGATACATTTCATCACAAGCACTTCCAATGAAAACTTGGATGGAAGGAAATGGATGTGTTTGTTATGGTGGAAAAAACGGCAGCTTCACGGTCTGTACTGTGGCAAGGCACATGCAATCCTCCAATACACATGGCTACCATGGACCCTACCCAGGTCCTCTAGGTCCCACCGCACTCCAGGAGGCAAACACTGTTGGAGGACAGACCCACCCTCCTGAAACTATAAAGCAAGTCCCAGGGTGCCGAGAGCAGAGCGACGAAGCGTCCCTTCCAATTTGCAGCTAATTTGTTCCAGCGATGTAAGCTCCTGGTCATTGTCAAATGACATGCCTGGCATAGAACTGAGGCTGTAGGGCTCAGACTGCACTTGGAATAAGTGTTTTTACTGTATGAGCCACTCGCATGCCCCAGCATGTTCACCATATTAATATTTGGTAAAGTACAATATTCTCAGGTCAGTGTTACTGTGTATAATTCTAGCATTTTCACAATGGAAATTAGCACTCATGTTTGATTAATGGCTGAATCACTGTTTTGCATCTCAGCATGTGCCAAAATGCACTTTTCCCCAAAATTCATTCAGGGCGTGCAATTGTGTGAAGTCTAGAGATGTCAGGAATTATTACTATCTTTATGCATTTTTGTCAGTTCACAACATTACAAGCAGAAGAAACATGTTTATTCAACACAGCCAGAACTCCTAGCTTTCGAAAATTCAAAGTCAATTCATGAGCTCAACACATGCGGCGATGTGTCGAATGTCATGCAGAAAGGTCATAGTCAGGGAAGCGGCGAAACCCTTTACCTCTCTTGTGCAGCCAGCCCTCCTTCACAATTACAACATCGGTCATGGTGGCCCGCAGGGAGTGGTCCGTCCGCTGAGTCCCGACAGGGAGAGACCACGCTCTGATCCCCAAAGCGACCTTCACTCAAACCGCGGCAGGAAGCAGGAGCTGGGAGCTGCCTTCTCGCAAGTTGCCTACTGGGTTTTGAGAAAGGAGTGGGGAAAAAAGAGAAATAAAAATTAACTCCACTTGAAGGTAAAACAGTTCCTCTCGGCCCTCCAAACATTAATCCCCAAGTGAGCACTTTCGCCCCTCCGCCCGGAAACAAACATGATCCTTGGTCTTTCCGTGGCTCCGAGGGGACAGTGGAAAAAATGTGCCAGCATCTACGACAGGGAGTTCATTCAGAGGATTTAAAACAAAAAAGGATCTTGTCAGAGCGAGTCACGGCAACCTTGTGTCACCTGTTATTTCTTCTTCCCAGACAACCGTCCCTTTTTTATTTGAATCATTTTGTTTTGTGGGTACTCTAACATATTCCTTGCATCTTGCATTTTTGTACAGAAAAATGAGGGGGAAAAGAAATCAAGGACGGTGAGCTATCATTCTGTTAGCTTCGGCACAGGTAAATTACTGCTCTGAGGAGCTGAAACTTTCAGTCAGCATCTTTTAGCCGTTTTTGGAAAATTCCACCCCAACTCCTCAACTATCAGCATGAGCGGCCCGTCTTCAGTGGCTCCTAATTCTGCATTCTAGAGCCATCTGTGCTCTTGACCTTTGAGTCGCTAAACACATGCATGCAAAATAGAATCTCCGAGTTAAGTAATGATGAAGAATGAAGACAGCTTTCAGGTAATCTCGGAGGTGCCTATTCCCTCGTCGCTCGATGCGCGAGACATATTGCTGTTCATTACATCTGATAGCACATGGATATCAATTTATGCCTGTGTCTGTGGGGTATGCCATCGATGTTCTCAGTTGCAAGCGACCCCTGCCTGCATTGCAAATGACCTCTTTCTTCCGTTACCCGTGACTGGGGACATCAACAGGAAGCGACGCAGCTATTGACAGGCGATGAATGAGTCACATATATACAGGCCCAGGGCTTAATATGTCTTCCATTAAACCGGACACAGAGGTGGCTTTTATGGGAATCTATTCAGAGGCTCCCACTGCAAATCATCACCTCAAATCAGTCACCTGTGACTTGCAGTTCAGTGAAAATCCTAGACAGGCTTATTTTAGCGTGAGGAAGCCAGTGAGTTTAATTTTGCCAGTTTGACTAATTCACACAGGTCAGAACAGCACCGATCTTCCTGTCTTGACTAAAATAAGCAGCTTTCCTGCCTTTAGGATTTTAAGGTTCAGAGTCAAGTTTCAAAATTTAGACATTTAATCTATGCAAGGTCTGTCCTTTTGCTCCAGCTCACATAACCCTGGTCAAAGATTTACACTGGAGGCCAGAATAATCGCGGTACACTGCGGAGGCACAATGTCCATGAATACGGGAAGAAAAGACAGGCATCCCGCTACAGAGCTCCTCTACAAGCGGTGCCTCAGCAAAGGCCGCCCTGCATTCTGCGCAGCCTGCTAATCCTGAGGCAACACGTTCGTGCCGATCCGTACGCACACCTCAGTTCGCGGCTGTCTGCCAAACCGTTGCAGACCCACGACGGGCATGTTCATGCGGTGCAGCGGTTGCCGGTGATTGCCAGTAATCACGCCTGTGCCCGCCCTGCTTTATGGCGGAGCTTGCAGGGGGAGAGCTGGACCACGGATCCTCACTTTTGCCGGCCCGGTGTTCGGTCACATTTTAAGGCAAAAACAAACAGATGTCCAAAAGAGAGCGGAGGGAGCAGGCTGGTAAACTGATGGCACGAGAGGAAACTCATGCGTTCTCTCCCTGGGGCAAGCCACCCAAACGAAAAGCAGACAACGGCACTACAAACGCCGCAGTGGCACAGACCTTTTGCTGTGAAATTCCACTCTGCATAAGGAAACCCGCCAAATAAAACAATGCATACATGCGTGCATAGTAGCGCGAGACTCTGTTAACAGCCCTTGCTGGTGTACAGTGAGCGCAATGGGGAGCACGTCTCAGGCGGAGAGGCTGTCTGCCACTTGCAGGAACGTAAACAAGGGAGTATTTTGACTGCGCTTGCCTCACAGGAAGTCGTTCGTGCTCGGTGACCTCGCTGTGCCCTTTGCTGCTCCCCAGCAGCATCTACACCAACAGAAATGCTGCTACACAAACGCCCATGTTGCACAGGAGGAACGCTGACAGGGCCTCAGACTGCACCTGTTTTCGAAGCAACCAACCTCCACTTCAGCACGGCAAGGGAAATCGAGTACACAGCACTTCACGCACTGCTGAATGTTCTGCATCCTCCTCCTTCTGCATTGTGATAAGACACACCGCTGTTGACCAAAGCAAGCTCAAAAGGGTTATTTGTAGTTATGGAGAGCAGTGACCTTGGCTGTCCCTACTTCAGAAATACGGGAAAGCTCTGCTGGAGACAGCCATTGTGGGTGCCACGCAGAGGATGCGGACAGAGACCACTGCACAGAGTGTGATGAGAAAGGCACACGGTGTTCCTGTGATTCTGAGGCAACCACCCTGTTGTCTCAGTGACTCTCCTGCTGATCAGTTAACACTGAAATTCAAACTGAGATTGAACATCCTGGATTTACTGTGTGCCTGTCTCAGACACACACACACACACACACACACACACACACACACAGGGAGAGCGCCCGTACAAGGACCCCCAGTTTGTGAGCCACTGGCAGCGCTGCTGTTAATGCGATCAGCCTCGCTCTGCTACTGTGGGCTGCGGGGGGAAAAAAAAAAAAAAAAGAAAAAGCTGGGCCGCCGCCAGCTCTCACCCAGCAGCACTCGAATGAACCCAGTACCCTGACAGCGGGTCACATGGTGAAGGGTGCCTGGGGCCGCCGCCTGCTTCCCTCTCTATCATTCATCATTCGGGCTCTCGCTCCAGGGGCCACCCCATTCAATGCAAATAAGCGTCATGCAGCAGGGGAGCGGCGGAGGGCTGCCGCGGCAGAGGGGACACCGTGGAGCACACCGCCACCACAGCGCAGCCCCCCCCACTCGCAGAGACTACAGTGTTGGCAAGACACGGTGCAAAGAAGCGGTCTATCAGGTCCTCAGCTACTGCGCTGTCTAAAGAGGTTCCGAGTCTTGACTGGCAGATTTGCACAAGATGGAGGGCACAAGATGACTTTGGAAAACAACCATACCCAGCCCAGTGTGGTGCTGACACACGAAAAGCTCATTGGATGTTCCTGCGTATGTGTTTAATCCAAAGCTCTTAGCTTGATATTGTGAATGGGATCCATGGCACATGGATATACTATCATGGATGAATCCAGCTGCTTTCTGTAAGAATGAGACACTCTACATTTTTGGATACACCTTCAATTTCATACCATCTCTGCTCACCCCAGTCATGACTTGGTGCAGGTTATGGGGCAGTTCCGGTTCAGAGTAAACCCATCTCAGACTGCAAGTTGACCGTGGTTACACAGCTGTGCACCTGTGCACTCAAATCCCCAGCATGCATTACAAGGGGGAAGTGACCACAATTTGGAATAAGATCTCAGGTCTTGACCAGAGCTCAAATTTTCAGGGGGGACTCAGGACAGCAGGAAGCGGAAAGTAGCAAAGTCACACTTAACCGACCAGTTGTAATGAAGCTTAAATATCCACATGGAAGCAAAATTTGACATCAGATATACTCATGTATCAAATCTCCCTTTAAATAGACTCTTAAACAAGGAATTCAAAGTAGATTACCAGAAATGATCCACTCCGCTGACACAGCGTGACTCTGTACACAATAACTTTTGTACCGTTTATGTTGGGATCGACACTGGGAACAATCACTGAATAAGAACAAAGCTGGTTGCATTAACATAATCAAATATAAACAAATGACCTGGTCCACCCCGTGAATTCAAATGACTCTGGACAGGGAGACTTGGTTAAGCACCGTTCTGAATTACAGCTTTTAGCGTGTTGTTTGTTTTAATGTTCAGTAACTTAGCAACTGCAGTCCCCTCGGTTTCCAGTGGACCACCTTGAATGAGACACTGCATTCTTCACGAAAGCATGAACCGGGGGTCTGCGTTTCCGATTCTGTTTGCGACTTAGGAAGGTTTTTCCTCCATCCGCCTCCTCTGCGTCTCTTGTGTTCAGTCAGGTTTGAGGCAGCCCCCTCTCCTGTTCGAGTTCAAGGCGGCGCCACAAATTACTGAGGTCGCTACACTTGCTTTTCTTCCACGCAACAAAAGGGATGGCGTGATCATTTCAACCTTCGCAGATTTCAATATTTCCAATCTGTTACCACCGCAACTGACTTGCTTTTGTGCAGAGCTCGCCAGCCTTCGTGATGGCCCCACTGTGCGACCTAAGTGAGGATTCTGGGGATAACGACAGTGCAGTGATAACCAACGCTTGCGGAGACTGCGTGGCGGAAACCGAGCAGGCCTGTGACAGAAGGGGGGGGGGGGGGGGGAGAAAAAAGGCAGTCATATGATGTGAGTGGATAGTCTAGCATGAGGACCTCCGTTGCTGATGGCTGGATAACGAATTCCGGCTTCCACCGCTCATACCGCTCCGACGCACATGGGAGACCCGTCCGCGCGGCAGTCATTTCAAGCTGCATTCCTCAGATTCTGCACGTAACCAGCGGCACATTTGCGTCAGCGGGCTAACAGGACAAGGACAAGGGCTAACAGTCCTTTCATGCGCGTGAGGAGGAAATGGTGATCACAGCACCCCTCACCCAGAACGGGGCCAGTGGAGCAGCAGCTATACCATTTCGCCTCCCTCCCGCCCCCTCGATAATACATGAGTCACATGCCCCCTCTCTAACTGCAATCTGCAGTTACAGAAATGGGCTCACGATAAAAAGCTGTGGTTTCCCCACTACAAATGAGGCCACCGGGCGACTCAATTTCAACATCAAATTGAGAAATTGTTAACATTGAACTCATTAGCTTCAAAAGCTTGACACGCCCTGAAATCCTCCCACCAGTTTTGCACCATCTTGAGATCCCCTCCCTTAACCAAGCAGGCCTATCTCTAGTACCACAAGACCTGCCCTACACAGGTACTGTATTTGACTTTTGTTATCAGTCTCCTCGTGAAATAATTCAGACAAAACAAGTACAAACGACAGTACTCCACAACGTGTAATCACATGGTTTTTGACAGATGTGAACAAATCCAACACTGGATTCATCTTGTAAAGGGAAGTCTGCACTATTTCAGCATGGGCAAGATTTCTCTCCTTCTGCTTATTGAGTATTGAATAAGTGAAGTAAAAGGGTGTTACTACTACTCCCATGACAAAAATGAATTCCTTACTGTCAGAATACACAATCTGACAGTTATAAAAATGTTTTCTTTAACCGCTAAAGACGTTTTTACAAACGTTACGAGAGGAGGAGGAAAGTAGGTCATATGAGATTAATGTATGTATTTAAAAACCCACTATGGTCAGTTTCAGTCATCTGCAGCACAACAAAAACCTCTTACTTTGTGGAGCTACGTACAGAATGGCATGGATAAACCTGAATACTTGAAAATGGTTTTTAAAAAGCAAGACGCGAAAAAATAACAGGGGACACCAAACAATACGTTCTTAACAAGCCCGATAAAGAAATGCTATTCGATATTCATGCTCACCTTGCATACAATGTCCATGAAAATTTTAATTCTGCTCTAAGTTTACCTAGTGATATAATAACGATGACAGAACATCCATCAGACAACCTCGGACGTTCCCATTATTTGCTCCACGGACATCTTACAGCTGAAGCGAGAGTTAGAGTTGACATTCATCCTGTTGTCTTTATTTTTCAGGTGATATGCTGTTACTGCATAAAATTGGTTGCATGCATAAATCGGACAGCTGGCTATAACCACAGTTTAAGAGCACCTTGCGGTAGGTGCCCACTGAACTGACCACGTGCTCGACTCTTTTTATCATGAATCCGCTGTTAACAGTCGTGGTTGCTTTGATAAAATGACGTTACATTATCAAACCTTTTGAGCTGTTGGAGTGCATCTAAATGAAGTTAAAATCCAAAAGAAAACGACCTTATACATGCAGAAAAAAACACGGATACTAATCACGGTATACAACCCGTGTAGACATTTGCTTTGTTTGCTCAAAGGCGACTATCGTAAACAGTGACATTCAAACATCGAAATGGTTACTATTCTTTACACGTGCAGTTACTACTCAATGGACCTTCAATTGAGGTTTAGGTAAAATACAAACGGGGAAAAATGCTTCCGCTGTCAATCACAGGACGATTCGGCCAGACTGTTTTCCCTTTATTATTACTAGGCTTGTTCTGACAAGGGCCAATAAAATTGAAATGTAACAATATTTAAAAAGCTCATTTTCGCTTTACATTGCGAAAGTTCAGAGAAACATGAGCTACACCCGCAACTCCCTACACACATAAGCCAAAACTAAAAGCACAGACTCAACACAGTGTGAAGTTAGTTTTTAACGCCCTGAATAATGAAACTTCTATTTACTTTCATTATGACCTGCGAAAAAAAATAGCGAAGGGGTCTTGAATTCAGCTGTGATGGCTTATTACTTAAGGTGACCAGTTTCAGGTTAATCTGGTAAAAGGAATGCTGGGGAGAAGAGAGAGCATCCACACATTCGGCCTGGGCGGCTAAAGACAAAATACCGTGTAACATACCAGAAAATAATAGCCTATATGTAATAACATTGCAATTTTAAAAATCACTACCAATTTCTACGATGTATTTGTTATTCTGAGTTCAAAGTTTACTGGGATATATATGGAACTCATACTTAAAGTAATACAAATGCCAGAAAGTAATTTTCGCTTAGACTCTGTACTTGTTTTGGCGAATTTTGCTAGTTTTTGGCTGGGTTCTGGGCCTAGCCAGGGCAGCTTGGGTGAGAATAGCCGCATCCCATTGAGTACAATAGGATCTACCCTGTCTCTAGCAGCAATCGGACACATAGTCAACCCGAGAACCAAAATGCAACACTTTACCTGGACTAAGGTTTCAAAAGTGATTCCGGAACATTATTATGGATGTCTTCGGCGACTTGTTTTGCTGCTATGTCCTTGAATAATCTGGAAAAAAGTCTTCTCGTTTACTCCGACTCCCTTGCCGTTCTTCCACTACACCTCCCAAGCTCTCTGTCTGTAGGGCTCCCGTGTCACGGTCCTTACGCTTAGGTCCTAGCGCCGACCCGTTCACGGCAAGTTAACCTCATTTGGCTTTTGGCTTTTGGTTGGGTTCGAATTACATGGTTCTCTCTGCAGAAAGTGTAATTTTGAGATATCAGTCTTTTAAGTTCTCGAATTTCATTTCATGGCATTGTATTGTGTTACATCTATATACGTTTTAACATAAAAAGTAATATGAGATTTAGCCTGTGGTATGGCAAAAAGAAATTGGCAAAAAACATTTAACTGTTATATACCTCCTACCTACCTACCTTAATACCTCCTTTCTGACAAACTAAAGATGCCAGAACCCTATAATTCTCATTCCTTGTTTTTTGAAGTCTCTCAATTCATATTTCTGATGTGAATTCCAACATTGGGAACTGATATCATCTGTAAAGTCCAGATTGTGCAAATTGGGACAGACTGGAACATGTGATAAGAACAGAATCAGGTTTTATTTTTAAAATCTGGAATTTAGCTTTAAACTTTGTAGAGGCAAGAGAGAAGAAGGCCTATTCCAGTATTTCCCAAGTAATCCGTAGCAAATACATACATATATATATATATATATATATATATATATATATATATATATATATACATAATGTTATCTTTTTTTAAATCCAACCACCTGTAATTTACACAGAGTTTTACATTGGGAATATTGGCAAGACAAAATTTTAGGATTGTGAACATTTGTACCACAGATACCTTTTAATTATCACATATGCAGTTTAATGCAAAATTTCACTGTCAGCTATGTACTGTAACTCACATGCTATACACATTGATGTTATTGGATATGGATGGATATATTAATGTATGTGATTTGCTTCCCAGGAATGCACTCTTCCTATTCCAGCTTTTGCTGTCATTATGTCTCGTCACCCACTTCCTTTGGATCACCCAGTATTGCTACCCTGTCACAAAGTTGGGACCTGATGGCGAGTGAATCAGTGTGAAGATCATTCAGGTCATATCTTCTATAAAACCTGGTGTAGAAAACAATTAAAAATATTAAAACAACTAAATATTTGATGCACATTGTATACAGTATATCCGTACAGAACATTTCTTTGCATCTTATGCAGTTGTTAGTTAAGGCTTACTTATAATGTAATAATAGTACTAGACCCATCAATGCCCCTTAAAATGCATTTGTTGAGCCATCTCAGATATTTGTACACCGAAGTGTGTCAACACCATTGTTTTTGACTGAATTTCATCCAAGAATTGTGTAATATCTCTTAGCATGGTGGCTGCTGGCAGTCATTTCCTCTTGATGAAATATTTATTGAGCTCCCCCTCATTGCTGTACCATTGTTTAACTTTCCCCTCATTGTAAGTGAACTGTAAACAGGCTGGTTTTCTCCTCATCGCAGTTTGCCTTTCTACAGTTTATCCTTGCTGAGGCATTCAGCTGTGGAATCCCCAGGGCTAGCCTCTCTCCCTGCTGCTGCCATCTTTGGCTCCCTGCCTGCCTCCTTGTGTGGCTCTTTGGCCCTGTGAAGACACATAGTTGTCACTTCCTTTTAGTCCTGGTCTACGCCTACATGTTGAAACAGCTTTCCCCTCCAGTTTACTACATACTAATCCCCAGGATGAAGCCGAATAGCTTGCTAACCGCATCACTTACCCTTGTCAACAATCACCGTATTGCACCGCATATTTGCTGATATTAGCTTGGTAGTGAAATAGATATGCCAATGGTGATTGAGTCATGACAACAATATCATAACCATTCAATATATTTTTAACTGGGGGAAATACACCTGACTAATCAGATTGGCAGCAAGCGTCCAACCATGATATTATATGGCTGATTATGCTGTAGAAATGATGAATAAAATTTTGCTCGTGTCAGATAAATGGTTACTTCTGGGATGTTCATCCCAACATCACTTGGAGCATCACGAGTGGTTCAGTTGGAGTGGTGCTCTTCTTGAGCACAGGCTGAGCACTGTGGCCCTGTCTTGGTCTTGGCCATGCAAGGCCCAACACACTGGGTTTAGTTCACCAGATTATAGGTGCATATGACAGTAGGGTTTCCCTGTCTCACTCTCAGGAGCACTGTGATTCGCCAGGTGTCTGTGAGTTTCTAGGATGATGTCAGTGGAGAAGCGTCTATGCTTCACTTGGAGCCCACATCAAAGTGACGCAGTATGGGACTTACAGTTCAAAAAGCATGGCTGCCTGCTGCATGCATGTGTATCAGGGGATTGCATTAGTCTGGATTCAGCACTCCTGCATGACCACATAGGCTGTCGTGGTGCAATGATCTTAATGTGCAACTGACAATTCCAAAAAGGGCTGAAGAAGGAGAAAAAAAGCACAAAATAACATCACTCGAAACATCCACTTGCACGAGGGTAGAGGGAAGAAAAAAATATGCTTTGGGATGTGACCAAGGATGGCAAGGCCTGAGGGTGATGTTTGTCTGATCCGTACTGAAGTTGCTACCAGCTAAGCAGAAATCCTCTCTCTCGCTCTCTCTCTCTCTCTCTCTCTCTCTCTCTCTCTCGCACACACACACACACACACTCACACACTCACTTTCTGTTACTGCCAGCACAAGTCCTATTAGTCAGCAGTCTGGACCCTTTGAGGCAGAGAGAAAGCATGCAGTATGACTGCATGCCGTCTCACATTAGCTCCATGTTCACTGTGCTTCCCTCACAACTCCTCTCAAACACCGTATCTCATACAGCACATTAGCATTAGTTTAACTGGTATTTTTAACTACAGCAAAAAAGATTAAAAGCTATTTTACAACTGACGTCACACAAATTGGCACTCCTGTGTTGTTTCAGCATGTTCTAAGTAAAGAATAATAAAGACACACAATGGAGATCTACAACTGAAAGAGGTAAAGGCTTTTATTGAACTAATTGCAATTACAATACATTTATTTTCGATTACAGTCTTTGGCAGATCCAGCTTAAATGCAGTTAAATTTTCCCATAATTCTGAGTACCTTGAATAGTGTTATTTATGAATAGTTTCATTTATGCAACATTTTGATTCTGGTTGTCGTTGAAACTGACAATGAATACTGAAGAACAGAAAAAACACCAAGACCTTCTTACCTTCATTTTTCAAAGTAAAAGACAAAGTGCATTGAAGTTTGTTTGAATCTGGGGTTTGATGCTCTACTGAGCAAAACGTGCAATTCCCTTCACAGATTCCTTCTCTGGCACTTGAATCATTTCTGTGGTCACTATGTTCACGTAGATTAAAGTGAAACCTGAGTGGCATGTTTTACTGTCTGGAAACTATCAGTAATAGATAGGAATTCAATCTACATAAGAGCTGTTTGATATGGTCTCAGATCATATACATTTGATGAAAATATGATACATGTTGTGGAAATAATCTTGAAAAAAACAAACAGCAGCTGTTCCTCCATTTTTTCAAAGACATACATTCTGCAATTATCTCCAGAGGACACTGCTGAAATAACAACAACAACAACAACAACAACTACACCTACACTATAAAAAGCTAAGCAGGCAGGCATTCAATTCCACCTCACAAATGAGTGACATTAGAGCTTGGAGGCTGGAGGAATGCCTGGGGCAGCCATGGTCTGGACTGGCTACAGATTGCACAGGAATGCCAGGCCTTTGTGTATGTCTCACTGCAGGCCAGAGCCAGGGTGGGAATGCCATTGATGAATGCAGGAAGGTCAAATGCATTTCCAGGAAGAGGCACTCCCTCTCTCCCTCTTTCTCTCTCTCTCTCTGTCTCTCTCTGTCTCTCTGTCTCTCTCTCTCTCTCTCTCTCTCTCTCTCTCCCTCACTCCATTGGAGACCTTAGCCCTCTTCAGCATGCTGAGCTCCTCTTGGGAGGGCCAGTCCCTGGACACAACAGTCACTTTCTCTACCCCCTGTAGCACACACCTCCAGTGCTGGATATTCACTGCCAGGGAAACCAGGGACTCACAGCTGGCCTGACCCAGGATATCACTGACACTCACATAGCTGTCCTCAATAACACTTTATGCCCATCAAAAATGACACACTCTAAAAATCAAGTTGGTACATGTTGTGGAAGATTTTAATAGGAAACTCTGAATTCCTTTTGTTAGAGTATAATATGTAATAATACGTATATATGTATATCTTAAACTGAGTGCTGCTAGATCTCAGTGAAACCTGTGTAGAAAGAACAAATTGAAAAACAAAATTCGGTCTATTTTTTAACCTTAGTAAAAATGAAGGGAGCCCCCTCTGTTGTCTAAGACTGAGAGATGTGAAACATTGCTAATCCTGAGTCAATCCTTAGCACCAGATCTTTTAAGTTGCAAGGCTGGGACAGGCTTCACTCTTATAATAATTAAAAAGCTGACAAATCTCTGAATTTGAATCACAGATGCTCAATATTTGAACAACCTGAAGAATGTTATCTGTCATGGACCCCATTCATTTCTATGGCCTTTAGCTTCCTACCTTTCTATTCACCCACAAACGGTTTTTTAAAAAGATATTCCTAGAGGTGACTGTCTCCTGCCGAGTACTTAAGCACAGAAATGCACACCTAAGTTTGGCCTTCTTTTTTGTCTTCATTGAATCCCATCGTGCAGCCCCACTAAGGTCACATTTCCTAAGCATCTGGCATTATTTAGTCTTCCCTCCACTGTTTTTTTCTCATTGTTAAATTATAAAAGAAGCTTCAAGCGCTCATTAATAAGCTGATAACAGCTCCAGAAAATGAGCCCCAAGGTGTTTATGAGACACTTGGTAATGCAATCTTTTGTTTCCCTTTCAACAATAAAAATATGAACAAAAAGCTGTGCCAAAATGATCACATCTCTTTCCACTGTGGGGAAAGCGAAAAATTATTATAATTCCAGAGAGAGATGGAACGTGATAAAGCTTGTTATGTTTAATCGCTTTGTTTGCACGGCTCATCGTAGTACAATAATTTAAAACTTCAATTATGTTGAATTGCAACGCAAAGAAACACACTCAAATACTAGTTGATTAAATGGGTCTAACAGTTTCTGCATGTATGTTATAAATTGTTACTCCCAGCTGTGTGTTTTTTTGTGTTAGCTGTACGTGTTAAAATGAAAAATGCCACATCTGTTTTTTTTTTTCCCCCAGTGTATCTGCACTTGCTTGGTGCATGCAGAACCCTCAGAGAGAGAGAGAGGTGGCCGGCATCATGTCACACTCAGACACCCCTCCTTGTGAAGCGCTGAGTGCCGGTAAGTCTGTAAAAACAAACAGAGCACAACTCTTGCATCGGTTTAACACCTTGCGACTCATTCTGGTTTTGGTTTCATGCCATACATACCACCTCACAATGCTAACTTTCCAGTGTAAATGGCTTGTCACATCTCAGAGGAGAAAAGCAACAAGCCTCAATTTAAAGGAGAAACAGTGGTTAATATACTGTGCCAAACCATCAATCAGGTGCATACAGTATCATTTTTGCAATTACACATCCCAGCTGAATGCATGCCATCTAAAAATACAGAATTGGCGACAGATGTGCCAAGTGTACAGTCACCAGGGCACCATAAATCCTTTACTTAAAAAACCCTGCAAAATCATTAGGTACTCCCATATGAGGATAATTTTTCAAGCTCTGAGCCACCTAGCATAGCGCTGTTTCTCAGCAGTCTCTATAAAGACAGAATGCATAAGACTAGCTGTAAGGTGCAGAATGTTGCAGTGCCGGTCTAAAAATGACCATGAGAGGGAAATTCTTGCACGATAGATCCTAAATGATATACAGTAATGAGAAAATGAGCTGTTGAGGAGGGAGTGTGTGCATGATTCTGTGTTGCAGATAATAGAAATATTGCATTGAACAGCTTGTTACCAAGATACTGTTTAGGTCACATGTGTGCAGAAAAATGTGTTTTCACATTGAGTGCCACATGGTAGCCATATTTATTGTCATAGAAATATTGCTCTCGGTTTCGGTTGGCCCATTTCTTTCACATGAAGCATTCAGAGTAACCCAAGCTAAGTAACAAGTAACACTGGAGAACTGTAATTGCACAGGATCTAACCATCATATTGAATGATACTGAAATCGCAATGTACTTGACATGTTTCCCCTTGGAACAATACAAATTATGTATCCCTGGCACTCTTACTGCATTACATAACTTTTCCTCATAAATGTATTGGTGCATGGTCACCCACATTCAAGGCTGTTTCTGTGCTCTGATCAAAAATGGCAAACTGCAGTCAGTAATTTTTGCCTCACAATTTTACTAAGCAGCAATCGGGAATCAAAAGGATCTTCTGACTATGGGAGACTGTATTGACATTTCCCCTCAAAAATGGTTCACCCAGTTTTTCACCTCCAGAATTTCTTCCAAGATGGAAGAGAGACATGTTTACATTGTTGTGAGTATAGCTGGTGTAATAAATGATGGGGTTGGAAATAAAATCATCAGTTTTCCCCATATAATAGTCCTTTTTCATCACAAATGGCATGGGGAGAAGGAGCAGAAGAAGATGGATAATTTTTCTCTATCTTTCTTCAGCACTAGTGGCACCAGGACATGATTTTGTCGGGGAACCAAATGATCTGAGTCTCATTAGAAATGGCAGTGAAAGCATAGCTGCTTTGGCATGCAAGAAATTTAATGTCAGACAACACGGAAATATTTTTGATTGGGATAACTGACAGTTTTGGAAGAAATTTTTGGGAGATTACGTTTCATGATTTCATCCCAATATTATCCCATCATACAACCTCCCTATGAATTTCCAAAATCTTGTTGAAGAAACTGAGGGTCAGGATGTCTTGGGGTGGTTTGTGTGAGACAGTCAGGACCCTACCAATAATAATAGCCTTTGGGAGTTCCCATACATGCTGGGACATGAATCTGTACCCGAAGAGCCCAGCCATATACCAATTTCAGTTTATAGGTCATCCAGGGTCCAATTCCAAAGTTATGCCTTAAACCCTCAATCTGGGAGCCAGAACTGACACCCCACAAACAAAGACAAATCAAATCCTTGTTTTTTTTTTCCTGCCTGACGGCTGATGTTACAGTACTCATTAGTACATAGAAAAGACACCTCCTGAGAAGCCAAGCTGCTGCTGAAAATGTTGAAGGACCAGTAGGGGGCAGTCTAGCTGCTGCTGAATCAAGTAAAAAAATCCAACGCCTGAGCAGTGACAGGGACACTGTGCTGTAGGAGATGGAGGGTTTCTGATGAGATGCTAAACCAAGGTCCTGACTTCCTTTTAGCGTGGCCCTCTTAATCTGACGATAAAATCTCTCTATGGAGTGACTGGCTAAATGAATCCTTCCCCCCTTACCACACATTGGAGATGGAAGGGGAGTCCCTGTACTCACTGCAGTGCTTTGAGATCCTTTGGAAGTGCTGCCAGTATACAAGCGCAGTTTGTTATTCTAATTATTGATATATGGTATGAGGTGGCTCCGACCCCACCTCAAACAGCCCTTAGTGTTAAGAAAAACGGTGGTGACTCATGCATTGCGTAAGAGCACCGAAACTAAATTAATTAGGTAGCTATATGATTATCTTAAGCAAAACTACAGGATCCGAACGGTTGATATGAAACGGTGCTCAAATGTGTAGATAATGACGCCATAAAAGAATGTCTTTAAGTGTGTTTCGGAGAGGCCGTTCTATGTTAACTTCTTTTCTTCCTCACGGGCTCTGGGTCGATTATGTGGTGATTTCCTGCCACCTAAAATCCCAAGTGTACCTGGATCGTTGCTACAGTCAAATGTCTTTGGCATTTAAAAATCAGAGATTTTTAAATCAGAGTTTTCCATCATTGCAATCACAACTACACTTGCATTCTTCAAATAAGACGAAGTTGTAAACACTATTATTAATATTAAATTAAATTATTAATAACGTAGCTAAATGTAGCCAAACCGAAAATAAATAGGCAAGATAGGCACATTAAAGTTGACGCTTATAAACATAACAGGCCGTTATTGTATTTCTATATTAAATAGGTTACGTGTAAAATATTTCATGACCTAATACACATTTAAAGCGTACGCAAATACGATTCTGACCATCCCAGTCAATAGCATGCACAAGTCATTTGCCTGTTGCTTACACGATGTACTTCACGCTGAGTTCATTGTTCACCGACAAAATCTGGATGCGAGCTTTTAAAATCTGACGCGTTCCTGCCGACTGGTGTAGCCTAACTCTGGACAAAAACTAAACATGTAATACTTTAAAAGTCAGATTAATCGTCCTTGACGTCTAACTATAGGTTATTATGTGAAAGGAGGATAAACACATTCGGCCGAACTTCGGAGAAAAAAAATGATATGTACAATATGTTCTGTACTGCTCACACAGCGTCATCAATACAAATATTAGAAGATGCTGACAAGTGATTATAGATTTAATGTCAACAGTGAGCCTAAAATGGAACAAAGCGGTAACTGGATAAGAATTTTCTCCAGCAGACCCTATTTGACCCCAGCCACCTTCCATCAGTTTTGTCGGCTCTTTTCTCTGTCTCGGGGGGCGGAAAACGTTCGCCACAAATGGCCTCTTCAGAAGACGCGACAGCTGGAACACGAGGCAGAGGTGACCCAAGCAGTTGGGGGAGAGGTTGGGAGGGGGGAGGGTATACAAGAGCAGCAGCTGTAATCCAAAGTTCCTATCTCAGCGGTGCCTAGAGTCCCACAATTAATGGGCGTTTTCGTGTGCGTCAGCGTGAATGAATAACTTTTTATCCCCAGTAACAATACGTTGTGCTTGTTTTGTTGGAAGTAAAACAATCCAACTGTAAACATCTGTACTGCTGTGACACCTTATTCGACGGTTGATAACACTTAGTCTTTGTACGGACTGTAACACATTACTGGTTGTCTTTATAATGCCAGCTGCTTTCCCTCCCTGTTCTGCACATTTCTTTCTATAACGACCTCCTCAACCTGGCAGAAAACCACTTCACATTTCATTGCAGTTTTTATGATGGAATGTTTCTGTTCATGCTTTTTTAATTTATTAAATATTCCATGTGAGACCCCCAAGCAACCAAAGATTCCTAAAAGTCCAGACACGTCCCATCTTTTTTTTTTCTTTTTTTGCATTTGACATAAAATTGAATGCAATTAATCTGTGGAGTGCTGATGATTATAACACCTGTGCTACCAGGACTATTGTCACATAAATGAAAAGGAGATGTACAAGTGATTATTTCTGGGGTCATTGCTCAGCATTCAGCCTGCCAAGTCCACACAGTTGTTATGAGGGTGCAACCAGTATCCGTTAATTATCACCACAAAGCTACGGTGAAACAGTTCAGGGTACACAAGGCTGATACCTAGTTAAAGACCGTTTGCAAGCACCCATCCAAACTCACACTCTCCATGACCGTTGGTCATTGTACACTATCATTATGTGGAAAGCAACAAGTGAAATGAAACAACCTAATTTTACATATCATTTGTTGACTGGCTACTTCAAAGTTTTAGGACCCTATTGTTAGTTTGAATTAAAGCAATACAACATTGTGCAAATTACTTTATGAATAATTCCCGATTGACAACTATGTAAATATGCCTCACCTTGGCAACCATTGTGTTGATACCATCATCAATTCTATGAGTTTCCCATCTTCCCAAAGAATTAATTTTCTCTTATTTATTTGAATGACACAGGAAGGCATGAGACCATAATGAAGAACTAAGGTGACTTAGCTTGAGGGCTTGGGCCACCACAGGGCAACAATAACAGAGTTAATGAATAGTTTAGTGCCCAAGTACCCCACCCATGTGATGGATTAGTAGTCAGTGCTGTATAATGAAGATGTCTCTACCCCAGACCCCAAATACAGCAGCCACTATAGAGAGGAACAAAAAAAGTGTGTGACAAAAAAAGTGTCATGAGAAAGCTTCCAATTATACACACAAATGCCCATAGAGCAAATGTGTGCTGTGGGGGTAGGGGTGTGGCGAGATATGTCTCCGAAAATGGGGGAAGGGGAGCAGCACATTGAAAAGGGGACATTTTATTGCTGTCAGGGTGTGCATTGTGTGAACAGGCATGGCTTGAGCTGACAACATCCATTTCCAATGCTCTTGTCACAGAGGGTCTTTGACAATGTGACTTACAGTAATCCACAGGTTGGACACTTGGGTTTACTGTATACCCATGGTGGTGGTGGGGTTTGGGGGAGCACAGACAGGTGAGTGATGTCAACACCTGAAACAGAGCAGGAAGGAACTTCCACGTCTTTATGGAGGACACATTTAAACAGACCTTTGATCACTGGGTGACCCCTGCCTCACAAAACACCAGTGACCCAGAGGTGCCCTTTCTAGGATAGCAAATCAGGCCATTTAAAAAAGAAACCGTGGAACATGTGGCAGGGACACTCCTGCTTGGCCATAAATTTTATGCCCTCTTTATCAGCCTTTTGTGTCCTCTTCCACATGAGCAGAGGGTCCCTTTCTGCGGTCTTTTGCTGTACATGAAATATTTTATTTTTTGAAATCAAAAGAAGAATGATGTTGTTTTCACCAATGTCTTGAACCCTTGTATTCTTATGTTATTTTGATAATACATAAAAAATATTCAGTAAAGTATGTATTTTCATGACAAGTTAATGTTTTTTTCTTATGAATAACTTTTTGCCACCTATAGGTCGTGCATTGAAATAAGATCTCTCGAAATTCATACCTAATATGAGTTCTTAACACGTCAGAAGCGTCATATATTTTGTAACTGTAAACTGAGATGAAGAGTGGGCTGAATTATGGTTTGTGGTCCTCGTACGTGGGAGCTGTGTCCAAGAGAAGGCTGCTACTTGCTGCCACTGTGTGATGTTATGCAGTAGTACAGTACCTATTGTGGTAGGCGTTATCGCGAGACTGGACCATTAACAACCTGCTTGACTAACACACCACAGGGCGCTGCTAGGCTGCCAGGGACGAACTGACACAAGAAAAGACAGGAGACGCAAACATCTGGCCGTACATCATGAAAGGAAGAAAACACGTTTAAAGAAATACAGTGGCTCTTAAGACTCGTCGGCTCGGCGCACATGTGAGTACACGGCATTTAGAAGAAGAGCTGTAAACGAAACTTAGTAGATTACCTTACCCCCGTGCAGTCTAGTGCTGGCTTGGGCAGCAGCAGTTGCGGAGTTCCTTTGCGGTCGTACGCCTCCCCGTGCGCTGGAGTTTATGACAATGTTGCTGATTAGTTTCTGTCTTCTAACTTACCCCTGGAGACAATTAATCTTACTTTTTATTCATAACTGAAGAAGCGAACCAGAAAGGAATAGCGAAAGTAAAACTATCGAACGCAGTCGTAATAACTGCAAGAGGTAAAAAAAAAAAAGCGATAGGCTTATATAAACTAGCTATGAACTTCGGGTTTCTTGTATATATAGGCGATATTGTGTCAACAGTATATAAAACAGATCTGGCAGAGTATGTAGTAACTAGTGGATGGCAGACAGAACCGCATATTTGTTTAAAGTCAATCGACTTGGGGATTGGCAGTCGCGTTTGTTGTTGAAGACGGGTATACAGAATAAGAGTTTGTGTTTTCTCATGTGCCTATAAAAGGGGTACTGGAACTTTAAAGGAAACAAGCTGCGGGTTTGCTGGTAGCTCGATTTGGAGTAACATATGGCATTAAGAGGAGCACAGCTGGAGGTAGCGTTTCCATTGCGGTGATGTCAGAGCAGCTGACTCCACAGCTTGCAGTGTAATTAGCAAACAGAGCACTCCAGTTTACTCCCCTTGCTTTTCTCTTAACCTTGCTCGCTGGGCTAGTGCTGGCATTCGCGAGCCCACTTTTTGTCCATCGCCGTGTGTATTTGCGTGCCTGGTAAATGTATGCTTTCACATGATTGTTCAGTAAACACGAACAGCAGAATACCGTCCGCTTTTTGTGTGTGCTGTAGCGTGCGCGAGTCTGTTGTGTTCGGACCGTTTACCATTTCCATGGGAAGCGCAAAAAGTAGTGATAAACTAATCGGACTGCTGTTACTAGCTGGAGAGAAAGGTAAGATTTGCAAGCTATGTACATACGTACCGTATATTTACAAGTTGCATCCTACAAACGTAACTGTGCCTAATCAGTCCTTTATCTCGTTGGGGAATTTTAATTTATTCAGCGCTAATTAATTAAAATTGCGAAAATTATTTTTGCTGAAGTGTGCACGCTGATCCTAAAGGATCACTGTTGTGTCGGTGGTTAATAAGTGAAACTTTATTTGTGGTGTTTAGGAAGTAGTTTTTCAGCTCGCTTTTGTTACTTTGTACGGATTCAACTGCTTTGTTGCTTGTTTCGTTTTAGGCTGATGTTGTTTTCTAATCCAGCCGCCCATTTGAAATATTTAAGGCAAAAGAGCTGATTACCAAAGTACTTTGGAATATTTTCATAATTTATGTTCATTACTTCTTGAATTCAAATTTCGGGGTAAGGTTTACTTTGCTTGGTTCTTGTCGCAACTAACAGAGTGCGTGTTGCTAACTCGCCTCGTCGCACCCCGATTGGCCGTATTTCGTTTGTTTAACATCCAGTTTTTCCTGTTTTTGATCAGGTTATGAAGGAAGAATGGAGTTCCCAGACCATAGCCGCCAGTTGCTGCAGTGTCTGAGTCAGCAGCGTCACCAAGGTTTCCTCTGCGACTGCACTGTTCTCGTCGGCGAGGCGCGATTCAAAGCGCACAGAGCCGTGCTGGCCTCTTGCAGCATGTACTTCCATCTCTTCTACAGGGACCAGCTAGACAAAAGGGACGTTGTGCATCTCAACAGTGACATTGTGACAGCCCCGGCTTTCAGCCTGCTCCTTGAATTTATGTATGAGGGGAAGCTGGAATTCAGCACCCTGCCAGTGGAGGATGTCCTGGCCGCTGCCAGCTACCTTCACATGTACGACATTGTGAAAGTGTGCAAAGGAAAGCTGAAAGATAAGGAGCTGTGCTCACTGGATGAGAAGATTAGTGAGGGGCTAGCGCTGGGCTGTTTGGACAGGGAGAGCTCCTCAGATGGCGAGCAGCACAGCAAGCAGCCGCCGCGGCGCCGGCCGCAGCAGCAGAGGCCCCCCCTAGCAGATGAATTTGACACAGACAACAGCGAAGTCAGGCTGGCTGTCACGGATTGTGATAGGTCTGCACAGAGCAGGCAGAAGGCAAACGGTCACCCTGGCAGGTCCCCGGACCTTGTAGGTGTCAATTATGTGTCAGCAGAGGCCGAGTCCTGCATCCGAACAGCTGGAAAAACAAAAGCTGATGTCAGTAGTTCCATGGCATCGCTGTCCCAGAGGTCCCGGGCTTCGGATGACACGGACTGCGCTCTGGATTTGTCTTTCAAGCCTCTGTCTAGCAGAGATTCCTTACACCCCTCCTACGTCTCGGGACAGCTGGCCCTCGACAGCCAGCAGCAGGGCACCGAGCCACTTGTTAAAGACGAACACGACTTGCTGTCAGAGCAGGAGGACAGTGAGCCGATGAGCCCGGAGAGCCAGCGCTTTGGGAATAGCGCCAGGAGCTCAGTGGTGACAGGGTTCGCTGCCCTCTTCCCAGGCAACAACGGCTCCACCGCGGCCCTGCTCTCCCAAGAGGAGGACCTGATGGAGCAGGAGGGGGAGGGGGGCGTGGGCGGGGGAGGGGACGGCACGGGGGCCCACGTGGCCGAGGAGGAGGACGCAGGGGGGCTGCTGGGCGACAGCGAGGAGGAAGAGGAGGACGACCTGGCCTCCTCGGACATCTCCACCTCCAGCGGGGTGCTCCTGCCCCCCGGGCAGCAGGTCTGCGTGTGCCCGCTCTGCAGCAAGGTGTTCCCCAGCCCCCACGTGCTCCAGCTGCACCTCAGCTCGCACTTCCGCGAGAAGGACGGGGCGCGCGCCAAGCTGTCGCCCGACGGCTCGGTGCCCACCTGCTCGCAGTGCGGCAAGACCTTCTCCTGCATGTACACGCTGAAGCGGCACGAGCGCACGCACTCCGGCGAGAAGCCCTACACCTGCGGCCAGTGCGGCAAGAGCTTCCAGTACTCGCACAACCTGAGCCGGCACGCCGTGGTGCACACCCGCGAGAAGCCGCACGCCTGCAAGTGGTGCGAGCGCCGCTTCACTCAGTCGGGGGACCTCTACCGCCACATCCGCAAGTTCCACTGCGGCCTCGTTAAGACTCTCGCCATTGGATAAACCCTCTCCCCGCAACCATGCAACAAACAAGAGAAAGTACATCTTTTTAGACCCTCTGTACCACTATGCACAGTGTGTGTATATAAGTGTAGATAAATTTATGTTATAGTATATCAGGGGTTACCTATTTTCATTGGTATGCCTGCCAATACCCATTAAGGCTTTTTTGTAATTTAAATTCAGTGTAGCAACTTGTAAAATAGTGTGCAACAGTGAACATGTTTGGAGAAATGTGATCTACTATGGTGTGGGTTAGAGGGTTTTGTGTGTGCTCTAAAGACGCACGTCTTAAGCTTTTGGAACATGCTACCACAGTGTCAGTCCATGTCATGGGATGCTCTCTTCCTAAAAAGGACTGATGGGCGATTGCGAAGGAGGAACCCATTGCGCCCCCTCGTCCTTTGACAGCCTGCACTGCACTGCATTTAATGAAAAGTCGTCATTTCTTTTGTAAGGAATGCAAATGTTTTCTATCAAGATCAAGTGATTAGGAGCACAACATTTCACCTGGGTGAGCAATACTGGACAAGCTGACACTGAAAAGAGTCCGTCCATGAGTAGCAGTCTTCTCAAAATTCAGCGTTATTTATTTTTGAGCCTACTGAAATTCAAGTACACTTGTTGAATGGAAAACAGAGTCTGTAAAGCTGTAACTAATTGTTAAGTGTGTGTAGCTTAATAATTAGAAAAGTGTATAGTTATTAATGTCAGGATTTATATCTGTGTGTTGGAATTATGTTAGACTGGAGCATGAAGTTCAAGGTAGTACAGGATAACTCAAAAAAGGAATAGAAATCTTTTGCTGAGTTTGCCCATGTACTGATATCTATTTATAGAGTGCATCTGATGCCTCTGTGCAAACCAGACCATTTTTCAGATCTCCTGTTACGTTAATCTGTATATCAGATCTAGGAAGGCAAACAAAATAGTTTATATGCGGTAACATTAAACAACTTTACGGGATTTCATAAACTGGAGTAGGACTGAGCTTGTAACTGAAAGGAAGATGGAACAGGCAGTTCTCAAGTTTCTGCAAATGTACAATTGAGACCCTACCAGGTCATGTATTAGTTGTTTTAAGGACTTTGATTCAGGGCTATAATGTTAAAGCATTCAAGGTTGGTTGTAGAGTGAATTCTAAAATAATCAAAGAAGTCGTCTGAGAGAGCAAAGCAGTGCTTGCAACCCTGATGCCTGCTAAACTGAAATGAACACCCAGGAGCATAAAGTAGTGGAGGGTCTGTACTATTAAATTACTCTTTATGAGCCTTAAGTAAACCTTTATGTCAGGAGTGCTTAAGTGCTGCCTTGTCCATATTAAGTAAACGTCCTGGAAGTTCACCCCCCTGAAAGAATGGGCTGAACGGATGATGAGGAAATACATGCTGCTGTGTGGTTTAGTGCTTAACTCGGAGGAACTTGAGAGCGAGAGTGCGTACAGTGCGTGATCATGCTATCAACACTTCCTGAACGGAGGCTGCAGTAGGAGGAAAAAATACTTGCCAAACCATGTTTCTTCCTACTTCTGTGGTGTTTGTTCGTCAGACACCACAGAACAAGTGCAGGATCTCGTCCGACATGTTCGCCATTTCCTGAGAGAAGAAGCGCCGGTATTCCTGAAATCCCGCCACACTTGTCCTTTTGGAAAGCCTTTTAAAAATATTTATTCTATCAATGGTTTTATTCCCCCCCACCTGTAAACAGTAGTCTGGGTTATGACCCACCTCTGAAGAAATTTATCCCTGAAGTGGTGGCCCACAATGACACTGCAGACCGGTGGTATCAATTGTGTAACATTGTGCAGTTTCAAAAAATCTACTGAACGAGACGGATTAAGCCTGTTGATGAAACTAAATGTCAACCAAGACATTTTTGTTTTTAGGTTTTCTGAGCCTTTTGTGTCTGTACTGTTAGGGACTGTGTTTTGTAAGTCGATCCATTCAGGATCTATACACGTGGATTCTTACTATGGCTGGAAATAGCACTAAAAACTACTACTAAGTTATTTCTTTATTATTTTTCCTGAGAAAACTTGATTAGCATTATTTATTAGATTTTTTGGTTCAGGGTTTACTAGGGTGTGATAAGTATTATTTGTATTCACAATATTGAAGCACACTGATTAGTCTTCTTGTTTCTAACATTAAAGGAGATGTTTAGCTTGCGCTCTTAATTGAGTAATGAATCATGAGCTCAGCTTTTTAAGAGAACAGATGTTTGAAGGACTGTTGATTCCCCATCATGGTGGTACTTTTTAAATGGTACAGGGGCAGAGATCTCATTTGTCTTTGTAAATGCCTTTACTGTACTGTGAATTGGGTCTTTCAGTGCGTTGTCATGTGAAAAAGAACAACAATCTTAAAGGAAATATTTTAAGATTTGCCACACAGGAAACAAAGAAGCACTTGTTTTTGGCATGCATATATCCTTTATCTGAATTTAGTTTCAACACTCACAATATGTAGGCTGCTATTTCTAACTACATGTATATTTAAGGTATATGAATATTCTTTTTTATTTATATGGTGATTTAGTTTCCCAATATTGAACACATGTTGGGAGTATGAATATCTAACAATGGTTGTCATCTCTGTAAACTAACATTCATTTCTTCTCTAGTGTTTGATAATTATATTCATAAACATGAACAGACCCCCCCATCCCCCCTGCAGCCTTTGCCTCTCTCAAAAACAATACAGGGAATATTGCAATGGCTGCCACCTCCGCAAAGGAAATGGTCATAAAAAGGCACATGTGAAACTGACATACCCTGGTCTGGTGCAGAATGTCTATAGAAAACACACAAAACATGTATTGTCCTCTTACCCCAGGTATTTCTCAAGGGATCATTGTCTGTCCTTTTTCTTTGCTGAGGGAAAACTCCTTGAGCCTTGCACTTTTTTGTATTAAATTAACCCTTTGGAATGCGAGAAATGTATTTATAAAAAGGAGAGCTGGAGGACCGTAAACAGGTGTATTGTGTTTAAGGAGCATCAAAGGACACGCTTCTACTCCCAGCATGCATGAGTGCTTCATTGTGCTCTTTACAAGGAGAGGATTGCACATTTATAGACGCGAAGTCGCACTTTGAACATTAGGAACTCTTTGAATGTTGGACATCAGCAAATCTCGGAGGGACGCAGATTTCTTTTTTCTTTTTGCATTTCGGTTCATTTTTTTTTTTTTTTTAAAATGCATTTTAACACCTGGAAGACGTCAGGGTAGACTCAACCAACTTTTCAGTGAGGTGCTCTCTGTAAAACTGGCATTTGAGGACATTGTGTTTTTTAAGTTCAAATCAGATCTACACAGAATAAACATCCATTAAAAAGATTATCTTTCTAGTTTGTGCACAACTGGAGAATGCTCTCTTAAAGAAGAAATGGTGCCTTGGAGCAAACCCTCAGTCGGGCTGGCTGCTCCCTTGTCTGACATGGGAAGATGTACATTTTTCACAGTATTCCTATGAAAACTGCATAGTGGTTTCTGTATATTTAGATCTCATGAGTTCTGTTGAATGTCTCTGTTAATCCTGTGTGCTCAGTGAACCAGAACACACAGGAAAGTAGTTCCAGTTTTTGTCTTGCCTTTTTTTGGTAAGGAGGGAAATGTCCTCCTTAATGCAGCTAGTTTTTCAGTAATATTTTAAAATTTATTTTAAATGTGTGCATTTAGTAATACGGGGGAGAAAAATAACTAAATTTTCGAACTGTTTTGGTGGTATCTAAGTCGTTTAATTTTTAGATTTCCAGTACTTTTTACACTGCATGTACCTTGTAGACATACACAGGTACATGGAATTGGCCTTTATCAATGTGTTAATTTGCCACAGCCTGCTGGAATATGTAATATTCAGACCATGCCCTAATGACACACAATAAGCCATTTCGTTCTGTATGCTGTGGCAACCCAAAAGCACCTAAAGAGGGTAGATGCATCATTAATAGGGTGATACTTATTTGTGGGATATTATCTGGGGGATATTATTCCCTGTTGGGAATAATAACCACACCTAGCTAGACACAAGACACATGCTTGGCAGACACATGCTATTATGTGGAAAATACTCATGTCGTACCTACTGAAAAGCATTTCCGTGCCAGAGCAGCATGTGAATTAAAGGAGTGTCTAAGTATTCCCATAGGTTATGAACAGTTAAATGAAAGGAACACAGTGTTGAAATGGATGCCTTCACTCTTACAGGAGTGGGTGTGCTTTATAAATTCAGAAATATTTTAAAGAAAAAAAATAAGCAACTGTATATTAAACAGGAATATCATCATTTACAGTTTAGGTCCAGACTGTGAAATTGTGTATAATCATGAGAAATATTTATTGTTTTGTTTCTTGTGCAACATTTTACTGTCTCTCACAATTTTGATGTGTAAAATGAAAAATGCTACTAAATGTCAATGGGGAAAATTTTTTAATCAGATTTGTAGAAGTGCCATTAGAATTTAATATAATTTTTTTTATAAGAAAGGTCTATTTTATAGTAAACAAATGCCTCAGTGTTAGTGCTTCATAGACTATAGAGGACAATCGGTATGCAGAAATGGCATTGCGTAGGTCTTTTGGCGCTTATATTGATTTTGTTTTTTTTTTTTCCTGCTTTTGGAGTGTGCTCGTGTGTGTGCTGTGGAAATGTGACAATCTTGATTTAGGCCTATTTTTGTCCATATTTAGTTTATGCATAGATTAAACAGAACTGTCTGTGACTCTGTGTGGATTCCTTTCAGTATTCCTTTCAGCAATGCCTTAGCTGATGTGGAATGGGCAACACCAGCTAATTGCCCAGTGCATTTTGGGGTTACACAAAATACACACAAAGGAATATACCATATAGCAACCTAAAACACAAACAACATGCTTGAAATGTCTCAAATATTTTGCATTCAGCATTTTGAGGTATTGATGCTTTTGAGCATTAAGCAGTTAAACAATGCATATGTAACTCATGGGGTTTACATTCAGTACATATTAGCTGCCAAGGCCTACAAATCTGGTAGTACAGTTCTCAATTGCCATATAGTAAACATTTAGTAAAAGACAAATATATAAATGCATAACAGAGAATACAAAAGGGGTGATATGAAAGGTTTGAAATTACGACCTTTTAGTATGTTCAAGGAGAGCTTTCATTGTTGTCAGAGTACAAGCTGTGCAGAAAATGTCAGAGGAAAATAAGACTGTGTACAGACAACAAACTGCAATATTATTGTGTGCCTGCCAGTCTATATTCTATTGAACCAATAAGCTGAGGCTGAGGACAGAGGATCTCCGAGGATAGCATTACATTTTCCAGCGCTGGTGCCAGTTGAAGAGACACCATGATGTAACTTACCACAGGCTGCTAACTTCTGCTGAGCGATGGAAGTCAGTGCGAGCTTGTTCCTGCAAAATCGTGTTCCTGCTACTTCTCAAAATCTGGTTAGTCACACTCTGTACAGTTTCACTCCCGTTGCAGTTATTTGAAATATATTCACGACTTAGTACAGAAACAAGTAAGAATTATTTTAGGTTTAAAAAAAAAACTGGAACCGACAAACTTATTAAAATTGAAAAAATTCTTCTCCCAGTGGGGGCTGTAAATTGTCCATTTTCATATATGAAACAATTTTCTAATTATAATAGTGGAAGATGAATGCGCTAGACAGATATTTCTCAATTAATTTGCATTTTGAGTAAGCAAACAAACAAAAATGCGCGTCTAATTTGAAATCTCCGTGCCAATTCAGTGGTCAATTTCTTTGAGAAGGGATTCTAATTAGCCCCCGACTGCACTTCTAAAGAAATCCAGCTGCTTCGCTATGCAATCCCAACGGAGACGCGTTTGAATTCCCACCACCCTCCCCCTCTGCGGTCCCAACCCGAGCTGCAGACGAGACTGTCCCCCATAATACGGCCCCGGCACCATCCTACAAACGCTATTGTAACCGCGGGTAGTAGATCAGCCGCTCCATTGTTTGCGCGAACTCACGAGCACTTACTTCATGCACGAACAGACAACATGGCAGGGTTGGACCGCCTGTCACCGAACAATGAAGACGCTGTCTTCGAGTTCTTTGATAAACACCCGAAAGCGTCATCCTAGTTGCATTTTTATGAAAAGGGGTTACGAGCCGAACCAAAGTGGCTATAGTCAACCTTTGTGAACTCGTCTTGAAATTCGCCGCTCAGCCTCTCAGGGTTATTAACGTCCACATCATGAACAGAAGTTTAAACAGTGATATTACACTACACCATCAGCAGCAAGTCAGATAAATTCATTTATTTGACGCATTTTGTACACGTGTTAAAATTAAAGTACCTTTCTTTTTATTTTTAAATAAAACAATACACCTGATAAGTATATTTTTTCCAGAAAAGACTGCCACCTCATGTCTAGAAAGTTCGTTTGCCTAAAGACACTTTAGGCAGGAGAGCTCCGGGGAGTTTAATATTACGATAGCCTCCGCTCACACTCTACAGCCTCAGCTCCAGGGTGGTACTGGTTAATGTGAAGCATCCTGCATGTCAGCAGCGCACAGAGGCCAGCGGTGGGCGCCCTTGACCTCTGACCAGCCTGCCAGGGACAGCTGGTGTGGGCTGTGTTTATTTATTTATTCCTCAACACAAGACAGGTGGTCACACTTGAAAAGGGACTCCAGCACATGCACACACACACACACACACACACACACACACACACACACACACACACAGGAAAAAACACAAAGGCACATGCACACACACACAGGCAGGCACAGAGGCACATGTTGTATTGCAGGTAATCAAACCAAAGGGGCTGATTTTGATATCACAAACATAAAATGAAAAGGATGATAAAGACTAATGCTGTTGCATGAATTTTTTTAATTAAAGACAGTAAAACACAGCACCATTATTGTTAACAGATCTGTGTTAGAGTGATTTATGTATTAAAACCATAACTTTTTCAGGGGGTTGAGATAGCAACAGAGGCAAGACAAACAGGTCTTTTTTTAATGGAAATCAAAACGTGTCTGACAGAGGATGTACTTCCACTGATCTCTATCTATAGGTTAGCTCTACTTGAGGCATGCTAGAAGTGTTTCTGTAGGAAATTGACCTGAGCCAACAGGATGTTAGCCAACCCCAGATGCAATAGTTGGCTGGCAAGGGGTGTGAGCAAGTCCAGCATTAATATGTGTAGCTTGGTAGCATAGTTTTGTTTACATATTATCAAAAGTTCATGTTGGAAAGTGAACATTCTGATTCCCAAGCTGTGGAGCAGATCTGCATATAATCAGCACAACTCACTGCATCCTCTACGTTGCAGTGCCTGCAGAACATGAATAACAAAAGCACAAGCATAAATCCTTCCTCTATCACAAACAAGACAACAACCACATAAATCAGACAATCTGATCTCACCTTTTTGCAAGTAAATATAAATTCAGGTGCAGACAGTACCAGGAAAGTTCAACCCTCAAGGTGTTTTGGGATCTGCAGCACAGTATGTGAGACCAATTCAGCTGAAATGCAGATGCGCCCCCCCCCACCTTTACAGTGGCACACAAGCAGGCACAGGGGGTTCGGTTTAGCCCACGTTCTGAGGGTTACATGACAGTTTGACTTAATACAGAAGTGTGATTAGCACCAGATATGCCATTGTAATCCACAGGCAATCCTGCCAGACGGAAGCACTAAATCACTCTCGGTCTTTGAGCTGGGGTTGCCTGGTTCTGCGTGACTTCTGGAGGTGCCGAGGCAACATGTGTCCTCTATCCATCCCGCGGCTGTCACTGGGTCACACTCACCGGGCATATTTATAGCAGTAGCATCACGGCCCGGGGCTTCTGCTCTCCGGGCACAGCTGGTCCACACAAGAATGGGTGAAAGACAAAGCCGCCGGTCTGGACTCGAGCGTCCAGCAGCAAGCCACGGCTTTCCTTAAGTGGGTTCAGGCATGTGCCAGGGGGAAAGGCAGAATGGTTTTGAAGTCCGACCGTGTCATTTTTAGAAAGACGGTTGTGGGGTGGGTGGGCGGGGATTGGGGGGGGGGGGTTTGTAGGGGGTTGAAAGCCTCAGCAGCTGGCAGCTGCTTGTTCCCATTTTTAAGTGTGCGCTTTCCCACTTAACATAAAGGAAGTTGCAGGGGACGCAGAGAAATAGATTAAAGTTAAAGCGCCTCTGCGCAAGCCTCAACGCTATGGCTGACATTTACAAAACTAAATGTGTCGAAGTGTAGACTGATTCCCCCCCCCCCAAATGGCACCCATACCCACCCTTAGTGGTTCAGTGTCTCCGTGAGGCAGGGCACAGGGAACCGGCCCGGCTTCTCTAACGGCGAGGTGAGCGGGAGCCCTGGAGGAGGTATGCGCGGAGGCAGATTCCCCGGTGCTGCATTGCCTATTTTTTTTTTTTTTAAAGTGAAGATGTGCCGAGGCAGGCCGCCGCCTCTGCTCTTGCAGCTGCTGCCTGCTCACTCAGCCCGCCGCCAAGTGCTGCCTTCGGACAGCAACTGCAGCTCACCGCAGACCAGCACCGCGACAGCACGGGTCATGCAGGTCACCCAGGCGCAGCTCAGGCGGTCCCGGGCCCCGGAGTCCAGCAGGCTCTAGAGTTACCCCACACTCAGAGTCAGGGTTACATCTGGAACACCAGGTGAGCTGACCGCCCCTGCGAATAATATCACTATTTAAAAAAAAGAACACAAATAAACAGTAGCCTTTGCTGCCAGGAACTGCTCAAACAAGGTGTAGGTTTACACATTGTCCAATGATAATAAAATAATAAATAAGCACCCTGATCCGAACCAATTTATCAGGAACATCTATCAGCGATGAGAACTGAAACTTGATGACACCCACATAACAGAGCCTTTGAGGCCAAGTGTGAAGCTCCCGTCCCCTTGGCCACCCGGGGGACACATGCTGTTCAGTGTTCTTGCTGCTGTTTCGGTTCTGCTGTATTTCAGTGCCTGCCTCTGCACCGGCCTTCAAAGGAGCTCATGACCAAACATGTTTTACTGTGCTCCCCATCATTCACAGCACAGGAGGATCAAAAGAGATCTCAGAATGAATAAATTTCAAAGGAAAAAAAAAATTTCAAGTGGAGGTTGAGCAAGCAACAACAAAAATGAGTTCTTTGTAGAACGCACAAAATAGTTTTGTGACTGTAAACAAACTATATACAACACAAAGTGTACAGTCAGCATTGCAGCAAAATGCATCGTTATTTATTCCACAACCTGTTAACATGGCTTTTCAAATGATGTTTTTTTGTTTGTTGGTGTATAAATTCCAGAGTTAGCGATCATCACAGATAACCGCTCTTCAGTCTACATATTTCCCACATCCACTCTCAAAATAACCATGTTTCCTTTCCCACTGAAAATCATCTGGAAGACAAAACCCTGGCATGTGCTGCCACCCCATGGCTGCTTCACAAATAGCATTATACCCCCCTCTGCTGGCAGCACCATGTTCCTGCACAATGCGTCTGGCTTCACATTTTCACTGCTGTGTAGCCAAGAAACTGACGTAGGTCATACTATCAATATAAATTTCTCAGATAGTTACAGGCGGTTAAATGACAAACTATGCTGCAATGAATCCTAGTGGGTGCAAATGACATTTCAAGTACAGCACTACAGTTGTATTAAACAACTTCAATAAAACCTCTTCCATTTTTGCAGTATTATATTGCTAAAGCATGTCTATATACTTGTTATATATAAGAACAAGAATATGGCTATATATACAAGAATTTTCGTATTTGTAGCTTGTTTCTGTGAAAATTCTCGTTCTTGTCTCTCAGTGTCACTGTGGGCCTGAGAGAAACGCAATTTCAATCCTCCGTATGTCCTGTGCATATTGAAGAATTGACAATAAAGTTGACTTTGATAGAGGCCTACAAATGGCTATAAGCTATCATACCATTTTGAATGTATGGAGACTTGACAATTATCTGCAGTCAAGTACATTTGTACAGGATGCTCAAAAAGATGTACACCAGTCACCCAAATGTTTATACAAATTTATTAAGTAAATCTAAAAATATGTACAGGGGTTCATTGTACAAATAATGCATTAAAAAAACCACAACAAATACTAATGCTGACATAGCACAGGAATATCAAATTGATTAAAAAGTCATTTGAAGACGTTCCGAAAACTAAGTGCTTTCTTCAGTCCCTTTATTGTTCGTTACGCTGAGCAGTCACAGCATAGAACTCTGTCGTACCGGTCACTGTAACTGAAAGAAAAAAGAAGGACAAGTTAAAGAAAAAAAAAAAAAAAATTATGAATGAGGGCAGCTTAAACCCTAAACCTAGAACTTAAGGTGCTCTTAATGAATCTTCAATTTCATTACATTAACCAGTCATGGCACAGTGTCACCTTATAGATTTCAACAAGATGGATGCCAGCCAGATTGAAGGAATCACCGAACACTGAACATAAACATATGCAAACTACAATTTTCCAATTTTTCATCCCATTCTTGATTTGACAGCATGGTTGGTACTGCAATGACTGGTTCAGGGAGGACTAGTAGAAGAGAGCCGGAATCAACTTAAAAGCAATCACCTGCAATGACACTTGACATGAGGAGAAGAGTGTAGAATTGTAGACACACTTACTCTACAATTGTGCAGACTGAACAGCAGAGCCCGGAGCAGCTGGTGCACTGTCTGGTGCAGGACGAGCAGGCAGAGCGCTCACACTGCGAGCACGGCTTCTTCACACCCATGGCTTTCAGACATACACAGCACACTACAGGAGCTCCAGGAGCATCTAGACCAAGAGCACAGAGACTCGTCATGAAGCAACGTTACTTCAGTCAAACACTGCACTGCAGTCATGAGCGCTGCTAGTTAAAGCACAGGAAGAATGACAAATGAGGCCATGGGGTGCTGATGGTAAAAATTCTTATACTGTAGATTGTTACATTAAATACACATAACAAAATAAGGCTCCAAAAACAATGGTGCCCAGAGCCTTTTCTCATGGCCCAATGGCATTGTGTTATTTCTTAAATATACTATGAATCCTTTTTACACTACTGAAAGATTGATTGTGGGACACTAATTACATACAAGAGAACAGACTACAATTTCTGAGTTTGTGCGGTTGGTTGCAGTGTAATGTAACCACATAGTATCACAACAGCTCAGACACACAGAGCAAGAGCCAAGGACACAATGCACCATATCCAGCACCCCGATCTACAAACAACTTCAGAGAATTCAGAGAAGTTAACTGGAAGGACTAACACATGCACTGCAATGGAGCCTGAACTCACCTTTGACAGGACTAGTTTTCCTCAGTTTGCCATCTGACCCAATCAAGGTCTGTCCTCTTAGAAGTGTCCGGTTCACAGTGGTGTGACATGTGGTTTCAATGTCCAAGTGGTCCTCTTCCCCGTCCAGCTTCCAGATTTTGCCAATTACAGCTTTTGCACCATTAAACAGCAAATTCTTTGTTTTCTCTGGATGCAAACATTAAATAGAGAAAAGACGTTTGCTAGTTTTGTAGGCACCTCCGTCTGCAGCATAAGTATTGATTCCATTCAGCACGTTTCACTCCTAATTCATGGCCCCTGTAGATACGGGTCATCTAAAACATGCATAAAACCTGCGCCCCCTTTATATTATCCTGACCTGCAATTCGCTCCGGAAGCATGTGTGATGTCAACCCCTTCCCCTCCCCGCCTCTCACACTGGAAAGCAACTTGTAACCACTGCTAGCTAGTGAGATACATTTTACTTTTAATTGCACATTCTATTTTTCTATTTAGTTTAGTAGTTTATATACATACACACACACACACATACATACATACATACATACATACATACATACATACATACATACATATATATATATATAGTAATTCTGTGTTCTGTCTTTTTATCTACCTCATTGTGTGTGTGTTTCTGTGAATTATGTGCGTCTTTTGTCATTATGTGAATTGCTACTGTAACACTGGAATTTCCACCTGGGGATAAATAACATACTCTACCTACCTACCTACCTATCTACCTATAAACATATCATCCGGTCACATAACGGCCAGCTAGCTCCCCAATAAGGCAGAAACAACCCAACAGACCGTTATGTTCCTGCGTCATTTACTCCTATAGTTATCGGAGGCTATCGTTTCGTCATTTTGGCACCAAAAATGCGCAGGAAACACCCAAAAGAAAAACTAGACGGCATGTCTCCCTCTCGGGCAGCACAAGGCGTCTCCCGCTGTCAGGAAATGTTCAAAATTCATTTTATTTACTTTACGTACTCACGTTACTTAAGTATTTTAATTCCAAATAATTTCTTTAAAAGCCATTTCCGACTACACACAGGTGTTGTTTACCTCGCTTTGCGCCACGCTACTTCCTCCTTAGCTAATTGCAAAAACAGCCCCATTTCCGTCACTGTGACTACGCCCTGACCACAATAATAGGTAGCTAACGTTAGCAATGTGTACCTGGAGCTACCTGCTTTCAATTCCACCTCACCAACAGCTGATCCTAAGTGTTCTTATTACCGTGGACGCCCCTTCATGCGAATCTGTACTAGGCTGACTTGCAAACTGTCTGGCCTCGTCAGCTACTTTAACGGGCAGCTAAATGCACCATATAGCTTCAGTCGTGTTCAGTTTAACTTAGCTAACTTACAACTATGACTAGCTAATCGCGCACTTCGATTAGCTATTCAGCTGGCTGGTTAAGTATGCAATGTTAATTGAGCTAGTCAGCCACCTAGCTAGCTAACGCTGGAACTTAGGTCACATTCATGAAGCATCTGGCAAGCAGTCATTTGCAAAACGTTTTCAAAACAAGACTTAACTGTCGCTACGCAGTTAGCAACAAGTGTCCTTGCTCGTTAACTTTCTGACTAAATTAAAACACATGTCCGAACCCCAATGGAGAAAGTACTGTTCGCAAACATCATGCTAAATTATGCTGCCAACTAGCTAAAGCCAGACACATCGACAAACAGTTTAAATCAAGTTCCTTACCGTATATTTCTTGCCTGTACTTGTTTCCGAATACACCATGATTGTTTAGCTCCTTTTGTCCAATGTGAATTTTATACTGTGAGGAGAACGTCTCACCGAATGGGTAAGATCTCTTAGGCATGTCGGCGTTTGAAAGACAATACAACAACCCTTGCCTGTATAGCTAGCTGCTTGCTTATTTTGAAGTCGTGCGGTTTGCTAATTGCTTGTTTGGAAATTGTATGCATTCAGCGGTCTTGGTTTTCGCGCGAAATCGACCCGGTGAACTTTCACCCCTGTCCATGTGACATTGTAATTTATCCCCAGCAGCACATGTGTATGGATTTAACCTCATGAATATGCATGAAGTGGAAGCAAGCGTTAACTGATCGCCGCTATATGTAAATACGTACGCTTGACATTGGTTGCGCGCAGATGTATTTTTTAAATTTGAAGATGTCTGACATGCCTCGGTGATCTGGGTAAAAGTGTGTACATTATTGATTTAATGTTCGTGTTGGGTATCACTTAAAGAAAGAAGTTGATCAAATTCAAAGCCCAAATATTTTAACTGATCCTGATATTTTGTGATATTAAATTAAAAAAAAAAAACAAAAAGCAAAAAATGACCAATTGTTTGATGTCTTTTTTATTATTTGATAGAGTAATTACCACTGTCTTTGTGCACAACTGGCGCTGTGTACAAATTCAATAATATTATACAACAGAACATATTGCGTATTACATTACATTGGATTAAATAGGTTAGGATTGTCACCCATAGCCTTATTTCCTCTGTTAGAAAAAGCACAGATTGATGGGTATGAGTTATATATACTGTAGACCTCATATGCTGTTTTTTTGTTTGTTGATAGCCATTCATTACTTGTAGCAGCCGTAGTTTGATTGAAGTAGCAAATGACAAAACTAGATTCAACCATACAAATTAGCACTAAAATATTATAGGGCTGCTTTCTGAGGACCAAAAAAGAGTTTGTTAGGGTTTTTCGGTAATTCACTCTCCTGAAAACTCTGACTTAGCACAATGTGAGAATAAAATAGATTTTGTGGTGCAGCACAAAATGAAACCGAGACCCAGCAGAGTATAATGTGCACTCAGTTTTATTTATTGGGTAGAATCTGTAGAATTATCAACCTGTTCTCTGCAGTCTAACAATACAAAGATATTCACTTGTCAGCCTACAGTATTTTTCTGTTCGTTCAGTGTGTCCCTGTACAGAACATTTGTGCACACATGAAAACATTTTAGTTCTATGACATCAAATCTCTGATGCCTGATGTTTAGAGCTCTGAAATCAAAGTAAAACAAAACTGCAAACAAAACAAAGGTCCCGACAACACTGTTTGGAAACCATAAGTTAAGTTTATACGTATCAAAACCAACTCTGACAGATATTACAGTTAACCACATTAGAAAGACAGAATTACAAAGGTTTAACGTGTTCGAGGATTGTAGAAATTGTAAAAACAAATTAATGTCCTCTAAGCATGCAAGGTTTTTGGCAACGAGCCCTGGCCAACCTTTTTCAACTTGATGCAGTTTATTCAAAGTCACTTTTAAGCCAATAAAATGAGTACAAATTTCCTAAATGAGAACAAAGTACACAATTCCTGCTACATGCATTTGGCACAAACAGCATTCAGCTCCATGGCATCAGGGTGAATGGTGCTCTTCAGTGCAGGAGGTCATACTAGCTGCTACTCCCTGGGCAGTGTGGCACACTTAGTACATATGTATAAATGTCAACAGTAAAATATGAAACTGTGCAGTCAACATACAGGTCAGCTCTTACAGAGTTATCTTCAAAGTGTTTGAGATATGACAATGTAGAACTAATTACCACTGAAATGTAGTCAAATGTATTGCAGAACAATATTGATCAAAAAAGAGAACATTTTGGTTACATTTTCCGGGACTACTGTTAGCCAGCTTTTTGTCAGTAAGCTTCATGTACAGTAAACATGGCCCGGGGTGATGTGAATCTGATTGCTCAACAAAAAGGATTCCTGAGTCTATAAGCAAATTGTCTATCAGCAGATTGTTGAGTCCATCAGCAAAAGGGATTGTTTTATCTGAACATCTGAATAATAACCATATAAAAATATATGTGTTGTTCCTCACCTTTGTGAAAGTTGGTATCCACAGAGAAGAGCAATTCATTTTTTGCAAGGCAATATGACAAGCTACTTTAAAATTATTCAATTTTTTTGTTGTTGTATAAACAACTTCAGAGCAATGAGTCACTCAAATGCCAAAATGCATTTTGCTGTCTCTCTACTCTTGGATGGAACAGTGTTTCACAGGGGCAGTGTTAACGATCATGATAGTAATGTAACAGACAACTGCGGTTCTGCCGAAAATTATGGTGCCTCTGAAAATAATGTGAGACTATGACAAGATATGTGAGAAGTTACTCTAACAAGTGATAAGGAAAATTACAATTTTACTTTACATTCTTGCAAAACATTTTCAGTGTCATATTAGATTTCAAACTTAGTTATTTGATTACAGATATGAGTTCTGATGAACTTCCATGGTGAGTAATAAAACATTAATTTTGCCCATTGATTGTGAAGTGCATTTATCTTATATTAAATGCATATTAATTAAGAGCAATGCTACATTTTAACACCAGCTGGCTAAACAACTTCATCCTGTCTCCAAACACATTGTAGTTCAACCATGAACCTTGATCCTTCCCTTTATGTGAGTTTGCTGATATAACATTATAACAGAAATGTACTGTGCAGCTGGCCAGAAAACACATTATGGTTACATCAGTGCATAATCAGGCAAAAGGAGGCATTGTGTTCTAGAACATCTGGATCATGGATTCTCTGGACTTTCCAACCCCAACCCATTTAACTGTAAAGAGAAAAGGCCAAAACAGCTATATCAACATTGTGCACTGTGAGATGGCACCCACGGAATCACATAATTACGCAACAGACCTCTAGTAAGGCCCATGCTCCTGGTACGTCTATTACTTTACGATATTAAAAAAGAAAAGAGTCTAGGTACATTCTCATTCTATTAACTTTGCATCCAAACAAACTTACTGGGCACGCCGACGTGGTTCTCCACAAAACGAATGTAGTTCTGGGCTTTGGGAGGGAGATCTTCCCACTTCCTGGCAGCTGTGGTGTCACTCTTCCAGCCTGGAAGTGTCTCGTACTCCACCACCACCTTCTGCAGGACCTCCATGTTAGCTGGGTAAAGAGAAACAGGGTGCAGTCAAATCATACACTCAAGCCTGTGGTACTTCAGCACCTCTAATCTCTACCTCATCAGGCCATTCCTTCCGCTATGCCATATTTCATACCTAATCCACATTAACATAGCCAGATGATTGCACCCAAGCCAAGTATTGCTGTAGTTGCACAAATAAAGGTGTAGACGGAAGAAACGCCACAAGCCTCTCTGGTCCTCAATGACCAGGGCTGCACAGCACTCTTATACACAGCATTATTGTCTTGTCAGTGCTTACTTTAGCATCCTTTATTCTTGGTCAGGAATGTTTGTCTCTGCTTTCAGATTTGTGATATTGATGTTGTTTGGCTTTAAAGCTTATACCTGGGAAATAGGGAATTCTTTTGCCATTGAGTTTGTAAGCAACTCCCACTTTGATTTCATCCAGCACATCCAGAATGTCCAGTTTTGTTAATGCCAGGCTGTAACATAAAAGAGGTCAGCAAAACAACAGTTTACGTAATAAACAGCAGCAGAGAATCATAAAAGGTGCTGCCTGTGCCGAACAGTCTGTGACTGTGAAGACCACTGACAGGGAGTGAGCAGGCTGAGTCAGCCTGGATGAACAGGAGATGCCTGCCTACGCTACTCACGCGGTGAAGCCGTTGAGCATGTGGGCGTATCGCAGGATGACCAGGTCTAGCCAGCCACAGCGCCTTTTCCTGCCCGTGGTGACACCCACCTCATGCCCCCTGGTCTGCAGAAGCTCCCCCACTGCCTGGAGGATTGACAGTATCTTGTGTTCATAATCTAAACCTACTCCACTTTTCTAAAGGAACAGTAAAATCTTTTTTGAACTATGCATTAACCTTGGGCTGGCAAAAATATCCAATGGAACAGATGACTTTGCTACATGATAGGGTCAATGTGCTATTGGGCCATGCCATTTATCCATAGCATTTTTCTGAAATTATATAGTGCATTTTTTAAAAGTGAGGTAGCAAGGTATAAAATTGACAAATATTATACTCATGACTGAGCTCACAACAATACCTATTATGACTCAAGTGCGTCAGGTACCTCTTACTGAGTTCTAAGACACCAAACCAGTCTGTGAATCTATTCTGAACTTTGAACCTGGTCCTAAATTTAAGTATTGTGCACATGATCAACAGCTATCAGGTTTTAAAGGTCTCGCACACTATCTGACCCATGTTCTAGAGTGTTAAGATGCAGCAATACATATGTCTGATAGTCACATGCTCCGCATAGGGGCATGACAGCTAGAAACATGATGTTCTAATTCCTGACATTCCTGATAACATTAGTGCACGCAGACTTCACTACACTACAAAATCAGTCTATTATTTGTTTGCAGTCTTACAGGGTGGACATCAGCTTTGGACTGTGCTCCGGGGGCCACTTACATTGAGCTGTTCTGTGGGGAAGGCACCAATGCCCACCCTGGTGGTGTAAGCCTTCACTACTCCATACACATCACCCACATTCACAGGAGGGACACCCAGTCCAGTGCACACTCCCCCAACAGTGCAGTTTGATGATGTCACAAAGGGATATGTACCTGAAGAAAGAGAATACATTATTTGTTGGACTAATTTAATCTTAATCTATTTTGGTGCTACATCCCTGCTGTAAAGATTCTGGGATGGAGGTTATTGTGGTCTTCACCAACAAAGTAAAAGCACAACTATGTGTTCTCCACTCAGTACTGGTAATGCATGATTGCTCTTCACCACAGTTTCCATCAGGGCACCCACATGGAAGTGTTCCCTCACCAAAGTCAATGTCAAGCAGGGCGGCATTAGCTCCTTCTACCAGAATTTTCTTTGGTGGTCCATGAATAGCCTCATACATGAAATAGACACCATCTTGCACCATGGGCCTTATCCTTTCAGCATACTCCTGCACAGGAAAACAAAATGATCTTTATCAGACGAATTAATCAACTTTTCAAACATCACATTACTGATTAAACTCTGATTGACTTTCGCAGTTTAATCAGTGATACTGATGAAAGGATTAATTTAATCTAAATGGAGAAACTGATTAGTTACTATATTAAACATGCAAACCACATTTATTCATCAACACCTTCTTATTATATTTTCTTCAAGGATAGCACATTCTGCTGCTAATTCAAGAATTCCAAATCTCCAACTTTATGAAACCTTTTTGATTTTTGGAAATATTTCATATTTGTTGCATTAATTTTACTCCTTAGCACATTCTCCTTAGCCTTAAGCATCTAAAAACCGATTTATGTAGATTGTGTCGATTGGTTATTGTGTTTTTTTTCCAAGAATCCTTTTTCTTGGTGTGATCTCTTGCCAGTGAGGTAAGGATGAGGCTGATAGTGTGCCTTATTGCAATCAGTCATACAAGTGATGAGCTTTTGTCTTTCAAAGGACCTCTGCTGAACCCTAACTATTAAATCTTGCCACCTCCCATATCCAGTGTATCCCTGTAGTGACTATGTATGCAAATATGAGACTCTCTATTTGCGTGACTGGTGCCCACAGATAAGATTTATACTTGAAAAACATTATCAATAATAATGGATGAATTGTATTAATACAGCAACTTTCATGGACTTACCACCAAAGTGTATCACCCATCTGACTGATGCACACCAGTAATTTTGGGTTGTAACATTCACAGCGCATCAACTAAGTTGAAGCTAGATGTATTTACTCTACCAGTTAAACTGGGGGATGATCAGATGGCTAGACTGAAAGAGCCTGATTGGGAATTTGTTCAGGACATCAGGGAATCCTCTACATTTTGTGATAATTACCAAGGGACCTTTAACAACCAAAGTGAATCATTACTAGTTTAATGCCGTCCGAAAGAGGGAGTACTACATACTCCTTCCTTGTTGAAATCTGCTATGACATAGACCTGTAGCAATAAGGAGGTGACTGTGTGGCTCCAATTTTGAGTGCAATGCCTTTGATATTTTAGAATATTTTTTCTCCAGGGAGATTTCTCTGAAAAGTGGAACAGTGAGGAATTATTTTCCGTACATGAGATGCTGTAATCATTTAGTGTTAAATCAGCATTCCCAGGTGGCACAAATGCAAAATCGAACAAAACCGGGCACAAAATAAATGGTTTGACTCAGACAGAAAGGTTCAACATTTCCTAACAGCTCCATAGAGAGGCTTTGGCATGCAGTGGTGGATTACTGGATTAGATAAGAGAGAAGGTAAAGCACAATCTCTCACCCACCTTTAGTCTTCTCAGCTCAGTTTCCATATCTATCTCCAGTGTGGGGAACATCGACTGGTACTGATGAGCAAGGTTTTTAAATCTAAGAACAGAAACACAAAGGAGTCAGACCCCACACAGACCCCCATATAGGCCCAGGAACAGTGTGCTGAGCCCTGAATTCCACCTTTGCCCCTGTGACGGGTTGCAAACAGAACCTATTTCCTGTCTGAGCACTCTGGCCTTACCTGACAGAAAAATCTTTGAAGTCAGCCAGCAGGTCACAGATACGTAGGCCAGTGCGAGACACCTTGCTGGAGTAGGTGGGTCCTATGCCTTTTTTGGTGGTTCCAATGCTGTTAAAAGATAAACACAGCTGCTGTTCAGAACAACAACAACAACAATCTGTACAAAGACCTCTATGCTGTTTCAGTACCATCATCTGCTCCAGCTCTCTGCTGTAAGCAGCTCAGTTTCCTGTCCTTACTTTGTTCCTTCCTGTTCTTGTCTCTGGGCCTCCAGCAGTCCATCCACAGCCTGGTGGAAGTCAAACACTGTTGACCAGAAAGAAATAACGAGTCACATTAACATAGTCTCTGTCCAAACCATCACGGCTTTTGAGCTGTGTGAGACATAGAGCACATCCACATATACTGTGCATGTTTGTTTTCTGTATTTATATACTGAGATAATCCAAAACAAACTTACCAATGTGAGCTCGATCAGATATGACCAATCGCTTGTCCCAGCCTTTGAGGCCTGTGAAGAAGAAGAGGGGTATGAAAGTAACAGTTTGATCTCTTGTTGTGTCACACAGAGCCAGTTACACAGTATGAATTATAAATCCGTTATGAATTAACTCCCAAAAATTCTACACACCCCTTACCTTTCTTCTCATTCTTATCTCCTTCCTGGAACAGGCCTGGAAGGTGTATGACCACCCCATTTCCTGTGAGGGGACAGGATACGAGGGGCCAGTGAGCATGACGGTCTCACTCAGTAGCTCACTGGAGATGAGAACACCAGTATATGTGGGCATTTAGGCAGAATTTAGGCGGAAAGACTGCAGAAATTCTACCCACCAATGAAGGAGATGGTTTTGGGATTGATGATCCCGCTGGGGAGGAGGTGAAAGTCATATTCCTTTCCATCCACCACCACCGTGTGGCCTGCATTGTTACCTCCCTGCAAAGAAGATATAAAACTTGCTGCAGTGACTATATGTCCACGGCCCATGTCTACTGGACAATCCATTGTATGTGATTGCTCTGAAGAACAGTGTTTTCAGCAGATTTGTAAACTGTTGTTCTAGAAAGTTGTAAAAGTGTATAGGGCATTCTTGTCCAATGCATATTTTGGGCTGGCATATCCAATCAGCAGTCATGAAAATCACCAAAACAGCAAGAGCTCCAGGCACCAAACTTGTGGGAATGAATGTCCATTATAAGACAAACATTATTCAGGTGTATTTTCAACTTGGCCATGGTCAATACCCATTTTATTTACAACAAACTGTTGTTATCTTTTCATTATAACATGAATGTCGTGATGGACAAGAGCAGGTTGCACCTCACCTACAACACTGTAACTTTCTACTGTATATAACAAACATAAAATTAAGCAAGATGTTATTTTAACAAGGTTTCAATATTATTTCATACCCAGTATAAACTACACTTGTTTTCATTGAGAATGCTACACTGTATTTCCACATAGACTCTCAAGGGACACATAGTAGCTAGAAACAATACATCACCACTAGGTGGTACTGTGGTACAGTGGACTTGTCAGCAGGAGTTGCTCAACTCCCCACTTTCAGGCACCCTGCAATTTGGCTTGCAGAGTGAAAAATAGTCACCGGCTGTGCGCAGGTGTATCCCAGGATTGCTTTCCTCTTAACTCAGTGCTCCCACATGAATGCAGATGTCATTGCACTGAGATGAGTCTACAACTGTGTACAATTTGCCATTCCAAAACAGGGTGCATACAAGGAAAAAAGCATTAAAAACTTTACAAGCTGGCATTGCATTCCCCACGGATCTATGATCTGGTTTTATTCAGTGCCCATGCATCAAAAATTATATATTGGGAATGTATTTTAGAGAATACATTTTTCAGCTTAATCAACATATTGATATATATGTAAATTATTGCTGTTTTGGTATATTGCAATGTATTTCTGCTTTGCATGAATATATTTTAAAAGTACCTACAATATATTCTTGGGCCAAACAACATATTTCTTAATATATTACAACACATTTTGTTTTTGTGAGCAAACCTGGGAGTATGTTATGACCCCCTCCATCCCCTGCCATTAATCAGGCCAATGGGTCCTGTTCACAGGACAGAGGAGATCTGAAGAGGCAGGTGTTCCCCTCAATACCTCCACTGAAGAAACTATTTTAACAGTCATGACTGTAATAGCACGACACCCTCTCTCCCCAGGCTCCATGATCAGCCTGGCCTTCTCACATGTCCTGCTTTCTCAGGAATGTGACCTCACTTTATCCCACAAGAACTAGTGACACGCGGAGTAAGGAATGGTTAAGCTGGCATCCCCTTCAACGTCCTTGCTTAAAATCACGGAGAAAGAAACCCCTGCAGGTCTATTATGCACAATCACACCCACCTGATTCTGGAGACTGATTTTGTACATTGCTAATACCTATTATCTCCATTTAGGATGATATTTCTGAGGACACAATAATCCAAAATAGACAAAAATAGTAACAAATTATTTAATGCATAAATCTAATTTGATCTTTAGAGTTTGGCTTCTTAATGAATGTCACCATTAAAATAGGCATTTATATAAAATTAAACAAGAATCAATAACATCTTGCTGAATTCATTTGTGTAACTCGAGCCTGTTTTGAGGTGTGCAGTGTCCTGCAGAGAAGAGAATAGATTGCACTCTTTAAGCAGTTTTCATAAAACGTACAGATATTCAGGATATCAAAAAGCTGATCACAATTTGTGTGCCCGCATTGAAACGTATTACACAGTATTAAGATTTGAACTGCCTGGAGTGGTTCCATCAGGCATCAGGAAACAGAGACCGGATTCAATTTAAATGCAGGGGGATTTGTCCATAAATCTGAGAGGCACTGAAGTTAGTATTACTATATTTTCATGCTTAAACACCGACCCCATGTTTTTGTAAAGGCAAAGTAGAATTTGCGCTTAAATCTTTTGCAAAAAAGTGGAGCATAAACCGTCATGCGGCTAAGTTGAAATACAAACTAATACCACTTGAACACGTCCAGTCAAAGAATAACTCTTCTACGTCGATATCTTAACACAGTGACACACCTCGGATTTTCAAGGGAAATTTTCACATTGTTCATCTGTTGGACACTTTTACGGTTATAGGGATTAAATAACACAAAATAAAACTTTGTTCAAATGAAAAAGAGTGAAGAGATTAGCTGTATTTACAACTCTAGCTGCACCAAAATATGAGAGTAACAGTGACTGGTTTATTGAGAGAACGTGTTGTGAGGTGGGAGGCAACTTTAGGTTTCTGCTCTGCACAATTAAAACATGTGACCGCAACTCAAGCGTTACCTAAACATCAGCAGTTTTACTTCGTTTTTTATTTACCTGGCATCTGCAAACGATGTCAGATTCTGTCGCCAACAAATCGACCACTTTTCCTTTGCCTTCATCTCCCCATTGCGCACCGAGTACAACTGTCACCTTGTTCCCAGAGTCGTTCCGCGGTCGCTTTACCCCTGCAATGGGGGTGCTCGTGTAGTTCATATGATAGTTTCCCGACCAGCCACTCGACATGTTTAAACCAACACAGCTGCTTCTGTTGCCCGTCTAGAACTCAGTAAAAAGCCCGGCCGGTTTATGAACTTGGTACTGACACCAACCAAATACGGATCAGTCAGTCAGAGACCACTCGCACACAGCGCCAGCCTCACATGATTTTGATTGGAGCGCTCTATTCCCACTGTACACATATGGGCTACAGAAGGTAAAAAGCCTATCGGTTGCCATGTTCCGTAGACATAGGCTTTTTTCGTCTTGAAAACGCATTTTCGAACGACAGACAATTTTATTTTCACACAGTGCTGATGTCCATTCGTTAAAAGAGCATTCATTTCAATAATGACTTTCGTTGCTTGCTTTTATGGAGTGTCCGTACAGATCATAGTCCCTTGACATTAATGTATTTCAAAGTGTATTTGTCTTGTATCAGATTATTGAGAAACAACCACAGGCATTCCATGTCATATCTTCTAGATTATTCTTTATTTTTAAGGCTTCTGTATTGTACAAGTACAGTAATCTTCGCAGATATCAAATTGTATGTAATCAGCTCAAAACACTGCCTGCCACTTCAAACCATTGCAGTTAGGCATCCAGCTTGTACACAATACAAAGACAAAAATGGAAATGTAGAGCTCGTTTAAATGTATAACTGGTTTTTCTCTAAAACAGCCTGAATTCTGGTGAAGGCCTAGCTTCCCATAAACTCAGTCATCTTAATACAGCATTCATCTGTTGCATTTACTGTTTTAATTAGCAATGAAGAAGCACTATTTAAGGGATGAATAATACAAATGTACTACACAGCAACACAGTTTTGACAAGATAGAACTCCTTTTCAGGTTTTGAACATTCTTTTTAAACAATTCCACAGTACCAGTGTGATGTGTTGGATGAAATTATGTGATGGCATATAAACCATCCACCAAGTTATGAGTTGGTGGGGCACACCCAACACCTTCTGTATATAGCACAGAGACTTGGCCCCTTTTAGGTATAAAAGTAATTGTTCTAAAATTGATGATTAACATGTCAACTACTATCCATTGCTAAATAATTGGTCTCATATTATACTCTGAAGAATAAAATATTTTCTCCATGGAGGTTGCTTTCAGGCAGAAAAAGATTGCAAATACAAACAAAACAGTTACATCAAATTGTATTGTACATATTTCAGTCTAAATTAACACATTTGATTTTCCATTTTAATAAGGAATTTCCCAATATTTCAAGGGTAAAAAAGAAGTTTGTGTATTCGGGTCCAAACAGCAAAGTATGTTTTTTTTAACATGGCATCATCAATTCAACTCAGTAAGGCCTTCTTAAACACCACATTTGAATTTGCATTTTAATACAATGTCATTACAATGTAATGGTCAGGTGTCCGAATACTTTTGTCCATATAGTGTATGTTATATATTTACTACATACACACACGCATAAACTGAATCCGTGATTATGGATTGGTATGACCCAGTTCATTGTGATGTGGCTGGGAGTTGATCTCAAACTCAGCATTTCTTTTTTCCTTTCATCTTCTTTTTTCTGGAGTAACCTGCAACAGGGGAAAAACTAGAATCAATGTCCTCATCAGACAAATGTATTTCACACCAAAGGCCGCATGTGAGCATGTCTCTAAGTTCACTGGGCCAAACTGAAACTTAAGTGCTGTCCTTCATTAACACACCAGACACAAATAAGACAGGCCTTTTAATAGCACATAAACACATCCTCTTGCCATTTTGACCAAACGGCTTATTTCACTGAAGCCTTGGTGTTAGAAATCATTTTGTATGACAGATTTTTGCAAACAGACGTTGTTACAGTGGCACGTTTAGCTGGATCCCACTATATCATTCAACACATAGTTACTCTGTTTTGGGATGAAGGACAAACACCAGAAAGTTTACAGGAAGCATGGAGAGCATTCATGTTAGTCAGCTAAAAAATCTGAGGTCAGATCTTGTTTTCTTGTTCTTTGATAATAAAACATGAAAAAATCCAGTGTTCTCTTGTTGTAAGGGTAAGGGGTCATGGGAAAATTAAGCTGAAGCACAACCCACTGCTAAGCTTCACCAACCTTGAACAGATTCATCTCGCTAGAAATAGCTATATATTTTTAGCTCTGGAAGCCCTTGTTTCAAGTCATTTTTTAAAAGGCTGCCTTCATTCACCTTTGGAAAATACACACAAGTACAGACAAAACTACTCTCTCTGACATATGGTGACTCGCAACGTAAATTGTGCAGCTTCTGCACTCCCTTTCACGGTTCACTGACAAATGAGTAAATAAAACAGGACTGTCAGAATGGGGAATAATTTTAATGATCAAGCATGCTGAAAGCAGTTCAGAACATCAGAACTCTGAAGCAACAGGCCCGGATTTCATTGAAAGGCCTCAGGTCAGGTTTCCTGGCTTTCAATGGTCTGGCCGGCTAGAGATCAGACCTCCACTTGTCTCATGGTGGCAGGTATGGGGACCAGCCCCAAATCATTCAACTGTGGAAGGCGCTGGAGCTGGGACAATAAATATCCACTGTTCAACTGCACTCAGTTTTACAAAACAGCCCACCAATCTGTAGCAGTTTTGATAAGGATGATGTTAAAGATTTTCAATTACAGATTCATAGATTTATTGTCATAGATTTTGTGAAGTTGTCAGAGGGAGCAAAGAATACAAAAGCACAAAGGAAATAATGGTTAAAGCAATCAGATTGACATGGACCTGGTTAGATCAATGTAGGTCGGTTAGTTATAAGAATGTAGTTATAGGATGATCACATTGATTTTGTTCCTTGCGCCAGTTAGTTGGACGTCCAACAGTTTGACCTACCTCAGTGTAACACACACCCCTTTTTTTTAGGTTTTGTGTGTCGGTTTCCATTGTTACTGTCTGTTTTAGAAGATTAAAGAAAAAAAACACACTGATGGAAACAGCTTCATTTGGATGTGACATTCATATACCCATCCAAAGACTTTTTAGCACTGTAGTGCAAATAAGCAAATCACATATACAAAAGTCAGAATGTCTCATTTTGTTACATTAATTCTACACATCCATCTACATGGGGACTTTCAGTGAGGCTGTGTGCGTATTATGGGGGAATCAGTCTCAATACTTTCACACATTGATCTGAACATTCACAACTGCATCTCCTCTGGAAAAAATAATGGATATTAATATTAAATCAGACATTTTCTGCTTTGCAGTACAAATTTATGTTCAAATCATTTTCTCAAAATATGGACACACAATTTTGCTGTCAGACACTTTAAAACCCATTTTTCCACACATATTCTTTATTAGATTGACCCACAGTTAAATACATTACCTTCACCACTGTTCTTTTTACTTCTTCTCAAATGTTTCTGCTGTCTTTTAGCTTCTGGCTCAAGAAGCTCGGTGGTGGCAGCAGGCACGTGGTCCGTAGCTGGTGAGGGAGGGTCTTCTGAACCCGTCCCGTCGGGTACATCATACGCCCGGTTCTCAGCGGTGGGCTGGGATGGATCATTACCATTGCTGCCCATGTATCCATTGCCCGCTCCATCCTCATCACCGTTCCCGAGGTCAATGCATTCGGCACGTTCACAGGTACCATTTCCATTAACATCTAGTTGCGTGCCAGTGGTGAGGGCGGGGTGATGCTTGCCAGTATCACTTTGACCGTCATCGACTGGGTGGTCAAGCAAGGCTGCGCTCTTTGTGTCCTGGCTGTTGCTGTTCCGGTTGTGATCAGTGGGGTCGCTATCCGTGACTGCAGCAGTGGTGGAGTGAGCGCTCGTGTTATTAGCAACTGGCACTTCCTGTGTGAGGGGGGATTCTACAGGGAGGCCTGGCTGGGACTCTCCTGTACTCTGGGGTCCTGCCTGTGGGTCAGTGGCCAACAGCATGGCCGGCGCTTCTTGGCTTTTGGTGGGAGTCTGTCGCTCGGCTGTGCCTCCATTTGACTGGGTGTGAGTGGGCTTCTCGGTGACCTCTTGGGAGCAGGCTCCCACTTCGCCTTCCGCAGGTCTGACATTTGGTCCTGGTGGGGAAGAGAGGGACAGGATAAGCTAACAGCACTTTCCCCAGCACCCCCTTTTCATTCATCATCAGGAGGCAAAAAAAAACACAACACCTTCCAAGCAGATCTCTACTGTCTTGCCACTGAAATGAGCAGAATGCAGGCGGAACCTGTGCCACTACCACACTGAAGCAGCAGAGAGGTGAAGCAGCAAAGCCTGGTTAGGGCTCCGGAGAGCCAGAGGCGGAGTGGAGGGGATGGGAGCTGGACTCGTCTTGTCCTTACCAGGTTGGCCGTTTTCCCTATGCATTTCACTAGAGGGAAGGCTTTCCGTTTCGCACCTGGGCCGCGTCTTCCTCAGCGGGAAGCCCTTCCGGATGTCTGCCAGCAGGTGGTCAATAATACAGCCCTCGTCCTGCGGCGGGGGGCCTTTCCTTACTGGATGGGGGCACAGACTACCATTGAAACACCACGGAATACATTTTCCAAACACTGCAGGAAAATCTTTTCCCCACACCAGCAATGGTGCAGAAGAAGCTGAAACTCACTTATCTTTCCATTTTCCCCTTTCTGTCTTTTGGATTCTTCCTCAGCCAGCTGCTTCTTTCTCTTCTCTGCCTTAGCAGCTTGCTCCCTGCGAATCTGGTTCTCCTAGAGGAGAGGGGGAGGAGTGGGTCAGAGGAGAGCTGGGTCGCCGGAACTGATTGGTCCAAACATCATTATCCCAACAGCCTAGGTAAACGGCACATTAAGCAAGGCCGACGGTGCTCGGTCATTGTTTGTTTCTTGTATTGTTGTCTGTATACCTCAACCAGCAATTATTTCAATCACTGAATTTTATAGACAAACCTTAAGCGCCTTGAGGAAGAGGCCACGAAATGTCTTAACGGTGCCAAAGAGTTCCTCGAGGGAGAGGCGGGTGGCATCTTCACACAGGTACAGTGCCAGGTCCTCCCTCCTCTTCTCAATTGCAGCAAAACGCTCCTCCAAGTCCTTGCAAGCTTCCAGATTCCTCTGAAAGACAAACATCATTAAAATGCATTGCTCACTCCTGTGAGTGATGCAGATGGCATTTTCACAGAATCGCTTTCAGAGTTCATACCACAATAGGAGTCGAATACTGCTCCTTTATGTCCTCCACCGACGATGAAATCATCTTCTCAGTGTCTTTCAGGCGTTTAAACAAGGAGCTCGCCTCAGACTGGATGGATTCCAGGTTCACTCTGTGGGATAACAGTGTGGTTATCCACCACGTTATACTGCAATGGAAATTTATATTCATAAATTTATATGGCATTTATATTCATATGGCCCTACTCAGAGCCCTGTCATGACCCAGAATTCTGTGTACATATTTAACAAACAAAATAGATTCTTGTACCCTGCAGCTTTTTCACAAATCTCAATGTCGTCTGGAAGGCTTAACAAGTCAGCGTGATTCTTCTCAGCCTCCTGTAATGAATCAAAAATAGTTGGTTTACTATAGTGAAGTTTTCGTGTTATCCCCCCTCAAGATAATACCATATTGATAATTCATATCCCACAAAATAAAGCTTCTCATTCCTACATCTCCTGTGTAGAATCCTGCTCCACATATTCCTGTACTAAGAAGGATCAAGCTGCCTTCTGTTGAGAAATGGGTATGTTTTTGTGACTTCACTATGCTGAAAGCTGCCACTAAGCTACGTTTTCACACTAATGCCACAACAGGACATCAGGCATACTTACAGACGCTTACAGACTATACAGTATCAGGGTCATATTGCCTGTATCCTGATTCGAGTCCTAGTTAAGTCCTGCTGTGGTCATACTGTGAAGACGCTTCCTTGTACCTCCAGGAAGTGTTATCATCCATTGGAGATTCCTCCCCCCCCCCCCCCCCCCCCCCCCCCAGCCCCCTCCCACCGCATGTGGGCTTACAGACAGACAGACACAGACAGACAGACACACACACACACATTCTTATTGTGCAGATTGCTGCATACTGCCATGACTCATTCCAAACAACTCTGACTCAGTGGTGAGACATAAACCAACAAACCCCTTAACATAACATGGTTAACAAACCATGTCCAAAAGATATGCTGGCCTGTCTGTGTACCTCTAGGATGTGATGAAGCAGGGTGATGCGGGACTTGTTGGCCTTGGTCTCAGTCAGCTTAAGTAGAGTACTGATCTTGAATCCCTCTGCATTTCCTGTGTGACTTCCCTGTCAGAAAGCCAGAAATAAAATTTTTAAGATGTCAGTTAGTGGTGCACTCTTCACAGAAAAATAAACCATTAGAAAAAAATGCAGCAGACACATTTTCTTATAGGTGTGTAAGACAATCTTGTCCATCTCAATTATCATTAAAAGAATATAATTTCCACCTTCTACAGTGAAAGGGAAGCAGACTTACATAGTTGAGAAAGTTTCCAACATCAAGGACTAGTCTGCAGAAACTGGGAAGCTGAGTGCTCACTCTGAGACCTGAGGGAGGAGAAAAATGAGCTCTAAGTCTCAAGGACAGATGCTTTCAGGTAAACTGAGGTAAAACCATCAGAACGGTGACCCTTTAATATCACCGATATCACAACCTGCAGTTCTTGTCTTTCGCTGAATAAGTAGTGATTACAACCAGCAAGGCTATAACAATGGAGCTCTTTTACTTCAGAATGTATTTTAACATGTAAAGACAGATACACAATTCAAGGTAGACCACATTACAAGAATGAGGCGGCCTGATCCAGCTCGCATAGAAATCATTTTCCGTGCTTTGGTTCTGTGGAAATAACCTCCAAGTGGCCTTGTAATTATGAGACCTAATGTTTGTGCTGCAGGGAGGTAGCGTGGGCGGCCGCTAATCCTGCACGGAGAGAGGGGACGTACTTTCACACGCTGCCTCCACCAGCACCGCTTTGGGCTTCAGCATCTCCAGCACGGAGGCCGTCTCCTCACACAACAGCATGCACTCTATCCTCAGCTGGTAACTGTGGAGCGGGGGAGTGAGAGGGAGGTGGCTGGAGAGTGAGACTCACAGGTACACAGCGGTATTCGTTTGAAGGAAATGAACAGAATGCCCTCGTGGAAGTTTGCGACAATGAATTACAACCTTTGTCATAACATTCTTCTTTCAAATTATTAAAACAGACTGTATGAAAAATACACAACTGATAGCAAAGAGTCTACTGTAGATACCATTACATAATCAATATAAAAAAAGGAAAATAAAATCAAAATGAAAAATGGACCAGTTACCATGGAACAGCCAGGAGTAGGAGATAGAACTGGTCTACATTGGCCAACTTGTCTCTCTCCCCCTGGTAGGACTTCAGGTTTTCAATCTGTAGCATAATACAAGGGCGACACTTAGTTTACACTGTGGGTTCTTATCAGGTCAGCTCTTCGTAAACTTCCCCAGACACCTGGCCTTAGAATGAGGGGCAGAAGCTCAGGTCACCATTTTAAGGATTGTTCCAAAACACTGTTGCACCAGCCAAAAATCTGTTGCACCAGCTCGACTCCCATAATTCTCAGTGCCAAATGACTGACTACTTATGTTACAATAAAGAGGATGACTGCATTCTTCTTATAATACAACCTTTATATGACATCAGCCAAATAAAATTATAGTGTATACTTAATTAGAGTCTCACTTTCTACATACAGCAATGATAACTAGCCTACTGTTGTCAAATTTTGCTTTTGTTAATCAACCTTCAGCTAGCCAACTAATTACTGTAAAATATTGTGCCTTTACCCAGATAGCTCACTTGTCACACTTTATTGCAGTATTTCTGTAAACATCAGCTCTGCCAACAAGTATGACTATAGCTAAAACCAAATATTAAAAGCAAACTATTTGCAAATAGTTTGATAGCTGAACAATTAAATATCAGTTTTTCATCAGTACTGCACAGGTGACTTGTATTAACATTTCCATTCTGAAAACAAAGCTATTAGATACACCCGTTTCACAGTTGCAAAAGCATGCACAGCTAACCATATTACCTGCCAACTGACAGAGCAAGCAATCTCTTTTGTTTCAAAAGCATGAGGATTCTTTGTGATGATGATGCTGTTGCTGTACTGTGTTCCCTTCCTTGGCAGCCAAGAGGGTACCTATGTGACCTCAGTAAAATGCCACTCAGAGCCCACATTTACAAAAGGGCAGAGAGAACATAATAGCAAATGAAAAATAAGGGTGTGCATGCCATTCCCTCCATAATGTGAGCAGACGGGATTGTTCAATAAGACCACTCTTCTCTCAACTTGAGAAAAACAGCCACTCCGCTCCTCTTTAAAAGCAACTGTGTACATGGCTGCCAGTAAGCAGTTGGAGTGTGGGCGATACATTATCATTTTGTGCTCACAGTCCTTGCATGAGGTACCTGATCCATTCTTAGCTCCGCTCTCACACTCCAACTCCCACCATGTGGGTGTGCAATTTAAACTGTGTCCACCAGGGGGAGACCACAACCAAAACGCCTCTGTGCCATTAGCAATACAAAGACTAACTCTTCACTCTAGAGCACCGATTCTCAATCCTGCTCCTGTCCCCCACCCCACTCTGCATGTTTTCCATCTTTCCCTGCTCTGCCTACCTGACTGAACTCATCAGCGGCACTTTTGATTAGCTGAGCACACCTGATTTAATCAAGAGCATGTTTGGAGCAAGGATAGAAGATATGCAGGGCAGGGGGGCTCCAGGAGCAGGATCGAGAATCACTGCTCTAGAGCATAGCGTGCACGCAGCTCCTCCATTTGGACCCACCTCATGCTTCTCCGGTAGCAGCTTCTGAAGTTGCTTCAGCACCTCCACATCAAACTTTGAGCGGTCTCCTTTCTGAATCATCGCCACAAACTCCTCATTTGGACTGATGGAAAGACAGATGAGCCAATTAAAAATCTTTTAAAACTTAAAATCTTTATAAAACAAAAATAATGGGAAATAAATGGTTAAAAACAACTTACCATTTGAATTGCTTCAGGAATATATTTAAATTCAGGCTTTTCTTTGCATCAATGAAAGAGATCTGAAGATAGAAATGAAAAAAACTTGTTCTTTATTCAACCAGACAGATGAGGGCATTTACTTGGGCACAAGCAAGAGTGGCTTATGTGCTGACCCCTACATGAAGAATAGGGGGAGACAACTCTACCAGACCAACTGCCTAACCTCTTTTGGCTCCTTCTTGACAGGAGCAGCAGCTCCCTTCTCTTTGGGCTCAGCCACAGGCAGACAGAAGAGCTGTTCAATGCTGGAGTAGTCTGGCTCCAGGGGACTGTCCACCTGAACAGAGGACCACATTGACTGGCTATCTGTGTGGGGAGGGACAGAAAGCGAGAGAAGTTGTAACAATATTGCTGACACGGCTCAAGCAAACAAACTCTTCTTCTACTGCTTTGAATTTTCTGTGCTAGGCCACCATTTAAATTAAAAAATGTAAAACATTATAAGAAAACAAAGACCTGTCCTCACCAGTCACCACTCGGGAGGGGAGTTTCTGCCAGTTCAGTTTCTTCATGCGTAGTGTGGGGCAACGTCCTGCCTTTTGGGGGGGTGGAGCAGAGCACCCCAGGGAATAGCTGCTCTGGGCCACCACTATGTCACCCATGCCAGGAGGAGGAGGGGGTGGAGGTGGGAGGCCAGGCATGCCAGGGAGGGGTGGAGGTGGTGGCGGGCCTCCACCGTCCATTCCGGGCATGGGCGGAGGCGGGGGAGGAGGTGGAGGTACTCCTGGAGCACCAGGCAGTGGGGGTGGAGGCGGGGGTGGTGGTGGCACTCCACTTCCCATGGTTGGCAGAGGTGGGGCGGGAGGAGGTGGGGGTGGGCCAGCAATGTTGGGGGGAGGAAGGGGTGGAGGAGGAGGGGGAGGGGGAGGAGGGGGAGGTGGAGGAGCTGCTACCGTTGAGCTGTTTTGACTAGCAGATGACACTTTGGGACGGATCTGAGCATCTGGGACAGCCTCTTCCACCACATCTGTCTGAACTGCCCTGTCAATCTTTTTTGGTTGCTGACCATCCACAGCATGCTGACCACTGGATCGACCCTTGGAGAACACCAGCCGCTCCATGATCTTCTCAGCAGAGTCCATCTGAGCTGAAAGACAACAACTTTCTTTAATTCTCTCCTTAAGACCATGCACTTCTTTTCTCAGAACAATTAGTTTCAGTTAATTTCTGCCTTAAAAATCTTTCCTTCCCAAAAAAGTCAAATCTCTCAAGATGCAAATCAGTTCCATTCCTTACATATTGTAATTAGGTGCTACAATTCACCTCTCATATTTTCATAAGTAGTTTGGTTCAAGAGTATAAGAATTGATTTACAAAATAGTGACATCACCTGTCTCACAGGAAAGTAACAATAACGATCATCAATTTGTTTGTATGTGCCTTACATCTTCATAGTTTCTATTATTTTGTGTTTCTTATTTTTTCACCCAACTATAACTGCTCCAAATGGACAAAATATCATTTCTAGTGCAGCTTGGAGGGGAAAACTAAAACGGTCTTTGTTTATACTCCATTTCTATAAAACTCTTCTCCGCCCACTCTCTCTAAAAGTCTGTCCTGTTTGCCCGACCAGGGACTCACAGTCCTGTGCCAGCAGTATGGCTCGGTTGGTGAGGACCTCCAGGGCCTCCCACACGTTGGCCTGGTCTGGACCCAGCAGTAACAGGGCCTGCAGGATGGAGAGCAGCTGGAGGGAGGCTGGGGAGCTACTCACCTGGAGGACAGAGGGGAGCAACATTATGACCTCCATTACAAATGCTGCAGCAATTACCCACTAACTAAATGACTAGTAGTGCAATTGCCATCATCAGTGAGTAAATTATAACGTGATTGTCCTTGTCAATACATATCCATGAGGGAGCAGTAATGTTCCACCCTGTGCAGCAACGTTCACTGAGTATATGTTGCCTTTCACCACAGGGTCCATGCCAAGACCTTCATGTCACTGAAAATATTCATATACAAAAAAGGAAGTAAACCTGACTTCCTGATGAAACAAGTCACTTGTGACCTGTACTGTTCCCATCACTTCTGTACACTACACAACGTTCCCATGCTGGCCTGCTCACTTTGTTAAAGAGAGTGGTGAACACTTCCTGGTGGTTGCTCATGTCGATACCCCCATAGACCCGCAGCAGTTCCTCCTCATCCTCAGCCATGGTTTCCTCAAATGCCTCACACTGGATGATCAAGTCTTCATCCTCCTGCTCTCTATCACAGACACACATCCACAACTGAACTGCCACTGCAGACAAATATCAGGCTGACAGATGTAAGTAAGCAAAGGCCCCATAACAAAGGTTGACAACTAAATGGGTTATCTTCTGAAGTTTTTGTCACAATCCATGTATTAGAAACAATAATTATAGGATTGCAACTGATTTGCAACCAGTGGGATGATCACATGAAACAACAACAAACTATACATCTCATGCATCCATGCACAGCATTTGCTGAGACTTCAACAATCTAAGATTTGAGAATGCCTCCCAACTGTTTTGTGCTTTTAACTTCACAGGGTAAATATCCTTAACAGAAAGCTCAAGCATTTTTATCAAAAGGATTAAACAGGTCTGGCCTCAAGGAAAGTTGTTTCCTTGAGTGACTCATTTTGTTAGTTTGGTTGCATCTGATTTTTAAACAAAGTAGGTGGAAAAAAACAACTCTTACCTTAATTTGGGTAATATATCCAATAACTGTAGCCCTACAAGACAAAATTCAAATGCACGTTCATATGGGATGTCTGACATGACAATTCAGAGATGTGTGCACGTCTTGTGAGTCCTTGTATTCCCCAGGGATTAAAAAAATAAAAATCTCGTACTTGAACTACATGACCGTGGTTAGCGCGGTTTAATTAAAGTAAAGGTGTGCTCAATTAAAGCGCGCTAAGCGTCAACTAGGCACGTAAGCCCAGCTGGACAACTGGATAAATTAATTGTTAGCCTATTTTATGACAGCGAATACAAAAATATGAGTTTTAACGGGATTTTCATTACAAGTGGATCTGAACGTACTTCACATACATAAAACAAAAGATCAAATAAAGAAATAAACATATTCGAATTTTTTAATTCTATTTAGATGCCACATGAAATATAGCAAAGCTAAATATTCACTTTAATTCGCTTTAAGACGCCATAACTCAAATTCATCATCATAGGAGTTCGCAAGATTAGCACTCGTAAAATAACAGGTGCTCTGCTGAATATATGTTCCCGTAAATTCTGTCATCGCAGATGAATTGATCGTTGCAAGCATTAAGTATTTGACAGCTTGGCCAGTTCGTGGACGATGTAACGACCGTTTATTATTTCGTTTCATAATTATTAATTCCTTTAGCTGGCATAGACGCTTAGCTATTATATTCCGTTCTCGGAAAAAAATGCAAACAAAAGAGTGGCAGGAGAGGGAAGTCATGGTAAGCGTGGCTTCACTTTCTTTTTTGGAAATTTATCACCAAGCACCAGAGGAATGAGGAGGCTGAAAGGGGCCTACGACTAAACTCAGCATTTCTTCTGCATATAGGGCAGACAGCACTGCTATGTTTAGAACATAGAACTTAATGGTTATGAGGATGGCATGCTTCCTCAAATAAGTAGGTACACACACATAATTTTATGTGTTAGGAAAAAGGCAGGATGGTACTGAGCTGGTCACCATAAATCCAAGACGAGGCCCAGTTCTCTCTGGCACAAAGAGGTAACAGTAAGATGAAGATGACAGTTGAAATGGTATATAAAGTAAAACAATTTAGACTTCATGTGAGCTGCACCCTACTGTTCTGCTTTTTCTCTGTACACACATGTATAATAAGCTGTGGTAGTTTTGATGACTTGCATCCACCTAGATCCCTGACATCCCCCAATCTCTGAAACTCCAGGGAGACGTCTTCCCCTAATGCAGGAAAACTGGGACAAATTGCATAATAATAGTGTTATCTAGGGTACATTGATAGTTGTTAATTCTTGCCAAGATTCAGGACAATACTAATTTTAGCAGGACCAGGTGACATAGATTAGGTGCAGAAATACTACCATCTAACCTACTGTCCTAAATTCTCAAGGTCTTTTCAGGAGGGCAGGTTTCCACAGAATTACAGGCAACTAGCAGTTTGTCCCACAAACCACAAGCCTTGAATGGCAATTTCTCTCCAATGAATGGCTTTTTCCTTTGGTCTGGGGCATGCATGAATCATCAATGGCCGGCGCCAGCTAACATACCGACAAACTCCTTCCGCAGTTTGTCCCTCTGCCGTAAATCCTCGGCCCCGAAGATGAGAGCATTGATGACACTGAGGAGGGTGACCATGTAGGGCACGTTGTCAGTGGCATGCAGCTCATTCATAATGACACTGAAACGGTACTGTTGAGTCTTCACGCCCTGTGAGGACAAACCATTGTAACACACAGTGTTACAGTCAGAAATCACGCCAAAACAGTAGAAGGATCAGATACAGATTAGCAACAGTATGACTTTATACCAAGTGTTACTAGTTTTAACAAAGTGTCTATTGCACATGGCAGTGCATTTCCTCTAACCTGCTGTAATGTAAAGACACAGTTGACTATTCAGCTACTATTCCACTAGTGGCCTTGCTGGCAAATACAGAACACTATGAACTTCCTGTTGGTCACTGAGATCACTGAAAAACAATAATACATATTAATATGCAAAAAATTAGCTGAAGAGCCCTCCTGTACTGTCATGTTCAAGGTCATTATAAAGGCATGTCACAGAAATAATTACTATTTAATATTTAATATTTACAAAACAAATACCATGTATTTAGGTGGCTAAGCTTTGATGGTGATGTCTTTGACTGCACTTTTGACTTTCAAAAGTAATAATGAGAACTTCACAGATCCTCTTCTATGTTCCTCCAAAGACTGTGGAAAGCTCCCAAGGACATTTTGACCTACACATCCTCTGCGTCTTTGTAACAAAACACACAAACATGCTTCGGAGCTGTTTCCGGCTTTTCCTATACAAAGGGTGTTTTCTTTGATAATCTCTAAACACAAACACATCACTGGTTTGACATCCAGTTAAGCACATCCTGTTGGCAACTGACACTTGCCTTGTAGTGGTCGAGCGCATCCAAGGCCAGGTTGTAGCCATCCACTGAGAACATGCTGAGGGCAGCCAGCAGCTCGAACACCTGCTTCTTCACCATGGTATTGGAGGTGTCCAAGGCTGAGGGAAATGGCATCAATAATTTGTCACATCTCATTTTAGGCCTGCTTCTCATGCCTTTTTCCACACATTTTTTTCTGTCAAATATCTTTATGACCAGGTGGTTCTATGCAAATTTTGAGAGACCAACAAATGGGAGAGAGGAGGCCAGGGAGTAGATATAAAATATCTCTGCCTTAAAAGTATACAGCACCACACTGTTAATCTTACAAGGTGCTCAAAGAAGGGCCAGACTTTGTGATACCCTTTCATATGTGAACAGCAAACTCAACATGCAATTCTGGTTTAACAGGAACTCTTTTCCTCTCTGCCTAAATTAATACATAATGAGCTCACAAATGTATCTGTGTGTATTAGTTTTATGTATTCAGGACCACTGGAACAATTAGAGAGACTAGAACAAAGAGCTCATTTAATTTGTTTGGTGAGCACAATGCAGTCTTCAGTCTTATTTGTGTGACTCAATGGGCCTGTTGTGAGGCTGTTTTTGATAAAATTGCAAGCCTCTAAAAAAACAAAATACCCTGGTTACATTGACAAAACATGGTATGTTTAGTTAACACGAACATAAACACATATGTGGAACACGTAAATATGTTTTTTTTCTTCAAAAAATTTAAGAGTCATCAGTTAATGAACACAGAGTCGTGAATCGATCCAGATCCTTTAAAATGCCATGCCTTGAACGCCTTCAAGGCATAGGATCATTCACGAACAGGTCGTCAGGTAAACGCGCGACCCAGTGGGCTCCCCCACCTTGCGACAGCTTCCGTATGTAGCCCTCGTTGTCTATGATGAAGTGGATGCCAGCGGAGGAGTTCATGACGGCGCGCACGCAGTTGACGCAGGTGAGCTGGAGCAGGGCGTCCGAGATGCGCGAGCAGCCGCGCCCCGACAGCCGGTCGAGAGCCTCCAGCAGCAGGTCCAGCCCGCTCAGCTCCAGGAACTGCACCATCCATGCCTGGTCGCTGCCCTCCAGACGGCGCTTCAGGCCCGAGTAGTTGACCACCGTGGGCACCTGCAGCAGCCGGATGCACAGCTCTGGGTCGGCGCTCTCCAGGTTGGCCTCCGGCTGGGAGTCCGAGTCCTGGGAGGAGCCGAGGCGGCCCCTCACGGCCGCCCACTTCCGCTGGGCTCCCTCTGACTTCACGGACATGCTGATGGACACCGGAGCTGCAGAAGAGAGTCACACCCGTTCAGTTTTGCTGAAAGGGAAATCCTTCATATGGATTTGCTTAAGTGGTGTAATCACAAATTCTTTGTGCTAGTTGTAAACATTGTCTCCCAGGGGAAGAACTATGACAAAGTTGCGTTCATACAGTTTGTATGAATATGTGATATCACACTGCATGAAAGATTATACTACATGCATATGTAGTTTATGGAATTCCATATTTTCTCTCCTTCCCGTGGTCTGTATCAGAACAGACACAATTCAGCAGTTCTATGATTTCAGGGCAATGAATGCAAAAGACTTTCAGTATGCAAAAACAGCAGAAACATCTGCATTCCAGAGCACGGAAAAACAGTAAAAAGGTAAAGTCATTAACTGGATGGAGCGCTGCAGACACAAGTGATGACAAATAATGTAACAGACAGGGAAAGCAGGAGTGCTGGGAGAGCAACTGAACCGAGATCACAAATCCCTGGAATCTGGGCACAGGACCATGTGGCTTTACTACAAGACCTCCCTTTGTTTCATACAGGCATTTCACTGCCATAGGGCCCCTCTGTGCTCAATTGTCATTTGAAAATCTTTCTCCTTAGTAAGGCCATCAGACTGAATGGGCAACAATGGAACCAGACATCCAGTGAACAGAGAAGGTCCTGGTCCAACACAGAGCAGGACATTCCAAGACAAAAAAACCTACGTGGAAGACAGAATGTTTGTGTAACAATATCTATCAAACCATGATAACAGTTAAGATGACTCTCTCATTATAATTAAAAACATGAATATACATACCAACTTGGAAATTACTGTTCAATAATTACAGTTGAGCTTTTATTTGGTCATGGTAATGCCTTTGGTGTGAACCAATAAAACCTTTGAGTTTCATGCTCCAAACAAATTACACAGAAGAATGTTGTGGCCACAACTGGGTTACTAGAGGCAGCTTAATACCAGTCTTTGACAAATGGGCATTGTTTGTACTACTGAATAGCATCTGTCCATTATAGGCTAGGTTAAATGATAGCTTTATTATAAGGATGCGGGACACTGGCCTTTATCACCGCCGAGCACATTGAGGGGAAGTGACAGCGCTGCACATTTTGGAGGGTGAGTGAGCAACGTGCTGGTAGTTCTCTCTGCACTGGCCCTGCCAAATAACCACCCCCTGATCCAGTCTGAAAGGAAGGGCCATACAGTCAGCTATTCAGAGCTGGATGTAAACAAAGTCACATTCCACACTGTGGAAGCAAATGGAAGCTTTCACTGTGTGGAGTTACTGCATACCAAATCAAGCGCCCCTGACATCAGGTCCAAAAACACTGAGCAAGCTAAGAAAAATGCTGACGTCTCACTGCTTGAAAAGATGGTGCTACTTGCTGCAACTTAAGTTGAAAGCACGGAATGAGAACTTGGATTCCAGATCTTTAAACCAAACCACATGATTGAATGTGAAAGAATGATGTGGTTGTGGTTTGTTTTTTACATCACACAAATATTACTGGTCTGGGAGTGTTGTGAGCCTGGTCTGACACTGTTCATAGTTTTAAACTGAATAGTTACACTTATGTCCCATTGTGATGGAAGTTGCTCCGTACAAGAGCATCTGCTAAATGCATGTAATGTAATGTAATGGTATGACATTAATATTGTAGCCCTCTATGGATTATCTATGTTGCACAAGATATGTCATAATAAAATCTGTTTTCAATGTGAAAAATAGGAGTTCTTCAGCAGTGATGATGGGATGTCAGGGAAGAACAGATCTTTACCCCAGTTTTTTTCATGTGGATGTCACCAGCAGTATTTCCTGAAACAATGTTTCGAGGTATTCCCATCGCTGTTTCCATACAGGAGAAAAAGGACTTTGGTAATCGAATGATCACATACCAAATATGACCATGGAAATGGACCATTTGATCCATAAACGTCATTATGACATTCCATGAACATGGGCAGCAGGAATCTTATGACGGCTTCTGTGAACATGCATGTGGTATACAAAGACCTGAACTCTTCCCAGACCCTACTGTCAGTACTGCAGCATCTTAGCCGGTTTGTTTTTGTTTCCCCGTCCATGTGCTCTTGTTTACTGTTTCCCTGTGTTCCAGCCCTGCCCCGCTCTCCGCCCGGTCCCCGCCCACCTGATCACCTTCACCTGCCTGCCGGCTCACCTGCATCCCGTCCCCTCATCAGCCCTGCCCTATATCTACCCTGTTTGTCTCTGTCTTGTTGCCAGTTCATCTCGGTTTAGCCGTTATGCTGCCCACCGGCCGGATCTGTTTTTGGTATCATTTGCTGTGTTTTCCTGGTTTTTTTGACTTTGCCTGTTTTGACCTTGTTTTTGGATTCTGATTTGGACTTAATAAATTCATTGTGCATTCTCCCTCCCTGTCTGCGCCCGAGTCCCTGCCTGACCCCTGACACCTATATACAGTTAAATAGCAACGGAGAAAAGAATTCAGCTTGGTTCAGTCCTGTCTTGGTCTATGGTAGCCACCACTGTATTGCCCTCAGTCACACATCCCAGAAATTGCTCAGAGAAACAGGAGCTGAAGTCTGAGCCCAGAATGCAATGTGCCTATTCTGCTCCCTATATATCTCCTGCCCTGTGCAACATTTGATTTTAGTTACTGACAGCATGAAACATTTAGCGTGTTTCAATGCAGAAGGAAACAAAATTATTCATAACCACAGATCATTAAAAAGGTGGACCATCATAAAAGGGCATGAGTGGGTGGTTTGACAGAGTGATCCAGCGAAAATGGACTCTGGAAATAGGGAGCGGGGGTGGGGTGGACTGCTTGCCAGAGTGAAAACACCTGCACTCCAAGACCCTGTGATTCTCTTTTCAGAACACTCTTAGTCATTTCATGACAAATTTCCAAACTGACTGTATTAAAGTAGTAAAATGTAGTGTTTTGCAACCAGGACACACAGTGAACACTGGAGCTACACTAGGGAAAAATTCAGATGGTGATTCTGTGGAAGGGTATAACAAATGAAGACATCAAACAGGGAGACTATTTTCCATTGTTCAAGGCAATAGTATTTTTAACTACAAAAACATTATTCTGAAAATTAGTTTCTTCTGTCAATAGATATTACATCCATGTATTAGTGCAACAGTTATTCTTTTAGTCATTATTAGTTAGCAAGCTGGCTCAGTTTCATGATGAAGAGTTACTGTTAATCAATCTGGTTCAAGGAGCATCACATTCATATTAATGCACATTCATATTAATTGTGCACTTTTGGAGTCCAAGTATTGGCTTGTCTTGCAATTAACTACAATGAAAAATGATGTAGTGATTTGCTGAAGATGACAAAGTTAGACATCTAGAAAGGAGACACAAATGGTGGTAAGTACTGTTTGTGGTGTTGGAGGATCTGCAGCAATGCTGTTGGGAGTAAAGTTAAGTAAAGAGTTTGGGCATTAAGTAAAGAGTCTGGGTATTAATTATGGTCTTGTTAAGTTGTATCTGGCTGTGTGGGTAAATGAGTTTAGTGGGATGAAAGTAAATTTAAGGCCTAAGACCTCAGAGTTATTTTTTTAAGCACTTAGTTCTTAGTGCTATATAGGAATGGGGTGCACGTTGCCAACCTTCAACTTGTGCATAACTTGTAAAATACAAAATACAAGAGTTGCCACCTGCAATTTAAAGTGCTAGATAGCTAGTTATATTGCTACCAAAAACAAAATGATAAAAAACATAATTCGTTCTCACACTAATGATACTTCATAAATGAACCCTTTGTTTATTCTCCTCAGAAATTAAGTGTAGTTTTCTGAAGGCCAGTTAGATGATATGACAGGTTCAAGCAAGTGGATGGGGATAGAAGAATCCACTGTTGTTCAAGCTGCCACAGATTGTGCTATTGCCAGGAGATCATTAGTGATAAACCAAAGCTTGGTTTGTACACAGTGAACTGCCAAATTGTGCTGACATTCTTAGGATGGAACAAAGGTATCTACTCATGCTGCTGGTTTTTAACCTTAACTAGGATGCCTGGAAAAGCTTTTGTTACGCTTCATGTGAATTATTTAGGGTGCTAATTTTTTTTCAAATTTGATTGACTTTTGATTGAAGTAACTCTTGAATTAACACTAAAATTGCTTCATATCTGCCAAGGGATATACAGTATAAACTCAATGGCCAGAAAAACCTCTAACCAAAGGACAGTGCAAAAAGAGCACTATATTCAGTGTTTGTGTTTTTCAGCATTATTACATACATCTGAAGACTTAAGCTCTGTTGAAATAGCGGAGATTCCACAGTCGGGCTTGGTTTAGATACTATAATGAGAAACAGACGTAATCTGAGAAATAACCAGCAAGCTTTGCTCTCAGCTCCCTTTAGCTGGAACCATTGACAGTCACAAACTGATCTCATTTCAAATTATAAAAGTCAAATGGTAAAATAGGAAACCAAAGACACAGAAGAACTCAATACCAACAATAAGCAAAAGCTGCAATTACAGAAATTATGTATGCTTCAAGTTGAGTCCAACTCTTTTCCTAGAGTCAAAAATTAAATCAGAGATGGTGTATTTCAACAACAAACAGTAAAATCAGCTCAGTTGAGGGACATAAAAAGATGCTGAAGAACCAATCTTCAAAGCTAAATTCTGAAAATATCAGCACCTTCTATAACACACATGAAGCGTAAGAAAAGCTTTTTCCAGCATCCCATAAAAAGTTGTAAACTTTCCATTTTAAGAATGCCAGCAAAATTTGGCAGCTCACTGCACACACAAACCAAGCTTTGTCTTGCCACTAATGATTTCCTCGTAACAGCACAAGAGCCAGTTTGAATAATAGTGGATTTTTTTTTCCCCATCCACTTGTTTGAACCTGTCATACCATCTGAGTGAACTGCAGTGAATTTCTGAGGAAAGAAGAGAGTCGTTCCCTCCATGTATCATTAGTCGGAGTGCCAATGTTAAAAAAAAAATATTTTGGGGAGCATTTAGGTATTACACTACTATGTAAGATTTTAATTTGCACATGGTGACACCTTTATAAAGTGTAAAATACAAGCTACAGAGAAGATTATAGTTTTAATACATGGATAATGTCTATTGATTGAATTTTTAAATTAAAAATACCATTGTTGTAAATAATGGAAGATAGAACAATTAAAACAAAGGCATTAAAATCCTCACCCAAGACTCTCTGCAGCAGGTCTTCAGGTCTAGCAAGCCATTATCCGTATCAACAGGGTCAAAATCCAGCCAGCTACCTAGCTACATAACAATTATGTTTCTGTGCTCCTTCTGAGTCCAGGTCTGAAATGACTGTCATGTTGCTATGGTAGCCAGAGAATGTGGTGTTTCAGAGAGCAAAACACAGGGCCAAGTTATAAAAAAGAACCTATGAGATACTAGGTTTCAGCGTGTGTGAGGTAATACAGCCAAAGAAATTCATTATAACTTCTAACTAGAAATCAGAAGGGAAACCACTTGGGGAAAATTAGTTGCTACTTGGAAGTCATTTTGTTAGTAGTCTTTCCTCTGGACTAATCAGTAGAATAATGCCCCAGTTGAGTGATGGGGACACTGTGCTGTAACAGATCATATGAGTTGTTAAATAGAGGTTTTCACTGACTGTAATCATTAAAAATCCATTGGTACTTGTTGCAAAAAAAAGATGTCCAAGCCAAATTCAAAATCAGGCTCTCTCAACCTAGCCATCTGCTAGTTAAGACTGGCTAATAATTCCCTCCCTCTCCACCTCTGGTTTGTGGTGACCATTGTGACACAAAATGGCCACTGTGCATCACCCAGGGGTGTGCTATACATTAGTGGTGGTTGAAATTAGGTGTTCACTCACTGACTTAAACAGCATATGCATTTTTAGGTACAAGTAACTTGGTGTTGAAAACCATCTTTGTGACTGGTACACAAGTGCACTGTCACTGGATTAAAACCTACAACTTTCCAGTCCAGTTAGTAGTACACATCTCCAATTAAAACACATGGAATCCCTGACCATTCAGTGGTTCTACTGAGGAGTAACCGAGTTGGCTGTGCAGCAGCCAAGGCTAGGGAGGGCTATTTTTCTATGCTTACATTTCCAAAATCAGGGTGATTGACTCTTCACCTGAGAAAACAGCTGCTGAGGGAGGAGGGGGAAATTGGTGGTTGGAGTGCCTATTTTGAAGGCTCTAGAACTCGGCAGTCTGATTTAATCCACAACAGAGCGTATCTATGAGGCCTGAAGGGAGACTGGGTGTTCAGAGGAGCTCCCCACTCATGCAGTCTGAAGAGGACTGTGATGAATCACCAGCATGCTCTGTCTGTGGCCTTTCTTACCCTTTGTTTACAACCGCTCCTCCTCTCACTCAGACTCAGTCTGTCCCTCACAACTATGACTGGCGATGTATTGCATCTACATTTTTAGGATATAACCGAGTGCATGTGCTGAGCTTCCTGTGCTTGGAATTCCAGCACCAGAAATGACTTTCACGTTAGCCGTGTTGTCATTAACAAGGATGCGGCACTTAAAGGAATTCCCCACCGTCTCATTTTTTCCCGGTAATGAATCAGCAACATGCCTGCCACCAAGATCCTTCCATTATCAAACTTAACTTCTGCAACTGTAATCATCATCAGCGGTGTTCCCCTAGCTTAAGACTGCAGTACAACCATATCATGTGAGTGTTCATGCTTTCCATTTGCCTTCAAATTCTCTCATTCTTTTCATTACCAGTACATATCAGGTGCACTGCAAACAGTGACTGACCTATATCTCTTGCCACATCACAATTTGAGCTGTAAGATTGCAAAGTCTGAAAACCTTAGATTATTCCTGACATTACCAGTACATACCAACATTCAGACACTACAAGTTTAAATGAACAGCTATGTTTGCCCACATGAAGAGTGCAGAAAGGTCATCTCTCTCTGGCTTGACTTTTGCTGCTTGTGTGAATTGCATGCGCGTTACCTTGGTAGCCTGGCAAACAAGGGCCCTTCAGAGAAAATCACCTCATTCTCATGTTCTCCGGTCTGTTCATTAGCCTGAGAATGAGAGAGATGTCTCTCTCACAGCATTTTGCTTAGCTGCTTGCTTTTCTTTTGTCTTATGATATAATCTGAGGACCGGCCTGGCATCCTCCTTCAAAACACTTATAACGAAGGACTTCTCCACTCAGGAAACCCTGTGGTTAATGTGGTGCTGTTTAGACCAAGTAACAATGAACTATTAAGTACAGACACATATATCATACATCCCTTTGGTCATAACGCAATACCCCTTAATATTATCTAGTATAGTCAGGGATGAACATTTCATGTGACTGGTGTTTCCTTTACAGAATGACTTTGGTCCAAGAAGCCACAACCACCATAATGTGAGTGTGTGTGTCTCTTCCGTTCATTCTTCAATTTGGAGATCCTCCCACAAGTTTGGAAAATATAAGTGTAATCTGGTGATGAGTAAAACATCATACAATAAGTAATTACATTATTATTATTATCATCATTAATATTATCATTGCCGCTGTTGAATAATTCACTCCAATCTGTTTCCCTTATAAACCTACTTCTTCATAATAAAAACATTGCTTAAAAAATTGGGGTGTTTCCAGAATAATACTGCTTGAGAGTATTCATTCAGACTTAAGAAAAAGATATGATAAAAATGAGAAAAAAAGTACCTAACTTATTACAATGCTATAGTCAGGAGCTCTGTAGTACAGGAGGAAGGACAAGCCAGAGACAGGAAATCCAAACATCCTGCAGCTAAGAATGACTCAGGGCTGGAACTGTCAGGCATATTCATCTGTCCACCGTATAATGTCTCATTTCCCTTCTTAATTTCATTTCTCAGAACTGAATTTAGGAGCAATCCATTTCATATTTGCTAACATGCCTGCCCCTTAGCTGTTTATACCACATGCACTAACAGTCTCAGGACAGCTTGATAAAACAGCCTCATTCTGAGCTGGTTTGTCATCTCTGTACATTCCAGAGCCCAGCTGCGATATACTGGTTTCAATGATATGGCTCCCTCGCAAAAACACCCCCACTGACCTGGCCAGTACTGGGCCACATATTTCCTTTACTCCTATATCAACTCAAGGGGAGCTGCCTACATTCCAACAGCTCAGTCACTACACTGACATCTCTGTATGGGTTACATCTGTACAGAGGCAAATTCCACAGGTCAGAAGAATTGAGGGTTTTTTTTCCCCCCGAAACAACACAAAGCCTTGATAGCCAAGACAAGAGATGTCTGTGAACACAGACAGCAACCAAAGCTGCCAAAACTTCAAACATTACTTCAGAATACTGCAAATAGTTCATAAAAATCATGTAGTCACATGTTGATGACACAGATCACTTCTCATCTACTCAGGGATAATTACACATAAGAGTAGTGTTTCTCCTTTTCAATAAAGTGTGACTAGGCTTAAGAATCTCTTTTAGTCTGTGCCAGAAGAAATTTTTCCAATTTCCAAGGTTTTTCCCAGCTGTACCCTTTTCACACTACCCCACCTACTTCCAACAGAATATCATCATTATTCCATTGAGTTTGGTGAATGGGCCAATAGCTGCGTTTGGATGAATGCTCAAAGTAAAACATTATCAAAGTGATGACATCTGCATTATATTGCAGTGTGAATGGAGAAGAAAAAATGACCTACATCTACACATGTAGCTCCTGGCCAAATGACATACAAGAGTCATGCTGACCCCTCTGAATTGCCTCACAGAGCTGTAACAAAACCCTCTGACACTTCTGTGACAGCACAGGCTGTAACAAGTAAAAATATATGTGATCACGAGGAGGCCTTCCATTACAGGTTAGGGTGCACTTATTCCAAATGTTTAGGATTTGGCCCAGTGTCTGTGGACTGTACTGTGTACGTGAAACTCAAAATCAAGTCAAAATTCATCTCAAAAGGCAGCAGGGACATGCATAATGCCAGAACAGTTAAATATTAGGACATTATTGAAAAAAATATAACTAGCAGTGCTGACAGTGGGTAGAGTCTCCTACATTTTCCTCCTCTCACAGGAGCTGGAGTGAATACATTTAAATAAATATATGATCTTAGTGGCATTGTTTTCCAAGTTCCTTTTCTGCCTGAAACAACTATTTGCCTAAATGCTTCAAGAAAATCAGAACTACTGATAACTGCTTAAGCAACACTGGATTCTTTGCTGACATTTTAATTAGTGTCATAAACTGCCCAACTGATTTTTTAACTATATCCATCAGCTAAGACCAAAGAAGTTAAAACCATGACTGGGGCAGACCCATGGAAAGCAAACAAAACATTAATGACACACTAACTGGCAGTGATACAGAATATAAAAGCCCATGTTGTACTGAAAATAAAATGAAAACAGCCCACAGTCTTTTTTATTTGCCAGTCTGAGTAAGAGCACCTGCCAAATAATATTAGCAAAGCTCTCAAACATTTTTTACAGATTCATTTAGTCTTGTGTAATGCTTAAAATAAAAACAGTAAACCAAGGCAATACAGCAAAATGGGGCACTGACCATTGTAATGTGACATCCACTGACCAACAATTTGGCAGATATTCTCATGTAGCCGGTAGAGGTGTACATTGGCGGATGGCAATGCCGATATTACAAAACTGCCACTGTGCTGGCATTGTCGATATGAAAGTAGCCTGGCATTCTGCTTTTATTAATTTAGCTACAAGATTTAGCAGTTTTCAATAAGACATGTCTGCAAAACCATCATAATGAGAGTGCATGTTTACACACATCTGCCTTGTGATAAATGAAATGCTTACATTCATCATGTAATGAGAATCAAGCTCATTAAACCAAACACCATGTGTACAATCTGCGTGATTCTAATCAGGCAGAACAGTATTTCTGACTTTAGATTTCAAATGATACATGGAATAAGCTTGGCAACTAAACTTCAGAAAAGGTCCTCTCTTTTCAAACTGATATTTCAAATAAATGCGATTTAGTAATTTATCCAATTCTTCAATTAAATTATTATAATGCCAGCCAATGGCTAAAACCAGGGTGTGGACAGGGGCAGAGAAGTAACCCAGTAATGCCCATACCCCTATTTCTTGGTTAACAACCTTGCCAATTTAAATCATGACAATCTAATTTTTTCATAATTGTGTCTAGGGTGGTAGCATTCACTTTGCATACATCAAATTAAACTGTTTTAATCATGAAGAAACTCTGGTTACTTGAAAAAAATGTAAACAAAAACAGAAATCTGCATTTACCTACAAATCAACTCTTATTTACAAGTAAAATTACTTGATGTAAAGTGAAAGGCAAAGCTGCCACATTAGCTGCAATCAATATCTCTAGGTGATCCTTATTTAACTTGGCACGCTTATTAATCAAAACAAAACATATCTGGTGCAATTATCAAATAAAGGCACATTTTCCACCTCATCCCTTTCCAAATCACACAGATGTAAGCACACTAAATTAATACAGCAGAAATTCCTACAGCCTGTACACTGAGGTAAACTCCTGCCCCAAGGCCTTCTGGGATGAAGATCAAACAACATCTTATTTGACACCCGGCATATCAGGTGATTCAAATCTGCCCCCAAACAGCAGGAGAGGTAATTTTATGCAACTGAGGCTTGAGACAGAATAAAGTATGTGGTGTTCATATACTGCCCAGCCTCTTACCAGTTGTGTGCAAAACTGCCAGGTTTGCTTTTTTCAGCTGAGTGCTCACTGACTTCACACCAGGCTTTGACTGCAAAGCCAGCCTGTATTTTTGCTCTTTATCAAAAAGCTTGTCATTTTAACAAAAACTGTTTGTTCTTTCCTGTGCCAAGGTACTCATGCGTTTCCCTGGTGACAGATCAGTCCTAGGGAGACAGTTGGTAGTTTGGCTTTTTCAGAAGCAAACGCTTTTGAATTCAGGTTTTACATCCACCTTGTGAAGCTTCGACGACGGAGACATTTTCAAAGCAGCGTGTGAACTCCTGTCACCAGAAAAGGTGTGATCAGTCTTTCCATAGCTGACAGCAAAAGCTCCTGCTGTGTTAAAATGTACACTCATTTTCACTTTCAACACAAAAGACTTGTTGCTCAAAGTACCATTGCCACAAGAAATGCCAGCGATTAAAAATCCTATAGAAAACCGACATGTGGTGCATATCTTCACCCAGCTGCCCTACGGATATACCACACCTAAATTACATGGTGATTAAAAACCTTGCTCTGATGAGAATAACTCACCCAGCTGTTCCTCTCTACTGGAAAGACTAATTTGAGCACCCATTCCCCCAGCTCCAACTAGGGGTATTACTCTCTTTGTGCTTTTTGTCTTCAGGAGGCTTAATTGATTAATTGCTTGATACGTATAGCATGAGAATGCTAGGAATTTCAATTGCTTTGATAACGAGCCACTTTAAATTGAGACTGTCAATTAAACAGCAAACAAGTGCTCCTTACTCTAAGTAATTTCAGGGCAGTATGTAACATTGATGTTTTAAAATGGTGTACTGCTTTAACATTTCATATTACTTCATCGAGTTACCATGACCAATGAAGTTACATCAGTTATTAATGTAGCTCTGATTTTTTCTGAGTACATTTAAAACATAAAAGAATTAATGTTTCTTAATTGTTTTACACTCCATATGTGATAAGGACCACCAATCTTTGTGATGTTATACCCTTATCATGCACAATCTGTTATAGTAAAGAAAAAAGTATGTCTCCCAAAGAAGGATGAAATTCACCTCGTTACACATAGTAACATTTGTGTATGCTTTCTCCCAGTCTCTCTTCGCTTTGCGCTCTTTAACATTGATCTCTCTACTGTGTAATGAACCATGTTCAGTATGTGCACCTCCCTTGTGACCATACGCCTAGTCACAGTGATAAGGTAAAGCGCAAATCCACAGCAAAGCGCTGCTGAGAACTACCACTCCCATCAGTTAAGCGTACTGGTCTGAGGCACCATCAGAGGCAAGTCTAAAGCCGCTTTTGGTACCTCTTCCCTAGACTTATACAGATTTTATTGATCAGCTCTTATTATCACTACATGAGCTGTATCTTTGGTGACGCCACGCAACTACTTGCTGATCACTAATCCTGGAGTAGTTTGGGAATGGATGTGGCATGTTGGGTTGGGTTGGAATTTACTGTGTACCGTTAAACAGTGGCTGGCCATCACTGACAAATGGATTCAGTCAGATCAGTTTTACTTTGTTTAAGCCTTACAGAGTTCACGCTATTATATTTTCTTTTTTCTTGATTCAGACAATTAAATAGATCAATAAGCGACAGACAGGAAACAAGCGGCGCAAATAAGCGCTAATGATACAGAATGGTATTTGAGCTCTATTTTCAATTCAGCTTTAAAAGAAAAAGAAAATGTATCCAAAACTGGAACTAAATTTCAGCATGTCCGCTATGTGACTCAACCTTTCCAGGGCCCCTGATCTTCTGTTCTTTACACACCCAGTTATTTTCCCGTACTTTGACGAGTCGGATTACTCATGGCTGGTTAGGCGAAAAAATAACGGGAAGACTACGTGTGCATTTACTTAAGATGCACAGTGTATGTTGCTTTATTCATAGTGAAATTCCTGATGAATTATTTCATAAAATTCTTTATTCCTCAATCGTGGTTACTCTTAACTGCAAAGTATGTGGTATAACGGCGAATTACGGTGTACCGCTAGGTATGCAAACCATTCTACACGTTGCAAAGCCTACGCAAATCATAACATCCATACATAAAGCCATAGAAAGTAGCCAAGTAATGAAATTATAAAAATCCCGAACGTTAGCCATTTTCAATGATTTTACACTAAGCCTACAATTTTAAAAATGTGTAGAGAACTGTCAGATGTTTTTAGACATTTTACACGATCTTACCTTGTTATGCGTATGCCATTAACTGTTTTACAAAGGTAGCAGTCGTTCCAAAAAGGCTTATAGACTGAATCCTTTAAAGGCTATATTCGTCTTCAGCAAAAGCTAACGTTTTGCTAAAACAAATCCACTGCGTTGACTGCATGAACAAAACCACCGTCTGTCAAAGTTGCTTTTCTGCAAAAGCGTGTAAGAATGAGACGATGCTATTGGCAGCACAGCTGGATGTAGCTCCTCCCTTATCCCCGACTCTCGCTGTGCAGCAGACTGGCGACTATGACTAACTGCTCCAAAACCTTTCACTTTCCCTGCCTGAAACTAAATTAAGAACAATTTTAAAAACTATGTTATTATTTGCTTGATCTCACACGGTGGTAAAGGGAGATGTGTGTGTGTGTGTGTGTGTGTGTGTGTGTGCGTGGACCCCGGGGGGGGGGGGGGGTCTGGGTTAAAATCACACAGCAAACCAAAATTAGTGTTGGTTTCACCAATATTTCATTGTTACAGAAATTTTCCTTTTGTGTGAAATGTTGAATTTCAGTGTGATAGACAGCAAATGGGCAGTGCTGTGTCACAAACGGGCGTAATCACTTGAAGGACATGTGAGTGCCATCATCTATCTCCCACATGTAATACATTGTGTAACATTTACATTTATATCCAAAGCGACTTACATAGGTTATGTATACATAATTTATACAGCTGGATATTTACTAAGGCAACTGTGGGTTAAGCACCTTGCCCAACAGTACGGCAGCAGTGTCCCAGCGGGGACCGAACCAACAACCTTTCGGTTACGAGTCCTGCTCCTTAACCTACACTGCCGCCCAAAGACAGCTAATGTGTTCTGGTTTTCTGATTTTCTGCAGACCACGGGGGTTCTGCGATTTAGGCTTGTCATTTATTGTGTTCAGTGTGCTTGTTCACTAGGAATTTACTAAAGATTAGTCAGTACTGGGAAATGGCTGCAAACTAGGTGTACAGTAAAAAGCATTTGGGAACCCTTAGTAACAGGGATAACAGAAACAATGGATCATAAGTACACATACACACCAATGTCCTGGATATATTGCAAAATACTAAGCTAGAATTTCAAGCTGTCACATTTTTATATAGATTAATACAATTACTGTATGACAATGTCTGACTTTGACAAAAATACAATAACGTGTTGCATGTTATTTATGAGATATCGTAAGAATCAATAAATGCAAGTTACTTTGGCACTTGGACAAAGTGGGACTCACTGAATAATATATAAATCTCAAGTTGTTCATCCACAGTGTTACTTGCACTAAAATTGATAATCACTTTGAATGCACCTTAAGCTCCTGAAACGATTCTAGAAGATGTTATATTGCCTGGCCTAGTGGCTATGCTGTATGGGCGCCTTTGAATCAAAGTCTCAGAAAGATTAATTTCAACTTTCTTATTATTCATTCTGGTCTACAAAACAGCCTTTAAACAATCGTTTCTCTAGTCCTATGATTTGGAAGTAATATAATGTATCATTAAAAGTCCAGTTAATAGTACAGTGGTGTCGTTAGGTCCGATCATTCTATATAGCCTATATAGCTATAGCCCCGAATATTTTAAGCCTAGCCCCGAATATTTTTGGCATGAAAAAGGAGGTGTTAATAGCAAAACAACAGACAGACTGTGTCACAGAATGGAACTTGACTTGTAGCGTCCGAAGGTGTGATAATATTTATTTATTATAAAGGTAGATATAACCTCCCCAACCTACCGAAGGCAAACTTGACTTAGCCCCGGATCATTTCAATAGCTAGAAATGTCCCTGGTTAAGTACTGCATGATTATTGTCTCAAACAGTAATGCAATACATGTCAAGCAGAATGTCAGTGACAAGTTGATACTGGTGAGATTTTTTCAGCATGCAGACACTGTTGCATCTTGTAACAGCTCTGTGACACAACCCTTTCAAATCTACCTATGCACCCACACAGGAGTAATAGGGCTGTTGAATTCGCAACAGTCTACACTGACACAAACAATAAACAAGATTATAAGGAGAACAAAGCCTGTTTATACTGTACCTGCAATATTGGAACACAGAAACCTGCATCCAGTCAACTCTATTGACTTTATCCATCATTAAATTTAGGTTCAGAATTATTTTCTGCTCTTTGTATACTTGGGCTTGGGTCCAGGCTGGCATTCTAGAATCAGGTTCACACAAATCAAAATAGTAAGAGTCTATTCAATACTCACTTGACTTTGAAGATACTCACTTGGGACTGGAGTCCAAAGCTGAAAAGCAGCTTGCCTTCTCCCCAAGGTATTGTATTCTATCTCAAGCAATCTTCAATGCACAAGTACTAAAACTGGCCTGCCTTTCCCAGCATCCAGCTGTGAACTGACCATTGCTACATCCCTTTTTTGATATCCATAAGATGTGCAATGCGTGGGGATTAAAAGGTGTCCCGCAGATTTGACATGGGTATACGATGTATTTTTATAACACAAACACACACCTTCCAAATAATATAATAATGCTTAAGTCCAATGGCTCATTTTCTCATTAGCGTCTCAGTTTCTCGTCCTGCCTCTCTAGGCATTCCTGCTGGGGGAAGGATATTCACAAAGTGGTCAGGAAGTGGAGTCGCTGCACATCGCCCATCCCAGACTAAATGTACACCTATTCAGAGTACACCTTGGCTCTAATATCCAAATGTAACTCCCCTTGTTTTATTTGTGTAGTTTTACCATAGCCTGTTCTTAGGATTTGGGTCACAGACACCTCACACACATAACATGTGCTGCTGTCATCAATACACCGCTAGAGGCAGCTTCCCTTTAAGGTAAGCATCAAAGGTGAACATCTGACTGGACGGGGAGGAGAGGAAAAACTGGCAGCAACTGTGAATTCAACTGAAGACATTGATGACTAGTTATTTATGCAGTTTGTTTTTGATTTGGCTCTGGAGTGTGGACATTACTCTTTTTGTAGTGAGGCCAGTGGACAGATTTGTTTGAGCTCGTAACAGTTGGTTGTTTAGTTTTGACACTTTATTTTCACTAGGACTCATAGCCTGCATTTTGCAGTCGCATGTCCCTGCCAGTTCCCTGCAGCGAGGAGTTGGCCGGCTGCTTTTGTGCCATCATTTTGAAAGAAAATAACCTAAACAAAACGTCAAACCCACCGCAGTAGCTCCAGTGGCTGCAGGAGCCAGGAAAAAAGAGCTGGCCTGAGAGGATATCCCTAAAGCCAGTTGAGGTCACCTTTAACCGTCTAGGATTGGAGGCTCTGCCTCATGACAGGTTTTGGGTTTCTTTGTTTGTTTTTGTGCACTCACTCTCCATCACTCACTTAGGTTAGGAAGTACTTACCATTTACAGTTATCTTCCAGGGTAACGGTGCATGTTTGAATATGGTTAGTTGTGTCTGACATGTACCTCCTTTCATGCAACTTTGAGATGCTGTTTGTACTCATTCTTTGTAATCCTCTCTGGAGTGTCAGCTACATGACAGAATGTAAATGTAAAAATGATTATGTCATAGCTCTGGTGTTACCCCTTTTGATGCAATGTGTATCTGTATAACAGCATTCTGCATAAGAGCTATGACACAGTCTAGAGCATGTAGAATGTCATGACAATGAGGTTAACAAAGAAAGAAACTGTACTGGCTTTTCCTTATACTGTTCCCCTGCCTTTCAGGAAAGCCTCAAGCAATGCCTTATCAGTGGCTGAGTCATTTTTCTTTGCATGCCCCTAAAACTCTCATCCGGCTTTCCAAGACTGCACCAAGAATTATCATCATACCACACACCAGTGAAAATGATTAAATATAATCTATTGTCAGTGTTGACATTCTTTTAACACTTGGACCTTTCAAATAAGTGACTATCTAACAAAGTGCAATATGCATTACACATTAACATCTATGGGAGAGTTTTTTTGTAATATAATATATAGTATGGAACATACTATGTATAGGTGAACGTGAACCAGACAACAGCTTGTGCAGAGGAAATACTCGTGGTGGTTAGTTTTGAGAAATTTAAAGGAATGGTAAATGTTATATCCTGTATGGTTGGTCTGTTCCAAATGGGAGATCTGTGAGAAGCTGCAGTGTGTCGCCACTTCTCCCTGCACAAATTATCTGTCACTGTGTAGGTGGCAGAGGGAAAGATTGGCTCATTGTGTCTCAAAGACCGATAAAAGCTTAAATTAGTATTTCATCTTCAAATTTATGTTATTGTTAAGATAGACACTAGTGACCCTTAAAGCACAAAACATCCATTCAAGTACATACTGCTTAGAGAGTACACCCACTGTATCAGTGATCTGTGAAAGTCTATGACATCCTTATAACCTCAACCATACATGGTCACTATGACATGGACAGGCAACCTGCAACTAAAGGCCCATTTGGGAATCAAGTCTATATAATGTACAAACCAAAGCAGCCGATGGATGCAATGATGGCATTAGATGGTAACAAAACCACACCACACATCGTTCCACAGTCTTCTTGTCTTTTTCATGGGTGCTGGTGTGATTACCAAGCAATTTGTGAATGCATTACAATACAATGCTAACGTCATTGCTACCCAGCTACCGAGCTAGTTACTCATTCATTTAATTTTCATTCACAGCCCATAAATTAATCAGAGATTACAACAACCCAAGCAAATGTTTCCTGTATCATGCTCAGTGATAGTGATTAAACCTGGATTGATTTAAATATTTCAGGATGCCATCAAAGTAGAAGAGAGAGTAAAAGACATATGTCTCACTCAGGCTCAAAGCAACAAAAATGGTGACACTTCAAAAGTTATGGTCTGTTCTCTTTCAGCAAGGAGAATGAATTCCCAATGCTGAAAAAATATTATTTTCTTCTGCAAACATAATATAATATTTTATGTTAGTGTAGCTTGATAATATTTACTGGGTCTAAAAATCATCATTTGATTTATGACACGAAAAACATGCTACTAATATGCAACCAAACTGATGACATTAATAGAAAGCTATTTACAATTATCTAAGAGTTGAAGTTTAATTATAGCATTTCGCCATCTGGTGCTGGAATAAATAATTACACATTTTTCCCCTTCAAATTCGACAAAGTTGTTAACCATTGCGCCATTTTTTCGTTACTTACAGGTAACTAGCACAGGGAGCAACAAAAGATCATAGATGAATTTAACAACACTGCATTCTGAATTTGCCATACACCTGCCTGTCTAGATTGTTAGCAAGCAAATTACCAGCACACGTGCATTCGATTTCTCAGACAATCTGATGGGTATTTATTTATCATGAAATTACAAATGGAAGGCATTAGCGGATAAATCTGCTAATGTGTATAAATTCATATTAGGTTACCGTATTATTGACTTCTAAAAATAAAATTCCCCGATTTCCGTTTACACCGACAACACTACTACAAGTCCCGACATGCTTTCCCCCCAGGAAGTGTTTGACTTGAGGTGAAAGGTTGAAATAGTTGCTAAATTCATGCCGAACATTGAAATATAATTTAAAGAGGTTTATTCACGGCTAAGTAAATTGAGGAAATGGCAACGACAAAAGAGCTGCTGCAGATGGATCTCTACGGTTTACTCGGCGTTGAAGACGCGGCCTCCGAGAAAGAGGTGTGAGAATTATTAGCTAGCAACGATAACATGTATGGAATGACAAGATAGCTAGTCCATCTACTGTGGCTGCCTGGCTAACCAGCTAGACAGCTGTTGAAAGAGTACCGCTAAAGAGCATCTGACTGTTGTCCTAGCTAGCTAGATTTGTACAGGAGTGATAACTTGCAAAACAGTACTGTCTTCTGTCATTCCAACAAGTATAGATAGTAGTATGCTAACGTTATTGCTAGCTAGCGACCGAGCTAGTTACTCATTCTTGCATAGCTTGCTAGGTAGTTATTCGTTTTTGGTTTTAGAAAACAAAGAAACATACAATGATGTTTTTTTGAAAACTACGATAACTGTATAGTTAGCTAGCCACTTATTTAGCTAACGTTGTATGATTTAGCTAGCTAGCAAATAATATCCTTCATTGGCAGTATGAAGCCAGCCTGTTAGCTGACTAGCCAGCTATGTCAGTATGGTCGCTGTATATTTTGCATCAAGTACTTCCAGTGGCCACTGAGCGGCAATGTAACATCACGCATTTACAGTTGCATCTGGGAAAAGTATCATTTTTTAATCTCGTTTAAAGTTGATTCGAGGGCTGTACAAGTGAAGCTGTTACCGAATGCACATAATGTTCCGACATGCTTTCACAGCCTGAGATGATGGGAGTGCTCTAACCTTGCGCCGGCTTTAGAACTGTTTAAAGACGTTGTTTTAGAATTTAGGTTTGGAGAATGAGGAAACCAAACATAAGCAAATCATGTATGTAAAACGTAGTGATGGACATTTTCCTCTGGCATGGTGTCCCACAATAAAGCACGAACATAGGTATTTTTGGTTGATCGGAGAATTACGTTTGTCATTTATCCCAAAGACATTATATTTTATACCTGTGACAAATAACTGTTTTCACTTATATTTTCGTGTATATTTACGTTATAATTACATTTATATGTGGACTGTTTAAGGTATAGTCCAAATCCATTTAAGCACTCTGGAGTCAGATAAATTAATTCATCGATAAGCTAATGAATGAAAGAAAGGAAGAATAGAAGTGGGGTGCTTTACGAAGGGCCCTTTTTGTTTATGGGGTGCATGGAGGCTATTATTTTGGGCCAGGATACCTCACCTCAGTTGAAGCAGAGGGGATGCTTTTTCATATTATGGTGATGTTAAAAGAGCTACATTTTGGTAAGTTAAACCAGATTTTTTAATAACCACAGGATTTAATATCCCACCGTAATGATACAGTTTCCTGTAAGAAATGTCTTTAGCTGTACCCCTGTAGTTGTAGTAGTATAGGGTCAACAATGAGCACAGATTCTCTAGATATTCACTCCTAGATGTAGTATGGCCTTAATCTTTGCAGCTCAGACATTATGTTGGAGTGTCACGTCATTGAGGCAGTAGCACTTCAGTCAGTTTATGGTTAGTCTTCATGGCAAGAAGAGCCCAGAGTCATGGATTTCTGGTATGATCTGAGGGCTGTTTTGTGTTCCCTTCCTAAATACCCCCTCCCTCCCTATAAGGCTGGGTGAAGGTAACCAAAACACACAAACAAAAGTGACTCCATTTAAATTAATTTATGGTCCTGTGACTGCTCATGCCATTGGATCTAATACCTGATGTGAGAGGTCAATGGCGAGTGCACTAAAGCTGATGCATTCTAGCATTTTGTTTTGGTATGCAGTGAGTCATTTAATCTAGCTGTCACTTAACCAGACACCAGTAAAACAGCAATCTGTTTAGTTCCCACCATGATGACATTGTTGGAGCATTGTGTAAGTGTATGATGATAGTTATTTTAGTATATTAATCCATGTAGTGTAATTGGAATCATGCCTTCAGTATGTTTGTTGTAAAATGTCAGAAGAAAAACTGAGATCAGGAACTACATATAGTATTGCTCCCAGAGAAAGGGAACAATGTTGAAGGTAACTTCAACTCTGCTCTTTGCACAAAATTGACAGTCTGTTTCCATCTTGGCCCGCCTCATAGTGACTGTACAGTTAGGACTCCTTTATGACTGGAATGAGACTTTTCTGCTTGACGCAATTGATATCAAATCTTAGACTGTCGTTAACACCACCTTAACCTCAGGCTTATGCGTGCGTGGTGAACTCCACCCCAGAGAACACCTTTCAATTCTCCCAGCAAACCTTACAGAAATAAACATGTTGCCGCAATCCTGATCGCGCATAATTACGAATAAGGACATTGGCAGTCATTGTGACAGAGACATTGAGTGCCTCAGAGTTTATCACGAAATTCTGTCCTGCTTCAGTTTCCAAACTGCATATGGTTATACAGTATGCGTAGTTTAATATCTGATTGCTGGCCATAGTGTGGTTCTTCGAGGCCACAAGCTCCTGTTAGTTAATTGGAACAGAATGTAGAAAATGCTCTTGAGAGGATTGCATGAAAATCTGGGGTGCTTGTTTTTGCCCCACAAAGCCCTCTGGTTTTAGAGAAGCATGCGGGCCGACCTCAATCTTCCACTTTCCAGATCCTCGGGAGTTGAGGCCGGAATCAAATTAACATTGTTGCCAAATGGTGGAAAGAAGACGTTAATTTCTTAATTAGCTTTCAAAGGCTCGGGCGACCCAGAAAAGCTGTCTCTGGAAGTTTGCGGTCGTGGGCTCAGTTGGAGAGCGGAGGGGGCCAGGCCCCGCGAGACCTTCGGGGTCGGGAAACGATAGCGATCTTCAGCCCGAGGCGCCTGCCCCCCGGACGGAGAGGGCCCGACACCAAGCGCTGAGTGTTTTTTCCGATGTCAGCGGATTAACACCCCCAAGTTGTTCGGTTGTAATTCCGCACAAACACTTGAAGGAGGACAGGCTTTGCCAAACATTACTCTGGTGCTGCCAGAGCAATGGTGGTTTGTCATCGGGTGCAGCTCAGTTCCAGGAACATGTTCATTTGACCACAGCCGCAGCTTGTAAAGGCCCCTTTAATAGACGTGCTTCCTGCTGCACTGCGTGTTTCGGATTATCTTTATCATTATCGTGGTATGAATGGGCTCCTATTTTGGATGGTTAGCATTGCGGCTGAGAGTCAGTTGCAATAAATTTCAGCTGATGTTGTGTGAACAAAACAGTCAATAGAGGGGAACTGTTAAAACAGGCTGCCTTAACACTGCAAAGCACCTGCCCTTTACCAGCCTTTGAAATTCTCAGCACAGGCACTTGCGTACCTTATTAACCTGGGCACTGTTTTGTACATGAGCCTGTACCTTCCACATTGCTGGCTTCAGTGGCTGTGTCTGAAGCAGCTGGAGCTGGTGTGAGCTCTGTGTGCGCGGGGGGGGGGGCGGGGGGTAAGCAAGTTAGCCCCCCCCCACCAGGCGCCCAGCAGTTCAAAGCGCGGCCTTCTGGTGCGCATCGCTGCGTGCCGTCATCCATCCAGAAGGAGACCGTTTCTTCGGGTGGGTGGCTGGGCCCGGGCGCAGGCGATCCCCGCTCACACTAATCATATCACTGTCCCGAACAAACGCGCTCCTGCCAGGCAAGTTACGCTCACTCGCTGCTCACTCCTAAAACTGGAGTGCTATCCTCCTCCCGTCTCTCTTTCCCCCTGCCCCCCTCTCTCTCTCTCTCTCTCTCTCTCTTTCTCTTCCTCTCTGGCTGATAATTTCCTGTAAGTGGCAGATCGGGGTAATTGCAGAGGATGGCCTGATGGTGGAAGAGCCAGCCAAGCAGGCAGTTGTGCGGGCAGCATTCTAGCGGGTCGTCAGCGGTAATAAGCAGTGCAGACTGCGGTAATGAGAAAAAGATGTGGGCAGCCAGTAAAGTCCGTGTCAGGCAGCGGGTGGCCGAGGAGACCTGATTTCGGCAGGCAAACCCATTACAGTCATGTTGTTATTACCACTGGACAGGATCGCCTCGGCAAGGCCCGCGTCCCTGCGTTTCATTGGTTCCCCCTTAGAGCCAAGGGAGCTGCCTCTTTTGCCCAGGTGGGACGGTGAGCTGCTTAGCTGCTGATGACTGCGGTGCTAATATCGAACGTTTCGGGTTTTAAGGTGGAACAGTGTGTCCGTACCTTACTCTAAGTCAAGGGGCAGCATCCGTTGTGGGGGCTGAATGTGTGACCTCCTCGCTACAAGGGGGGGGTCCTTAAATTCAGATCCTTTAACACACCTCCGCAGTCCTCATCCCACCTTGTCTTCCACCGTACTGTCAGTCTGTGCACAAAGGAAGCATGCGTGTCATAAAACTGCTGGGGAACAATCATGTGTTATTTAAGTTAAACTCCTAGCAGGAGGATTTTTATATTCTTGCCAGCAGTAGTAGAGTAAAAAAAAAAAAAACCTGGCGCTAGCCTTGCCTTGTCTTATTGTGGCCCAGCGACCTTTTGTACCTGGTCCAAAGAAGCCCCGTTTCACTGCCATTAATACCTCTTCAGAGCCGTGCGCTTGCACGCATCCAGCATGTGGGCTCTAATTATCACAGAAGGGTTTTTTCCTCTCCCTCGTTTACGGCCCTGGCCTTCCAGTCCTTCTCCTCCTGGAGATGAAAATAATGGCCTCTGTCAAGCTTGTTAAAAGAGGACGGGTGGGGAAGTGGAGTTAAACGCAAGGGGCGGGTTTGCGGCAAGTCCCTGCTGCCGCCGTGTATTTATAATAACTAATATTTTCAATACTTCCTAATATTTAAATTCCTATCAATCCCATCTGACTGTGGGACGTGGTTTTAAAATCTTCGTCAAGGCTCCCGAGTGGCTCAGTCGGTAGTTCTGAGTGTAGACTGAATGCTATGGCCCGGGTTCGAACCCGACCATGTCATTAGCCGACAGTGAGTGGGAGCTCGCAGGCAGAACACATTTATTGGCTGGCTTCGTTCCGCCGGGGATAGGGATGGGTACGTCGACAGGGGCTTTGGTCCCATTAGCAACAGCGACCCCTTCTAGTCGATTGGGCGCCTGTGGTCCACGTGCCAAAGCTGCATGTGAAATGTCTTCCTCCGACTCATCTCTGTGCTATCTTAGCTTGTGGACCGCAATGCGAAAAGAAGCAGCGGCTGACATCGCGTGTCTCGGAGGAGGGCACGTGCTTGTCCACGCTCTCCCGGATTGACAGTGGGGGTTCTCGGATGGGACCGAATGATAACAAATTGGACATTCCAGAATTCGGGGAATTGGCCATTCCAAATTGGGGAGAAAATGGAAGAAGGAAAAAAAAAAAATCTTTGTCAGAATTCAGTTTATAGTAAAAGTTGGTAAAGAACATTGTTCTGTAATTCTGCTCTTGTGGTTCACCTGGATGTTGCAGTTGGGGGGGGGTGGGGGGGTGGGGGTCTGGATTTGTCCAGAGTCTCCACTGATCCGCTGCTGTCCTGTGGGAAGGGAGAAAGTGCGCTGGCCTGGATTCGGTGATGGCCGGAGATGCTGGGGTGAGAGAGGGCAGGGATTTATAGGTGGGGGTGCGGCGCGTGTTGATGCTCTCCCTCTGTGCAGCTCGCGTGCGTGCTCGATGCGGGCTCTCATCTCGAGGCCCTCGCCTGGGCCTTCCCAGCATGCCTGGTTCCTGACTAATTACCGCTACGGTGCAGCAAAACCTCTCCACCACAAATAAATATTTGTGTTCGCCTTCCTGCTGTTTTATTTCTCTCTAGTTTTTTTCTCTGCTTTCCTGTGTGCCTGCGTACCCTGGAGCCACGGACACAACGGGATGGCTATCTGCCTGGCTCCCATCCAAGCATGCATCAGTGCCGCAAACATGTACTTACGAAAAGAAGCAATTTCCAGGTCACCTCCTGGTCAGAAAAACACATTACATCATTTTTACTGCAGGTTTTTTTTTTTTTTTCCTGTCTTCGTTGTGCATCGGCCTCGTCGGTCCAGACAGGTGAAGGGTAGCTGTGGCTGCCCGCTTCAACTGATCATGTGATGGAAAAGGGGGCCACGTTTGTCCTTCCGGTAAATTCCTCAGCATTTGTTTTTAGCCAGCGTCCAAAAAAAATGCGTGTAAATCGGGGTCCCAAGTAAGCACCCACCGGCGACATTTCGAGCCCTTTGTCATTTCTGTAGCTCTTGTGTGCTGCTCTGGAAGTGTTTGCCACATGGGACCTGTGGCGTTGCAGCCCAGGAAGGGGCCCGCTGTTGCGCCGGTGAGCCCTCGGCCGGACAGGGCCCTCGCGAGTTACGCGCTGCAGACCTTTGAACTGACCGCGCGGGGCTCCTCTGGAAGCAGACGCAGGCGGAGCTGGAGGGGATGGGGGACGGGGGGAGGCAGCGCGGCGCTTTGGCCCGCGGCCAGCAGCTCTGCGTGTCAGCGCATCCCGGGGGAACCCCCCTGTGCCAGGCAGCGGTGCTGAGGAGATTTAACGATGTTTTCATTTCGGAAGGCCCTCCAGCTGAACTGTGTCGAAAGTGATTTTTAGGACAAAGGTGCACGTCGCCGTTCGGGTCGTTAGCGCGCGGCGTCCCGCACGCTTTCCCCGATGTTTCACGTTAATGCTTGTTGGCGCTCCGCAGTTTATAGAATACCCTTTCTTTCTGTGGTAATGTAAAGTCAGACGAGCTAAGTGCTGCCAAATGCATCCATTCCCTTGAATTAAATACTCAAAAAAGATGATTTAACAAAAGAAATGCACATCCCAAAACCCCTCTCATCACCATATGTTTTTCAGCATGTGTTTCCCAAACAATTGTGCATGTTTTGCAGAGCACAAGGTCATCACATAAAGAAAACAGAACAGGTCCGTTTAAAGTCGGATCTGGTCTGAACACAATAATGAACAGTATTTATTTTATTAGCTGCATCTGCACCAGCCTGTGGCTGGAGGGCTGCTGTGAGAGCTGCAGCCACAGGCTCCAGCTCCGCCCTGCAGCCAGACCCATCATTACAGCTCTGTCGCTAATTGGCAAAACCTCACCACACAATATGTCAGTCCTGCCCGTAGCCTGTTTGTAACCAGGCCAGCACCAAATAGGTTATGCTGGAAGGGTCAGGGCCAGAGCTGCAAGGGTAGCTGTGTCTTGGCCTGCAGAAATTGTGGTGGAAAACCCGGTGAAGTGGTGCTGGTGTCTGGCAGGGCTGTGGGAAAAGGCAGGAGAGGCCTTGTACACTGGCACGTTCCGCAGACTCAATTGCCTGGAATGGTACACGTTCGTAGAGGAGCCCTTGATTAATGTTTCTCACATCAAAGTTTGATTGGCCAATGCAACGAACTGTGAAAGCGTGCAGAACAGCCAATACATAGATTCCTTTTGATGGAAAATAAATTTTCAGAATTAGGGAACCAGCATGAAAAGCTGACTAAATTTTAAATTTTAAGTTACCTTGTTTCCTCAATAAAAAGCATGTTAACACTAACTCTGGTGGCATTCCAAAGAACAACTGTATATTTTTTTTTTTGCTTGCTTTAAATATACAGCATCAACTAATTTCATTGAGACATTTCACCAATCAGCCTTATTAAAACAATAAACTGCAGTTTTGTGTAAGTAATTACATGTAAATGTAATTTCTTAAGTCACTAACTCTAGGCAAATCTCCAGAGAGATTCAGGGTGCTTTTCTAATGACAGCAGTGTGGTATAGTGTTAAGGAGAAGGGCTCGTAACTGAAAGTTTTTTTTTGGTTCGATTATCTGGTGTGGCACAGCTGTTGTGCCCTTGGACAAGGGACTTATTTCACAATTGCCTTGAAAAATACCCTGCTGTATCAATGGATAAAATTGTAATCTATGTTAGTTGCTCTGGATAAGAGTGTTTGCTAAATGACTGTAATGAATTTACAAGGATATTCTGAGCTGGCACGTGGACCTCCCCTACCCAAAGAAGAGATCGCATCTGTTCTGCTGAACCCACTTTATTTCTGTGTATTAAATGGATCTTTGGACTTTGTGAACGTTGTGGCCAAGACAGCTTAAGAAGGCAAACAGCCAACCAATGCGGCTGTGACAGTCCCCTGGACTCTGGGGTCACGGCTGATGGTACTGGAGATGCTGATTGTGCAGCAGGCGAGCCCGATTGCCCACAGACCAGAAGCCACAACCATTCCCAGCCTCGCTCGCAGCGTTCCCCCTCTTCCACCCTCAGAGAATACTCCATTAGCACTGGCTATTAGGTCAGGATTTGGACATTTTCAGACCTTTTGCAAGGCTTGCTTTCATAACTTGCCTTTAAGGGTGTTTTTGTTTTTCATCTGGGAGTTTGAGTTTAGGAAGGGGTTTTTATGCACGTGAATGTTCTGTTTTTTCCAAAAGCAGTAATTCAGGTGAAACGTCCATGTTGCGAAGGCCAAAGGTGAGCAAAGTTCGCCGCCCGCAGCCAGACTGCCTCCCATAAGGAGTTGGGGCAGCCACAAACCAGAAATGCTGCTTTGAAAGTTGGAGCACAGCTTGCAGAGGGCTACATTCTCACATAGCTGTTGACAGTGTTGTGTTGCGGTCCATACTGTTCTTGTTGATGTAGTTGAACAAATCTTTCCTCTAACTTCATCTCAGTCATGTTCAGTCGTTATGCTTGTTCATCAGCCTCCGATAGTCTATGCATACCTATCCACTTTTAGTTGGGCCTAATTTTAGCATTGAAAAAAAGAGGATGCATATTATCTGAGAGGTGAGGATTGTGAAGAGCCTTGAAGTATCAGTAAAATACAAGCTTGCCTGGGATTTTACTCTGAGAATTTTATGGTCTACACACAACATGTAAGCTGTACTGTAAGACGGGGTGCTTTTTTTGCATTAAGCCTGGACTTTCAGTGGAGATGTTACTCCACATGTTGTAGCTGGACTCATTTCTGCCACTCTTGGCATGTGCTGGATTTGAGCTAAGTGCTGTTGTTCCCTTCCTCTCTCCAACAGATCAAGAAAGCGTACAGACAGAAAGCTCTGACTTGCCATCCGGACAAGAACCCAGACAACCCCAAAGCAGGTGAGTGAAGACAGAGGACCTGGTAGGCTGCAGTGCTCACTGCCTGTTTCTGAGGTCAGGTTATACTTAGGTAGCAGCTCAGATGAGGCCTCTCTCTTAAGAGCTGTCTTTAGGTGACCAGACCAATATATAAGATCTGGTCAGTTCGCTATGCAGGTTAGTCATGAACAGTCATAGGCCAGAGTGGCTCCACTCCACATGCACAATGTTGGTTGGGAGTCAACAAACAGCCTTTAACCACTGAGCCAATCAGAGTTTGGCAGAGAGGAACCTCTGGAAGGGAAACTGCCGTGAGCTGTATAACCCCTCTAAAAATCAACCGAAGCAACTGCAGATGTACAGAGCATGTATGTAGAAGCTCAGCTAAAAGCATGAGAACGTGGTCATACACATACTTACATGTTGTTAAGTGGATCTCTGTCGCATCTTAAGGTGAAACTGTCTTGCATGCCACTTCATCTTCCCCCTACTGTCGCGATCTGTTAGTTGTAGTGCATGAATGAGGGACATTTGACGAAAACTTGTTTTTGTGCAGTGGATTGGGAGGATTAGCGCAGAATAGCCGCTTCACTGCCACTTTCTCCTTGGTTGGCTGTGTGCAGGCAGAAAGTGCGTTCACCACTCGCCGTGTCGGCCCCGTCTGTCCTTGTGCATGTTGAGCTGTGTAGAACGGTAATGAGTCCCAGAGAATCACCAGTCCCAGTGCTTGTGGGGCTGTCGGGTTGGAGAGAAGAGGCCCCGAGGGGTAGAAGGCAGTGTGCGACCTGTAAACCCCCAAAAACAGCGTCTCTTTCACCAGTCAATATAGATCCCTGCAACAATTAAGCTCTTATACAACCGCACATTCCCTGTGTGTTTCTGCACCACAGCTACAAGCACAGACATTGCCAGAGCTCGGAGCGCTCGCACGCAGCATTTCAATAAACCAGCGTGTCGTTTCCTAAATGAAACGGTATGTCGTCTCTCTCCCGGGGGGGGGGCGATACGGACAGACGTTTTCGGCCCTCTGTCTGAGACATGACAAGGCACAGTGCGTTCCCTCAGGCCGGAGACCAATTCTGAAGCCCTCTCAGTTTCCAGAGCCTCGGTGCCACAGAGCCCGGAGTCTGGGGTTCTTCTGGCTTCCTAACCAGCAGAGGCTCCAGCCCAGAGCAGCCCCCACAGCCTGAGCCCTAGCCCAGAGCCCCAAACAGCCCTCAGTCCAGCCTAGAGCCCCTGCGCCAGCCCCCAGCAGCCCAGAGCCCCAGCCTAGAGCCCCTGCCTCAGTCCTTAGCAGCCCGGTGCCAGGCAGGGTCAAAGATGCGGGCAGACAGTGGGACATGTGTTTCCGCATCTCCCCCAGAGCTCCGGGGCCCACGGCCAAGAAACATGTAAACAATCAGTTTCGGAAATTTAAATATAATTTTGCCACAGAAAAAAAATGCACCTTGAAAAAAAAAAATCAACAGCATGTTGTTAAGCTAGGTTTCTGCGGTCGCTGGATGTCTCTGGCAATTCCTGATTAAGTGAAATAAATGGGAAACAAAGGAGGTAATGGGGAGCGAGCATACGAAAGTGGGTCCGTTTCCCAGAATTGGAAAAGTGGGATGTGTAGGAACATACGGAAAGAATCCCCGCGGAGAGACGCTGTCCAGCTCCTCGGTTTCGTGCGCATTCGCCCAGTCACACGAACGAGCGCAGAGCTCCGAGGCCCGGCGGGCACAGAAGGGGTCAAGGCAGAGGTCAGTCCACAGGGAGCCTACGCGCTTGTCCCCGTGCCATGATATTCAGAGCCTCTCCGGCAGGCCGGGGTTTCAGACGCCTCCGATCCCACCTCACCGTCAGGCACGCCGAGGTGCCTCCAAAACTCGCTCTCTAGTCTTGCTCAATTGCTGCGTGTTTTCGGTTCCGTGCCTGTAGCCCGGGCTCCCTCAAAGAGGGAAACCAGAGCCTGCGGTGGCTCGTTAGGAATTAAAATCCCTCGAGTGAGTCATTAAACCCGCGGCAGCGCGGCGGGGGGGGTCGGGGGTTTGCGTGGTACGCGTGATTACGCCCGTGGCCCCTCGCAGCGCCCTGCTGCGCGGCGGAGGGAGAAGCCCAGATTTACGTGGGAAAACTCCCGGCGTATCATTAGAGGAAGTGGACTGCGTGAGACTCCAGGCACCTTTTAATGCAGGAAATGTCTCCATTAACGGCGGCCCCAGCTGGCACGGTAGCGGGCTGCGCCGCCTGCCCCTGTTTGCACCCCCACGCCCGCGTTCTGTCCTCCTTCACACGCACACCAGCTCGCCCCCCACACACCCCCCCACCCCGCCGCCACTTGCGCTAACTGCTTCCACCTGCGTCATCACCTTTTCCTTCCCGTCGACCATCTTAAGGCCTTCCCGTTTCTAGGGAAATCTACATTTCATTGAAGGGATGCCTGTCATGATCAGAGGCTGCTGTCAGCACTCTAAATTTTTGAGCCAGATGAAGTGTAAAGCATGAAGTACCACAGAGATGTGACTCTTTATCTTTTTGCTCTTTCAGCTGAGCTCTTCCACCAGCTTTCCCAGGCCCTCGAAGTCCTGACTGATGCTGCGGCAAGGGTGAGTCCCACGCAGACTGCGCTCTCTCTGTCCGTCTCCTTATCATATCGTCCTCTTTCACACAAGCGTACATAACCTGACTTAAACTGTCTCCCCGAACCCCCCCCCCCCCCCCCCGTTATTAATGACAGGCTGCTTATGACAAGATCTGCAAAGCCAAGAAACAAGCCGAGGAGAGAACCAGGAGGCTTGATGACAAGAGGAAGAAGATCAAGTTAGGTGAGGCCACGTCTCCACCCATACAGAGATAGAAAAGGGGGGACTTCCAAGTAGTTCAGTGGTCAAGGTGTTCACTTTTATTGCAAGCTAAGCTGTATGCTATGGCTCTGTGATAATGATATGGCCCTGGTTGGAATGATGACTGGAAGTCCAGGGGGTAGGGGTGGGTAGGTTGGTCAGGGTTTGTGCCTGTCATTGGACACCAGTGACCCCGGCTGGTCGATCCAGCACCCACAGTCTGCCTGTGTAAAGCTGTGCATGAAGTGTCCTCCTCTGACTGATGTGTATGTAAGCATAGTATGGGGACTACTGTGTGAAGTAGCAGGGCTTGGCCTCATGTGTTTCGGAGGAGAACACGTGTTTGTGTATGCTCCCACGGATTATCGATGGAGACTGCAGCGATAAGCACCATCTCTATGAGACTCTTAGTTCTAAATTTGGAGAAACTGGGAGAAAAGCATTATGCTTTCCACATTAAAAAAGGAGAAACAGATCTGCAACAGCACACTGCTGTGTGTAATAAAGGTGCGCTTCAGTTATACCCAAGTGACCGACCACAGGCCCGTTACTCAGAGTGAATGTGCAGGCGATTTTTGCAAAGCGTCAGCAGTTTCTGAGAGCGGGGAATAGCGGACAGCTGCCGCGTGGAGTGCGTCGGCCGGACCTCCCGCTCTGGGGACTCCCAGAGTCTCCGCGCCTGATGGCTGTCTGGGGGAAGTGTTCTAGGGGAACTCAGGAAATCCAGCTCCGCTAATTTCTCGCCCGCTGTTTGTCCAGCGGCCATTATCAGCCTGGAAGTGCAGCGGCTGAGGAAGCTGAGACGGCTGTTTGGCGTTCGGAGCGGAAAGCGGCCGTAAAACCGGCCGCCGGCGAGCGCGCCTGTGGCAGTTATTGGAGCGCTGTCGCGCTCGCTGGGTTGCCAAACAATAGCCCAGGCCCAAAAGGTTCCCAAGGTGTTATGTTATTCTTTGGCACCCTAGAAACGTGTACGTCTCCACTCCATAAACCTTTCTTTTCCGTTTGGCTGTGTTGGAGAGGTGGGGTGGGGTGGGGAGTGTGGTGCATGAGGTGGGGGTACGTGTGGTTTAACGACGGAGGAAGGCCCATCCCTGATGCAGTGCTGGTGTGTGCTTTGCAGACCTGGAGGCGCGCGAGAGGGAGGCCGAGGCTCAGAGCGCCGAGGAGGTCAAAATCACACGCACGCTAGAGGAGGAGGTGAGCGGCGGCCCACAATGCCCACAACAACATCCCCCTGTGCCTTTTCAAAGAGCCAGGAGGGTTTTTTGTGTCACCTAAAGAACCCTATTTGCACCCAGTAGAAAAACATCAGCTGAGAAGAGGGGTGCGGTTGCGTCTTGTCTAAATGTTTGCATTCCACCCTCGGTGTCATCAGAAATCCTGTCATTGGGCTGTGGCGTGTGAGTTATGATGTTTTGGTGGCGGAGTAAATATCACAGAAACAGACGCTGTATGATATTGTGGAAAGGCCTGTAATTTTAGCATTTGAGCATTGAAGTCATTTGAGCGTTAAGTACATGGTGCACTGCTGGGGTATGACGCCTACTTTCAAAACGAATGCTTGCTTTGACCAGTAGATGGCAGTGTGTCCAGTTGTGCAGTAGAGTGTTGTCACAAACACTCAGACTCACTCGCTCATTTGGAAGTAAGTGACCATCATAGAGGCCATGTCAGCCTGATCGTTGGCCCTATAGAACAGTCCCTTCCCCCTCTTCGCTTCAGGTGTGTGAAGATAATGTTGATAATGTTGATAACGATGTGCTGCGTCGTGTGGTTGTTTACGGTGGCTCTCTGTTCTGCCTCTCGCCCGCAGATTGCTCGGCTCCGGGAGGAGGGCTCACGGCAGCTGCAGGAGGAACAGAGGCTGATAAAGGAGCAGATCCAGAAGGAGAGAGAGGGAGGAGGGCATGGAGGAGGCGCAGCACCAGGTACTGCACAGGGCCTGCCCTCACCTGCCCTCACAGCTCCAAGCACCATGCGCAACTGGTCCATACAGCACCGCACAATTGCAGGGCAGTTGCCCTCCTCAGAAAACTCTTCTCTATGCGTCTCCTACACACAAATGGTTTATAACTAGTCCACACTACTCCAGGTGTTATACATTATTAGACAAGTTGGATTATTGCTGGTTGTTGCTAAAAGCAATTAACGGTCAATAGATTTGACCGTTGGTGATTACTGATTCACTTCAGTTCTACCCACACGTGCATGGATGCATGCCATTTATTCCATTATTTTATTCGTTATTTTGTATATGTGTAGTTTTTTTCTGATTATCAGCATCATCCCAGAGATATGACATTTGAAGAGTGCTTTTGAGGCAGCTGTGGGAGCAGGTGGCAGCAACTTGCATTAAAGCACATGGACCACGTTCATGTGTTTTTGAATCATATCGCAAGCGGCCGTTTTTGGCCACCAGCGCAGTCCTGGTGTGAACCGGCTGCGTGCGCATTTGAACTCTGCTCCGTCTGACTCCTCCGTGCTTCATGTCTCCGTGTCTGATGTTTTCATAACCGGGGAGAAAAGGACACCGCCTAGAATGTAAATGCAGCCCGTCGGCCAGGCGGCCACTCAGGTTTCTGCTCTGTAAGCAAACAAGAGGAGGAACGGTGATGGCGGGGGGAAGTGGCGTGAGGACAGGCTCTTGTTCCTGAACCCCCTCTGCGGCCGCGCCGAGGCGGGCGGGGACAGCCCGGGCTCACACGCAAGCGGGCCTCAGTGGCCCGACGTGCTTCCAGAGTCGCTGCTTGGCTCAGCACTTTGGGGGTCCGAGCCAGAAGCCGTCGGTTGTTCTGGAGCAGTCCTGTGTGACTGACAGCACTCTGTAAATATGCGCCAGAGTCCCCAGGCCACGGTGCAAGACGACCTCGTTCCTGCCCCTCCGTGGGACTGTATGTCCTGCTCTTGACAGCCCGGTCCTCCCCCCCACCCCATCACAGGTCATATTATTTATGGTGCTCATTTTGAATTTATGGGAAAAAAAAAAAAAAAAAACTGAGTCTCTCTTTTTCTCTGTCCCTCACAGGCACTGAGCGGCGGACGCGGTCCGACAGCAGCGTGACCCCCAAATTAAAAGTAAGCCGTTAAAATATTGCTTTCAGATTGTGTGTGTCTGTGGGTCCTTGGATAACGTCAGACTGGTGTCCCAGGGAGATGCGGGACTGTCAGGAGTGAGACAAAACTCTGGAGGAATCCCCCAGACATTTCACATTTGTGAGAGGTTTATAATAAAAAAAAGACAGTGGTGACCAAAGATGTTTATCCCAACATGTTCAACCCCAAGTTAGTATGCATTCAGTTCCTTTTTAATACATCCTGCTTAGCCTATCACCCAGAAAGCTGTAACTACATCGAAACTTAATCATGTATTTCATTTGGAAAGCATTCAATCCCCATCTATTAAAGGACACTGGGGATATTAGCTAATGTGTTTATGTATTTAATCTTGTTAAACTGTGTGATACACATCAGGAATAGTCCATCCCATAACAGATCATTTCAAGTTTATGTGTTCAACTAGGAAAATAAACACTTGGGTCAAGTTTTGAGTCTTATTATTATGTTACACGCAAGCCTGAGTGAGTATTTTGAAGCCTAGCTGTAGACGCAGCAGTATCTTGGCTGAAAGACTTGAAAAAAATTAACTGGCCACCACTGAGCCACCAATTATATCTAACAGCATATTAAACTGTTGGAGATTAACAGCTATACATTTCTCTTTTCCCTCCCCCTCATAGTCAACTTGCAGTACATATCTCCTGAAAGAGGTTTACCTTCTGTCTGCCTGCATCCAGTCAGGTTCCCTGTTTTGACTACATCAGCATTTACAACTTCTCCCTGTCCAGTCAGTTCAAGAGAATAGAATTATTACTTTCTTTATTGCCTACCTGAACGCTCCCCCACCCACCATCAATTTTCCTTCTTTCAAAATTACACTCCGTCAAGATTTAATAAAATGTTCCTTACATTTCAGAAAGAGGAGATGGGGGGGGGGGGGGGGTCATTTTAGCAGTTCTTCCAGACAGCAGAAAGCTGGCAGGCTTTCAGCACATCAGTCCCGGGGAAGGGGCTCCTTCGTTCTAATCAGTAATATCTCCAAAGCAAAACAAATTTCCCACCAAAATGAATTGTTTTCAGAAGCAGTTGTCAAAATAAAGCTGTCATAATTCCTGACATTCTGGCTGTAAACATAGCGGCGGAGCCAGTGCTGTTTATGTGGGGGGCCTGATGTTCATTCTCATTGCCACCTGATGGATCGTGGGGTTCATAGACTTCTTAACCTGAGCTGGACCCAAATCATAAATAAATGATGGTTCGTGAGTGGCTGAGTTGTGTTGTGTTTTTTTCATCTTTAATTTCTCGGCCTACTTAGGTTTTCATTGCGTGCGCACAGGCAGGTACTTCAGTTTTGACATACTTGCTCTGGGGAGCAAGCGGAACGGAAAGGAATGATTTTGCAAAAATATTTTCTTAGAGGAATTTCGGTGGTGGAAACAAAAGCGCATAAAAACGCCGCCAGGAAGGGCGCCGTTGTGTGCCCTGCAATTGTCAAGCGGTCGTAAACATTTGTTTATTTTGGGGGGGTTACAGTGACCAAAGCTGAACTTGATCAGTAATATCCACATTTAGACCAGAAAGACGGGACGCGGGCCTCTGGAGGTTGATGTCTGGTTATATTGCATTATTTTTTTGTGTGTGTGAGCGTGTGTTTATTTTTGTTCTGAAAACCTTTCTATTATTTGCGGTTAGAGAGTTTGGGTTCAGTCTCAAATGGACTGTAGCTGTTGGGCAATGCCAGAGAATGCTAATTCTGAGCCCCTAAAACCCATTTCAAGTTGTTTAGACTATAAGTAACATATACTCGAGCAGTTTGCGGCACCAGACCAAATTCTGGGTATCACCCAAGCACTGTTCTGCCTTGTCAAAAGATTAATGGGGTACAAAGTTATTGTGGAGGAGAAATGAACAGCTTGGGGAGGAGGAAAGTGCATTTTTAAAATAATTGTTCAAATAGAAATAGTAGAGACAGGCAATTCCCAGAAACTGTTTTCTCTGACAGTGAACAGAGATCTGGGCCTGGGCTTGTCATTGCTGTTCCCCATTTATAATACTGTCCAAGACTGTTAGGGAGACAAGGTCTTGACCATGCTCTGCTACGCGCTTAATGAAATCGTTTCAGCGCAGCAGTTGATCTAAGTAACCTGTGTATTTTTACTAAAATGTTCACTCCAGCTTTTCAAATAGTGCGTGCAAGTTTTGGTTGGAGGGGGTCACACTACTTCTCACTTTAATACAGAGCTTCACCTCATCAAGAATGGATTGGGCTGGAAAATGGTGGTTGTGTCCCTAATGGGGAAGAGCCCCAGACAATTGCACAGGCTGACAGGAGTTCTGAGTGTTTCACTGTGATTTCTGTTTTGTGTTCGCTCATTTCACAATCATTAGCCGGAAGGTGCTTTGGAGCTTAACCGAGGCAGCTCTCTTAACAGAGGAATGCCTGTCACTTGCTTCATGTATCATTGGCAATGTCTGAAGAACAGTGGGGACACAAGGCATTCCAGAACTAAAAGCCAACAATGTTTTTAATCAGCTTTTTAATGCTTGGTCATGTTATGATTCAAGGTTGTAACGAGGTGGTATCCAATGGTGATGTCCTCCCCCTTTATTTTGCACGCTTATAAATGTGAAGTGCTGAATGTGTTATTCCGCCTCTTTCTTTGTGTGTCATTATGTACACTGAATGTAGAGAATGAACCCCAAGTGAAGATTGCTCAGGGTCTGAAACTGCCTTCTAAAATCTTGTTTTCAGACCTTTCAGACAATTATCTCACCCGTTTAAATCGGCATAGAGCACAGCACGCACTTTGCTTAGAAACAGATTTTCCTGTAGGGCATGGTAGATGGAAAATGACTAACACATTTAGATATTGGTGACCCTTGCAATTCAGTTGCTTCACTACAATGTTACCTCCAAGGCTAGTTATAAACTTTATTATCTTTCAGTCCATTAAAGGGTGACTATAACAAATCTGAACCGCAAGTGTATTCCCCTACCTCATGGTTTAGCATGGGTACGTAATGCTAAACGAGGAATTGCTTTCTCTGCATAGAAATCTCCTTGTCCTTACATGTCAGTGTCACAGACTGACATCAGCATGTGTGACTTCCCGTCATGCATCACCCATGATTGGATACTTGATTTTCAACTCTGCAACAAATTACATGTTTGGAGTTTATCAATGCAGTGATGTAATTAAACAATGGTTTTGTGGTCAGATGATACAGACTTAAATGTTTGTAAGGACAAGACTTTAAGGTTGTTGTTATTTTTGTAGGAAACACTAAAACGGCCCAGCCCTCTCTACTATGCAGATAAGTCATTTTGGGGATGGCATACCTGCAATCCAAATTTTCACAGAGAATAAACATTAAAGCAGTGGTTTCTGGGCTTTTTATAAGGGTCATAGATAATGAAGTTGGCTGTTGAACCACATGACGATTTTTAAAACTAAACTAAGAGGTTTTCGCTTAGAATGCCAGTTACTGTAAAGGTAAGAAACCACATGCATTTTTAAAAGGCAGATGTCCAGGGAAGCAAGCCTTTAACTCATCTCTGGTCTCTGTTATTGAGAATATTTGGTTGTCAGGCACTATGTAGGGGATGAGTCAGTGTGTTGTTATTGGTCTGGACCCCTGTGTTCCTTTTCTGCCTCACACCCTCTGACACGGAAAGCTAAATATAAATTGAGTCAAGGTCTCCAAGGTGGTGGTGGGTGCGCTCCAAACTAGCCTCTAGCAGTGCTCTCTGGACCAACACTGGTCCCATTCTGTGTTAATCTATGCATGTCATCAGAGAAACCCTGCTGCCAGTATGCTTTTTGTACAGCTGCAGTCCAATTAACTCCTTGCTCTTTGTCCTGTTTTTTCATTACAAATATGTTTTTAGCAGATCCTGGTTACCCAGAACACCTTACATCTCCTTGATGATCCAAGATTAAGCTGCAGTAGTATTGCAACAGTATCCAGCGCAGGATTCAAACCCCTGACCCTTCAGCACTGGTGCAATTACCTCACATTAGTGTCGTCTGTCTGACTTTTTTTCATCTCCTTCTGTCCACCAGCTGAAGTGGAAGAGCTCAAAAGAGGATGACACGAATGGTGGCTACTCCCAAGACCTACTGTTCGGCCTTCTACAAAAGGTGGGTCCCGTATGAGGCAGCAATCAACTCCCCAGGCACACCGCTAAATCTCAGTGCCAATCTCAAAGGGTGATAACAGGGCTTAAGCAGTCACATGAATATCAGTAATACTTTTTCGTGGCATATACATTCTTTAGAAGATGAAACCTTCGTGCAGCAGGAAAGGGGTCGGTTGAGCGTCTAATGGCAGGTTGGTAGAGCTGTGAGAAATAAAAGCAGGACAGAGAACGGGTGTGAGGAACCTGCGTTTATTTCCAGCTTCACATGCAGCCTGCCAGGAGTCCAGCACCGCACGGAGGCCTGCATGACGTCAGCGAGCGGGAATGTTTTATTCCCCCCCCTCCCTCGCGCGGGCGCCATTAAGTTTTGTTGCAGAGAAACTGCTGAGGGCGAAACGCTGCCCTCCTAATGCGGGGCACGCCATTGTTAGTGCCCCTGTTAATCGGTGGGTTTAGAAGCGCCTGGGGAGTCGCTAGGAAATGTGCTCTTCTCATGCAATGCTGTACCACCTCAGACCCAGGCCAGTCGGGAGGCGAATTAGCAGACAAACGGTCTGGCAGGAATGTGGGCGGGGCCAGTCCAGGACTTACTGGTGTCCAAAACGGCACGGTTTCAACCCCCCCCACCTTCCCCAGCCACATTATCAGCTGGGGTTATCTTCACCAACATGGGAAGTTGGGTCAAAAGATTGTCGGAAAACAAGCCTTGTTTTCTCTGAGACAGAAAGGGTAAAAACGAAACGACCAAACCAGGAGGTTTTAAAGGAGTGGAAAAGCAGGCGCTGGGTGAGGGAACGGGAGCAACAGGTAACACTGCAAGAGGACTAACTGCCGCCAACCGTGGGAAAGGCTCTGAGCGTACTTTGGCCTATCACGCGCGGTAAAAAAAAAACAGTACAGATATTTGGAAACGTGCAGCGGAGGTCTGCGGAGACTCCCTTTGTCGCTATTGGCAAGATTTGGAGTCCTGGGTGTACGTTTGCATTCCAGGCCTGTCCTTTTCCCAGAGACTGTGCGAGGGAGAGAGAGGTTTCCTGGAGTCTTGCTTTGCTTGTATTCTCACAAGGGTGCAGAAATTGAGCTTGTCTTCTTTTGGACGCACGCAACAGCTTAATGAGTCTCTACCTATTACAGGTGACATTAACCAGCCATCGCCCGTGCGCAGCAAGGAAGCCATTGTTTCGCCTAACGGTTTTATTCTTGCCTGACCTGAATCAATAGCCCCGCTGCAATTATCTGTGCAGCTGAGAGGGATCATCTTTTACAGCGGAGACTCAGTCCAAGTTACATTTCGAATGTCAACATCCCCCTCTCAAGGTCAAAGGTCACAGGTCGACTTGGGGCAGAACGTTCCCTCCCTGCCTCTCTGTTCCAAGTTTCTGCTGGCAGGGGTTGGGAGAAAGGTCGCAGCTAATTTCGGCAGATATGTTTTTTTTATTGCATTCTCACATTCACGGAACAGAATGAACTGAAGAAGTCCAGTTGTCCATTGGAATAGAGTGCACGTAGCTCTTCGGTTATAAAGTAGCCCAAACTTGGCACAAACTGGTCATTTCTCTGAAATGTTAAGTAGCTTCCTGGACCCCATTCAGTTCCTGACACTGCCTTGTTCATTGTTGGGGAAAAAAAATGATAATTGGCAATGCCTGTGAAATGTGTCAGAGGCATTTTATGGGCATAGGAGCCCATCTCTGACCCTGTGGTTACACTCCACCATCTAATGGAGCTCATGTCAGACTGATTAAAACTTATAGCAAAGCCCTGCCTCAAACCATACTAAGCGTCTTGTAGACTTTCCATGATATCTCATATAATGAACAAAATTCATAAAAGGAAACCTCATATCCATTATCCATTGTCCTACATAAAATTGTTCTGGAAAACTCCAGCATACACTTCAGATGAGATACTTTATGGGAGATACTTCTTAGGAGTAATTCTGTTAATTTATTTTCGTTAAGCTTCAGACAACATACAACATACATTAAGCATATGGTGTTGTAGCAAGGTTGTATGCAGAAACTCCGTCCCTCGTTAAGCCTCATGACCAAGCAGGCCATCCCTTCGAGTTGTAGATGATATTTATGAAATGTATTTTAAATCCTCCCAGCAGATTTATAAGAAATTTGAGTAATCTGTCCCTGTCCACCGCAGATGCTGATCATTTTGCTTTCTTACCAAACAAGAAATTTAATATTAAACTGCATTAAGTATGTTTTAATTTAATCTAATTTAATCTAAGTATTTAATTTGATTTGTGCATGATGCGTTTTCATTACAATAAGATGACTAACTCTCCTTTGCTGGCTTTCAGTATGGTGACGTGTTGAATGTTCTGGTGTCGAGGAAGAAGAAAGGAAGTGCAGTGGCAGAATTTGCAACAGTCAAAGGCGCGGTAAGCCGTACATATACACTGCAATGGGTTTGTCTTCATTTGGATGGGCTTCATTGTTTCAAATATACAATTCATTCCTCATCCGAACATCTCTTTAAAACATAGCTTTGTTTCTGCACCCATACTGACTGTTCATATTGTCGACGCTGTCTTCAGCTGCGGGTAACTCTCGGTTATTGGAAATCAGAGGAGCACTTTCTTAATGGGAGCCAGTGCCTGTTTGGCAAAGAGGCCTCATTGTTCTGATATGTCTAAAGGTCTGATCTCTTTTGTCGTTGTGTACTATTTGTTGTGGCTTCGGCTTTGCTGTGTGGTAACCCCTGAGAGAACATGCCTGCCCTCCTCAGGGACCAGGCTTGGGGAGTGTGGTTACCGTCTGGAGCTCTGAGGGTCTCCAAACAGCTTGGCGGGTGGAGGCTAGTGAAAGTTCAGTGCACAATGTGATCTTGTGTTTGTTCCTCTCAATCCCCACTTAACATGATTGGCACCTTTTGTCTTTGAATAATACGTTTTTATTTATGGATTATTTTTTCCCCCAGGAATTGGCGTATAAAAATGAAATGGGCTTGATAGAAAACCCCCTGAAAATTTCATGGCTTGAAGGACAGCCTGAGGCCCCGGCGCCGGTATTGCACAGTCATGGAACGGACAGGCCATTCCGACAAGTCCAGGTAACGTGACCAGTATTTCTGCCCAGACTGCCAACGTTCTCCCAGACTGTCATTTTTTTTTCCCCTTAAGAGACTGCTACATTGCACAAGACTATAAATTAATATTCCACAGACTTCCAAACCAAATAACATATTGTAAGCTACTAGCCCCTAAGAAATATTTGAACTTGTAGGGTTTTATTTCCGAGTCTGTGTGCAAATATTGTCCCATCCCTCGCCCTCTTCTCATCTGGGCCTGGACAAAGTGTTTGGTTAAACGGGCTTAGATTTGTTTGCCTTGGAAAGGGCCCCTGTTCACCCACTACTCGCCGGAGTCCAAGCCTGCTTTTCACAAAGGGCTTCATGCAGTTTTACCTCCCAGCAGACACACACACTCTTTGCCATGCAGCGCAGGCATTCCGGAATCTACTGCGGTGTGATCCAACCTGGGAATTCTTACTAAAGGATCTCGTGCCGAAAAGAGGAAACCTACATGTGGGATTGTTTCAGGAGTATGGGAGGAATGCTTGCTTAAACGAAGAGTGGTGGGAGGTGGTTTTGGGGGGGGGGGGGGGGGGGGGGGTAATGGGTAAGAGGATGGCTTGCACAATCGCCGCTTTTTAAATGGCTTCACGTGGTTCTCAACACGTTAAAGGCCTCCCATCCTGCTACGGCAGCGGAGAGGAAGCATTGTGGGTACTAAGGTGCCGGGGCAGCAGGAGAGCCCAAAGGGAACAGGCAGAATCTCTACGTGCCACCATCACTACCCCCCCCCTACTATAGTCCCCTGTCTCTCTTCTCCTGGGCCTGATGTGATACGTTGAGGTTCAGCTGTGAAATGGCCCAGAACAATTATTCGAATCTCTTGTCAGAAACAGCACTTTGGGTCACTGTTTTAGCGTTGGGATTTGTTATTGTAATTACATTATATTTTATGTTATTATTATGGTAGATGACATTGTCCGATGGATTAGGAACGCTGGGCGCACCATCTGTTTTTGAGTATATTGTGGAAGAAAAAGAACACATCATTATAACAAGATCATTTTCACATTAGTGCTCTGTGAGAAAGGCTCTCTCTGAGCAGGCCCGCGTGACTCAATGGGGTCCAGCGATATTAGTAATGGTGTCTCACACCTGGCCTTGGGGGTCGTTCAGGGGAAACCCAGGGGGTCCCGGTGGCCCTGTGGGATTCCGAAACAGAGCTCCCTCTTCCGAGCACCAGCTGCGATTGTCGAGTGGGATAAAGGCGCGCTTTTTACCTCACCAGTCTGTTCTCAGTGCTAAAGTTACACAGTACAACTGGAGCTGAGGGAGAAGAGTTACCTCAGTTTCTTCCCTTTCTTTTTTAATGAGGAGATCTAGTTCCAGAGGCAGGGGAGCTTACGCAGCTGTAGCTGGGCCTTGAGTTACACTGTAACAGACCTGATTTACCACCCTGCTTACAGGTCTGTTTGAGGATTGCTTACTGTAACAGGTGATCCGTACCGCTGGGTGTCTTGTAGCATGGATATCAAGACCATTCCTGATCAGTCCGTCTGATTTTTAATTAGCATTGTGGAGACGTGCTATGTAGGTTTAATTTTACAATGACTGAGAATACAGCTCACTGTGTCTCTTAGGATCTGGAGATGGAAACTGAAAAAGGATAGAGGGTTTGTATATGGTTGGAATTTGTTTTTACTGCAGTAAATTGTTGTTTCCACTTTGTGCCATAATAAATTTTAATATTTGAGAAGCTGGTTTGGGTTATGGATTTTCATACTTTTTTCTGTTCCAAGATTATACAGTCTTTTGATGATTGTGAATACAGTTCCATTACTTCCCACAATCAAAGGTAGAACAGTATTACTTTGATTACATGGTTATGAAAGTGGCTTGCTTAATTGTATTGATAAATCTCTGGCCCATACTGAAGAATATCAATGAATGTTGCCCATGTCAACAAACATTGCAGTGTGATTTGCAGCCAAGTGCTCTTTCCCCCAAATAAATCTGGACTCAGCTGCCCTGGATGTATGTTCTAAACAAGGAGCAAGGCCAGTGAAACAGAATAACATAGAAAGTCCTCAGAAGAAGTAAAACAAATTATATTAATGATAGTCTGAGTGCAATAATGAAAAATAGTGTGAAATTTGATTCAAGTGACTACATCAGGCTTTTGTTATAGTTTTTATTTTGAGCCCTTCGCATTCGAAGGCTTTACGATCTACGAAGGCCAGGCAATAGCAAAAAAAAAAAAAAACTAAACAAAAAAACTCAACTCCTAAACCTCTACCTCCCAGAATTGTGGAATTCTAGTCCCCAGCTGTGGCCTCCTGGGTGATTTCTGTCCCAGTCACACCTGCAGCCCAACCCCTTCAGAACACTGGTACACCATAAATCACTTTGTCCCCGATGTCAGATTTAATGCCCCATATTTTAGCACATTGCATTTTGAGAGAATTTCTTACAAGACTGATTTGGTGCAAGCACTAAATCAGTACTGCTGAAGCACTACACTTATAACTTAGTCAGAATAGCCCTGGCCTAAGCCTAACAGGAACTGGCGTATCTTCCATTTTGAGACCTCATCCTGTTTTTGTTTCTAGCTTTCACCATTGGGTGCAAGCTCACCAAAGTAAACGAACAGAGCCTTGTGAGGATAGAATCATGCTGTTCACAGCTGTAACAGTGCTCTCTTTCTGGGAAGAGATATGGCTTGGCCAAGATTGCGACTTTTTGTAAAGACCATTAAAGGATGAAAGAAACGTTGTGATGGGGGAAGTTAAGGGACATCTGTCAGTGGTGGCAATCATTATCATTTAATTTAGCTCAGACTTACTTGGACACAAAAGAGAAAACGAAGCTGAGGGCAAATGTTGTGGTAAGGATTTGATGTGTGGGAATGGTGTGTGATCCCAGCAGGCTTTTTGGACGGAACAGTTTAGATACATGGTGGGAGAGGGGTGAATGGGTGACCCACTGTGGGGTGCATGTGTTTCAATAGCAGACTCTGTCTTTTTACTTTTTAGCAAATGAGGACAGAACTAAGAATGGTAGTGCCCCACAGGCACAATGTGTGCAGAGTTTTAAACAATAAATAGCTTTTCCCCCCTTTTTCTCCCAATTTGGAATTCCTGATTATGTCATTAGAATGCCATTTGTTGCTGCAGCCACTGCAAACCCTCTAGGAGAGCACAGACACACATGTGCTCTCCTCTGAAATGTGTGATGTCAGCTTCTTTTCACACCTCCATCTACAATTAGAGTTATCGCGGACAGAGATCTGAGAGGTCTGAGAGTTGGAGGAAGGCACTTCATGTGCAGCTTTAAACAGGCAGACTGTGGGGACCCCATTGATCATAGTCTGTAACAAGATGGCCACATTCTGGCCCCCTTACTCACCCCTGTCGAAATCAGTTTGTTTTCACTCTGAGCTTCCGGTCATTGTCGGCTGATAACACAGCTTGGATCAAACCCAGGCCACAGAGCTCAGCTTGCTTTCAAAGTGAACGCCTTGACCACTGAGGTACAAAGGAGCCAACCACTCAGATTTAAGGTAAACCCATAACATAAAATTTTTCCTTTTTTCCCCATTTTCTCCCCAATTTGGAATGGCCAATTCCCTGAATTCTGGAATGTCCAATTTGTTATCATTCGGTCCCATTGCACAACCCCCACTGTCAATCCGGGAGAGTGTGGACAAGCACGTGCCCTCCTCCGAGACATGCGATGTCAGCCGCTGCTTCTTTTCGCACTGCAGTCCACAAGCTAAGCTAGCACACAGATGAGTTGGAGGAAGACATTTCATATGCAGCTTTGGCACGTGGACCACAGGCGCCCGATCGACTAGCAGGGGTCGCTGTTGCTAATGGGACCAAAGCCCCTGCCAACGTACCCACGCTTATCCCCAGCGGAAGGAAGCCAATGTGTTCCGCCTGTGAGCTCCCAGTCGCTGTCGGCTGGTGACGTGGTCGGGTTGGAACCGGGCCATAGCATTCAGTCTACACTCAGAACGAGTGCTTTTACCAACTGAGCCACATGGGATGAACTCATTTTGATCATTGTCTATAAGGGCTGTAGCTACAGCATGTTTTTAATAACTGGTAATGTGCAAGTTGTCTTATTTTGCCTCTCCTCATGTAATTGCAGGGAAAAAAATTTGAATTCTGCTAAACTAAGTCATAGGGGGCTAGTAGCTGTTAAATGCATTTTGACACTGTCCAGTATTTGATAAACAATATTAGCCTGGGAAATTGGCATCAGCAAAGTAAATCCTGGCTGAAACATGTTGAATATTTCCAGTAGCATTAGACTGTATTGTCAGAGGCAATCACAATAGGAATGACTCAGTTGTCAAAACAGTATTTCAAAAAGTAATTTTTGGTAAAGAAAACAAACTTAGAAATATGCATGTATATGTATCTCTTTGTATTTCCCAGTATTCTGTTGTATGATCGTGAGCTGGAATTTTGGGGAAAGTGGTACCAGATGTGCCGGCGCACGTCGCAGTTTAAAATGTCTGGCCAGTCGCACAGCGCCAAGATAATTTGTCTTCCAATTACAGTCCCTTTGTTCTTCACGTCGGCCGTGTGTTTCGGTGTTTGTTAAGCAAAACTTTACACTCCTAATGCTCTCGGGAGAGTACCGCCATTCTGCTGATGATGATATGTAGTGGTCCAAGGACAGGTCAAGCCTGTCTGTCTGACTGCCGTAGGAAACCAGGTGTGTGCATTTCCAGAGCTTAGGTTCCTTACATCCTGTGACTTCTGTGGTTGTGACTGGGTGTATGGTGGAGATCTCCTGTGGGTCTGTGCTGCTGATGGCTGAATGGTAACTGTGGACACTATGAATTGAGAGTGTGCAAGAGGGCCAGGAAAGACCCAGTGTGGCCAAGATCAGACAGTGTTAGGAGGCAAACCGCTAGAGTTCTCTCACAACAATGCAAGACAAAGGAGGCAATAACCATGATGCTAAGGCCCTTGTGAACATTTGTATTGCTGACCAGGCTAATGTTCACGGCCAACCAAATGAAGTCTTGCTTCCAGATATCCATATTACAATATGAAATTTTCTCCATATGCTTGTTTGGATGTACACCTCAGTGTTAAAGAGCAATAATATGATAGAAACATAAATATTTGAAATATGAAGTTGAACGGGTAGCAGTGTAGCATAGTGGTAAGGGCTTGTAACCAAAAGTTTGCAGGTTCGGTTCCCCACTGGGGCACTGCTACTGTACTCTTGGGCAAGGTACTTAACCCACAATTGCCTCAGTAAATGTCCAGCTGTATGAATGGATAACATGTAAAAATTGAAACCTATATAAGTTGCTCTGGATAAGAGCGTCTAAGCGTCTTCTAAATGACAATAGTGTAATGTAATGTAACCTGCATTGTTACCGGGTTTGCCGATTGTCGCACAGAGACAAAGGAGAAACTGACAGGAAACTGAAATGCACTGGTATCCTGCTGCCAGCCTGGTCCTCCCTGAAGCTGATTTACACCTTTTTTCTGCTTAAAATCCTGTTCTCCCTGTCTTATGTCATACAGCTTTCAGCTGCTCCAAATTTACACATAGGCTATCAGGTATCGGGCAGACAGTATACAGTGTCTGCAAATGAGAGCCCATCTATTTTCATGTCATGGTTGTGAGGGTGGCAATGTAATATTATACAATGGATATCAATGTACTGGGACAGAGAAATGCTGCAATCTGTGGAAAAGCTCATGATTCCAAACAAATGTATGTGAGTGTGAGTTTGATGGCGAGTGTAATATTGGATATGATATTTCCCAGGCGATTAGGGACATAGATGTACTCTACACTCACACGCAGCCAGCAGTGTGGTTTAGGCCGACCAGCTATGTAATTCAGACAGATGTTTGCTCTCGGATGGTGCAGTTTCTGGAAGATGGTTAGTTGACGGTGACAGTGACAGATGCTCTGCTAGAGTGTGAGCGAGACATTGTAGTACTGTCTGCCTGAAGCCATTTCCTCCTGAATGTCAGGCCTGGAAAAAAAACACATTGGATCAAAATGGAAAAATGGGCTGTGGCATATGTCTTCATTTGAAGGAGAATCTGATTGCATTGCCCTTCAACGCTTCAAGCCTTTATATTTTTATGTTGTTATTTCTGTTTGCTTTCAGCCATCTCTACCGGGTAGACATTCTTGATCTTTGATCCCTGCATTTCCATTATCTTGAAAATAATACATACAATAACGTATACATTTCCTCTCAGTGGAAATGCGGTGAATACCTTCCTTATTTATCATTCTTTGCAATACAGCTGCAGTGTGACTCATTGTTTGCATTGGTTTGAGAGTCAGATACAGAGGAGCTGCTGAGAAGGAATTGTTGGAAGGTGGTGGTTTGTCATTTATTTAGGGATTAGTTTTAAAATTTTGATGAATAATCCTAGAAACAACCAGAGATGGGTATGGGGTTTTTGTTCATTTTGAACATTCCGTGAATTCAAGAATTGGACTTTACCTCCAATTAACATATGTTCATGGGAAATTCTTTACACTTGGTCTAACCACACCCTCTGTCATTCAGACCCTCCAGTAACTCCACTTTATTATGGAGGTGTGCACAACTAAGCATTTCTGTATTCATATCAACTTTCAGTTCATTATCAGTAATACAAGTTGGTTAAGAAATTCCTCAGCTTACTTTCCTAAGGTAATCCAAGCAATGTTTGGACGGTTTGCCTTCACATTTGTCAGGATCAGATTTACAGTACTTTTAATTGCTGTCTTTTTTTAATTAATGAGGTGTACTATATGACAGACATGTGGCCATTGCCTTTGATGGCACCTTATGGTTGTAATAAAGCAAAACAAATGTGTCCATTTATCATAATGTCTTAGCAGTACTGCACAAGCCAGCTGAAATGTTGATTTGGGCAGGTCCACCTCAGACCTACTGAAAATGGAATTTGGGATTTTTCTCCCTTGCATATCTGTGAACATAGAGAGGAATGTGGTCAGGACAGGATTGAAATATTGCCCAGGCAATAGCCCTGATGTGCTACATTTTTGGTACAGTAAAGATGACCCTTTCATCTTCTCCGTTTAATGACATTTGAAATATAATAGCACTTACAGTATTTCCTGTATTCATTGTTCATTGTTCATTGTTCATTCATTGTTATTCATTGAAGACCAGCGTCTTCCGCCTTTTGCATTGATGCTGGGGAATGAGAAAGAGCCTTGATATTGAACATGAGCCTGTTCATGCAGCTGACTTTTCATCTTTGGTTCTTCTTCTCGAACATGTGCAGGGCCAGCGGACGGCCGCACTACATGTGTATCATATGCTGCTGCACGCGAGTGTTTATCAGAGAGGGGCTTAAAGATTACAGCCGTGAAAGCCGTCATGAGGAAGACAAACGGACACTCCTGAGCCCCGTGACATGTACTGAGTTTCCTCCATCTAAATGTTGTTGTAAAACTGGCGTTAAAAGCTCTTATTGCTTCCTCTGTAAACGGGCTTCATGGGAATGTGTCAAACACAGTTACACACTGTATTCCAGTGAGAGTAGATATAATGATGCTAACGTCTGCACTGAATATTGTTTTTAATAACACACGTGCAGATGATGTACTCCACCACAGTACATGGTACACACAAAGAAAAGAACAGCCATCAAACCATTCCTCATTCCTGGGGGCACAATTGTACAGAACTTGCTTTCTTAAACAAATCATAGTCGTAGGTTATTGCTTTGATTATGGACCACTTAATATGAACTGGCCACCATAGCCAAAGGATTTGGTTTTTAAGAAGAGTATTTTTAAAACAAGCAGTTACTCATTGTCCACCTGTTCATCCACATGGATCTGAATCTCTGAAAGCGGATGGCTGTGTTTTAATAAATAGGATGTATAATCACTGGCACAAACTCCGACTGAAGCAGTGCTCGGAGCCGCTCTGAGCAAGCGGGATGAATGTGGTTGGGGAGGCCGTCGGGGCTCGCTTGGAGGCCTGACAGCACGTAACTGGAGCCCGAAGCACATGGCCCTACATCCCCCCCGCCCCCCGCCCCCCTGCAATGGCCCCCTGTCGTGCCGCGCGGCAGGCTTTCCTGGCAGGTGGGTCGGCAGGCCCGGCGCTCGGCGGGCAGCAGGCGTGTTTGTTCAGCAGGTAGCGTTTAAAGCCTCATCAGGCGCCCGCTCGTAATGAATGGCCCCCGCTCCCCAGCCCCACGGGCCCTGGGCACATGTGGAAGTATCGCCTTACCCCGGCTGTTTTGCCTCTCGCGGAGCTGGAGTCTGCGGTGAGCGGCGAGATTTACAGCTAAGCAAACAGCACCGGCGTTTGAGCCCAGGCCCGCGGGCTGCTTTGGGCCGAAGCCCGCTCCGGCTCTGTTATTGAAAGCAGAGCGGCCCGTTTTTTTTCGCTGTGCGATTGCATAAGGGCGAGGGGGTTACCTTCGTACGTGACCGAGGAGGGGGCAGCTCTGCTGGGATTTGCGCGGGCCGAAAAATTGGCCCTGTGACCACGCAGGATGGCAGTGACCTAAGATGTCAGCAGGAATGTTTCAGATACCGGCAGGGCTAATAGATTGGCTCTCTGAGAATAATTTGCTAACGTGTATTTTTTCCCTCTTAGCACTGTTCTTGAGTTTCACAAAATGTGTTAAAGATGTGTAAAGGTGCTGAGGTCTATAAGTAGAGTTTGACACGATTGTGGTCCTCTGGTGGCCTTCACTGCTAAATGTATAGCAGAAGGAGTAGGCTAGTATGGAAAATGGTGAGGGTACTGAAGGGTGGGGGTGGTAGGCAGGGGTCCGGGGGAATAACCCACTGAGTAACCCACCGGAATTCATGTTGTTGGTGAATGCTGACTCAGCATGCTTTATTTGTATGTGGGAGACTCACTATTCAGGAATCCCCCCGGTGCTGGCTGAGCATTTTTGAGTCACCATGGGTTAAAAATGTGTGTGGATCCTCACTAGTCTCAAGCTAGTCATTGTTCCATTTTACAAAATACATTCCCATCGCTGTAATCACTGTATGTGGGTGCTTATATATTGTACTTATCGTAAATGTGGGCATTTCATACTTGTGGACAGGGCTACATACTAGCCCTGCTCCTTACCACTACATGTGGTGTAACTAAAAGGTTGCTGGATTGATTCTCTTCCTGGGGCCCTGTTGTACCCTTGTGCGAGGTACTTAACCCACAATTGCCCCGGTAAATATTCAGCTGTATGAATGGATAAAATTGTAACCTACACAGTATATGCTCTGGACAGGAGGATCTGCAAATGACAATAATGTAATGTAATGTGGTAAGTGTGCTTGACTGATTCCAGCATTTCCAAGTCTGGACAACATTTGGACTCACTGTCTTACTGTTAAATCAAATAGGTGAAAATTTCAGCTTCTTTTCTCATTCCTTTCAGTGACAGGGAATGCAGAACAAAGTGTTACAAATGAATTTCCTTGTCATTCATTTTGCCTTTATTTAGCTTTTATGGCAAAAAAAGGAAATTGTTTTGAGTCAGCCTTATGTCTTGGATGAATATATTTATTCAACCCCTGCCAAAGCTTAGTAGTGATCTGGAAGCTGAACATTGAAATTCTCCCTCTGTACTGGTTCCACATAGCCTGTGTGTCTAGCTGTCTGCAGCTGATTAGTGTGAAAATGGTTAAGATTTGAGTAAAAGTCCATATTCCTCTGGCATTAAGCCTACGTGTTACATCACTTTAATCTTTGGTGTTAAAACTGGTTAATGATTTAGCATCTTTTCTGTTGCATTCATCTCCTGCTTTTTAAACAAGGGGAAGAGATTATTTTCAATGAGCATTTTCAGTCAGTGTTGACTTTCAAAACATTTATTGACACATGATATATAAAACCCTTAACCATGTCTATAAATACTCTGTCTCTGTAAGTGAGAATAAGGAAGAAAGGAACATTAAATTTTTAGTAAAACTTAGCCCAAGTCTGGAACTATCTGTTATAAGACACAATACACTGTGAAGCTCACAAACATTTATACAATAACAGTATTGAAATGATAGGCTCCCTTTCTCATCTTATTGGTCCAAATTCCATCCAGAAAGAACTCTTGTCAGGATAACATTGAGTGCCTGGATATTCTTATGGCTGCCCCTGTGTAAATAATCTTCCATTGTTACAAATGTAAAAAGAGAGTTAGCTTGATGGGGGAATTTGTTACTGTCTCTGTGCCCAGTGCTGACAGGAAGTATAAACAGATTTGGCAGATTACCAACAAAATGGACTCTCTCAGTGCAGGCCATGAGTCAATTGACCTGTTATGTAACGTTGTCCCAATATATCAGAAGTCCTCCAGTGAAATGTATCCATTATGAGTTACCGACTGGGTCACGCAGCAAAGGATGAGTGTCTGTCCATCTTTTTGTCAATCCAGCAATGGCTTTTGTCAGTTTATTAAGAGAACAGAGCTAATTGAATGTCCTATAGTTCATACTCTGTTGAGGAAAGACGATCACTTGTGGCTGTTCTTATATGAATGTTTCTCCGTCTTTTCTGTCATGAAATTGAAAGGACTCACCATCCCTGTTAAATGAGGAAATGGGAAGTGCTGCCGTTTTCATTGGTGGAGCTTCTCCATCACTTGCAGAACGTCGTCTAGGATGGATGGGCCTAGGTCCAGGTTGAGTGTGAAAGCGCAGTCGTCATCGTCCTCCTCGGCCGGGGGCTCCTCTGAGGCGGTCTGCATCGACTCCGTGTCTCGGCCGGAACAGAAGCTGTGCCGCCCTGTGCTGCTGCTCCCTTCCCCGGGGGGCGGCTCGTCCCCGTCCTCGCTGTCCAGCAGGGGCAGTGAGCTGCACTTCTTCCGCCTCTCGCTGGAAAGAGCCGCCCTGTCCCAGGCAGGGCTCGCTGGGGGGTCCGTCTCGTCGAGGTTGAGGCGGGGGGGCTTGGGGGGCAGCGAGCAGGCCAGGAAGAGGTTCTGCTCGCTCTGCGAGCTCTGGAGGAACAGGCTGTGACCTCTCTTCAGGAAGGACAGGTCCCCAAAGCTGTCGCGGTGGGCGTGCGTGCCGATGTGGGACAGGTGGCGGAAGTCGCCCAGCGGCAGGCTGATCATGTTGACGGACAGGACCCGCCCCTTTTGCTGCTTCCTTGGCCACTGTGCCGATCCCGACTTCCTGTAAAGGGAGGTCTTAAGTGGCATCCTGGGAGACTCAGATGATGCTGTGCTGGGGTCACCACTGGGGGCAAGAGCTGGAGGACGATGGTGGCTCAGAAACCAAGTTCCATCCTCCCTGGGATGACACTGCTTAGAAAAAGGAAGCAAACCAAAAACTTGAGCAACTGTAGGATCTTTATTCACTTACTTTTATTCCAAAATTTATGGGAGGGAAAGTGATGTCCATCACCATTGATGATGTTTGATTTTTCATAGTTTAAGGGAATTGTATTTGTTGCTGCTCCTCTCCAGCTCCAGATGCAAACCCTGGCTGTGGATAAGGACAGCAATGGAAAAGCAGCCATTGTTTAATGAATGCACCTGTTCCCTTCAGCTGCAAGCTAATGGCATTAGTCACCATTTGGACAAGGGGAGGTATTTTGACATGTGTTCCAAAGCCATGCGAAAAAACTCCAGAGCTGTTTCATTTGGGAAGTGCTAACTTTTGAAGTATTATGTGCTTTGCACACACACACACACACACACACACACACACACACACACACACACACACACACTGATGCAATTGTGGACTCAAATGGACTAAAATACTGAGCCTGCTATGTTTTCCATCTTGGTTTTCTACATTGATGTTGCATCACTTCATCCATTAGCAACCAGACTAAGAAGTGGAATGGGTCTTAATGCAACCCATTCCCAGTAAGCTCCATAATTACATGTCACTTAAAAGTATGAAGAAATACATTTTGTACAAACGTAAATAGAAATAGAAATATTTTGGCGTTTAAATTATGAAAAATTTGAAAAGTTCTGATTTTTTGTGGAAACTGTCATTTCCTAGAACTTGATGTTCTACTGTAATTTACCTTAAATTGTGTGATATACATACATGCCATTGAATGTATTGCGCCATTTCAGTGTACTCTTTCCCTGCTTGTATTGCAGACTTTGGACCATTCTGAATACTCTGATATTTTGGCATATTGGCATCTGTGCTCTATGAATTGTAACATTGACTGGTTATCCATGTTTTCCTAGCTAGTGTTATCTAGCAGATAAGTAATCACAGGAAAAAGGCATTATTTTCCCCACGTTTTTGTTTGTGGTTTTGGTTGAGCATTAAAATTGGATTTGGGCCCAGGATGTGTGTGAAAACCATTGTGCTGTAAGTGTGCATGAAAAAGCAATAGGCTTTTTATTTAACCTTTAAACAGCCCCCCTGTTTTTTTTTAACTTTATTTTACTAGCCTTATCACTACTTCCATTCAATTCCATGAAGCAGATGAGCTCAGAGTGTTGCAACTCAGGCTTGTTCTGACTGGTGCTGCCACATTTCTCAATGACTGAAGGCTGGAATAAAAATTGTATGTGGCTGAGTTTTTGTTTTTGGTTCTGGGAAGTGATTACTTATTGCTCAGAAGTAACTTGGGAATTCCTTAGAAAAACATTACAATTTGGGTCTCAGTCCGTAGCCTCATCTGTCAATTATTTTGAAAAATAACTGTGTGTCGTAGGTAGCCATTTTTGGAAATTTCCTCATTGCTACCTGAAACCATGACGTTATGGCAGTAGTAGATGGTGGCGTAGGTGTCATAACTGTGTAAAACAGTAGGAATTTTCTCCTTGACTCTAATATGACATAAAACAACTTCATAAAGCGACTGTAAAAGCTCCAAGTGTGTGTGGTTACACTTGTAAAGAGCACACCTATTATAATCAGTTTATAGATAAATGAATGTGGATTAAGCATTGCATTGTTGATCAGTGTTCTGGAACAATACTAAATAAGTTCCATCATGTCAAATCCACAGCTGCTCTGGTTGTTTAGCGATATCACATGACACTTGTGGTTGTAGTAATTGTAGTGAGTAACACAGAACCTAGTTCATTACTGAAGCCATTTCAAGTGGACAATCACTGTTGTTTTCTAAAAATATACACTTTATATCGCCTTTTAACAAGTTTGCCTACATTAGATCTGTATTCGTGACTTGAAACACTCACTTGTAAAAATTTGTAATGCGCTACAGAAATCTTGTTTCGTTGGGCTGTAAAGGTTTTATCGGCTCTTGTAGCAGCAGGAGAGGAGAGTGTGTGGAAGCAGCAGCATTCCTTTCCAAACATGTAAGTCCTACTTGGGAGGAATGTTACACTTACTTCAGCCAAAAGAAGAATGCTTCACAACCACTGCAGAAAGTAGAACTTTAAACCCGTGCGGTAAAGAATTTGCTTTGCTGCTCCCAACAAGGTACACTGATTCCTAACATTGTGAGATCTACAATATTTTGTCAAGGCAATCACTAGACTCCTGGGCTACCAGCCTGACATAAAGAGCTCTACTTTTCAACCTCAGGTGTGTGCAGGCATAGAAAAGCATTGATGACCTACATTCAGAAAGTTTCCTCGTTCTGTATTCACAGTGAAAGAAATCCACAATGTAAGCTTACCTGTGTGAATCTGTATCACTCGTCCTTCTCCCACACCCACAGGTGAGTCTGTCAGAAAGCCAGGACCAGGCTGATACCTGCAGACACCGAGAGCATTTCTCCTGACGTGATGGGGCTTGTTCAGCTGCAGGGTGGAAAGCAAAACAGCCAGGTTTGAATTGGCGACCGTGCCTCTGCCTGAGAAACGCTGATCGCACAGCGAACTCGAGTCGTCGCTCTACTGGAGAGGCATTAGAGCTCACCTGAGTCTCAGGGCATTGGTCTAAAGTGGCGGAGCCTTTTCCCTCCTGGTCAAAGTCCTTTTTTGCCTTTGCCCTGATCCGCCTCTGTATCCTCTCAGCGCCTGAGTCAGCAGACGTGCGTTCCACCCAGTGTTCAAAGTGTCCTCGTCCACGTCAGTCCCACGTACTGCAATAGTCCCGTCTTATGTAGACACGATGGCTGACTAGTGCAGGTAGCCGAAGAGCAAGCTGATGAGCAGGTGAAGTGTTTTTTTTTTTTTTTTTTCCTCTCACTGAACCTGATAGAGTAGAGTGGGATGGAGAGGTGATTGCATGGTGCTGTCATACACACCCCCACCAAGTCTGATGAGAAGAATTTTGTCTTTGTCTCCAGAGTGGAGTGTGCAGGTCACCTGTCACCTGGCCGTTCGTTTTTGCTGTGATTTATTGTCCTGTTAGAGGGGGACGCTGGAATCGCACAGTGCGTTCCTTGTTGGGAAAAGTGCCAGGCGTTACTAAGCGCGAGGGGGGGGGCGGGGGGCGCGTGCAATAGGGTTAACCGATTCCTAATCTCCATGTCATTGTCTGTCTGCTGCAGACTTCCTGTGCTCTGTGTGCTCGGCTAAACTCACAGGCTGTGAGTATTCCCACTGAATGGAGGGACTAAAGACACGGCGTTGCGAACGGAAAAAGCAGAGGAGCATGCACAAACACGCGCTTCACGGTCACCTGGGTTGCACAACTCAGCTGGCGCGCCGTGATTCATGTTCACACAGCACCCACACATTCTCAGGTCGCGGCGCTCACTGGTGCCTTTCCCCGTGTTTTGTTTAATTAATTCCCCTTATTAATCAGTGAGGAGTATGTTATTGAAAAATCTAGATTTCATATTTGGCTTTGTTCTTTTGAAGCTCTACAGAGTTTTTCACCCCCAAGTTTTTCACACCGTCCTGTGCTTTTTTGGCGTTTGTATGTTTAAAAGTGTCAGTCTGGAGTGAAACGGAGAGAGTAAATCTCAGGAGCCAGTTGGTCATTCAAACACAAAACGGTAAAAAGAAAGGACTGTGATTTACAAGATGAGTATATTAAAAAATGATTTGTGGGACTTCTGAATCATCAAAGGTGTAGTTTATATTGCAAGGTTTATCTAAACAACCAGTTATATTTAGAAATAAATTACCTGGCTAATTTATGATCTCCAGAAAATTCCTGTTGAACTTGCAGTGTTCCTTATGTTAGAACATATAATTTGAACATATAGTTACACATTCATCATATTTTTATGTTACAGATTACCACATACCAGGGTAAATTTGATATTCCACTGGCAAATTAGTTAAGTAGTATCCATGCATGGCTTTACTGTTTGAAAATGTTCATTTTTATCTTTTAGTATCAAATTGATATTCCAGTGTGATGCTCAATTTATTCCATCCTGTCTAGGATTTAGGTCATTTTGTCTGTGTGAATGTTATGTGTGTCTCTGATAGTTCCAGCTGTGAACAGCATATTCAGATGTACGAATAGATAGTTACCCAACTGAAAACAGTGTTCTTACTCATCAAAGTGTTGAAACACCACAGACTTGTATTACAACAGGAAGATATTCACACCTGCTTCTTTGGCGTGATTTCACGCGTGGCTCAGACAGGAATGACTTGCAGCGTGCCGGTAAGGATATGCAGATTAGCAGCGGGACTTTCACGAGCTGAACTGTTGTGCACAGCTCTTTCGCAGCGTTGGCCCAAGTCGGCGGCGTTCACGTGTGGGGCCAAGTCCTCCAGCAGGACTTATCAAGCCCTCCGCATCCCCAAGCCAAAACCAGAACCTCAAGCTTCCAGAACATCCCAAACTGACAGGAACCCGCTGAAGACTTCCAGATGTGGACGCTTCAGAGGGGTGCGGGGGGGGGGGGGGGGGGTGATAACTCCCTGCGATCCTCCCTGCGCTGCCACCCCTAGCGCCCGATCCGCGGAGGGCCTGCCGCCCCCTTTTGCGTGCGTGCTCCCCGCGAGGCCGGGCCTGTCTGTCTGCCAGGCCGCAAACCTGCGTGACGGTCTCCATCCTCCCCCCACCTCCCGTGTCTAAATAAACCACAGGGCTCACCCCAGAGTGCTGTTTGTTTGCGGAGCTTAGATGTTATCTCCAGCCAGCGACGCTCGCTATAGAGAGCGAAGTTAAAATAGCCTGTGCTGCATCGCTGTGCCTCACTCTGTAATTTTTTTTTTTTTTATTTGTAACATAGCATTACCAGTTACATTGTGCTCTTAACAACAACAACCAAACGCCCGGCTTTGAACTTAAAAGGCCTGTAATTGGTCCTTCTGTTTTTCTTCCCCGATTCCAAATATTTCTCAAGGTCTCCAAGGTTAAACTTCTGAGGGCACCAGGAGCCAATTGATTTATCCTTATGATTGCTTTTCCATTGGAGTCTTTTCAAATGAATCCAAAAAACAAAGACAGCCCCTCCCCGTTCTCCTCAATCTCTGCCGGTCTGCTCTCACAGATGTAATTACTCACGCAAATGAAATAACTGCCTTATCATAACATTTACTTAAGATTGGAACTGAGGTTCTCAGCAACTCTCAGTACAAATTTGACCCCCCCCTTTGTTGAGTGAGCAATTAGAAGCCACATTTTCATGCTATTAGACAATCAAACAGTGAAATGGTTTCTTCTGGTGTCTTTGGTGATAACCTTGTCCTGATCCTGTTGTTTCACCAGTTACCACAGCACAGTTTCTGTTTTCATTGGTATGCCATCTAGGCTCCAGGATTGATTGCTTTGGCCCTAGCTCCTGTGCGAAGGATGTGTTTTTTGAATAGGTTCTGCACCCTTTCTCAGGCCATTCCTGGTTATGCGGTTTGGTTAGGTATGCACTCTCCAGAAACGTAGGATGCAGCAGTTTTTGTTGTTGCTGCATTCATGAAAGTGTTTCCAGATACGGTTTTAACTGGCTTTTGAAAAGCAAATTTGAGGTTTGTGTTTAGAATGATCCATGCTCTTGTTTGTTGTGCTGTGTGCTCGGCTCTTATGGCCTGCTTCGAAAGGAATTTGACTTTTGGTATGTGTAGAGTCATGGGTGAGTATTCGCAATGGCTTCCTGTTTAGTGGTAGGTCTGGCATCAGTTGATAAGTGCGTTTCTCAAGAATGTAAGCAAGAATTGAGCTGTAATTCCATTTTTCAGGAAAAACCATCTTTCATCACCCTCTGACCAAACTTGAGAGGTCCACTGTTCTTGCTTTGTAAAAACACTCTCGGATGCCATTAAAGTGACTGATGATGAAAAATGGGCGCTTGGTGTCGAGGTGGTGCTCAAATACCCATGTCAAACCACAGGCAAGCCTCCTTCATAATAAGGCTTTGCTTCTTGACTGACAGCACAATAGAGCTTATGTACAGTATAATAGCAACTACAGTAAACATGACCGGGAGCCTGTGGAAGGTGCTATGATAGCACACCTTGATGGCGTCAGTGGTCCCCGGGGTTTCCTTGAACCAGAACCCCAGTTCTTTGGAAACAGAGGCCCTCGGTCCTCTGCAGAAGTACGGTCAGAATCATGGGAAAGAGCCAGTGTCCTGCACTCCTCCAGCGGGCAGCTGAGACCATACAGAGGCTCTCTGTCATCATTTAATCAGATGACTCCAGCACACTTTGAATCTAAACCTTAGAACACATTTCACACACCTGTATGCATTTTGGACTTTTGCTGGAGCCGGTCACTTGATGCAAGTTCAAGTCCAGCATGGCTCCCAATTCCATTTTGCAGCATATCCTAACTAGGAAATGGTAATAACCTAGGCTCTTAGCCCTGTTTTTAAAATACTTTACAAAAGAAGCAGACAAATGTACAAATTGCAAACGGCCACAATGATAAACGATTTACAGACTGTCTTCAGCAGTGGTTTTGAAACCACAGTGTCTCACAGTATGAGTCAGTCACTTGCCCTGTGGCACAGTTCCATCCACAGTTCCAGAAATTCACCTGTCTGAGAGGAATTCTCGTAGACTGTTAGCGGTGGGAAAAATGTGTGAGAGCTGCAAAGGCTTATATTGCATAAATAGGGCCTGCATTTTTTTCTGTTTATACCAGTAATGACCGGAAGAACATACCGCTTAACTCATTCATTTTGGTTTCATTTTACTCAACCGATAAAACACCAGATTACACCGATGTGTGGTATAACATTTCAAACTTGGGCTACCAGTTTCAGTTCTTAGCCCTTTATTCATTCCGACAGCCTCTGATTTTCTTTTTTATGTGTATGAGCAAATGCACCATCTGTGGATCATTGTAGGCTTCAGTAGTTGTTGGAAAAAAGCACCACTTCCCCATATTGTCCCACCTCAGAGGAGGTTAAAGTTCAGGGCTGGCCAATGATGAGTAGCACTTCCCACTTTGGCCGGAGTCCATCTGCTGCCAGGTCGTGTTCTGAGACTTTGAGGGCCACAGACCTTCAGCGAGACCTGCTCACAGGTCCCTGTTTGTGTGTGTATGAATATCAGTGCAAGTCTATGAATATCAGTGCAAGTCATTTTTTCCTCTGATCTAATATGTGATGAATGTTTTGTGTGGTGGCACACTACACAGTTAGTAGTTGGTTACCCAATCTTGTTAGCACGCTGATGTGCAATACATACTAAACCACGTAATTTGGTGATGGTTTGGCTAGCAAAGTTGAACACTGTCCCAAATTTGACTGACTTTCTTCTGGGTCTGAGTTTATTTATTTTGCAGACATTGCGAGAGATTTAAAGCAAAGTTGTCATGTCTGTCCTATACTTGTTTGTTTTTGTTTTGTTTAAAAACCAAAAATAGACGCTTTGGAGTCGTGTATTTTTATAAATTGGTAACTGAGTTTAGAAGTCATTTATAAGCACTGAAATACACCACCAAGAAGATAAAATTACCAAAAATGCAAGCCCAATGCATAACTTAAAATGGAAAAGAGTGGCGCACTCAGCCTAGAATCAAAGTGTCGATCCCTGTCACAAGCTACAAATGTATTTAAACTTTAAACTTTAAACGGTTTTTATTGTGTATAATATTATTTTAATTTGAAACTCAGTGTTAATGGAGGGCCAGGTATCTGCTCAAACAGATATTGACTGAAAAAGTCAAACACAGGCAAATCATTTGGTTCAACCTTGACCATGAAGGCTTTTATTAACTGCACCCAAATGCCTCCTAAACCTACAAGAAATATATTTAATTGTGTTAGTCTACACACGAGCTGAATTTGCTTTATTTTATTATTTAGATGATTCTGCCCTTTTATTTACCTTTTTCTTATTACCACTCTCTTCCAGCTCTCTCCTGGACAGATTTTCTTTATTAGGAGACGTCCATCTGTTACTGAATTTAATTTTAACACCGTAATGTCATGAGTCACACATGCTGATTCATAACACGAAGGCTTTTGTCTTGGAGTCTGTAGTGGTGAGTCAGATTTACCTGGCGCTCATTTTCCTTAAGGTGACTTACACTAATCCCTCCACAAAAGAAAAAAAAAATCACACTTACGACACATGTTCAGAACACCATTACTTCTTATCACACCAGATGTGAAATGCAGGGTGTTTCAGCCAAGATTCTCATTATTACCAAACCTTGGTGTGCGATATTTTTTTCACCTCATTTCAAGGAAAATGACCTGAAAAATCCTCATATTTAGTCTGTTGTTTCCTTATCTTATGTGTATGTGTGTGTGTGTGTGTGTGTGTGTGTGTGTGTGTGTGTGTGTGTGTGTGTACATGCGTGCATGCGTGTGTTCCAGGATGTTGAAGTCATGGACGTCTGAGAATGTTTACCTCCCATTGCCTCCTGGCACTGAATTATTTGCAATTATTAAATTACGGGTTGAATATTTTCATTTCTTTGAAAGCCAGGGCTGTAAAGTAAACATTTGCGAGGGGTCCACATTCCACCCACTGTTTGCTCAACACATTCATTAGATAAAGAGCCATTACACACCTAGGAGCCCCTGCACTTATCTCAGTCAGGAACACATGTCAGGTGCAGTCCCTTTGCCATTCTCAGAGTAGCCCTGTGATATATTCCTCACTTTAGATTCATATCAATCACTTTAGATTCATAATTGTGAAAGGTAGCTTTATCAGTGCATTCTGCTCCTCCTTTGCCACTGTATGCTTGTTATGGGATGGTAAGGTTGTTGGGTGCATGGGGGCTTGAGGAGTGGGAGGTGGGGCAGGTTGCTGGATGACTGTTCCAGATGAGAAATGATTTCGTTACAGTTTGGATCTCAGCTGAGGAATGGAGGGGTTGACAGAAGCCAAACTGTGGTAAAAGATTTACAGTGCTTAACACAACTCCAGGAGCTCTGTGTACAGCTGCTGCCTTGATGGATCAGAAAAATGTAACAACAAAAGACACTTCACTTCCTTTTCAAAGTGGTCTTATAATCTTGAAAAAATCCAAGTGAGCTTTATAATCTTATAGTCTTCCTTGTGTGAATTAAATGGAAGGCACCATGTATCTCCTTTTAACAGAAGAGCTGAGAGCTGCTTTCATCAGGGCAAGCTCATTTTTTCCCCATTTTTATTTCACTTGTTTGTTCTCATTAGTCTTCATATTTGTAAGCAACTGTCTCTCTGGCACCCACGGTGATGTCAGCATAGAACCCCTCCCCCCATTCCTCCCTTGATCCTGAGCTGATTTAACGGCAGCCCTGCAGGAGCTTACAGGGTGGCACTGTCACTGAGCCACTGTGCAGCCTGACAAGTTGTCACCAGAGTGGTCACTCGGCACGCTCGCCCCTGCTGCCTTGCTGAGCACTGCCATTCCCGGCACTGTAATGTTATTCATAGGAAGTACAGTAGTAGGATGTAGTTGTGAACAAATGTGAACAAACAGACCATTTTTCCTTCCCCATTGTGAAGGCAAGAGAATCACTCTGTACTTGTGAGTAAGGAAAGGAAGCAGGTTGTCTTTAATAGCTGAGTTTCAGATCACAGAGCAGTCTTCTAGGTTGACAGTTTGTGGGTGTAACACGCAATGACTCACTGACTGATTGTAACAGTGTTAGAGTCATATGAAGTATGGAGAGGGTTAACAGGCAAAACAGTTTTTAAATGGTGTCGGAGAGCCTTTTTAAGTCTTCCTCTCTAACAAGTGTGCTGCAATAGGTTGTTCAGGTGATCATGTTTTCATGTGAAAACATCCTGTTTTTTTTTTGACCGTGTCAATAGAAGCCTTTGATTCGGTTGCCTCACCCTGATTCAAGCCCTTTGTCCATTTCCCTGAGGTGTGATCCTGCCTTCTTTTGTTCTCGCTGCCCCAGTTTCGCTTTAAACAATGATAAAGCTACCAGTCTGGTTGAATTACATCTTGATCTTGACCAACTGGCTTCACCAATCGTAATTACAATATTTAATAGTAGGCTCAGTTTAGCGTCTGTTATGCTGTGACACGCAGGTGAGGGAGAAAACCTGCCTATTGAGTGGAACAGCAATTAAGGTGCAGTTCAAGCGCTCACATTTGTTCATTATGGGCCTGAGCGTCCAGATTGTGCAATTATACACAGGATTACTTTTCTTTTAACACGAAACGCCGGTACTGTGAAGCAGCAGTACCATTGTTTTTTTTTTTTTTTCGGTATGGATGAATTCAGTTTGTTTTTTCATACTCAATTCATTCACACATAATTCATTCATATTATAACAGTTCACCTTTCCATCGACCTCCGATGCTTAAACAGTGCAGAATTAGAAATGCAGTATTTTGGTGTGGTATTTGTGTTGCCATGACGAAGGCAGCCCAGACTCTCTGACCTGGGCTTTAAGCGCTTGCACATCTGCTGGTCCTCCACGCGATGCTGGACCGCGTCCGTCCTACAGAAAGCCTGGATTGCACCTTGGCTCCGTGCTGCGTCCCGCCAAAGTGTGCTCCCCTTTCACGTGTTTATTTGAGTTCGCGAGAGCGCCCGGGCACACGTATCGCACTTCTAATGATCTCTAAATAACTGTTTGGCCCTCATAAATCACTAGCTCCACATCCTGCTGACACAAATGGCAAAGAAATGGTTCCTTATTAACTTCAGCAGGCTGCACAGCAACCACTTGCACTGTGTAACAAAGACCCACAAACTTAGGCTTCCCCTTTCGCTGCCATGAATGCGACTGTTCTTTGCAATTTGCCTTGTGTAAAATGCATTATGTGGGTAATTGTGTCATTGTGTAAGTGATGTACTGACAACGCTCAGAAGGCAGCTTTGTATCAGATACGCTGTAGCACCGGGCGCTCACGTGAGCTCGCCTGGAGCTCGTCTGGAGCTCGCGTGTTTAAAAGGTTACCCAGTGACAGTGACAACATGAGCGTGCGGCTCCCCAGCTGCCGGGATTCAGCAGGTCCGGGGCGTCCGCTTTCGGCCGGGGCGTTCCTACGCGATGAGCATTCATAAACACATGCGGCGGGCTCGTGTGAGGGCCGTTCGTCTCTCTCACTTTCCCCCCGGGCCATTAGGGCTGACAGCTCTCCCCTGCATCCCAACACCAGGGAGGACCTCCTCGCTTTGTGTTCCTCTACTTTCCATGGCAGCTGTCTCGTAAATAAACAGATCTGGATGCTCCGTCTGAGCAGATGCAGACGGGGAACGGGATGTCCCTCTCTCTCTCTCCCTCTCCCTCTCTCTGTCTCGCTCCTTTCTTTTGGGTCAACTTGAGAGGGGGAAAAAAAAAAAACTCCCAAAAGCGACGGAGAGCGAGCAGGACGCGCCTAACGAGATCCAGCTCCTTTCGCCTCTCCCCCGGCCGCTGTTCAAAGCCTGCATGTTTATCATTTTGGTACACAAGCCCGCGTTCCACGCGCTAAGTTAATGAGCGCTGTTGGCTGACGGCTTCCAGTCTTGGCAGGTCAGACAGAAACGCGAGCGGGGCGAGCCGAAATGGGGGTGCCTTGATGAAATCATCTCCATCCGAGGGTCACCGAGGCGGACGGCATCTTTGCTGCAGACACGGTGCTGGTATTAGCGTCGATGGCGGGTAGATTTATGAGCGGAAAGGATGAGCTGAGGGAGGGTAATTTCTCTGTAACCATGATGTTCAGGATGAGGAGTTAGGGGGGAAAAAGACCCAGACATGTTGTTACAATTGTTTCACTGTGGGGTAGCTGGATTTGCAAGCCAGCCCTGCTAGTTTTTCCCCTCCGTATAAAAAGAAATGATATACATTCCTAGCAACACGCACTCGAGAGATGAAGTAGGCGAGTATCGCAGGGTGGCGGTGTGTGCGCAGGCGTGTGCGCGACACCTGTGAGGCTGGACCCTTCCCACACGCCTGTGACTCACGGCACGGGCCGGCATGATGTCATGGGGGTCTGGCTAAACCATGGCGTGATGGAGCCTCAGGGCAGTGACTGCTATCCGACACGTAACTCATTCTGGCTGGGGATTGTGGCACCCTGCCTCTGTGCCATCCATACTGTTCCCTCACCCTTTGTAGTGGGTCTCGCTGTATGCGTTCCGCGGTTTTCGGAGTCACGGCTGCTTCTTCTTGTTTATCCCCACCGAAGTGTTTAGTTCTACTATGACGCAGAGGCTAAACACTATTATGTATGTTCTCATTTCCCCTTCAGAGGCACTGAAATCCCAAGGCCTGCTGAACATGCTGGTTGGTTTCCGACAGCAGGCGGTACCTTAAGAGCCAAAGCAAATTCATGTTGATCTTAACAGGAAAATTGGTCACTGCTACAGATCCACGTTCCTATTTTGTCAGTCATATACGCATTTCCAAAAGCCAACAGTAGAGGTCAGGATATAGCAAATGTACATAAGTCAAAGTGGGGAGTGATCGTTTCCCTGTGCTCAGTGATACACAGGTTTTGTTTTGTTTAATTGAAGATAGAACAGTTGTTTGTTTGCTTAATTACGCTTGCGTGATATTTCATGGTTACACATTGGACAGGGACTTTAGCTCACGTAGCAGGAATGATAATCACAGCCCTCCATCCGAAAACTGGACTGTGCTTCCTGCATCACCCTCCCTACCCACAACCCCCCCCCCCCCCCCCCCCACCACCACGGATGGATGCTGGAGCCCCCATCATCTCATCCAGATGCTTCGCCTCACACACAGGCACACACCCTCCCCTCCGCTTACTGTCTTGTTAGGAAGACACTTCCTTGGCATAGCGGACTTCCTCTGTCTAATCCCCTAAAACAAAGGTTTATTCTCCAGGCAGAGTGTTCCCCTCTCCCTCCCCTCCCTGCCGGGATTTAGGAAAGTGGGACCACACTGGGCCTATTGCTGACTTTGCAGGGTGCGATTCGTGGTCGTACGAACCGAGTAACACGCGCAGGTCTGGGGCACTTCTGTTTCATCCAGGCTGATTAGACGCTAGACAGTGTCTTGGCTGGAGCTAGTGCCTCTTAATTCCTCCGAGTAAGGGAATCCCTTATAAGACTGCTCCCTGCCCCTGTGCCTTCAGAGCAATCACCCAAAGGGGGGAAAACAGAAACGGGAGCTGAGGCCTCATCTGGGACCTAATCAGCTGAGGCAACGGAATTGTTTTGTCACTGTTCTTGACGCCATGTCCTGTGTGTGTTTTCTTGCTGTCATCCACATTTGTAATTGATATTAATATCACCTTACCTTTTGAGGCCCTTTTTTTGTTCCTGTTGTGATAACAGATAGCGAAAATATATAGCTGTTGACAGGAGAAGTAAAATTTTGGACATTTCCTGCACATGCTGTGTATGTGTGCTCCTGTGTAAAACCCAGAAGTTCTAAATTGTTTACTTGTCTTTACTAATCCTATCCCATATGTGTACACTGAGAGAGCTTTTAAATTTGAATAAGGAACTTTGGAATGAAATCACTGTCACTACACTTTCTGGATTGCAGTATACCTTGCATGTGACTTCTAAATGTACTGTTTGCTAGTAAATAATTAATAGTGCTATGTAATCAAAATCCCTGCCTTGCACAATGGATATTTGTCAGGTCTCTTGTGATTTGAGAATCGAGATCAGCTGCACCAGACTGTTTAAAAAGTGCCTCTAACTCTGGGGCCCCGTTTCAGTCCTGTATTGCACTGTAGTCCAAAGATATAGCAGTGAGGAAACCCAGGCCTCTCTCCATCTCCCGCAGGGATGCCAAGACAGATAGCTGCTGTTTGGGCCTGACATTAGTAATGTGGAGAAAAGCAGCTCAGATCCTGGCGTGAATATTCTAGCTTTCCTGCACTCTCAACTCCAGAATTCAAGGACATAAGTAAAGCTGATGAGGATATATTTCAGTACAATACGTCCGCGCTGGTTTGGTTAACCCACACCATCCATAGGTCCTTTGAGGCTCTAAGAAATTGAGGCTGCCTGATTAGTTGATGCATGGATTTCAGGGCCATTTAATTGGGCCTTCCCCAGCAAAAGCACGTCTGTGCTTGAGAATCCGATTTATCTGAACAGACGTTCTGCACGATAGTCATGAGTCCAATGCCAGGAGATTGTTTTTAATGAAATCTTCGTAATGAAACTTAAACTCTCAAGAGGTTGTTGGCTGTTGCCCCCTTGTTGGTCTTTCCAGATTTATGAGTTACTGTTACCTTGATTCATTCATCGCTGTGGTAGTGCTAGTATTCTATCCTTCTTGCTCCAAATCAAATTACTTTGGTGTAGGTTGTCTTCAGTCTGCAATCTATGGTGAGCTCTGCCTGACTTGTTCTTTGAAGAACATTTAAGAGACAGAGGGAATTTTTCATTCTATTCCTTGTGTTAAGTTATACTAATATGGCAGAGGGATAACTTGATGTGTTGTTTTGTGGTTTTTGCCCTTTCAAATCTAATCTTAAATCTTCAAGAAGTAGATCGCTTCTCTTAGCTATCAGTCTATATATCTGATAAGCTTGTTGGCTTATCTGCTTGTTATCTCAGACCCCATTGAACATAGTAATAATTTTATCTGGTAACTATTTTTTGCTTGATTAAAGAAACAATTTATATTCATCTGGCTAGCTGGGTTACTAAATGATGAGTTTTCTGTTTTTTCCCTTATGTTTCTGGTTGCAGTTTGCACTGTAGACCTGGTATCTTTGTCTGGACAGTACCCTAAATGGCTTCAGGGAAAGTTGGCTACTTAGACACAGGATTAAAACATGTGGTCAGTGTGGTGTGTGAGTTGCAGTGTGATTGCATTTCTGGACTGAGACGTCCAGGATGTATTCATTTGTGGCCATTGCCAGCTGGTTGAGCATCTAGAGAACAAGATTCTTGATGTCAAGGTCCAACTGGCAGGCCTCCACCGCAGTAATGAATTATTTGAGTTCCAGGAATTGATCAGTGCGCCCTTCAGGGAGATTGTGTGCACGCCACAAAGCGGTGGTGGGGGGTTGTCTTCAGAGCAGTCTGGGAGAGAGAGTTGGGTGACTGCAGACGGTAATTGTAGGAAAGAGCACGCACATTGCACAAGGGGCAAGCTATCCAGAAATTGTGGTTTACAACCATTTCCAGCCCTTGCAGGAGGAGGACCTGGGCGGCAATTCTGAAAGCAGGCGGAATGATGAGCCTCAGGGCGCCAAGGAGGCCACATCCTCCAAAAAAAAGGGATGAAACTCCAGCAGAGGTGTAGACAGCATTCTGCACACACATGAGCAACTGAATCTTGTACAGTGTGGTGCCCACCTGTTGCAGAGGAAGGAGACCTCCCAGAGCAAGGGGACAAGCTTCTGCCCAGAGCAAGGGGTGAATGACAGGGAGGGGGAGGTTTTAAATCCCACAGAACAAATGTGGTTAATGGTGAATGTCACACTCACTCTAAGAGTCCAACCATTATACATAAATTAAGTAAAACTGGTGTGCAGATTCAATACTTTTTAAAAACTATGAATCGGCTATCATGCACCAGTCAACCATTTGCTTGTTCATTAGTGAGCTAGCTAGCTAGCTAACTAACCTGGGGTGCTGATTTACAATAGCCTTTTTTCTTTTGTAACATTACTTACCTAGCCAATTAGCATGCATTTGCCCTGTAAAATGGATTTTGCAGTGGTTTGTCTGATAGCTAATTGGCTATTTTAACTAGCTGTGTGAATTCATCATGCTAGCTATGTATCCATCCCTTTTAGCTGTGTTGTGAAGCATGTCTGACAAGTGAAACCTGAAAATTTACTCTAGAGAAACAAAGTTAATATTACAAGCAAAATAGATTTCTTTTACTTTCTAATTTAAGCTTTTGTTCATTTGGTCATTCTTTTAAAAGCTGCAATCAAGGTATAACTTGAAACAAAAGGACAGCTCAGTCAGGCTTATGGGAATATGCAATGATGTCTGTAATACTTGACACTGTGTAGTGCATTGCTCCACAATAGGAAAGTAGCAGTGTATGATAAGCTTGCTAGTGAAGGAAGTATACCCTTGTAGGCCCTGTCACACCTTTCGATGACAATAGGAGACAAGAGAATAGAGAATAGAGACCTACCACTGCTGTCTGGAAAGACGCTGGCAGAGCCCAACAAGAACCACATGCCAATATTGTGTTAAAACTTTACCTCTCCTACTGTCTCCTAAAAAGCATTCTGTGTCAAATTTGTGACTGTGGACCAGGTGAATTGCATACAGGAGTGCTCAGGTGACCAGCTCAGATTTCTTTCTCCCTCTGCTGCCCCCTGCAGGGATCCTTGAGCAGTGAGCGGGACTACGAGAGCGTCGTGCTGATGAGAATGAGACAAGCGGCAGAGAGGCAGAGACTGATCGAGGAGATGCAGAGGGAGGATGAGGAGGAGGCCGCCCGGTCCTAGCCATCAGTAACACTGACAAACTGTTAAGCTTTAGTTCAATAAAGCAAACCTTCTTGTATGTTATGAACCATTACCAAAAATAATCAGGCTAATCGCTGAGAGTACCTCTGCTGTTGTTCATTGGATAGTAGATTGTCCCCAGACTGGGAAATGGTGGCACCAGTGATAATGGCACCAATGCATGTTATTTAAGGTCATTGCACTGTAGAATGTGTTTTTTTTTTTACCCCAAAACAAGGGATTTACATCAGGTCATATTTTAGCTCCATATCACAAACGAATGTAATTTCCACTTCTCTTTTACTGCAGAAGACCTTTTCAGAGAAAAGGGCTATCCAATTGGACTCCAAATCCCATGGCTGCTATCATTTAATTACCATCTGTCAGTACAGTTCTACTCATTTCTAAAGAGAGCAAAAACTTGTTTCCGTGCCATAAATTGCAGCCAAGAGCAAATGATTTGATTTCCCTTGTGCAATATTACTCTTGATTAAATAGTTACATTTTATTGTATGTATCTGCGCAATGTACTCTGTCTTTTGGACAACCCAAAACCACAGATTATGTCTCCCAGAGGGAGATCTATGGGTAAGGAAATCGCTCGTTTCTGTCCGATGTTTCACAGGCAGCAAGACAATCCCGCATGCCTTAGGCCGTACGGTCATCCTGGGGAATGGTAAACAGTGGGTTTTATGGGAATGGTGTGAGCTCACGTGATGAAACGTGAACCCGCTTTGAAGTTCCTCTGTAATAACTGTGGCAGACACGATGATTGCTCTGTAATTTGTGTATCTGGGGCTCAGTTCCAAAGTGCAGCATCCCCACATGGAACGAGACAAAGGCTTAAACAAATATTTCATAACAGTCCCTTGTATTCATAACAGAGTGTTTCATAACAAATGTTATTGCTTACATTATGAAAGATACTGGTTTGGTGTCCCCTGTTCAGGCAGAAATTGAATATTTAATTTATGCAGATTTAGCTGTTCAATGGAGTGCCTTCACAAGGCATTCAATGTAACATGCCAGGTACTTTTAAACGTCATTAAAAGTTTTTGTTGTAATAAAGCAGTTTAGAGGGTTTGAATGTGAGCTGTTAGTGAAGGGACACAGATTTCACAACAGTGGGCACTGGAACATAGAGCAGGTCAGACAAGTACTCACTCAATAAATGCCTTTAGACCAGTGCCCTATGTGTTACTGTTTACTTATGAGTTTACAGTGTTTGCATTTTTCTAAACTTTTAAATCAACACTGTATATTGCTCTTAGGTTAAACATGACAAGTGAAAATTACAGGTTGAGGTCAAAATGCTTTTTTCATATGTAATGTCTAGTTTGAGTTTTTTTTTTTCTTTTCAAATATTGCAAAATTCACAATTCTTAAAGAAAGGTTGTATTAGATTACACTTTCCTCTATATTTATTTTCTTGACCTTCTGCTGTATTCTGATACACAGATTTATATATGTCTTTCCCCTTTTCAAAGCATCATCCAAACATTACAGAATACTGCTATTGTGAAAAGGGAGATTCTGCAGACAGGTCATTCCTGCTGTTCCTTCACAAACCAGCATGCATTTCTCCAAGCTCTGATTTCCCTCTACATATCAAGTCTTGATCAAAGCACATTTACGAAATGTGGTCTTTCTCTGCTTCTCAGATAAATGTTAGATTTTTTCAGTGTTACTTTCAGACTCTAGTAGGTGTTACATGAGCATAACCTTACTTGACTGCCTGCTGGTTTCAGTCAACCTTTGTTGCCTTATGAAAGAACAGCCACTAGAGATAAGAGGGAGATGTTCGTCACTTTAACGAAGTGTCTTTGTTAGGTTGTCAGTTGAAAACCAAAATTAAGTTTTCAAAAAAAAAAAAAAAGTGTTCATGTCTGTTACTTGATTATCGTGCTTAGATGAATGAGTCCATATTTCCTGCTGTAAAAAGTCGCTTACTGCTGAGTCCAAACCCCAGTGATCTATCTTCCAAGCAATTGTGTGGCAGCCGTGGCCATATTACACAACTCGCATCTGTGGTGTGAGCCCATCTGCTTTGTGGTTCCAAGTTCCTCTCCTCCTGCAAAATGCACTCATCAGATGGTTCTGTTCATGCGCTGATGGTCAGGCTTTCATATCCCTGAAAAAGCTAAACACACAAACCCTGTCCAAATTACAACAGAGGAAATACAATTACACCTCCCCTTCCAGAAACACATCCTGATGGTGCCCCGCGCCAGTGGCTTACTGTGCGTGCAAATTGAATGGGGGGGGGGGGGTGATGAGCTGTCCTAATATGTGATTCGAACTGCAGAGGGGCCGTGGCCACATTCCTGCAGCACGCACCCTCCAAATCCGTGCGGAGCTGGCAGCTCTCGGGGAACCTGGAGCCTGGAATCTCGGAGTCCCTCTTACCAGGAAAATTCCCAGCTTTTGATGTTCGGGGTTAAATCGCAGCCAAGTCACGGTGCTGGGAGCAGCGAGCCGCCAGGCCGGGGCCCGCTGATCCAGGCTCTCCTCAGACAGGAGCTGGCCGCCCAGCAGCTGCAAATTAGCCTCTAATGAAACCACACACAGCGTTTGGCCACCACTGCCCCTGCCAGGCCTCGCTCTTTCCAAAGGGATATCCATTCTTCCTGAAATCCACCCTCCCTGGCTTACGACATGAGACACACAACTTCGCAGCTACCAGAAAATTACCTGGCAACCTACTACAACCTACAGAACCCACTGGTTCTAGGTTATGAGGATGCTGCCACTATGTCATTAACCAAGGTACCAAATCTTTGGCCATATAACACAAGGTAAGAGTTGGGTCAGTGTGTGTCAGTTTCGATAGGAGTATATGCTTGATTGATTAATATTACTTGATCAGAATGAACTGTGGTAAAGGGGTGCTTTGCATTGTGATGTCACATTAGGTATATGGCAAGAGAAGCTGCTGATGCATAGTGTTGTAACTCCAGTCCTACAGAGGTCTAGTACAGTGCTACTCTTCAGATCTTCACTGCTTCATAATCAAACACAATTCCATCAGCAAAGACCAGTGGTTTCATCTTTATTTTCACCTCATCACCTCTCTTCCTTACAGTTAGAGAATTACATGTTACCGTAGCTTTATAACCCATTACCTCTGTAAGAAAGAAACTGACAAAACTTTAAACTGAACTGAAAGTTAAACATTGTGCTTTTCAAACATTTAAGTCCTTTCAGCCCAATAAAATGGGTTCTGAAGCCTACAGATCAATGGTACAAAAGGAAGTCCTGTTGGCTCAATGGAAGCAGGTTGATGTTGCATGCAAGTACATAGTCCTTCAACTCCCCTTCACTACTGGAGAAACATGTTAATTCTATGTACATCTGGCGATCTGATTCTGATTCTGTCTGGAATGTATGATATGAAGAGGCTTTGCACCTCAACCCCCAGGGGCAAAACAATGAATTATGTGGAAATACCTAATAAGGCTTTTAGCCTTTCTGGAATGTGGTTAGGTTGACATGGTTCCCTTCCTCCCCCATATAATTTATAATCTCCTGGGTGGGACAGGAACTATAGGCTAAATGTATTGGATTACCCCCCACCACCCTCATGTAAACTTATTTTGTATATTAAGAACAGGGATATTTCTTTATCCTTACTATGAAAACAGCACATTATGCATTCAACAGTAAAACTAGGAAAATGAAATTGCACCTGATTGCAAGATGAACAGATACACTTTAAAAGATGCATTATCATTTTGGTTTGTCTATGTGCCTATCCAGAAAAATCCTACTTTGATTTCATTTAGCTCTATAGACATTATATACAGTATGTAAACCATATTAATCAATTAGCCTAGTACAAGTAATCTGTAATAATACTGATTGCTCATTGGCAGTTCCATTTTTGCAAGTTCCTCTGTAAAATTCTAAAATCAACCAAGAGGTGAGAATTGGCAGGATTAAGACAGCAATATAATACAGCCACCCCCACCCTCCCCGGAGTTATGTACTGAGGTTGCAGCCCTGGGCCTGATCCCTGCAGCCTCCTGTCTCCTATCTCAAAAAGTGAGACTTTTTCAAAGGAAACAACAACACATCTCAGGTCAAACGGCTTCCTTGTGCAGGCACCAAACCAACGTCTGACCCACTCCCGTCATGTTTACCACACGGTACCCAATCTTCTCCAGCTTGTCCAGAACCAAACGGGGCGGGTCATCCACGTGGTACTCTGAACTACAAGACACACACATGCACAGGAAGGTTTACGTCCCATGGGACAATATCAGACTACGTTTGCTGAAGGTCACCTTGGTTGACCGGTCTGTAGCACATGCTGTGTATCTGCCACTAAAATGCCGCCCAGCCCTGAACTGCATCAGGTACGCTGGTCAGCTTCCAGACTGGGAAATGAGCTCAGCCTTGTGGTAGTACTTCATTTTTACATTAACTTTCTTTTGTTCTGTTCTTTGCTGGCTGATAATTGTTCCTGTTTTTTTTCTTTTCTTTTTTTTTTTGTAATTATTGGTCTTCCAGATGATGTGGAAAAACCATCCACTGAGGAGCAGTGATGACAAACAGCACTCCAAAAAACAGCAGTGAACTCTCCAGTGTTCTCTTTGTCTCTGATAAGATTATGATAGCATACAGATGAATAGAAAAAAATCAGGAGGGGCTAAGCATTCATCTCTTTGTAGTTTCGTTGGAGATTACCCTTGTGGTAATGTTCTAAGACAAATCTGCATGGTTGCTCTTGAAAGATAGTGGTGAACAACCGCTTTCCCCACCTTTTGAATATGACTGCAGTCAAGCAAACCACAGACGTGGTTTGAGCTTCTTGCCTCTTTGAAGAAACCGAATGATTTAATCAAAATTCCCTAATGCAAGGTTTATCGCATGCTACATATTTCAGATAATTGTCAGAGAGTGTATCAATTTACTCCTCCTTTCCCAATTGCTATACAGTTACTAAAATCTAAATCGCCAATACCAGCTTATTATTTCATACCTCAACAATGAGACTGTTTGATCTAGGCGAGATTTTTACCTACGAACATTAAGGTTGGCAGCTTTTGAAGAGTGGTTTCTTTTGTGTACACTCTCTTTTTGTATTTTGTAATTTTACAACACATTCATTCGTGCATCCATGACGTTTACACTTACAAGTTGTTACCCAGAATGGTTGTCTTCCTGGCTCCCAGGTAGTTCATTATTGCTGGATCGGAATACTCATCTCCGACCATAGTAGGGCCCGTCTCCTGAAATGCGCAACACAGATCATGACATATCCAGACATAGCCGAACATCTTAAATTTTCACGTCTATTTTCAGGGCAAATGAGTGCCCAAAAACATCTTCAAAGAAACACTGATTGACCAAACAGGCTTCAGTGTTGAAAACTTCTATAATTTACTTGTTGAAAATAACAGGGTGACAAAGATCCCCCCAACATAAGTACATTTCGGGTGCTCTTGAATACTTTGGGACGTAATTTAATAGCGACAACGGGGTTAACACAATGAGTCAAATATCTAACCAAAACCCAAAGAGACCACTTTAAAATCGTTCAAAGTTAGAAAGAGCAAGGTCTTCTGTAGTTAATGTCCCGCTACATTTCCGAAGCTTCTCGTCATAAATAAAATCTGATAAACCTCACGGCATAATCTCCAGACGATTTAGTTAGTCAGCTATTCAATCCAAATCCCCTCGATATGCTAGCTAGATATGTAGCTACACAAATCCAACCAGAAGGAAACAAAACATTAGCCCCCTCACTTGGCAATGGCATCAGAAACGTCAGATAGTTCGTTATCGATGTTAAACCATTAGCAAGCTGGCTAGCTCAGTAGCCTTACAGCTTCATGCAATATGCATGCTACCGTAGGGTGACCGATGTCGGTAGCGAGAAAACGAGAGCAATATATTATCCATATTATGCAAAAAACCTTTCTCGGGGCTTAGAGCTAGCACGGGTATGTCTGAGGGTACGGTGATTATTTTAAGTGTGTAAGCTAAAGCTAGCAAACAATCATCTAACTTGAGCTATCTAAAAACATTCCTAAATCCAGAGCAAGACGCGATACGAACCAGTCGGATCTGAGTGCTGATGAGAACATAAGGCATCTTTGATTTCTGCCGTTCCAAAGCGTAGTCCCTTGGGAATGAATGGCCTTCGGTTTGTGTCGCAAGTGAATGTCTACTTAGGTGACCTGCGGGCAAGGTATTTGGCTTGCCAACAGCAGATCCGCTTTCCATCCACCAACTTGCGCTTCCACTGACAGTTCAGCCCGGAATGCGGAAACACCCATCGCATCAGACCAATCAGATCCCTAAATCAACCTTGCATCCGCGGAGTCAATGCTCACGCTTTTATCTTCGGTGTCTCGTTTGTTATTCGATGACAGACTCCTGCACGTGTTTTATTATTCATTTGAACAGAAAGTTGATTTAAAAGTAATTTGGATAAATAAGTCTCACGACGCTATATTACAGCTTTCATCGTCATCATCATTATCATCATCATCATCTAATCTGGATGAAAAATGCAAATGCATAAAACTTCATACTGATAACTACTTTTATCTCCGGGGTACCATCACGAAATTCCCTATATAAAGTCTTTAGGTTTGTTTGCGTTCCATAGCAGAAAACATATGAAAATGTTATGTAAAGAATTTCTGGGAATGTTGCAATCAGGACCAGGCATCCCTCAGCATTCAGTATTCTGAGCATTTGCCATCTCTCATGATTTGTTTCAGCTGAGGCCCAGGTTTCCCTTTTAATTTTGTGGCTTGGAAAACATACATTAAATCCAGTGTGGTTTCACCTCCAAATAGGGATGAGGAACAATGGTTGATTTCTCAAACAGTCAAACAGGGCACATATTCAGCATTTTTCTTTCTTTTTTTATCTTTACATTTTTGTCAATAAGCATCTTTCAGATGGATGAACTGGACCTCTCCAACAAGAGGATGAAGATGAACAAGATTTGCTGGTTCATACATTCTGCATACATCTTTGTCTAATTCTTGTGTCACATGATTATTTGAGATGCATTTTAAGGAGATAAGAATCTGTGGCCTATCTGCATTCAAACATTCCTTGATAGTTATTTCAATTTAATACAAAGACCTGTCTGCTTTTCCTTAAACATAGTTATTTACCTTACTGTTAGTTCTAATAAACTATGCATGTTAAAGTTCAAACCTGGCCAAACCGGTTCTGCTGCTGTCCCTTATCAGCAGCACCCCCGCAGGTAACCCCTGGCACAGGCTCACCCCCTAGGACAGCCCCCCGGTCACCATTTGTGCTCAGACCTGTCCATATCCATTGGCCACCAATAGACTACCAAGGATTTTGGACAATACAAAAGTTGTGGTGACCTCTCCCACTTCAGCGCTGCACCAATTTGTTTGGGGCGAAGAACTGGGGATGCCACACTCCTGGGGACAGATTGCCGTTTTGTGTGTATCTATGCCAATGAAACCACACACACATATACTCACACACTGAGACACACATATCCACATTCCTTCAATAAAGCCCTGAACTGGATACCTGACTGTGACTGTGTTCTGACCGACACATCACTGCAACAGCAACATCAACCTGATCCCAGTACACGGGTGAAACTGCCCCCTCAGTTTCAATGCAGGTATGTAGATTCATAGTGGTCTAATCATTTGCTCAATACCACAGCACTCAATCTCCAAATCCTATGCTATACTTTATATTCTGTTCTCTCAGTCAGTAAGCCACTGTGGTAGGACTTGTCCCACTGTGGTGGGACATGTCATTATTTTGTCATTATTTTCCTTTTCTGTTTACATTGACGTTGCTGGCAATACTCAGCCTTTTTCAAACAATAATTGTGTAAGACAGCACAACACAATCTACAGGATAAGTATACAGCAATGCACAACTCAGTGCCTGCTGACTGAGCTCATAATATCCGTTTCTGAGAAGTGATAATATCTTTAATATAAATCCCTCTGTCTTGTGCGGCAGCAAGAAGAAATGAAAAACATAAACCACAACAAAACAACACCACTAAGACATCATTCACAAAATGAATCCGTCTGTGTACCACTAAACATGAATCGCTGCCAAGTCATTTTTATCCCATGCTTTCTGGAAAATCTAGAAAGTTCATCAATACTGATTATGTACTGCTTGCTCGGGCTGCATGCTCTTTGCAAGCAGCAAAGAAAAGGGGCCTTTATGGAGCATTTAGGAAATGTGTACCTTTATTAAAACAGTATCACATTGTGTGATACTGTATCACATTTAACTGGTTCGGTCTTTTAGTAAAATGCACAGAAAGGCAAATAAAATATTATATAGCGTTAGAGCTATGCGAATATGCATTTAAAAATCCTGTAGTATAATTTTTCAACACAAAATTCTGCGGCTAGCTAGCTATTTGTAACCAGGATATACTGGGAATTACAGTTTCCTGGCGGAATTATTAAATTGTGACACAGTTCTTGGGTGCTGAACGCCGCCGGTTTATTCCCCCTTGTCAAATGAAAACGAAAGCACAGTTAAACACATTCTACGACGAGAGTAAACACGATGGTAGCAGCTAGATAAGTGTCAAAACTTGCGCTTTTATAAAAATAGAAAAACTAGACGGCCGTGGTCATATGAAGTAAGAGTATCTACAGCGAAAGAGCATCCACAGAAAAACAATTTTGTTTTTCAAGAGGGCAAACACTGATGGATAAACATATGTCATCTTGTCTTGGCTGGGTGATGCAGAAGGGACAGCTAATATTTTAGAGAACGCGTGACATTAAATGATAGATCGCAACAATAAGCCAATGCATAATGTCGTTTGCTCGCTAGCTAGCTACTATGTCTGGAATCATTTAGTGAAGTTATACGTAGCTAGTTAATTAAGCCAGCTAGCAAGCTGCATGTTAGAACATACCAACCTGTGCGTTGACTTCTGTAACTTGTTAAAACGCAGAGACTAGGAAGGTAGCTACCTTAGAAAAAATATTGTTTTTACTAGCCTGCTTCACTATGATCAGGTTAGGAAGAAATGCGTGGATTGGAACTGGCGTGGGTGCCACAGCAGGAGCGGCCTTGATAATATTTTTGATATACAAAAAGTCGAAAAGGAGAAGAGCCGGGATTTCACAGAATAACTCGCCTGCCCACGTGCTGAGTAACATGGATGGACCAAGCAACGCTGTTGTTGCAACACAAGTGCATGAGGTGCAAGGTACTGTACTGTCTGTATTGCACTGAAGTTAACCATTCACTTAAGACGTTCTCAGCTTTCTCAATGTACTGCTTTTCCAGCGGTATTACAGACGCTAAACACACCTTTGCAGGTTTCTGTCCTTTCAGTTAGACATAACGTTAAGTATTTGGTATATAAAGTTAAATACTGAGCGGTAATGCTATGAGGTGCACATACCTTATATATAACTAAAGTAGACCTATTTAGATTTAGACTACACCTTTATGAAGGATTACACTCTAAATCTTTTGTAGATGTAGGTCTATGTCGTCTTTTTTTTTGGGGGGGGGGGTGCATCAACTAAATGATTCAACTAAATGATTCAAATGAACCAATTCCGTTATTTGTGTGATGGGAAAGTTGTCACAGGCTTGTAGATTGTCTGTATGTTAACTTAAGGCACGCAAGCAGTGCTGAGTAGATTCCGAAACATCATAACTAATTTTTGTCTGTCATAACTAAGCCCCAGAGGATGATTGTCTGGCATGGTGCAATTTGTGTTTCAGTCTGTGATTGCGTAGTGAGTCCAGCGCGGGTGTCACAGGGTGCACTTGTGCTGGGGGCAGACCAAGACCTGCAGTCGGAGCAGCAGGTGGAGCTGAAGAATCGTCTGGATGAGGTACTCCAGTGTGTTGCCAACCTGCGGGAGGAGGTCTCAGATCTTAGGAGCAGCCTGCAGGGCATTGTTGTGCAGATTGTCCAGGACGTGAAGTGAGTACCATCCTTCCCTGCCCATCAAAAGATTTCTGGAAAGCAAGATTAACTCAAGTGAATGACTGAGTAATGTTTGTGTACCTGAACCAGTCCAGGACTGGAGCTTGATTTAGGACGTTGGCTTTCAGTGATATAATGGTGCAGTGATGATAATGTTACTTTCTATTCTTCGCGATAACCAGTGTCAGATTGAAAGATCTCTTTAAATTGCTCCAAATATTGTTGGCCTCAATGTACCTTGTAACTACCATTTTAACAGCCAGCAGAATAGGACTACACAAAAGCAGGGCACATCCATAATTATACTTACATAATTATACATGCCCTAGGATCCATGACTTTTTGTGAATAATGGTGGATAACATTGAAGAATATTTTTTATCTTGCCACATAGTTTCTATTTGTAGATTCTGCATGTGTGATTACTTACCGTATGGCTCTCCTTTACTGTTTCTGTGCAGGACTGGCATAGAGGAGAGCCAGAAGGCTGCGCGGCGGCGCAGGCACTTTTTTCCACGTGAGCGAAGTGACTCCCAGAGCTCCAGCTCCATCTACTTCACAGCCAGCGGTGCCAGCCTGTATGATGGGGAGAGTGAGGGGGGGTAGGTCCTGCATGACCTGTGAGCTAGCCCTTCACTGCAGTTACCCTCTCAGGGCCAGAAAGAAAGCAGATCATATCAAGGTGGATTCCTGAGCCTGGCGCAATGACTGGTTTGAGTAGTATGGAAGTAAATTTACACCTACACATTCTTAGAAAGCATAAGTCTTGGTGCATGCACACAGGAATGTAGTAGTTTCTCACAATTTCACAGTTGGGTTTCTGGTAAGTTACAGAAAAAGAAACACTTCAAAGAAACAGCGATCCCTGACATACGGTTTCCTTCCCCTACCAGGAGGGGCTGGTTGCTGGCCTTGAGAGAGGCACTATGAAAAGAAATGGGAAACTGTGTTCAAAAGTTAACTGGCTTTTTAACAGGGGGTGGGAGGGTGGTGTCTAGTAAGTGTCTTTTTCAGTTTTTTTTTTCTCTCCAAAGAGCAGAAGAGGCCTTGTCCAGGAAAGAAAACAGGAAACCAGTGGGGCTGAACATTGGAGTCAGCAAACAAATTAAGAATCCATCTTGCCAAAAAAACACGCTTTTAGAATGTATTCCTTGAGCCCCAGCAACCTCCTATGGTCCCAGTGTGACTTCCTGTCCCAGCTCCTCTGTTGAGTGTTATTAATGTCCAGGGCCACTTTCCCTGTGACCTGGTTTTACATGAGGCCTGGTCACGGGGGAGGGCTGCAGGAAGTGGTAGAGAGCTCCAGAGGTGTGAGGGGTGGTTTTACTCATCCACAACACAGGCATGGGCCTTTCCCTCATCTCCTCTCAGAAATGTTTCCAGTCGGAGGGATATTAGCCGTTAGAGGTGTTAAAAACATCCCTCCTTCCTGCCTGTGGGCGGAAATACAGACAAGTCACCAAACAATCATGGGAAATAGCAGGACTGTCTTGGGAAGGGCTTCAGGGTTATCTCCTTCCAAAGTTCTATGAAGGCCATTTCTATGAGGAGTCGTAGAACCTAAAACGACAACCCCAGAGCCATTTTTGTAATATACTGATGTATATGAAATAATGCAAACGCATTCTTTTTTAAAACTGTGGCAAACCCCTGCACTTCTGTCCAGGTACACCACGGCCAACCCAGAGTCTGACTACAATGGAGACACGGACAGGGACACTGATCGGGAGACAGACAAGGAGACGGAGAGGGACAGCGAGGATGAGGACGAACAGAGCTGTGCCACGGTGCGAACGCTGAAGCAGGACTCGCAGGAAGAGGAGGAGGAAGACGAGGAGAACTCGCTGCAGCTGGATGCTGAATGGTCCACGGAGGAGCTAGCTGGCCTCCTGTCCCAGTGCGATGCACTGCATTCTGGGAGCACCCAGGAGAAGGCAGAGGGGTTTCAGCTGCTCTGCAGCAATAAGCCCATGGTGAGTGGGAGGTGAAGCCTGGGATGGCTCTTGGAAGGGATGGTCAGAGTTTAAACACCAGTTCTGTACAGAGCTTTTGATTATGGGGATGTATGTTTTGCTGTATGCCAGTAGAACCCAACAGCCTCTATTGAGCATGATACTAATTACTCTTTAATATTTACTGTCTGATCTATAGGATTACCGAACCTGGTAATTACCTTGGTTATAATGAATACAGCTACAATAGCAAAACAGTTATATCATTGATACAGTAGGAGCTTAAGTATTTTTTATGATGGATGCCATCCTTCCCATTATAATAATAACACAAATACACTAATCAAATACCCCATCTGATCTGTAAATATCAGTAGTGTTTATACATCAATGCTTATCACTAGCAAGTGTCTTTTCTCTCCTATTGTTTCAACTCAGTTAATCCTTTTACCACTGACTGAACCATGTTACCGTCCTGTCAGATGCAAGGGGGCATGTTTGCTAGAGAACAAACACGGCTTTATATGCAGGAACAAACATCAAATTATAACCATTTTGTAAAATGCACCTTTCAGATGAGAAAATGGCCTGTTCGGTGTGTGGTCATTTATATCAATTACAGATAACTGGTAATGATCCTGCAGGGAGGGCTTCACACAGCAGATGCAGCGTGTTGAAAGGCTGGAACAGTTTTCCCCGTGTTTATGCACTGGCAGCATCCTCAAGGTCACCATCAGTCGAGGGCTTGCACAGGATAATCAAACAGCCGCAAAGTATCTAGAATATGTCCAAAACAAGTCAATTACGGCTGTGGAGAGCACTTTTAAGTTCCTCTACAGGGTTTTGTAGGAAGCCATATTTTACACACCTTAGAGGAAGGAAACGCTCTGGTCTTGGTCCAGGATGGACCCGTGCTCTACAATTAGGTAATTCTGCAAAATTATTCTCAGAAATTTATGGACTTTGTATCCTGTTATATAATAGTGTGTCAGAGCTGCCAGGGCTTTGAGCCCTTTGTGCAGACTTGCTGTCTTATTTTATGTCTTTGTCAAAATGCCTTATTTTATCCCTTGAAAAGCACACTGCATCAGGTTTTTCCAAATATTTGTGACAGGGTATAGACTGTCATTTCAGTAAGAGTGTGATATTGCGGTTTGGACATTGTACTGGTAACCAGAACCAGGAGGGTTCAGATCCCCACTGGGATCCTAGTGGTGTATCCTTGGACAGGATCATTGTGGTAGGTAATTTCAGTAAATGTACAGCTGTATAGATGGATAATATGTCCTTTCCATGTTTGTCCTCTTCCTCCTTTTCTTTTCTTCAGTATGGAGGGAACAAAGAGTTTCTGTGGCGACTAGCTCGTGCTTACAATGACATGTGCGAGACCACTGAGGACAAAGAAGAGAAGAAGTTATACGCTGAACAAGGTGATACATGGCTTCAGTTTTCTCTCTGCCTTTCAGCACTGTCTAACAGATAAAAGCTCCACCCCACTGACAGCTTTTATTAATATGGAGGATTGTTTGTGCAAGCATGCTCCATCTCTTCACCCTGAATTATTGGTAGCTGAATTTGATGTGTAGACCCAAAAGGAGAAAAGACCTGAAGTGAAATGACTAAAGACTTTCGAGTAAATGAAAGACCGGCATCACTACAAATCTCGCTAACGAGTTTAGCTGCTCCCAGAAACCACTGGGACAAACTTGACATCTCGTGGAATGAAGACTGATAACCAAAGTTAGGGCGGCCAGGAGAGCCGTGTGTCCTAGACAGCTGCAAGAGGAAGGGGGCCGCTGTAAGCAGAGAGATGTGCGTGAGACGAGTGTGCGGGGGAGCGATTTATATTCCAAGAAGATTGGTGGGTGAATACCAGACACTAATACATTACAAAAGGGACTACCTGGAAAAGGTTTTCTCAAATCTTTGGACTGGGTCACAGAGCAGACAGATTATATGTAATAGCAAGGAGTACAGTGACTGTGGTTACTCTGCTCGAGAAAAATGAGGAGTCGGCTGAAAGTGAAGGCGTTGAGTAGAGAGCGTCTGCAAAGGCCAGGCATCCCGCCAAGCAGAGGCAGGTGATGGATCAGGTGTTTGGTGAAGACTGTTTACTATTCCAGAACCTGTCCAGAGTACTATTAGCAGGCCGCCATATATATTTTTGAACAGTCACTCATGACTTTAGCAGGGATTACCCTGTTTGTGTTGAAGATGTCAGCTGACATATCCAAATGCAAAGCTTGTGTCTGAGTGTCCGATTCTGACTACAGCGTCCAAAGGCAAGGATTTCTGTCTAGGTGTGCTGTGCTTTCTTCTCAGTGATTTCCTCAGTGCACGTTTGTGGCATTGGTTTTGATTTCGGTCTCTGCTTTTACACTGTGGTCTGGGAGCGCCGGCAGAGGGTTTTACATCTGCAGCGCAAACATTGCTCCAGATTAGCGGCTAATGGGAGAGGAGCTGAGCCCCGGATGGTTTCGCAAGGGCCGGCCTCAGATGTTGCGCACATGAAAGAGCTTCCCAGAATGGCTCTCGGAACAATGTGCGAGCACTGTTTCAGGCCCGATCTGGCGTGGGTGGAGGAAGTGGGAAGGAGAACAGACGCCCCTGGGCAGGGCCCGGTGAACGGGATGGACCGCAGCTTGCCTGGAACCAGATCAACCGCAGCGCAAACCTGCTCTGAGATCAGACAGAGAACAGGAAGTCTCCGGCTCACATGTATCCCAGCAGTCACTAGAACAGGTCTGGGGTGCCAGAGTATGAAGATGGTGAGGGCCAAACTTAATAATGATACTAATATTCTCAGCTTTGTTTGGCTGAATAGGAATAGACCCTGAGAAATGGTTACAAAGTCTGTATCAATTATTGTACATGAAGTTCCTGTAAGTTCTGGACAGTTAAGGTTCAGGCTTACATAAAGTTAGTGCTACATGCTTTCAGTTTGGCTTGCTGGCTTTCTATTGATTTTTCACTCTTTATGCAAGACCATTTCTGGCCATTTGTGTACTAGACTCATCTCACCATTGCAACCTTGTGGAGTGGCGCTGAGGCAAGGAAAATTCCACCCCGGGATACCCTCGCATAGCTGTCTGTTGCACTAAAGCTTACACAGCGCAATACAGTGAATTGGCTGCTGATTGGAGGATAGGCACTACTCTGCTGACTTCATCTGAGCATCTCGCAGGCGCCTGAGAATGGAGAGATGAGGGGACCCTGACCCTGTGTCATTCTGTTTATTGTTTGCTACTGACACAGCTGAGGTTGAACCTGGGAGCTCAGCTTGCGCTCAAGGCAAGTGCCCTAACCACTGAACTACTGGGGAGCCCCGGATCGCTGATTTTTACCAGAAGAATTGAAGGAAGAGTTCATTTCCATGCTTCAGATGATGGTATGTTAACTGGTTAGGTAAGCCCAACAATGAGTCACTCCCAAGCCAGGAACAAAAACCTTGGAGGTGCTGCTAGCCTTGGAAATGGTGCTGGCCTGGACTGTGGGTGGAAGTTCGTGCGGTGGGTAAGGGATAATAACAACTGGCCGCTGACTGGCTGCAGTGAGAGGCCTGTCGCTGCCTTCCTGCAGCCAAGGCCCGCCTCTCGCGTCCAACCCAAGGCCCTGTCTGCATCCACTTTGATTAATCGTCAACAGTCCGCTGGCTGGAGGTTGTTTTGGATGCCTCAGAAAACCAGAACACACATTTCAGTGCTCTCAGGGCTGAAACTTCCACTTCAGCTGGGTTCTGGCTGCCACCCTGACAAATTCATTATTTTTTATTTCCCCAGAAAAAGAGAGGGGAATTGCTTTTTAAATTGCAGCCATTAAGAAAGAAAAGTCATATCATAAAATAAACCAGACTTTTGCATGCTAGCTTAAAAGGAAAACAACTAAACAAATCTAGGTCAAGTAATTATTTGCAAGTAAACGTTTCCTTTTTGTATTTATAGTCTTTAAACACTTGAGAAGAAATGATGTAAAGGATGTGAGAGGACCAGCCATTTCAAGGCTAAGACTGAGGATGGGGAGAATCTTTCTACTTTACCTCCTAAGAGCAGCGAAACACAGACAAACATTAGATGTTAATGATGAGATCTAAACTTGTCACTTAGCTGATACTCTATTGTGCACCATGTCTTGCCTGGCCTTGAACAATTTAAAGGTCTGTTCTTCCAGCATGTATCCTGGGAAGATGTTCCGTGAGTTAATAACTTTTGGGAAATTAAATGATTGCTTCTTTGAAATTGAATCAATTCATTTTTAAAATGTAAAAAAATTTTTTTACTCCTGTACTACAGCCATTAAACATGGTTGCGTGGCAGGTCTTACATGATCGGTTTAGTAGAGTTTAGAGTTTCCCTGCACACTTGGATGAGCCGGGTCTGCCCATGCAGTCTGTGTGTGTCCACCTGAAGGGGGAACCAGCTGCGTCTTTTGCGGTGGCGGCACTGATGTCAGACGGCGCAGCTCCTCTCCCAGCTGGGGTTCATTAGCTCTCAGGCTAAATTGTTGCGCACTCCTCTCCTGTACAAAGCATGCTTTTCGCCTACAGCTCCCCCACACGCCCTGGTGCCTATTCCGGCTACTGTGTGAGTGCGGCCTTCAGGCTCTCACCTCGTTTACCTCCCTGCACCTCCCCCCTGGGCTTCCAGGACTTGCACTGTCTGTAGGAGAGTCTTCCTATTTGTTCCTGCCAGGTGTTCCCTCCCAAGGCACAGGGAAGTGCAGCTGTGCTGTCTGAGAATCTGTTGTCACGAAGACGTCTCTGGTCTTTTAGCCTTTGGAATGGGGTTTTGGTAGAATACGGGGCTGACATTAACCCCGCGTCTCTTTCCCACAGGACGTGACGAGGCTGCAGCGGCGCTGCAGATGGACAACCTGAACGCGGAATGCCACAAGTGGTGAGTCAGGCCGGTCTCAGATACCCCAGAGTCTGCATCACGCAGTTTACTGGGCTGCACCGTACACTGGTCGTTTATGAGCAAGCAGGCCGGTGGAGCTAATCTATTCAGTGCATGGTCTCTGGATAGGAAATGATCTCTCAGGGGGAAGGGGGGGAAAAAAAACGAAAGCGCTGGGACAGCTTGAGTTTGTTAGACGTACAACAACAGCGCAATGAAATTGTGTCCAGACACCCAGCCTGTACAGAACAGGATGCGAGCAGAATTCCTCTTGTTTGTATCGAAAGTATGACCGGCAGCAGCGTCCAAAACCTGAGGTAATGTGACCCATTCGTTATGACGTTGTTGCTGATACCAGCTGGGTTGGTTTTTGCTCTGCTGGCAAGGGGACGCGACAGGAGGCCTGTCTTTTTGGGTGTGTGTGTGGGGTGGGCGGGGCAGGGGGGGCCTGTCCAGAGTTCAGGCTGAGAATAAAGGTTCATGGGTGAGAACGCCTGAAGTTTGTCACTGGTGACATCATTTGACACCATGTCATCATGGTTACTGCCAACAAAGGTAAATTAGCCTTTGGTAGCTGGGAAAGCATGGTAAGGGCCTGCTTTTGGTTTAATATCATGAATCCTGAATTTCTGTGCCTACATTGTGCACTCTTAATGTTGGTGAATGTTTGCCCCCTGAATATGCTGTTACACGTTGCAGATCATTGAACCATTGAAATAAAGGTCTTAAATCGGCGTGCTCCTTGTTGGAGTGGCTTTTAGGAAGAACACTGATGGCGTGAACCAGGGTATCTGCGGAGGAACACATCAGCTCAGGCACAGTATGCCCAAGATTGCAGAGGCAAATGACACAAAGGGCACAGCGCCTCAAACTAATCCACCGCTTCACGCTTAACACGAGAAGGGGCATGTGATGGAAGTCAATTATGTGACAATGATGTCATTGGACTACTGTGTTTGATGGAGTCCGTATGTTTCAGGCTTGCCGCGGGGTGTTCGTTCTGATTTCGCAAATTAAAACCACTCGCGTCTCCCCCGTCCCCCTGTCTAAAGAGAGAAACTAGAGAACGTGACAGCAGCTTGTTTCCAGGGGTCTGTGTGCTCCCTCTCACCTTGAGGAAGATGGGGAACTGGAGCCGCAGCACGATTTACATCCTCGCGTGATTAACTGCTCGACAGGGATTGTATTTAAAGATCAAACATAATGGAGCAGACTGCGTTTCTGGGTGTCTGGGATGTGTAGTCTACTCCTCCGCGTCCTTCCAGCATAGTATTTCTATCAGAGTACGTGTGTATATGCCTTCTTCCCCTCCCCTACGGCCTCTTTATCCAGTGTAATCTACAAACGGCTTCTTCACAGATGCCCTTGTTCCAGTAACTAAATATAGTTGAAGGAAATGTAATGAAAGCGCCCGTCCACACAGTTGTTTCTAAGTGAGTGATACGGATAAACAGTGGTTCTCAAGGAGCGCAACCGTAATGAGCACTCTAACCTCAGCATCCACAAAGCTAACTAACCCCCGGGCTGAAACGCTGGCCCGGTGCGACACGGGCAGCGAGTTGAGCTGTCTGGCCCTGGTCAGCAGTGAGCTCTTTCCCCTGCCTTGTTCGCCAAAGAAAGAACCGCAGTCCTGGGACAGATAACGCTCACTTGCGTCATCCGTGGAGTCATGAACTTGGTGTTCGCGCCAGTGCAACACGTACAGGTGACGGCCGCGGTTCTTCGGTGGTGACCAAGAGGATCGTTGAATCACAGCTCTGGACCTGGGAGCATCTGAGAATCTCTTTTGAGTTGATAAAGTTCCAGCACTGGAGCTGTACGTGTTGTTCCAAGTATTTTTTTTCTCCCACATGCTCCCTTTCAGAGTAAAGAGAGCTAACATCTGCCACTGCAAGGGGGTTAGTGTGTGGACCCTCTCCTCCATTTAATACACTGTTCTCTATAAAATAAATTACCGTGTTTGGGGTAAAGGTTAGCTGCTCACAAGGCCCTTGATGTGAGTGATTGCAACGCTATTGTTTTATTTCCCTGACGTTCTCTGTCCAGTTAGCCTAAGTATTTACTGTAAGTCAGGAAATATACAAGCCTCTTTAAACGCACGCTGGCCCAAAGAAGACTGTCACGACCCCACAGTTGCTTGCGCCAGATTGGCATCTCTCAACACAGTATGTTTTGACATATTGAGCTTTGTGCGCAACTGCTGGTAGCCAGACACTTTGCACCTGGAATGTCAATGCCTGTGAATAGCTATTTGATGTGACTTGGGGTTACTGTGATCCTGCTGGCATTGAGCCAGCCTGTCACTGCTCACAGAGCAGTGCTGAAGCACAGGGCCTGGTGGCAGTTGGGATCACAGTCATGCTGGTGGCTGCTATGGGTGCACGTGGATCCATGCCCGGCCCAATTCGCCAGTGTGGATTGCCCAGTAGCTGACAGCATTCATCTGAACTGCATCCCTTTTGGGTGTGTCTTGCACTGATTCCATTCCCCCATACCTGCCTAATTGTAACAATTTAACAGCTCTATAGAGGGGTATGTGTGATATGTATCATTGTACCTGTGTTTAGGCTTCAGGCTTGTAACTGAGACTGATTATGCTGTTAAACAATATTCAATATATTATTCTAGAAACATTCTAGAAACATAGCTCCTCTGCCATGCAATTGATTTGCTGTTCTTTGCTGTTGCTACGCATCGTATGTGGTAATGAATGCCATCAATGAACCTTTGTCCAGGTCAGGCATCGGTTCGATGGTAATGGATTCACTGTGTGTATGTGATGCGTGCAGGAGTATTTTTAAAATGGAAGTTTATCCTTAATGGAATGCATTTTTTAAACTTCAGAAAATAAATGTTAACATTTCATTTGTACCTTGTAATTGAATTATCCTTTATCTGGACAGCTGATTCATACCAAAAAAAAACAGTGAATGTGCTTGCACTGTGTAAGGGAATGTATTCATGCATAAAAAGGATGTTTTGATCAAAAGTACATCTTAGTTTATCTACAACTGATTTATTCCAACTGACTGCGTTTGTTTTCTTTTTGGTTCAGTCCTCTTCCATCCTGCACGCCTGTAAGGCCAGGGAGTCACTTTGTCAGATGCCTCCAGATCTCTCCTGCGGCCGTACCTCACAGACACTTATCTAATTCCTCATCAGCTCACATTTTACGGGCTTAGAGCGTGGAGGCAGGTCGGCGAGGGGACTGGCTGACAGCCCACCCACTCCCTAACTCTGCGCTGTCAGGGAAGCAGGGTGGGAGGAAGGTAAATCAGCCTGAGGGTAGTATCTCACATGTCTCTGTCCTCCCTTCCAACTCCAGCTCTGTGCCCACCGGGGAGAGACGGTTATAGGGAGTCGAAGCCTCTGAGACTCAAAGGGCCTTTTTTGCTTCTCATCTAAACCTCAGCCCCAGAGCAATACCTGCAACCGGCAGTGGCGGGAGCTTGAGTGGGACTCCTTGCTCTCTTTCGGTCCGAGTTGTGTGGCAGATGTGTCAGTTGGTGTCAGGGTTGTTGAAAGGAGATATATGTATATGTATATGTAGCCTTTTTTTTTTTTTTACAGTAATCATTATATAAGAACAAGCTCACTGCCGCCCTTGAAATGTTCATTTTTTCAGACTTGTTTTTCAGGCTTGTGCTCTGTCCCAGCAGGTAATTGTTATGTATGAACAAGCATATCTCTCTTGAAATGCTGACTTGTTGGCTGGGCTTGATTGTGGCCCATCTGAGCGATAGGGCGAATGGCAGCGGTCGTAGAAGGAATCGTGCTTCTGTTGCCTTTAACACACTCTTGACTCCTGCGATGCCTTGCAGTGGCTCCGTACCAGCAGATGTGGGGAGGTTTGCGGCGGAGTTGAACGCACCACAGCAGTTTCCTTGGCAGCGCGTCGGGTGTTCCTGGAAGCGAGGTGCTGGGCAGCACAGGAGCGAGGTCACTGAGAAAGCTGTCAGCCGCTTGATTCAGAGCCCGCTTTCCCCCTCATTGCAGAATGCACACAGTGCATGACCCCCTCTCTCCCTGGAGGGGGGCTCGGCCTCCTTTCGTTTTGCGTGCTGGACGTCCACATCACTGCCTCTCTTTTTTTTTTTTGTCGTGCTGCCAGTTTATGAATCATTTCCTCTGACACAGTGAGAAAATCACGCTAAGAGTTGCCTGTGTGGGGCAGCCTCAGTTAGGATAGCGTGGATGTGCCCCCCTCGATCTCCATGGTGTACATTTCAGCACGCAGAGAGCAGGTGCACAGGTTTATTCCCTGAGGACCAGCTCAGCCCACACTGAAGTGACTTTGGAGATTGATTGAGTAGTTTTGTCAACATTTGCAGCCTTGGAAATAATTGTGTTTGTTGAAATATAGTGCTCTGCATATTTTCAGAGGAGTAGATTCTTATCAAGTACCTCAGCCTAATTACCGCACTGTGTGATATTCTGATGGAGCAGATGTGCTTAGGGGGGCGCAGCAGAGGTTTAGATTCATGAATCACAGGGCTGGGAGTCACGTTTGAATGACTTTGTGCTTTCTTAGTGCCGTGGTTCCCCTGAGGAAGATGCTCGGCTTGATGCAGTCTGAAAAATGCCCCGGGCATCATTTTTAGTATGAAACGTCAATCATAAGGCATATTTGTGAATGAGAAGGGAAGAGGCATGTTACATTGCGTGCCCTTCCTCTTGGCTCCCTGTCGCTGCAATACCCCCCCCCCGTTTAGGAGACTGCAGGGCCAAGCTCCCTTCTCCGCCCCTCCGCACGGCAGTGACCTGCTCCCGGTCACGTAGCACTCTCCCCCTCCGGCTCCCAGACCTCCGCGCTTCTCAAGATGTGCGACTTGGCAGGGCTCGCCGCCGTGCAGCACCGGGGAGGTCAGCCCGCGGGGGCAGGGGGGGGCGGGACCAGGGACGGAGTAGCCTCGGTGCGCCGGAGCACCGGAAGGCCAGCAGCATAACACAGGTGCCTTGACATCAGCACACAAGCGGAGTCCAATTCCGGCCTCTGGGAGCCTTCCCTCCCTCCATATTCCCTCCTCAGCCCTCAGTTTCTCATTTTTTAAGGCCCTGAAACAACAGAGCTCCCTGCTCCCCCCTCTTAATGTAAATACCCCCCCTCCTCTGTGGAAATCCTAGCAGTGGCGTCCCAAAGGTTAGCCATTGGGGGGTTTGTCCCCCGCACCTCGGGCTGTTTGGCTTGGCAGCGTGCCGCCATGTGGAGAGAGGCTGTGGCTGGCTCCCCGGGGTAGGGGGGGGGATCTGTGATTGTTTTCATGCATGTCCAGAGACCTTTCCTATCTCTGAGCCATACGTGGACCAAAGCGCGGCTGAGGGGTCAGTGGAGAGAGGAGGAGGACGAGGCTGGGCAGGGGGTTCTTCAGGAGTATGTGAGCTAATGATTTTCATATTCTAACCCCCCCCCCCCCCCCGTCTCTCCCCCACCTCCCCCGCCAGAGTGTTTTACGGTCCACCAGGAAAATTGTCCAGAAAATTGGATTGCAGAGAGTTATCGCTTTCCTCCTCACTTGTACAAACAACCACCCAGCAGGGTTAACCCTCTCCACGCTCCGTCCGGTCCCTGGCACGGTATCCGGTGGGCTCAACCAAAACTTTCGTTATCTTCAATGTTCCCTTCTTAAAGCTTGCTCATCATCTGGAAGCGGCAGAACAGAGCTTGAGTTCCAGTTAAAATTAATGCAGTTTTCTACTGTAACCTAGACCGATCCAGCAAAACCCCTGGAATTTGCAGTGGCAATGCTGGCTCTTGTGCCGTGTCCCCAGGTATCTTATTTTCACAATATTTTAACCATTACCAGTGTGAAGAAGTGCCAGTGTCTTAATTTGCTTCAGATTCATTTTTTTCTGGTCTCTCTTGCGAATAAATAGTGGATTTCCCACCCCCAATGCTACAATTTTTTCCTGTCCTGTTTTCTTCCAGCTTTTTTTTGTAGCTATGTCACTAAAGTTCCCCTGGCGCTGTGTGTGTCCTTGCTTGGTGTCCCTTCCTTGTTGTTACTCTTTTTCTATGGCTCAGGATTATTATAGTTCCTTCAATATTGTGGGCCTTGTGTATTATTTGGACTGTGAGGATGTTCACAATCAGTTCTTTGATTGTGGTTTTCTTTTTCTGTGGTTTCTTCTCCCTCGGTCAATCTTTCAGCGCAGTATTCATCTTAATGCAATTGGAGCCTTCCCTTCCTCCCTGGTAGATCAGTAGTGGGAAAGGTCTCCGTAGGAGTAAAATGGAACTGAACTGCATTTGAAATCTTGCTCAATTTTTCATAGTAGGGACTCCAGGGATGTATTAAAAGTAAAACTGAAGAAGCTTTGTCAAGATCAAGAGACGTTAAGCCGGCACAGGGATGGGAAACGGCGTGCGGCATGCTTGATGGACAGCAATCCCAAAGCCACCATCGGCAAATTGGCTTTCATGCAGGGGAATGGCTGCATGGAAGTAATGAATGCTTTTCTTAACATGTAGATATCACAGAATATTTTGTTCTTTGAGAAAACAAAACAGGTTAGCATTGAGGATATTTTCACGACTGTAATCACTATCTATCTTTAACGGCACTGTCTTATGATGCCTGTTGTCATCTGTCAGTCCAGGCAAGTGAGCTCAATTCAAGGTTTTGATTTGCCAGAGTGCTACAGATGAAAATGAATGTTACAGCAAAATTTGGCACTTCCATAGACTCATCTGTGGAAATGTTGCTTAGTGGGAATTTCCTCTGTCAAATAAACATAATACAATAAAAATGAAGTGCTGAGACCATTAATGAGAAAGCGTGTGGTGGTTGGCATTAGTGCTGCATTAAGAGGTTGGGAAACCTGATTTTTGTTCTTGTTGTTTTACTGGTCCCCCCCCCCGTTTTCATTGTGGTTACACGTCGTGCCTTTGACCGCTTTGAAGCGGCGACGTGTTTGGAGAGGTCATGGTGAATTATCTCGCTGGACAGCCTCCAGGGGGCGGGAGCCTCCAGCAGCAGCTGCTGTCAGCTGGGCTGGAGCGCTTGCACCAAGGGCCCGGTGTAACCGGCAGAGAGGTGTCCCTTCAAAGCGGGCCAGCGCCCGGGGCCTACAGCTGGCTGCACTTTGAGCACTTAAGCAACCGTGAGGGTGACATCATTACCCTTCTTTGGGGTGAGGTCTTTGAACAAGATCTACGGGCGAAACGTTAGTTTAATGCCCCCATTACCACACAGTGGGATTATGATGTCATCAGGGTCATGGAAAAGTCCTTTCACTCATTGCCCCAGTGCTAATACATCCTGGGTTATCATCATTTTGGTTATTTAACATCCAGCCACTTGGCTTGTGTTAGAAATACTGGTGCCTTTTTCTGTCAGTTAATAAGTGGCAAGAGTATTTTCAGAGAGAAAAAACACAATATATTGTTTTCCTAAGGAACGGTCAGTCTTTTGCACATTTCTCTCTTAAAGCTTGCTCATCATCTGGAAGCGGCAGAACAGAGCTTGAGTTCCAGTTAAAATTAATGCAGTTTTACACTGTAACCTAGACCGATCCAGCAAAACCCCTGGAGTTTGCAGTGGCAATGCTGGCTCTTGTGCCGTGTCCCCCCCCCCCCCATTTTTCCAGTTTGGAATGGCCAATTCCCCGAATTCTGGAATGCCCAATGTGTCATCGATGTTCGGTCCCATTGCACAACCCCCACTGTCACGTGCCCTTCTCCGAGACACGTGGTGTCAGCCGCTGCTTCTTTTCGCACTGCGGTCCACAAGCTAAGCTAGCACAGAGATGAGTCAGAGGAAGACATTTCGTATGCAGCTTTGGCAGCATGTGGACCACAGGCACCCGATCGACCAGCAGGGGTCGCTGTTGCTAATGGGACTGAAGCCCCTGCCGACGTACCCACCCCTATCCCCGTGTGTTCCGCCTGTGAGCTCCCAGTCACTGTCGTCTAGTGACACAGTCAGGTTTGAACCTGGGCCGTAGTGTTCAGTCTACACTCAGAACGAGTGCTTTTACCAGCTGAGCCACTCGGGAGCCCATCTTTGTACATTTCTTAAGTTCCTCTTTTGGGCTTGCAAGTTAGGGGGATGAATGGCTCATAGCCTGAAGACACCCTGAAGCCACCCTGAAGATGTGGTTTCATCCCATCCTGTCAGAACATCTCCCTTTGAGTGACCTTATTCTTATCACTTGAAAAGTTTCCCTCAGCATTGAAAGTATGAAATGTATGAATGATGTATGAAATCTGTGGCAGACCTGGGTAGTACCATATGCACACATGGAAAATGAATCAAATCAATCAATCAGATTTGGCGGTTCAGTATTCATACTGTATACCGTGTTGGGCTCAAGGCCCCCCTCCCCCTTTTTCATGTTTGTTCCATATGGTAGTTTTAAAATCCACAGTGATATGATGATGGCCATTGGACAGCCTGTTAGAGAATCAGAGATTTTAGTGGTGCTTAGAGGGAGTTCCAGCATGTCCAGGTGAATTGAGATGCTCAAAAACAAGAGGGGGTTGAATCCAAGTGGTACTGTAGCATTAAAAACATTTGGGGTCAGAGAGTATACCCAATTCGATTGATTACAATTCATGTGGTGCTGACCGAAAAAAGTCAAATAAAAAGCATTAAGCAAAAATCATTGAAATGTTTTTATCTGAGTTGTAGTAACAGTTGTACCATGGAGCAGTGTAGTGTGACGATGAACAGTATTGCCAGTTAGGACTTGTGATTTAAGGTAGACAAAAAAAGCCTTTCTGCACCTTTTGAATTCACATTTAACGTTGTTAGACATTTTTATGTTAGCAGTACAGTATTTTGTTACTGTCTACTCCATCTTAAAGTCAGAGGGAATACTTTTATAGTGCGTAGTAAATCGTAGTATGCAGTTATCTGATACGCGGTCATAGGGAGTTCACTTTGTTGTAACTATTGGTCAACTTTTTTTTTTTGGTTGTGTGAGGGTGGCCATTACAAAGGACAAGTCAAGTGCTTGGACCATAACACAAAATAATGATGACTTCCCAGCACAGGTTGTTTGGATTTACTGCAGCAGAACTGATGTAGGTTTCACAACAAGTGTATTGCACAATATCTTTGGCTACATCAAGTATCCTGCACACAACTGTCAGTTTAAAACTCCTTTGTTATTGAAAGTGAACCGGAGACCAATTAACTAAAGCCAGCAAATGCGGGGGAAGCTATAACTGACTGACAGGGCTTCTAACATGGTTATGATGTGGTTTCAGAAGGTGATAGATTTATTAGTTCGTAAGGATTATCTTATCAGTGCTTCACAGACAGACTCTGGCGGATGAACCTAGTGGGAGAGGCGCGTGACGTCAATACAGGGGGCGCCAAACCAAACCAGCAAACAGACATGAGGCGTCCGTGTTTGGGAATGCTTCTCCTCAGTGTATCTGGCTGAATGTTTTCTCAGCTGCCACTGCCTAGGGGAGGGCCGGAGCTCCGCGCTCCCGGGGTCTGCTTGTTATGCGGCGGGCACCGATAACAGGGATGCTTCAAGTTCGGAAGCTGTGCGCCGAACCGCGTCGAGCGTGGAAAAGCAGGCTGACACGTAGGTGCTGGTGCGTGAAGGAACCTCGGGGTGGCAGTACGTATGGCCACACATGGAATCCCAAGTGCACATGCACGCTCACAGACAACCCGGGCGCCCATGCACGCACCCAGAGCGGTGCACAGCAGGAGTGCAGACAGATGCACTAACGGATATGGGAATTAAAAGCAGAGAGAAGCATCAGAAATCACTGCATCACAAACCCACTCACTCACACACCCATATGACTGACCGACTGCGGAGAGAGAGGTACAACCTGCTAATTTGTTTGTTTCACTAATCACCTTGTGCTTTTGGAGTCTAGTCACTGGCACCAGACTTGACTCTTGTTCAGTAAATGCCAGATCGTGTTTAGAGCTTGTAACATTACAGAGTCATTGTTCTTGGATAGGCTTCTTCACAGTGCTGCTGGCAGGGAGACCTCTTTGGCTGCATTGGGTTTAGTGCTTGGTTGTGTTTGTGTCCTTTCTTAATGCTCTGAACTTAGCAGACGGAGAGTCTTTATTGGAAAGATAATAAAATAGTTCATTTACAAAGCAAAGCGATTACAACCTCATATCCGAAATGACTCATTATCTGATGGTTACTCAGCTGTGTGCAGAGAGTCACATTGTTCAGTGTTTTTAACCAGCGTATTTTATAATTTATTAAATAGAGTTTAGTCCCACAAAAAGCCAAGACTATAAAATTTGCAGCTACTAAAGCTCACAGCTTCAGAAGAGTGTATGGATCTGAGAGCCAGGCAAGTGGTTAACAAACGGTAACAGCTGGACGGTGAATACATGTCAGAGCATGTGTCCCTCTGAGTGTCAGCTCAATGTAGCATACAGTCACCTTGCTTTCAGGGCCCGAATGTTTACAAACAGCCTGATGATGTCTGTCCAGTACAGCGAGGAAAAATTATGATAATGCTGACAAATCAAGATTATAGTATCAGTATTGGGTAGGACTGAAATCTGTGACTGAGTGTAGGGAGAGCTTGACTGAGGGCACTTCACATAGATGGGGTAGGGTTAGGATGCGTTATGTCCAGTTTGTGTGCATAGAAATGAAGATGGGGAGATCAGGGGTTTTTAGCTGGAATAGATTGTGACCTGGCATTAATTCCAGTTCTGTCTGTTTCACTTTCATTTAGGATAATGATATCACATGGTGCCCTTGTGGTGTCTGTATGGTGACATGTTGCTCCGTGTTTTCTACATTATGATATGGCATGATATGGGGGCTTAGGATAGGCAGAGTTGATATTTCACAGACATTTCAGTGATATTTCACCGACATTTCACTGTTTCAACTACTGTACGTATGTTTGAGCTCTGCAACAAGCCTGATATCACATGGCAGGAGCCCGATATCACAAAGTCACATATTCATTGTGTAACTGTTTCATGTAGTGTTTCCTCTTTCACCCCACTAATCCCCCCAACTGCCTCTCAGCTCAGCTAGTGTGTTCCTGAACTCGTCCTTGTTGTTCTCAGACCTGCGGCAGTGCACGGATACCTGCGTACCCGTGCAATTTCCCCATTTCCAAAGAAAGAACAATAAACACAACAAGTAGCCTGCAACGTGTGTGTGCACTGTAACCCGTCCTGGTGCGATCGCTCTGCCCCGACCGGCTGCGCGCTCCCCACGCAAATTTATTTGAGAAAAGTAATCTCCTTTTTGAAAGAAGGGGGGAAAAAAAGCCCATAAAAACAGTGTAGCTGTTGGCAACAGTCTCTGGCAGCTCTCAGGACTTCTGTGATGCAGAACGGCTTTGGTCGGGCAAGAGAGAAAGGGGGCTGGAGTTATTTTTATTGGCAGCATGGAGAAACGCTACCTTGGAGGTGGTGGGCTGCCGAGGCCCATATATCTTACCTCCAGCAGGAGAGGGAGGATAGAGGGGAGGTGGGGGGGCGGGGGGGATCTAAAAGGGGAAAGAGGCCTCCTCTGCTGGGGAGTCAGCCAAAGTGCAGGCCTCCCTCTAATGGCTTCTCCGCTGCTATGTGATCCCAGCTCTGAGAATTGGAGCAGACACCCTGACTCCTGTCTTCACTGAGCTCGCTTATGCGGTGGACTTTATCTTGGAGGGGTGCTCCGGAGGCCCACCCCCCCTCCCCGATCCCCCCAGCTCCGCTGCCACCGCCGTGTGGGGAAGTTATTGTTACTAAACTGCGGCCATCTGGAATCTTGTGGTTTGACTAGGGTCACGCACTCGCTGGTGCTCTCGCCAAACGAGGTCTGCTGTGTCCCCACCACGAGGGCGCTTTCCTGCTCACTGCCAGCGTGCCCCGTGTCCCCAGTGTAGCCGTGTGGCGGGTCTACAGCTATACACACCTCCGTGTCGAAGGATCGTTCTGTACCTCATGTCCTGCGACCAAACTGAGCCTCGGAGTTTAAATGAAGTCTAAATAAATCTAAGCTTTGTGAATTTCTTTCTCTGTAACTGCCCCGCTCTCATGGCGTCCTTAGTGTGATTCAGCTGATATTGCTGCCAGATTTTGTACAGATACCATGGTGCCTCCGTGTGCTGGAGAAAGAACAGGGACACAGAGGAACACTGCTCACTGTTATTTGTGCGAGTGGAAATATTGTAAAATTATTTTGTCATAAATTCCTCATAAATGGTTTCCACACTTGGCTGACACGGTTCAGGCCTCCTTGGTCTCTCCTCTCCTCGCGTTTAAGCTTTCCGGTTGCGACTGGATTTGGATATCAGCTTCCTTTTATTCAACATCGAATGTCTATTAAACTAATGAAGGGAAAATTATAATTAATCCTACGTTTGATCCTTGGAAGCCTGGCTTCTGTCATTTGTCTTAATTAATTAGACATTCCCAGGATCTGAAGTATTTTTAGTCATTAATTTTTTTTGGCTAAAGAAAACAGGTCTAATTTGCATGGACCAGAAATTATATTGGAAGCATGGCATATAGAGGGCCTGACTCCTCCACAGTTTAATATACTCGCTCTTCATAGAGCCTCTGTCTCTGTGCCAGGGTTAGGTAACTGGAGACAGTGTTTGTCTCTCCTCTGATTTCTCTTGAAGTGTGTTATCTGGTAAATAAGACAGTGGGGCCATTTAACATAGCAGACTGATCATGCTTCTGAGCAATTTCTTGAAGTAACTTTAAACGTTGCAACCACGGAACCAGGGAAATATTTAGACTGGAATGTTTATTTTTACTCTGGTTCTTCTCATTGTGCTCAAATGGGCCTTAAATCATAGGATTTAGGGATTCTGGTGATGGCTGAAATGCATGGCAGGAATTTTGCAATGTACAGTACCGTACGAAGAGCTCTCAGCCAGACAGAAAGTGCTCTGTGGAACGCCGCACACAGTGCCTACACTGTTTAGCCTGTAGATGCGAAAACATAGGCTACGCATTTTTCACCAAACAGGTTTACCAGATGTCACATGGGCAGTTTAAAAACAATAACACGAGAAACATTTGGTTTGATCCAAAACCACTTTGCTAGACTTAGAGTTCTCACGAAGAGTGCGTGTCTGTGCCTGAAGTGTTTGGGGAGACGCGCACACTAAAGGGGCCTAATAGCTGTGTCTCGGCCAAATCACAGTCCTTGCGTCAGTGTGTGTAGCTCCTACATTAGCCTGCAGTGTACAGTTAACATTCCAGTGCGTGAGACGGAGAGGCAGTGGATCAAAACTCAGTGTCAGGTCACGGCTTCACCTAAAATGTCACTGAATTAACTGTGGGGAAAGATGTCCAACATTTGAAAGACTCCTTCAGCCCTACCACTGCAATGGCTTGGCCAAGAGGGCTGTATGATCACAACGAACCCAGGCTCAACCAAGGTGTAGGGGGGGGTTGTCTCAAACCATCCTAGTGGACAATTGCCTAACCGGCTTCTTGTGCGGTCAGAGTATAAACACAGCTTGGCTATGCCACCCAGGCGGGTGACAGATGAAGGAAATGACTCCTCCATGTTTGACCCTGCCTGTCCTCTCCAGGTTCGCAGTTCTCACCGGCCTGACCTCACACTACGAGAGCATGCATGGCAAACTGAAGAGCAGCCACATATTTAAGGTAAATCACAGTGCACAAACTCCTGACCTTTCAGCTGTGTGACATCCTGGTAATTTTTTTCTTTCGTTAGTTGATTGAGTAGCTGATTCTTTATGTATGTCATGCCAGTTTAAGGTACTCTGACAACTTTTGTTATTAGTAAGTTATACCAGTTATTAAGCTGTATGTACATTGTCTAATATGAAATTTGTGAAGTAACAAAAAGCAGCTGGTGCCCCAAAGTTACAGTTTACAGGTAGTTGAACACACTGAGCTGGTTATTCAGCTGGGGTCGAGTGAGACTGCAACATATGATTGCGTAGAAAAATCTTGAAATTTTAAAAGCCTAATTAACTTCGACTGAGAGACCCAGATAAAGTGTGAACTTGGAATTTCAAAACATAGTTTGAGTCAGAATTTATTTTTCTTCATATACTTTTCATTGAATGTAAACTACAGCGAAATGCAGTGTTTTACTTTTCACTTGTCAGATGTGATTGTGCCAATAATCTGCCTTCCTGACCTCTCCAATTCCCAGGAGCACATTGACAAAGCCATTGCCCTGAAGGCTGATGACCCCCTGTGCTTCTACCTGCTGGGGAGGTGGTGCTATGAGGTAAGATTGAAAACTAGGAATTGAGATCCCAGGAAATCCCTTTCTGTTCCCTTTTCCACATTGAAAATCAGCTAGAGGACCTTAGAAGCCATGTTTGCATTCTCCACATTTTTAACAGATCGCTGGACCCTTTTACTCATCAGGGAATTAAGCGCGTCATCAGATTCTGTCTCAGTGTCATCATTCTGGCTCCACTGAAAGCATCTGTGCTTGTCTTGAAGTCACAGTCCCTAAGCAGCAATTGAATGGAGAGCTTTGTGTATGTGGTTAACACATACTTAACAAGCATTGTTAGTTCACAGCGGTACTCGTGTGAAATCATGCATTTTTAAACTAAAAGGTTTTCGCACCCTGTGTGATTCATCGTTGGCACTTGTAGAGAGTATGTGTAAGAATAAAGAGATCCTGCTCATTGTGTAGCAAAGTTAAGATTAAATATGTTTAAATTTAGTTTGTGTGGTCTGAAGAATATTTCCTAAATTACAAACCTAAATATAAACTGAATTATTAAAATCAGGATTTTTGCAAGCGACAGAATGTATGGGTGTAATTTTCATTCTTTAAGCCATGCATTTTTTAAACAATTATTTTTCAGACTTGTTACTATTATTTTGTTTTCTTTTGATCTTTTGATCAGCGCTATGAGAAGTAGCATCTCATAAGCTGATAAGGAATCTGAGGAAAGCTGTGGAATTACCATCTTTGTTTGTGGAGTTCATTTGCAAACAGGTTTGATGAGTGCACTGTTTCCTAAAAACACATGTTCAACAGAAGAATGAATGAATAAAAATGTTGAGAGAACTGAATTTCAGCTTCTGAGTTTTTGCCAGCACTCTTGTGCTTTACAGGCAATATGTAGATAGGCCTGTGTTTTAACCCAAATTATTGACCTGGTGGAATGTTTGATGACAAAACAGAAATGATTTCTAATTTTAGAGTTGTGTTGTTGTTGCAACTAAATTGCTACACTACTTTATTATAACCATGCAATTAAATTTATTTTAAAGGCATTATTTCTGATGGTTTAAAACTTTATTTGACTGTAGTCAGATACATAACCTTAAAAGGCCACTCCCCATTCATGAAAGAATCCCAGTTTTTCTTTGGGTGGTGTGAATTTTCCGTGAACTTCAAAATGTTAAACAATATGGTAAGGTTGAAGTCCTGGTTACAGTATGAGTGAGCTGGGGGTGTACACGTATAATCACACAGGTAGGCTAGTCTGCAGTGCATCTGGGTTCTTCACATATGGTTTTCACAGGAGCTGCAGGCGAGGAGCTGGATTGATCTTTTCAAACAGTGATTTTAGATCTTCCAAGGACCTTTAATGCAGTAATAGGTGTTTGTTGTCATGCAGGTGTACTGCAAGGATTTGCGGTAAGCGCTGGCTTATCTTGTGGCTAGCTTCTCACACTGGTGTTACCAAAAAGCTACAATTATTTACAGATGTAGGACTGCCCAGTTTTCTCTGCCTTTTGTGTAAATGTCTGCAGTCGCGTCTATGTCTGTGTCGCTGTGTAGTCCACACTGTATTGTGCTTAGTTACATTCTCCTGTGCAGTTTTGACCAGGCAAGGAAAAGTATAATTACTCTTATGTTTGAAGTTGATATTATAAAAATTTATTAGAGCCATTTGTTTTATTGGCAATACCTTTTGTTATTGCTCCAAATTACATTATAGGCATCACAAAATATTTCAAGAAGAAAATGAAGAATAATGTTTGCTTTTTTGCATTCAGTTTGGATTTGGTCTTAGGGACCTGTGGTTGGTTGTGAGGTAGGTCTGTGTTGTTTTAACATGGGAGCAATCAGGAGCCACCAGTTACCCATAATTACATCAGAATCAGGCTATAGTCTTATGGAGCTGGGCACCCAGAGCCAACATGGCGTGCACAAACAGTATGCGGCTTTTCATGCCCAACAACAGTAACAAGAGGTAACTGACAGTTCATAGTGTTACTGTTTATTATGTCTTTTTATGCGTGAAAACAGTTATCCCCCTTGTTATTTTTGCTTTGTCTTTTTTCATACTCACTTAGGCTGACAGAAGAATAATATTGAACAAACAAAACTCACCAGCCCTAAATTAATGTGGGCTTTTTCTCATGAATCAGGAAAACTTTTAATTCACGGGCGCCCTAAAAGTCAGAGAGGAACTGCAGGCAAAGTCCTCTAATGGCAGCAGGCTGAGTAAACCGCGTCTCCGGAACCCGGTGTTAGCTGGAGCGTTCCCCCGTAAGCACCCTTCATCCCCCTGCTGTTATTCTTTACGATCCGCGCCTCCGCTACGGCTCAGCCGGTCTTCCGGGGCCTCGCTGTCCGGCAGTGTCTCAGGATCCACTCGGATGTTTTATTACACGGCACCACATGGGGAAGCGGGTTTACCTTTCTCGCTGCACACGGGCCGCTAATGCACCGCAGGCCTAGGGCACCGGCAGCTGTGTAACCAAACGCACAGCCTTCACGCGGCCCTTTGTTAATTCACTGACGTTGCCCCGATGGTCAGGCGGTCAAGTAGCAGCAAGCTTCGTTCCAAGGTTCTTCCTAGTGTTTTTAACATTTTTTTGGTTTGTGAGTGTTCTTTCTGCCCAAGTGGCTCAATGGTCGAACGACAGCGGAAGAGGTAAATCTACGTGCATGCTTGATTCAATCCCTACTGCCTTAGTCAAAGCCTGACTTCCTTCCCTCTTTACTCCAGTTACTGATACCATCAACCAGTCAATGAAATCTGGCACTGTACCATTAGCGCCTGAAACTGCTGCAATAACTCCTGTTCTCAAGAAACCTGGTCTTGATGCTGATTCTACGGCTAATTTTTCAGTCTGAAATCTCTCTTTTTCTTGTAAAATCTAGGAGTGCGTGTGGCATACAGTCTATCATGTCATCCTTTTAAGTTATATTAACCCCTTCAATCTGGATTCTGTACAAGTCACAGTACTGGGACAGCCCTGACAAAAGTGGATGATAATATCTATATAGTTGCTGACTGGTGCTTCTGAACTTTTACAGCCAACAAGATTGCCATAACAGTAAACAATTTTATTTTTCACTGAACAGATGGACAGAAATACTTTCTTTGGGTAGACTCCAGTTTCACAAAGTGTCCCTCAAGGTACTGTGGTTGGCCCTGTGCTCGCAATCGTTTGCATACTGCTGCTTGAGTTTTGGTGTCAGTTGTCATGCTGACAACAAACAGGTTAACAGCAAGCCTGTTCTTTTACTTATGGCAAAATTGTAACCACTGGATGCATGCTAATTTTCTGAAATTAATTTTCTGACTATATGAAGCTTTAACTCTAGTACTTTGGTCTCATGTTACCTACATTATTGTGCAGCGCTTCCCTGTAGCGTCTCTTCACAAATCTTGAATTCTGCCAAGATCCCTGACACAGGGCAACAAATCATACTGTACATTATTCAAATTGCTATACTACAAGTTAAGTCTCATATACAGTACAAAGTCATTCTACTTACTTCTAAAGCCCTGAATGCTCTTGTCCTTGTGCAATCAGTTTCAGCCTTGTATACCTCCTTGGAGGCTGTGATTTACCTCCTCTGTAAGATGCACTGTATGGGTTACAGCATATAGTTTTACAGCCGTTACGCTTTGGAACTCCTCAAAACCACAATATGGGTATTTTTTACTCAATAGAAAAAGCACTTCACAAGGATAGAAGGACAGTTAAAAGAAGAAAGGTGTAAAATGACAAAAGGATCAGCATTAATTAATAACAAATAAATAATTTATTTTTGTATGTATATTTAGCAGTGACTTTGAGGGTGCATTGTATATAGTCTCATAATTAGCTTCATATATATGTTTTATTGTTGTTATTATTTGTCATAATATTAGTATTATCACTGTATTGCAAAATATCTGTATTTCCCTGGTGACATAGGAGTTGTTTTTATTTATGTAAATTAAATGGTTTTAAAGGGGCCATTTTATTTTGGCTAAGAATAATATTCAGGGTAACACACATTTCTGTGAAAAGTTTCCAATTTGCTATCACTGTTTAATTTGCTACAGTCACACACAAAGTTAAGTGCTAACAACGGTATTGACCATTTTCATAAGAAAAAATACACAAAGGTAAAGTAACAAGATACAACATGCATGTTAGTGATATAGATGGTAATTTTGAGGCCTTAGGTGATCGCCGGTACCTAAACATTAATCATCTCAGTCTGACACCCACCTGTGCTCCTGTCAGACAGTTTACCTGCTTGTGTGTGTCTCATCTGCCATATTCCACCTGTATGGCTGACTGAGTGGAACCCTTTCTGCAGACAGCATTCTGCAGTGAATCTAATGGCTGACGAATAAGGCATTGGAGTGTACTGTGTTCTTGCACGAGGGAATGCAGTAGAGAAAAAGCCTTTCGACATTTCCCAGCCTCTTCCTGCTCCTGTTTGAATTTTGTTTTGTTTAAGAAGTCTTCTTAACAAATAGTTCAGAAATGGTACTGCTTTTGGGGTGTTTTGGCATGTTGAAATGATAAAATCCTTCTTAATTAGACAAAGCTGTCTGTGTGCAAGTCGGTTTTATGTGCAAGGTATGTGGAAGATGGTAACAAATGTCAACAGCAATTTAGCGCTTTTACTCTGAGCTTGCAATATCCTCTGCGTAATTAGAAGCAGTGACCAAGGAGCAGTGTATTTCATCACCTGGGTCTGGTGTTTTGTTTGGTGATTGTTTCTGTATGCATGTGTGTGTCTGTTCTGAAAAATGTGAAACTCAGTGTGCACAGAATTCAAAAGCTCCTGCATTTATACTGTACATTGGGGTAGTCTTGTCAGACAGAGTCTATGCGTGGTATACCTGTTGAAACTGCAGTTGATACGCACACACAGCATAAAGAGAATGGCTACCTTGTGTGTGATCTGGACCAATTTCACACGCACGGGCTGTTTGCATTCCCATGAGAAGGCATGGCTCAAGTGTCATCTTTCACTAAATTGCAGACTTATTCCAGGTAGGACTTTGTGCTTGTCCGACCACCAAAGATGGTGCGTGGGGGGCTTTGGATTTGGGTAAAAATGCCCCACACAGTAACCCCTAACCCCTCCCTCCTTTCCAACCTCAAGCAGAGAAGCCTAGACATTACCCTACTCCCACAGCGGTTGGAAACATATTCATTACTATTCAACCATTGACAGTCTTTGTGTGACATACTAGCCCTCCCACCCATTTAGCTATTATATGTCCAAAGCTGGTGCTAGTGAAACATGTAGCCAGGAGAGTCGAGAGGATTAAGGAATAGCAGTCTGCTTCTACTTTTTTTAGTACATGCACCAATTTCCAGAAAATAGCACATTATTGCAGAGCGCAAGATTGAAAAGCAGTTGATCCCTCGGCCTCCCGTGGCCCCCGCTTGGGTCGGGATCCACGTGCTAGTTTCCACGCTTGGAGAAAACGGAGAGACTCGCGCCGCCACTCCTATTCAGCCGAGCTGCATCAGCAGCAAAAGGAGCGGAACATGTAAGGCCCTTACCAGCAGGCTTTATTTGAAAAGGCTTCAGCTTGGATTAGCAGGCCGCGAGCACGCTGCTGCTCCTAAATGCCCGTGCACACAGAACATATCACTTCACCTTTCCAAATGGGGTATTTTTAGCCCCGGGTGATTGATTCCAGACGTTAACAGTTACTTTCCTTGTTTATACCAAAGCTGGAAAATCACTGACAGGCACAGTCAGACGCTCCCCTTCCTCTACCCAAAAAAAAGTAGAAATAAAAAAATAAAAAACTGCTGTAAATGAATCTGAACACAAATTTCTTATTGCTGAACTGTAATGGTCTGGGCTCATGTGCTGCCAAGAAGCATTAAGAAAGAGCGGAAGAGAAATGGACTACTCCTGGTGGGGTGGCCGGCGAGGGTTAGTGAGAGATAGCGGCATAACTCCCTGTCTGGTGCACGAGAGTCCCTCGTTATCAAACCCCTGCGCACTACCTTGACACATCAGAAAGAAGATCTCACATTTGAAGGAGCGACCTGACTGGGTCTCAGGGAGCCAGCACATGTTAACATCTGAAAAGACAGAGTGGCTTGTACTGTAACGGCCATCCAAGAGCAGGTAGCTTACCTGCACTATTCTCCTGGCTCTGCCCTGTGGTACAGACAGTACAAGCTAGTCCAGTTCTGGAAATCCAATAAATACATTGGCAAAAGGAATTAATCGCCACATATAGATATGCGTACATATACTGAACAATGGCCTTTGAATTAAACTGGGCAATTTTAGAAGCCGTTCCTGATTGGTGTTGAACAAAAATATACTAAGACATAATATAGAATAACATAGAATAATGCCACCTCTTCGCTTTAAGGAATTTTATTTGATGCGGGAACTGTGGTTATGTGTCGGCCATCGCAACTTCTCCTATAAATATACAGGTACATGAGCACACAGTAAGTCATTAAATCACTCTGAGTAAGTGTGCCTGCTAAGCAGATAGCATTCTCTGCCACCCCCCCCATCCCCAGGTGGCGTCTTTGGGATGGCTGGAGAAGAAGGCTGCCACCGCCCTGTACGAGACCCCTCCCACCGCCACGCTGCACGACGCCCTGGAGAACTTCCTCAAGGTACTGCCCCTGCGTGCTCAATGTGCTGTTGATGGAATGACATTACACGCGGAAGGGTCCTTCTTTCTGTTCAGGCTCATGCAAGGTGAAGGAAATGAGTAATTGTCTGTACTCTTACTCTTTATAGACACTTCAGTCAGGAGTATGGGGTTCACGCTGAAGTCACGAGCAATGACTGAACAGCTCATCCAGTGTTTTTTTTTCTCTGCTGTTTGAAGTGAGCGTAATAACAGTACTGCATGTTCCTGTCACTTGCCATGTAATATAGAGGTCATGAGCACTGACAACCTGGTAGATTGATTTATGCATCCCAATACTGCCTCCTTTCATGCCGGCTTCAAGAGAAGCTGTAGTCAGGACTTCAATGATGTATTCCCGCTGCTTATTGTCTCATTGTTACCATAAAACCATTACGTAATGCTTGTGCGTTTGAATGGCTCTTTTGTATAATGCTATAGAATTCAGCTGCCAGGAAATGGAAGTTACATGTTTTTTTTTAATATGTCTGAATAAGACAGTGAGATAAACTTTTGGATGAGGGGTCCTAATGGGACCAGGGAATCTCACCTTCTCGAACTTAAGAGCCAATATGCAGTGGGTAAAGCGATATTGATAAGAACCAGCAGCTCTGCTTTTGCGTTTGTTCAAACATGTTCCAGTGAAATGCACTCTTACGCTTCTCTGGGAGGTATGACTGATTACCGCCCAATCCACAAGGTGTCAGCCAGCAACCGAATGCCCGTTCTCAGTAAATCATCTTGTCTCATTTGTCAGTTTCATTCAGTCGGGAGACTGGCGGTCGTCTTCGGTATTGCGCACCCTGCTTGGCAGGTGCATGGAAAGTTGAACAGCTAATGATTTTCAGGATGAAAACCCCTCTTTCATTCCAGGACCTTCCATAATCTGGCTGTGTTTACATTGTGTTCTGCTTTGTTTTCCTGCACAGGCTGAAGAACTTAGCCCGGGCTTCTCCAGGACAGCCAGGCTTTACATCGCCAAGGTAACGGAACACTTCCTTCAGTAGGCCCAGCAGCCTGATTAACTGCCATGCAGGCGTCCGTCTGAAAACACCGCGCCGCCCGCCAAGAATGCGGGGCCAGCTGATGTGTTTGGGCAAGGTCTGCCACAGCATGTGTCGTCTCATTTTCTTCGTAGCCCATAGCTGGAGCGGGCCCAGCTGGAAGCCTGTGTCGGGGTGGTTGGCTACCCAGGGAGCCTTATGTCACTGAAGCTTCAGGGAATGTAAAAGTTTAACATGCATTCATGGAGAATGGCTTGTCAGACTCATGCCATCCCTGTTTGCTTTGATTACTAAGAGGGCTTTGGCTTTCTTTCCTCCTCTCGCATTCCGGTTTGTTACATGGGTGGGGGTTTTTGAAGCCAATCTGAATTTGGTAGCAGTTGCGTAACACTCATTCAGCAGCTGATTTCATTTGGTTTTTTTCCTCCATGAACTGCTCTGTCCATGGAAATGATGGTTGTTTATCCAATCAACTGCAGCCGTTTGTCAAATGAGGGCTAGCAGGAAGCTAGTGGGCATCAAAGGGGAGATCACACGTCAGGGTGTGGCCCCCCTTCCCATGATCTCATTGGTGTGATGCAATCGAGGGGCACCTACTCACCTTCAGCACCAGGCTTCAAAGCACAAGGCCATGCTGGTGAAGGGGGGGGTGTCACCATACCCAAGGCCCTGTGGCTCTGTGTCGTGTCTCTATTTTATTTGGGGGGAGGTTTTGTCTGTTTGTTGTGCAGCTGCAGCAGAAAATGCTAATGATTATGCCCATTCTCGGCTGCAGATGTGTCTGATTCTGAAGGCTGCCTTGTCAACGTTAGTATTTTATGAAATTTTCTCATGTCGTAACCCTGCATGGAAATGTGGCCCCAGCTTTCTTGCCTTTCCTGTTTTTGTTGTTTTAGAAAATAAACAAGGGAATAAAGAAATACATTATACTTATTTTGCAAATACACTGTGAATGGAAAAAAAGGAAAACAGCAGATAATTTGCAGCACGGCTCTGAGACGTTCTCACATGGACTGCTTAAGGCTGGTGCCAGCTGAGTGTTTTGGTCTGAACTCAGAGTCTTCGGTGCTGTTATCTTTGACATTATAGAAGTTTTATAGCCTCCAAGGGGGCTGCTGAAGTCACGTCATGGTTTTCCCAGAATTCTAAAAGTCACCGAGGGATGTTTTTTTTTATCAGCAAGACATTGGTCTGATTGTGTTAACTCTTTCACAGGATAGTCTGACGGGAGGTGTGGGGTGTGAGAAAGGTGTGAAGTAGGGTTTAGACCATTTCCAGAAATGAGAAGTTACGCAGAGAAAGGCATAGATTAGCCAAACACTGCTTCCCAACAGATCAGTTTGAACTGTGTGGTCCCTCAGTCTGCCGCCATGTACCTTCCTTCGGGGCCATGATAATTCATAATGAGTGACCTTGGCAGTCTCTTTGACCTTCTCAGGTCTCTAGACAGAAACGCAGGCTTTGGGACGATAGTCTCATCGTAGGGCTGGGTGATATAGCCATCGTGATACATCGAATAGCTATTTTTAGTGCAATAACAGCTAGCCCCGGCATGTGGCGTTAGGTTTCTTCCTGTTTTTTTTTCCCTTTAGTCATACCTGATGCGGGAGCACACCTCCAGTTCTCCGAGGCCATGTGAAATGCTTCCAGGGAAGAAAAACGCCACTCATATCTATTCAATGTTGATATCACAGCAACAGCACTATGCTATGTGGTAGATAGAAGCACATGGCTACAAAGATAAAGAGTGAAACATATGCATAACATAAACATATGTGTTTTTCAAAGCTAACCAACATAAGTTGGTAAATTAACCAACATATTGATACAAGTAATATTTTTCTGCCCTGGAAGCATTTCACTGAACTTTGGAGGTGTGCTCCCACATCAGGTATGACTAAAGGGAAACAAAATACGGGAAGAAACCAAATGCCACATGCCAGGGATAGCTGTTATTGCACTAAAAATAACTATTCGATGTATCGCGATGGCTATACTGCCCAGCTTTATCTGATCGTGATCTGGCTTGGGATTATTTCGTTTCTGTCTCCTGGGGTTCACCTTAGCAGGGAGGGGGCAATCAACCAGGCAAACATTCACATAAACTTCACCGCACTTCCATTTATGGTCAGTAGACTGTAAGTGTGGACTAGCACTCAGGTAGGAAGAAGAATTAGTTTAACGACACTCTCCGCAGTGTGAGAAGTGCCATGTGTCAGGCTTCCGACTGAATTTTAAACAAATTGTTCACTTTCATAAAGTAAAGTGAAAGCCTAACTGTGGCTTAACTGTGTAGCGGGGTCATCAGAGAAATGTTTCCTCTCGGTCACCACACCTCAGAGTGCCCCAGAGCTTTTCTCGAGAGCCTGTGTTGTCAGCTGCCCAATGGCACCCGCGTAAGGGAACTGCATGCGTCATGGGCGGAGAGCTGGAAAAATGGGTTTGGCGGTCAGAGCAAGTTAAAAATGTATATTCCTTAGCTCTTTCGGGTATGCTTTTGATTAAACACTTAATTTTAATTTGTTCTGCTAGTGCTACAAGGAACTGGGGAACATTTCTGAGGCGAAGAACTGGGCCGAGCTCGCCTTCAAGATGCCCAAGGTCTCTGAGGTAAGCGCGTATTGCAGACGCAGCGGTCATTGAAACCTCAGGTTTTCTTTTCCCACTCATAGCGTTATTTTTCTTCTGTCACTTGGGTCCTTTTGTCTTGGCTTTTGATTGGCCTGAGTTTGCATCAGCCAGGCGCTGCCACTCGCTCCTGTGGTGTAACACCCCCCTGCAAAGGCGACCGCTCCCTCTGCGCTCGAATTGTGCTTCAGATGCCGTGCGGTCTCTGGCTGCGGTTCAGTGGTAGCGGAGGCACCGTGTGGTCAGAGCGGCGGGCTCAGGGGACTCCCCGCCAGAACGTCTCCAGCCTCTCTTAATTCAGCGTGTTTCCTGTGTCTGTCACTGTTTCTGGAGCCTCTGATAGCATACATTCTCTGATAACATGCATGCTGATACATATAAAGAGATACATGTGTGTAGCTTCCGATAACAGACATGCTATGTGCTCAGTATGCCTATCATACTTTCCTGCTCTAACCCTTGATAGACAGACAATTCATTGTCATCTCTTGCCATTCAGAACCTGCTGTTCTGGTTGTCAATCAATAATAAGTCAATGCCAGTTTAATCAATCGATCTATGAACCAGCTAGTTGTTTTTTTTTTCCCTCACTTGCCCATCTGGAGGCGCTTTGCCATAAGCCTCAGTTACCCCTTGCATAACTGCTGGGTCATGGTTCCCACATTGTCTGCCGGTGCGTGTCTGCGGTGAGAAGGGCCCGTGCAGGAAAAGGTGCGCGTGGTCACGCTGTGCTCCGCTGACCTCACCTTTTCAGCAGCTCCGTGCGCTGGAGCGAAGAGGAAGCCGTGAGAGGTTAACGCTGTAAATCTTGTGTCTGTGTTCTTCCTGGCTCCTCAGGACGGAGACAACGCCGGTCTGGAAGAAGCGTTAGAGGCCCTGAGGAACTGAGGAGCGCGTCTTTCAGGTGGGGGAACAATAGGGGCCCACACAGGAGGAGGCCCGGGGACCCCCACCGATGTCAGGGAGGCCAGAGGATGTTGATCTGTAACACGCAGTTGCCCTGAATGTACATTATGTTCTCCACCTCCACTGAACAACGAGTGGCCTAACCTGGCCCCACACGGAAACAGTCTCTCTCATGTAACAGCAAGCACCAAACACATTCTTTCATATGTACTGCATAGCGCAGCACGTCACACTGACCATCTTTCTCACATACAAAAGGACAGCTGTCCAGCTGATACAGGAATGTGCATGGAAGAGAGCTGGTTCTTGGGTTAATTTTGCAGTGCTATACATGGCCACCAGAAAAAGAGACCTCATCGATATGGAAAACCATGTGCTTGCAGTTTGTTCCATGTATGTATGACCTGGGTGCCATTTTCCCTCCTTGTTCCCTGAGAGTGATTACGCTTGTTTGTTATATGAGGGAAATTTGAATCAGAATCTTAGGAAATCAGAGTGTTCTTCCCAAATGTAATGACACTGAGGAAATGCAGATTGTGGCATTACCATAGATACAAAGTTTTGAATATGAATGCTAAGCCATAAGCCATTTTCTTGCTTGTTTTGAAGGATGAAGTATTTTGTATTCTGTATTTGTGTAAGGATGTACGTCAGCCCACAAAATTACTAACATGCACTTAAATATAAATAAGTCAGTTTATACTAAATGCAAGTAATTGCATTTTGATCGTTGTTTTGAACATATTGGAAAATGTGCATAAAACTAACTGGTAACTAGCCACGGTCAAATTGTTGTTTGCCCCACCTTTTCAGCAGTTGATTAATATGAAATCAGTAGCACAGAGGACATATTTCATCATAACAAATCAAATCTTTTACCCTGTTATTGCCCAGCACCCTCCACCTGTTTAAGACCAGTCTTGAGTCAGTTTTTAAATATGCAAGGTAGTACTGTGGCCATGATTGGAGATGCTGTTAAATAATCCACATCACTTTGATGATGATGCAAATCAGAAAAAGGGGAGTTTTACTCTGTGATGCCAAACAGACTAGAAAATATTCAGGTTTTGGTGTCACGATAAAATTTTATGCATATACCCAGACACACATTAGGGCACACATTTTATGTAGAATAGTTTTAACTGATCAAATATATATATATATATATATATATATATATATATATATATTATATATTGTTTGTGTGTACAGACAATTCATTCTTCTCAGAAATACATTGACCAATGTCCACTGGAACAATATTGTAAATGTTGTGCAATGCATACGGGTATGACATAATTCCAAAGGGCTTTTGGAAAGAAGGGAAAAACATTTTTGGGCTAACCAGAAGAACCAAAAGAAATTCTGGAATACATTAGTTTAAATAATATACAAATAAGGCCTCTTTCCATGTTGGGGTGTTGTACACATTTAAGTTCTCTCTGTACGCTGATGACAGACTAAAATATTTTAAGACAAAAAGGATGTGTTAAAGGAAGTATCATACTTATTAAGCTGACAGTTGCAGGCTGATGGTTTCCACTCAGTCCAGAAATGACAGCCAGTTCATGCTGCCGGACTGAGGTTAGCACTTTTCCAAGCACGATCTTTCTTTCCGGTTGCAGTACAGATTTTTCACTTTATTTACTTGTTTTCTTTCTGGCTCATTTCAGCCATTTTATTTATTTCTCTCTTTTTAAATGTTGCCCTTTAATTTTTTTAAAGCACTTTTAATATATTAGGGTTGCACTATAAACTGGACCGGATTTGTACGAGTAATGTCAAATTGCTTTTTATTATGCTGAACTGACTAGAAGTGTGTCCCATTAAGCTGAAGTATAATTTAGGCATAGTGATAGACTTTTCTTTTTCTTTCCATATTGATAATACAGCGTATACTGGTTATAGGTACTGACAACGTTTAATGACTTTCAGAATGGAAATCCCTGCATGTTTTACCAACACAGTGATTACCTTGTTTGGGTAATTATGCAAGTTGGTCAAGAGAATACTTTTGGTAGATGTAGAAAACCTAATGGTTTGTGTGTTTGGTAGTGTATGTATGGTACATAGAATATTGCTGCTGTGTTTGGTGTAGAAGTAGGCACTCTAGGCATTCGTGATGTCACTACACACGGATTTACTTGAAAAGGTGCCGGATGTGAAGATTTGTCAAACTGTACAATTTATACAGGAAATGGTTATAACTGTGTGTAAATGTGATTTATCTATAGTGTAAATCCACAGCTGGGACCATTAAAATTGTCATGTTAAAGTGAGAGTGAGACCAGGTAGCAGCAGACAGGGTTACCTGGCTTGTAGTCCCCAGGGGTCCGTTGGGACGGTCGCCGCGGTTTGTGTGTAGGTGGGTCACCTGCTCCAGGTGCTCTGAGGAGTGCTAAAGTCTGGGCTATGCTGACTCATGAGGTGGTGGCGCCAATGAGTGCACCAGGCCGACGTAATTTACACCCTTGCGGCCGCTTATGCTGTTAGCGCTAATACCAACTTAAGCCTGATGGAGTAAAGAGAAGTAAAGTGACTCCCAAGTGCACCCAAGCACAATCCACCCAGGACTAGTAATGGCATAGTTGCAATTGAGGTGTAAACATGCTCTTTTGTCCCGCATTGTTTATTGCTGTTGTTGAAAAGAATGGGCCTCGAATAGTCACATAATCAGTCTGTAATGGTTCATTAGATCGATTAGACCAGTCAATTAAATTTAAACAACCATTTCTTCTGAAATTATTAGTCTATGAAATGAAACTATGAAACAATTAGTCTTATGAAACTAATAAATCAAATGATGAATAAAACTGTAGCCTTGCGTGCTTCTCAAATAAGATTTTTCCAGAGAGCTGCACAAAGTGTCTCAAAAATATGATTACATATAAATTTTGTGTAATCGCAATGACGCATTCAGTCAGAATTTTCTGATGGGAGGTACTCTGTATCATGAAGACAACAGGATGAGCGGTTTCTCATGTCTTGTGTCTGGCTTGCTCCTGTCCCCTAGCAGGTATGCAGTTTGGTACACTGTATATCCTGTGTGTTGTGGAAACGTGGCTTTTGACTTGGAAATTGTGCTTATGCCTGTCTGGTTGGTTTAGATTTAAAAAACTGTCTGCAAAGGGGCCCTGTTTTGTCATGCTGTCCGTGATTGGCAATGGGTGTGTGTTAAACAGGGAAGGCGTTTTCCTGCCAGGAGGATGGCAGTGCGCGTGCTTGTGTCCAGATGTGTGACACACCACTCTCTGCCCTGGAGTGTGGAGGGAGGCACCCTGGAGCTTTTCAGTAACGGAAAAGCGATGATATAAGACACGCCCAGGGCTGAGGATGCAGGCATGGTTTTCCTGTCAGAGTGGGGCCTTTTAGAGTGTGTTTTAACATCTTCATTTCTGCGCCTCAGGCAGTGAGGCCCACAGTTGTGTGTCTGGGTCTATGTGCCCAGTTTTAACAGCACAAAGACATGTTGGTAACATGCAACGGACAAGAGGAAGAAAGAGGTAGAGTCAGCACGATTACGCCATTTTGACAGCGCAGACCTGGTGCAGAGAGCAGCACAGGCAGCTGGAAAATTATGACTGAGCACTGGCCAATTCCCACATTCCTGCAACAATGGTTTGCAGTAATTCATTTTTACACCTATAAAATGGTCCCACATTGATATATGTGTATATATGCACTTTATGTATTGTATGTAGAAACTGGGGCTCTCTGAGTGTGACTGTCATTAGATCAGGAAGTGGCTGACGTGGGAAGAAGTGGAGGGAGGAGAGAGGCAGAGGCTGGATCCATTGAAGCCCAGGTCGTCCAACTCCAGAGCCCAGGGAGGTACTGTACTGACTGTTTTTACATTCGCTCTGGAGGAAATCAGGGAGCTCAGTGAGAAATGAGTGAGGGCTGTTGGCCTTGCATGCTGTGCGTGAGCCCTTGCTGTTCTTTAACTGTAACAGAAACGGCCATGAGTCAAAACTGAAAGTTGACCATCAGACCAGCACCTCTCCAGGCCCTTAGGGAAATGGGAACCAATGAGCTGTGAGAATTGAAGTGGAGGATGTGGGAGCAGAGGAGACCTGAGAAAACACTGTAGCATGCATTCATGGGAGAAGAGATGCAAGGCTTTAGTGTAACACTGTAGAAGATAGAAGATATTACTATAATTTCTAGTTACTGTAATATCTTCTGTCTCTGAGAGAAAAGCAATGCACGATTCTTGCTGAAAGCACAGATGCCATTCTCCCAACAGTAGAGTCTGTCATAGACTAGATTCATAGTTAGTTTTGGTTCTGTAGAATAATAAGAGGTCAGCTTGGCAATAATAACAGATTTAACAACTGTAAATAAGATATGTGGAGATCCATTGTTAGACTTGTTGCATAAAGGAGAGTCTGGTCCCTAATACCAGAATATACTTTTGAACCTGCCTTGATGCATTTTCTGTTGTTGGGAGAGACTTATTCTAGATTCCGGACATTCTAGATTTTAGGTAATAGACATTCATTCATAAAAGACCGGTTCCATTGTAGATGCTGCCTAAACAAAAGGTTTTCTGTGTGCAACCTTAAGGTGTGTGTTAAGCGTACGGCACTGCATACAAGCATGTCTTTACTGTTCAAGTGAAAAACACTTCAGTTTGCATAGCTGCCTGTGGAGCCCCAGAATCACTTGAACTGAAAACCCGTCTCTATGACAACGGTTTGTTTACATGTCACAGTTCCATATGCTGCTGTTTTATACATCTTTCATAGTGTTGGTTATTCTTTGGAACAGATTCATGCTTTATTATAAAGATTTTATACTAGATTCAGCATGCTGAATTAGAATTCCATGCAAGTTCTTACATGTGTTTGATTACAGCACTGAGACAATATGAACAGCCTCATGCATTTTTTTCAACTGACTTTATTTTTAGATTTAATTTAAGGTAGTTTTAGATATAGATTTAGTAGCCTAGCTTACAACTACACTGTCATCATCCTTAACTGCAAGAGCAATACCTTGTAAAATATAGACAGTGCGAGAGAAATATTTGTGGTCCACTGGATTGTGTAGTGATTATGAGAATTTAATCATTTGTGTGCATTGTACTCAGTTTTCCCTTTGACTGTGTTGAAAACAAAACTTTTTTTTTATCTTTTAAAAATGTTTCAAAAGTTCAAAGTAAGTTGTTAACTGTGTTGTGAATATATGTCATTTGTGAGATATACAATTTTTAACTGAGTGAAATGTCCTGAAACACATTTATAAATATGTCATAAATAGATAAAATAGAACGTTTCACTTCTGGTAAAGATGTTGGCCTTTGTGCAGCAATTTTGTATTGACATGTGTATAGCAGTGCTCCATAAGAAAATTAGTGTATAAAAGACATACTGCAGATGTAATTATCAGATGTGCTTTTGCAAATGTGGTATTAACACTGCACTGTGTTAAATATTTTCCATATACTCCAAACCAAAAGCTGATATTTATATCACATTTTTGGTTTGCTCCCTATTTGTGTCAGCCTGTTGATCCCGCTCTCATTCACGTACGTACAATTGAAACTCATGTGTATTCAGTGTGTGATTTTAATGAAAATGGATTAACCCCATAATAAATAAAGAGAAACCTCTCTACAATGAGATCTTCTAATTTTTTACTGACTGGGCTATAGGAATTGTGTAGAATAATTCAATGGTATGTAAAGGGGGGTTAGGTATTACTCTGTCCAGTGGATTTCACAGCCAGACCAGGTCCAGACTAAGTGGGTGCTGTTTGGAACCCTTTCCCAGGGACTGCTCTGCCCTGTCCTGTGGTGTCCGTCAGTTCCAGCAGGATGTTTGTGGCTATGAAATGTGAGATGTATTTTTTTTTTACCCTGTAAATCAAAAGCAGACCCAAAATAAAAAGCTCCAACTAATTTTTTTGGTAGAATGGTAAAGCTGCATGATTGTTTCTCTGGACAACACCGCAGAGGCACCAAGGCTCACACCTCCCGTTTAACCACTGCTCCCTTCACCAGATACATCCCTGAAGCTCCAGGCTTTTTTCTCAACCTACCAGAGAGGAGTAAATTCAACTCTATAGATGTGAAGAAATACGGAATACGGAAGGGGACTGTTCGCCCCTCGCAATTCTGTGTGAGCACTCTGCCATCCATCCTGCATTTCACTTAATTTCAGTTCATTTCAAGAGGCTCCTGGTAGCGCATTTTGTGTGTTCCTTGCAATAAAAGTCATCCCCGTGTTCTCTCTGTCACCACAGTGCCCCACAGAATCTTTAATCTGGGACGAAACCCTTCTTTCCAGAGAGGAGCTCTTTATGGGCTTCAGTGTGCTTCGGTCCTGTGTAGATGCTCTTTGTAATGAAATTACCTCAAACAATAACTGCTTAATAGGCACGTAATTGAAATGTAGCCAGTGGGTCTGGCATCTGCTGTGCAAGGACTCGGGTGAGGTGTGTAAATGAACACAGTTTGACTGGGTCCAGCTGCCATCTCTCACCACTGTAAGATTTTTCTGGAAGACCAGTGTCCAGGTTCCATATGAGTGAGATTACAATGTGAATCGATGCACCATGTCTTTTCAGGGAATGCACCTGGCTGAGTAGATTGCTCATGTGTGCAAATCTCCACAGAGATACTTAATTACTTCTGTATGCTTCCTCCAACTTTTATATAACGCATGGACCTTAAACTAGTCTCAGATCAGAGCGAGAGCTGGAGCATACTTGACCTTGAGTAGCTGTGTGTGGTACTTGTAGCTGTCAGTTCTATACTGTGGGGGCTGGTGGTGGTGGGGGCCTATATGGGAGGTCGCTCTGGGGCTATGCGTACGTGCACAACATGAAGAAATTTGAAGGGAAAAAAAGCCAGTTGGTTCGGTACAAGTTTTGTTTTCCTGTCAGGAATAAAATTCAGCAGCTCTGGGACCTTGGGACGGTGGGCAGGCTGGGCGGCCGGGAGAAAGAGAACCTTTCAGCAGAGCTGTGTTTCTTTGGGGTGGGGGGTGGGGGGGTAATATGGGTGCTGCGACTGCTGGCTGGCTGGGCTGAAAGCACGTTCTGCGGCCACCTCTCTGTCTCCCCGGCTCTAATGCTACCCCCGTGCTCCTGAGCCCCAGTGAGTGGACTGGAACAGTAAAGAACAGTATGGCCTGCTCTGACTTCGCCTCCCTGAAAACAAGCCTCCTTTACAGGCTGCCCTCTGTACTCCTTCCCGCAGGCTGTGAGCTCCAGCAGGAGATGGAGAGGTGACACGCGGTGTTAAGGAGGGCGGCCTGTCATGTATCCCCATGTTACATCGATCACAATAACCTCAGCCACAGCTCGTCAGATCCATGTACCAATACCTATGGCACTGTGTTCATTATCAGAGCTGTCACCTGTTTGTGTTAATGGAGCAGGCTGAAGTGGGACCAGAATCAGCAATATTGTATAGGCAGTTATTTTATCACTATGTCACATTACATTTTGTCGCCTACAGACACTCTAATCCAGATGTGTATGTATAACATTATATTCACCTTGCTGACATCCAATAGATGCTTTCATCCAGAGCGACATATCTTCCTAATCATTAAGAAGCTTCATGTGTAGGTTTGTGTCATATTTCATAACTGGCACATTATTTTTCCTCAGCTTTTTCTTTCTGAAATGTTTTGTAAGAGGGAAAAATCTGTTGCTTTTTTATGTGAAATCACTGTACTTCAGTGTATTAAAAACCTTATAAATACTACAGGAGTTATTGCAATTTTACAGTGAAGCGTTAGAAATTGTCATTAAAAATGTATGCAAGCCACAAAATGTGAGAGGGCTAAGATGTAGATGGCACTCTACCAGGTGAGGGATATCATCACACAGACATGATATCATGTTCTATTCTTATCTCTTTGACTTCCATTGTTGTTTTGAAAATATCCATGTTTGTGTTCAAGACTACAACTGTTCTGTTCATCTTTGCTGCGTATGATTCCATTCCATTATATGTAGTCTGAAATATCACTCACAATTTTTCTGTATTTTAAAACACCACTTTATTAAAATGTGTGCAAACCTTACATCTACATATAGCATATACCCTTTGCACGCACTTACACAGTGTTATATTTTTATATGTGAATCTTGCAGTTTAAAATCTTTCTGTGATTTAAATTTAATTAAGGTAAACAGTCCTTGAAAGTCACAGCATTTAGTTCAAATTCAAACCCTTCATTGTTCATTGATTGTTTGTAATTGTCTAGATGGGACACACTACTTACCGCAAGCAAGTAAGACAACTCAAATGGGGTGACTAGCTAAATATGTGAGGGAGAGGGGGTACAATGGATTCCCACTGGGGGGTGCAAATAATTTTCCCACTTCAAAAAAAGAAACTGTGCTCTTAAAATGGCTCACTTCCTGACAGGCAGTTTAGATGCCAGATTCTAGTGGCCAAGCCGAACACCATATATCATGTACAATAGTGGCTTAAGATTTATGGTGAATTGTGGTTTGGACAACCACATCACAGCTTGCAATATCTCATCATGTGTTTGACATCTTATATAACAACAGGCAAGATGAGTGCAGTTATCCGTTGGAGATTTTGGTTATTAAATGCTAAACGGAATATTATAAATAAATGATGTTACATAGTATACACAAGTCTGATATTACACACATACCTATACATCTGTAATTTTAATGGAATTTCAATTGAAAGTTTTTTGAAACTGGGTACCCAAGTTAAAAATGAGTATTAAGACAATGCGATTATGAAATAAGGAAAATCTATGATTCCAAAGTAAGGAAAGTTCAAAAGCATCAGACAGGAAAAAAATATTTATAAAAATGCTTGATATTTTGATATTTAAATGATAAAAAAATGTAAAATAATAATGCAGTAGTGAATATTCTGTTCTATATACAAAAACATACTTATTTGCTGCAAATTACATACCTTGAAGTGCGTTGGCTTATTGCGGACAGGTACTTGGGTCAGTCTTTCTACAAGTGTATTTATGTTTGATTTCCTCTAAGCTTGGCAGCGATCTTAAAGTTGAGGGGTTTTAGCGTTAAACCATAGGTGCAGTCCAGTGTGAGATCTTGTTTGGGGCAATTCTCAAAGCTGCACTGGTGGAGCAATATGGCAGAGCAGAGAAACACTTCAACCTTAGCGATCTGGTCACCGATGCATCTTCGCTTCCCTGTGGAGAAGATCATGACACTGCTGGTCAGGTCCTTGTCAAGGATGCCATTTTCATCCAAGAACCTGGAGGGGTTGAAGACATGGGGGTCCTTCCATTTCTGAGGGTCGTGGTTGACGGACCACTGGTTGATGAACACCACAGTGTCCTTGGGGATGTGGACACCCTGGATGGTGACATCTGAGGTGGTGGAGTGGGGAATGGTGACGGGCACAAAGCTGGTGAAGCGCATGGTCTCGTAGATGAAGGCATCGAGGTAAGCCAGGCTGCTCTTGTCCTCCATGGATGGAAGCCTGTCTCGTCCCACAACTTTGTCAATTTGCTCTTGGAGTTTGGCTTGAATGTGAGGGTATTTGACCAACAGCAGCAGGATCCAGTGCAAGGCAGTGGAAACCGTGTCTAGACCAGCACCAATCAGATCTGAGACAGTCCCCTCTGTGTGAGCCCCAGTCAGTCCTGTCTCTCTCTCCGCCCTGTCGATGACCCCAATTATGGCATCACTCATGTCTCTTGTTACCTCAGGGTTGTACGTTTCCCTGTGCTCCACCACCTTGTCTTTCACAAAAGCGAAGAATTCTTTATTCAGGTCTTTGAAGCTCTGGAAGACACTACGCACAGGATTGGGGAAAGACTGTAGCCATGGCATGACGTCCACCAGGCTGCCGGCACCTACTGTCTGCCCAAATTTGTCCACTTTTCCCAGGAGAATTCTGAACTCTCTGTCATTGTGTCCATAACGTTTCCCAAAGCAGAGGGCACAGATCACATTAGCAGCAGCAACTGTCAGTTCATGAGAGGGGTTGAAATACTGTCCATCTGCACTGAGTCTCAGGAAAGTCTGAACAAGATCCAAAGCTTCTCCAACAATATGCTGCTCAAATGCTCTCTTGGTCTGGCTGTTTGCTGAAGAGAAAGCCCTGATGGTGGACTGAGCAATTCTGCGATGCATCTTCCACTGTTTGCTGTAGTTGGTGAATGTCATGCTGTTTCCACCTGACACTACTTGAAAGGACACGAAATTTGGCCTCCCTGCAAACTCTGTGCTGTGCTGTGTCAAAGCTTGGCGGATCGCAGTGCCTCCGTTCAGCACTACAATGTCGTTGCAGCCGAGCCGTATCTGGTAGATGTCACCGTACTTCTTGGCCAGTTTGGAGAAAGTGATGTGGGGCATTTGCCCCAGCTGCATGGCGTTACCCACCACCGGCCACGGGAAGGGGCCAGGCAGCCTCCTCTTGTGCCTGAGGTTCCTGACCCACAGGCAGGCTTCCAGGCAGAACAGGAAGATGAAGGAGGCGACGAGAGCCGGCTGGATCTGACTGCTCCACTCCTTGATGATGCTGCTGCCCTTACCTCCAAACTCTGTGTCCCACAGAGACATGGTGCTCAACTGCTCCTGGAGTGTGGCACAATATTCAGATTTGATCTATGACTTTAATCTACATTTACTATTGTCCAGGTCTTATTTTTCCTACGAGTATGAAAGCGAGCATGAAACGGTTTAGTCGTCCTGAAGTCTTTAGCCTGTTTAAGGAAGAGTGGAGACGTAGGAGTCAGATCATTAATTAATGTCTGTAAATGAAGACGTTATCCAAGCAATGAACCAAGGTTTCAGACATCAACCAGATGCTCCCCCTCCTCTATCCCTCCCTGACTTGCGAAATGAGCCGTATCAGGTTGAGTGGTGTGTGATGTTGTGGTGTCTGCCTTCAGATGACCAGATCAGAGGAATGCAGTTTGCAGCCTTGACACTCTCCCTTATATATCTCTGTATTTGAAAGGGGCAGGGACTTAACAGGGACTTATTACCATTCTCCTCCCATTGTGGCTGTACTGCAGACCCCAGGATCCCCATTCATCTGTTACAGGATCTCCTTCCAGCACCATGTCAGTCTTTCTCAGGCTGGGAACTCGCTGGAGAGCTAGAGTAAATATCTGTGACCAGTATTGTCCTGAAGCCAAGCGGTGCAACAGTAGGAGCTGTGAGGGTGGAAAGAGCAGCCAGAGGGAGGTGACTGCCAATATATTTAATATTTATTTTATAAAGGTGTGTGTTCATGTATGTGTGCGAATGTGTGTGTACACACACACACATATATATATGTATAGTTTGTATAAGATCACAGATTGTTTTTTTTTATTAAAAGTTTTCATATCTTACAGCGCACTTTGTATAAATGTACACATGAACAGAGATTTTCAGTCCACTGTTTGGTAAATGGCATCATGTTAAACTTACACACTTTTAAACTTAAGGGATGCTCCTCGGATCAACTGCGCAATTTTTGTTATGTTTGGCTTTTCTACTTCATATTGTTTTTCTGTTGTTGTTGTTTTGATTTTTTAATATTGCCACTTTAATTAGGAACCTGTCAGGTTGGAAAGGGAACTGTAGCTATGATTTGGCAGTTCTTCTAGTAAGTTTTTTTCAATAGATATTCAGCCTAACATGGTTGCATGCTGTCTACAAATTTTGGTGGGTGGACAGATATTTAATAAACTGATTTTCATTTAGCAAACATAAGTGTATGGAGCAACTTCTCATAAATCCAATCCAATGACACTCAGGAATAACAATATTTATCCATATATATCTTCTTTGGGCTGTGTGTTGCTTTGTATACTGTATATATATATATGAAATATCCATTCTTTCTTTGAAATATGCTCTGTGAACATTTCCATATGAGTTTAGAGAGCTATATAAAATAACATTTGATTCAGTTTAGTGGATTGATCTGAAGTATTTGGAATAATTAATTGTCATGTCTAAATACAATGTCTACTCACCTCCATTGTACATTTCAGCTCATTCCTAAGTTCTTTTTGTTCCATTCTTACCTATGGAAATTGTATTTGCATTTTCCCAAATTCCTGTTCCAGTCTCCTCATCAGGAAACAAATCAAAGTCATGGTTCCAAGCCTGCAGAGTAGCATAAGTATTTGCTTTAGGGTTTGGACAGAGCACTGTATAAAAACCTCCAGTCACAGTCCTAGCAGACTGTCTCTGGAAATCTGTTCTGTTCAATGGAGATAAACCCCTGCCAAACCTTGCAAGCACCAAAAGAAATGTTGCTTAGGTTAAATAGGTTTGGACAATAGTTATTCGAATGATAGTTTGTCCACATTTATGGATTTGTCCCTGCAACCTTCTTTTTACAACCTGTTCTTGCCATCCATACTGAATCCCATATATGTTGTATGTAACATTTTATCTCTCAGTTTGTAGAAGGTCACAGGAATGATAGCTAGACCATAATGGTAAATCGACATAACATGTATTGTATGTAAAAACCATCCGTTTTTGGGAAATCACTGCTTTCACAATGTGTTATAAAAGTCTTGTGTTAAGCTGCTGAAGCTGTAATGACAATGAAGTAATGGTTGTTTTGAAGGGGTCTGTAAATAGATATATCTGATAATATAATTCCTATGATATGAATAGATTACATATTTCTGAAAAGTAAAAGAATGTGGTAAAAAAGGTACATTAAATTGTTGGCATAGTTTTTGGGATTAAAGTGTGATGAAATGTATTTGATATGTATAATCAAAAGCGCGATTTCATATTCACATCATATACTTGGCTACTGATTTAAATATAGATTGCATCAATTAATATCGATCCCTCTTTTACAGAATCAAAGGAAGATTAGTAAACAATATTATTTTGATAAGGATGGCAATAATTGAGAGGAAAATACTGTATACTGAACTCACTTTATTCATTTTGAAATAAAACATCATATCAGTTTATATAAATAAATATAAATGTATTTCTAAATATATGCAAGTATATATTAGTGTTACATCATCAACAAAGCACAAAAATGAAAGCAGTGGCTTTAATGTGCTAATATAGTATGTATTTACTTGAGTTAAAAATATCTATACAGAAATACATGGGAATATATTTAGTAAATGAGATGATACAATACTTAGAATTGTGGCTGTGGTCAGACAACAGTGGTAAAAAAACAGAGGCTATGCCCATAACATCAGTAATAGGGCTTCATAAAGAAACAAAGAACTGGCATAATGGATTTTAAAAAGGAGTTTAAAATGGGCTCAACTGAAATTCAAATCTCACTTAAATCTGATTGCTGTGGGGTAGGAGTGGTGGCGGTGGTGTGTGTGTGTGTGTGTGTGTGTGTGTGTGTGTGTGTTGGGGGGAGTCTTTGTTCTGTACTAAATTTAATCCACAATACATTGCTTCCCACATCAAAAAATGAGGAATTTTGAAAATAAGCTGTCTTGCCTGTTGTTGACTATGTAGTCCTAATAAAGGCAGGAGACATGTAGAGCCAGCCATGCTAACAAACTTTCTCTGTTCTTAGAACACTTTGTACAGAGTTTTTTTTTCCAGGGTTCAGGCTACAGTAAATGGAATGACGCCCGTTTGCAAAAAGCATATATTTTTTTCAGACGAGTGAAACACTGGTTCATGTATATTTCACCCTCAATGCGTTCTTCACCTTTCAGCTTTGCCCTACACATTCTCATATCCTTCACCACTATATGACAGGTGACTCCAAACATTTAACAAGATACGACAAACTTGGGAAAAAGAAATGACATTGGGTTCAGTTAAGCTTGTGAAATACTCTCTCAGTGGAGCACATCAGATATAATTGGATGCTTTTTATTTTGGTACGGCTGTAAATCTTTTAAGACGACAGTGGCCTCAGTTCTAAAGTTACCTAGAAAGCAGTTCCTTGAAAATCCACAATTATTTGAAAATGTATTTTATTTTACAAAGTGAGAAAAATGTCAGCATGCACTTTTCTTATTACAACCATTAATTTTAACATCATTTTAAATGGTGGATCATGAGCGACAGTGCAGTTGAGGCATAATTAATATGATGCACTTCAAAGGAAATTTAGTCTTTTTCTGTATGTTAAGCCATCAAAGTTAATGTGGAAACAATTAATTTGTCTGTCTTGAGAGGTGCCACAATGCTAAATGTTGCTGGTGCTTCTTGTGTGGCAGACCTGAAAGTTGTAGCTTCTGTGAGTCCTGTGTGAAACTGGTAGGGTGGCAGGTAGCAGAGCGCTTTCAGCGATGACGTCACACCCCGAGACTTTGTTAACTAGCGCCATTGCCTATGGAGCTAGGGGCAAATTGCCTTTAGCATAACTGGTAACTATGCTGGTGGTAAGAGTTTAGTTCTGCCAAAGATGCTAGGGGTTCAGATCTCACTCATGGAGGTGCTGACCTCTTTCACGCTGGTTATCTTGGAACCTCATGTAGCACTCCCTTATGAGATGCACGGCAGCCATTTTTCACCATAGCACTCTTTAAACAGTGTAGTGGTGAAAAGGTAAGGACCTGTTTTGCCAGTTGAACTGGTGAATGATTACAACAGCCACTTTGATAGGGTGAGACTGGAAATTTGGCCATGGAACCCAGGCGACATCATTGCTCTTTGTGCCATGGGAATTCAGTTACCCTAGTGGGTGAGGACTTACATTGATTTCACCATGTGAAGTTGCCAAAAACATGCATGCTAATGGAAGTACTTCCTCAGTGCAGGTCACTGATAAGAGTTATGTGTGCTTCTTTTTGTTACAGTTTTTGCCCATATAAGAAAAAAAGTAACCTTTTTTTTAAAAAAAAACTGAGAGGTAACACTTGAATTACTAATTACATTGTTTCTTGAAAATAAATAATTTTGAAAGATATTCAAGTGAAACTAATCACCAGACTATCTTCTTCAAGGAGTGCAAATGTGTAATCAATGTAACACCTGTCTTTAGTGTTTTCCTATACAACATACTTAAGGCTAGTCTAGGAACATGTCATTGCTCATGATACAGGTGTATGGGTTTCTCAACGGATCTTTTTTCATTTTAAGTTTGGTCTAGTGTGATGGCCTTTGTAGTGAGCTTTTCTGAGGGGTCATGGTATGGCACACTCCACTGCAACATGCAAGTGTTGAATAATGAAGAATTACATAACAGTATGTCCTTTGAATAACACCAGTTTATTCACAACAGATGCAGCTTATTTCATGAAGTACAAAACCACATATGAATTTGCTTTGTGATAAATGTTCTGCAGAGACATTCAACAAATTTGGGCACACAAGAGAGAACACAAGTCTATTTCTAAGTACAGCATTGTACTTCTCCTGAAGTTGTAATGGTGTAAGAAACAACATAGTACACTGGGAGTGTAAGCACAGGTGTATGTTACAAAGCATGTTCTTCAAACATGTAGAAACATTTATTGGGAATTATTTGTTTGGAGGCAGTAATATAAAGCCAGAAATACTTGGCCAAACAAAAATATGGGAAGGATAGGGGCAGGGTGTGGGGTAGTTTTTGGGGGTAGGGTGAAGGTTGGGGTTAGTGTGAGGGATAGGGGAAGTGACAGCTTCTTGCAAACAAATATTCCTGACTCCAAAGAGAAGAATCTTAGTGAATGCTCCCTTTTGCTTTGTGTATTTACCTTATACACACATTTGCTTTACCATTACAGGCTATGTGCTAACCATGATTGAATATGGATCACTGGAATGTTTGTAATTTTGGACAGACTTCATAAAACATTACAAATAAACAAATTCAGGTTAAAGTTATGATTCTTTCCCGTCAGCAATACTTCCTTTCATTTTAATCCAGAACACCATGTGTTGTTTGCTTTTATTTACAGTAGATGGTGAATTTCAGTTCATTTCATCTATTATTTTCAGTTGCTACACAGACCTTCCATACTTATACAAAATATATGTCTATTTACAAAGAAATTCTTTAGTGACTGTTTTATGTGAAATGGGTAAATACATCAGTACATCTGCATCATTATAAGGGTAATTCAACAAGTCCTCAAGATGTCAGTCCAATCAATTCTTAAAATTCAGATGATGCTTTATTCACACACACATTGACAAGATAAATACTGTGATACATATTTATAATGACAATTGCTGAATATTTCAAAAGGTATTTAATTACTTGTATAACTTCATATATAATTCCTGCAGTTATTTTATCAGGTGCACATGCAGGGCAGTGAATATAAAGTACACTCAACACAATACTTATGAAAAATCAAAATTATTCTTCACGGTGGCATGGTGAACATGTTTATAGAACCATTTTGAGAAGCCCTGAAACTTCACTGATTGATAGTACAGTATCACACTTCACAGATAATGCCCCCCCCCCCCCTGCACAAATTGGATCTCACCCCCCTAACAGCACAATCTTTCCATTTTTTACTAAATCTTTGCTGTGAAGCAACTCTTAACTACCTTTTTACAAAAATAAACTTCATAAATTGTGTTTGAATAAGAATTAAATATTAAATATGAAATCTTAACAATGGTGTTCAGTGCAGGTTCATCTTGACCAAGGGTTAAACCATTTGTTAATACTTACTGTTAAATGGCATCAGTTTGTCTCTGGCAAATTTACAGTCTTTTCTGGCCTTGAGTCACTAGATTGGAGTAAGACAATTCCTAGCTTTTCATGCTGGTGAGACTAAGCCTAGAAACTTTCCCCTGAGCTTTGCGGAGATCGAGTGGTGTAAAGGTTTCAGTGTTAAGCCATAGGAGCAGTCCAAGCTTATTTCCTGGGAGGGGTTGCTCTCAAAGCTGCACTGGTGCAGCAAGATGGCAGAGAACAGAAATATTTCAACCTTGGCAATCTGGTCACCGATGCATCTTCGCTTCCCTATGGAGAAGATCATGACGCTGCTGGTCAGGTCCTTGTCAAGGGCGCCATTTTCATCCAAGAACCTGGAGGGGTTGAAGACATGGGGGTCCTTCCATTTCTGAGGGTCGTGGTTGACGGACCACTGGTTGATGAACACCACAGTGTCCTTGGGGATGTGGACACCCTGGATGGTGACATCTGAGGTGGTGGAGTGGGGAATGGTGACGGGCACAAAGCTGGTGAAGCGCATGGTCTCGTAGATGAAGGCATCGAGGTAAGCCAGGCTGCTCTTGTCCTCCATGGATGGAAGCCTGTCTCGTCCCACAACTTTGTCAATTTGCTCTTGGAGTTTGGCTTGGATGTGAGGGTATTTGACCAACAGCAGCAGGATCCACTGCAGGACTGTTGACATTGTGTCTTGTCCAGCACCAATAAGGTCTGTAACAGTTCCTTCAACAAAGTCTTTAGACAGTTCATTTTCTTCTCCATGTTCAATAACACCAATTATGGCATCGCTCATGTCTCGGGTTACCTCAGGGTTGTATGTTTCTCTGTGCTGGATCACCTTGTCTTTCACAAAGGTGAAAAACTCCTCATTCAGCTCTTTGAAATTTTGGTAGATGCTGCGCACTGGGTTTGGGAAAGACTGTAGCCATGGCATGACGTCCACAAGACTGCCGGCACCTACTGTCTCTCCAAATTTGTCCACTCTACTCAGGAGAGTTCTGAACTCTAAGTCATCATGTCCATAACGCTTCCCAAAGCAGAGGGCACAGATCACATTAGCAGCAGCAACTGTCAGTTCATGAGAGGGGTTGAAATACCGTCCATCTGCACTGAGTCTCAGGAAAGTCTGAACAAGATCCAAAGCTTCTCCAACAATATGCTGCTCAAATGCTCTCTTGGTCTGGCTGTTTGCTGAAGAGAAAGCTCTGATGGTGGACTGAGCAATTCTGCGATGCTTCTTCCACTGTTTGCTGTAGTTGCTGAATGTCATGCTTTTGCCTCCAGAAATCATCTGAAAAGAGATGAAATTTGGTCGCCCTGCAAACTCAGTGCTATGTTGGATCAGTGCCTGGCGGATCGCAGTGTCTCCGTTCAGCACTACAATGTCGTTGCAGCCGAGTCGAATCTGGTACACATTACCGTACTTTTTGGCCAGTTTGGAGAAAGTGATGTGGGGCATTTGCCCCAGCTGCATGGCGTTACCCACCACTGGCCAGGGGAAGGGGCCAGGCAGCCTCCTCTTGTGCCTGAGGTTCCTGACCCACAGGCAGGCTTCCAGGCAGAACAGGAAGATGAAGGAGGCGACGAGAGCCGGCTGGACCTGACCGCTCCACTCCTTGATGATGCTGCTGCCCTTCACTCCAAACTCTGTGTCCCACAGAGCCATGGTGCTGGGTTACCTCTGCTTTTTTATGTTCAGAAATTAATGCTGATATCAAGGAAAAATGATCATGTAGGAAGAATTCTAAAAATGAAATAAACAGCTGTTTGCAAAAAAAAAAAAAAAATTCACAGATTATTGAGAGTAGGATTTAAGAGGTAGCTTGCAGATTCAAGTTCAAAGTCAATTGATGCACAAACATGAAAATGAGTCAATGCTTGAAAAAAATTAAGTTTCTGTTTCCCTTAATGAAATTTCAGGATCTTATGTAGATGCCATACAATATGCTCTGTATTCCTAAGCAGACATGGTCAGCTTCCAGTCCAAGTGCAAAGCTAAGCCCCGGCAGTGCATGCGTTTTGTCGCATTCAAACAGGATTTTTTTTTTCTAAGTTTCTTCTTCTTCTCTAAGTTCAGACTTCGCAATAGTCGGTTAAGCTATACCTCTGTTGCTTATATATGTTAGTGGACTCGGGGGCCGGACTCAGCGTTATTATCATACTCCTCCCATTGTGGTAGCCCCGGAGACCCCATTACATTATCTCTTTCCTGTTGGGCTTCAGAGCGCGTTGCGAGACAAAGCGCGAGAGCGACCGCAGAGGTAAAAAAAAAAAAAAAGCAACTGGCGACAACTCAAGCGAGTGGTGACTGAAGAGGTAGCAGTTTATAGGGGACACGCGTGGGGAGAGAATGGGGAGTTTCATAGGTTTCAGGATTATCTGGGAAATGAGTTGATTTGTAAACTTTGAAGACTTTCTGCCGTATTTCGGAATACTAAGCCCATACGGTTTGTTTTCTTTGCCGTTTTGTGAACGACTTGTGTTTATGTATTTAACTGAAACGTAAGCATTCGTAGAGGTATATTTTGCTTGTGTGCATGCTGTAAGTAAATTTGTATTGTGAATGTGTAAAAGATTCGTTAACAAGTCAAACGGCTTGGTTATGGGAATTCACGGTGCAGGAACACATGTGCACTTTATACGCATATAAACAAAACTTGAAACTGTTGGTGTTATTTACCCCTGAAGGCAATACGTCAATAAAACTATAAATCAATGCCAATAAAATTTTACATGGCACACTATTTCATGTGTTTTGTTAGTTGAATCTGGTGAGGATGGTGAATGAGAAATCCTCTTATTTTTGATGTATTCTGTTACATCCATCTCTGTGGGATGGGGAATTGGGAATTTTAAGAAGTAAGCATACGCCAGTAGTGCGTGAAGGCAGCATAGTGTATGTGCTATTGATAACGGAAAGGGATCTGAAGAAGTAAATGCTAACATGAAAACTTTTAGTTTTGCTTTGTTGCTAACTGATGAAATGTCACTTTTCAAAGTGCAATTAATATACCACTCCACATTCCGAATTCATCTGTAATACACACAGCAATAAAAATGTCAAACACTTTGACTGCCAGCTTTTTTACACACGTGTACCCTTTAGTAATATAAAGGTTGTATATGGAATTCTATAATCAGAATACCATACGACTGATTCTCATTAATTTCTTCAGGAACTTTTTTGCGCGCCAGGGGTTTAATGAGAAATAATACCATTGCTCGTGATTTTTGTTTTCGTTTTGGTGTAAGTGTTGTTCCTGTTGGTCAGCTTTGTGAAAAAACCATGCTAAATTCCGGAGAGATATTCACTGATAAAATAACTGAATGATACCAGGTCGCAATTTAGGATTATTAATGAAGTAAAATTGTATGTTATTGGATGCCAAACATATCGGAGTGTACGAACACAGGCGTTTGAGCTTAATATATAAAAACTGACCTTGTTCTATGAATTCCGTTTTTGGTGAATTGGAGTGGGGAACGATTATGACCGCACGCCTGCGATTCGATTCCGTAAAATGTATGCGTAGCTGTATGTAAACGAGTCAGGTGTTCGTTATCAGCTGATATTCTTTTATAAGGATGAGGTCAGCATTTGTGATTCAGGGAATTGTAGGTCTACAGTTGCTACGGAGATCAGGAAAACAAGCTTGTTTGGGATCCCCTAAGAGTGATCAGTCACTGACAGCCTGCATTCCCTTGCAGCTTGTGCTACTGCTCAATGAGGTTCACGGAGGGGTATACAGGCGGGAGAACTTTGGGGACTCCATACATTTTGCTAAGTGCCGGGAGGATTTTAGTACAGTAAGTCTGCCTCGAAGGGTACCCTCGAAGGGCCGAAAAAAAAAAAAAAAACATCAAAAGTTACCCCATTAACTGTGATCTGTTTTGGAAGATGAAAGTCTTAGGCTTTTATATAAAGTTTGGTGGGTATAAAAAAACTAGAGAGATCTGATTTTTGAAACATTCATTTCAAAGTGGAATCTCACTAGTTTATCTATACACGCCATTTATACCAGAGTGGATTACGCAAATCTAATCACAATGCATTTGATAATAATCTAATCTACTTTATAGTTGAGATACCTAGTTAGTCAACTGGAGTTCAAGATTACATGATTTAATCTGTTGTATATATATGCATCATTTATACCAGAGTGGTTTACGCAAATGTAGTTACAATGCATCGGCTAATAATATGTCTCCTCAATAGTGAACTGAAGTTTAAGATTACATAATGTGTTGTATATCTGAGTAAGATATCAACTCAAATTGTTTAAAACGTCCAGGAGTGTGAATAATAATAATTATAATGTAGAAAAACTCAAGTGTTGTAAACTTCTGCAGATAAGATGATGCCATGCAAACGATATTGGGAAACGTAAGACGAAGAGAGAACCGCATCTCTCGTTTTCATTTTTTTTTATGATCCAGATACGGAGAAACAGGTGGAGGGCAGTGCAATACACTTTGGCTGTAAACAAAGTCAAAACATTGAATTGCTTCAGATGAAGCCAAAATATTTGATTGTTGATTTCTTTCAGCTTCCTCTCCAAGTTAAATAGCAAGGAAAATAACTGCTGTACGGTCCTGGTTGGGAGGGCATTGTGTTTGACAATCACAAATAGTTTGCTTCTACAGCATAGTTTTTCATCTTTTTAAGAGCTTTTCTCCCCCAAAATGAAAATAAACCCATCAGCACATAAATGCTATTTATAATTGATATCAGTGTATCCAGGGAGTCTCATTCCCCTTCATTTTGCCTTCTTTTGCAAGGCATTAGAGTGATTACAATATTGCATGTGAACCTTGTCTCTGTTATGTGACATCCACCTCAGCGGTTCTTTACATAATGTCACAGTACACCTCAGTTGCCCTCAAAAGTTCAAAGTTTTTTTTTTTCTTTTCTGAAAATCAGGACACAAACATGCTGCTTTGATAGAAGACACCAGCAGGTCTGACATTTTGGGTGCAGACTGGTCCCTTTCCAGTGAAAATGTGTGAGGACATGTGAGTGCACTTAATTGGTCACTTTGTTTTGGTCACCACACATCATCACTGTGCGTGTATTACGAAGCAAGGTTTATGCCCAGTGGAACCCCCTGTTCCATTGATTCCATTAACCTTTCAGCTTGAAGCCGTATTTTAGCTCCTTTGGTAAGGCTTTTTCCGCTCGGTGCCAAAGAGGGAATTTATGCTTCTTGTTTCTCTACCAACTGTGAAGTTTATTTTTGCAGGGAGGTAATGACCCTAATTGAAGGCACTAAAACATTTCCGAAGCACAGGAGCGAGCTGGAGGGACAGAGACCTCGGCAGTACTCACTGTACAGTCATGCATTATTGGATCATGTGGAATTAGGAGGAGGGGGTCTTCCTTTCTGGGTGTTGTTAAGAAAAAAAAAGCAGTTGCAACCAATTTGAAATATTTTAATCCAATGAAAATATCAGATGCCCTGAATGCCAGTTTTCAGAGTGAATGTTTTCTCAGTGGTGAGATGTGTTCCACTCCACACACCAAAACTAAAAGAAAAAAAACCTGTCAAACATTTTGACACTTCATAGAAAAAACTGCCGTGCTAGAACACTAGTTCCAACTTGGATTACATGTAAAGGTGGCAAATATGCAAATTTTGGATCAACTAGTGGCACTGCTTCACAGCTAACAAGTGCTTCACTCAGATTGTTTGCTGTTTTCCCAGAGTAAAGAAAAGACAAAAATAAATTGATAATTTCCAGCAATTTATTTGAATGAAATGAAATGAAAGTTAAGGATGAATTTGCTTGCTGCCCCACAGGTCTATTTTAGGGATCTCTAGAGGAGTAATCAAAAGGAAACTATTTTTGTTTAAGCTGATTACAGTCAATTAAAAAGAATCCTGTATGCACTGGCCTTGTTACTTGATATCTTTCTACAGCTGCATTTCTATCTTTTGTATTGTACATTTTAGGGACCTGTTCGCTGGTTAAAACAGTCAATGCTACAGTGGTTACATTGCAAAGCTCTAATAGTTCTGATAGTCAAATCACTATAAAACCACATAAAATAATACCGATATGCAGATAAATACTTATTAAGGAGGTCCTTAAATGCATATTATAATGATCCAATGAGAAGATGAATAGCCTATATGGTTATGATCATACATCATGTATCAGTGATAATTATTTTTTAACTAAACAAATATAATCTCACCAAAAAGATAAACCAGTCATATTTCAATAAGCACATTAATAACAAAATTTTGCTCCACTATCATTTCCTTACATCATACTGTCAGGGATCTACACAACAAGATGAGGAATAGGTGTTTTTTCCCCATTTCACTTCTGAACACCTTCAAGGTCTAACAAGACGCCTACTACCTTACCCTCTCGAACTCACTCTCGCGCTAGGATGCCTTGCCCCTCATTAAAATTATTTGTGAAAGGGAAATTCCATTACAGATGATACATCTAAAACTTCTATCACCTGATTTCAGGAAGCTCTGTAGATTGTTAAAGAGCCAACTTTCCCATTCAGTGTTTCTTCATTTAAATGTGTGATTTGCCTCTGCGAGCAATATGTCAGTAATTGCTGGCAGCTGTGCCAAACTGACATGTTGTACGGTTAATTGTATGCCCTTGTGACAGTGCCTAATAGTCCAGCTACTGAATAACATTAACGGCGTTCTTAAAATAGCTCTCCTCATGCATTCCAAGACTGTGGGCAAAATAACTGAGAAAGAAAAAGGATATCGTCTGTGTTCACAGGGATATTGCGGCATCTCTGTGGATATGAGATTTTGCGATCAGAGGGCAGAGCCAGGAGCACTAAAGGAGTGAGGTGACCACTGAAATACACAGTTGCCAGGTAGGAGAGAGATGAGCTTGGGAGGTTTGACCATGGGCTGACAATGGGCAGGGCAGCTTAATAAGGCACACTGTGTCCCTGTCAGAGGCCTGTAGCCTCTGCTGAACATCCAGAGACAGAGAGAGCGAGATGGAGACATGCCTGATTGGTGGACCATAGAACAGGAGATGGGTCTCTATAGTTTCTCTTTGTGTCCTTCAAAGAACACCATACTCACTAACCATGCTCACCAACATCACCCCGCACTGGAAACTGACTGACATAATGTATCTTCAAAAATAAGTCAAGGAAAAACAAATCTAACTCAAAGTGCATTACAAACACAGCTGTTGAGAAACTAGCCCAGGCACTGCATCACTAAAGACCACACTAAAAGTGTGTGTGTGTGATGAATCTTGTCTACCTGTTTCATCAGTGATGAGAATGATATAGTATTTGTAGACTATAGACATTATTTGATCATGCATCATAGAAACAAAGCTATTAATTTTTTTTTTTATTTCTCATAGTTATTTAGAACTATTGTGTCATATTTACATTGCTAGAGAATAAAATTTCTCATGCTGTACCTCTGAGGGTGTAAATCCAGAAAAAAATACTGCCTACTGGGTACTGGGTTTTGTAATAAAGTTAGACATGTCTATTTATCATCTCAAAAGGGGAGAATAGAATTTCAGTAATGAAGTAGGTAAAATAAAACACGAGAGGGGATTCCAAGTGAATGTGGGGTTCTGAGAAATCAAAGAGAGAGCTATTGTGAGGAGAAATATAGAAGGTTTTGTTTATTTTACTAGTTTTTAGTTCCACAGGCTCCTCAAACTGGAAGAAGCTGAAATGACGCGATGCCGTGCATAGTTTACATTTGTGGGGTTAATGGCTGAACGTGAGGGGCACTGTTTTTTGGGGTGGGGGAGTGGGGAGTGGGGGATAGAGTCTACACCAAGCTTATTTGTTCATTTAAATAGCAGGGGGGCTCCCTTGGGAATGAAACTTCCCGCTGCTGAAGGTGTGCGTGACACCACAGCCTTTCACTGCTTTAAAGCTTTGTCAGAAAACCCTAATTAACCTGCAAATGAGCCCCACACACCCGCAAGAAAAACACAGCAGGGTCGCACGGCTGACCCCTGTCTGTAAAGGAACATTCTACAGGGTCAGCCGTCTTACAGAGGGAGGGTGCCTCACCTGGCGGGATCCACCCTTCCTGCAGGGGAAAAAAGAGCCCTTTCATTTTGGTAGCATTGTTTTCAGTAAATTGACACAATCTTGGTCACGGCAAAGCGATTCCAGCATCTGCGTGAGCGATTCGAGTGAAGGCTGCTCGGACTTATCTCTTTCTGCATAGTTCCATTTGATCCTGCACCCGGGTCTTCAAAGGGAAAAGAGCGAAGCCATTGGAGTGGTGGAATTGCCTGACAGCTGATAATCACAGAGGAGAATCAGCTGTGGAGCTGGAGGTAAGAGAAAGGTTAAAAAGAAAGCATTACGCAGGGCATGGGAGGATGTATAGCACTTATGCTTTACATGCATCATTTCCCCTCTGCGGCGCCGCCTGCCTCTTCTTCGTGCCTGCCCCCTGTTTTCAGCCTGGCTTGTCGTGCGCAAGGCTCGGTCGAACCCTTCTCCCTCAGCTGCCCCAGCTTTCCCAGGCATATTGCTCCAAACACTTCCAATTAATATTACATGTAACCTTAAAAAACGGTGCCCTGAGCAGCAATTTGTGCTCTCAAGCTTTTAGTTCATTTTTGCAAATTCGTCAATTTTGTAAGCCTCCCGTGTAAAAAAGAAAAAAACCTAGAAAGGCAAATGTTGAGTGGCACCTCATAACATCCCTGCTCCGGAGTTCTACCGTTATGCTGCAGGTCTCATAGGGAGGGTGAGAAGTGACTACACTGCTTTGCAGCGTGAGTTTTGGTTTGTTTGGCTGCTTGCGTGTGATTGCAGGAACGTTGAAGATAATGAAAATATTTCGTTTTGAATGACAAATAGCTCATAAGGTGATGAAAAAATGTTCAACATTTTGTTCTGAAATTGAAATAAAAGGCGTGACACATGGCTCTGGCTGTGAGGCCGCCAAGCCAGAATGATTGCAATTTGTAGTGTCAAATGTTAAGATCACCGCAGCACTTTATATGATCTCCTGGCTGAAAAGCTGCCATGGGAGGCTTTGGAATCCTGACCTTCTCTCATGGCCACTAAGAGCTTTTCATCTTAACAGAACATCTTAAAGGAGAGCAAATCTCAACTCTTCCTTTGCCCCTATTTCATCCTTTACAGTTGCAGAGGGACATTGCTGAGGGTTCGCTCACCAGTTTGTTGAATGCAAAGTCTTACAGAGTGGAAAGGCTGATGAAAATGATGGGTCTACTGAGTGAAAAGACTAATAATATCATGGCTACTGAGTGAAGAAAGGAAAGCAGACGCTGGACACGACGTTGTTTCTGAGGACAGTACTCAGTCGGTGCAACTGTTGCAAGCCTCCTGCCTCTCCGCTCCCTGCCTGGTGGGGAATCCCTCCCAGTGCGTAACCCGACACCTCAAAATCCCCCCCTTCCCCTCCGTGCACACACGGCCACTCACACCCCCATCATGTCTAATTAGAGCCAGGTTTGTGGCCGGGTCGCATATGTGTGTTTTTTGCGTGTGGCTGCCGTGTTTGCCTGTGATTATCTCCTGTAACCTGGCTGTGAAAGGCTGGCCCTGACCCTGCGCTGACTCTTTTGGGGGGTGGATGGGGGGGCGTGGGGGTTCACGTTGCACTTAAAAGTCTGGCGGCAGGCTCAAGGAGATGGGACCCACGGTGGACGAGGCTGCCCCAGCTCTGGAGCTAATCACTGTTTACTAGTCTCATTTCCACTTCTTGGGGAGCTACTGTCACGCATAGCCCAGAGAGGGAGGAAGGGGGGTGAGGGGAGGTGAGAGGTCCCAAAGGTAGTTAAGGAGCTGGGGGCTATTGGGGAAAAGGGGGCGGCGTTTAAGGAATTTTTAAGCATATCACACATTCACAGGATCACTTAAAGACAGAATTTTAAGTAACATCTGTGTTTCTGCAAAAACAACAGCAGACACTTCCTTGAGGCTTTTGTCATCTGAGTGGGCACAGGAGAATGCCACTGGACACAGCCTGTCAGGGGAACTGAATGCTGGCATGAAATGTTTGTGATTAATGCATTACTGTGAGATTGGCAGCAGTAGTTTTGATGCCCTCAAAATGGTGTGGATTGAGAACTCTAGATGAGGGGCAAGAAGTTCAGAAAGGACAGCCGAACATTGGGGGTTCTTTCTTCATTACAGTGGAATGATGCCGCTCTGAATCATCCTGTTTTGAAGAGACTTATATCCTGTCAAATGCCATTCCATTCTGTCAAACAGCATTTAGTTCCCTGGTCGTGATTCTCTTTTCATATGGGAGTCCGACTGATATGTTTTCATGAAGGATATTGAAATATTGGTCAAACGAAAACAAACTCTGGCCTCGGCCCTCCGTCTAAAATTGCAATATGGGAGCCTTTTTATCATCAACTCCTGCCACGCCAAATATGTGGGGTGTCAATGCTAAAGTATTCATTTTATACCAAAACATAACACAACAAATTAAAATCATGCTGAAGACATTATAAGCTTTTTCTCATAACGTACCCAAAAATGAATAAAGTTGTTATAAAAAAGTAAAAAAAAATGTGATTGATTTCGGTGCCTCCACTCAGTTGGCAGCACACATTCATAATTACACATTCAGCACAGTGGTTTTTCATTCTAACCTCTCCTTGAAAGCACTGAGGAGGGAAGTTGGAGTTGCCCTGCGGGTTTGATCGTGCCTCTGGGCCTTGTTGCATGCAGCCTATAATGGATTGTAGCAATAGATTCATAATTCAAGACAAGAGCGAGATGAATTAATGATGATTAACACGAAGACTTATATACTGTACATAGAATAGCGCGTGGCCATAAATATGGTATGAGGTCAGCACCAAATTGCTCATCGTGCAGAACGTTCACCCTGTGACCCACACTCAGGGATGCTGCGCACGCCTGCCATCCGCCACGCCAACCTGTTTTTTCGTTCCATGCGAGGAACCTTCTCCCTTTCCCACGAGTCCAGCCCCGGAGGGAACCCAGCGAGTCACCCCAGAGGAGGAGGGGAGCCGGCCAGTGTGAGCCGGCAGGTCACATGATGCATTGTGCCTATGGACGGCCCTTGCGAAGCCATGCAAAAACCCGAGCCCCCTGTTCTCTGAGGGCCACTGGCAGTAGACGCATGAATTATTGACCACTCGCAATTCTTTATCCGCGTATTCGCCGTGCGGCCTTCGCCGCGTCTCCCTGGGCTTGTTTACAGTGAACTCTGCTTGACTCCAGATTTCATGGGCTAAATTGCATACATAATCCTGAAGAAAAAAAAACCCACTGCGATCGACAAGAAGAAATGTCAGAGCCAGGGGCTCCCACACAGCACCTCTCGCACAGCTGGTGACCTCAAACAACCTGGCATTTAAGCTGGGTCAAGCCTTCGGGACGTCATGATAACCACTCAAGTGTCTGCTGTTAACCTCTTGACTTACTGAGAGCCAAGTACATGTTGTACTAGGAGGACTTTTTTTGGCTTTGGTAAGACTTGGAGAGCTCCTAAGTCGACATTAGAGGGGTAGTTATTAATAACACAGATATAGATATAGAGCTGCTTCTATGTCCAAAGGAATATTTGTTGGATGACATTTTGACAATATTTGCAAGTTTGCAAACTGGGGTTAGTAGTGTCTTTACATATTGCATTCAATTATTTTAATTAAATGAACCTTTCCTAAATTGGTAAATAATGATCGTTCTGTGAGATAAAAAGTAAAACTGAAATAATCAGATTATACTTTTTAGACCTAAATCAACCGCTTTGCTCTTTGCAATCATGTATCTCTGTAGGGTACACTGGTCTAAAAAGTTTATTTTTCTTTGTCACAGGTCTTGAGACTTACCATTACTTTTTTCTGTTATGCTTGTTTTGTCTACGATTTGATTAACACTGCTGGCCAGTTAGCACAGCTGTTGTTGGCAGGTTAAATTAGATAGCTTACTGCAAACAAATTCCTGCTCGCCCAATTTTAGCATGCTCCTCTTGGTGCCACTCCGTGCCTGTTTGTGTAACCTGCTGAACTGACGACAAGTTCACAGAAGTGCAAATCAAAGCTAGAACTGAAAGCAATTAAGTCAAATAAACCCAGCCTTCCTGCGGAAGTGATGGTGTTGGTGAAATATTCCTCATCCCGTATCATGGCATTCCTTTAGCTCCATGTTGATAAAGGGAGCTGACAGCCACCTTCCTATGTGTGGCACGCAAGGCAAGGCCACCCTTTGTATTTGATATTGAGACAAATCACATAACCCGGAAGACCTTTTGTACTGTAGCTTCCACCTATTCCAGGACCTTATTTGTTTAGACTGCATAATCAGTTTTTTTTGAAATATGAGCCTCAAGACGCATTTCTGTTACTGCTAGTAACTGCTAGGCCTGTTACTACTTTTACTATGCTATGATTGCAGTACTACTACTCATCCTACTATCTATTACTACTACTCCTAATAATAATAACATCTGACCTTTCACTCTCACAATGTTCATGAACATGCAAAAGGGAAAAATAAATTTTCATTGCATCATACATTTTACTGGTGCCAGTACACAGTAGTAGTATGCTATCATATGTGGTTGTGCTCTCACGCATAGGTGCAGTCCTTGCAGTCCTTTATTTAAATTCAAGTCTTGAGAGGGGATGGGAAACAGAAATATGGACCACTTATGTCCTTATATGGTTCTGGGATTTGGAATAACATTTATTCGAAGCTTTAGGAAATATCAAAATGGTTTAAATGTATATATTTAATATTTTAAAATATGGTTATATAAAATATAAAAAATATGTTTAAATGACATATAATTTCTATGAAATAATTCATTAAATATTCCTCCTGGGTCTTATACATAGACTGAAGAGATGGGCTGGGTTTTAAGGGTGGATATGGAAATAAACACTTTTGCACCAGAGTAAATTCTGCTTTTTAAATAAAACGTTTTTAAATGGAAACCACTTTTCCCTTGTTGTTTTATAAGAATTAGTGTTAAGACTGATATAACTATTTTGCAATGAGCAAATATGGCATTTTTTTAAAACAAACATATTTTTAATGTGCAGTCATATTTAATTTTGATGCTGCTATGTTATCTTTGATACACTATGTAACTATATATAACTATATATTATTTATATTTATTTCATGTATTTTCCCAGATTAAAAAATGCAGATATATGTATATTTCAGACAGAGGCCATTTCAACATTAAAATTAAAAAAAATATATTTTTACAAGTGCCCTGTGTCTGTCAAATGACTGCCTCACAATTAACATCTCACATTTTTCCTTTTTGCATTTACGTTTTACACCCGTTTGGATTTGTTAAAGATTACTTCACAATTCCGTTAGGAGGGCTGCGTGACATGCTTTCGCATTAGGTGCCGCTCACTGGAGGCCATGTATAATGTACAGTTCTTTGTTTCTTTTGCGCTGCGTTTTTGCGTGCTAGGGAGAGGGACAGGGGTGAGCTTGCGTGCCATGTCAGCCTAGCGTGTGCAGATCTTGGTCACTAAACCCCAGCCTCCCCAGGGAGAAGGGGGGGGGGGGGGTGGAGATTCTGCTAAGAGATTAAAATGAGAAGGAAAAGAAAAAAAGGGCTAAGTAGAAATGGCTTCCAGATGACCCTGGTTTCGTTTTAGTTAGCTCATCCGTCTCTGACTGACGGATCAGCCGAGGCGCACTTAATTACGCAGTCTTCACCCGCAGCGCCTTACTCGAGTAATGATGTCCCGTGTAGCGATCGGGAAGCGCTGCTTTATTCTGAATGCTTCTCAGAGCCTGAGAAGAGTCAAGACAAAAAACTGTGTACTGCTTTTATAAAATGATGTTGCCTCTGCAGGTCATGTGCAGTTCCATGTCTTTTGATTCTTTTTAGACGGGTTAGTAACACAGGTATGCAATTAATGGACCTATGCTGATGCATTGAATGCAGTCATGCTAAACTCCCACATACCTGCAAACTCACTTAACAAATCATTAACATGTGTCCAAGGTATGAGTTGTACCCCTTGTAAAAACAAATTCTCGGCCTATTGCTCAACTAAAAACAAAATTAAAATATGAGATGCGAGGAGTCAGACTCTGTTCTTTCCTGTAGCTAATGGTCAAACCTGAAAAACATGCAAATGTTAAGGATTTAGCCTCTTAGACCATACCTTCAGATTAGTGCAAAGAGCAAGTGTAGGCCTAATCTTTTTTCTCTGACTAAGAAATAATCACAGATGTTGCTCTGTCATGGAACTTTTCCTGTTCTCTTTAAAATGACCAAATTGCAATAGTTTCATGTTCTGCTGTCTTAATTATCATACATATTTGTAAAGAATATAAGATTGACTAAGATGTGCTCCATAGCCATTCAGGCTTTTGTCTGTCGTGTCATTATAGAGTGCTTAGGATGAGATGAAGAAACGCCAAGTCTCTTCTGTTTACATAGACAGGGAAACCAACACCAGCAATGCTGGCTCCATTTACTTTTTTCTGCTGAGATTCTCATCCAGTCATTACTGATGTTAGACCATCATCATCATGGAACAGGTAACACTCTTTATATTTCTGTGGCTTATGAAATTAATGGAATGAAGACAAGCAGAAAGCCTTTGTGCGTGAGTTATATTTGGCAGTATTTATGACAGTCATCTAACTATCAACAATTTAATTACAGCAGACATAACAATGATCTAAATATGGGTGGACCTCTTCATTGGTAATTCTCCTAATTTGGCTGCGCTGTGTTTCCCCGCAAGTTTTGGAGTCATCAGACGGAGCGGATTTTCTAGCGGAGATTTTCTGGCAGCGTGAGCGCCAGTTTGCTTGCTTTTCTACTAATCGGCCTATAGGTTTGGATGTTCCGCGGCGCTCGAGGCACCGTGACTAATCCCGCTCGAAAGTTACGGATACCTTTGTGTTTATGGCCGTGGCGTTTTGATTGTGCTGCTTTGCGCTTTCCTCAGATGCTCTGCCAAGTATTCTCTAACGACTGATTTAGCGTTCTGAAACAAATATTGTGTAGAACACGGGGCCGTTTCTGAGTGCACGGTTTACCCGATTGAGCTAGGAGCCTGAAAACAAAACGACCGACTTCAACATGAGAGCTAATACATTGCCCTCAATGCATCATTAACAAATATTCAAACTTTGCGGCAGGGCACGAGTTAGTAGATGGCAGGTTATTGTTATCATTTCCCAGTTACGAGTTATGGTCATTTCCTATTTTTTAAATCATCTTTACAAGCACAAAACACATATGTAAGTAGGCGTACCACAAAGTCTACCTGTAACATTTGCTTAAAACGGTTCTCTGGTTACATGGTGCCCAAAACCGCATGATCTGCAAAACATCTGCACGAGGCACCAAAACGGAACATGAAGTGCCTGTTTTGTTTTTGTTCCTTTTTTTAAGTGAAAGGTTTACAAATTTATGAGCAGTTTGGTTTCTGGTTGGGTCTCTGGGCTCGCGCAGCGGCTCCCTCTTTCAGCTCCCCTCTCTCGGCAGGTGGGAGGCAGGGGAAGGGCAGCGTCTCCAGCTCACAGGACACACTGAACATTACGTGCAGCACCGCCGGTGCCAGCAGGTCGCTCTTCCAATTGTGTAATTGGGCGGATAATGTTCCGTGATTCCCTCTCTTTTGCACCTCCATGTGTTCCGCCTCAGCGGCTCTGTGCCTTTTAGTATCCTGAAAATGAAGCCGGGTCAGCTAACGGTCGGGTTACCCCCCTTCGGTGCTCCGACTCCTCAGATGCGCTCACAGTCGCTTTGCCGCTCTTGTGGCGGAACACATTCCTGTTGTAGGGGATGAAAAGCATGAACGTTTTTTTTTTTTCCTAGAACACATATATTAGGGCTGCTTGATGGCAGTGAGGTTCTTGTGGCTTTGACACTTAGGCCTAACAAGAGTTTGGCACACGCGAAAGGATCTATTTGTGTAATGTGTAGCTATATGTGTAACGTTGCGTAAATTTTCACAAACGTGTCAAATGTGTTAACATTTTGGCTTGTGCAGTGATTGTGAGGCATGAGAGGAACCCTCAGTCCTTTGGCCTTGGACTGAGTAGAGTGTGAGTATGATTGGCATATGGTGGATCTGCATGTTTCTCTTCAAAATGGCACATATGTATGCCACAGTTGTTCTCACAGGGGCTGAAAGGGCTCGTCCAAAAGACAGCTCAGAGAAGCCTTGACCAAGACCAGACTCATATATCTGGAGACTGGAATACCAGAATCTCCTCTGAGGCTATTAAAAAGTTCGTCTTGTCTCCTGGTTAGCTGCTGAGGTCAAGGCCCTGTCGGCCCTCTACGCACACTTTAAAGACCTCCTTTTCCTTTATGTTTTTTGTCCCGCGGAGTCGGAAGAACTTGTTCAGGAACCCTTGTTTCATATTACACCTTGCCTTCTGTTTCAAATCTGTTTACAATCTGTTAAAATATCAGCTTGTCCACACGCGTGACGGGCGGAGCAGGGAAACATGACAGAGACAGTCTGTCAGCCTGTGGAGATGATGAATGCAGGCGTTGCGCTTGATGGCCCCTGCCAGGAAGTGGACTGGATTGGATGGAACTTCAGAAGGTGGTTCAGAAAACACCCTGCCCATCAGCGGGGGGCTTTAATCCATCAGTCTTTTTCGCATCAGGCACATACCATCTGGACATGAATTTTCGCTATTTAGAGAAGAGGAGATGCATGTGGAAAAAAAAGTGGATAAGGTGTTTTGTCCCCCTGACTTTCAGAGAATCATTTACATAGAAGCATGTCTGGTGGATTGTAAGATTCAGCGTGTTGCATTGATCCCGCAGGCCTCTGCGTCCCCCTCTAGTGCACCCCACGGTCCTCTGAACTGTTTGAATCACAATGCCAGAATCACAATGTAAGTCTCCCCAATTTCTGCCACAATAACTCTTTTTGTCTGTACACTTTAGAGGCTCTTTTGTTGTCAGCTATGATGAGAGGGGGATTATCTCCAATTACTGTTGGGCATCTGTAACTGGATTCACTCCGATTGTATCCAGCAATGATTACTTTCCTCTCTGCAATGGGATTGGCTCCCTGCAAACAAATCTTGTCTGGCCATGATACTCATACAAAGCCAAAGGAAGAATCTGACAGATCATTTACAAAGTCAGTCTCCATTATTTTCTAATCACGTTCCCCTAGGAGTACTCTCCTTTAATGAACAACCTCTGTGAGCTGGTCTGCATTGCCTAACATGTAATAAATGTCCTTTCTAAACATGTGATTAGTCCTCTTCCCTTTCCCCCTCCAGACTCCTCAACTTTGATTTCCAGTCCATCTGATTCTGCTGAGAACAGTGGATTATAAATTGTGAAGATATATGTTCCTCACTTTAATTTTTCCAGATCCCCCTCCAGCCTTTCTGATAAATCACACATTACTAATTTTTGAAGTTAAGGGACACAAACTCAAAGCAATATGCTGATTGCACAGCCTGAAATGATGAAATGCCTAAAGGCTGAGCAATCACAGGAGAATCACACTTTAATGTAATGAACTGTATGCTGGTTGCTCAGTGGAAAAGAGAGTTTTCATAAAACCAAACACAGTCTCACCAAAAGCGCCAATGGGCTGTGACCCAAGACCAAATTAAATTGAGTGCAGAATGAACACAGCGAGATGGATGTGTATCAAGGCACAACCCTGTCTTTGGCAATTTCATGGAATTAAAAGCAGGCATTCTGTCTTGCAAGGGGTTTCTCTAAAACTTGGATGGCAAAAAACCCAGAAGCACAATGACTGTAATGGGACGTGGAAAGCAAACACTGACCTGGGGTGCTTGGATAGAGGATTCTGTGTTCAGGAAACGGTGGTGTTTCTAACCTCTACAATGTTAGTTTTGGGCTAACGCTGGATGAAAAGGATAAGAGAGACCAATGGACCAGAGCAATCAGGACCCTAGACTGGGCCTCAGCCAGAACGCAGGTCCCTGTGGGCAGTAGAATGCTTGTGTCCCTCATCCAGCAGACTCATGCCTCACTTACTCCACCCTGTATGCAAAGCTCCCAATAGGTGTTAACAGCCTAAAAGTCATGGCTGGGATCAAATTTCTCGACATCTAGCTTGGTCCAGAGAGGTTGACAGGGAGCTAACAGCTCCCCCCACAATATCCCAACGTCCCAACACATTTTTAAATTATGGCATTAAAGGGCACTCGGGGCTATTCTTTGAAGTGTTACCTAACCTATCGTATGATTGCATTTTTACACATATATACTGTTGTGTCTTTAAAGCTTTTGAGAGGAAAATTCTCTCAGAAGAAAATAAGAGTATGTGATTGAAAATGAATACCATAATAAGCATACGGATTTACACCCAGCAGATGGCCTCCTCTGTCCTGTTGCGGGATCAGAATAATCTTGAAGACTGATGTGTGATCATCACAGTATGAGGGACAATCCAGAGTAAACAGCTGCCGAGTTGGGAGAAGACCAGATCATAGTCAGCCATGTGGATGACACAATGCTGGAGCCATCCTCCAGCGCGACACTCCAAAGGTTTATGCTGCCAAATTAGCTCCTCCCCGAGGGATGGCCGTGACCCTGTCTACTTCCAGGGTGAAGCATGTGCAGCTTTACAGATATCTTTCTTCCCCCAGGAAAGTGTGCCGATTCAACTCGATGGCATGAAGATGTTCCAAGTTAACCTTCCTCTGTCTTGTTTTGTTGTGTTTTCTGGGTAACATAATTGCTAATTAGATGATGGAGAACTTTAGGCTCTTTTATCCAACAGACAGCGAGCAAAAAGCCCTGCAGATCTCCTATGATTTTTGAGGCTTAGTTTCATACAAGCGTTTCACTTGAGGTCTTTCAAATGCCAGCCCTTCCCTTCATTAAGAGTTACAAGCAAAGGGTATCAGCCTACAGGGGGAAGTATCAACTCATTTCTTTTCCATCATTGTGAAAGCAATGACCTGCATGCCTGGGGTTACAGATTAACACCAACACTTGCTGATTTTGTCCGTTTCTCGAATAATAAATGCAGCCATTGTCAAGGAAAACAATGCATGCAAGACGTGCGTAGAGCAGACCGGGTTCACCCCCTGGGACGAAGCGAGGGGTCAGGAATCCAATTTGCGTGCTGCGGGCGATTTGTGTAACTTGCGTGTCCCACAGCTTCATCTCGCACAAATCACTGGCCTCAAATGCCGGCCCTTCGCAGGCCGTATTTCACTCTGGCAGCTGTGTGGGTCTCGCCAGCTCCAGGGAGCTCTCTCCTCCAGCCCGATTCGTTGCGGCTCTGCTCGTATCTCGAGCTGTGGCAGAGGTTAATGTGGGAATTGCTGGGAAACATGTCGTTTTAGGGCTCTTTCTAGACATCATCTGCAGTGAAAAGTGAGTCATTGTAACGAAGTGGAACAATGATGGTCACGTCAGGAGCTCACCGATTTTGCGCTCTCTATGAATCTGGCACTTCTTCCCTTGGAGGTTTTGGAAGGGCTCAGCTGAGCACGTATGCTCTGTGGGGGACATTCGTTTTTTGCACCACAGTGGAGGACAATGCAGGACTGTGCTCCTCGATGTTTGTACAGTACACTTTTATTTTCACGTTTATGCTCCTGGAGAATCATTTCCTGACAACACAGAGGCTCCTAAGGAATAAAGAGTGAAAGTAGAAACTACTGTGGCCCCAAAGGCTGTAGTCCTGGTGGCTTCAGGTGACAGCCTTTAGTTTTCGAGTGCTCCTCATTGACCAAATGCAGGGACCACTTAAAAGGGTGAGGTTAATACCAGTTAATGTCCTGACTACTCAGCGGATATAAATAGTAAACTGCGCCTGTGTTAGAGATCACTCAGCGGCTTGGTCAAGCCTCATATTTTCCTACATGGAAACAGCAGGCATGAAAAGAAATTGAACAAAGGGATTTTCCTTCTGTGTGGCACAGGCAATCACTGCTGCGTGAATGTGGAGTTCAGGGCCCCCGAAGTTCTCCTGAGGTCATTCAGGAATGTAAACCCACTGAACGTCGCTGGGCACAGAGTGGCTGCAGCTGAGTGGGGCCTGAGGAGAGGCAGGGATCATGGGAGAGCCAAGAGGAGGGCGGTGGGTGCCTGTTTAAGGCAGCTGATGACATTGATGACACACCCTTTATGAGCCCGCCTCTCTCTCCCTCTCTCTCTCTCTCTTTGGACGGTGAGTTCCATCATGTGGCCTCTGTGAGATGAAGAGCTTTGCAGATACTCATTGCAGGTGAAGTCACTGGCCTTGAGCTGACGCAAGTCCTTCAGGTGCCATGACTTAAGGCCAGTGTTTTCTCTCACCCCTAATTTGGGTCGGAGGTCACCCTCTCTGCAGGATTTACTCTGGATGCTCCAGGCCGCAGCCCTCCGGCCCTCCAGCCCTCCCCCTCGCACGCAGGCCCTGCAGCTGTTTGCACAGAGAGCTCTTTTGTTTGGACGGCGGGGCTGTTTTTCTCTTTGGCTCCCTGGCTCATGGCACCTTGCGTGACCCTGTCTGACATGGAAGTACTGCCATAGCGACCAAGCACATAATTCACTATCCCTGTCTGATGTGGTGCTCTCTGTGCCGGGCAGAGACGCGGTGCACTGAATGACTGGTGAATTGGCAGGTGAGTGGCACAATAGTCAGAGAGACGACACAGTCGAGGGCTTCATTGCTGTTCCTTGTTTGGGGTAGGGAATTTTGCAGGTCAGCCAAACATTCTCCATTTCTTGCTGATAAAATGATCACTCATTCCTCATGTGTGGTAAAATCTATTTTGAACACGTAAAACAGTTCTGGCTAAATCTTATGGATCCACTGGAGGAAGAGCAGGTTCCCCAGCAGAGTGGTAGTATTGTGGCCATGGAGGGCGACATATAACCAGCTTTGATTTCTAGGTAGGATTGGATGATCTGGGCAAGGCACTTAACCTGAAACCCCTCAGTAAGTATCCGGCTGTGTAAAAGGACAGAAAACAAAAAGCAAGTGTTGCAAGTCTCCCTGGACACTATCTGGAATGTTTGCAAGGCACACAAGCAATGCATTATAATGTGGAGGTGAGATAAGAGAAGTGTTTTTTCTGGAGATTCTGCTCATTCAATAGGACTCAATCCTGCAGAAAGGATTCCATTCCACTGTGACTGGGTAGAAATATAAGAGGATGGTACAAGAGATGGGAGGAGAGACCTTCAGTCTGGGCCAGAGTGTACTGGAGCGGGCCTGTGCATTGTTTCTCGTCAGATGCTGATCGATCATGGTTATAGCACATGTCTGTCTCTGTGTGCGGTGTCCCCTCCCCTTCCCCCTTTTCTCCAGAGCAACAGTGAAAGGCGTTGTGTGCAAGAATATCTCTCCCCCAGTGAAAGTGCAGGTAAACGCCCACAGAAGTTCCTTGCTGTACACCGCTTCCACGCGGTCACGCTCCTGTGTGCTCCTCTTACGTCACTCTCCCGGCCTTCCTCCCCGGGCTCCCACCAAGACATCACGTGGGGCCTCGTGCACACGCCACCCTGCTTTCATGCACTGTTACATCACCCTACACGCTCACTTTTTTCACACTGTGTTTAGGAAAGTTTCTGTGAGGATTCCGAGAGGAGCGTTCTCTCCTCCTCACCCCTGCTGAGATCTGGGACGGCTTGCCGTGGAGCCGACTGGACTCTTGGTAATTGACAAAGCGAAACCAAAGAAAACAGTGTTAGCGGGGAACAATGGGCCCTGTTTGTCCCGAGTGATTGGGAAGAACCCACAGGCCTCGCTGGAGTGACCTGTGCGCTTTGTATTTGGGAACAATTTTGTAGGCATGTGTGGCGAATTCAGACATCGGACACTCATTTAATTGAGAATGACGTGCTTGCTTTTTTTCTGATTTCATGCACTTTAATGCAATTTTAGCATGTAATAACTTTAAGGAGAGCTGAGTTGAAAGCCAATACCATCTGCAGGTCAACAAATGCATGCAGACAGTACACAAGATCTCAAAATTACGAATACAAAGTACATGGAGGTAAAGAAACAGCAGTAGAGTTCTCATGGGTAAAGGCTAGTGAGCAAAGCTAAAAGGTGGCCTGTGGAAGAGCTATTAAGAGGAGCTTGAATCAGGACTCCATGCAAATCGACCAGGACCAACCCTTTCTTCTCTCTGCTTGGGGTTGGAGTCAGAGCAGCATCTCCACAGGAAGACTTTAACCCTGAGGCCCTCCCCCCACCCCCTGCTCCACAGGTCACAGCCCCAAGCCATCCTGTGGAGGCAGAACCAGACAGGAACTCGTGACCTCCAGGCCTCCCCCCGCCCAAGGTGATGCATTTCCCAGTGCTCCCGTCTCCTGTTCCCAAAGAGAAGGGGCTGCCGCGCCAGTCACATAGTTTCTCACCCCGCTGTCCCAGAGGGCACTGGCTTGCACAATGTGTTCCATATGCTCCTCTGGAGGCCAGGAGGCATTGTACTTCTCACATCTGGTGCAGACCACCTATACTACATCCCCACACACAGGCCTTCCAACGGCCTCACGCCGGATCTCGTTTCAGGACTGCGGCCCTCTTCTGTCTCTCAGACACATTCACGTCTTACTGCAGCTTTGCTTTTCTCATCCTCGCAGTGATATAACAATAATAATAATAGTAATAGTAATCCAGCACCATTCAGAATATTATTCGTAATAATATAATCCCGTCTTAACCCATACCCTCGAATGCAGGCGTTAAGAAATTATTTTGTGATTCCCTGAAAAAGCAAACAGGTACATGATCACCTACGCACTGAGCGTGCGAATCAGTGATTAAAGTTTTTTGAATGAACAGCGCTCCTTGACTGGTGAGAACCAAACCAGTCTGTTTTTGGTGATGCTGATGTCGCTCCCAAAAAACTGTTCACAATGAGTAATGCCACACGTGGTCATTTTTCTGGGGTGCAGTGAACTGAATCCCTGAAAAGAAATCTTGCAGACTTTCTAACTCAGTGTGACCTCATGCCAGCAACGATGACTGAAGGCTTGAGACAAGCCATACTTTGAGGATTTTGATGCCAATGCGTTTTTTTGGAAGGAAAGTTCCTTCTTTACGTTTAAACACAGTCCTTTAGCTGCGTACAGCGGAGAGTTGTAGAAGGTGAGATCAAACATCAGGCTCACTACAGATAAATCCAAACTGAATCCCTTGACTGGAGGAGCGAGAGTGTGCTGATTGATTGCGCTGAGGTCACGCCCCTCCAAAAAAGAACAAGAAACTGATTGATTTTCTGTTAACAGCTTGTGAGTGAGCAGAGCTGGTCACTCTGGCCATCCCACCCCCACCCTCTCCTCCTCCTCCTCCTCCTCCTCCTCGCTTTATTACCCCTGTCAGCAGTAATCCAGCCTGACAGGCTGGCTGTTGCATGACAAGACACATGTCCATGGCCCTGCGTGAGAAGCCTGCCCCGCTCTGGCTGGGCTTGCTTTCTTTGCGTGACCATGTCCCTCCCTCTTGTCACTCCTGGCTGGCCCCCTCTGACCCCCTTCACGCCCTCGTTAGCCAGCGCGCTGCTGGTTTATTTGCTTTGGCCGGCTGCCCATGTGAAAGGCACATTGTGACCAGGCTGCGGAGAGGAGCGTGCAGGGTCGAGCGGGGGGCGGGGAGGGGTGGGCACGGGGAGAGGTGGTGTTCCGTTCATGGCTGAGTTCACCAGGAGAGGGGACAGCGGCCCAGGAAAGCCTGGTGAGGCATTCTTCTCTCATCCCCCCTCTACCCCCCGCCCCCCGGCCTGACAGCGCGTGTGACCTCCCTGCCTGGTCACGGGGAAAGATGTCCTGCTGAAGGCTGCTTTTGAGGAACAATATGCACGCGTCGGGTCACTCAGAGTTTAGAGAGTCTGTGTCTGCCAATCGGCACGCAGAGATTGGAGAGTCTCCATTGATTCCAGAAAAGCCTATCAGTAGACCCAACAGGCTCTCTGTGCCAGCGCTGCACATGTACACGCAACGGCACTGGCTGTGAATTATACCAAGTTCCACCACACAAATGAATACGCTGGTCTAGTACCGCGAGAGGGGCAAAGTTATTACATTACATTACATTACTGTGGACACTCTTACCCATAGTGACTTACATAAATTACAACTTTATCCATTTGTACAGCTGCCTATTTATTGAGGCAGTTGTGGGTAAAATACCTTGCCGTAGGGAACAACAGCAGCAGTGACTCGAACCAGCAACCATATGATTACCAGCCCTGCTCCTTACCACTACACCACACTGCTGCCCTCATCCTGATTCACAAAGTGGCACCCGGCCACCGCAAAAAGCAAAATGGTGCAGACGACAAGCTGCTGTAAACATGCAGGAAACCACCTTGTGCCATCTTGGATCGGTACCATACTGAGCCAATGATTCACGGCAGCAAGACCAGGGAGGAATAAATAGGATTCGACAGCATTACTTTATAGAGACCCCAGGGAGGTGCTCTCCACCAGGTGGCTAGCTCTAAATGGAGATGTGTATCTGTGTAGCACTATCCCCAAGGGCTGGGCAGCATGTGGGCCACCCCACAACCAAGCAAAATCTGGGAGGGGCTGGAACACAGCATTTCTTTCACAGAGAGGATGAGCCTCCAAGGCCTTGTGCGTTGTGCGAGCCTCCACGCTCTGTTTATGCCTTCTTTTTAACGCCTTTTTATCAGACTGTATAGAGCTTAAACCCTTTCCTCCTCAATGCACTGTTGTACACTCTCACCATCAAAGCCATATACGAGCCAACTGCAACTACTGCTCACAGCAAACATTGAAATCAAACATTGTTGTCATGAGGTAATTGGATTAATCTAATTTTTTGGCACATACAAGTAGATGATAGTGTTGGTGGGAAGAGAGTGACATTCAATCAGTAGAGCAGGGTCAGAATCTGTAACAGGCTACAGAAAGTGTGTCCTGATACTAGGGGTGAAGGAAGATCAAGCAAATACTAACTGTACTAATGTCCCGGCAACTGCTTGTGTTGGGTGTCTAAGTACATGAAGCATCTCATTTTTTAGTGTATTTATGCACCAGATGCTCTAGCTCAAACTGTATGCACAAACCCTGCTTTGCACAGAGGTTGCAAATACATAAGAAGCCAATTACATATGCAAGGTAAAAGCAATTGAAAAAATGTACAGCACAATAGCCACAAAAATCTACAAATAAATACAAGCTGAATTTGCTTAAACAGCACAAAACAACTCAAACTAAATTACCAAAGAATCCAGTGGCTTCAAGTATTGGAGTTAATAAAACATTAAAATGACAAAATGTGGTTTTCTGTACAAGGCCAATGAACTGGTAAAATTTCCTCCTGGTTTACACTACAGCAGCGGTCTGTGATGGCATTGCTGGGGTTCTGTGGCAATGGTCCATACAAATCCAGGGAGCCAACTAATAATTGGGTACAGGCTCACATCCTAGTTGACACATTGTAATGCTGTCACGTATGCTACAGACAATAAAAATAATATGCATGGTTATTCTGAAACTATACCAATGCTGCTGTCAGTCACGAAGACTACAAATTGTGTAAATATTTATGTAGCACAAGAATTAATCTTATATTGTTACAGTAGGAAAATGTTGCACCATTTAAATCAATTAGGCTTGCTTGTTTCAAAACATATTAGTAGATGGTGTCCATTATGCAGGGTTATTAACAAATATTACTAAACTTTAAATATTGTCATTTACCCACATTAAATTTACCTTTAAATTACCTGTATTGGTATGATTTCCATTCTCTTTTATTTGCTTCATGGCTCTGGGGGAGCGAAATACTTCCTTTTGTGGAGGTCAGTGAGAGAGCACCAGCATTTAGCTCCTTGGCTGATGTAGTCCCCCCACTCCATCATCCTGAAAGAGTACATCATGTCTGTTTCTAGCAGAGACAGGGAGTCAAGGGGAGTTATGCATGGCCTGTTTGACTTGGAGGGAAGAGGAGGATCCCTGGAGAACTCACCTGGAGACCACAACTGTCTCTCAGTAAGCCGTGCATAACACTAACAGGGATTCGATGTCATACCAGAGACTGAGATCTGCCACTGTTTCTAACTTTACATTTATTCATTTGGTAGACACTTTTCCATAGCTACTCGCGAGGCCATTATGAAAAGCAACAGGTGGTAGTCTCTTCACCCTAAGATACCCTGGCCCACGCAGCTCTGCAGAGTCATGAATTGCAGTTAAGAACCTTAATGCGAATGCTAAATAAATGGTGAATGAACCCTTCTGAAGCAGGGAGAGCAACCCACAAGCACTTCTGAATTCTCACCATCCTGGCAAATTTCTCTGGCGCTGTCCATGTTGATTTTTTTGTTCTTTTGTATCTAGAGTGTCAAACAGACTACCACTGGATTAACACAGAGGTGCGTCTGAACTGTAGGAGCACACAGCCTCCAGGAGGATCACACAGCAGCAGTGTCTGCCTGGCCCACTTACTGTTTGGTTGTCCCCGCAGCAACGTCAAACTACAATGAAACCGGCAAAACCCAAAACTCACTGTTTAAACGTGCATCACCTAGAGGACACACGCACACAGGCATGTGTACATGCGCATCTGCAACCTTTGACGGACAGCGGAAACTGAGCAGAGATCAGTCACCCAATCTGGGAGTACGTGAGAAATGAAATAACAGGAAGGCACAGATGACGCAAGCTAATCCTTTAAGTCAGAAAGGAGACCCACTGGACAGCAAGGAGCTGATTGCAATAAATCAGCCGGGAGAAACACCGCCTGGATAATACTCGCTGACAGTCTCACAAGTATGTTGTAGATTAACCTCTGCCACTGCTTCAGTCAGTACCTCTCAGGTTATGCGGGTAGTGGAGGGCCAGGCCTTGGAAATCCTGCTCACCAACGAAACACAGCCAGCGCACTGTCTTTTCGCCATGGTACCAAATGTTATTAGATTTAGAGGCCACTTGGTCTTTGTGTCAAATTATGAAGTTTTACATGCTGGCCTGAAACTTGTCTTCATGCTCTATGACGGGAAAGCATTTTACTGTCAAGAATCTCTAGAACTTTAATGGAGAGTGAGGAAGCCGTATGTATAAAACAAAAGATTTATTCACTCCAAATGTCTGTCATAAACCTTAAAAACTGTGTGGTTTGTGCAGCGCTACACACGAGCGGTGTGACCACATATTTTGGTCGTGCCCAGGGGCTTTGCTGAAGCGCATCTGTCTGTTGTGAGACTTCCCATAAATGACGAACAGGACACACAAAAGGAACCATTTTCAGGATCCACACCATTCCTCCCAGAAACAAACTCTTCCGGTGGTCTGCTCGGTAAAACTGCAAATAAGGTGATGCGTGCTCTTCAACAGGGATTGGCAGAAGGATGGCTGTTCCCTTTGTGCTCCTGGAGGGGCTCCAAAGAAGTAGTTTCCTGTTTGCAAACGATGGGAGAGCCACTCCTGCTTTTGGGCCCATTGTGCCAGAGGCAAACCCCTTAAGAGACAGCAAGGCCTCCCTCTGTTCAGTCTAAATAGCAGTACGCAGAAATGCCACACTTGAGCAACAGTTGCACTAAACCAAAAGCAGATTCCAGTGAGCTAAGTGTGCAGACCACATCCTGCACTCCCAGCAATGCAGTGATCCCCTTTAGAAAGGGCTGCCTCCTCTTTTGAGGGTTTCCAAAGTCAATCGATTAAGTGTAATGAAGCTCCCAGACTGTTTCCCTTTCCTCAGAGGATATGCGTGCACTCCAATTAAAATGTAATGTGGCCCAGACAGTGAGATGGTGTCCAGCAATATGCTTTCGTACACACACTGGCAGTGACACGGCACAAGTCTCAAGGGTCTGGTGTGACACATTACACACACAAGCTGAGTCATATCATGCGCACCCCTTCCGAGTCGTGATGTTTGCACAGAGCAACACCAGTATGTGTACGGACACCAGCTACAACCAGCTGATGGCCACACCCACTCCACGTGCAGTAAAAAATTCCAGCCACAGCAATGAAAGCAAAATTCTGCCCCAGTGGCTACCGGATCTACCCCTGAATGACTATTCTGTCCTGTAGAGGGTGCTGGCATGCCCCAGCAGAGCGTACATGAGATGAACAGCACAACATCGACATTTCATATAAATGCATGAGGGTATAGGATGCCATGAAATGCAAAATCATTCTCACAACTTAAAAAAAAGCCGCCCTAATTCTTCCCCAGTCTTCTCTCCAAAGTGACCACTTGCTTCTGCCGTTTCGCCATCAGAAATTAATGGGGCATGTACAATAGTTTCTAACACCCCCAACACAGTGAAAACAACGCCAAAATCTGACAAGGTGGAAACATTTTTGATTTCATGTGGAGCATTTAAGTTTTTTAAGGCCTTTTCAGAGGAAGCTGATATTCCCTGGGAAACCTTAATGAGTGATAATTTAGAGGGGGGAGGGGAGACTCCCAGAAGAGGAGACTCTTAGAAAGGGGGAAGGCTGCCTGCGACACAGATTCCGGGCAGATTGTCCCTGCGGTTTCAGCGTCTTGTTTTTCCTGCTGCTGCAGAGCGGAATGCCGGAGAAATCCCATGAGCACTCTGCGCTGTCAGCGGCCCGTGTCAGCGATGCCTGGCAGTGGCGCCTGTTCCTCTGCGGGTGGCCGGGGGTGAGGGGGTGGGGGGTGCTCACCTGTGTTCATCCCTCAGGGCAGATTCCTGCCACTGAGGATGGACCCAGTGTTCTGAATGGAATGGCTGAGTGTAAGACACATTGTCAAGGACGTCACTCTCTACTGTCCGAGAGGGATAAAAAGGAGAAGCTGCATATATGAGAAGCTTTGATGCAAAGTGGTCCCTGCATAATTGTGAACATCTCCTGTCACAGTCTTTGCCCTTCACTCCAAACTACAGTGCAGGGCGGACTGCAGTGCCAGCCCTTTTCTTCCAGCACCATCCTTACCGGCAGTGTTATTGCACAGACTGTAAAACAGAAAGTAATCTCAGAGAAGCCTACCTATATTCACTACCCCTCTAAAGCATTCACTGCTCTCTAAATCAAAAATCAAGTTCAAAACTGAAAGAAATGAGCAATGTAGGTGTTTCAAGAATGGGATATGTGTGCCAAGTATGTAAAAAGTCTAGAAGTTAACTTTGACTATGCACACTAATGACTGCCTGTCTATAGGAACCCTTAGCTATAATGAAATAAAAGTTCAGATTTGAACAGGTTTCGGCTGTAATAGGGTTTTTTTCTGTGCCTGGTTGATATAAATAATAAAATATAATCAATGAGTAAATACCATGTTAATATGTGTTGAAAGACAGATATTTATTTTACACAATGCTCAGCCGGAACTCAAAGGAACACACAGTCAGTGCAAGAAAAATCTGACCAATAAAAAAGTTTATGTACTTTTAAAGTGTAAATGGCACCTGGATCAGTGGCAGAGCACCCGGATAAGGTTATGGGAAAGCCAGATCATCTCATCTTATTAACCAGTTGTTATCATCCCTTTAAAGTGTAAAACCAAAGTGGCAGTTGTTAGGGTAGTGCTGATGGCAATGAGATGAGAGAAGAAATGCATGTTTAAGAACCAGGAAAAGATAATAGAGACTATAGAACTCAAGAAAGGAGAGACAAGCAGTGTGATCTTCAAGGATGAAAGACTGGTATTGAATTACATAGATAAATATAGACAGATGCCTGTGACCAAGTCCTAGTATCTCACTCATTCAAAAGTGCCACGAGAAACATGAAAAGTCAGAGCAGTATTATCCCAGACTGACACTATGAGATTAATGCATGTATTTGTTTCATCCAGACCAAACCGTTTCATCTGTTCTCACAACATTGAATGATGCAAGAGGAAGACTGTCATGCAGATGAGAGAGGACACATTTCTGCTGATGCAGGCACAATATTTCCCATATTGTATGTTTTAGCACTCATTTTTAAGTTCTATTAGAGGTCTTTTAAAAGTTTGACCTCCAGCAAAGTACATACCCAGTCAAGCCGGCCTGCTGTTGAGAGTGAAGTGGGTACTCTTTTGGATTAATTAATGTCACAGAACTCATAACACATAACAAATCAGACCAGCATCGTGAATTACAACTTTTGAGCTGCATTTAAAAATGTTTTTAAAATGGCTTTTGCTTCAAATGCGCTCATACTCTTAAAGTGACAAAGCTGCTCTCTTTTTTTAACCATTTTCTTTTTTTGTTTAAGTTTTACATTGTTTATGTGTGGTTTAATAGCTTTTATAGTATACAGTATAGTATATGTAATGTAAGGTCCAGCGGGTGGTTGATACAGTCAACCAAAACAATTTCTCTGCAGTTCATTTTGAAAAATGGACTTTATTCATTTGACTCCAGATGCAGTTGGCTTGTCTGTTATACTGGTCAGTGGGATTCATGGCCCAGCAGAAAAGCAAGTCCTCGTTATGACCAGCATGCCGTGAGAAGCAGAGAGGAGCTGCGGTGCAGAGGGAAGCATAAAAGTCGAGGTCACGCTCACGTTCTAATTTCTTTCACAGCTTTCTCCCATTTCTTTTCATCCTACCTGATGGAGGTACTCAAACGGTGAAGGTGTGTTGAAACAGACTCCAAAGCCAACCTTGCCTTTTGACATCTTTGCTTGACGGCGTGGTTAGTGCACCTGGTCTGCTTCCAGAGAGCTTCTGCACTTTATTAGTGCCAGCCTGCGGAGCAGACACATTGGTAGGGATTTTCCTCAGTTATGGGCTTTTAACCCAAAACATCTTGCTTTTATTCTTCTCTCTTCCTGGGACTAAAGTGAAAAGGACCTCTTTACATGCTCGTTGCAACAGTAACTTCGCTTTCCTGACATGTCTGAAACGTGGGCCATAAATCTGCGAGCTTAATGCAGCGCCTTTTAAATTTGTTCGACCAAGTGCAATTTCAGGGTCACGGCGGTGACACACGAGGAGTGCGCACCCCCACAGGTGCCCCCCTTGCTCTGAAACACATGGCGGACGATCTCCCGTCCCGCAGTCACGCAAGGACTGCCCCGCGAGCAGGCCTCGGCTGGGGTTTTACAGCAGGCGGCGAGAACAGCAGACACCGCAAGGGCACTGGATCCACATCCATTTCACAGGGAAAAGTTACTGGGAAATAAATCATCTCTGAGACAGCTGGAAGGGGGGTTTAAAAAAAAAAAAGAGAACTTCCTCAAATCCGCAGAACATAAAACAAAAACAATCTTCTCCATCTCATGCATTATCGTAATTCTTTCATCGTGAAGGGAGATAAAACGTCTAAGAGTCCCATTCTTCAGGGGATATTGACCGTGATAACAAGCAATCCTTTCAACTTCTTGTATCTGGTCACATTCCATTCAGGGACCGAGGCCAACTGCTTGAGATGGGCTTCACGCTACTTTGATCACTTTGTGGAACAGAGGCAGAGATATGAGACTTACGTGTGATTAAGTATTCCGTGTATATCAACATTTCCCCGCTCTGAAATAACAGTTCAGGACACTTTTCAGCTAATTCTATTACACTAATCAGATTTAACCCAGATGTATCTGCTTCCAAGGACTGAGGCCTGAGCTTTAAGGGTCATCTGAGACAGCCAATTTGGCTTTTAGCGGCCCTGATCCGGAACAGGCCCATAGACGTCAAATACCTGTGAGGCCATGGGCTTTTTTAATGTGAAATATGTATGTTATAAAAGTACCTTCATGCAAGCATGCCCCACAATAACAGCTAGTTTCAAAACAATTAGACTGTAAGGATTTCTGGGAAAAAAGCACACTGGAGATATTACTCCAGATGTTTTCTTTGTCTGCTTTTGAGCATTTAAAGAAATGAATAGAATCTTCAAGAGGGAGATAAGACTATCAGACACACTGATTAGCATCTGATACTGAGTTCTGAATCACTCTGAGTCCATGACCTATGACCCTGGTGGGTGTTGATATAGGAGTTTCAAAGATCACTCTTCAAGGGCTTCAGAGGGGTTAGAGGGCACCTAGGGTGGTTCTGCTTAGAACATCCAACAAGTTTTGTTGGATGTTCTAAGCATTTATAAATCAGCTTTCTAAGGGCCATTGGTCTGGCATGTGCTTGGTATGGCCAACTAAAGCAATTGCTTTGGGGTTCATTTTACAAACAGACTTTTACAAACATTTTACTAACAGACATTTATTTGATTCAAGATCCAGTTACATTCTTACACCTAATGATAACTGAAAGGTAAAGCCAATCATAGTGTTTGTTGAAGATTGTCCTATGCGCCCTTTAAGGGCTACTTAACCAAAGCTCCACATGCTGGAACAACAGAATCTACAGCACTGAGCCCCAAGGAAAGACCCCGCAAAGCCAGATGCTGATAAAGAACCTGAGGCCTCTGCACTCTGCAACATCCTCTCAGTCAGGAGCTCGCTTCCACAGTCTAGTTCCATTAAAGCTGAGCGAGGAAAAGGCCTCTTTGCTAATGAGGTGTCTGAGAAAAGAGAGAGATGCCAGTGCTGAAATACTTCTTGGGCATTATCCAAACCACTACTGTACAACTGCGGTTCCAAGACTCGGTATGTTGGGAGCAATTAAAAGTATTTCGTTTTCCTTTCAGCTCAAATGTAATTATCCCCGCTTACTTTTCCCCTCAGCAAAAATGTATTCATTTTCAGTGCTAATCTTTGTTACTGTAGGCTTTTGGGTCAGAATCAAGAATGGTTTTGAAATCCAGAAACATGATTCACTACTCTTTTGTTTTTTCAAGTTTAAAAGCTGCTCTTCAAGCACCTAACAACTGCACAACCTTTCGTAGCAGTGATACACATCCTCACACTTCAGACAGCTTCAGGACACCACAGTTCAGGATCGGACATCTTGGGTGGGACATCATGATTTCAAGCCAATCCTGAAAGACAGTCAGGAGGACATACAACGACGTAAAATCATGGCCAAATTGTGCAGGGTAAATTTGGCATCAATGATAATGCTCCTGAGGTGTCAGGATCTGAGGGTTACCTAACAATAAGTGCCTTCAGGTTTCAACTTTGTCCTGACAAATACTAATAGATCCATACAGGTTATGCTGAGTACAACTGAGGAGATCCATGTCAGAGTACCTGGACAGACAGTTGACAAAAAGCATGGGCTTTAGGTTGGTATCTTATGAAAACAGCCTTTCCTGACTTACCTCTCACACAATTTATGCAGAACTATGAATCAGCTATCCTCAAAATAACTATTAACGGCATGCCAAGAGGTTGTGTTAATGTGGATGGTATTAGCATCAACACAGAGCCCATCTTTGATTCCACACTACAGACCTGTCTGTCAGAAATACTGAAATGAGTGGTGAGTGCTATGGACATACTGCCTGGCATAAGAACAAAAATTCTTACGATTTAATTCAAATTCAAAGACAAAATCAAACACCCTCTTTGCTATTAGACACATTCAGTCTAGGTGTGCTTACACACTCATGTAGGGAGGTGGACTGGAGTATTGTGATAATTTACTTATTTTAGTGCTGACATAATCTGACTGCGTTATACAAGCAAGTGTGTGTTTAATGCAGGTTAAACTTTCAAGAAGCAGTAATCTCATGCAAAATTAATGGAGGGTTAAACTAAGCATACAGGCTTTTGTTAAAAAATGTATCATCCAAAAAAAAAAACAGTTATAGGCCACAGTATTAGGTAAAAAGCTCTGATGGAAGAATATCACATATTCTAGTGTTTAACTCTTGATGCTGGTATGATTCAATATTGCTTTGTTACAAACTCTGTGGAATGATGCTCAGTATGGTACATTTTTTCATAAGGTTTCTACGCTGTGTAGTTATCCAGTGCAGGTCTTAAATAAAGGGATGGGCTTCAAAAATGATCTCACACGAGGTGTAAAGTCAGTTCCTCACAGAAAGCAGAAAATGCACAATGAACATCCACCACTACGAAACATTTTCTCAGTCACAAGTCGAAAGGAAGCAGGCAAATAATACCACTTGTAAAATGCACAGATAATTTTGTCTCCAGACTCAGGGACTGCCTGATGCAAACAATATGTGCTCTGTGATCCCATATGGTTTAATACAAAGGAAATGATAACACACACACACACACAATGTTCTGTTGTTTAAGGAGGCAGAACATATTCAATGCCTATACAACGTATTTATAGTTTTGGCAAACTTTTAGAAATTGTTGTGTTTAGAAGCATGCTATTTTTTAAAATCATTAACCACGTTGACTGAATTTCTGGGAAGCTCCAAACGTTGTGGAAAATCGGATCAGGGGTTTGAAGCCACCATGACCATGGGCGTCAGTTTGTTTTGAAAAGTGCTGGGGACAATGACGGGTTCAACGTGTTCACACCTTTTTAAAGTGGTGGGGACAAAATGGGCCACAACAAAAAGTGATGGGGACATGTCCCCAGCGTCCCCAGCATAAATGATGCCTATGACCATGACTAATGTACAGCACCTTTTGACACAGTGAGGGACACCTACAGGGCACTTTACTCTGAACCTTTGAATAAAATTTGAATCATCTAATGTGAAAGTAATTGCTATAGTTGTTAAATGGAAATGAAGCTATTTTTTAAATTGATAAGATCTATAAAAATAAAACAACGTGTGGCCTCAGGCTTAAATCAATACAAATTAGCACCTGCTTTTTGACATTTGAGCATTTGATTGGACAAGTCCCTCCAAAGCCTCCACCACTAGTTATAACAAAAAGAAAAAATAAAACATTGTCACTCAAATTTCACAAGGATGACTGAGACAGCTCTGCTTTTTTTGCATCCTGCCACATCAAAATGTCAGTTTGACATTTTCAAACGGTTTCAGAAAACATCAGGGCCTCCTCTTTGCCTGACCCCAAGATCTCAAATTTACAGTAAACCCTGGAAGATCTAAGGGTTATAACGGGGGGAAATTACTATAAACTTCAGTAAACCTGTGGCCACACACAGGATGCTGCCAGAAAACGTTAAGTGTGGGCAGAAGCTCTTTTGTGCCATTTTTGTATTGGCTTGAGAAAGTGGATACTGTGGTTTCATTTGTAAAGCGAGAGGGAGCAGATGCTTTAGACAGAGCACAGAGGACTGGGGGAAGTACACAGAGCTCTACATGAAGCAGACTTGTGGACTGAAATCACTGAAAGAAGTCAGGGTGCACAGCACACTCACAAAGTAGGAATTCTATTCTGATCTCTTTCCACTCTGGGAGTTGTGAATCATACACATTAGCTGTACTGCAACTCCTGAAAGTGAAATGTGCATAGACATGGTCCTAAACTGGTGTTTTGGAGCTCAGTTGAAGATTTATATCACAGATGACACGAATGCCATTGTCACTATATGAAATTCATCACCAATATTGGCTAAAATAATAGTTTAAATAAGTTCCAGAATCTGCTCTGTAATTTTAGTGCCAATGAATATGGCTTTTTAACATTGGGATGAAACCTTATACAGGAAGACAAAAACAACAAAATAAACAATGTTAAAAACTAAAAAATCTGTTGTCTTTGTAAAATTCAAAGATTCAGTATTTAAAGAGTAGTCAGCAATTAAACAGTAATGGTTAAAGCTGTGGATAGAAGGGAAGTCATACAGGTTCTGATAAAATCAGGTGAAGCAAACTGAAATGTTAACTGCAGTCAGAAATGGTAGTTACAAAAATGAAACAGAGAAAATTTTAATAAATTTTTTTTTAATTAATTTAATTTAAATTAATTTAAAATAAAATTTAATTAGTTTGGAAAACAATTTAGGGAATCCATTTGAAGTACTTTTGTAGGACAAGTGTGCCAATGAAGGGAACTGAGCAACACTGTGCACAGTGACTTTTGGATATGTATACATGAAGAGATCGTTATAGACTGTACAGGTAAGTGTTCAAGTGAGTCCTGATGCTCCTTCACAGTGCTGGAGAACCAATGCAGTGTTCAAAATCCTGGCTTCAGTAGAAAGCTGTTAAAATCAGCAACAATCTGCAACAAACATTCAAAATTCACTATTTTTTATATAATGGCCAGACTGACTCAAGGGGACAATCTTTTCAGTCTGTGTTTTTGCATGAGACACAGTAATATGGCTGCACTCCAAACTTCACCTGCCAATGAACTCCATCAGCTTAGTGAACCACTTAACGAGATAAACAGAGGGTGGTTATAAATTTAGCATGTGTACTGCAAAATAATTCAGGAAACTGTTGTGCTCACAGTGAAACTACACACCCTTTGTGGAATTTGCAGCACAAAAGACTATAGCATTATTTAAGCAACAGCTGCATAACCAGGAATTCTGATCCAGTGTTTCAATGTAGTGTTTCTAAAGGGCAGATTCAGGAGTCGCTAAGTGGTGGTCAGCGTTACCCAGCGTTACCCAGTCAGTGTCTCGGCTGCACAAGCGGGCTCCACAATTTGTCAATTGCTTTAGACAAAATCATGTATCTAAAGTACCATCCGTCTGAAAGTATTTGAGGTTTGGAGACTCACTACCTAGCTGCTCGGCCACTTCTTTGGTCTTTGTGGACAGCCGTGTGATCTCTGCTCTGCTCTGAATGGAGTCGTGGATATGACCAAACCCACATGTGCCAGGCTCACCACCTCCACCTCCAGTCAAACCACGTAGGAGGGATAAGTCAAAGCAGGAACAGGGAAACAAAAACTGTTTCAAAGCTGAGAGAGAACAGTGACTGCTGAGTGTATATGAAGGTAACCTCAGGTGTTCATCCTGATGTAGATCTTCCTAAATGTCTGAGGCTTTTCATCACATGACCGGCCATGTTCAATAAAATAATGTATGTGTGACATAAAATAAGTATCCTCATTAAAAAACTATATAAGGAACTGCCTGAATTCAATATGTAAGGAGATGCACTTCATGCCACTAGATGGCAGCTGTAGTTTGAGTGGTAATTGAAAGGTATTCTTTTAGTGTCCTCTAGGGAATGGCTGTTGGTTGGTTTGATTTTATATGTTTCAGGTGAGTACTGACATGCATAAACCTGTAACTTCTTTGAGTGTTCCCAGAGGTTGCTGTTTTGACATATGACATTTGTCACTTACTGGACATAAAAAAGCCACAGTTAGTAGATAGACAACACTGACAAGCAGGATGAACAAATACGAATTTACTGTGGTTTAACTTATGCAACTATATATGGGTCACCTGAACAGTGCTATTTATGACCATAGGTAAACAAGCTTACAAGTATGGACTTAATTCATATACCATTATGTTTCATATGTTTTCCTGTTGTTCTAGTCAGCTAGCCATTTTATTTGACTGACAACTTAAATATTGCTTAGCCTGCATCCCTACATGGTTAGCAATCAATTCTTTCTCCCCTGCTAAAGAGGCAGACAGATCAGTAATTGTTATGGAGACTACACATTCTCTGTTCCCTTCCCATTTCAATGCTTTTCAGAGTTTTTAGTGGTTGCATGAAGTTGCACTTTTTTATTTCATCTATAGACGCATTCTTAATTGTTCTGAACACTCAGGCTGCAGTCACAATGTGAAATTGAGTCATTTGTCTCCCTTACCATCAAACAACATGTAATTAATTTTACATTTCTACAATCCACTAAGGAAACACACTTTAAACTAAGTTTCATTCGTTTCTGTCTAAGTAAGAATGAACATAAATTTGACAGAATCTGGACGAGTTTCAATCGTTATTTCACAGCCTGTGACACAGCTTCAAAATCCAGCATTACCCAATTAAATCAAGCTGGATTCTGACCTTACTCCATGCTGACAGAGATGATAACAGAAAATGCTACTCAGGGTTTTGCTTTCAGGCTGCTTTCTGCTGTAGGTAGCAATGAGATCACTTGCAGTCAGATTGTTAAGGCGATACTTGTCTGTGGATACTGGTCTCTGTAGGCTCTGCGTAATTATTCACAGGCACGCAATGCTAGTCCCCTGGTTTCACTGGAGTGTGAGTAAGAGGCCCTCTTTTTTCTCTCTCTCGGAATATATAATAAAATGTGTTGAATGTCACTGTTTAATTTCCTGCTTCAAACACATGTCTCAGATGGCCCGCATTCTGGTTTTGACGAACAGTATGATAAACACAGGTGTACGCTTGAGTTATTTTTCAACGATCATAATGTACTGATCAACATTATTGATCTAAAACTGAGGTAACTTGATGCAAGGGAATTTGTAATATGATCGGAAGTCCACTTGATTCCAGCCCCGAGCTTGTTGGTTCCTTTTCCAGCATACTGTGCACAGAAATTCAGAGAAAGTCTCATTTCACAAGCCTGCACTCCTGTTGAGGATTTCTGGCTCCAAAACGTAGCGGGTACTGTTCCCCTGGGGCAGAGACCCTGAATGGAGCTGGCAACGTGGGTACTCTGTAGTTGGCAAGAATTAATGACGTCACATACGATGTCCAGATGTGCATTGTAGTTGTTTTGTTTCACTAATACAGGGGTATATTATACAAATGTACACAAACCACATATTTACACTTTTATGTAAAACAGCCCCTTTTGCATCTTGTTGCGCAGATCATCTGAAATGTGAGGTTTATGACCCCCCCCCCCCCCCCAAAAAAAAAAAAAAGCTTTTTTCTACTTTCCTCAACAACACAACAGCATTCACTTGTCAGGGCTGCGACAAACGCATCTCTTGCAACTCTGTGGCAATGACTACACTGAAGTGCCGAAGCAGTAATGGATTTCACACAAAAATACTTATGCTGGAAAACACTTCCAAGCTTTCTATGTTGGTATCCTTCTCTGTAGTATGTTGCTGGCTATCCGGTGATGTATATCAGTCAGGTATTTATATGTCATCATTTGCCCAAGTAATAATTCCTCCTAGGTCTGCAATCCTAGCTCCTATGATGGATGCTTGCACTGTTAAACAGGGAGGTGTTTGTGGTTCCCCCTCTCCTTGAAATTGCTGGGGTACACCACAGCACACAAGTGGAAAAGGACATAAGGCAGCCTTGTGTAGCACAAATGTCTCAGGCATGACTTGGTGTCGTTGCCCCCTCTCTACCCTCAACGAGTCAATATGAATCATTGAATCTTCTGAAACATTCTGAGTGAATCAGCAGGGATTTCAACAGCCTGGAGCAGGAAGAAATAGGAGTAGTACACAAACAAATCAATCACTGGGGAATAGATTCTTTGGGCATTCGTATGGTCAGTTTCATTCTCACGGAGGCTTCATCAAAATGGCTTTTTGGCTAAAGAAGTATAGTTTAGCATAAGAGTAACCTCTTCAGCCTCATATGATTTACAGTAACCCAAGAAATTCTTTCAGAGCAGTAAAACCGCATTTTTGCCATATCCAGTTTGCATATGAAGAGGCTGAGAACAATCTCTCACTGCCCCCTTGTGTAGATCAAGTTAACCACCACTCTATTTGACATTGCAAACTATAAATGATAAACTCATATTCCTTTACTGTCCCATATAATTTTAGTCTCTCTAATAATTTTATGAATTCATTGCAAGTAGTCATATGTGTTCTACATGATAATGTACGATGATAAAATCAGAAACACCAATTAATGGCAAAAACAAGATTGGAATATATTCCATATTGTTCTCTTGAGAAATTTCAACTGAAATGTTAAACAAAAGGCAGTAAGTTACTGGCACAGGTCTTGAATGCCACCTCACGCTTCTTCACTGTCCTGGTTAAGTAGTTCATGGGTGGCAAAACTGCAGATACGATTTCTTCCAATGATTTGATTTTAAATGAAAGAAAAATTGATGATAAGGTCAACCTTGAAGTCAGCCAACTGTTGATATTTCAAATTCATTTCAAAGCTTCACTTTGGATTATGTTCTTGCTCTCATTGAATGGAGGCTTTCAGAAACAGATGACAAAAATCTACTCCTTTTCGAGTGGAACTTACAGAATATTTTTAAAAATATTGACTACAGAAAAAGTTACCTCTCTTTTATCCTATTTTTCAGAAGTTTAGGCTTTAGCATGTTCCGGTGTATAGAATAGAATAACATCTATAGAATGCTCCAAACTGTATTTACAATGCAATTTTCAAAGCTCTTAGAGAGAGTGGGCTGAACTCTCTGTACTCCATACAAACCTCAAAAGCTCAGATTTTACCATTTAAATATTCATGAATTCCCAGTTTTGTATTTGAATGCCTGTGATACTTCCAAAATCTATCTGACTTCCTTAAATACTTGTATGCAGTATGCAAATACATACACAGAAACCATAGAAAGATAATGATAAAAAAATGAGTATTACAAATTAAAATTCCAGTAGTGAAGTGGGAATGTACTGTGTAAAGGTTATAGACATCATGTTTTATAACAACAGAAAAAACACTGATACAGGCAAGACCCTGATTTGCAATTCATGTTTCCTCTTGCTTGTGTTAACTTTACTCTCTGGGTTGCTTCTCTCAAGCTCTGGATCACCCATTCACCTGGAGAGAAAAAGTGTTACTCATTCCAGTTTCATCCAGGAGGATTAGAAGGATCTACTCTGGATGTGGACAAGTGCTGAAGCTACATACAGTCATAGCTGCCCTACCACCAGTTATAAACAAGGCATTAATATCCAAGAGTATAGTATATGCTTCAGTTCAACTTAGAGCCTTGCCTTACTGTATACACAACTAATGTAACTATAAATGTTGTCTGTGTAAGACTAGCATTTATATCTCAAAGCTTTAAGATATATCAAAGCAAAGTTATATCTGTTGTATTTGCCACAGAGAAAAACCATTTCAGCCATTACTAGGAACAAGTAACCTCCTAAAGCAGTGTTTCCCAAACCTCTCCTGAAGGACCCCTTGTCCTGCATGTTTTACATCTCTCCCTGCTCCAACACAGCTGATTTAACTGATCAGTTTGTTATTTAGCAGCTTCAGCAGTTCATAACGAGTTGATCATTTGAATCATCTGTGTTGGAGCAGGGAGAGATCTAAAACATGCAGGACAAGGGGTCCTCCAGGAGAGGTTTGGGAAATGCTGTCCTAAAGGATCCCATAAGGATTAAATCACAGTGAATATACACACATTAAACCCTACTAACTGAATGTGTTCTTAATCTCAGAGACAGAAATTCATGTGAATACATGAAAATTGCACAGGTTTCCTCACTCTCAATATCGACATTGATGCTGTCCAGTTCTCTTAATACATGGAAATTATGTGTCATTGAATCAAAATTATTGTTCAATATATTTTGGAGTTCTGTCATGGTTTCAAGTTTAAAAGTGCTACATAGTGACAGCTTATTCTGGCAAATAATTATCTGATAGTGGTCAAAAAATATGATGCAATATTCCACTCACAATTCAATGCCTCAGGCAGAAACGACTGCACCGGAGTGATATGTACTATACACTATGCATGCTTGCCTGTAGAGGGTATTCTAGGGGCAGGAGGGATCTGGGAGGTGTTGGACAGCCAGGTAGAAAGAGGTTGAATGATTGGCGTGTAACATTTTATGAGTTGTTTGGTCCATAACGGTGTGGTGGGCTAGAGTGGACTTTTCTGTGATGGTGAGAGGTGATTGTGGTGCGATCCACAGCTCATGACACAATGCATTTAAAGAAGAGCCTTTATTAATCACAGATTGTCTTCATATCTACAGTCACATATAACAACAACCAGGTCACAGGTATTCCATCAGAGGCAAACAGAATGTGCCATATAACAGGGTCGTTTCTAGCAATTGAAAAGATCAGGGGCTAAGTCAAGTTTCCCTGGGGCTTGTTTTTGTTCTTTTTCTAAAGGGAGATCGGCATCGGTTGGTTGGAGAGGTTATATCTACCTTTATAATAAATAAATAGGCCTATTACTACACCTTCGGACACTGCAAGTCAAGTACTGCTCTGTTACACAGTCTGTCTGTTGTTTTGCTATAAACACCTCCTTTTTCAGGACGAAAATATTCGGGGCTAGGCTTAAAATATTCGGGGCTATAGCCATAAATGATCGGACCTAGCAATGCCACTGCCATATAGATTTATCATAAAAGATATCATGATTTTCCCCCTCAAGGCAGAAGGATGCTCAGAAGGCAGGGGTATGCTGACTCTCCATGATAAGAGTTAGTAAACACAAAGAAAAACACAGGTATTCAGTTTAGAATTTAATATTGAATAATATGCAACACTGTATACATGTCTGCAGCCGTCTTTTTTAAATGTGGTACGTGGTATGCTATACAAAATAGCAAATATCTTAACAATCTGTTAACATTTCTTTAATAATTAAGTAATGTAATTAATAAAATGCACATGAAGAACAGAAAACAAGAACATAAAATGTCTAAATCTCTACATTTTAGTCTGTTTAATACTGTGATCAGAGATGTGAACTGGAGGCTTCAATTAATTTGATCTATTAATATTGTATCTTTGTATCTTTGTATGTTCTTAATATACATCAGGTGTCTGTATAGATTTCACAAATTTAGTTTCAGAATTACTTCATCAAAAAAGAGAACAGGGTAAGATGCCTGTTTTTGAGCTGGATTTCCTCTGGAGAATTAGTACTGGGGCCAGGCTTGGTTTTGGATTACTATATGTATTGTTCTGATAAAACTGTGTATTGTTTTGTTATTGCTTTTATTGTTTTTATTATTTTATATAGCATCCTTGAAAAGGACAATGGGCACTTAATATGGGAATAGAGTACCATGGATTTCAGTATAGGTGATGGAATGGATTTCCTCATTGAATTCTCCCATTTGATGACTTGTGAATTGTTATTCTATTAAATCTAATTATGGCGGTCTTGTAAAAAAAAAATGTACAATTGTACACTGGAATTATTGAAACCATGCTGATTCAAAACTCAGTTGTTCTAGTGCTGTGAATCTTTCTTTGAGTGTGCTTGCTGGGAGAAGACTTTGACTTGTTAAGTTTGAACTTTGGCTTAAAAGTTCCACTGGATGATTTGAAGCTACTTGAGCTTTCCTCTCCAATTGGCTTGTTGCTTTTGTAATAGTACAGGAAGAGGAAGAAACCTGGACAAGGAAGGAGCTAATATGTGTTACTTTGCAATATACTCTGCTTGATATTTTCAGCTTCAAAGAGTAGCATATGTATCTGCATGAAAATGTGGGGTCTAAGTACTGTACCTAGGTAAATTGTGATTCCTAGTGTCATCAGTACTTTAAAATCATTGGCTATAACCTCCCATCTCATCTCATCTCATCATCTGGTTTTCACACCATATCTGGGTACAGTGAGTCAGCGGGCAGTGAAAACCCTGGTTCGAAACTTGCTTGCTTGCTGATCCACGTAACATCCAGTCAAATACACAACACAGTCTACACTCGTTACACTTGCTATAACATCCAATTAAAGCAGTGTCCTGCAATGCCTACCTTGAAAGGAGTTGAGGACGGTGAATATGTAATATGAAGGAATCCGAAAGGCTCCGTGGCTGAAAAAGGCAAAACCCCATGTGACGCCTAGCATGGTGCACAAGCCCAAAATGGTGAACATGTCCTTTGTCTTTGACTGTTGTTTGGCTCTTCCCTTTCTCATTTTCTTCAGGTGCATAATCTTGTGCACTGTTACTATGAAGATGAACAAAGTGAAGGCAAACACCAGAGCATAATATCCAATGTTCACAATGTAGTGAATATAATGGTTCTTAATCCAGCACCTGCAATGAAAAGGATAAAGAGATTCACCCAGTGTCCTTCCAGGGTTGGTAACATTCTGGATACTTTCTGGACTGTAGGTGTTGAATACATACATTACACAGAACATAACAGAGAACTTCTCAGAGTTTCATATTTCATTTCAAAATGTTTCACATTTCAAAAGTGTAATTCAAAACTTTAGAATCACTTTGACTGAGAAACTGCTTCAAAACAACTTACATTTGTACTGATGCCCCATCATCCGTGTTAATGTTGATAAAACCATACTCATTCAATATAAAAATCACAATCACGACCAGACCAGGAGGCACTGAGGGACAGGTAAAAAGAAGCAAAATGGATTCAGGAGTGTAAGCAGTTTTAATTGGAATCTTACTATCGGCTCTACACTAGTTCACGGTTTCATAAAACACTTCACAGCAAAGTTAGCTCTTCATAACCACTGTTCGAGGTAAATTCTGAATAAATCTTAACATCCACTGCAGAGCACAATGGCATCACATCCCACTGAACTCACACCATCCGGCAATGGCAGTCTTCAGCAGGTAGCGCTGGATGTTTATGTTGAAGACTTTGATTAGCTGCAGGTACAGGTGGAAGGCCTGGATGGCGAACCAGTTGAAGGTAGACAGCATGGAGTAGTGCATGACCCCTGCTATGAATCTGCACGCTGATAAATTCTGCGATTTGGCGATTGAGTCATTGACCAGAAAGGTCAAATTCAGTAGAAACAAGGCCAGGAAGAGGTTGATGAGGATCTTGGTGGTTTTGCTGGTCTTGGCTTTGCTGAAAAATTGCATATATTGATTAGCTGTTAGTATTTTTTTTTATTAAATCGGCTAGTACAGCCCTGTTTTACAAAAAATGTGAGCAGGAAAAGGCAAATGGTACCTTAAAAGGAAGTGCATAAAGAGAGCAACACCCAAGAAGAACATTGACATGCCACAGCCGATGTAGGTGATATACGTAAGAGTTTTCACATCTGAAGTACTCAGGTTTGACTGTGCTCCAGGGGAGTCCTGAAGAATTGCAGAAGAAATCATAGGTGAACAGTCATGGCCCTCAGAATAGTGTTGGAAACCTATGTTTCCTCCAAACCACTATGCTCTACTACCGAACGGTGTCTGGTGGTCCTGTCACATTGCGGCACAAATTTACTATCCATCCGTTGTCACCCTCTATGGTGGATCTTCCACATTTCATCTGTTCTGTCAAGTCCCTCACTATCTTCAAGAAACATCTGAAGACAGCTCCTACGCGCTCACATGATCACCTGAAACATTACCACCTAAAGCAGTTTCTTATGTCTTGGACTTTGTTTTCCTTTTAAAAAATTCAAATCTAAGGGTTTAATGCACTTGTGTCTCTACCAGCTAGCTTGTACCTTGTCTGGTCAACAACTTGGTCATACAGCACATCTAATATTGTTTGCTCCTTATATGGATTTTTGCTTGTGTTGTACTTTGCCTCACCTGTAAGTCCCTTTGGATAAAAGTGACTGCCAAATCAATAAATGTTAATGTAAATAGAAGCCACCCAAAAACAACAGGTGAACTCTCGGTGCGGAATAGGTATGGGAAATTTGTTACTTGGTGGATGGCATACCTGCCATTCCAATTGCTTGTTACTTCAGAAATATTTCCTTGTTTCAAAGATCATTTTGGGAGATAGATAGGCATCTGGTAACAAAAACAGCTATTGACAAGTTTGCTTTTGAAATTTGATACTGATTTGCTTTAGAGAGAAAAGGTGTTTATTTGCATTTGTTTGAAAGTGGTTATTGATGGGGACTTTTTCACTGAAGCAAAGGACTCACCATTAGAACAGCAAAAAATGTCAAATGTTTGCACCGGCATGTTATGGTGTTGTCCCTGTACAGAGTTTCACAGCCATCTTTTGTCCAGTTTGGTTTTGTTCCTAGGAAGATGAAAAAACAAATGAGGAAATAAGACAAATATATATTTAATATAGTTAATAATTTAATATAGTTAATAATTACCATTATTTATTTCAATTAACCTTTTAAATGATTCACCATCATCTACACAAATCCAGAACTGATGAAGAAAAAAATCTTGCTTTGAAAAAATCAGTGTTTGTGATTAGAGAACTACTTGTACTGTTCCCATCTCGGACATTGCTGTCATGCTTAAAAAATTCTGAAACTAATGTCTATATAGTTTACTCTGACTGTTGAATATTACAAAGTAAGCCTCAGCAGCTCTACTGTGTAATTGTATGCTGTATGAATTATGAAGAATGTCAGCTGGTGAATGGCAGAGAAATAAATAATGTAACCAAATAAATAGAAAACATGGAAATACCTGTGCCATCCCAAGATTGGCATGATATTATGGCATCCCCCTGCATAAAATATATTGTAAATTCTCATTGGGGGGATGTTCTCAATGTCTACAACACATTTCATCAATAGGATTAAGACATCTTTCTTACCTTATCAACCTGATCATATTGAAGGTCTATGGTGTCTGTTAGATTAGAAATATCAGTTCCCATTTCAATGGCAATGACCTCATTATTTAAAATCGTGCTATTCTTTTCATCCTAAAAGAAATGGCAAACATTGACATCAATATATTGCAGTGGAGCAACACTTTATTTGGCATGAACTCTTTCATCCCATAAAATGTCACTTAATATTGTATGAATAAGCTGTGCTTATAGTTGAATAAAGGTACTCTTTATCAGTTATACAATTGTGAGCTCGTGTCTTGCCCTTAACATAACCATTTGACATTTTAAATGGATATTTTAACTGAGATATTTTACCTTTGACAGGCTTGGAAAATTAAAAACACCAACATAGGCACTTCCATTGTTAATCAACTGCACTTTTTTGAATGCTTCCTTTGAGATGGATACTGTTTTTCTGACCATTCCTGCTGCTGCGAACACATTTTCGACGACCTACAGAACAGTGTTAACGAAGGACAGATTTGATAGAATGCACATCCTGTATGTGTCCATTTAATTTCACTCTCCAAAGTAAAAGGCCCTTGTCAGTCCAGCAGTCTCAGAATGTCCATAGAGCCCATCTCATTTCACTGCCCCAATTTTTTTTTTCATCTCACTGATATCAGTTATGATTGGAAACAAATTATGTTTGTGGCCACTGAAATGTATCAGTGGGCTAGTACAATACTTACAGCCCAATCATTGCTGGCTGTGAAGCCGAAGTGAACCTCCTCTATTTCTTGCTCTTTGGGACTGAGCTTGAGGATGCCCTCTGCATCTCCCATTGTCACAGCTGCTATGTCATCATTTCCCATCTGAGCAACAATTGAGTCGAGACTTTTCATTGCCTGTCTGTGAAGGTTCAAAATTCATTGAGACATTTTAATAGTGGTAGTTCAGTCAAAGTCGCCCGTTGACAAGAGGTTTCAGAGGACAGTATCATGAGTGATGTTACAGGAAGTTAAATGGGGGAAACCAGGTTCTAGACATGCAAGATATTACTTGTGGAAAAAGTTGAGGTCATCCCAGGGATGCCAATATAAACTGCTACTACTGTTGTTGCGTCTACTGATGATTGTATTATCAATAATGTGAATAATAATATTTTTATTATAATTTTTCCAATCATTTTGATGATTGATGATAATGTTCATAGTTCTCACGAGGCAGAAGTGGCAGTTATGACACCGCCTGAACTGTTGACTGGAGGTGCAGGGATGTTTTTTTCTGGCTTTTTTACAGTTTCATCACATTTCATACAAACATAGTCCAGAGCCTTCTCATGAATTGTGATGTTGACAATGTATGTGCTCGTTGAGCGCCCTTCAGTTAAAAAGACAAACATGAGAAAGAATTTCAGTTTTGCATGGCAATCACATTCATATGCATATTCAAGTATATAAAATGATCTTCAACAAAATAACTTCTACCTTTATAAGGAGGATAGATCATGGTGTTAAATTAGATGGACAAAACTTAGAATTACAATAATGGTTATTTTATCGATATACTGTTTTCTATTCATGTAGTGTATTAAACACTTAACTAGAATTATATTTATGAAACTGTATTGTATGTTATTCTTACCTTTGCAAACCTTTTCATCATATGGTTTTTGTAGATTAATGATTTTTGGAGGGTTCACGGGAAAAATAGGGCAAGCACCTTTTAAAAATGGAAAGATGAACAGTTATGTCAATATAAGATATTCTACAGTAAAAAGGGAATGAGAAAAAAGCATTCACAGACATCTGCTTACCATCAATGGCAGTAAATATGAGATATACACGGAGATGTACACATATAAAGTATTTAAAGGAATATGTCAGAGAAGAGAATGATAATGTGACAACATATACAAAGCCACCAAAACACAACTTCATTGCTAATAGGGACAGTTTACCTTTATTTGATAAACTGCAATGATATTTATCTGTCTCTGGAAAAAAAAAAAGAAAGCATATGACATCATAGACAATGTAAAAGACTACACTGAAGAAAAAGAAAACGGAGGACAGGTAAATAATTTTCAGAGCTGTAATAAGTTTCAGTTCAGAGGGCTGTGAGCATTCACCCTTAGCACGGGAGCTCACTCAGGTCCAGGCTGTAGTTTAGCCTGTAGTGTAGGGATGGCATTTTTCTCACGCTCTAGATGAGCAGAGCCTTTGAAATAGGAGAGCCTGTAGATCTGACCTCAAAGTATTTCCTCACCCAGTGATAAATGTCTTCAGTGGTATTACACCCACATTGATCTGTTCAGGTTTACATGCATTTATGATCATAAGGTGACGCCAACAGGGGGTGCTGTTATACAGCAGATGAACTTGAAACAACTACTTTTTCCTAACATACTGTCATAACAGTTAGATATAGCACCAGAAAGTGACTATTGCATTAATGTAAGTTTTTTGTTAATTATCAGAGAGATACCTAAATTCAAGTGGTGTACTGTTTCATGCAACATTCAGTAAAGATCTGAGATCTGAATTTTAATTTTACCATACCTGAATTTGACCATGTATATTTCACAGTCCAGTCTGATGGAAAACATGTCACATTCTGTGTGTTTTCATATAAGAACCATATATGAGAGGGACCGGTTATATATTTCTTTTCCAAATATACACTGTATGTTTTACCATATTTATTCACATCAAGGATTGCATGCTGGGTTTGCCCTGAGGAAAAATGAACACAACACATTGTATTTTTGATGATGCGTATGAATCTGAATTATATTAGGAATTCAGTTGAAATGTCATACTGTTATACTGATTTGACATTAGTGACTGAAATAAAGCTATGACAGCAAACACCATATTCACCTACATGTGTCATTTTTGTGTGTGTTAACTGTGCAGTAATTGTTCTCAAAACTACTGCAGGAAGTAGTCTTCCATTCTGAAAAAAAAAAAAATCAATTACCATCACAAGTGTTGGACTGACAGTGCATACAATCTCAGTGCATACAATCTCATATAATCTAATTATTCACTTCTCAGATGAAAACAAGAGATACGTGATACCTTTGTCTTCCACAATAGTAGACAAAAGTGTGTACATACACATAAATAGTACATTAAAAAGCCATTTTTTCTCCTGAGTCAACTGCTACTAAGTGACTGTTAATTGATGGTAAATATGTGCAGTTGAGAATGCTTTCAAAGAGTGTGGAAAAAGTTTCTTAGGATTTTAAAGCACACCTCTCCCTGTCAGAGGACAATGTACAGTAAGTACATAACAGTAAATACAGTACAGTAATGTACATGACATCGGCATCCTACACACTGGTACAAATACTGACCTATGGATTCAGTCAGCATTTGTCTCTAACTTTGACTAAAAAACATTTTGCCCTTCATTTTGGTTGAACCCAACCCTAACCCTAACTGTGAACAGCTACTTTTGCATTTTTAGTCAGTGCTGACGTTAAGGACAGCTATTAGTTTAATCTAAAGTCAACTTAAAGAAGCTTCAGCATTTGCAAGTATGCGCATACAATATTGCACATGGTGCTGTTTTTGTCAGTAGACCACTCTACCCAGGGAAAATTGCCCATGGTCGAAATGCATTGGGCCACACCCATGTCCATTTTTTGTTAGACAGCACTTTTTGTTCATTTTAATATCCATGGAGGAGCAAGCTCAGTTTTCAATACATAAATGCCTGAATTCCAGACTTGAAAAGTAAAAACTTCTCAGCTGATGGTTATCGTCTAGGGTAAATGAGCAAATACAATAAGACAAAAATAATACATTTTCATTAGTTTTTTCTAAATAATAATAGAAGACACTGAATGTGCAAAAGCAATATTGTGGCTAAGCACTTTAGATATTTGACCTCCTAATAACAGCATTCACTTTAACTCAAAGAGAACTATATCTATCAAACACATAAAAATGTTTATATGCATTTCTGTGCTCTAAACCTAAATTAAATTAGTGTTTCACAGAAATGCTACTTTTCATTGACTTCATTGTGAAATACAGTCAGAACTTACTCTATGATTTCCATACCCAGTTCTGGTACTTGAGAACCATTAAATGCTGTCTAGAATATGTTCCTTGCAAGAGAGTGGTTATAAATGGCACGGACAGAACTTACTTGAACAGTTGTTACTTTGAGACTGGTTTTTCTGCATGGGTCCTGTATAAGATTGATTAATAAACAGTACAGACTGCTTCTGTGAGCTGACTGAGACATCAGGCCTTTCATAACAAGGAGCTGATAAAGACAAAGAGAAAACAACTCAGCAGTAATACCCCCAAACAACACCAAATATTGTTTGAAACATCTGCTATAGTTACAGGCAGGTTGCCTGTTGTGAGTAATACTCCTTCTTGATTGTGTCTGAAGAGAAACAATTTATTTTATTTATATGTCGTCAAAGTTTTAGGAATCAATTGTTTAGGTCTTGACGTATTAATTGGAAGTGACAGAAGAATATATAATTTTTGATATTTTGTATGTGAAAAAGTTCTGTCAGGATAATAGGTTAACTAATCCTTACATCTAAAATTATTACATCTGATTTAAACACAACAAAACATTATTTGCTGTGGGTTTACCTGTATATATTGCTCAATTTCACAAATGGCACAACGAAAATGGTTGAGCATCTTCTACTCTCCTCTAAAGTCAGTCTACACTATAAATTTGCTCTGTACTTACTCTTCTCTATAAGCAGAAGCTGACGCAAGACCCATACTTACACTGGGACGCTATTGGGTCACTGATGCAGATGAGCAGAAAGGCTGTGAACGGTAAACACCTCCAGACCTTAAACTCCATAATGGACAGCATCTTAAGTCTCGACACAATCACAGACACAATCATTTAATGCGACAGCTCATCATCTTCTCACTTGAATGGTCAGGTGTTAATGAAGCTATCATGAAAAGAACCTTGATCAAGGGTACAACAGTGGTTTCACATCCAGGATCCAACCTCATGTTTCAGTGCCTGAGAGCTCTCAACCCTCAGAAAGAACACGCATTTCACACAACATTACATATAGGAAAAAAGAACACCATCTGAAACAGAATCTCCTGCTGTTCTTTCATAGGCGGTCTGTGCATTAGCTACTGAGGGATTCTTTTCTTAATTCTATATCAGAATGGTAAAGAGCTCAAAATGACTTACCTAGAGGAAGAGAGCCTTGAATGATTTGACAGCCAACTGGTGAGTGCTTGGGTTGTGGAGGATTATGTAACATTTTGCTGTGTCCAAGGGAAAAGGATGCAGGTTAATAATAAATGATTTTGCATTTGTGCACCCTCCCTCAGACAAATTTGCTTTGCAAAACAGAGACATGCATTCACACAATATAGCCATTCAATCTATGTAACGTGCGAAACAAAATAGTATCTGAGATTCTTATCTAAGGGTAAGAATGATGGCCTATACTCACGCATACCTCTGCAGGCTTCATGAGCTTATTTCCACAGTTGATTTTTTTTCAATTATTTTTTATGTCAATTGGGTTTGTCTGCAATTTAAGAGATCATTTACATTTATTCATTTGGCAGATGCTTTTATCCAAAGCAACTTACATTAGGTTACAGTTCTTTACAATGTTATCCATTTATACAGCTGGATATTTACTAAGGCAGCAGTGTCCCAGCGGGGATCGAACCAGCAACCTTTCGGTTACGAGTCCAGCTCCTTAACCACTATGCTACACTGCCGCCCATCATGGGCGTACTTGCTCCATGCTTCAGTTTATCAATCCTAATACAAACCACATTAAGCAGGAAACAGAAAATGCTTATTTTGAAGTATGGGGTCCATTTTGATGTCTACTTCATTTTCATTTTCTGGTTCATCACATGCATATATGAATTTGATATAGATACACTTGATATATTCTTGGCTCATTATTAAAAAAGAGTGTGCTGATAAAAAAAGTTAACATAGCAACTAGGTAGGTGTGTGAAAGTGTAACCTGTTGAATAATTAATAATTATTGCTTAATTATTAATAATTATGAACTGTAATTGAATACTTACAGTTTTTAAGTAATGATCAAATTACAGTAATGATACCCAGAATGCCCAGTTGCTCTTTAGAAATTTAGCTTGAGAACCAGAGTTGGGAGATCATTCTGGAAAGAGCAAGAGTGTTCCCCTTTCATTTCTATGTAAATTCATTAATATTTTGAAAAAGAAGTCTGTTGATGATGTTGTGTACAATATGTACAAGTGTACAATATATGCTTTGTCATTCATTCATTTATTCTGCTTGCTCCTTGTGGAGCATAAGGCATCCACAATTGTCTTCAAACCATGCTTTTTTGCAGCTGTTTGTACCTCTCCCCACAACAGATTCATTTCTTTCAGTTCCTGCTCAATGGTCCTCCGCCATGGAGGAGGGGGCTTGGGGCGTCCTCTTCTTCTTTTACCAGGAGGAGTCCATTTTAAAGCCACCTTGAGTATGTGGTCTAGTTGCCACCTCAGAACATGTCCAAGCCATCTTAGGCGGTGGCCTCTTGAATCACACTAAGGCATTTGGAGATTTTGTTAGCCCAATAGATTCTTCAGATATTCCTTAGGCAGCTGTAGTTGAAGGTCTTGATCTTACTCATATCACACTTGGCCACCTGTCAGCATTCAGAACCCTATAGGAGAAGTGTCTTTACAAAATTTTTGTGCAGTCAGATTTTGGTTCTTGCACTGTATTGGTTCGATTTCCAGATGTAGCTGTGCAGGTCTTAGATGGATGTCTTTTTGAACTCCATTGTCTTTCCTGATCAGACTTCCCAAATATACAAAGTCCTCAACAATGTCAGGTGGCTCACCATTGATGGTGGTGGGAGTACTGACGGTGGAAGTGAGGTACATCACTTTTTTGTGACATTTATGTTGAGACCAGTTTGTCGTGCAAATTTGGTTCGTCCAAACTTGGTTGGACTTGGTTTGTACAACAATATGCGGTTTGTAGCCCCCTGCTAGGGCAGGTAACCACATCATTTACATTAAGTGGGGCAGGGGAGAAGGGTAAACCTGTGCTTGTTCCCAACAAGTAAACCTCCCATGTGGTGATATGACAAATCCACTTGAAATACTAGATTTTAAAATCTCCAGACTGTAAATATGTAATCTGTAAACCAGACAGTCTAACAGGAGTCCTCAAGCAAGAATACCTCTTTTCATTGGAAACTGGAGGCCACAGCATCATTTCTTAGTAATCTTCATGCAAGAAATCCAAACCACAACATACAAAGAAGGATTCAAATGTCTTCCCTGAAGTGTATTCACACATTCAAAACATCTAGGTTATGTGCAATGCATTCAGAAAGTATTCAGACCCCTTCACTTTTTTGTAGATAGGTAGTTAACAGACAACGGTTGTCCTCTGGAAACTAATGATGTGGAACTAGGTAGGCGGCTAATAATTTTAATTTTAATAAATTTTAATTCCGGGATGCAAAATGTCCCGGAAACTGATGGTATACATGTTTACTGGGTATGAAATATTATAGAAATTCAATTGAGTCTTTTCCACAGTTAAATATACATATTTACATATTTTAAAACACCTTATTCTATGTAGATAAGATGCGCCAATGTTTATTTTCTAAGCAAGCTAAAGGAACGCTGAGTGTAAGATGAATGAAAAGGATGGCGCGGAAAATTTTCAATTTTTTAAAAAATTTTCAAAATGGTGGCCAAATATGGCTTTTGTTAGGTGAAAAAGGATTGAAAGCAGAAACTAGCAACTAATACAATTACAGTATATATTTTACCATAAATCAATCTAATTCTAGGGACATACTCACAAAGAAGGTCCTTAAATACTTAAATATCAGAGATCTACAAATTTGGCCTCTGTAATACCAAATATTATCATACGGAGGTTAATGAATTGAGGTGTAAATTCATGTAGTGTGATCTGAATTAAGAAGAACCAGAGAAGTTAACTTTAAACAACTAGTCTTACCATTTAAAAACTTCATTTGCTAACTATACAACAAATATTTCAAACTGCATTGAAAGGGTGAAGAACCACCATCATGCCATTCCTGCAGAACTCCTCTGTCAAGGATCTAGGATTAAATAATTCAAAGGTTTTAGCCATAGCATTAGATTAAGGTAGGCCTAAGGTACAACTTTTGGTTAAAATACAAAAAATGTTTTCTGAAATACAACTGAATTAGGGTGTCAGCTAAATTATTTTTTTGGGAAAATTTTATTTTACCTAGTCCTGACACAAAAAATGTAGCCTAAATGAAGTGATCTAAGTTAATATGATAGGTTACTTGATAACATGCTAATCGCCTATTTTTGTTGTGAGGAAACTTATATGTTAGCCTGCTGTGTGAGTAACACATCTAACCCACTTGCAATTTATCTAACAGGTGTGTACGCCATCACCAGTTGTCACAATTACTGAACCGGTCACTTGCAGTCAAGATTTAAATACCAGGTTAAAATATTTTTCAACTCTGGAATTGTTTTGTGTGTGCTGCTATGGCAACCAACAGACAAAACCTACAATGGCTCTATCAATCATAGATAAATTACCAATATTATTCATTAGTACACTTGTGTGTACTAAATAACACTCTCCAGTTTATTTAACATTCAATTTTTTTTCACCTTTTCGGTGTCTCCACATTCACTCCCATTCATTTCTTTAAGACTGCACAAAAAAAATTTCATATAACCAAGTGTTATATGAATATATATAATATACAATTGAATGAATATACAATTTAACATAAATGTAGGCCAAGATAATTCATTTCTTTTGAATTCAAAATATGTTAAATGTATACTTATATTATTATGTATACTTATGTAGTCATTTTATATGATCATTTGGCGACCATTTTTCAAAATGGCCGCCATGGCCCACAGGGGCCGAATTTCAAGCTCCTCCATTTCTAAATCTGAACAGACTCCCTTTGTGAACTGGCCCATTAGGAGGACTTAAAATCTGCTGCATTTGTTGGTGTCTGTTCAGATGCATCTAATTCTGGAAACGTTAAACTCTTCCCCTACACTGTGCAATATTTCAAAGCGACCGAGGGTGTAGTGCGCGGCCTATTGGACTTTTACGATGATTTGGACAAGAGAAGTAGCGCAGTATATCAACAAATAGTTGATGTCATGGACCGAAACAGCTTGTCACTCAGCAAAATCAGTGCTTATGGTGCAGACAATGCATCTGTTAACTATGGCAGACACAACTCTATCTACCAGAAATTAAAATGTTAATTATTTCAGACCAATAGTAGTAAATACCTACAAGCAGGACCACTATATTGTCTTTTAAACAACCACTGAAATCAAAAGTGCGTTTTTGCAAGTTTTTGCATAGTTGCAAGTTGACTAAACATCAGACCAACAATAGTAAACACCTTCAAGCAAGAGTATTTCAAAACTAAGAGGCTACTATTATCTTGTGAACATTTGAGCTGAAGCACTAAAGCAAGCAAAATTATTGCATGTCTGCTGGTCCATGAACTTATTGGACAATGTGCCTCTAACAATCGTAAACTCTCTTTCTTGAGAGTTATATACTGTGTCTAGTTTATAGTGGTTACACATTTTAATGAGTTTACACCATTCCAAAACCCTGAGTCCTTTTGGACAGCAAAGTCCTCATAGGTTTTATAAATTGGCAGTTGAAAGCAGTTGATGCAGGTGTTGGCCAGTGGGAATCTTCCTTTGTTATGAAGAAATTCTAGAGACGGCTGAGGAGAAAATCCAATGGGTGGCACCACATTGGATCCTGTTGCAAATGTTAATATGTCCTCCAGCTTTTTTGTTCGTTCTTCCTCTGATGGATTCAAAATAAAAAGCACCACAACATAAGATTGATAGCCATTATTGAAATCAATGACTGTTAGCAAAAAAAGTACATGTATTTACAAAGAACAGACACATATTTCTTTTACTTAGACCAAGCATAAAACAGAAAAATCATAAACAGAAGAGCAGTGTTCCTGCAGGTCAGATGGTAGATCCATCAGCTAGCAATGTCAATTATAGAACATCTGATAAGTAAACATATGTACAGGAATCACACCTTTTTTCTTTTAATATACACTCCCTCAGTCACCTCTGGCATAAATCACATCACCTTCTCAACACTACAAATCATGAATTAGTATGGAGGGTTCTTACTTCACTTCACTTTCAGGTCAAGATGGTGTCAGGCCAGTGGATCTGAAGGATCCTTCTTAGGCAGGTGTTGATGAATGTCTGAATTCGCTTCATGGTTGTTACGGTGGTTCTGTCCCACACTGCTTGTCGAAGATGCTGTTAAGGTAGGTGAAGCCACCTCTTCTAGTGCTTCACCTTCCAGCGTGATGGGGGTTGCATCGGCTGCGTTGACCTTTAGGACTACGTTAGTTACATACCTTTTCTTTCCTTTGGACCCCCAGCTGCTGTATTATCTCACTTGATAATGAGGAGTCTTGGATTCCGATGCTGGTGTGCTGGGTAAAGTTAGAGGCTGGTGACATTTACGATCCTCTGTCCAGTATTCAGTATCGGTCAAAACAATGTACTAATTTCAGATTCAATCTGACTGGAATGTGCAGGTGTCATGGAGCTCGTGTCTATGGTATTAGCTATTGAATTAATCAGCACAGGCGAACCAAGAAGAGTTCGCAGAATGTTCACTGCTTCGGCAGTAACATTCCTGTCCACTATGGTGTGCAGCTAGTCTTGAAATGAAGCGTAAAGTTGCTCTGCGCACCACAAGTGTGCCTTCCTGTTACAATGAAACAACACCCACATGCATGCAACCACTCAGTGTTGAGTATAAATAGCGTGTGTGTGCAGGTGAATGGATGCACAAGTGTGTAGTGTGTGCAATGTAGCCTATTATATCGACGTGTGTATCTGTATGTGCAACTATATCATTTACATGCACAAGTAGTCTGTGTGTATGTGTAAGTCTTTCGTATCGTATGTATGCACACGTGAAATGTTAACGTGCAAATGTATCAATGATTTCGTCCTAAACAGCCTCCCATATGTTTTTCAGGCACAATGCGCTCTCTCTCTCCTCTCTTTTCTCTCTCTCTCTCTCTCACGTTGCCAAGGTAATGGGAGAATAAGCATGACAGTCAGCCAATTGGATGGCAACTTGACCAAGTCACATCTATTAAAATGGACACGAAGTGTTTGTGTGTTGTTGGCCGGCCAGTTAAATTTGTAAGGAACCCGTGAGACGGGAGAAGCTGCTACAATTTACTGATGATTTTATTTGTCTTTGCTGCGTTTTTGTGTGCAGGTAGCCGGGGCCCAAAATATTTTTCAACCGGTCATAGAACTGCATAAGATACGATGTCATTAAAAACAATGTAATTACTAATTACCCTTCAATTGACCTTTTTAAAGGGAACTTTAATAATGAAAATTTCAGATGTTGTTGTAAGGAGACTCAACTTTTATTTTAAAATGTTAATTGATATTACATGTCATACACACACTCTGCAAACAACATGTGTGTACTCAACTCCATATACTCAAAATGCTCTAAATTACTCTTATGGTTGTGTGCTGGCAGTGCTGCATATCATACACAACCGACGATGACTTAAATTTCATTGTCCTCAGATACAAGCTCTCTCTCAGACCGACGCTCCATGAAATTAGGTCTCTGACGTCTGAGGCACATTTTCTGAGTGCCACAGTTCGACTGCAGGACCAGAGTCATACTCTGGAATGCCTGGGATGTGATCTGTACCAGTAGAAGGTCAGACACACCCAGTGTCCACACCCAGCCTTGACCTCCAGTCTGTTTTCACCATCTTCATAACATTGAAGCCCCTCTCACAGTCTGCTGATGCAGCCTGTGTTGTCTGAATTAGTGGTGTTCAAAATGATTCTTTTTAGTGATTCGGTTCCTTTCGTTCAATAAAATGATTCGAATTTTTGACTCACTGATTCGTGCATTTCCATATCCGGTCGGGCAGCATACACGAATCTGTAAATAGTTTTACTGCATTTTAAAAATTACTCTACATTGTTCCAAACATCATGTCCATTATTAGCCTGCTCTGCGGCAAAACAGCACGTGTGAAACCAAATGTCAATGAAATGAATAATAATTAAATCGTAATATTCATTACGTGAAACTGCACCATGCTATTCAAACAATCATGCAGCCGCAAAGTATACTTCGTCTTTAGGAATATAATAGAACCCCACATTTTAATATAATAATAATTATATTAAACAATTAATCAGTTAAATAATTCAATTAATTAAATATAGTAATAATAATAATAGCCCAAGTACATGTCATTTGCTAAAACTAAAAAAAGCACTAAGGAAAAAGAGCCACGTTTATATCTGAAGCGAAAAACTTATACCACTTATATAACCAAGCCCAAACATTTTAATATACTTGTAGGCCTAGTCAGTGATGATGTATTTTTATTTGTTGTAAATGTAGACATAGTATGCTACAAATGTGATACATAGGCTTATGCATCACATTTCTGTTTTGTTTTGTAGCCTACTATGTTGATTTGTCAGTATTTATTAATAAGGACTTTATTCACGTTAAAAGAAAATGTGATGTCAACATTAAATAAATCATAGCCTGTGTAAAATTGTAGTTGTGATAAACAAGAACTGCGATACATTGTGCACACCTAAAATATGCTACTGTTAAAAATGTAAATATAAAATAATATCCCAGGTAGGTGAGCAAAATAATATTTAATAAAAGTTTTAATTCCTATAATAATGTCACAGAAGCACTCTGATTCCTTTTGCATCGTCATAGTCAATGGCAGATGTAGCCCAAGCCTGCTATACTAAGAGCTAGCGAGAGTTATAGCTGCTATGCGAGCTAATCAGCACGCATGTTTGCAAAGAGGAAGGAACGAATCTTTTAGACTAGTGATTCAGTATACTCAGTTCACCTCAAAGATTTGTTCAAAAAGATTTGTTCATTCACAAACTGCACATCACTAGTCTAGCAAAAAAAGTACATGTATTTACAAAGAACAGACACATATTTCTTTTACTTAGACCAAGCATAAAACAGAAAAATCATAAACAGAAGAGCAGTGTTCCTGCAGGTCAGATGGTAGATCCATCAGCTAGCAATGTCAATTATAGAACATCTGATAAGTAAACATATGTACAGGAATCACACCTTTTTTCTTTTAATATACACTCCCTCAGTCACCTCTGGCATAAATCACATCACCTTCTCAACACTACAAATCATGAATTAGTATGGAGGGTTCTTACTTCACTTCACTTTCAGGTCAAGATGGTGTCAGGCCAGTGGATCTGAAGGATCCTTCTTAGGCAGGTGTTGATGAATGTCTGAATTCGCTTCATGGTTGTTACGGTGGTTCTGTCCCACACTGCTTGTCGAAGATGCTGTTAAGGTAGGTGAAGCCACCTCTTCTAGTGCTTCACCTTCCAGCGTGATGGGGGTTGCATCGGCTGCGTTGACCTTTAGGACTACGTTAGTTACATACCTTTTCTTTCCTTTGGACCCCCAGCTGCTGTATTATCTCACTTGATAATGAGGAGTCTGGGATTCCGATGCTGGTGTGCTGGGTAAAGTTAGAGGCTGGTGACATTTACGATCCTCTGTCCAGTATTCAGTATCGGTCAAAACAATGTACTAATTTCAGATTCAATCTGACTGGAATGTGCAGGTGTCATGGAGCTCGTGTCTATGGTATTAGCTATTGAATTAATCAGCACAGGCGAACCAAGAAGAGTTCGCAGAATGTTCACTGCTTCGGCAGTAACATTCCTGTCCACTATGGTGTGCAGCTAGTCTTGAAATGAAGCGTAAAGTTGCTCTGCGCACCACAAGTGTGCCTTCCTGTTACAATGAAACAACACCCACATGCATGCAACCACTCAGTGTTGAGTATAAATAGCGTGTGTGTGCAGGTGAATGGATGCACAAGTGTGTAGTGTGTGCAATGTAGCCTATTATATCGACGTGTGTATCTGTATGTGCAACTATATCATTTACATGCACAAGTAGTCTGTGTGTATGTGTAAGTCTTTCGTATCGTATGTATGCACACGTGAAATGTTAACGTGCAAATGTATCAATGATTTCGTCCTAAACAGCCTCCCATATGTTTTTCAGGCACAATGCGCTCTCTCTCTCCTCTCTTTTCTCTCTCTCTCTCTCTCACGTTGCCAAGGTAATGGGAGAATAAGCATGACAGTCAGCCAATTGGATGGCAACTTGACCAAGTCACATCTATTAAAATGGACACGAAGTGTTTGTGTGTTGTTGGCCGGCCAGTTAAATTTGTAAGGAACCCGTGAGACGGGAGAAGCTGCTACAATTTACTGATGATTTTATTTGTCTTTGCTGCGTTTTTGTGTGCAGGTAGCCGGGGCCCAAAATATTTTTCAACCGGCCATAGAACTGCATAAGATACGATGTCATTAAAAACAATGTAATTACTAATTACCCTTCAATTGACCTTTTTAAAGGGAACTTTAATAATGAAAATTTCAGATGTTGTTGTAAGGAGACTCAACTTTTATTTTAAAATGTTAATTGATATTACATGTCATACACACACTCTGCAAACAACATGTGTGTACTCAACTCCATATACTCAAAATGCTCTAAATTACTCTTATGGTTGTGTGCTGGCAGTGCTGCATATCATACACAACCGACGATGACTTAAATTTCATTGTCCTCAGATACAAGCTCTCTCTCAGACCGACGCTCCATGAAATTAGGTCTCTGACGTCTGAGGCACATTTTCTGAGTGCCACAGTTCGACTGCAGGACCAGAGTCATACTCTGGAATGCCTGGGATGTGATCTGTACCAGTAGAAGGTCAGACACACCCAGTGTCCACACCCAGCCTTGACCTCCAGTCTGTTTTCACCATCTTCATAACATTGAAGCCCCTCTCACAGTCTGCTGATGCAGCCTGTGTTGTCTGAATTAGTGGTGTTCAAAATGATTCTTTTTAGTGATTCGGTTCCTTTCGTTCAATAAAATGATTCGAATTTTTGACTCACTGATTCGTGCATTTCCATATCCGGTCGGGCAGCATACACGAATCTGTAAATAGTTTTACTGCATTTTAAAAATTACTCTACATTGTTCCAAACATCATGTCCATTATTAGCCTGCTCTGCGGCAAAACAGCACGTGTGAAACCAAATGTCAATGAAATGAATAATAATTAAATCGTAATATTCATTACGTGAAACTGCACCATGCTATTCAAACAATCATGCAGCCGCAAAGTATACTTCGTCTTTAGGAATATAATAGAACCCCACATTTTAATATAATAATAATTATATTAAACAATTAATCAGTTAAATAATTCAATTAATTAAATATAGTAATAATAATAATAGCCCAAGTACATGTCATTTGCTAAAACTAAAAAAAGCACTAAGGAAAAAGAGCCACGTTTATATCTGAAGCGAAAAACTTATACCACTTATATAACCAAGCCCAAACATTTTAATATACTTGTAGGCCTAGTCAGTGATGATGTATTTTTATTTGTTGTAAATGTAGACATAGTATGCTACAAATGTGATACATAGGCTTATGCATCACATTTCTGTTTTGTTTTGTAGCCTACTATGTTGATTTGTCAGTATTTATTAATAAGGACTTTATTCACGTTAAAAGAAAATGTGATGTCAACATTAAATAAATCATAGCCTGTGTAAAATTGTAGTTGTGATAAACAAGAACTGCGATACATTGTGCACACCTAAAATATGCTACTGTTAAAAATGTAAATATAAAATAATATCCCAGGTAGGTGAGCAAAATAATATTTAATAAAAGTTTTAATTCCTATAATAATGTCACAGAAGCACTCTGATTCCTTTTGCATCGTCATAGTCAATGGCAGATGTAGCCCAAGCCTGCTATACTAAGAGCTAGCGAGAGTTATAGCTGCTATGCGAGCTAATCAGCACGCATGTTTGCAAAGAGGAAGGAACGAATCTTTTAGACTAGTGATTCAGTATACTCAGTTCACCTCAAAGATTTGTTCAAAAAGATTTGTTCATTCACAAACTGCACATCACTAGTCTGAATCAAGTCCATTATATCTGGACAGGTGCTGCCATGCATATGACCAACATCTGCCTATGTCAGGGTTTCAAGGGATTTGTGTTCCAGGTACAACTTTGTTTTCAGCATGGTCCACTGGACTTTTTCAGGGTTTGAGAGGACTTGAGAGAAGTGCTCCACAAGAGCATTGATTTCTGCATCGGCAAAATCTGAAAGAAATTAAGTGCAGAAATCTAGATTAGTAATATGCATCATATTATCTTATTGATGTCATCCTATTGCATTTATCAATTTAACGCCATATTTATTCATTTATTTATTGTATAGCCTACTACAGTGGACGTTTCTTAGCACTAGCACTACTCTGAGCTTGATCTGAACATGGCTAGCCAATTTTCCACTCATGTACAAATAGTTAGACGTTAACGTTAGCTAGCATTAGTTATAAATCACAGAGACTGCTAACGTAATGTTAGCTAATGTTAGCTGAATAGAAGTAAATGGCTAAACGTTATTGTTCACATTTTAAGCGCTATATAATATAACCCTGGTGAAATTAAGAACACACAATTGGCTACATAACCAACTTACGGTGATATCTAGGTAAATGAAAGTACTTACTGGCATATCCACACAAAGTCAGAAAAGGGCCTTCCTCTCTTAGCTAGGGCATGAACTGTGTGAAACAGGTTTCGCATCTTTGTGGCCGTTTGATCGCTCATGGCGGTAAGGCTCTGCATGGTTGGCGTCATTGCAATGGGTAATGTTGCAGCTGTTGAAGTCCTGACACAGCTAATCTGGGCTTTTGAGTTTTCAGGGTCTTTAATAGATTCTATTTTCATACAGTTCTGACCACAAACGAGTAGGTCCTGTTTGTTGAGTGCCTGCGGCAAATGCTGCAGCTCATTGTATTGGCGTTGCTATCATAAAAAAGCCAATCTCTCCTCACCCCCTTATCTGTGAAAACGCTACTTCTCGTTAAATTTTCTTTTAACCGTACTTCCACCGTGCTTCCACTCTTGGCTCTTGGTTGCTCTACTCCAGCATTGGGCCGCCACATACTAGCGCTTGCTGCTAGGTTTATAGCTATAGTGACAGTGGACAGTGAGGGTCAATCAAAGGATTACGAAATGTAGTCAATCAACTTATGTGTTGTAGTGATGAAAGTTTGTAGTGAAGTAGGCCTATTTCAGCAACCTGCCAATGGCGACTGACCTCAATTGTTTTATTCGCCAACATAGATTTTTACTCACATTTTGCAAGTGGTGGGTGCCAATTTTGGACCCTGCGAGTTTTTTTATTTATATAACTAGTTGCATTGCTTTTCCCAACTCACGTTCTTCCCCCTTGTGCAGGCTAGTAATGTATTTTAATGCCTTGCTTTTTTAACAATTACCGCCAATAAATGGCAGATGTAGTGACCGCGGTAGTAGTGTTATTAAGTTTCCTCTGCTCGGGCTTGGTGGTTGTTGACGCTGCCTCACTGTATTAGGCCAGTACGCATGTGTTTTTGTGCGGTGCGCTGTTTTTCTCCTTAACTGTGTATGCAATCATAAGGATTACAGTGTTCTGGGATGCTGGGAAAGTGCTGCAATACAGCACATGGGATTTGGATTTCTTTTTTTGATTGTATGTCCTGTCTGCGCTCATGAGGCCTTGTGTTCAGTGTCTGCTCACCGGTGATAGGATGATAAGGTGATTTCTACCAGTTGGCTCCCCTGGTTGAGTGAATCGCCAACTTATAGTGTACTGCACATTGCCACACAGAAAAACGAATGTGAAACTCAAAGGTCACTCCCGTAACAGAGGGTGGCGTACTCTGTTTTTTCTTCCATTATGGGGGTCATTACACAGATGGGGCTGGAGACGCAGATATATCCACCATCCTTGAAGATCTACAATCCCTCTGGTGAGTAGAGTTGACTTGTGCATAGGGGATTGTTCTTATATACTCTTCAGTCATACACTGACCCAAAGTACCCCACAAATACATCAATCAATCTCCCTATCATCACAGATTGCCTGTAAGTGCACAGATTGGAACAGCTTGTGGTTTAGGTTACATGGGGCATCAGCTGCAGGAGGTTTGATGCTGATCTGGCAGTCATCTATGTCTCCACCTATGATTTTGAAGGCAGGTGGACTAACCAGTGGCGCGAACCCAGGGTCCACTGCTTCCAGCTAATCCTCTCTTTGGAAATGAATTACTTCTCTAAGGATTTTGATGATTTAGTTGGACCTTGGTATGTGAAATGCTTTTGACAGAACATGGTAGGTTGTTGCATTGGCCAGTCAGAAAACAAAGAGGTAACCTTGTGGTCTTGCCCCCAGTTATGGTCAACCCCCCCCCCGCGCAGAGCTGCAATGAAATGACGCATAGACCACCTTGACAAATGGAAATCCTTCCGAAGGTTGCCAATTCCATCAAAACAGATGCCAAGGATTGGTACATGGCAATTTATTCAGATGTAACATATTGGACTGCTGACAGGAGAGAAAAATGTGTAGCTGAGTACTCATAATTTGAATTTGTATTCATTGTATTTTGTATTGATTAATATGTTAACCTGTTACATTAATCTAAACTTTTTGCAAAACTGACACCTGTTTTTGGGTTAAAAGCAAAAATGAATCAAATTAAAAATTCAGCTGTGTCAATACAGCCTACAACTTCTAGCCTAACAACATTATTGACTGAGGTAATCATACAGTATTACAGTAATGTTAGGTATATTTTCTGTCAAGTTTTGTGTGATATGTACAGCACAAATCGACATTTGTATTAGAATAGCTATTTTTTCTCTGAGGAGGGTAACTAGCTTGATCATATGAAATGCATAAAAAATGAATGATATACTAGCCTAGCAGACCTCTGCTAACCTTTATAGATACTGCTAACAGGTACTTGAAATAGCAGTGCGAATTATCTCAGAAATGCTCACTTCTAACATGCAGCTCTGCAAGTGGCATTTTTTTAGAACCACATAATGCCAAATCAAAACCCACAGTAATAACGTGGTACATTGTAATATCTTGGGGAGGCTGGTTACATCCTTGCTAATGTACTCACCACTCAGAGGTAAAGCTAACCTAGCACTGAAGAGTCTCTTCACTGAAGAGCAGGGTGATCTAGCTCATGACTGAGCTCAAGGCAGCAAGTGAAATAAAACACCAAGCTAGCTTATTAATATTTAAAATCCATCAAAGAAATCTGAAAAATGATTTATTTTTCACTGATCATCACTAAGTTGCCAGAGGGATTCTTGATGTTTTTTAATTTTTTTCACCCCACAAATAACAATCATGACTTTTGTGATGTGTTGATGCTAACATAATGAACATGTGAAACAATTTATTTATATTTATATTTATATTATATTTATTTATATTTAATAACCAATCTATAATGTCTTGACCAATCAGTGTATTTTTACTATGTTTGTGGTGTTTTTTGAACTTGACTATAGACATAGTGACAGAACTTCACATTAGCATTTAACATTTAACATTTCACTTTGATTGTTCAGTAATTACTCATAACTTTACAGTAGATGCGCACAATGGACATTTTAACAAGGCACTGCCGACCAAGGACAAGGCCCCACTCCAGGATCGATGGAAACCTTTGTCACATCATCAAAATTCAGCTGTAGTCATATACCCTACACTTTTAAAAATGTCTCAGGACCCAGTAGCCAAATTTATGCTCGATTGATGATAGCTAATTTAATAGTGTAACAGGACCTTCAGCCCTGTTTTTGTTGGCTGTCACTTGATGTGGAGGTGAATAATTTTGTGTAATATAAGAATAGTAGTATGTTTTTTGACCCCTCTCTCCCTCACATAGTGGATTCTGTTGTAAAATGATGATGATTTACTAAATAGGGGAGAAAGTTGGGAGAGTTGTGGGATAAGGTAAATTACTGAAGTATATAGGGATCCTTTATGTTAACCTATCGTTACCATTGTAATGGTTCCCTGGTAGGTTAATAGCTTATGTCAATTAGGCATTTGCCATGCATGTGCATTAACTAGCTTGTTAGGCAAGCTCAATACATGCCATGTTAACTTGGTAATATATGAGCTTACCTTGCTTATATACTGAATGTATGCATATCTAAGTTGAATTATTGATCATATTATTATTTAAAGCTTATTGTATGATTTATGTCAGTATGTAGATTCTGTACAGACATATTTCCCTTTCTCTGTATTTTGTAATTTTATAAAGCAAAACACAAAAACAAAACAAGAACTTAAAAATCAGTTAAGATTCAACATATAGTGAGGCTTCACACCATTGTTGGAAACGTATTGTGAGTTATCTGTCTGTCATCTACCTGCATGCATAGTCCACACATTTTGAGGATAATTAAAGAACATTGTCTTTATTAAGCTGTTGCATGCATGTGGCCATTAACATCTACAAATTTGACATCCATGCCAGTGAAAAGAAGGTTTGTGTATTAAAAATGTATGTTCACGTTTATGGTGTGAAAGAGCGCAACAGTGACACTACTGTTTACTGGGCTATTGACGAGAGAGTGTTTAGGATGGTGAGCCTGTCAGAGTCATCTGAAGCTGTCCCAGTGAAAATCAAATACCCAAACAGGGCAACGCAATGTTGACCAATTCAGCCTCTCCATGATTCCAGTCAAGATGTGTATTTGTGAATATAAACAGGTCTTCAAGTTGTCTTTCTATATCATCTTTAAAACAGGTATTATTTGACTTCATGGGGGAGAATGAGGACACAAGGTATTCAGGATACAGGAGGCAACGTCATCATCTGTTCATGGCAGTATGCTTTGCAGAGCCGTTGAAGACCCTGGTGTATGTGGAGGTGAATAAATTTGTGTAATACAACAACAGTAGTATGTTTTTCTGCAACTACTAAAGCACTAAATAGCTGTGCACTGTAACACCTTTCATTTCAAATTATTTACTGCTGTAAATTTAATTTTAGGGAGGGAGTTCTTGAGGTTGCATGGAATGTGCTCTCTTCTTCTTGTTCTTCTACCCCATGTTTAAACACCCACGTCAAGACCATGATGGAATAGGAAGAGTAAGATCTGAATAAAGATATCAAAGATATGATTTTCTGAAATATATATTCAACTTGATTTGTAGATCTATTTTTGAGCATTTCCTTTCATTTGTTTTCAGATGCAGTTTGAAAACATTACTGGCCTCTTTGGCTGATAAGGTTGACTTCTCTGGAGGCGTGTCTCCACACAGGTTTCTTGAACATAGTCAGAGAGGGTCTGTTGGGGAATGCAACTGGGGCCTTTATGAGGATGTCCTTTAATCTGTTTTCAAAGCTGTTAACAGTCTTTGTTGGCTGCAAAAGGGAGGGAGAAGGGGGCAGTGGATGAAGGAGGCCCAACCAGAGAGTTTTTGAGGCTTCTTATAAGAGTTGTGAGGGACAGTCCCCTGTTCATCAGAGAGGAGGTGTCTTGATCACCATTCTGACACCATTCTGAAGCCTATTTATTTCTATGTTTTAATCATTCTTATTTCTGTGCCCAGTGTTGTTCTCTGGATAGTATAGGGCAGAGGGTTCCATGCTGGCAGAGGGGCTTGTCCATGGAGGAGTATGGCACAGATTCTTTATTGACAGGCTCTTCAGAAAGATTTGTGCTTTCCCCACTGAGCCACCTACTGTGGAAGACATGGGAGATACAGGATTATGAAGGGCACTGGAGTTTCCTAATCTATTGTTTTTCACACTGGGACATTAACAGCTGTTTCAGAACTAAATTGGTTGGTTAAATGAAAAATAAACATATACACGAACACAATGTCTTACTGAAAATGGTTATTATAAAGCCCTTGTAGCAGTGGACCCCATGAACCTGAGGCAGAGCTGTTAGCACCACCTGACAGCAGTTTATGGAAAAAAAGAAAGCAAGGTGCTGGGGTGGTGGAAGGATTTTCTTATCAATGTTGAAGTTAATGCAGTGATATTTCATAACATCTCAGCAGGAGAAATGTTACCAGCAAATCCATGCCTTTCCCATGAAACACAAACTACAGGTATATCCCAGTGACAATTTCATCTGTATTCCACAGATGGAAAAGTTCCCAAATTCTCACTGTTCCAGATTCTTGTGTTTGCCTCTGGGGCACACAGGATACGGCCCCTTGGCTCCACCTATTGGCCATCATTGGAGCTCCTCCATGAATATGGCAGAAGCTATCCAGAGGCAAATAGCAGCCTCATAATGTTAAGGTTGTCCTTTAATCACACATATGAAGAATTTTTTTATGGGGGTGGGAATTGTTCATGCAGATTATTTCAGAGTAGTGTAGGAAAGCACACACACTCATACACACTCATTCATCCATTCACTCAGGAGTTCAATATATATTATAACCAAAGAGTATCATTTGGGCAAGATCTATTTCAAGCAAATCTATAAATTTAAGTTGTGAACTGTGAACTGAAATGGGCCCACGAGGTCCAGGGTTACTTGTACCCAGCGTCCACTGGCTAAATTACTCACCACCAGACACACCGGCTTCTGATTGTCCGCCTTGACTGTTTGAGGCATTGAGTAGGACTTCACATATGATTCCACCTCCTTCCTCAATCCTCTCCAGATGAATTGAAGATACCCACAGTGCCAGGTCTTTGTGTGTCCAAGGTGCCCAGTGACTGTGCTATCATGAACTGTAGCACTTTCTCTCTGAGCTTGGATGGTATGACTGCCTGGCATGTCAGCTGCTCTGTGCGTTCCACAAGAAGTCCATCCACGATGACAGTATGTCTCTAGCGGCCCTTGCAAGGTTGCAGGTTACAGCTGGTGCCCCTGTTACTTCCAGAGCTGTTGCTGTCCCTTCGCTGACATCAACTGACACACTGAGGGGCTCCATAATGTCCATTCCCAAGATGATATCCACTGGGGCCACATTATTCATCACTAGCACCTCCCCTTCCCAACTATGGCGCCAGAGCCTGATTTTCAACTTGCCCGTGCCACTAACATTACATACCAGCCCAGACAACAGCAGGAACTCTGTCTTTTCTGCCAGGTTCACCTGCTCAGCTGCATGTGGGTCTGAGTATATTACACGGGCAGAGACAGTGGTGTGTCGAGTATCACTTTCCATGCTTTTCCTGCTACTTAAACAGGGACTGGTATGAGGCTGTCTCTCGCTTGAGGATCGACCAGATTGGCGTCCTGTGCTGGAACATGCAGCTTGGCCCCATCCTCCTTCTTAGTCACTCTGGCTGTGCAATTACAGTTCATGTGGCCCTTCCCCTTACAAGCAAAACATTGGATACTTTGGCATGATTGGTTACTATTTTTTCCTTAGCCTGTTCCTTCCCTGTTAGTCCATGCTTCTCTGTATTATTCTCACTGCCTGGCTTGTTGATGCGACATTCAGCCACGCAGAATGAGCTCCTTGACTGAGGTGGGCATCTGAGCAATCATCAACCTCCTCAGGTTTGTGTGCAGCACCCCAACAATGAACTGTACTATCTCCTCTTCTTCAGCAGTGGGATGGTGCTTTCTGTAGAGTTCCCATTTTCTCATTACAAATTGATCCAACTCAATGTTTGTCAAATTCTCTCCTTAGCTGGTACCTGTTGCCTGCCAAAAAGGCCTGTCTAAAATCAGTCCATGAATCTGAACGCCCGTTCACAATGTTCAAAGACGTTCCCTTTGTATTTTCATGTTTTGGCATGACCCCTCACTGTCCCATACAAATGTTCCAGCCACTCTGTCTCAGAGTATGTTCAAAACACTCAAGGAACTGATGGGTATCCTCTGATGGTTTCCTATCAAATTTGTGTAGAGAAAAGCCTGCACATATAATTGTGGGAGTCCCCCCAAGTGTTGCTGCTGGTGAATGGCTATGGGGCCAGTCCCCTCCTGCCTTCTGGTGTGCAGAGATCAAGGCTACTACAGACCTCTCTATATCCCCACATTTTTGCCTCACATCCAAAATTTCATTTGCCATTTCCCTCATTGTTTTGTTATTATCGCCATTAAATCATCAAAAGTAGACCACAGGTTTCGATCCTCTTCCCTGTGTTCACTTAGAGTTTGCCCCTTACCACACTAATGCCACTTTCCAATTGCTATGGACTATAGACAGCCCCCAGTCTTTCGATTCACCCTCATTTTGTTTTTGATCTCCCCAAGTTGCTGGGAAAAAAGCTTGCTTCTTGCAGCCATATTGCAAAGTCACTACTGCACTTCTCAAAAAATAGACTAAAATGAATAATAAGAAGACTCACAATAAAAAGAGTTTAGCTAAGTGCTTTTTATAAGCGAACATGTAAGCAATCACAAGTTATCTCCAGGGAAACTAACAAAAGGATATTTAATTCAGCCACAACACAAGACAGATGGCGTGCCTTTGCATTTCATTTGTTCAAAGGTTGACTCATACCTGCCTGGCAAATGAGCCACGGAATTTGTTGAATTCAACAGTACGAGCTAACACTTTTCAGCCACAACAGCTGTTCACAGAAGTGCCAAAGCTTAAACCATTTAGCGCCACCTCGGAGCATGTACTGGTTGAGCAGGAGCCTCAGTCTAGATTGTGGTAACAGAATACATTCAAATGAATTACAGTGGGAATTTCTGCAGTGAAGCAGGATTTACAATTAACCTACAGTCTCAATTATATCTCCACAGCCAGTGAACTCAGTGAGAGGGTAAGATCATTTAATTTGCCAAAAGGTCTGTGTATTGCTTTTGCAAATGGTGTAACCATTTTAAATTATTACAAAAACCTTGTGGAAGTTGTCATCCCTGTAGCCAAACCAGTACAGGATTCATTACAGAAATAAATCTGATGCAGGAAACAGCTTTATTGTGCTTTCATGTCAGACAATACATAGCGTTATGTCCAAGGGCGTATAGACTATGTAATCCTGCCGAGTTTGCACTTTGTTAGGCTGTTTTGTTTTCCTTTTATCTTTTTCCCTCCCTCTCTCCTGTCTGCAGGTTACCAGTACATGGCCTTTCGCCAGCGTGATTGGTGTGGGGTTAAGGAGGACGGGGGATAAACCTGCAATCATGGGTTGAAGGTCAAGATTCCCCTCTCCCGCTTCAGACTCATTGCGTAGTTTGAGAAAAAATTGGCTGTTGAGAAAAGAATTGTTGCCTTCGTCTTCCCTGAAAAAAAAAATTGTAAATAGTATAAATACCTGACCTAAAACTATTGGAAACTTCATAGGGAGGTGGGAGCTGTTTTTGTCTGCTTTCTCCTGTTGATGTTCAACTAGGGAGTGAGGTGAAGTTTTCTGTTGAATATTTTAATTTTCGTTGTTAGGTAAGTAGTTACTTAATCTGATCATGTAGTTGTATTTTCTGTTTGTTATTTAGGCATTTCCCCCTCCTGAAGTTTTGATTTTGCTTCCTTGTTTATTTATGATAATAAATTTGCTTTCTTTTTGTGAAATTGTTTCTGTCGTGATTAATGCTGGGGACGGGAAAAGGGCTACTCCACTTACTATATTAGTTGCAGTCCCTGAGCCTATACCAGGGGTCGTAACAATTTTTCTCTCCAGTGCTTTCCTGGAATATCGGCACCAGTTCTGAGTTTGCAGCTTGTGAATATTGTATTTACCCCAAATTGCATAACGATAACTGTGATCAGTGAGTGCTGAATTAACATGAAAAATCTTTTTCTCAATTCCATCCCTCTGTGTCTATTTGAAAAAAATGAGTTCATGCTCTCAGATCCTGACATGTGGATCATGCCGCAGAGCTACAACAGCTTGCATAAGCTGCACCTGGGGAAGTGATTCCACCACAAAGACATGCAGAAGCATCTGAGGAAAGCAGATTTCATAAGAAAAGACAGCGAAATGAGCCTGGACTGGGAGTAAAATGGTTAAGTGACCAAATTGAACAGACTCCTGCACACAGACCATATCCTGTGAAAACCTTTTATGAATACAAAAACTGGTCTTGGGTTCAGTCCTAGCCCATCGCACGCATGGTTAACAGTATGTGCCAGGCCTGGCATGTGCTGGGACTCTAATAAGTTTTTCAGAGTGGGGGGTTGAGCATGCAGTCCAGGAATAGCAGAGACCTGAGAATAGAGTCCAGTAGAATCTGTAAAAGTACTATCACTTATATATTATTACATTTAATATAAATGTTGCCTGAGTAGCAAGAGTAGCATATGGTTTTTAAGCATACCACTTAAGACAAGGGTTGCAAAATGGATTGAGAGGCTTGTTAATAATTTACATGTTTGTTATCAAATTAACTAGCTATGTGCTGTCAGCATCTGCTCAAATCAATTTACTTTAAAGATGCCTTAGTTTTAGTTCATTTATACCCACTATCAACCTATCGACATGATTAGTGTGGAGAAGCTGGTTGACTCTTCTCGCAAAAGGAACAGAAAGAGCAAATGTTCAAAAGCCCAATAATTTAATTTAAAAACAAAAAAAACCAAAACCAGCCTACATACACAGGCAGCTGAAAAAAATGAGCCTCTTGTTCTCTACCCACACACCTGTACTTAATATGCCTTTAATTAGGCAGGTGTGGCTGATTAACCAATGGGCTGGCTGACACAGACAACGACTACTAAAACACATACTGGCAACCACAAACAATTAAACAATCTACATGTTCAGATGAAAACTAAGTTATTGACACGGTTGAAAATGGAAAGACAACAACCCTTAAACATTTAACAAAGTGAAAATGGAACAATCAAACAGTTTTGGGGAAGAGGTGAAGGTTCTCCTTCATAAAGAGTATTAGGAATTATAGAGCTTGCATTGAATGGGATGAGCCATTCAGAAACTACAAGGGTCAGTGAATTAATGCAGGATCTGTGCACAACCAATCAAAACAACAATGGACAGATAGCAGACACAGTTGATTATCTTAATGTGGCCTTAAAATGTAGGACTTGGCTGTCACATTCATGTAGTTTCCATTTCACTGAAATGTGTGTTCATCAGCATATGATTTTTTTGTTTGTTTTTGAAGGGGGGGGGCATTGTACTGCTAAGGGAATTTATTTCTGGAGTGGTAGTGTGAGTGTGAGACTGGTAGCTGGAGAGCTCGGTTGCTAAGCTAAACCCACACATCAATGGTGGAGGATGAAAGGGTAAAGCAGCATGGCAAACCTGGAGAGAAGCAGACGAGAGGGACACAGGTACTGACACGTGTGTGTGTGTGTGTGTGTGTGTGTGTGTGTTTTAGCACCCTTGACATAAAGAAGTTGCACCAGCTGAGACGATATACTTTTTTATGTCTTGCATATATGTGGATGGCTATGGAAGTGCTCCAGATAGCTTCTACTTCCTGGGTAGTAGTGGGGTGGGATCGCTGCACACTTGAAATAGGGCCTTAGGCAAGCTTAAGACAGGGGATGTTCACTAGATTCTGTCATGCTGTGTAAAGTATCAAGCTAAACTCAGATTGCAATGCCTCAGGCAGAAACGACTGCACCGGAGTGATATGTGGTATGCACTATATACTATGCATGCTTGCCTGTAGAGGGCATTCTAGGGTCAAGAGGGATCTAGGACGTGTTGGACAGCCAGGGAGAAAGAAGGTGGAGCATTAGCTCGAATGATCAGTGTGTAATGGTTTAAAAATTCTTTATAAATGGTCGTAATGGTGTGGTGGGCTAGGGAGGACTTTTCTGTGACCGGTGGTCATGATGCGATCCACAGCTCATGAAACAATGCATTTTAAGAAGGGCTTTTATTTAATCACAGATTGTATTCATATCTACAGTCACATACACAGTAACAACAGTCAGGTCACAGGTATTCCATCAGAGGCAAAAAGAATGTGCCATATAGGTTTAAATATCTTGATTTCACTCCTCAGGGTGGGGGGATGCTTAGAAAACAGGGGCATGTCTGACAATCCATGATCAAGATTAATACACACAAAGGAAAATATAGGTATACAGTAAAGAATTTAATATTGAATAGGTTTGTAGGTCTAGTTCTAGCAGCCATCTTTATTGAAGTTGGTATATTCTTATGAGTGATGTATACTAAATCAAGAAAGGCAGCAAATATTTTAACAAGTTGTTAACAAAAATGTCTGAAATTATTAAAGTATTAAGTAACAACATGATTGTTGTTAGGGTAAGATCAACATGCCTGTTTTTGAGCTGGATTTCCTCTGGAGGCTTAGTACTGGGGCCAGGCTTGGTTTTGGTTTACTATATGTTTTGTTGTTTTGATAAAACTGTGAAAAAGATCTAATCAAAATAGTTTTTATTTATTCTGATGTAATTTTTCAGCCAATGACATCCTTTAAAAGGACAATGGGCAGTTAATATAGGAAAAGAGTACTATGGAGTATAAGTGATGGAATGGATTTCATCTTTGAATTCTCCCATTTGATGACTTGTGAATTATTCTGCTATTATATCTAATTAAGTCAGTCTTGGGGAAAAAAAATCTGGGGTCAAGACATTGGCAAATGTACACTGGTATTACTGAAACCACACTGATTCAAAACTCAGGTGTACTACTGCTGTATTTAGGGCATAGAGAATCTGTTCTGAATAATGTATTTCACCTCCCACAATAGATCCAAAAAGGAAATTGCCTTGTCAACAGTCAAGTATGTTGAGAACAGAGGTGCACAATGTAAAATAAAATAAACACATAACATAGGACAATAAAATGGCTTGACACTTGATTTTTATACCATTTGATTTCAGAACAGCATTAAAAGATACTTTGACATTAAATATCTCTCTTCTCATCCACTTGTCTTTTTGTATTTTTAACAAAAAATCACCCTCACAGAGAGTACGTAGACAAAGATGATACTAGTTTATGTTAAGAATCAATCAGAGAATCTGGTCAGTGTCTGTATTACTGGATGTGTTGCTCACAAGCAGTCCCTTAAAAGCTTAGATGAGCAGTTGAGAGTTGTCCCCTGAACAAGTATTAATAGCAAACTAAGTTTCATGGTCACACAGAGAATGTAATTCTCACTAGAATGCTAAGTGATACCAACAACCATTTTTGCAGCTTAATGTAAAACCGAAATTCTGCACTGAAAGAATGAGGACTGTCGTTCCCAGTTTGCAGAGGTTATATTGCCATCTGTTGGTTAATTAATGTAATGTAATCTAAAGGGAACATAGAGCCTCAAAGATAATATAAATAGTTTGGTGGTAAGTGTTGTTGCTTTGTTAGGTGCATAGGCTCTCAAATTATTTCCCTTCTCAATATAAACCCATCTAATGTAAGTATTATGCCACCATCCCATGCACACAATACCAAAGTATCAAACCATATCTCAAAGCTTGGCAGCAAATAGCTGTTTATGAGATTTTGCTTTTTTATGTATTATTATGCAGAATTTCAGAAGTAAATGTTACAGGATCATCAGGCCTAATGATAAGTTGACAGTATTGGTCCAGAGAATGGTGAGCTGTGACAAAAAGTGCGTTCTGAAAGGCTGGTCTTTGTCAGGAAATAAATGATTTTTTAGTGTTTTTTTTTCATGTCTTGTGGATAACAATGGAAAAAGCATAAACAAGGTGCACATGCAATACAATTGGGGCAAAGGTAGTGTTATTCCTAAAAAAAGGTTAGACACATAATGCTGGACTGAGAGGCAAACAAATCTTTTGGAATGACGCACAGACATATAGGTACAACACTGACACATTGGATTGAGAGGTTGGAAATAGAGAGCAAAGTCTGCATATTGCCTGTGCTGTAATGCCAGATGATTGCTTTGTTTGTAATCTCTACATTCACTTTCAGGGTCCCTGTCCCCTACGTCTGAAAAGTGCCCTAGCGGATCTTCCAGAATGAAAATGTTTATGAAAGTAGGCGTCTGGGTGTTTGGTGTGTCCTGGGAGAGGCAATCTTGTGTTCTACTAGTGATCCCTCACAGCTGGGGGCTCCTGGGTTTGCTGAGGGCAGCATCTCAGGTTTCGGGCATCATGCAGTCGTGCACTTCATGGTGTCCACGGCAACAATGAGTCCCTTGTGTCCTGTCCTTGCACGTCATAAATCACCATGAAATGACCACGGCTGAAAATACCACTGAGGCGATCACACTCAGCCAGAGTGTTCCCTATACACGCACACTCTCACATGCACACAAATACACACACACTTGCATGTACATTCATGCAAGCGCGTGCATTCATGCACATGCATTTGCAAGCACGTGCATCCACAGGGGCATGCGCAAAACAGCCACTAAATGTGTGTGTGTGTGTGTGTGTGTGTGTGTGTGATTGGAGTCAACTTGCTCCTTGTTCAACTGCACTCAATTAAAGTCCTTGGCAAGATCCAGGGCGTGGTCCTGGGTTAAGTTTTCCACCTGCAGCTTTCACAGGCACCTGTGAAGGGCAATGGTCGAAGCAACAAAACATCAGACAATAATTACCCCCGTCTTATGCTTGCGGTCAGGGCCTATCCATATCACAATAATCAGGCCTGCTATTGTGTTGCCATCAGAATCGTCAGCCATCGGGGGCTCAATTTCAGGGTGGCCAGGTAAACAGCCCCGCTCACATGATGGACACAGGAACCCGAGCGGTCAGCGCGGATAGGCTTCCACTGGTCAGTCACGGGGCCGGAGGGGGTTAGAGAGTCCATTACTGCCCTTCCTGGGATAAGTCAGCACATCCTGGACAGCAGGTTTAGCAGCAAAATCATGCAGTGTAGCACAGCCTGATCAAAGTGGATCATAAAGACTCTCAGCCTCATTCTCCCCTGTACTTTTCTTAATGATGAGAGTCCTGCTAAAAACTAAATGTATTTGTTTTTAGTTTTTTAGGGAATGCTGAAATTTGAGTTTTTACACGCTGGTGAAAGCTATGCTACAGTATCACAAAGTCATGGTGCCACCTTGTGGTCGGAAAATGAAACACCCCCACTGAACAAACAGCCAGATTCACATAGTCATGTGCTGAAAGAGCCAGGGGAACTGAATGAATCAGTTAGTTGGTGAAAAGGGGTTGTGGTGTGCAAAGAATATCAATTTTTATTGATGTTATGAATGAGATATGTTATAATACATGACAAAATAATCAATAATCAAAAATAATCAAGACACGTATAACGTATAAACATCAAAGAAACCTCAACACACAAGACCCGTTATTGTATGTTTCCTGCACATGCATACTTTTCTGGGTACTTTATCCTGCTAAAACAACAACAACAAGAAAATATCTCAAGGCCTGAATTTACATGTACGTCAAAAGTGGTGAGTGGGGAAGTGAGAGCCAGTCACTGTTAATCTGAAATTACTCTCACCATTCATTCTTTGATATTGTTGGGTGGGGGGAGAGGAACTGAATTAATCAGTGAGTCAGTTACCTTTATCTTCAAACTGGAACATTTTGAGTTAGTTAAATGCTATTTGTATAGCCAAATCAATTCAAACAAAAAAAAACTTTAGAAACCCATGGTTAGGCAGATACCTTATGTGAAGTTCTACATTAATTCTACTGTTACAATCTACGAAATGTTAAATAGCTCAAGACAAAAATATTGAAATATTTCAAAAATGTTGAAAGTATTACATCCTATGTTTTACCCTATTTTGTGGTGGGAGGATATCTATGATGTGGTAATTATTTTTAAATATAAATTAATCCTTTCTTTAAGAATACAGATGTGTTTTACAAAAGCACCAGTGGACTTGAGACCTGTGGTAAATATGGAATATTGACATGGCTGGGCCGGTAGCAAACACTAGAGTGTGAAACAAAACACCTAGCTGTGCCACAATGTTCTTGCTATACCACAGTCTCTTGTTCCTTGTTGTTTTGATATGCTACAGAGCTGTCAGAGCTCTTGATTGTCAGACTATAACAGATAATCTTTTTAGCTACATTTATAAAGTTGAAGCAATAAGTGATATAGTATCACAGATCAGAGGCCAGGAATTTTATTTTTTCAACCAGAACTAAAAAATACCATTTATTTACAAGTTAGTTTTGGTAAACCCAACAGATTAATTAGCTCTGTATTGATTCACACTATATCAAACAAGTTATGACCGATTATGGACAACGGTTGGTTGAAATGGTTGTGTGGTTTTCCCAGGCATAGTATTAACTCAGCAAACTACAGTATACGCCTTTCATTTGGATACTTGAGAAGTTTCATATAGTAGATCTCTGAAGATATGAAGAAGCAGTGGCAGTACTGCAGTATTGCAAAGACCCATCAAATTTCAACTTTAGCATAGATTCTCACATAATATTGTACCTACTTATTTTGACCTCAAAGTGTGTCATTGGTATGCAAGACGTACATATGCCTCTGGCAATTGATACATAATACGCTCTAAATGATGAGTCACTGTATGTTCTTGTAATCTACAAACACAGTATGCATACAATATAGCAGCATATGATTTGTCCAACTGATTAACTTCTCTTTGTCAGCCTTTGAAGTTATGCATGACTCTATGCATGACTGAAGCTATGCATGACTGAAGTTATGCAGTTTTCTTACTAGGTTTATTTCAGGTGGGGGTAAGACATTGAAGGCATGAGTAAGAATTCACTTATGTTTTTTTTTTTTTGCATTTCGGTATTTTAATCCAGTTTTGGTAATGATCAATTGCAATCATTAAGCTCCTCTCACTGTGACTGTGAACATAACAAGTGTAGTCCTCCAATACATTTGTATGCCAATGAGGCCATTGTTCACACAAGTCTCACAGACCACTACAGTGCACTCCTTGTATGTATGTTTGTATTTATATATGTCCTCTTGTGCTTTTTATGCATTAATTTTCTTATCACTATTGATGTGCAGCAATTCAAGTTGTTTCCATAATAAGTACATTTGTAATACTCTATACCATATTGTTATACTATGTGTATTTTAAATCATTTACAAGATAGATAGTTGAAAATATGATAGGCCAAAATCTGACAAATTAATGATGCATTTAGAACCCGCTAGGGGCCTTGGCCAGTTCACTTTGGCTGTTAACATGTTTGTAATTGAATTAAAGCCACACACAGTCAGAGAATTAAGTTGGTTTAGCTCTCTGACAGTAAAACAAAACACATTAAAACGTTTTGATGGGGATCATTGAGTGTGGAGTTATTGATTGTGGTTTCATTGACAGTCCGACTTCAAGTTAACTCACCAGATCAATCTGGAGGATCAAAGGGTGATGTCATACAGAGTTTTCCATGGAGGGAAATATCTCCATCAGTTCCCTGTCGACTCAAGACAGTGGATGCTTTCAGAAGACAGCCAGTGTCTGACACTGGCAGTCCTCCTTTCTGAATTTAAGAACAATGGGAGAATTTGTTCACAGGTAGCAAGAGGACTGATTTAGGGTCCCCAAAGAGTGTGAGGCTGGCAGCAATATGTGGAGTGGCCATTCAGACTCATTTCTTCAGATACTGGGTTATCATTTGGCTTTGAAATAGCTCATTTAAACATTTCAGCACAAGATAATTTAGCTGCTTATGAACAACCAAAATGACACCAGAAATGAAATTAATTCAAATCTAACTCAATGCATTTGTGGGGGTGAAAAAAAGCAAAAACAAAACAAGCAAAGTGCACCATTAGAGCTGCCATGGGAAACATCTTCAATTAATAATGATTTTGGAAATAAACACAATTCCAGTTGCTATGGAGATAAACATGTTCTCTTTGCTCTTTTTTTCAAAGGATTCCCCCTCCTGTTTTTCAAGCTTAAACAGTTGAATTGTTAATAGCCTTCTCTGCGGCTAGGTGTTCCAGGTAAAAGAATCTCACTAACTGGTTCAGCAGTGTATGAGTGATTAATAATTAATGGCCCATAATTGAGCCATTGGCCTCCTCCTGTGACAGGCAGGTGCTCTGTGCTGGGGAACAAGGGGAGACAGCCGCGCTGGGACTGAACCCGCTGTCCCTTTGGCGTATGTGGTACCAGTTTGGTGATATTGTTGAAAACACCAGCTGCCATCTGTCTGTCAGTGGGCCACCACAAGGTCCTGGACAGCTGTTTGGGAAGGGGGGGCGGGTTCCTTCAGACTGCTGAGCAGCCGGGGCATGGTGACCCAAGGCAACATGCATTAAAATGAGAACCCCTCTCAAACTTGGGAGAATCTCTGTGACAGATTCAACCATCTGTACTGAGGATCTTTTGAGGCAGTGTCACCCTGTCACCCTCCCAAATGAACCCTGTGAGCGTGCTCTGTGACCACTGTTATTGCTGTGCTAACCCCAGGACTGGTGCAGAAATGAACCTGCATGCTGAAACAAGCTGCTGTTTCCCACAGCTGCTGTTGTTCTTACCTGTCATTTCCAAATCCGCTGTGTCAGGTGTCCTCACCCTTGTTTTCCTTACATGTAAGGACAGCATTTTGAGGAATCTGGTTCTTTGTTAGCTTCCTTGTAGATGCTTTCTTGTCATTTTCTTGTTGTGTTTTCACTGACCATCTACATAAATGTGCATTTGGATGCCTTTCTTTCTGAAGGCACTTGTTTTGCTATATCAAAGCATGGGACTAACTCTTTTGCCTATTTTTGCTTATTACACATAACAAACTGTGTTTATTATTGCATTGAATTTTCCTCCCTCAGGCAACAAATGTCTTCCAGTCACATCTGTAAGCACAAAAATGTTCCTGCTGAGCAGTGACTAATGGGCCAGTTCTATGAAAAATGCCTATTAGAAGGTGAAAGGCAACTGAACAAACCAGAAAGTCAACTATCCTACAATATTTGTGTAGTGCAGAGGATGTAACCATAGTCACTCCTCCACAAACTTTGCCAGACAATGAGGTGTCAGTTTTCCGCTCACCACCAGATTTTATATGTGGCTTGTCCTAAGTGATGATGCCTCTCCATGTGTAAAAATGAAAAAGGAGCCTGTTGAGCAGTAATCATATAAGTAAGGCATTTGTTCTGTGGGCAAAAGGGTGTTTTTTGGTGTGGTCCTGGTCGACAAGGAGCAGCAATTGGGCAGCGTGCTTGGAATGTGGGACATCAGAGGGAGTGGGTGGGTGGGGGGGCGGGGGGGGGGCGTTCCTCAGTGGGACAGCGCATGGCTGACCCCTCTTTCCCCTGGCTGCTGGCCGCCCCCACATCAGAAATAGCATCAGAGCAGGAGACAGCAGCTGGGACTGTGGCTGTGTTTCCCAGCAGGCCAGGGCATGCCTCCCCTGGACCCGCGCGGCCACAGGAATTGGAATCCGCAACAGGTGCCTCTCAGAGGCTGCCAGACCCTAAGGTGACCCACACGTTCCCACTGAACCCGAGGTAGACAGACACAAACGTCCTCCCTCTGGGCAGGATGGTTCCTACTGCCCCCAAAGGCTTTTTATTGCGTGCATAATGTAATCCACGGTATCCTCACTGGGTAGCCTTAGGTTGTTTAATGTTATTTATAAATTCTGTTTGCAGTGATTTTCACATGTTCGTCCAAATTGTGATTTATAGGTCCATCAACATCGCATCCCTGTGTGCATATTGCCTACCGCGGTTCTCTTTATGCAGCATATTGGCTTTGTTTGAATCAGCCTTTTAAGTACAGCGCTATCAATAACAAAAATGTTATTAGCGTCATTATGGAAGACTGTGGTTACTATGATTGAATTAAACCTGTGGATGGAGTGATTTTTTCGTGGCATAATTCTGGTTTCAGTCTCGTGTGTTTCAACACATCCAGGGATGATTAATGTGACACTGTGATGAGGTCACTGATTGCTTTACTACCACTGCAAAACCCGATCGGCAGAACCGTGAAATATTTCGCATCGGTGAAATAAATCAGATCGCTGAAATCCGAGCCCTCCGTTGTTACCTCTAAATTACTGCGGCTGCTTTCGCTGCTCCAAGTACAATTGCTTATCGCCTGAAAGCCAAAAAAAAAGAAAACACAGAGGGGAGAAAAATGGGTAAAAAATAATTTATGACCCAAGAGCTTTTAAAAAGCGAAACAAAACAGGCGGTCGTATTTCTCACATCAATGTTTCATTGGTTTTCTTTTACAAGGTCACAAGGTGGCACCCTATACTGGTCAACTTCACGTCTCTTAGACCTCACACAAACAAACAAACACAAGAGGACAAAAAGCAACACCAGCTCCAAAACACAGGGTGACGAGGCAGTGGAAACTTTTCGTGGGTAAAGGGCTATAGTGTCACAGGACAAGGTGTGAACGCAGACCGTTTAAATCCTCTAGCAGTTCCCAGATTACACAAGGCATCCTGGCCAAACTGATACGGAAAAAGCCACACATCGCTGTGATGTGGTTTGCGTTCAGAACATCATTGCGGGCATGGCTTTAACAGTCTACACTCCAGTGACATATCGCGTTTAAGTTATGAGTATTTCAAAAAGATGAAGAATCCTAAAGATATTAAACAGGGCAATACTGCAATAATCATATATGGTTTACAGGATGCACAATATAAGACTGTTAAACGCATCTTGACGGAGCCTGATGAGCACATTGCTGTGGGATTGGGTGCACTATGTCCTATGACTTAATCCTGCCTGCTAACTGTGATTAATATGGTGGTATAATACACCATGAGTGAATGAATAAATTAGTCAATGAATGAATAAGACAGTAAGTAAGTATATAAATAAACCAAAAAAAAAAAAAAAAATCTGCTTTGGTGATATGACTGAACATGTTATTAGAGACAGTATTTTGACTGACTCTGATTGTAATGCCAGAAATTTCAATAGTGAATTAATTATTTGTAATAAATTGCTAGCATATTATTGCCTCCTTATGAACGCAAAGACATCATGATATTAACATAAAATATTGCATTGCAAAAGCAATGATTGGAAAGATACCTATGTTATTATATATTATTTGTTGGAATTCAAGAGATATGTATGACTCATCGCACTCCGTTGGCAAGAATTGCTGGCATAAGCATTAACTGTATACAGATAATGGTATACAACCATTCCTGTACTGACATGGTTACATGTTGATAGCAATAATATGATTTACTTTATTTTACATACACACTGGTACATACTGTACATTGAAACATTCCTCTGATGAAATAGTGCTTAAAGAATGTAGTTAAAGACAATTCTCAGCAACAACAGTAATAATAATAATAATAATCTTCTCCTTCTTCTTATTCTTCTTCTTATTATTATTATGTTTAAAACATAAATGTCCATTTTATCCATTCATTCCTACTTCTACTTCAGAGCTACTGCTCATGACTGCTCATAAGAAAGAAATCATCTTGGATAGATGTGATTTTTATAAGAAGTGACATGCACCGTATATTCATTTCAAATCTGATTTTTTATCAAATTAACCAAACTGAAACAAATATCAACCTAACAAGGGCATCTGGAAAAAGTGAACTGTAATCTGGCTTTCAGACTCATTTCAGCATGGAAACTTGGAATTTCTAATTAAGGGGTGGGGGGTAGGGTGGAGGGTGTTGAGCATTTTAGAACGATGACTGTTACACCGAATACCACGAGACCTGCCTTAGAAGCCCACAATCCTCTGCTCTGAGCTCAAGAATATGGCAAGGAATGCTTTGATGTGGGTGATGGCTTTTTTCACCCCCTCCCTTAGAAGAGCTCTGAAATATTTACCCTTCTGATTAGTCAATAACTGCCTGTCCCTCTACCTGCTTCATCTCGCTTCCCAAGGTCGCGCCAGCACCTCTCGCTATGACATCATCAGTCTGTAGCAGTCTGGGGCTGTTGCGCGTAAACCTACACTGGACCCCTGGGCAGTCAGATGCCTCTGTGGGACAAAGGGCCCAGCTTGCTTAAGTGGGTCAGGAGGAAAGCGGAGCGGGTCCGGGGCCGTGACACAGGAGCACAGTGAAGACAGGGCGCCAGGCTGCAGGGGGGCTGAGTGGTCAGATAATCCCATCACATGGAGAGCACACACAGGTGTGAAGAGCCCGAGAGGTCCTGGATTAGAGACCCGGGCAGCATCACAATAGAGGTGTGAAGTGGGAAGACAAGAGCCCCAAATTTCTATGAGGAATGGAGACAAAAGTAGTGGAATGTGGGCCTGGTTTTGATTGAGGGTCATTAAGGAGCCTGCTGAGCGGGCTTTGTGGAGGCATTGCAGAGAGACTGGATAATGAAAATGTGTGAATTGGTAGATGGGTGTTTAAGATTGTTAAAGCTGTAAAACAATGTTATCTAATTCTGGTCTTGGCAACTATAGTCATGAAGTGATTTCTACTTTTGTTTGAACCTATTTGAACCTTTCATTGTGGTGGTAATGGCTGTATTACCATATTAAATGTATCCTGTATTAAGGTACTTCAATAATTCATTTTAATAGTTCTTACACTGTGGGCCAGGACCAAGCAGCATTTGTATTGGTTGTTCTATCTTAACATTATTATTTTTGTGACTATTTTAGATCATATGATGGGCTGCAATTCTGACTTTAATAATGGATATTGATAACTGATGGCAGGCCATTTTCTGGAACGGGCATTTTGTGGTACTGTAACTCAGGACTTAATGCAGTTGTCAAATCATGTATACATGCTTTATCTTTCAGGGAGAAAAAGATAAAGCCTTTTCGGGAGAAAACGTGAGGTAATGACACCACTACTAATCACCATATCTGACGACTGGTGTGTACACCACATCTGTACAATTGCCACAAAACCATAAAATTAAACGTTGATTCATTGTGTTTCCATGAAATGTGTGGCAGCTGGACAGGATAGGACTTTCTCCCAAACTAAGACAATGTGCGTGTGAACCAAGATTTATGTCTCCTCTGCTAGTCCCATAGCAAACCCTGTTTACCACCTGGGCTCAGTTGCACCTGCTGTGTGTATATTCTTTCCTAACTTAATCTGTAAAGCCTCTCCTAAATCCTTAGTTGTCACTAGTTAATTAATTACTAGACCTGCCTTAGACTTGGTTGCTCCATGCTTGTTTATGGCTATTAAACTATTTGATAATTTACACACTGCCCAATGAATCATTTACATTCTCAGTAGCCAGTCAAGCATCAATGATATTTAATGTACCTCTCAATTCGGTTTTGTTTTGTAATGTTTGGTTGAATACTGTGCAGTGGAAATAGTGTGAATTTAACTATTTAAATGTCAAGCACGGGAACCTGATACATAATGTGCAGCCACAGATTATTATTATTATTATTATTTATGGTAACATTAAGGGGATAACATTACAATTTTCATCTGCAGAAAATTATTTCCTTATTCATCGTTGTTTACATTTAGGATGTGTCTTGGGTTTGAAGGAGGGTAGTAATCTTTTTGGGGGATGTATGGCAACTCCTGATTAAAGATGCATAAACCAGCATCATTGTTCATATCCTAAGACAGTTTTGTGACTTCAGCCATTAACAAGACATTAACAAGTTTCAGATAATATGTTTAAAAGATATATAAAATATATAATATATAAAGAATTTTTTGATGCTTGGTTTAACTTCATGTGCCCATATCTGCTGTATGTTCCACATGTAGATTAGGGCTGGGTTGTTTGTATGAAAGCAAACACTTACATCCAAAGCAGCCTGGTCATACATAATAAGGGTACAGGCCGAAAGCTCTGCCCTGTGCTGGAATCTTCTAGCCTTCCATTCTGGAGTCCCAGGGATGCTGCAAAATTTCCACTGCATGAGTCAGGGCCAATTAAGGCTGGATCAGCTGACAGCTTGAACTTCATGGCATCAACGCAGATGAAGCCATTTGCATGTTGTCATGGAGATATGTTTTCTGTGTGACAGGGATATCATCCTTCAGTTCTCTGTCACAGAAGAACTTTAGAGTTATTGTTATGAGCATCAAACTGGAATTCATTCAGATGCTAAAATAATGTAAATCAAATTGCTGGAATACATTCTGTCTGCATCAAACTCAAGCAACGTTTTTTCCATGGATCATTCCTTCAAAAAAGTGAAAGCCTTATACCAGTTCAGTGCTACTGCTGTTAATACTGAGACAGAGTGCTCTGTGGAGAACTGTATGCACATTGGACATTACCAGCCTGGGCAGCATGTACCTGTTCACATCATCCAGGTAGAGTAGCTGATTAGGCATCCACTGGCAGCCTGATGGGCTGTTCACTGCTAGATACAGTATATCATGCTGGTTATTGCCTGGATGCCCCTGACTGATGTATGTCTCAGAGGAACCTCTGTGTGGCTGCCACCCTCCTGAATAAATGATAAGCCTCGTGGGCCACCAGGTCGCAATCCTGGGCACTGGGCCAAGCCCCAGCGGGATCGGAGAGGATGTCCCTCAGACAGACATGCTGGGGAGGATGGGGGTGAGTTTAACATGGATGCTGACAGATTGAGAAAACACTCTAAAGCAGCTTTAGGGACAGTGATGGTGACAAGAAGGCTCTGTGTGAGGACTTTGTCACAGCTGTTGAAATAACAGGTGAAACACCTGTGGCTTCACATGGGTGTTTTTATGAGACCTTGTTTATTATATGAAAAAATGCTGTAAACGACTGGACCACTATACATAAAATACAGCACAAAATAAACTGCTCACTGTCAGATTTCTGACAGTCTTCCTGTATGTCAGGACAAATTAACATTTTATAGTACCATTCAGTACAAAGAGTCCACCTGCACAGTGCAGCTAGGTCCCACTTAATCTGCATCAGAAAAACAAAATGAACACTCAAGGACAGTAGGAGGGGTGCTTAAAATGAGCTCATGCTTGCTTCCTTTCATTTCTGAATAGCAGACAAAAACAATTATTACTACCCACTAATTAGTTTTTCAGTGTTTCCCATAATTTTGTTTGAATTATTTTTTTTCCGATATGTTGTAGAAAACAGTGGGGTTTCACATGGCGGGGGGGGGGGGGGGGGGGGGGTTTGTCAGGTCCACCAACATCTCTTCATAGTCATTTGCCATAATGTTTGTCTCTTTTTTCATAAAACTAAGTTGTGTCTGAGGGCTTGGTGAAGCGTGGTGCTGATATTCTGACTCTCTGCTATTGCCTGTACCCCCTGTCCCCCTACACATAGCACTGTTACTCTATTAATCTCTTGTCATCTCACTTGTCATCCACATAGTTGTTGGCTTGGTGTACACAGGGCATAAGGGAGTCTTAGAAAGTCATGCAAAAGGCACTAGAACACACACACACACACGCACATACTCACCATACACGTGCACACACACAAACACACAAATAATTGGCTGCAAATAGCAGAGCGCTGGGCCTGGTTGGAGTGGGATCAGCTGTTGAGATGATATGATGATCTCTGGGGACAGGCCATAGATAGGGGGGTGAAGAGCAGGGCAGGGGCTGCTTCAGAAGGATTCCACACACCACTGCCGTTGCTGTTAGTGTAGGAGTTTCAAGCATGTCTCACAGTTTAAGGGGGGGGGGGGTGTCATCTGCCGTCCATTTAACAGCATGTGCTGGTGAGATTGTAGGCCAGGCTGTCATAAAAGTAACTGACTGGCTGGCAACTCTCGCTGAATTCAGACTCGTGGAGCTGAGCAAAGGCCAGCAAGAACAGCTTATTGTGATGGAATGGATGCCAGATACGACTTCTTCCAAGCTGTCTGATCCATCTGAGGCAAGGACAACAAACCCCGGTGGGCACAAATTCAGCACGCGAAGGTTGAATTCTCATGAACAGTGTCATCCTGTGCCTTTAAGCCCTCAGACGAATGGAAGTGTGAAGGCTGGTGGAGGGGGGGGGGGGGGGGGGGCTGGGCTGAGTCCTTCGGACTGCGTGCCGGCCTCATCTGTGAAAAAGGGATATGCACTAAGTGATGTCATCCATCTGCCTGAGACAGATAAGAAGGCTGGAGACAATGCCTGTGTTTTGCAGGCAGGGGTTAAGGGACATTTTGGGGAAGGTGATGTCATCCCCTCTCCCCCCTCAGCCGAGCCGCAGGTGGCCCACGGCCTGCCTGAATGGCGATGCGGTGCGTTTGCGTCTGAATGAGCCAGCAGCTCGGAGGTGTGAGCACCCCCTGCAGTGGCCCGGGCTGTGACAGGCTGCCTCACACTGGGGCTCAGCTCTCCGCTTGGTGTTTACACCGGCTAATGTGCTGGAACGCTGCTTGCATACTGCAGCTCAGCCGCCCCGAGGCGTGGCTGCTTTACGGCGATGGCTCTCACTGTATATCTCACCCCCTCCTCCGCGGCAAAGCTCTAATGGAAAGGAGCAGGGTGGGACCCCAGGAGAGGGAGGGTTTCGAAGTGTTCATTCCCCGTGACAGCTTTGCTCTTAGCTCTCTATGATCTGATGAGCGCATACATAAGAAAGCGTCCTTTACACGATTCACTTGGCCTTTTGGTTGTAGGGAATCAGAATTACCACCGTGCAATTTTACAAAAGATAACATGATGTGTGATTTCTTCACAGGTTCAGTCACAGGGTAGGTGTCATGTAAGATGCAGAATATGATTTAGCAAGTGTCAAAACCCATGCACCCCCCCTGACCAATCACACGTCTGTGCACACGCATGTACATTTTTCACACAGACACACACGCACACATACGCGTTCACAAACACTCATATATATACAAATAGGCATGCACACATACATTAACCTCACCAGTGCTGACCTCTTTTGTCATGGCTTAGGGCAGATAATTTGCTTCAGACATGATTTTATTAACACAACAGCTCATTTAAAACACCAGTTTGGCATGAATGGTGTTCATTCTCTAATATATTATACATGCAATTGCGATTTAGCTTGTGCTATCTAGAAAGAGAAGTGGCTAAAAAAAGGCAGCTTCATGTCTCTCATCCCTAATTTCTTCCATGACAGCTTTTCCATGAAAAAACTTAAATTTGCTCCTACATGTATTAGCAGCAGAATCATTGATGTTATGGAACATGAAGTACTTTGACTCTTGTGGGTAAGGATTATGCACAGAGGATATTTTTAGCACAGCCAGGCTGCTTCTGTGAGCACACTTTCACTCTGAATGCTGTCTTCCCTTCCTGTTGAGCCGAGCCCACAGAGCAGTATGCGCATAAGCTATAAACAAGCCCCCCTCTCTGACACACACACACACACACACACACACACACACACACACACACGCACACACACACGCACACACAGACACATACTCACACACACACACACACTCACACACATACACACACACACACACACACACACACACACACACACACACACACACACACACACATACACACAGCACTAGGCCACATATGTGCTCACATATGTGCTCCTCTCCAGGACAGATACTGTTGTCTCTGGGTAAATAAACTGATGCAGTCAGTGCAACACTTATAATTTTATATACACTTCATATATGTTACATGTTTCCATAACACCAGAGAGACTGGGGTGTATAGGCTATAGGCTTTCAAAATGTTTAGTCCAGTAATATGAAGACCTGTAAGCACAGTGTCAGCTTTGCTCATGTCGAAAAGCATCTTTGCTCTGCAAGGGGGATCGAATTTCCATAGAAAACAGACAATAAAAGGACTTATCAGTCAGAGACAGCAGCATGTGGCATTGTGGTAGATTCAAACAGCAACACAGACTTTGATTCTTAGCGTTATGGACCAGGTTGAAAAAAACAGGTATTGCTTTTCTGCATTGCACCCAGCAGCTTTGAACAGTTATTTAGGCTACCCGGGAGGGGATTACAGTCAAAGGGGGTTGGAGCACATTTCAGATCACATTTGGCTGGTTTGAGAAATCAATACAGCTGCATTCACAGCACTTCACAGAGGAGGATGACCTAAAAACACACTCAGATTCATTAAGATATATGTGCCTACGTTTGCCTACAACTGAGGGATGTTGCCGACGGGTGTTTAACTCTGCAAGGATTGAGCGAGCGCCGAGGAGAGGAGTGATGAGCTGTTTTCATCGTGAGAGCAATTGGCATGTAAAAGACAAGTTGAGCTGCTGTTCAGTGGCTCTTAACATGAAATATTTATTTTAATCCATATGTTCAAGAGGTTTGGGTATGAATATTTAACACAGCAGGAGTCAGAACCGCACATAAAACCTATAGGTGTTTTGAAACAGATGCTTTGGGAGATGTTTTAAAAGCATTGATGGTGACAGCTCCTCTGCTGATGATTAGGCTGGCAGGTGAACAAATTGGGGAATGTGACTTGACAATCAGCAAAGCTTGGCAGGTTTGTGCTTTGTATAGTGTAGTCGGGTTTTGAGTTGGATGTACAAAACCTTGGACAAACAATGACTATATGAGATGATGGAAGCTTAGAGGTGATGGAAACAGAGCAGAGCAAAGCCGGAGCTTTAATTAGACACATGAGAGTAAAGGAACATGTGCAACAAGCACACAGGGATGTCTGAAGGGGTTTCCTTGTCAAACCAGTGCAATAGAGCTGTGTGAAGAATTTTATTTCAAAATTGCCTGTTTGTAGCTGGAGACCTAAACTGTCCATTGTATGGCATGAAAGTTCAGAGAGAAAGCAGGGGTCACTAGAACATCATTTGTGGTAGCCAAATCCACCCAACCCAGACTATGAACAGGGTGAAGAGTTTACATACAGCTCCCCAGCAACTGCCAAATGTGAGTCTCCCAGTGTTTTCAAGTTTTGTAATGTTGATGTGAGACAATAAAAAAGTAGCTCTGACCGTAGTCTTCAGAGCAAGCTCAACACCTGCTCTGAAGTGAGGACCAGTTGGGTCTGTAACTTACACAGTGATTTACAGTATCAAACCAACAGCAAGTCTTTGAACAGCAGGAAAAGGAAAAGAAAGTACAGAAAGACGCATGTCAAATTTATGAGGAATATTGTGTATTTCTCTGTTTAGTTCTTTTTTTTATATAAAAGGAGAGACCTTTGCTCACTGTATTAATAATTAGCACACCATGCAAGCAGGTTTCCTCTCATGCTGCAGTGGTGTGCTTTGATGTGAAAGCATGCTGATTTTTTTGATCGGTGTGTGTATCGATCGCGGTGCACACAGAAACACCTTGAAAGGCATTCCTCACAGGGCCAGGCTGCCCTGGTCACTTCATGCCCCAGGAATGTTTCCATGCTCAGGTCTCTCTCTCCCTCCCTCCCTCTCTCCCTCCCTCTCTCTCTCTCTCTCAGCATGGCCATCTGTGCCCATTCCTTGCTTTGTTTTCCCCACGTCGTGGGCTTGCAGGTGGCTCTCTGGGACAAAGGTCGTTTAGGGACAGGACGAGCAGCTGCTTTTGGGATGACATCACTCACACACAATGTGCTGCTGAGTTAAGAGGATAGGAGGCACGTGCAGCTCAGGGGACGCAGGTCCCCTCTGACGCAGGCGAATGCCACGGATCCTGCCAGTTGGAAAAGGGCAATATTTCTTCAGCTATTTCTGTGCCTGGCACGCCTCTGGCCTGCCCAGACGTTGAATAAACAACCATTTCCTCTCTTAATCTAGGCTGGGTTTCCAAACCTGTTTTCAAAAATGTCTTTTTTTAGACCTTCCATGATCTATAAGAGACACAGACTGGGCCTTGTTGTTTAACTTCAGAAGAAGCAGACCTTCGCTGATGGAGGCAGGGGACCTCCGTGTAATTGCCTCTTCCCACACTAATGGGCTTTTGAACCTCCACCCAGAGGAAAGGTATGTTAAACGCCCTGCCCTCTTGCGCAGTGATGGATAGTTGTGGTCATTGCACCGGGGGGAGTTCCACTGCTCCTGCTCTCAGCCGCCTCAGGTGACTAATATAAGCTCCTATCAAAAGTAGACCTTAACTACCAGGGTGGGGTTTACCACAGTGAGATCATGTAGGCTGGCTGTGATCATGAGGGAGCTGTCCAGCCCCTGGCAGAGAGTGCATCTCATAACAAGACGCAACCTCAGAACAATGAACCCCTCCCTCTGGTGAATACAGCTTGCAGTTGAAGGAGACATGTTCAAAGCACAGGCAGGAGCTAAGGAGATTTCTCTAATCTCCACATAGACATGTATTCCTCACCATCTCAAAGCGACACTTGTTTTATATGTATATTACTTCATTCCTACATTTTTTCCCACCCCCGAGACAGGAAACCTATCCGTGGTTGAGGATTAGCACAACATCACTGCCTGTTTCAAGGTGGCAGTGAGATATTAACAGTTAAATAACCTGATTCAAAATATTTAAAGCATGAGGAAATAGAATGCAACTGCCTATTTGGAGATTAATATTTACACTTTGTGGCACAGTTTTAGAATTAGAATTAAAATTAGAACTAGGATTAGAATTATAATGAGGAGAACTTTGCTTTTCTGCAAGGAATTTAATATGTAGTATTGGACACAAGCGTTATGATGTGCACAGTACCAGACAACATAGATTTAAAGAGACATGACACACAGCAACCCATAACATGATGCATGAGCTCAGGGAGGTGAATTAATATGATAAGACAGAAACATGTCATTTATTTCATGTCCTTATTGAGCTTAGCATAAAGCTAGAAAAAACTCTTTCGGACTGCATGACCTTGCCACTCAGTGACACCACTTTCTCTGGCCTATTCTGATTTTTAGAAGTGAGGGAACCAAATCAGGTTACGCTAAATGTCAGTATGGGCTCTATAAAACATTCTAAAAAGCTTGCAGGACCAAATGGTTTGTGATTAGGCCTTCTCACTTTCTGTATATGTATATTCTGTAGTTTCCTCTCAAAAGGACAGTGACAACTGACATTTAGAGATCAGTGTGTCACATTATGGCCCAGAACTGAATTTACTGATTTTATTTATTGCAGTACTGAGGTATTTTAGACTTACTTACTATTACTGAGGTATTGTAGACTTACAATTAATGCTTAAGTTTCCCATGCATTAAAGCAACTGTATTAACTGGGTTATATTCATTGGGAGAGTCTACAGACCAGCGTAGGATATGATGTTGTTTTTTTTCGGATGAAATTGGACATAATATCATACCAAGAAGGGCAAAAATGGGTTAAATGGCAAGCTTGAAACTCGGTGTAGACTCAAGACATGTGTTACACTGAACACAAAGGAAAATTTACTGATGCTTATGCTGGACTACATGGATGTCATTTTACAAGATGCATTCAACTTGTTTGATAACAACATGTGGTGTGTGTGCGTGTATGTGTGTGTGTGTGTGTGTGTTTACTCTTTTACTATTTTCAATCAGCTGAGCCAAGCCATTTGTTTTAAAGTTCCAAGGCACAAAGCCTTTCAGTTTTAAGGCACTTGAACTGGAATGCCCTGTCAGCCTCTCTAAAAGACAGTACAATTGTAATCTTGTTTAAAAAAGCTACTATTAGAGAAACAGAATGTTCTAGCAGCTGAATATTTAACTGTAATTTATTGTGCTTGTTTTTTTTTTGTTTAATTTGATGGTTTGGCTTCTGTTAAATTCTGTGCTGCTAAATCTCAAAAATGAGATACTGCATCTCAGAGAGCTTTATCTCATGAATTCAATGTCTAAATAAATGAAAAAAAAAAAACGGAGGGCAACGGAGTTAACGGCCAATTTCACGATAAAAGAGCTTAATCTAAAGCCAAACGCATGGCCAAGTTGTTTATCTGCAGCACGGACCCCTTTGACATTCATGTATTTCCTCATCATTCATGTGAAATGCAGACATTACGAGGCGCACTAAGAGTCTTCCACTGGAATTCCCCTGCGCTGTTTATGTCCCGTCGCGACTGATTGACAGCACTTTTGTTTTCCATGTATTAGAGAATCTGACTTCATCCCGCCCCATGAGGGGGGTCACGTAACCAAGCCTGGAGGTCATTTGACGCATGTGACCCCCTCCTTCTGCATTACCCCGGGACGCCAGGCCTCTGCACATAAGCGAGTGGACAAAGTGACCCCCCCTCCACCTCCACCCACCCCTCCAGACCCCTTGGCATGAGGTCAGCTTGACAAACCGAAGACCAATCTCACTAAGCAGTTTGGGGGCTCTGGGTGATGTTTGCATTTCTGTGAGGGAAAGTGTAAATTTTTAATGGAATATACATTAAGAGGCATTCCTCAGTTGATATATGATTGTTTTGTTCCAGCTTGTATTTCACCAAGCTCTCCTGTAACATAGGGGAGCAACACTTGATCAAATAAGGATTGACTGATTGATTTTCTATCATTAGGGCTCTGCTCCAATTAATTATTCAATATTATACTCAAAGACACCTTCAGCATATTCATTACCGTGACCTGGTGCTGTCTTCATGGCCATCCCATTTCCATATTCTTATAGAAAGTATGATATTTATGTTTAATTATAGTGAATTATTTTTTCATTGTCAGTATGGAACAGTGTTCTTATTTTAAAAGATGGAAATCAAAGGTATGCGTTATGTGTGATTGTTTGTGGCAAGGGTGTTGGAGGGCGGGAGGAGCTGACTTTCCCTGCTCCAGTGCTGCCTGTGTGTGACAGTGATGGGGCCTGAAACGGGATATGGCCGCGTCTGAGGTCACTCCCTGATTACCTGTCCCCACGTCGGCTCGGATGACCCTTAAATGCGTTGTTTACACTTGTGCCTTTGATCCGAGGCCAACGCTGCTGCACAGACGAAGGCGATATTCACTACCTTTTTATTGAGTTATGGACGCAACAGTACCAGCTTAGCCAGAGATAGAGGAGATAACGGTCAGATCCGTAAATATGTGTGCTCAATGGGTTAAAATAAAAGGTGTCCTCATTTGCACTCATTTCAAGGGTGTTTGTTCTTTGAGTGGAGTGAAAGGACACTCTGTGGTTGGTGTCAGATGTGAGGATGAACCAACAATTCTTCCATAACTGTATGACCAAGTGTGAAAAACCTATTAACTAATTTAATTTAAAAAAACTAAACTAATTAAATCCTTTATGTCAATCTTATGTTACCCCCTTTACTCATTCTCCAGATAAATCCCACAAATATTAATTGCATAGTGATGTTACATTATAATCCTGTGTGGCGTGATGTATGTATTAGCAAAGTCTGATATAAATATGTCAATATCATTGTCAGGACAACAAGGTCATTGTGCATCTTCATCCACAAACTCAACACAAACCTTTTTAGACTACATCTTGATCCCCAGACTCTTTCCCCTAGATATTGTGATCATCAGTAAAACTTGATGGTTTTAAGCATTGAATGCAAAAACCTGGTGGCGATATAACCCTTTGCTGTAGCAAAATCTCATTGATGAGCTCATTTGTGGGGATACCAGTTTGTGGTGGTGCAAAGTTGGCAGCTAAAAATTGACATTAGTAATATATGGTTGTGCAGCTAATGACAGTACTTGTGACATTTGTGGCAATATTTCCCACAAATGCACTACATTTTAAACAGGACACAAATGATTCAGTGTCTGTACAGCACTGTGGCTAACCCTGTTGAAAGCACTTTTAAAGTCACTCTAATGTACTGTAAATGTAATACAAAATACGCTACATTGTAATTTTGTAAATCTGTGATATGGTATATTCAACACATATTTAGGCACATTTTGCATAATGTATATTTTGTATTGCATTTTAATCTGTATTTCTGTTCTATACAGGTTCTCTCATATGCAGTTATATACAGTTATGCTGTGTTTTTTAAAAGACCTGGTTATCCTTTTAAGAAATGAGACTTCAAAAGAAGTTTTAAAATTAATATTTATGTATAATACAAGTTATATACAAGAAGCACAAAATAAAATGGAAGAGGGTATGAGGATATTGTCATGTCTGAACATCCTGAGTACAAGTCAAGAATAACATCCTGTATTATTTTTGTTGTCCACTTCCATGAACAACATCAACATATTTATGTGGTGTTTAACAATTAAGACATTAAACACATATATGTCTGTGTGTATATGTGTGACAATATTTAGGTATATAATAAATTATAAATCATAAATTATATCATATAAATAATATAATGTGTTTCTTACTGTTGACTCCCCACCCTCTTTATCATCCAGGAAATGGCTTCATTGTTTGTGGTAAGTTAGTCAGTGACTGTTAAACCCATGACATCATCTGGGCTGTCTTACATCAGTTTAGTGTATGAACATGTGTTGCCAGCATGTTAACCATGCCATGCCTGTTCTATAGACAGAAATCTAAACAGTTTTTCAGTGTTCACCTTTCATGTGGTTAGTGCCAAAAGTGGCAAAAGGTGTGTGAAAATGTTATTCTTTCCAATGTTTTTGACATAGGAAAATCTGAAGCCTCTCGAGAAATATAACTGAGCATGTGCTGTCTTGCCGGAGATGAAATCTGACTGAAACTTGATACACTGTACTTTCCTCCCTCTCTTTTCTCTGTAGTGTTGTTTTTGAATGGTGAGCTTCACTGAACGCAGTGCTCAACAAAAGTCACGAGGCGCAGAGAAGGTTTACAATTAGGGCCGTGTTCCGCGCTTGGCGGGGATCCAGCATCGGACAGAGTTGCTTAAACAGCTATTAAATGATGAAGCACGGTACCTGACAGTGTTCCCCCTTCAAAGGGCTTGCGAGGCGACAGTAGAATTTCAAGCTGTCAATTCTGACCCCATTGTATAGATGCGGGGGGAGAACAAGGGCTCCTTTAAGCGGGTTGCTGAGGAACAGCAGTTCCTTTATTCAGTGTGATGTGAGAGAACCTTTCTTTGTGGCAGCTGATTTTGATGTGCTCACACTCTCAGATCTGTGAAGGAACTCTGCAAGTCATAGTAAGCCTCTCAGCACACTGAAGATTTAAGTCTGAGCCCACTCAGTCCAGAGAATGTGGCTATCCATTAGGCTGTACCTGGAAAAATGCATTATTAATGCAGTTCTGAGATATTTATCAGAAGTAAAAGCACCTCTGCCTAAGGATAATGAATATTTCATAGCTGAGGTGAGAATCCACTATTTATCAGTTATATAATTTTACTTTAAATGTGGTAGGTAGTGCTTTGAGCGCTCTTAAAATGTAATGGCATCTAATATACCAACCTCTGGCTAGATAGAATAATGTCTACCCTGGAAGCTTCCAGTTTAAAGCTGGTGAATAAGGCTCATTTCTGTTTTCTGCAAGAGGTGAAGAGATTAATAGCAAAATAAAAAGCACGTACAAATATCAACACCATCCACTGTGTAAGCATACATTTTTTTCAGATCAACTGGATTGCCAAACAATGAAAAAAAGGTAAAGATTTGCTTGCTTATTTTTGCTTATCAATCTAACCGCATGTCCCTCTGCCACATGGAACTGTACATTATTAGCTTGCTATTTGATGATTATAGCTTTGTGGGTGGGTTGAAATGTTTGCAGCTTCTCCTCAGTCGTCATTCAGAAGCATTACTATTTCTAAACTGTTTTTTACCGTAAGCTTTCCTGTCTTAAATGCACATATTACAGCAATGATCCAGTTTTGATATCCTTTCATTGCAGCACTTTCTCTCTGTGTTCCCTCAATGTACGTAAGTGCAGCAAATTACGTCATTATCGCTGGCAAAAACTTCAATGGAAGTGTGACTTCAGTTTAGAGAAGGGATAGAAGTCAGACAGTGCTAGAGAACAAGAACAAGGCAGTGGAGGAGATTTTGCAGGTATTTAATCAAGCATTTTCATTCTGCTTTCATTTCATTTGCCTTCATTTTCCAGATAGATCCTCAAGCAGTCAATTTTTGCAGAACTTACCCTGAATGTAAGTTCAAGTTCAGGTCAACATTACTGCCAGAACAACCATTTGGTTGTTATGAATTTCATTTGGTGTGCTCATTAAAGCAAGGACATGAACATTGAAAGATACAAAAAATACAGAATGCACAACAGCATATACACTCACAAATGCACACAGTACAACATAATCACAATTTATCCAATACCATGAGGCTAAAACAGAGCATAGTAGAGATGGAATTGACTGTATCTCTATAAAAAGTGCATACAGCAATAAATAATTTAATTTGAGTTTAGGAACTGGGTGGACTCAGTTTTTTTGGAAAAATTGTCAGTTTTATTTTTGATAGAACTAAACCTTCTCCCTGAGGTGAAGGGCTCAAATAGAGAAAAGCTGGTTGAGAGTGGTCACCTGTGATTTTCAGAGATTTTTGTCTTGAACTGGTTGAGTAAAGGGAGGCCAGAGATGGCAAAGCACAGCCTGTTATTTTATAAGCTATATGGACCACTCTTTAGATATTAGCCAATAATGCACTTCTGTGTGAGATAGGATTGTGTTTTGTGGTCTGTATGGTCTATTCAACACATATTTAGCACCTACTGGCAATCACAAGCTGGAAGGTACACATGATATGAAATGATACATGTAACTAGGTTTAAGGAAGTTTCATTTTGTGAGTGAAAGGGGACTCAAATCCACCAATTGAAGATATTATATTGGAGGATATGTTATATTATATGTATTATATTGGTTATTATGTTTGGATGGCACTCTCAATTAAATAGTAGCTTACATTGTCCTGAAATTATTGATGTCAAAACTGCTAACACATAGCACTCGTAATGTTGCTCTCACATTTCAGTTATATTATAAAAATGTTATGCACTAACTAGGATAACTCTGGAAATCCATGATTTGTTTGTTCTGAGAAAATTCACAGTCAGATTAACGCATTATGAAATGAGGAAAAGGATTCTCTATGGCATTTGAAATGCCTTTGCATCTATGCTCTTCCTTTCATTGCTTTTTTTAGCTCCTGCATCAAAGTTAGTGTAAGTGCTTTTAGTGTTCCAGTCATGTAAAGGAGATCTAACTGGATTCAGCAAGTTCTGTGACAAGCCAGCCACGGTCTTGGCAATGTGAACCAGTGGTGTCCTCCTCTCCTGTGTGGCCATCCCAGGGGATGAGCTGTGAGCCGATTCATCTTGGAGAGGTCGTTTGAATGGAGTCCTGGCTCCTTTTTAATGACATGATGGGATCACCTCTGCCAAGAATAATTCACTGCCTTGCAGGGTGCGGGGTGCGCCATCTGGGTGGTCTGAGCCAGTGCTGAGTCAGAGACCTTGTGTGTGTGTGTGTGTGTGTGTGTGTGATCACATGCCCACCGTGAAAACTGAGGGTTATTAATGCCTCCCATGAAGACATGAACAAACCGTTCTCTTGTGCCCCCCTGGAACAACATGATGTATTTGAATTGTATCTCAGTAGATTAAATCCCCACTCTTCCACTTTTACCCTAATCCTGTGGCATTCAACCTTTGAGTCAATCTCAGAGGGGGAAAAGACAAAGAGAGAATAATAAAATGCAGTCATTGAAAGGCTATAGTGTGTAAAGGGGGGTGTATTTGTGTGTTTTTTGTTTAATAGCTCCTGCATCTTTCAGGAGCAGGTAAGGTTACTGCTGGCCAGCGTCCTAGAGCTGCAGTGAGGAGCGGGGAATAATTATCCCGGCTGGTGTAAGTACAAATTGCTCGGTCCGGGTCTTGAAAGGACCTGCTGATGCGTGTCAGTGAGGTTCTGGCAACAGACTGGAGTCACCCCAGTGGCCCTCACCTGACTCTTACCTGGGCCTGAGAGAAACATCCACCCCACATACACACCTGTCTGCAGGCCCAGGACATGCTAATAGCTGCCATGTCTCTCTTGTTTCAAGAGGCTGCACTTTCGTTTATCACTTACAGGAAGGTCAAGCACTCGTCAGACACTCATGGTAGTCAAAGCTATTGAACTTTGGCAAATAACAGATATCACTTTTGTCCCTATGTATGGCACTACTGAACCTTCTCTGGCATGTTTTAACACCATCAGGGGACTTTTCATTACTGTTTAGATGTGGCGTGTTTTGAAAGGGCGCTCCCAGTCTCACAGCTCTAATGAGGCCAGGCACGCTAAGGCTGCCAGTGACTCGTCCACTGAGGAATGGCTGCTCCCTTTCTGGGGTGGGTGGTCCCGGCCACAGCCATGTTTGCGTGGCTACATATCTGGACCAAGCCCGTTGTCCTCAGGAAATTGTACCACTGTTGTGACTTGAATCTTCTGAAGTGCTGAAAAACCAAGGGGCTTTGGTGTGAAGGGGAGGCATTATTTGAAAACATTTTCCCCTTTGATTGAAATGGCTTTTACTTAACAGTGATTTTTAAGGCTGATCTTAAAAGGAAAAAAATCAAGTTTGTGTCAGAACATGAAAGTGTTACAAAATCCTGACAAAGTTAATAATTTTATCCTGCTGTGAAAGGTCAGTTCAGTTTCTGCAGAAAGTTAATGTGAGTGTGCGTGTATGTAAGCAAGTCTGTGTCTCTGTGCTGGTGTATGTGTGTGTGTGTGTGTGTGAGAGAGAGAGGGAGAGAGTCCCTGTATGTCTGTATGCAGGTGTCTGTGTGTGATTTTGTGTGCATTTGTCTGTGTGTGCAGTCGTGTCTGGTATCAGGTGAGGGTCTGTCTGTCTGCTTCCTACATTGTAGTGAGATAATGGGCTGTGATTAAATATGAATGGCGGCAGATAAATGTTTAGTAGCTGGAGCAGAGGCAGAAACTGGATCCATTGGGCTCAGGCAGAATAATTAGCAGCTGATGAGAGAGGGATATCAATGGTGTTTCTCTGCTGCATGGTGCTCCCTTTACCAGAGTCTGCATGTAGTCCCAGTCTAACCCATCTGTGCATCATTAACCCTTCAGTATACCCACTGTGAACTGGGGACCCCAAAGATGGGCAGTGTGTGCTGATAGAGTATTTTCAGATGAACAGCAAAGAAAGAAAGATAATTGTTCTGGTAAAATATAGGTTGATATATCATATCATTGTATAAGGCCCAGGCTCTTCTTCGATACTACCAATCCAGGAGAACTCCCTGGGGAAATCAGGAACATTCAGATCATTCCTTTTCTTACTCCTCAAAGCCCCCCCCCCCATTGGCAATGCAGAGAAGTTAGACTTTTTAGACCAGTATACACAGGAAGACCAATCAGTGTTCTGGCCCTCAAACCTTCACCTGCCCAAGGGACAAAGAGATACAGCAATGACTTCTGCTGTAGTTAGTGATGCGGCTTATAACAAGCAGGATGTTGGCAGGCCGAAGGGGGAGAAGAATTGTTCTGGAGGCTTTTTGATAGTTTACACACTGTAAGGTTGTGCCACTCCCGCAGCGTGAACTCGGAGCTACCCTCACCCTCCGAGGTCCTCCACAAGACTCTGGCGCTTTTCCCCTGCTCACCAGAGGTTGGCTCTGCAGTTGGTAACGGCGATCGTGTGATGCTGGGCTCTTTGGTGGCGCCGTTTGAGTGTTCGGCCGGCTGGCGCAATGCTGAGGCAGAGAGGTGACAGGTCAGCTCCCACCCTCCTTTTGTGTGTAAGATCTTCACAGGGCTGCACAGATCAGAGCTGCACGCGTCACGTCACTGGGGGTCTCATTAAGCAGCACGCTTCTTCAAAACCGCACGGCCCATTGGGAGACAGGAGCCTCTGTTTCCACGGGACCTGTGTGAACTGTTTTAAATATTGATTAGGCTGTTTAATTTTTTTGGGACCATAGCACTCACAGACTACCTGAGGTGCAATAGTTTTTTAACCTAAATGTGTTCTTTAATATCGTATCCAGGGTTAAAGATAAAATGTGCACTGGATCTAGCATTGGATGGTATGGATTTAGCATCACCCTGCGGGATGAGCTATTGTGTATTGGCTAGGAGGGAATCAGAGTAATAGTAACTGGTATGGTTACAGTAAAAGTTTTTTTAAATGTTAAAACATTCTTTAATATCAAAGCAGTGGCATGTTATGGTCTGAGCATGTTTCTGCCTGCCATAATCTTGTAATTAAAAGCAAAAAATACTGGCCTGTACCCACAATCATTATAAAATAAATTGGAGTGCCCTTTCATTAATCATTGTGCATATTTCTCTGAGTGAATTGCTGATGGCAGTTTATTTAAAATCCAGGATTATGTTTGCAGTTCACAGCATCATATTAATCCATAATGCCATTTTTATGATGGAATGATTTTTCGCAAGGTTCAAGCATATGGTGTACTGAATTAGCCCCAGAGAAAACCACAGCAACCAGCTCCAGGGCCTTAGCGCTACAGGTCACTGCGGTGATAAAAACAGCAAAGGTGTAATCCCTGCGAGAGCATTATAAAATGTAAACCCCTCTTTTTGGATATGATGTAATGCAGCATTACAACTCTATGGCATATTCTTCATGACCAAAGGCAGGAGGGGAAGCCAAATTTTCACAGACACAGGCAGATTTATTCTCTTCAAACCCAGCTCTGTGACTCATGCTAAACTCATAGCAGCTAATGAACACTGGGGGTTACTGCCTCAAAGTCAACCCCTATGCCAAAAACAAATGCAGGCTGAGACATTGATATAACCACTCTCTATGAAAACTGCTTTGACAATGGATAGGCCAGATGTGTTCAGTTCATTCCATGTGTATATGGTTGAGCTGTAGACTCAGGTTTTCAGTGCCACGGCCTGTTTAATATGTAGTCAAATGTGCATGTCATGATTATGATACTGAATATTCAGTTATAATAATGAAGACTGATCATATAGCATCATGAATATAAATCATGTATATGATCTTAAATCAATAGCTTTGATCAGTATATTCATCCTTGTTAATGAATAAAAAATGAAAAGTCCTATTATTTCTCTTCAGTATTCATGAAGGACAGCCTAGAGGCCTACATAAAAAAAGTTAAGTTCTATTATTTTCCTGCTTGAAAGTATGAGTGTAGATCTCTTTGCAGTGTGCCATTATGTATAAACACAAAAATGGAATTTCATGCAGTGGTATGAATATTCAATCTTGGCAGCTTTTGAATATGAGAATATCAGATTATCCAGAGTGCAGATCCCTTGCATTGCCAGCATAAAAACTGGGCTGGGCTAGTGGCCATGGATGATATGACAGTGTCATCGGGCAGGATGATGATTCTGGTTTGCGGGAAGTATGTTTACCAGACGGAGCGAGGAAGACGTGACCGTTTGTGTCTGGGCTCTCGGTTACCCGCCGGTGATCGGGTATCATTGCCTAATAACCAGAGCGTCTTCACCAGCTCTCAATCTCAAGGAGGCTGGGGTCAGACCGAAATTACCTCTCCCACTGACTGCTCAATTATTCACCACGGCTTCACCTGAGACGACCTGCAGGGGCTACAGACGTCCTCTCACCTTGTCATTTTTCTGTCGCCTGCTCTGTCTCTCCCCTGCTTCTCTGGCCTCCTTCTATTCACACAAGGCAAAGGGCACACAGAACCCAGTCATGTGCCTCTGCGTTTCTCCTACACCTCTTTTTATACTTTATTTTATTTTACCTTACTTTACCACGATTTTGCAAATAATTTTGAATGCTCTCTCTAAATCTGGCCACATATACATCTAGTACTTAGAGAGTTTAACTGCTGTGGACAGCACAACTGCTGTGCTTTCTTCCACATCGGTGGTATCACAGTGTAGTTCAATGCCTCGATCTACATCAAGCTGTCTAGATCAATATCTTTTCAGCTAACGTCCGAGCAGTGATACTCACCTTGACCCAATTCACGAGCTGCCGTTAAGGCCTAACCCACATTTTCGGACTCACTAGATTGTTAGCATTTCATGATAAAAGACAATGCAATGATAATTACATGTACAATCTGCATTAAGAGCACATTTTACATGCAAACCAGTTAATTAAAGGATTATTTTCGCAAAGACAGGTGATTATAATCTTTGCAGACAGATGTGAGTTCCAACAACCTGCTGGTTGTCAGTGAAGTCATTATCTTTAGTGTCTGTAATAATGTTCTAGAATACTTTTCTAATCCATCATCTTGATTGTGAGCCTTAAACAGATCAGTGATGTCTCTGTATTGTGTGAATCAGTAAATATTAAAAGTAACTGGTACATGTATTGCTGACACCCAGGTGACAACACAGCAGAGAGACAGCGGTTTTACTCGAGGACTCACTCCTCATCAAAGTGAACAGGTAAATGTGTGCTCTTGCAACGATGGGAGTGTCCCGGGGCCAGAAACATCTGCACATGCAGTGATATCAACTCTTTCTCATCGCGCTCCAGCCCCCATCCCCCTCTCCCTCCTCGACAGTGACAGATGGAGGAGTTCACTCCTCAGCGCACCTGGCTCTCTCATCTCCTCCAGCCCCGCGCTCCTGCAGGGTCTCCCTCCACAGGCAGGGGAGGAGGCTGGCTTGCTCCAGCACCCTTTCTGAGGCTGTGCGAAGCACCTTCCTCAGGGGTCACCTGACAGCCCAGGGCTTTGCACCCCGCATTTTGTGGTGGGGGATTTCAACAAAGCACAAGAGAGGATGAGAACGATCCAGGAAGTGTGTTGTTTGTGCAGGTGTGAAAGTAAGCCTGTGAGCACTGCTTAACGTGAAATCGTGAATTGATCTCAGCTGCACTGCATCAAGCAGTTTTCCTAGATATTTTTCTTTCCATAGATTATTATTCATAGAAACTGAAATTTTCTCTAATTTTCTCTAATCCTAGCAAGCATTCCCTTTGACATATTAGAAAATGGTTGCATATGCAGGACTAATTGATTAACTACAACATGAAAATCCTCTCTCTGGATGTCTGTAATTATTTTTACAACCACCGTGCTGTGGCAAAATCCTTTGCCTTTAAATATCTCAAAGCCATGTTCAGATTAGCAAAAACAACACATCACTTTAAAAGTCTGACTCCAGACCGGAGGCTAATCCTGCAGCGGGTTTATGCAGAGTGGCGCAGCGTGTGTGCTGCGCTGCTGCATCTTGTTACTAGGAACATAGTTTCTGCTCGAGCTCTTCTGGACCAATCCGGGTTTGTTGACATTGAGGGCTCTTGACCTTGAGGGGCAGATGTCCTTCTGTGTAGAATGGGTTCTATTTTGCTGAGAGCTGGGGGAAAAAATCAAGTAAAATGTATGAATGAGGGGATGGCTGAATGGGTCCGTAAGGAAGTAAACAAGTGCTGGTGAGGAGCGAGCATGCAGGGTGCTGGTAGGACAGTTGTGAGCCAATGGTGTGGGGACAGGGCGGGGCCAGGAAGGCTCCTGCTGGCCGGCCGGCATCCTTTGCCTGACTGTTACCAGGTCACTGTGCCTGCCTGGGTCTGCTGCTAGTGATCTCAGTCATTGGGTCAGTGTGCCTTGTCTGCCATGCCTGACTGGCTGGCTGTGCACATGCGGTTGCTAGGGAGCTCGTCCAATTGGAGCAGGTGGAATTCCCTCCCTCAGTTTCTAGGCAGGATTCATGTGCTGAGGATGTTTTGGTGGGAGACGGAATGAGAGATTGGGGGGGGGGCTACTGCCAGGGGAAGTGGAGCATGTGATTGTGCAGCCGTGTGTGTGTGCATGTGTGTGTATGGTGTGTGTGTATGTGTGTGTGTGTATGTGTGTGTTTCTTGGCGGAGGCTTTCTGATGCAACAGAAAGCGGTGGAGGCATCTCGCTGGCTTCTCCACCTTCTTGGGGACCTAGTCGTTGATTTTTTCCCTCCCTCCAACAGGAAACATAAGCCAATGGCGGTGCTGTTGCTATCTGAGCCAGGAGGCGGTGAGAGCCATTTGTTTTGTCTCTTCTTCCATCCCTGGCACCTCCCCATCCACAGTTACCGTAGAAACAGGGCAACTCAAGCTCTCTATTTAAGATAGTGCCCTTGTCTATTTTTATAAATGATTCATCTTAGTTTTTTCATGTTACATGGCTTGTATCAGTGAACAAACTGGTGGTATGAATTGCAGAAAGGAAGAAGCAATTTGCAAGCCACACTCACAGTGATTAAAATGTCATGTCAGATGCAGAATTTATAGTCTTGAATTAAGGAGAGGCTCAGTTCAACCACATATTATCCATAGCAGCTTTGTATGCATTTCTCACATTTACTTAACAGCATTAACCCTTGTCACTCACTGTAATCTTTGCTGAAGTACTCCAATCCCTGCATAAGACCAAAAATAATTCCTAACTGTCCATCTCAGATGAGCTTTGAGGTTTCTCAGCATTGCTACTGGCATATCACATGGTGCATTGATGGAGTACATTCTTGAAGGCTTTTCAGCAATCCCCACTCCAAAGTCCCATCCCCTGCTTGAGGCCAGTGACAGAAACACACTTTCTGTCAGAAAGCATGCAACCTGGAGCATGCCCACATATCCAATTGAGTGAATTCAACAGCCACGGGAGTGACTGAATGTGATTTTTCACTTGAATGATTAATGTCCGCAAAACACAACTGAGGCTGAATTTAACCACGGCCAGGGTCTGTGATGCATCTTCTCAATGCGACATTTATGCCAATGTTAAGGACATGACCTCAGTGAAATCCATCCGGAATCCAGAGGAAATGCAGGACGAGGCACGCTCGGGAAGGGAGGGAGGGAAATTTGGTGAGTGATGATATATTTATTGTTTACTTCATTGTTGCACAAGCTTTTCATATGCAATCCAATGATTTTAAGTGATGCTTTAGCAATATTTAGCAGATGAATACTATTTAGAAAAAATCTTCCCAATTCTGAATAATTACAAAAAGAAAAATAAAGGCCCATAATCATTTGTACAAATGACAAGGTTTGTAACAAGTCATAGTGGGAGTTGGGGCATTTGCATGGCTGTGAACAAATCATAAACCACCTTTGCAATGACGCAAATTGCCCTGCTTCCTCTTCTTGTAAATCAGCAGCTTTTGACCACACAAGCCAAGAGGCCACCCAAAAATTCCCTCTGAAGAGAATGTGCATATGTGAATGTGGCATTAATCTGCTGCAGAGGCCTTCCAATGTTCAGAGAAACTTACCTGCTGAGTTTGCAGCAGCCTGTTACCAATCTGCAGCAAGGGTGAGTTAACAGGAGGTTAGAAGATTAGGAGAACCCATAGATCAGCTCCCATGCCATTAAGTAGTGTCCACGTTCAATCCATTTGGTGTTTACCAGATTGACAAACCATGGCTCAGAAAGGTAACAAGAGCAATGCTTTGCATGGAAGCCTCTAATGCAAGCCATTGTTGTGTTTATTCCGTTCTCATCACTTTTGACAAGAAGAAGGAATGCATATGACCTCTGATTGAACTTGATGAGGAACTAATTGATTGGCGGGATCCCAGCTTGCCTGGGTGAACTCTGGCTGTGTCTCAGTGTGTCAGTTTCAGGAGGGGAAACATAGGCCACTCTTTCAGCACAGGCACGACATGTACTAGTGCAGTGCGATTTATGTAGATTTACAAATAGACTAATATTTTATGAGCAAAGGAACATGATTTCATAAAGTCCAGCTTATAGAATATGGAAAATTACCATGATCACACCTCTTTAAGCCTTTCAGTATCAGACAGCTACTTACCGTTGTTAAAACCTTTTCTGAGCAACGTCACATTTGAGGTAGAATTATATCATCTGCTAAAGTCACATCAATTGCCGATGGGAGATCCTTAATAACCTCATATTAGGGTATCTCTCGAAATCAGTTATTTCGCATAGTATTTCATACAAATTGTGCTCACGGGTTAGTGTGACTGCCTGACATGTCTGCACCCTTATGTTGTAAGTCACTTGGGAAAACGGCATCTGCCAAATGACTTAATGTAAATTTAATATAGTTACACTGCAAAGTGTATTTTGTTCTCAGACACATCTGTTTTACTTAGAGTCTACAATAATATGCTAATATTTGAAGAAAAAAAATCCTATTAAGGCCAAACTCAAAACCTAAATATAGCACTATTTGGGCAGGGAAGCCAGACAACTTGCAATTGGTGTTTTGGCCATTAAAAATGCATAGAACTGTGGATGTGGACAAAGGCCCTGTGATATCACGGGGGCACCTGGGCCGCTCAAATTAAAGCCCTCTCATGAAGACATGGCAGTGACAGACAGGAGGGTATCTGCACAGTGAAGTGTGCTGTTAGCAATACCCACATCCAAATCCAAAGTGGGAGGCATTCCATTAAACAGCTATGGTGTTGTGCACTTAAAGTAACAAATACAAAAACTGGAGTTTTGTGTTCAGCCATATTGATTGATTGATTGATTGTTAAAAAAGTCAGCAACAAATTAATAAAGATATGCATTAAATAAAAGAATGCAACACTTGCATAAATGTATTGCTCTTGGTAAGGACAAAGCACCGTTGTGGTTTGACTGAATGTACTCAGACCACTACATTAAATATCTCTATCCCTCAAGAGTCAAAACATCTTGCTTTGAACTGTCACCATTGCCTGCTTCATATTCAATGTAAGACCCTCTTGCTTCTGATCAGTAAAAAACGTGTCTCCTGAAATGATGCAGACTCTTGAGCTTGCTCAGCAGGTGGACACTCTCTCATTTTAAGTAAACAAGAGTGGTAACTGGGAATGTTTTGAAGTTCTTTCAGCCTGAGTGAATAAAAAATGCGGATTTTTCTGAGCCAGGGGGCTACAATTTGAAATTTACATCTGACCTATTCAAGGAATACACGTAAGTAATTCACAAAACACACCCCTTGTGAGAAAAATACACCATAAGAAAAGACATCTAAGCTGAAATAAGGCCCTCATCTGAAACAATAAAATTTTTTGTTTATCGAATGAGGCCCACCAAGGACTCATTACTGCTATAAGAAATGTGTCCTCTGAAAGGAGCAGAAAATTACTTTCTGCTGGGTGTTTATTTCACGATTTTTCTCTTCAATTTCCTCAGGGATTTTAGAAGAAGTTCAAAGAATGTGTTATAATGATTTTATGAAAATCATTGTAAATAAATTAAGTGTGGTAATTGGTAATTGGTGTGGTAATAAAAATATTTTGAGTTTAATAGGAGAAGTTTGGCCAAACATCTATGTAATGGTTACTCCTCTAAATTAGTCAGTAACTTGATTATTTATCCACTTATTTGAATAGGTGTAAGTCACAGGAAAAAAGGAGATGAACCATTTCCAGGCCGTGAGTCACTCTTCAAAGGGAGCCACTGACTTTGTGACTCCAGGGGGTGAGTACCTGTCTTCACACCTATAATCACCTGCTCAGTAAAAAAGACATTCATCCAGTTACAGAAGATCAGGTGGAATACAAACACTCAATTATGTAAGATGACTCCAAATTGTTGTTTTTTTTTCCTTTCCACTGAAGAAAACTTCCCGCAGAAATGTTTGGCAGGAGCTAATCAGGTTATTTTGTGCATTTGTCCTTCAGTAATTACTACATGTGTGTGAGGCTATGCTTTCTTTAGCACACTTTAAAACCCAGAGCTGAAAATGTTTTGGTGTGGGTATGGGAGCAAACTGCTGTCAAGACAGCGGAGATAGCTTTGCTTTTTTCTCAGTCATCTGTCATGCATGTTTCATCCCATTTCCAAAGGCTCGCCCCCTCACCCCCCTTGTGTGACTCAATCACATCGTTTTTTTCTACTCTGCAAACACTACAGTCAGGGCACACTCCTGTGCACCCTACTCTCACCATATGAAGTGCAAAGAGGAGAGGGTACTGCAGCTAATCATTCTGCTGACTGCTGGAATGTCACAGTTCAGGAGGTAGAGAGGGCGGGGATAGTGAAATTGTCTTTAGTGGGGAGATGCAGGGTGGGCCTTTCAGCCCAGCTGTCCAAGTGTTTATTGATTAGTCATACCCTAGGGGCACGTGAGAAGATAATAACAACAACCACCTGCCCTGTCCTCCAAACTGGGTTTGACCGTGTCTGATTCCAGGGCTAACTAGAACTTGTCAAACAGAGACACGGGTGTTACTGTGTTTGTTTATTTAGGTAAAGCCTAATGATTGTGATTAAATAGGCTGAAAGACAAAAAAAGCAAAAAAAAAAAAAAAAAAAACACATTGCAGATATAGTGAAAAACATGCAGTTTTATATGTTATGGAATGCCATGGCATGTCACCCATCTCAACCTTAATGCTCCTTACTCAACTTACTCAACACTTCTATGAAAATTGAAAGACACAGGTAAAATGATATGCAGTTTTGTGAAAATAATTTGCACAAAATTCATGCCCACTTATGAAGGAACATTACAACAGTATGCACACATCTGTAAGTTTTGATGCGACAAATCAATTTACTTCTGCAGTTTCTATTGTTTACTTCAAGCTGTTGATGACCAGCTCACCAGAAATAAGCTCAAAAAATGGTAGGAATATAAACACTACAATTAATGCTTCCTGTGATACAAATGCTGTAATCTTAAAAAAGCAATACCTGCTCCTTTCTGTCTGTGGGCATTGTTTTGCCCCACAGAACACTTTGAAAGGTTAACAGAAGTGGTGTGGATGTTGATCCATACCTTATCATGCAAAATAAAAATGTTTCTATACCAAGCCTACAGGAATTGTTGTATATCACCTGTAACAGAACATGTTCATTGAGGAGTCTGGTTTAAAATAAGTAAGAATTTAAACACCAGTGAGCCTGCATTTAAGGAGGAAAATCCTTGCAGATTCCATTTATCCTTTCCACTTGCACAGTCCTGGGTCATGTTTGTATCACTGACCAAAAGCATGTTTTTTACTGACAAGCTCAAATCCAGTGTCATCAGGGGAACTCATTCCTAATGTCTGTTTATAAGATCCACACACATTTCAGTATCCTCAAAGCAAAGTAAGAGTGGAATTGTTGAATTGTGCGGAGAGATAAAACAGTCTTGGTGGCACTATATTCTCTCATTTGGGCTCTTATTTTTGTCTCTGTCAGACAGTGTCAGATAGCCCTTGTGTTTACAGTGTCTGCCCTCGGGGTGCTAGAGAGGACACAAACATGGCACTCAGACCCACTCCTCTCGCCAGTCGAATGCCAGCCTGGAACACTTCACGGCCTTGTACTGCCAGAACAAACCCAGCGGAACAATCCCAACCATGAAGTGCACATTTTGACATTCAGCTTTGGTATGTCCTTTAATTCTGTTTTTTTTTCTATACCAAGTCCTCAGCAGCTATGGAAATACGGAATCCATGCAAAAGACCCCCCTGACTGATATGGTGGCATTGCTGTCATTTTTGTTTTTGCACCCCTATTTGAAGAACTTTTAGGCCTCATAGATGCTCGCATTTTTAATGCTCCTTAATGTGCCCTTGTACATGCTCACTACGCTATCCAAGCCAGTTGAAATTATTCCCACTCAGAGCAAGTACCAAATATGGCTGTTAACACAGCTTTGTAATTTAACTTGGCTTAGCTGTGTGCACCTACAAGTGTACCAGCCATCGATATAGGTGAAGATGGCCCTGGGAGAAGTGCACATAAATTATCATAAGAAACATTGCACTCTTAATTATGTATGGCCATCCAAGTGGTTAACACTATGAGCTTATGGTTGATTTATTTCCAAAATTTAAACTGAAATAATGTGTCTTTACCAAAGGAATGTCAGCATGCTGAACAGAAGCATTTAATATGCAGTGACATTGCACTGCCATCTTATGTGATGACAGTATATTGACTTGCGCAAAACAGGTAGTGAATCACAGTAACAAATGAGAGTATGTACTAACTCAGAGTTGTGGTGAATAGTGTTACTTAATATGGCGCTTAATATTGACCAGAAGGTTGCAAGTATTTATACTGGCACAAATTTGGACATTATTTTTTGTGGAGAAGCTAGAGACAGTTGTGTAAATGGATCCGCTCAGTCAGGGTTATAAATTAATGGTGATATGTGAACTTTTCACCTCTGGGGTTGTCTCCCCCTTTCCAGTCACCTGAAACTGAACACTATAACCATATCAAAACCCAGACACTGGAACAAAAAGAGTTGCACTGAGTAACATATATACCCATATAAACAGGAAAATACTACCCCCAGTATGTTCTGGAAGTTTTTATAGTAAACCTTACCCCTTGCATAAGTAAATTTGTATTACTTGTTTAACAATGATAGCCTGTGGTGGTTAACATCTGTCTGAGAACATCAAATACAACACTTTCCACATCTATTCATACTCATGAATAGACAAGAACAAACAAAACAAGAACAAAATCCACACACTGGGCAATTTTTCCTGTTAAAACACTTGTTATACTTTAATCTTAATAGCACTGCACAGAGCAAAGGCATCCACAAATAATGGATTCTCTTCACATGTAATTAGTATTTTTTAAAATCCTCTTCTGGCATGGATTACACTGACAAAATGCTTCGTACAGCATTTCATGAGGTTCTGGCACATCTGAATGGGAATTTTGACTACTCCCCCTGACAGAATGAATGTGTGCTCTTTGAGATCTTTTCAAAAACAAATAAATCAAGATCCTTTGGTTTTTGTCTGTGAACTGCTGTCTTGAGTTCAAGTCCCACGTGTTCAATTTTATTGAAATCTGGTGATTGAAATGATCAGTTGAGAACATAAATGTCCTGGTACAAGTTATCAATAACTCCCTTTACATAAGACAACAGCACAGGGACCTGCAGATGCAACACAATCCCAAAATCCCCCCCCAACACACACACACACACACACACACACACACACACACACACAGTAATTCAGTGGGCATGGATCCTTTCACAGCACAAACTTCACCTTTACATATCAAATACAAACCTGATGAGAACTTACATTTTTCATTTAATTTCATTTTTCATTTAATCTGACAATAAGACCTGCTTCCAACAGTCATGCTGCTGTAGTTTAGAAGGCAAGCCACAAAAAGATTCTTCATCTTTGCAACCTGGCCAAGAATGCAACAAACCTTTGACTCTGGAAGGGTTCTTTTTGACCTTTCATAACCTTGAGATGCCAGTTTGTTTATTTGTTTATGTTTCCTTTCCTTATTTTATTATATTGGTTGCACCCCCCAACCACTTGTCTCACAGCAAGCAAGATACCTTGTGTGGTTGCTTCTGTACCTCTAGCCTTAAATGTCTTAATAATGGAGACTACACAATAAATTAATCGATTCAACTTTTTGTGAATACCTATATACCCATTTTCCCACTAGTGGAGCTCAATGACCATTTAAGTGCAGTCTTTAGAGAGCTCTCTCTCTCAAATACATGCTACTAATGAATCTCTTTTGTGTCACCTCCTTTTACACTACATGGAAAGAGGATATCTTTGCATGTGCCTACATAGTTCAAGGAGCTTTAATTAGGCTTCCACTAAGCAGAAAGTTAATTCTGCTTAGTTTTGTCTGATTGCATTTTAAGTGATTACTTAAAGGTGTGAATAAATGTGACCCTCATGTTTTCTGTAAAAATCATTCTGTACAATCTGCCAATCTGTGCAATTAAAAATGTAAGTGGAAAAAAATTACCCAAAAGTACATGATTTGTTGTTCCTCTTTTGTCAGAGGTAATAAATATGAAGAGCACTGTATGTGGAGGAGAAAAGTGACTTGTGTTTCCTACGTTATGTGGCCCCTCTCTAGACACGACAGGAACTCAGCACACAGTTAAAATGCTCACAGGTGACTGTTCATATTGAAATCCTAAGATTAGCAGCAGCTGTAACTAATGTTAGTGCAGCTGTAAATTTCACATCTCGCATACATTTTGTCCTCATTTTGATATCATAAAACAGTGGTGAATGCACAGCCTATTAAAGCTAAACTGACACTTCTTGCCAGGAGGCAGTTCAGTAAGCTGAGTAAAGCGCGGCAAAATGTTGGCGGCGTCTCTGTCAGCTGACTAAAGCGCGGCAAAATGCATTTGGCTTCCCTCCCGGGTTTTGAAGGAAACGCTGGCTACGGGGAATTTCCCATCCACGTGTCAAAATACGCCACATAGAAGGCGGGATCAAAACAAACATTCTGATTGGTTTAGAATACATCATCGGCGCAACACTTTACTCCCTTAAAGGCACACGAAATACAGTTCATTGTGAGAACGTATTTTATTTATTTATTTAAAAAAACAAAAAAAAACTCAATTTATTTCTATTTGTTTTTATTTATTTTTTTGTCACGATGCATTTTAAACATCTTACTACAGTTTAATTTACCTTTTATTTAAGATAATACACATTCAACATATTGGAAGATTTCATTTCTTGTGCAGGAGATGGTATAAACGATTTCCCTTATTGAAGTGTTTGCCATATCCTTTTGAATATTAACATGCTAAAACACTGGCGTAAGGAAGATACACTACCAACCCTGTCCTAAATATTAATAAAACATATCACATGCCAAATACTGTTGCCAAATAAAACCACAACTATCATTATGCGATGCATAATTCCACCGTAAAATGAGCAATTTCTTGGATTTCATAACAACAGTCACATCACCCTTCTTGCATGTTGGAGCAATAGCGGAATTAAAGTGAATGCACTGTCACTTTAAGAGCAATTTATTTACTTTCCTTGTGTGACGTTCATTTTCAAGGGGCGGAATAATTTGCCGCTGACGTTTCAGAAAAATGAACTCCAGTTTGTTGCCGAATGCCTGTCAGTATGAAAGTTGTCGTGGAAGGATAAGGACAAGATTCAGTCTGAAGAGAGTAAAGTATCAACCTCATTCAAGGCTCAAGATACCACCAGTTACGTCGGAGAACATATCAACTGGCGGTGAGTACTACAGCTACAGCGATATTTTTCCTACAAACAGTGAATATGCAGCTAGAAGTATAGCTAACTTCTACAAACATAACGCACGTGTAGTCATATCTGTATCCTCAAAAAACGTTTCATAAAAGTTGTCTAGAGTCTGAAAACAAATCTTAGGAAAAAAGCTTTGCCTTATTCCCCGAACATAGCTGCCTTAAATGTTTTATTTTCATTTTATTATGCTCGTGGTGGCTGCTAGTGGTGCTAGTGGGTTTGAGAGCTTGCAAGCCAAATAATGTTGTAGCAAGCAAGCTAGTGAGTTAATAAGATACCGCACCGATCCAGTTGTATTGCTTTTAACCAGTTAATCGAATAGCTTGCTAACGTTAGGTTAATTAGTTTGCTTAACCGCAGTTAGCCAGCTAGCTAAGTTCATTATATTACTAAAATAAAACTAATAATCTCAGCTGGCTGGCAAGCTAAACGTTTGGATTTGTTCGCACTCCAAAAGCGCCTCTGGTCAGCTAATGGGCAGGCAAAATTGAACATAAACTACCTATCTATCGAGATGTCATTTAGCTTGCTAGCCATCTACAGCATATCTGGCTGCTGTCTAACATCACGTAAACTACTGTTTATCACAAGTCCGTAAATACATAATGAATGGTCTATGGTGTTTATGCTGTTTACGCTAGTCAGCTAAAACAATCTACTCAGCGAGTTATCAGTATAGGTAAATTGAAATGTTTTGCAAGACCACAGGCTAGACTAGATCGCTAACGTTGCGTTAGCAATGAAATGGCAACAAGATTAACTTCACCTGCTAGTCAACCGGTTGGCTAGAAGTTTACGGGAACTGTCAATCGCCTGCTGCGTTTGGCTTGAGTAGCAAAGTTAGTTTGTTTTGTTTTGGTGTACGTTCATGCTTCTTCCGGGACATGGTAGCCTGTTAGCGGTAGCATTATTGTGGTAGTGGTTTATTTGGGGGCATACAGACAAATCTAGCTGGCTAGCATTAAGTGTATTTAATATGGACACTTCGTGCATGCAAAATATCACTTAATCTACTGATTTCCTGTTCCCCGTTAAATTATGGTAATTATCGAAATGTTGACACGCAGCAACAGCCAACGATAAAGCAGTTACACCCACACCGATCCGGGAAAGGAGGCGTTCAATACAATTAAACTCATGTTCTCTGCCTTGATTAGACAGCTAATGTTGGTTGCAGCAGAATCTCAAATTCTTGATGACATGTTTCATATAGAAACAAAAGTGATTAATAAAATGATCTGATGTGCAGCGCCAAGTTTAGAGTCCAACATCAGCGTCAAACACACACACACAAACTGTTAACAGTCCGGTGTGGCTAACTGCATTGCTATATATATATGTCCCTATCGTCGCTAGATTAGCGATCTAAACGCCGCAGATTTCGGTGAGATTTTCTGGTGTAGACCGCCACTTTTATTCGAATTATGGAAAAAAAGATAGTTCGCTGTCAGCTCGTACCCAAGTTAGGACATTAGTCTAGCTGTCTAATTACATTTAGTCCTGGCCATATTTTTTCAGCTTCATAGCACTAACGTGAAATTAACAGTATCTAGTCCAGATCTGTTAATGTTGGGTAAATTATATCTTATATCTTGCTAGACCTAGTTATGAATGGGTAGGTGGATACATATTTCGTTCGCGCTGTCTGTAATTTTACTCGCTATATAGCGTTATATTTTAACCTGTTGTAGATAGGCAAATACAGCTAGCTAACTGCTACTCACTATAGTTTTAGTTTGCCATCTAAATTGTAATGACTAACCTGCGGTACGTTGGTTTGGCGTTTAGCTAACGTTAGCTAGCTTGTCTAGCTAGATCTAGCAAACGTTTGCAAACTGGCGTTTTCTCTTCGGATTGTTGACTCGACTCGTTAGCTACCGTTTGTCCGCTTCCAGTGCCAATTTAGGGTTATTTACGATAAATGGTCGTCAAAAGGAAATTATTGCCTAGCTTGCTAGTTACATAGTCTGCCTTAGCTACATTTTCAGTCGACGCGTCGTCGTAAAGTTCCTTTAGCTCTACATAAAATAACGTTATATATGTCTAAAGGGAGTAAAAGTGAAGGTTTTGTGATTCGCAAATCGCCGTCCTACCCTGTTCTTCTGAAGCGGTCGCGCCCTACAGTTTTTCCCGTCTCACTGTAGTAGTTCGCAGAGCGATGACCGCCCTCTATCTGGGTGGGGAAAAATATGTTTTTCCGACGGTTGCCTGGAAGACGTGGATCGGAGTTATTCTCCTGCAGACGAATTTTTGAAAGAGGAGGTGAATGAAAACATTTATTTAACAGAACACTTAAAACTGAAAACTAAAATATAAAAAAAAGTAAAGACTTTTCATGCAAGGACCTCTGGCTAGGTATGGTAATAGTCTAATGAAAGCAAATGGAGCTGTAAAGTTTACAACAGTTAACGTTAACAATCCAATTCAACATTACAGATTTGGTGCTGTTGGAAATGTTTGCCGCCCCCCGCCCCCTCAAACTGTGTCAATTAAACCATCCTGTGGCATGTACGTGATTCAAGAAATGATGCAACATGGTTTGTGTATTGAGTGAGACAGGGAGATGCCATTCAATTATTTCTCCTGGGTCCTAAACAAACATAGGTCTTTCATAAAGCCTTAACTCTTGAGAACTGCAGCATTAATCTTATAATGTGGCTGTCCTGCAGGTAACCACTAACAACCAGTGTTTACTGTTTGCTATGTAGCATTTTTACTCCGGCAAGGGATATATTTTTTTGAAAGTGTCTACCTTAGGACAAGAATTTGGCTTATATACTTTCTCACATGCTCACTTGCATGCTAAATATGAAATGTGTTGAATGTTATTACTTGCAAATTAGAGAAGGCTCTAACTGAAGTCAGCAGGTGATTGTAGAGAGACATTTAAGAGCAAATCTGTTTGCTTTCAGTTTTCTCGAGCCTTAAGAATGTTTTGTTTGAACCGCTTGTAAGGAAAGGGAAGTTCTAGACTGCTGTTCATGTGACTCATTGGTCTATGAGACGCACAGTCATTTTTCAAGTCATTTTTAAGGTGATTAGGGTCACAGTTGCTCATAATATGTGCTAATCGGTTCCCTTTATGGGGGACACTTAAACGAAAGCAATAGAAATGAATCTGATTGTGGGAAGCCTATTTAGCCTTAAGTGTGTTTCAGATAAGCACAAGGCAGGTATTGATTTTTGAGGTTAGAAAAATGATCAGTGAATTACATTGTCAGGAGGTGTTGTATTTAATTCTTGTCACTGAAAGTCAGAGGGTGTGGTAGATTTGAGGTCAGTCAGATTCCACCTAATGTCTGAGCAAGAGGACTTGAAAGAGCTGACCTCAATCGTGCGATGTCATCTGAGATGTGGGGTTTATTTGGGCATTGTGACACATGGGAGTTCCGTTGCACTGTCGCGAGCGGGGGCCAGGGTGTCGTCAGTTCCTGTGCGGGCCAGGGCCTCTGTGACACCTCCCGGCCTCGGCCTGCGTGTGTTTCGGCAGCAGCGTGCGCTGCGTGGCTGTGCGACAGAGAGAGAGGGAGAGGGGGCTGAGGCCCGCGGCGCTCGCCGCTGTGGCTGAGGGAAGTGGCAGAGTGGCACGGGCTGATGCAGCAGAGGGAGCTGTGCGCTGACGCTGCGCCGGCTGCAGGGACCTGCTCTGTCACCGGCGCGCAGCGGGTCCTCACGCGTCTACCGGGTCCCCGGGATATGACGGGGTGGGCGGGCGGGCAGAGGAGCTCCGACGCTTGCCCTCAACGGCACCCTCAGATTTCACTTTGTTTCAACATTATTTCCCCAGCCGCTCTACTGCCTTTCGCATCTGTCTCTTTGGCCCAAACAGGGGCAAGTGCCGAACAGCCTGACACACTTCCGAGCGTAATACTCACGAGCCAGGATGGCCCATTTAGCTCCCTTTCTCAGATGGCTGTCCTGGATTGTGTACAGTCTGCTCAGACACAGACAGTCAATGACTGGGTATTGACAGCACCAGTCTCATATCCCATGTCTAGGGATGCAGCATAATCATGTTTGTGTGTGATTCTCTCTAGTCACAGTTGTCTGTTCAGTATGTAATTCGATTTTGATGTTATCGCGCAGCTGGATGAAGGGAAACTTCCCTTTTGCGGCAATCATCTTGTGTTGACAGCTTTTCATCATGTCAGCGCATAACAGATTAACTCGCCATTTGGAAAGCCTCATTGTTTGTCATTGTCTCATGTGGCACTGAAAGCAAAACAAAAACATAACCATATGCCAAAAATAGATCGAAGAAGACCTTAAAAAGCTGGCAGGGTGACAGGTGTGAGGAAAGGACTGTGGTTTCAGTCTTTGCTTTTTTGGTAATTAAGCAGTTGCGTAGGGCCTTCAGTGGAAAATGTGTCTGTTTTGATATAACCCAGTGTGATGTTGAGCTAACCACTTCAGATATGTTCCTGAGTTGATGGCCTTGTAGTTCAGTTCTCGTACAAAGAGGGTATGAATGTGGGTGAGCAGGAGTAGCACAGGCAGTCCAAATTTACAAAGCCACTCTGTTCAGATTGTAACGAACCAACATTGCAGGTAGACACAGTGCACAGCACTGCATGCCAGATACACAAGGCCCTGCTGATTGGTTGGTGTGACTGTGCTTGCAAAAGGGCTTTACTTGATTCTGAAGCAGTAATGGCTCGGCCCTACCAGCAGCCGACAGTCATGTCAAAGCAACGTGGAGCCCCAGCCCTTACCCTGAGAGAAAAGAAACACCATCAATATTTCACCATGTTATTGTAGCAGAGAGGCTCTTGGTCTCGTATGAAGGATTTGCTGAGAATTAGTGGATTTGAAGCCAGCAATACCGTAACAGCAGAGACTTCGGCCGTCCTTCTCATTGACGTGTCTGTGCTGCTTTGATCAACCTCACCTTTTTTCGATTTCATCTCTATGACAAATTGTTTGTGGATAACGATTTTCAGAATGGGCGGCCTGTTTCGTGTGGTGGGTGTGTGCACAGCTGGTAGCCACTACCTCCAGGTAGCTCTTGACCTGGAGCCAGAACTGGAGCCACAATTGAGCAGCTCAGAAAGCACACACACTAAGGGAAATGGAGACATGGCTTCCCACCCCAAGCCGCTAAACCTCCACTTCGATAAATTTAGTAAACGAGCCGTCTAACCACAGCCAGCAGTGTGGTTTCATCACTGTCACAAACTCTATTTATCTAAATCAGAACAAGGATCGTCCGCAAGAGCTATGCTAATCTCCACTTTCATTTTTATTATTCCACATTTTAAAATACTGGCCCTATGGAGAGCTGCCAGGGGGTAATGTTCTCAAAATGAAAGAAACGGCCACTTTTACCACTAAATGGTCAACGCCTTATGTTCTCCCCTGGGTGTCTTTGTGTGTGTCTCTAAAAATCTGCAGGGACTTCTGAGGCTTGGTGTTTCCAGAGAGTAATTTGGGATAGTTTTATTTTGTTGTTATGAGCATTATTTTGTTTATAATGGTAAGGCTTCTTTGGAAGGTCAGAGGGATTTTGCGTCCAGAGATCAGCCAGCCCACATTTACTGCAGCTACTTAGCTAAAGCGAGCTAGTAATGGTTATGAGCCTACCTGTATTCAAGAGTTAAGGTGGGTCAATGTAAAGTAATGTCTCTGCCTCCAAGCAACCTCCGCCCTCTCATATCCTACAGCTGGTGCTCTTGTTTGCACAGTATGATTCCCTCAGGGGGTAGCATCCCAGCCTGATGTGGTTTTTCTCAATGTGTGCCTCTGAGAATTTACTACTGCACTGAATCCCTTCTGAGACCTCTCCCACTGACAGTTAAGGCAGAGATTTTCAGCATTTGGCCCAGAGCCGAGGGCCACCACAGGTTGCCAGTTCTCACTTGCTCTTGCCTCTCTTTGTCATACCTGATGTGAACATGTATTATTCATTTTTTTTTTCTTTTAAGATTGTATGGGTCTTTGCAAATTGCTGTAATATTTCTGCTTTGGTTTCTTTTGTCAACATACAGGCTGATTTTTTTTTTTCTCTTGGCGGTTGCCCTAGTGGTTTGAGCTAGGTACTTTGCAGATAACCTCTTTGTCGTGGTCACGTTTGTCTAGGGGTATAATTTCGGTTACAAAAGAAGGCAGCTGGCCTGGAATGGTGAAACTGGAAGGAAAACTGGAACTTACCTTCACCAGGTCGCTTCATAAGTTCACCGGGCAAGCCCAAGCTGCCGCTCCGCGTCTTTTTTGTTTTCGAGTTTAGTTTATGTAAGAGTTTTCTAAAAGCATGGCACACGGAAACAAAACAAAACAGCCTGGACAAAGAAATGGGGGGTGGTTAGCTTTCTCTGACAGGCACGCAGGTCCCAGGTGCATTCCAACATGCACCGTTTCCCTCCGTTTTGGCTTTTTAAAAAGAAAAGCCCTCCCCATGACCGACCGGCGCCCAATCAGGAGACAAGGTGTCCCAATTTCCCGTACCAGCCACCATTCCTAGAGTACAGCCGCCATGCCACTAAATGATTATTATAATAAAATATTTAACTATAGAAACTAAGAGGCATTAGGAGTTCCTATGCCCACTCACTAACACACAGGCATAACACCCTTGTTTGCATAATTGCAGAAATCAGTGGTTCCTTACTTGAATTTGAACAGTGCGATAGGATCTTGGGGTTTCTTGTTTTTGTCATAGATAGTAGAGAGGGAGAGAATCGTTTCTTTCCAAGTGACACTGACCTCCAAGAAATGGTTCATTACAACTCTTTAGTGTAGTATTTTAGTGCTGTTTGAATGTTCTGGTCAGAAACGCAAATTTACAGTTGGGCTTGGCCTTTCTCAGATGTAAGACTAAGCTGTTAGTGCACAAGAGAGTCACTCTGAAGAGCATTTCTCAGGCTGCTCAGTGGGATCTCATGAATGAATGAGTTTTACTGGCAACCGGTCTCTCCAAGACAATATTATGGAACATGAAGATAATTTAGCGCCAAGCTCACTGTAACCTATGCAGACTTTCCTCTGACTTTGCCAGGCCACTCTGGCTCTTTATTGTGACATTGTGCAACCTAAAAGGAAGGCAGAAGCAGGTGATGGACAGTTACATCTTTCATTTAGAGCTTACTTGATAGTTGTGGTTATGTGTCAATTTATTTTAGCAAAATTTGTAGCAAAATTGAGTGCACAGAAATTGCCTTTAAAGGTATCAATCAAAGTATAACTATCAGAGTGCGACTTGAGCCAAGGTGAAGCAAGCTAACTAGCTGATTTAACTAGCTACTTAGTGTGAGAAGCAATCAGGCCGGCTAATTGGTTGACGGTGGGCATTGCCACTGTCAACCTGCGCTAAATGCCAGGTTTGGCACCTGGTAGCCAATTAAGGAATGCCTTGCTGGGCCTCATAAGGTCTCTGATACCATCTGAGATGGAAGTAGCAACAAATGAGTCATTGTACGTATGCATGTATACAAAGTGTTTGGACTATTCTTCTGTAGCACTGAGGTTGTGCACAATAAAGTGTGCATGTTTTTGTAGTATTTTAAATGATCAGGAAATCGATATTGAATATCGAAAAAAATAATGTACTGGTTAACCGTGCTAACTTTAAAGGCTTTACACCTACTTTCAAAGTAAATTGTAGTGTCCTTAATACATGATAAGGTGAAATATCCTTCCAAGTTATGGTGGGATAAAATTAAATTTACAATATTTTTGACATTGTGAATATTATTTATGAAAAAAACCCATGAGATTCAACCTATTCTTTTTTTTCTTTTTTTCTTCTAGAGAAAGGATGGAAAGAGTCCCTCTCTGCCTTTGTCAGAGAAAGTGTAGTTTCATTGACATAAGTTGGCACACCAACTCTTAGTACTGAATTGATATGGTAATGAGTGCGCTGCTGACTACATTATCAAACACTTAAAGAAATATACACTGCTTTTACACCACTGACATTCTGTGGATGCAACAAAGACAGGCGATACGACCAGTAAGCTAAACAGAAAACACTGGGGAGTCAAGCTGTGCATTTTGAGAGAAACTGAGTAGAATAGAATGCACCAGAGACCACTGGGGCCCCCGGACCCCCTTAGCCTGCTTGGGATTTAGCTGGCTATGTGTATCTTTTAGCCTGTGACTTCAAAATGCAGGGGGAACTGCTGATAATAGGTGGTGAAATTCCCTTGGCATGAGTGCTCACCTTCCTGAGTGGTCTATTGGGTATATATATATATATATATATATATATATATATATATTAATAAGCCAAAGCACAGAATAACTCTGCGTATGTAGTCTGTTTCATTATGATTCCGAGCGAACTACAGCCAGCTGGAAGGGCTGGACCTGAGCTTCCTGCTCATGCCCACTGTTCAGAGGCATTAACGCCCCCTGTCTCTGACTCCAGGCAGATTATCATTGAGGCTCCTGATGGACGATGATGAAGACGACGTGTTCCAGCGTATCCCGATCTGTTGGAACACCCACTTCAGGGAGATAAAGTACGAGGACAGGGGCACGCAGACACCCAGCCCCGCCCTGGGACAGGGCGACAACATGCTGCCCTGCGGCGTGGCGCAGGAACCACGGAGACTCTTCTACGGTAAGGAGGGGCCTCACTGCCTGCCTCGGGGCAACGCAGGCGCATGTGATCAGGTATCTGAAAAAGGCTGCGTCAGCACGTCAGCTTAAGATAAGGCCATTCTGACCCTGCTCAGCATGTGTTCCTTAAGGTGCTGTACTTGTGGGTAAGGCACTACAGACCAGATGAGAGGAGAGCATTTGGATGGAATTTTAGGTTTGCATAGTGAAAATACTGACACAAAGAAGCATTTGAATAACAGTTTATGGAAAATTTGTTGCAGTTTCCTGAATGAATTTGAATTAATTCGGGTCTTATTTGAGCTGTCAATACACCAGTATTATTGTACATTGCCAAATTGTGTTTGATGCCCTACAAATAGCCCTCAGCAACCTACTGAATACTAAATTACTGGAAATGCATAGTAGTTGTTAAGTACAATTAATTCTGATGTTATGAAAATAATAGCAATTTTGTTATAATCATTTTGCATTTGTTATTTTACCAAATAATTATGACAGCTCATTTTACAATTCAGCAACAAAACTTTACATTTATGAATATTTAATTTTAGCACTGTAGGGCATATTGCTCACTCTCTTTCTCAATCAGCACACTTGAACTGAACAAATTTTAAGGTTTTTTAATTTTTAAAGGAACCTTTATGTTTTTCATGTGAAATTTTAATGCAGTAGATTGGCTCCTTTTATGCAATGTAAACATCAAAATTCCTCAAGCCTTGCCGTTTATCCTTATAGCTGTAACACAGTCACCGGGTACCTCTCTTAGAAGCAAGAGCCCGCATGCCTAGCCCCATCTCAAAACAAACTGCCACAGTTAGAGCGTTTTCCTGCGAGATTGTGTATATGAACCATTTACCAGGAGGTGTCATTTATTTACCCAACATTATACCTCGGGGCCAGGAGGTACATTTCTACTCCAGGATGCACTCATAAAGGGAGATAAAAGGGAGCACATTCCGTAGAGTGTAAGTGCTTTTGTTGCGTAGGATCAATTCTTCGTGGAATTAAGAATTCACCATGTTGCACAAATGGTGAGGAAAATTTTGAATTGCATCACCTGTGGCACCATTTGTCTGAGATGTGATACCGTCTGTTTTCATTTCTGGGATAGTGTCCCTTGTCCCCGGTCCTGCCAATCCCAGTCTGCTTTTTTTTTTTCTTACGCTGCTGTGTACCGAATTGCTTTGCAATTCAAAAGGCGTCCTAATGTGCCGGCAGCATAGGCTCCTGCTGAGAGATGTGTCAGTCATCCTTTTGTCTGGCCACTCGCTGGAACGCAGGTGAGCTGGCTACCTGTGCCGTGCGCCCTGTTCCATAACACGCAGCTGTAGCTGTCACCGGACACCTCCCACAGAAACAGGAGCCCACGTGCCTGGCCACATCTCTACACCCTCTTCCCCTTCCTCTCCGCAGACAACTGACTTTGGAGAGGACTCAGAGTTCCACACTAAAAATAACAAATAATTAAATAACTTTATCAATAAGTTGTATTTAAATCAAATTAAAAAAAGACCAGTGGGCATTTCTGTAAGTGAGAGAGAAAAAGTTTATCGCACAGTTTTTCACTTATCTTCCAATTTTACAGTGTAAACAACAACCACTTTTTTAATTAAACAAGCTGGAGTATGTATATTTTCAAAAAAACTTATGTTTCAAGTGGTGGGCAGAGCCACGCACAGATAGGCTCGCCTCTGATCGCCTTTGGCTATATGGTATTGGGTTTTGTTTCAGTTGTGCTTTCTCTCCCCTTGTTCATGCTTGATTCAGGCCTCACCTTCCCCTTTCGTCACTGTGTCCTGAAAAAGTAAGATGTACTTCATTATCTGTAGTTCAGCAGCCTGAGCAGATCTGATAGAACCGGTTTTGTGTTTCTGACAGTGATACAGTGGCACACGCTGTAAATACGGTACGCATGCCAGGTTTACGCTGAGGAAAAGAGATTGTTATGTCTGGGTCATAAACCCTAGCAGTAAATCAAGAACGTGCGTGCTCTTACTAGACTGGAGGGGAGAGAGTGTTTATATGATGATTGAAAACAGAAGATAAGCCTCCACTGAAATGGTTAAAGCTGTTGTCTGAGAACTTGTTTGTGCTTTACCCTCTGTCACACAGTGTACAGTGCCACTATCTGGAAGGCAGTCTGGTCCCCTAGGCAGGAGACAGTAGTCTCCTGGAGAAACCTACAGTGACTGAAGGATTCTGGTTCTTACTCATTGTCAGCTTCATGTGATATTAAAGTGGGAGGTGGGACTAGGAGGTAGATTCCACATTGCGGTTGATTCAAAGTTTAACAAAGTCGACTTTGTCCTTGGCCCAGGTAACGCAGGCTTTCGATTGCACTTCCCAGCGCGGTTTGAGCACGTTGGGGACCAAGAGCAGGAGGAGGAGGGACAGCGGGAGGCAGAGCGGTCGGCAGAACAGCCAGCACTGAGCGCTGAGGTTCGCATCGGCCAGAAGCTCCAGATGATCGGAGACCAGTTCCACCAAGAACACCTCCAGCTGGTAAGGAGAAAAGCACACGATCGGGGAACACTCTGCAGTCCACAGATTCTGCAGAGCAGTCCAAAGATTCTTCAGAGCAGTCCACAGATTCTTCAGGACAGACACTAGTGACAATTTTAGTTTTTTGTACATTTTCTGGGAAGGCAAGAAGCTGATGTTGTATTTCACTCACACTCTACATGTCATGTTAAGAGTTATGTAGCACTGAGATATTTTCCTCCCATCAGCTCTGAATGCAAAGGCTATTATGGGAACTTAACAACCAAGCACAGCCCTATAGGAGCATGCGAAGAGGCCACGATTAATTTCTCTGGGCTGGATTGGGGCCAGCCTGTTTCCCAAGTGCAGACCCTGTGTTCTGACCTCCCATCCAACCCGGAGACACAGCTGCACCCTGACCCCCCCCCACCGGCCCTCTCACTCTCAACTTCCTGTTTTTCCTCATTCCCCCAGAAGCTTGCCTCTGCAGGTGGTGGGGAGCAGATGACATGAAGGCCAGGCACACTTAGGTTAAGGAATTATGCCCCACAATGCTGGATTGCAGCATGGTAGCCGTCAACACAGCTGAGTCTCCATTGAGTTTGACCGCATCAACTCTCCAATCAGCCTCCCCTCAGAGGAGTGATGTTTTCCAGGCTTTTTGGCAGGGTCTGATTAAAACAACTAGAGATGCTTAAACCACCTGTCGAGTTTGTGTTAACTTAAGCATCTTTGAGAGAGTCATTGCAACATGGCCACGTGTGTGTGTGTGTGTTTAAAAAAGAAAAAGAAAAGGAAGGAACACACACACACACACACACTTAGAAAAAGAAGAAGTGGCTGGACAAGATAAACATGTTGTAACCCGAAGCCAAACTCGTGAGCCGGGGAGCGGCTGTGGTTAGGGAGTCTCCAGCGAGTCCTGCCAGCCTCCCAAATAAGAGCCTGCTACCCCTGTCGGAGGGTGTCTCACTGGGGGGGGGTGGGGAGGGCAGCAGGGCCACTCTAGGCAGCCCAAAGGGTTCATTTTAGGAGCATCCTGGGCCTTCCTCATCCTCACAGACTGGAGCCCATCTTAAATCTCTGTTTTAAAGCAAACCAAAGATCTCTTTCTCTCAAGCCACTAAAATTAAGTCCCTTTAATGTGCTTTGTGTGTCATAAAGCAGTGCGCTTGGGGAATTTTTTTAGAGCCGTGAACTGCTAATTGAATTTACTGAGAGGACTGAATCAGTGGGGTTTCTTTTTGACCGTAGTCTCTCTTTGAGTTGTTTATTACTTTTTAAGCCTGATAATATCACTGCATTCTTGTGGTGGATACTGAGGGGTTTGATATTGAGCAAACATTGTGGTGTCACAAGACCTCACACGCGAATCTATGCTGTCTGACACGGATGGAGAGGAGTGACACAGCAATGGGGCAGAGGGGTACAGAAGCAAAGCTAAGACTTGCTTCATATGGGCTGTGACGATGAGTCATGCTTATTTGCCCATTGAATTTCTCCTTGGGCCTCCCCGACAATGTAAGGAGGAGCCAAATTGACAATACACCTTTATACTGGAGCTGGCACTAGGCTGGCTTGAGCTGCAGCCAAAGCTGTGTGGGCCGGCACTCATCCTTTTTATTACCTGCAACCGGAGCCGTAGCATCTGATGGCAGACACTCTCTGAAAGTCTCCTGCCACAGTGGGCAGTGTTGCAGACCCCCAGGTTCACCAGGATGAAGCATGAGGTCATGCTGGGACTAGCTTCAGTTGTTTTTTCATCTTGAATTTGTTCCACGAGTCTTTTGTTTAGCTTATCTTTAGTTTTGTCACTGAGAGAGTTGAGGTACGTAGCTTACAACCCAGCCCGTGGCTCACTTATAAGTGGGCTGGTATTAGAAACCAAAGTGGGTTTAGCTGATGCAGTTACAAAAAAGTCTTTGAAATTACCTAAAAGCTAAACTAAGCAACCCAGGCTAGGTCTGAATTTACAATGAAATAGGACTATTATTGTGGGGCAGGTAGATATGTGCATTACAACACCTTTTTACAACACCTTGCAGATAGTTTACAGGATGTTTTGGTGAAACAGAATTTTTTCGATAAATAGGGAGTTGTAGTGAGTTGTGCTGCAGTGCACAATGCCTCTTTGAGTGTGCTGGCTGTTGAAGGGTGAGTGTGGTTCTCATTAAACTGACTCTAAATATAAGAGTCTGTAATTGGGGAAACCATGGGTCTGTTATAATAATGGGAGGCTCCAGTGGTGTACTGCTGAGGTCAAATCATTCAGGAGAGAAACCCAGACAGATTTGTGTGGTTGTGGATGCGTGATCTTCCAGTTACCCAGGGGTTGCTATTCTTGGAAGGGTAGCTTGACAGGACAAGCTGTGTAATTAAGCTGTCAGCCACGAGGCAGGTAAGACACCTCAGGCGATGGAATACTCCGCACCTCCCCTCTGCCTGATTTGATCTGTTTTGCTACTCAACGAATGTTCCAGGTGAATGCGGCATGTCACAGATACTTGGTGATAACTGAGCTCCATTAAAACTAACCAGGCGAGGAGATGCCTCAGAGTAGAGCTGGCTGCGAGTGGGTAACTGCAGAAAGAGCTGCTGCCTGGGAGAGGGAGTCTTCCTACACCGGATGATAAAGTTCTCAAAACCGAAACGCTAAGGGAGAAGCGGTGATGTTTGACGTTGCTGAGAAAGATCTCTGCCCAAAAGCCGGTGGAGGAAGAATGTGGAAGCACACAGTCTGAAAGGAAAAGTCTTTGTGTCTGCCTTCCCATGGCAACACACAGGCCTGCTTTGAATATTGGATGCAGGAGATTCGTTTTTGGGCAATAGAAGGAACAGTTGGCCTTGCCTAACCTCAGCTTCATACTGGCACATCTGTGTTTCAGGCAGGAGAAAATGGACATTTACTTTGTGTTGTTTTTTTTTTCATTTTTGATTTGGTGTGAGTGACAGAGCAGAGCTGTCTCACCAGAGCACACAAATCCTAATTCTTCAAACTGACTAGAAAACAAGCCCCTTTATGTTTGACCAAATCTGATGATCCCCCCCCCCCCCCCCCCCCCCCCACCGTCGCTTTTTTGCCCTTTAATAACACTGCACTAATGGCATGCTGTAGACTAACTTACCATGGAGTGTTAAAGAATGTGGTCTTGCTGAAAGGTAAATTGCTCTTCAGTCTGAAAGGGATGCTGAAGTACCTGTGCCAGAGGTGAAGTGAATAGAGGAGTCCGTGTCAGCTATGGCATCAATGACAGTGGCAATTATGGGATGGCAGCCATAATTTGCACAGACAAAGTATAGAGGGACCAGAGTTGGGTTACGGGGTTTATTAAAAACAGGGGTCTGAAATGTATCCCTCCTATGGCCTCTGCAAAAGCCTTCGGGTGCTGTCAGCGTCGATGTGAAAAGCAAGCTGAATGTCCTTCGTGTCTGCAGTGTACGGTGTCAGACCTGAGTTTCTGATCTTCAGTCTCCCTGGCCTTAAACAGAAAAAAATAATCTGTGTACTCTTTGTGTTTTTCTTTTTTGTTTTTTTCTATCTGGCATAAACCTCTGAAACTCTGCATTGAGCAATCAATTCTGTGGATTTAAATATGACACAATTAGGGGTGTTAATGAGTGTAGTATGGCTAGCTGATAAGCAGGCATATCTGTAGTGCTAGAGTTGAGACTGAGCCAGCGCGAGGCACAGATAAGACCCAGCAGAGCAGTGTGCGAGCAACGGCAAACTGCGTGTCTGGGTAAACTCTACTCCGTGTTTATATCTGCGGCTATATTTAGCCTCTGACTCATATTCGGCAGCCAGTAACGTGACTTACCCACAATGCCGTGCTCACCTGACTGACTCTCAACTCTTGAGAAAGGTCACTCTCAGGGACTTTCTGAAACTGTTTTCTCTGTTTAAAACAGCCTAGGCTGGTCTGAAACTGCTGTCTTTTGTACTTCTGTTTGAATGTGTGCAAAGAGGAGGAGCTGTGTTGGAGACACTATGCAAGTTTATTGACATTGTGTTGCACAGTTGTAACTGAGTGAATATGAATGGGTTGTATCACCACTGTCGACTGTGAGGGCTGGAATAAAAGTTTGCCAGTGTGCTGCTCTACAGCTTTGCTGAGTTACATTTTGCATGACTAACTGGAAAATCAAACTTGCTGGAAAAAAAGCTCCAACGAGAGAAGGCTTACCACTGCAGTCAAAGTGTACTCAATTTATGCACCAGCAACAGTTGTCGGTCCCTGGTGTGGCCTGACCTCCCCAAACATAATCTCTACATTTGTTTGCAGACCTGTGAGCCTGGGTTTGACTGCCCATTGTGTGTACCTGTTTAAATTGGTAACTAGGGAAACGGGACGATATTTGCCGTCTGGTTGTTATCAGGATTGCGTAGAGAGGTGCCTCGGTCATTACTGTATTTGGTTACTAAGTGCTGCCAATAAAGAGAGCATTGTTCCCGCTCAGAGTCCAATGGGCAAATACCCCGTGCATCTGTTCTGAGTAAACTCTAACAGTGTCCACCCCACACCATCTTTGTGTGTTCTCCTTTAACATTAAACAGCCCCATGGGGAGGGAAGGAAGAATCTCAACTGCCGATTGTCTAACAAGGCACTTGTCAAAATATCCTAGGGTACTGTTTAAAAAATGCTACAACAGAAAACTAGAGCTATTAAAATCCTCGGCGGTACTTCAAATAGCTGATGGCGGCTCCTGATTTTAGAGGGACAAATTGCAAAAACTGGTCTGTGGAGAGCGTTCCGGAGACTGCTGGAAGCTAGCAGGGCTTATGCAATGTAGTGCAATTTTTCACTGTGCTCAGCTGAGAAGAGCAGCCTGTACCTCATAAATATGGAGGGGGAAAAAGCCTTAATGTAAACAGCTCATTGTCTGTCTGCCGTCTGTGAGGTTGGTGTTTTTTGTAAAATCCTGACTGATTTCGGTGGATATAATTAGGGAATATTAAGCGCCTCCAAAAATGTTTGATCCGATGAGTGCTGCACACTGATGTAGAACACACTGAAAAATGGAGAGAAGCTCATTGGTACATCACAAGCACACTCTTTTGTTGCCATGCCATGCAAATCATTCTTTCTTTTAACCTGTCCTATTTTTGATATGGCGTCTCTTCCCCCCCGTAATGGTAGGCCCCGTCTTATCTGGCCCTGTCGTTCTGTGCATGGAGCGCAGGGATGGGATCCTTCAGAGAGGCCAGCCTCAGCTCTCATGAGGATATCTTTTCCAACCAGTCACGCTCCTGCCTCCAGAGCTCCCTAATCCTATTTAGTGCAATTATCTTATCTCCCCTTCTCAATGGGACTGATATCATTATCCTCAAAATAGTAGAAAATCCCACTAGCTCTGCTGCCAGCAAAGAAAGGCACCATCAGCAACTTTGGGGGGGGAAAAAAATGTTATCAGACAGTTGAAGATACAAAACTTTCAGAGCAGTTAGTCTGAGATGCTCCAGAGATGCTTTTAAGTAGCCTTGGAATTGTAGCGGTCCGCCTTTGCTGGACCTTGCCTGGGGTCGTGCTCCTGCGTTACTCGGTGGTTTTTTGCGGTTCCTCAGAGAGGTGGCTGGCTTTTGGCATTGCCTCCCCCCACGCTTCACCATGCTGTGTTGCATAGGACGGCTTGTGCCAGCCCATGCCGCGCTGTTTATGCATCAGGATCAGAGTTTGGCACGGCCGCTGGCGGGGACGCACGGGACCCGCGCTGGCCTCTCTGGGGGTTAGGAGGAAGGAAGCCTCTGCTGGAGGGCAAGGTATTGGCTCCTAAAAAAAAAACTGGCGGCATCACGGGCCCTCAGCACACCTACTGCTAAACACTGCAAGCTGCCAGGACTCTTGAGAAAAGGCTGCCCTCGTGTTGACCTCTCAGTTCGTCCCTGCAACACGCCTCCATGCAGCTGACCAGTTCTTCCTCTGTGTGTGTGCGTGTGTGTGTGTGTATGTGCCTGTGTGTGTGTGTGTGTGTGTGTGTGTGTTAGGTGTTAGAGAGGTGGTGTAGTTCACTACCCCAGCACATGACTTCTCTATTTGTATTCATCACTAAAAAAAAAAAAACTAAAGAAAACAATTGTCTGTGGGAACATTATGAAATAATGTTCTTATGTGAGCTTGAGGAGGTGTTAAGAGCTGTAATCACTCGTGACTATCACTGTTGTGACGATGCGTTTGTATATTCCTGCCCCTGCTTTTACCCCTCATAACCAGGAAGTTCAAACACAAGGAAATAATAGTACGTTTTGAGTAAATGCAGTCAAACTCATTTTATTTACACATCTGAATTTGAAGGCTCAGCTTTTGAATACCTTAATCATTTTCAGTTCGTCAAGTTCACAATGAATCACTTTCAGCTAACACAAGGCGGTGGTATAAAGGCAGTAATTACCTTTGGAAACTGCAGCGGCAGGGAGTCGCTCTTGATCACTTGTGTAGAATAGACAGCGTGACAGCTCTGTTGGGCACAAACACAGGTTGTTGTGAAAATATCAGCGCTGTTCTGGTGTCTGGTCTTGGCAAGTTCGCCCCAGTTCATTCCTTGCAGTTAAGAAGCTACAATGCCATTCAGATTGCGTCACAAAACAACACAAATAAAAGGCTGAAACTGGGCACCGATGGCAAATAAATACAGCGGGGCTGGTTTGAAGCACGGCCTGAGCGCATCCTCCTTGTTTGCCGTCCGCTGGTTGTCTGACACTCTCCCTCTCTGTTTGTTTTTCCTTGCAGTACCACAGAAACCAAAGGAACCAGCAGCCAGCATGGTGGCGCCTGGCAATAGCTTTGTACACACTTGTGTTCGAAAGAGAGGGTATTGCTCGACGACGGCGACCTGACCAGAGGTGAGAAAGCTGGGCTCCCCACCAGCTCCCACCCCCCCCCTGCCCCCCTGCCCTTTCTCAATGAGGGACTGAACTTTAGATGGCACTGTAAGATTGAACACGGGTTTGGAAAAAAGAAAGGAAAAAAAAACAAGGAAAAAAAACAAAGGTCGCCGCGGGACGGAGACTACTTTTTTTTTTTTTTTTTTTTTTTTAAGTTTTTTTTTTTTTTCCAAGAGGAAGCCATGCTGTTCATGAGATTCGTCTACAGGAACATGTCCCTATTTTCATAAACATGTAAGATAGTATTTTGTACAGTATGACAGTATGTTCTTGTTTATTGTTTATTTTGGATTTCTTAATTTTTTTTTTTTTTTTTTTTGCACTTCTGTACATGTACATTTTGAACGACCTCCATTTGTCCTGGGAATGCCTTATTCTCTTCTGCGGCAGTGGAATGACTGTTAAATATTAGGGAAAGGGAAAAAACGGGACAAAGAATCAGATGCGGGGTTGGGGTACAGAAAGGCAGGAACCTTAATCTCACTTTTTCAGGGGTTCTGTTCTGAAGTTTCCCAGGTAACCAGATTAACTTGACAGCAAATGCATTTCCAAAGAGGCAGTTTCTCAGAACAAAACTTTTTTTGCACCTCAAGTCGTACTATTCCGTACTGGTATTAACAAAAAAAAGTTTTCTTAATTGTTGAATATTCTTTGTTCTTCCGGTATGTTTCAATGAGTCCGTTTTATTGTAGTCTTAAAATGTTTCTCAGTGTATTTTGTAAAAAAAAAAAAATATAGAGAAATAATATGAAATGCTGTCAGCCATTGTTAAACGTGTTGCCTTCAATGGCTTCCTTAGGCTACATTCTGTCTATCTGCAGTTTTTGATCCAATGTCATGCCACTGAAGATTTTATGAAGTGAATACATACTGACAGATATTTTTAGAGGGTTTTGCTCTGCTGACTGGGGAAATGGGTGCGGGCAGTATCCATTTCAGAAAAGCAGTGTAGAAAACCCATCAAACATTCAAGTGAAGGCAGTCGCAAGCCACATGTCTGCAAAGAGGAGCTCCACCAATTCACATGCTCATGGAAGGCCAAGAAAACATGTTTGGTCGGACTAAGTGCATCTCTAGATATCTCACTTTGTGATTTGCATTTGTTCCATCCCCCTGCATAACTCAGGCAGAGTTCTGATACATTTGAGGGTAGTCATTCAGACCAGATGAACAGTCATGACTAGCAGACCCTTAAAAATTAGCCCTGTATCAATTATATTTGCACTAGCGCTAGTCAGTTGTGGATGGACAATTTATAAGTACTGAGTACGCTTAGACTTACTTTTGGAGTAATACTGTAACCAGTGAGAGTGAAAGTTATGAAACATTCAGAATAAATTGCAGTTACAATCACACAATGAATGTGGTGCCGATATTTTCAGAGATTTTTTTTTAAGACAAGCCTAGACAACATTCAATGAAGGTTATTGAACTCCGTCTCGTGTCTGAAATGTATTTGTTAATAGATAATTGTGGGACCTTACTGTGTTCATGGCTGTCTGAACTGGTAGCGGCATATCACCTTGGGCACTGACTGAATAAAAAAATTGTTATATAGACTAAAAATGTACATTAATATTGGTAACAAGGTGTGCATGTTGACTTTGCTCACACAATTTAAAGCAGTGAATTGGAGTGTCAGTATTTTCAGCTCCTTGATTAAGTGTGCTTTTCTAACTCACCCACTGCCATTATGTTAGACCACCAGGCTTCTGAGGGGCATGAACGCGAAAAATTTAAGTGTAAAATGAAACCTTTGAAACAACTATATCTTTCATCTCTCAGGATGATGGTCTGGGTTTTTGAAACATTTTATACCTTTTTTGAGGGGAAGTTGAATTCGTACTTTTTCAATGGACTTGGTAGTATAGTGTTTTGATATAAATGACCACTGATTTCCCATGCAAGGTTTTGTACAGTACAAGAGAAAAGGTTCCAGATCTAGAAGTGGTTTTAAATATGTTTTGGAAAAAAAAGACTAATCATTGTTAAAATCTGAAAATATGAATATGTTTGAAGACACTGATGTGTTTGTATTGTTGCTGTTTTTTTTTTTCTGTTTTTTGTATTTTCACTTCTTTTGATATTCGGATCCTTCTGTCAGGAAGCAGTTCACATGTGGAAGCGTCGTGGTAACAGTTGTCATGACATTCAAACTGTAAATACAGTGTTTTCAGGTACCTTTTTTTTGCCCAAAACATATTTAGGTATTAATTGTAATCACAAATGAAATTGAGTTGATATCGAAGAACAGTCACGTCTGAGGCCCCAAGGCACCCTGCAGGAAGGCTGCGTGTCCAGGCTAAGTGAGTGTCTGCTTAAGGCCCACGGTGCTCATCAGTGCTCAGCAGGGTGGCCAAACACCTGAGTGACGGTTACATATCAGTCTTGTGGTCAAGTTGTGTGCTGCCTTATCTGACAAAAAAACGTTTAGCAGATTGAGAGAGCGATGTTAAGTTCCAGGGAAGCCTCTTTAACTCCCAGCTGTTGCCCCCAGAATAATATGCCTTTCCCGTCAAGAAAGAAAAGCGGGAGCTTCCACGCCTCCCTAGCTGAATCCTTCACTGTGTTATTCCAGGGGAAACCCTGGTGCCCTGTTTTCAACGGATCTAATGTAACGGCCTGAGCACAAACATCCAAATTGAAGAGAAGAGTCCACTGAGGCAGGGGCTACTTCTACAGTGTGTGGTTAGGTGTGAGAGGCGCTGAAAGTTTGTTTCCTGCAAATTGTGAACGCTGAGCCAGTTTTTGTAACCCCCCCCCGCCTCTGCCTCTCTGTGGCCCTGCCCTGTCTATCTCTGTGCTCACCCGTCTCCTTTAACATGTGTACTGCTCCTGACCCTCATGAGGACCTTGTGTTTCATGGTTTTCTTTTTAGTTCTTTTTGTAATTTATTCTTTTTAATTTATTTTGTGTATATTTGCCCATTGCTACTGTATAGATTTCTGTGTGCAATTTCTTAGTTTCTTGAGATGTGTATATATGTATACACACACACGTATATGTTATATTCTGTGATGAGTGTTAGGGTCAGTGTCGTCTGGCTTTTCTCTGAGAGACGGGAAATGGTCTTCAAGAGAGCAGTTTTCCTTCTCTTCGTGGTCATTGAACATTCCACAGCTTTTCATTTACGTAGATTGGAATAGTTTCTTGCTGTCGGAGCTGTACAAACAGATTAAACGACACATTTGACTTCTTTCAGTAATGTCAGCGAGGTTCCTCAGGGAATAGAGTGAACGCAAGAAATCGCTGACACCTGCAGTCCTACTACTCACAGCCCTGGCTCCATTTGCCTCCAGCTCAAACCCATTCCTTACATGCCTAGCCAGTTTAAATATCTAATGAGGTATTGTCACAGAACCCTGCCAATATCATTCTAATTAAAGCAGAGAGCCAAACGTGGCTAACAGATCAGCCAGTGGAAGTAATGATGAGCATGATGGAGATGATTCCCCTGATTTTGATGTTGATACCTACGCTCATTTTTTTGCCCAATTCTTGTGTTATTTTTTTCCCAAAAAAAAAAAAAAAAAAACTCATGGTTTTATTCAGTAAAGTCAGAAGGCTGTAAGTAATCAACATGCACTGGAAAGTTGTTTTTGTATATCTTGTGTTTCCCTGAAATTTCTAGTGTCACTGTATTCTCTAGGATTGTTCTCTCTTAAATCTGTCATGTGCTGGATTTAATAAGTACAACTGGATTTTGGTACTTACTGGCTCTTTTCTGGCATCCAACAGGATTTTAGACGGGTAATACCAGGGAAACAAACCACCGCGGTGCCCAGTGTTGTTAGTTTGAGGGGTTCCAGAGTTGTGCGGAAGATTAACTTGGGGGTTTATGCTTTAGTTAAACTTCCACTCACAACATGGACCTCAGGAGTGGAACTTACGTGTTGTGTAAACCGTCAGTGTCTTGAATTTTTTACTCAATTTTTTCCATTCGGTTTGAATTTCTGAGAAAGGGTTAATCCTGTTTACTGCTGTTTACTGTTTTTAATGGAAAAAGCTTTTGCTTCCTGTTTTTCATAAGTTTTTGATTGAAGACTTTCTTGCAAAAAAGGTCTACTTTTGTAAAGACATGTTTGACAGAATGCCTTTTTACTGTTTTTATGAAGTCCGTTGTCTCTGATCAAGGGCTTTTTTTATATGGAATGAAAATGAACATGCAACATTCCTAATACTGCTTTTTAGTGTTTAAAATTTTCAATACATATGGATTAAAACAACAATAGATATGTTAAGCAGTGATGTATTTTTTACTGAATTTAGAATTGAAATCAGAAAATGAAGAACCCAACACCTTCTGCCTGAGACTCATGTACTGTACACTCTCTTCAGAAACCCTGGAAATTGCCTTTGATTTACTCCACGTTCAAAGACGTCTTGAGGATCACACACTCTCTGTATCCCATTAAATGAGACCCAGCGAAAATGTAGCATTTTTGTAAACATTGACTGTGTGTCTTCGAGACTGTACTGTGCACTCATTACCCTGTTTTTATGTTTGTATAAATACAGTATGGAAGTAGGGGCGATTTGTTTTATGGTGCAATATGCTGTACATAAGAGCTTGGCTCTATGAATCTCTTTCTGATTTTTATTTTTATTTTTTTTGTTAAATTGGTACATTGTTTTGTTTTTTGTTTTTTTTCCAATAAAATTTTAAGAATGTTTAAACATCTGGAGTTTTTCCCCTCTGTCTGTGTCTGATTTTACTTAATACATGTTTCAGACTCATACTCCACTCAGATTTCACTGTAAGCATTGTTAGATTTCAAAGCCTTCAAATGCAGTTTTCACACCGACTTGACTTGGGCTACACTGACTCTGAGATGTTAATAATGCTGGTCTAACTGTATCAGCATGCTGTAAAACAGCCACATGCACATTATGCCGCTGTTCCTTTCGCAAACAAGAAGCTGACCATTGTAAGGGAAAACAATGAAATCAAACATCAATGCAAATCTCCAGTCAGTCTGTTAAGCATGGCCTGGACTTCTGGTAAATGTATTCACGGTGAATGATGATACGTGTCCCGACCCCCTTCTGAACGTTGGTGCCAAATCCGCTTATAACGTGAGGTGAATGGCAGATAAAATCGGCTCAGTAAACAGACGGTTGTCAAGAGCGCTCGTCTCGGGCGCAAGCTCTTGCAGAGGCAGAGCCTATTGTTCACTGCCTTCCTCTAACAGCAGTGAGGCTTTTTTTTTTCTTTTTTTCTTTTTTTTTTTTTGAGTGCATCCTCATGAAACGAAGCGATTTGAAACTAGCCAGGCGTTTGGCAGTGGGGGTGCCCGCCTGCTCCCCTCCTGCTGCGAGGTCATTAATTTACTGGGAACAATTGTGTCTCCAGCCCTAAACTAATGATGGCTTGTCTGCGCGCAGCCTGGAGTGGCGAGAGAAGGGCAACACACGAGATGTGCACTAGAAATGACCCACGCCTGTGTCTCCAGCGGCGCCCCAAGTCAGGCTTTACAGCGTCTCCATTTATAGACTAAATCAACAAGTCCCTCTGTGGCACGTTAATGTCACATCCACACAGGTTACGTGCTCTGCCGATGTGCACAAACAAAACGCTATATACAAAAAACACCGCTGCTGTCATCGTGCCTGAAATGAAGCTACTTATCACTTTGACATCAGTGAACAGCACAAGAGTATGATGAATAGTCCAGTGTACCAGACCTACCAGGTATGAATATCGTTGCTAAAGGCAATAGATATTCAGAATGTCCTCTCATGAAACAAGATACAGACACTATAGGCTAGGACTTCTGGTAAATTGTTTGCAGTCTGAAGTTTGGCGACTGCAAATCCACAAGAAAAGACAACAGAATTCATGCCGTATATTTTCCATTTGCATTACTTTAATTCAGCATAATTGTACCAAAGAGGATCCATTTTTGTTTTTCAAAATGAATGAGACTGTACTGTGCCATCTGTTGCAGAAATAACCCAACACACAAGTATAGTAGCCTGTTCGTGAGAGTGAATGGAAGCTTCATACCATTTTTAATGAGTTGAAGTTGGTTTCATACAGGTGTAATAAGACAAACGAAAAGCGCTCTCATCTGAACAATCTTTGATGCCTGTTTTAACATACATGCTTAGATTATTCAATGAGTAAACCATGTGAGTATGTAAGCCTTTTACTAAGTGGACCATGCTTTTGATATGCTTAATTCTCAAACCTTTAAAAAAAGCCTTTAATGTGGATGTAGCTTTGTGTGTAAACAATTTCAATCATTGGTGAATTTCTAAATTCAGTATCACGCAGTGTGCTTACCCAGCACACCTGCGGGGCCCATCGTCCCAGCCTCCTGATGTGATTTAATATCTTATGTAAGCCATGATCAACTTGAGTCACCTGTTTTACCACTTCCAGTCTGAGAAAATGGTTCCCTAGGGCACTGTTTCGGACAAGAAAAGGTGTCAGAGGATGTGCAGGTGAGCTGAAGGTCTAGACAGTGGAGTCATGTGTCACATGGCTCCCAAAACAAACAGCTGTGTCCATTGTCAATGAATCCAATGCATGTTGAATTAGGTGTCTGGAAACGGATCAAGATGCCATCTGAGAACAAAGCACTGCTGTGGACACAGATGAGCAATCCACTGACATGTTAATGATAGTGTGGTAATTTGGCCAAGTTCACTGGCTGGGCCTCCGTTTGGCTCATACCTGGATTACAGCTCTTTAAACATGCTCCTTTTAGAAACTATAATTTGCACCTTTCAGAATAGAACATATGGTTTTGAACACTTTATTTTCGGTTACACAATTTGCCAAAATAGAATACATTTCAGGACACTAGGTACAGCATATAGCAATCAGTGTTGAGTGCAATATAAACAGTTATAACAACAATTTCATGTTCATGGGTCCATCTCCTACATGGATTTCTACATGGAACATTAACTCATTTTCACAGATTTCCCTCATGCCTCCTCTGAATGTCACCATGGGTCCACAAACCAAGAACTCTAGTCTCCTCATGAGCCCTGTTCAAAGTGCAATCCAATGCTGTTGTTAACAGTAAACCCACTGTTGGGGTTCAACAGAAACTGGTCAGGTGCGCCTCTCTCTCCCTCCTTTGTGTTTTTATCGTAAGGTTACAAAGCATGGTGGAAGTTATTTCCCTGGAGTCACACCTTGGAACAATGTGGTACTGTGTTTCAGCTGTGATCTTACACAATGCACACTCACAGCTACCACAGGTTATAAATAAAGTCCTATTGATATGTATGCTCCAAATGTGTGGTTTAGTGTATCATACAAAAACCTTCCTGATAATTTACTCAGTTTCAAAATATTCAAGTTGCATTAATGTAAAGTTGGGGGTATAGATGAAAACTCATCCACCCCCTTATTCATACATAAACTGCAAATGGGTATGAGAGAATAGTAGGCTATGCTAATAAAATTATTTGCATGTGATTATTTGTACTCTATCAAAGGTAGTTAACCAAAATTGCTTCAGTAAATGCCCAGCTGTTTAAAGTTGTTAATATGCAAGGAACTTAAGTTGCTCTCAATAGGACTTTCTGCTAAGCAAATGGTATAACATGAAAACTAAATAAAATTAATTTCACTTGGAAAGGACTGACATTATTTGATTTTTGATTTCAAATTTATTTTGAAGAGTGAAATGAGGCAAAAAATTTCTTTCAGTTAAATGTTCAAATATGAAAAACTTGACCATATCCTTCTAATTCAATAAAACGAGGGTGTTCAATGTTTGCACAGAAAGTAGCAAATATTTCTCTAGAGACTTTGTCAACATGGTGACAGTTTCACAACATTCCATGGTAGCATTGTGTGGGCTGCCTTTGACCCATAAAACGTACATCCACAGAACACCGACACAAGATTTTCACTTTCAATGACATTCAGGGAACTTTTCCCAAAATCCATTTGATTACCTGGGGAGGACTTTTAGGTACTGTATGTATTTTTTATCTATATTCTTTTAGTCTCATAAGAAAAAGATTTCATTTAAGATGTGATTATGTGAATTATGTTGTTATTACTGCATTACAGTTATACATTTGTAAAGACTTCCAACCTGCAAGAGTACCTACCTCCTATGAAGAACTTGAAAGAAAAACAACTAAAATAAAACTGGGAAAATGACTGCCATTTAAGGAAATTGGAAAGTTCATTTTTCAATACAGTTCATGTTGTTTTCCCAATTTACCACGAAACATTTTATTGTGGCATGTATTTTTTTTATGGTATCCTTGGTGTACCAAACATACATACCAAAGAATTATATACATCTGCCTGTACATTCCGAATATTTAAGAAAATGAGTAAAAGTTGTTCAGATAGTTTTGCAGATTTTGTAGCTGTTGTTTGGACTGGTTTAGGCCTGTATCCAATCTAACCACAGTCCTTAATAAAGCTCAATCCATTTGCATTACATTACATTTATTCATTTGGCAGACACTTTTATCCAAAGCGACTTACAAACAAAAGCTATACAAGGAGCCACCATAATAAAAGTGCTGAATGACCAACTTTCAATAGTTGGCCAGACAAGGTACAAGCTAGCTGGTAGAGACACAAGTGCATTAAACCATAATTTTCTTAAGGTTAACAGAAGTTAGGACAAAAGAAATTGCCTTAGATGGTAGTGATTCAGGTGTTCAGGTGAGCACGGAAGAGCTGTGTCTTCAGATGTTTCTTGAAAATAGTGAGGGACTCGGCAGAATGGATGAAGTGTGGAATGTCATTGCACCATTGGGCCAGAAGCCGTGCGCCTGAATGATCGGGCCCTGTGAGGTTGTGTACAGTTAGAAGAGGAGGGGGCCAAGCACCAATCCCTGAGGTACCCCAGTGGTTAGCTGATGTGACTTAGATATGATACGACACAATATACTTTATTGTCCCCTTAGGGAAATTTGTCTTGGACTCAATGCTGTGCACATAAAATGCCTTCACAGTTACAATAAAATAAACTACATATAAATAGAACAGCACCAGCTGTGCCAATCACAACAATAAAATGCTCATGACAAAATATTGCACACACCCCATGATAAAATACATTGCATATATATGCCATCCCTCCAAGATTCCTTGAAGGATCTACCTGTGAGGCTTGGACTCAAACCAATGGAGTGCGGTGCTGGTGATGCCCAGATCAGCACGAGTGGACAGGAGGATCTGGTGATTCACCGTGTTGAAGGCAGCAGACAGGTCTAGTAGAATGAGGGCTGAAGACCTAGAGGCAGCTTTTGCTAACCACTTGGTGTCAACAACAGACAGGAAGGCCGTCTCAGTGGAGTACCCAGTTCTGAAGCCAGATTGGTTGGCATCCAAGAGGTAATTCTAGGTGAGAAAAGCAGAAACCGGGGTGAAAACAACTTGTTCAAGAGTTTTATATAGCAAAGGGAGGAAAGAGACTGGTCTTTAGTTATCTACTAGTGTAGGGCTGAGTGTAGGCTTTTTGAGCGGTGCATTTACTCCAGCCTGCTTAAATGTGGTTGAGAAAGTACCAGTAGTAAGCGATGTGTTAATGATGTTAGTGAGTGCAGGAAAGAGCGTCGGAGAGATGGCTTGTAGGAGATGGGAGGGAATGGGGTCCAGGGGGCAGGTGGTGGGTCAGTTGGAGAGGAGAAGCCTGGAGATGTCAGCCTCAGAGACAGGGGAGAATGTGGACAGTAAAATGTTGTGCAGGCATGGAGACTCCCTGTCATGCATAAAACTCTTGATAATAAAATTAAGCAAGTTCTGTTTATTAATTTCTTTGGAGGGCAGGTGGGTGGATCTCAATGGTGTGAAAGAAAAGAACTCAAAATATAACTCAAAATTAAAACCATACTGCATCATGTTTAAACCAAGCCTTGACCTTAGAATATGGTTCTAACTTACCTGCTCAGGGCTGTGCGTGTTCTTAGACTGAGATACAAAGTAGACATTGAGGTGAACCAACACTGGTTTGTTATCAAACTGAGGGCTGTTTGAAACACAGGGACCTAAGTGCACAGGGTTTTGCACTTTGAAGAGACAGATGGGTGGATGAGGATAGAAATATATTTTTTAAGAAAGGTAAAGATAACACTTCATGTTTTGCTCCCACCTCCTTGGACTGTGATCATAGAAAGAGGACATGACAGCAGAATAGACTGACAAAGCCCTTGCATGTGTGTTGCCAGCCGGGGTGTTATCTGTGGAGTTATTGTCCTGGGTTAGAGCAGCACAGAGAGGAGATGGTAATCCTGCCCCTGTTCTTTTTTTTTTTTTTTGTATCTCCCTGGGGCCAAGTTTGCAGGAGCTGGAAGGCCTCTTTCCTGGGCTGCTTGGCTCAGCAGTTTTGTGGGCAGGGTCCCGACAGCCCTGGGTCCAGACAATGGCCCCTCTGTTTCACTGCTCAACGCTGAAAGAGACACCCATTAGCAGGACTGTCTATCTCTAAGGTCAGGCCCAAGGGTCACTGACAAGTGCGTCTCTTGTTTACGTCTGTGAAGTCAATCAAAACACTGCAGCCTCTGTAGTTAACCCTATGTGTGGCTCAGAGCTCAGAGAGTGTTTCGGTCCTGTTAAAACATGGGAAAGTCAACATGTTATTGTATTTGCCTCTCAAGTTCTCAGTCTATTTTCACACTGAGGAGCAAAGCTTGTGGTAGTGTTTTGGTTGCTCCAGGGGAAACAGTCTTGTATTAAATTTTTAACATCACAACCCACACATCCTGCAAAAAAAAAGAGCATGCCAGAGTTACAGCCTTGCGCTACACTGCATGCACATCACGCAGTTTGTGAAAACTAATTTGGGCTTCACTCCTAATCATGCTGAAGCTTGAAATGCTAATATTTAAAGGAACAGTCAATGCTCCTCTTTCAACAACTGACTCCTAACTGCATGTTATATTACACACTGGTTGCGCTCTCAACTTTGCGGACAGGTCTACAATTGTAATTAAATCTAGAAGCCTGCCAGTGCTGTAGCATGCTGACTTTTTGTGCCTCCACCCTTACTTAATTTGGTTTAGTAGTGTCGTAAGAAGTGTATTTTTATTTCTGCATATAACCTGTTGCATATCAGCTGAATGTTGATTAAGAGAAAAAAAAGCATGAGGAAAATAATTCATGATCAAAAATACAATGTTAATTGAGTTTCTGTGCTGTGAGGTGTCTGGAGAACATTGATGAAATGGCCCGAAACAATGGGAAGATAAACAGGAAATTATGTCTGCAAAGACAGTGTGTAATGAAATTGTCCGTGTGTGTACCTTTGCTTCTTTGTATTCGTTGTGTGTCTCTATTAGTGTGCATATGTCTGAGCCCATGATTTTTATACTTGCATCCTTACTTTTTTGCTTAGTGATATTACGTCATGTTTGGACTCTATCATTAAACGAGTAAAATAGCCATAAGCAACAGAAACAACAGGAAATTAGTGGTGAAAGGCACCTCCTTACCTCCCATGTTCCCTCAGCCACAGAACGTCCCCAAGCTATATCACGCAAAGCAATTTTTCATAGGCAATGAGAGTAGTAATTGGTATAATCATCACCTTATTTCTATAAACTCTTATTGCTAAAATACAGTGTCTTTTTCAATAGAAACTACAGTGCACAGAAGGAGCATTCACTGCCCATTATTGCACGATGGGTCACTCTGGATAAGAGCCTCTGCCTGCTGAACACATAGTGAATGTGTCTATGTTACAATTGCACATCCTTGATTCAAGGACACATCAAGTAGATGCTGTGTTTATTTGAGTATAACGGCACAATAAGATGTAAATTAGAACTGAGTCATCGGTGACCTTTTGAGTGGTGGCTTCATTACTGGAAACACACTACAAAGAGCTGTGCTAACCTCTGATTTAAGGCCAACAGCTCCAGCCTCACAGAGCTCGGTGGCAGACAGGACTTTGCTTGAATGCGAACTTCGCTAATCCTGTGTTATGAAATAGCCAGACTGATACTGCTCCTGCCTGCCTACCCTCATGAATGCCTCTCCCCACATCAAATGCAGAGGGAGCTCTATAGGGGCCATAAAAGTTAAATACACATGGGATTGTTGCCTGGGGGCTCCTTGCATGGAGACTCACTGTTTAATTGAATTGTTGTTTGCGAGAATGTCAGACTCTTTACTGGGAGAGTAAACTCAAGAAAGGGTATGTATTTACTGTATGTTGAGATTCTGTTTTATTGATTACAGATGGCAGCGAGGACAGAATAAATCAGTTGTGTTCAAACAACACAGCCTTATTTTCAGCGCCCCCTCTGTCTTATTCCTGTGGATATTTGTGAGAGGATTAAAATGCAAAGAGCAGGAATGAAAGGAAAGTACTTTACAAAGTTTCTGTTCTAGTCAAAGAAGAGACCTGCCTCTTGAGTGTCTGAATACTGAAAACTGGACATATGTCACCAGAGTTCTGATCCAAGATCCACGGTCTATGCCTCAGTTTATGAGCGGTCCAATGGTTTTACAAAGAAGCTGTGATGTTCTGTGAATAGTGGATTGGGTAAATGATATAAGCACCAAAAGTGAAAGAAAACATTTTAAATAACTGCTCCCATTGGTTGATTGCTCATCAGTTAAATTTTATTGTCTGAAGCAATACCTTTCCATTACTAGTTTGAACATTTCTTCCCATTGATTGATAGAAGAAGAAGTCCATTTCTGTAGTTCCTCTGGGAATTCTCTACCAAGCAGTTGTGGTACTTTTTTGATTGTACAACCTTGGTTTAGCTTCATTATGTCACACAAATGAATAATTAGTATGTTTAAGTGTTGTTTGATGTTTACCAAAAGATAATGGTAAATGCCAGGATCTAGTTCATCTAGTTCATTTGCTGTGTATATGCTGATACACTTGGATAATATTTTCAGGAAAAAAACAGGCACCTGAAAACAAAAACATTGTGGGGTTATAGAGTTGCATGCAAAATGAAGATGCTGCCAAGCGATCTGTCTCGTCTACATTAGTGGAAAACTCAGCCACACGCCTCCACCTTTGCTTACACTGGGAACAAAAGCATGACTGATCTCAAGTCCCGAGTTTGCTTTATATTTTGTGTTTTTATTCATTGCTACTGTCACAATATAGCAGTAGATTCTATGCTGTGGTGGGAGAGGGACTCTTGAGAGGTGTGTATGTGTGTGTCTTGGGTTGGGTCAAAACTCACCAGCTAGCTTGTTCACTGTAAAAGTGTGAACTTTTACAGTGTGAACCAAATCAGTAATCCCTTTTACCATGGACCAAAGTCAATTAAAGCTTCAGACTATCTCAGAAATGGCAGGGCTTACTGGAACTGGGATTATCTCTGTTCAGTTTGTCACCTACAACTAGTATAATTATCTTTGAACTTCATCTATCCCCTCAACCTCCCCACCCCTCCCCCCCAACCATACTCCTCCTCCCACCCCACCCCAAGTGAAATTGCTGTGTTGCCTGGCAGCAGAGGCCAACTTGGCAGCAGTGGTGAAAGTTATGAGCTTTGCTCTCTCAGGCTTAGGGGAGAGAGCGATAAGAGTAACACCACCATGTCCAACCAGCAGGAATGTCTAAGTTATCTCCTCTCTGCTTCTGCTGATAGGCGATAGCTTACGAATCATTTTCAGCCCTCTCATAAGATGGATTTGAGGACAGAAAAGAAACAGAGGTTAAAAACAGTGTATCTGCACCCTTCCCTTGTGCCCATTCTATAAACATCTGGCACCAGATGAGCTTACAGTCACCTCATGGAAATAACAGCTAAGCAAATATGGCCAGATGCAGAGCAGGAGTAGTTGAGGTGGAGGGGGGGGAGCATGGGGCCAGACTGGGCGATGGAGCACAGGGCACAGGGCAGGGGTCCCTTGTTTGAGCGCCCCCCTCAGATGCAGCTGATCTAATCAGCCACTGTCGCCATGGCATCACAGCCCAGAGCAACAGCACTGGTTGAGGTCACAGGGCCACAGAATAGAAATCCCGTTTCATTAATGTTGCAAAGTGTGGGAGTTACACAAGATATCTATCAAATTTGAGTCTGTGTAGATTTTTTTTAATGTAAAATAAAGAAGTGGTGGCTGTTTTTAGCCTCCTTACCTCCCTGTGTCATTGCTTTAACTTCCCCTCCCTGATCTGGGGCAGTTACGGTGTAAACTGACCTGACAGCCTGCCCCCCCTGCAGACACGCTTTACACTGCAAATACCCATAAACCCCTTCCAGATCTGAACAGTATTACTGATCTACAAACCACAGGGGGATGCAGGGTCCAGTAGGCAGCCAGACAGCTGCAAACCTCACTGCACACCCTGCTGCTCTGGGGGAAATTTTGCCCATCCAACCAATATGTGACTTAATTACTATATGGCATAAGCCTACAACTGGTTTCACGGGGGAAATGTCCAACCCATGGATGGCATATCCAAAGTAAATTTGTTGGAACCACATATGTCTCATTTTGCATATTGAAGAGGACCGGTAAACATACTACAGGGAGTGCTTTGGATGGGTTTCAGTAAAGAAAACACATCAAGTAAAGCAACCGCACGCTGAAGGATGGCCTTAGGATCTCCTCTCTTTACTTATTACAGAGTGCTTGTCTCTCACTCAAAGGTGGTGGAGAATGGAGGGTAAACAGATCCTCATGTATTAATAGACCTTTCTGGTTTCCTTGGCAGACCCCCCAGCTGCGCCAAACCGCTCCACATAGCCATAACTAATGTAGACAATCTGTCTGAGTAAGACAGACCACACAAATGTTGGTTTGCCTACACCAAGAAGATTTCCAGGGAACAAAAGAAATAAGTGACAACGTGAAGCATATGTTAACCTGTCTTTCTCATGCTTTTGCCACAATTGCTTGTAGTGATGAGAACTGAGATTCTGAAAAAAAGGCAATGTCTTGTATGCGTTGGCATGAAACTGACCGCAGAATGAAACATCTCAAATAAATATTCCTAAACAGCAGATATTTCGTGGATTGGACCCTCTGGTAAACATCCAGGGAAAACCTGTGACAGTCTCCAGACCAGTGATGAGTCTTCTCGTCGCACCTAAGTTTGGGGTGGAGGGGAGTCTCTGGGGCTGCTGTGTTTAATTTCAGTCCAGCACTATCGTTTCACTAATGAATTGTGCTTTCTGTCAGGTTTTGTTTCTTCATCCGCAGGCCCTTTTTTTTTTTTTTTTTTTTTGCTTTTTCTACCAGTCTCTGGCAGCCTGGGCCGCCTTATCTCTCCTCCTCAGCGGCGTCCTGCCTCTTGTGCTATTGTGCAATCCTCGCTACTGTGTGCTTTCGTGTGTTTACTGGGAGCGGCTCTGCAGAACTCTGTGTGGTTGTGTTTGTGAGGCCGACACACTCCCTGTCCCATAGCCATTGCTCACACACACACACACACACATACACACACACGCACACGCGTGCACACACACGCACACACACACGCGCACACACACACACACACCCACACACGCACACGCGCAGACACACACACACACACACACACACACACACACACCCACTCACACACACACACACACACAGCAAGCAGTGTCCTGTGGTCAAGGGGGAGTGGTCTGAAATCTCCCATGCGCAGCACACAAACCCAGTGAACTCACCTTCCCCTAACTAACAACATGCTATTATGTTGTTACATTTTTACAGTTGGATTTCCACCGACACTTATTTTACAATTTACATGCTTTACAGATGTCTCCATATTTTAGCTTCTAAAGATTTATAAATTAAAACTAAACGTGATTTTGTACACCTCTATATCAGGTTGGCATTTTCTCTTACACTATGGTACAGCTGAAGCTATAAAACTTATTCTCCATTGACAGACAGGGATTCTTGGCTGTGGCGAGTGTGGGAAAGCCAACGTGGATGAAATGTTGATGCCCTGTAAAACAGGGTTGTTATGCACATTAATACAGAATATCACTCTGAGGTAAAAAATAGAACTCTCTCTGCTGTTCTCAGGGGTGCAGCTCCAGCTCTGCCAAAACAAAGATCTGGGGATGGTACTGGATGTCACTCAATACACTTAAAACAAACCAAGTCTGAGAAGAGAATTAATGGCAAGAAAAGGTTCATATGAGACAAGAATAAACAGGAGACAATGTGGTTTTTCGAGCAGACAGTGAATTTTGTATTTTGCATTTTCTCTGTATGTGGTGAACTCTAATGAGAAAGAAAAGACTGATACCCCATTTCCAGACAGAGGCTTGCTGAGAGAAAACTACTGTCTTTAAAGGCAACAGATAAAAAGATGGCAAACCCCTCTGGTAAAGAACCGGCCAGCTCAGTGAGAACACTTTATTGAGTGAGCTGGAAGGCAGCCAAAGTTAGAGTCAAAGCACCTTGTTAGTCTCTTACCTTGATAAAAAAAAGTGCAGGGATAGGGCAGTAAGAAATAAGTATGTGTGCGTGTGCCTGTGTGCTTATGTGTGTGCATGTGCATACATATGTGCATATCTTATCACATAAAATGGGGCCTGGGCTTTGGCTGCTGAAGAATGAAAACATTTTCAGGGAAGTGTTAAAGTCAGCAAGTTGACAGACAGCGTTTGACAGTGTTTTACAACAGCAAATCTCATTTTTCTTCTCACTCTCTCCTACGCCCCTCTTCCCCAGTATCTTTGACACCCCTCTTCCCCCAGTGTCCTTCTGTCTTTCTTTCACTAACTTCTTTCAAGCTCTAGCTCCCTTTCCTTCTTCTCCACTCCTCTCTCTCACTTGGTCTCCTCTTTTGCTCCCCCCCTTCATCCCCTCCTCGCACCCCCCCTTGCCCCCCCCCCCCTTCATCCCCTCCCCTCACCCCCTTGCCCCCCCCCCCCCTTTGCTCTGTGGTAGTAGTTGCTGAGTGACAGTACTGATTTATTCTACGTTTGGCAGACTGCCAGCTCATCTCAAACAATTGCACGAGCTGCTGGGTTGTTGGAGCCAAGTTTCGATGGCAATAAACAAAATAGTAGACTCTCCACACTCTTAACCCTTCGAGCCCCAATGTTTGTGGCGCAATCTCAGCTTTTAGCTCTGGTCCTGTTTGTGTCACCACTAGAGCTTGTGCTACCATTATCACCTCTCTGGCTCTCCTCAAAATGATACCTCTGATTTACTCCAACAACATCACACTTAATTACTGTGCTGTATGAGAAGCTAAACAATTGTGACAAGAACTACCAATGTGATCAGACACTCTTCTCACACTGTCTCTCACACTACTGCTCGATAGGCAGGGCGCATGACATAAACTCTTTCTCTAATTGCAGCGCGCGAGTTCACGGGCTAATTAGAGAACGTAAATTAGGGATGTCGTTTCACAGGGTCACCCAGGGTTCAGCCATCAGCCGCTGCCAGGCCAAGTCGTCCCTGACTGCCTGCGGATGTCGATGAGCTCGCCGCTGTTGCGATTAACACGCTGAGATCACTCCGATGGTCGCTCTGCCGTCAAAGCTTATCACTCTAATCACCCCACCCCACCGCAGGTCTCACTTCAATACACAGTGGGCCTAGAGTAAACTGCTGAACCTCGACTTCTCGCAAGTGAAAATACAAAGACATCTGGTTCTGAAATCCACCAGGGACCTGACCCGGTTGGGGCAGGCTCCATCAGCGCAGAATTGCCTTTTATTTTTAACCTCTTGTTATACCAGTGAATCATGGGAAGACATCAATATACCCCCCCAAAAAAGTATCTCAATAATAACAAAAGCACTCTGTTTCTACCTTTCAGTTTAATAGTTGATGGTTGTATCTAGGACATTGTGTAATTTTTCCAGGAATATGGACATCCACACCAAGCAGCACTAAAATAACCGAAATAAGATGCCACCGATATGTCAGCCTTAGTAAACACAAGAAGATTTTTTTTGTGAAATTAAGCTTAGTAACTACAACTACGTATATATATATATATATATACGAATCAGACTGTTTATTGACTCTAATTCAACATACACCAGCTTTTTGTTACTTGCTTGAAAAGGTGAGGGACAACTTTTCATTCAGGGCTTCAGAACCAGGGAACAGCCTTTGAATGCCTTTCAAAAAGCAATCCAAATCTGACACAACTCACCAACTCACTGCTTACCGAAATCCTGAACAGGCCCTGCACAAAGCAATAAGTTAAATATTAATTTACTTGATGTATTGAGCAAATAAATCAAGAATTATCTGGCTCTGGAAATCTCTCAAGCCCCAGAGAGAGCCAGGGAACATTGCCAGGACGAGGTTTGGTTAACCGTGGGTCAGCCCACTCAGGGGGGTGGGGGGTGGGGGGTTCACTGGGTGTTGGGTTGCAGTGAGCCCTAGCAGGAGATTACACTGGCCACTCTGCACAGTAGACTGCCCTTCACATGCCAAGGAAATGGGCCTCAGTGTCTTCCTGGTAAAGTTAATGAACGTTAATGAACTTCCTCCTCATGGCAGCAGGCCCTCCACTTGCTTTAAAAAAGTCAAACCTTCACCAGAGTTTGAGCTGAACATCCATTCTTCTTCAAATAAAAATGTTCCAGGACAACAAGAACACCATCACATTCATTAAGCTGCATTTTGCTATTTTCCCATGACAGAATTACTGAACATATTGAGGTGACCTTTGGAAAACCACTTTGCTTCCTGTTGAATTACTATGAATCACGATTTAACATCATTTGGCCTCCTTAATTGTTGACTCATTCATATGGTTGCTCATTGAATTCTTGTGTATCAGTCTCCAATGAAACAATTTTAAAGGTTTAGTCCTTGACATGGTTTGAACTGAGGTAGCCCTCCTCCTTTGGACAAATCAACAGATCAATCAATCAGAATCCATCCCACTCATAACCAGGTGCAGAAGGTATCTTGACCCAGGTCAGAAGTGAGTGGGTGGGGATTCAGGTCGAGGTGTGAAAGCGTATGAACTGGGCTGACATGGAAATTCAAACCTTCACTGACCCTGGGAAGATTCAAGATCTGTTACAATTTCCAAAGCCATAAAGAATTTATAGCCAAAAGAATCTATCTGAAAGCAGCACCTGCCGCGTTCCTGAGTAAGCCCTGGGTAAACCACCAATTTCCTTACAGATGTATAAATAATAACAAAACAAGATTAATTTAAATAAACAGGGGAATAAGAGCTCACTTCCTGTATTTTTTCATCCATTGGTTCTCTGTGTAATCATGATGTAGCCAGAAGGTTATAATGAGAATGCACCATGGCAAATTGGCAGTTGCACAGGGGATGTGGGTAACATGAACTCTGTGCCACCTGTCTCAGATCTTATCTTTGGTATTATCAGTCTTCTGGGAAAAAGTCTAGTGGTTTACTAGTGAACTGCTTGTTATAGGTGTCAAAAAGGGCTTTGTGGCCTAGGTGCATGTGGCAGTGTACTTCTACTGTCCTGGCTTGTGTTGCACTTTTTGCGCGGGTGAAAATCAACATCAAGTTACAATTTCTTTCAGTTTTTTTTCAATTCAGAAAATGCTGCCGTTGAGTTGTTATGCACTTACAGTCTGCAGGGCGATGTTCAGTGTCATGCCTACAGTGTGGGAGAGGCCACACCCACGGGCCTATATTTGCCAGTGATGATGTGGAGTCAGGAGAGGAGACATTAGGGTTGTCTGGGGACCGGGAGGTAGCTATGGGGTCTGTCGGTTTGTGTGTCATAAATACACTCAAGAACAGCAACAGGCAGCCAAGGAGAGCTGCAGTGACACTTCACCCCTGCTCAGTTCGAACCCCTAGCTACTTAATCAGATCCATTATCACACATAATTACTCTGAAGGACCAAGTGCACAAGATACTCAGTTGTGGGGGATTAAGAAAAGCTATAAACCTCCAGTGGAATTTGACTCCAGTATCAGAATTGCCTCTGCCCAGACGAGAAGCCATTAACCCCGCCTCCTGACTGATGAACTTGTCTCATCTTAGTTACTCGTAGCTATTTTTTCCATGTTAAATGTGTTGTGAGTCTGTTTGAAATGCCTTCAATGTATCCTTGTAAGCACATGTATGTGTGGAAAAAAGGTTTATGAACTACCCCACAGGTGTACAGTTGATGTAGCATAACTAGCATAATTTAGGGCCTCATTTTTCAGTGTGTGTGTAGATCTACAACTAAAAGTAAAATGTGCATATGCCTAATGTGGCAGTCATGCATATGAAATGTGTGCGGATACACTTATTAAATGTTGATAAATCCAAAGTGTTCCAAATTCTGTCATATGTATTTGATCTTGCATTAAACGACACTCCCAACAATTTTTACATCCATGATAAGTGCATCCCTTTCATAAGTTTATGCTAGTGTAGTATAAAGGCCTCAAAGGAGTGGGTGAAGAGGGCAGAGATAACAATTTTAAAAAATAGAGAGATAGATATATAGATGTAGAGATTTCCCCTCTTACTTTGGCCCCATAGAGGTCAAACGCTACAGGTCATGTTAAGAATAAGGCAGTGTTGCACAGTTTTTAAATGAAGGCTGTGGTATCCTTGACTTTTCAAAAGGTGCCTAAGGTCAAAAATCAGAGGATTGATAGAATCTCTATGTGTGCAAGGATAGGATGGATGCAGCCATTGGGTCCACTTAATGGAGGAGTTAAGTCATTGCGCAGATTCAAGAGAAATTTTCCTGGTAATCAATAGCGACATCCGTACTCTCAGCACACAAATTAAAATGACATTTGAATGACATTTCACTCCCTCTCACCTGAAGGCCGCATTAACGCAGAGTGCAAGGTCAACCATTTTCACATCACTTGTAATTACTTTGGTCCAACTTGACATAGTGAGAGAACATTACTTTTTAAAAACAATTTCAAAATGAATGCACAGCTTGATTATTACCCATGGCATGTTTCATTCTACCTCAGTAGACTGGCACGTATGGATTATATTTTAAAATGTTCAGATGTATCAGATTATTATGGCTAATTGATGTGTTGTATTATTTTAAGGATTTTTTTTTGCTGATAATTGTATTAAATTCTTCCTGCAAATATAGTGTCCTGATGTTCACTAACCTTTCAGTGTGCAAAAGGAAAAGTTGAGCTGCTCCCCTGCAGTACCATAATTTAGCCACAAGGAAGTGTTCCTACGCAGTCTGAGTGTGTGTAACATTCTCTGGAAATGTTTTCATTGGTAAATCATCTATTAAATGCAAAAATGATCCTACATGTCCTCAGGAGAGTGCAGGGCCATTGAAATACACATAAATTATCATACATACTGTATTATCATTATCATACGTATTGAGCTGTCTATTTCTGCACACATCACAACCATGACACATCAATATGAGCACTATACACAAAATGCAGGTCAGGACTTTTGATTAAAATGGGACTTGTTCTTTTTCTGTTGCGGGATCTGAATGAGTCAGCAATTCATTACTACAATAAATCACAGCAGACATTATGTTAATAGTACAATAGTGTGTTTTTCTTTTGTTTTAATGCATATACTTATCAATCAATGAATCACAAGAGTCAGTCAAGAGTTTGATCCATCATAGGAAAGTCTGAGGTGGGATGAAGGTTGAATATGTATGAGCTCAACCTCAAACCAGCTCTGCATCAGATTTCTCTTTTTTTCCAAAGCATTTCACTGATGTAAAGTGGCTGTGTCCCACATTACCTCTAGTGGTGTATGGAAGTTGCTGATCTGTGTTTTTCTCTTTTCACAAAAACACATAGGAGTCAGATCTCACAAAAGTTAAATTCAAAGCCACATTTTGTTTTAAAAAGGTCTTGGCCAGGCTTATCAGCTTTCGACACACAAAATATAAACCGCCAGGAAGTGAACTGGAACTAATGCTATTTGCTATCACAGATAGCACCCCGGGTTGTGGCAATTACCGACTTATGTCACAGCCTATTTTTGGTCAGATCAGAGAGCATCTGATAATGTCATACTCATAACTGCTGATGTTTAAAAGAATAACTTCATTTTAATCTTGGTATGATCATACTTTTTTACTTCCTCAATTTCCTTTTCTCTGGCTATACTGTTTGTATTAGTAAGAGGTGTTGCTTCAGAGAATATAATGGGTTTACATTCAAGTGGAAGAGCTTATGAATTGTCCTCTGAATAAATCCACTTACTGACCTAAGAAGGCAATGCCACTGCTCCTAATGAATAACAAGCAACGGTTTCAGATCTCTGGGGTCACTGAGAGCATCCTCCGCAGAGTTAATCTGGGTGTTGACAAAGGGATTCAGTGTTGAGAAAAATCACGTTAAATCATATCAGAAGCTGGTTGTGGGGATAAACAGGTCCAGATGGCACGGCAGGCATCCACCTCCATGCATGACTTTGTTTTGGATTTGCGTTTTACTCCTATTTTTTTCCACGAGCATCACAGGTGTTCTAAGTCATGTTTTTCTATAGGAGCAACCTCGCAGCCCATGCGATGCCACACATTTTGGTTGCTGTGAATTATATTTGTTGAGATCTGGGGATCCCTGATGGTCTATACTTGGAGGATTTCCTGGGACAAGGATGATGACCAAGACAAGCATCTTTGTCCTGGTAAGCAACTGTGACTGTAAGGAAGGGAAGAGAATGCACTCTTGGACCAAAACTGCTCTTCTTTTGAGAAACGGCCCTATCCAGTTTTTGAAAAGTTATCTGAATGTTTTGCAAAATCTTGACCACACAAACATTGTAGCCCTATGAACAGTTCTAACAGATTGCTGCAAAGTGGCAATTAGTGTCGCTCAGATCAAACATTAGCTTAATGGTGTAGATCTCTCTGGTTGGTGCTTATAAACGTATGTCCGAGCACCTACAAACTGTTGTTTGATTTCTAGAAGGTCAGAATTGCATTCACTGTTGTGCTTCAGTGACCAAAAGACCGTGTACAGCCAATGGAAACTGTCCATTTAACAACATAGTGTTCCATTAGATTTTCTGCAACCAGTGTCCTGTAGAGTCATTGCCACAAAACAGCAGTTAGAGCACTGTAGAAGAAGAAAGACAAATGCAAGAAGACACAAGCACTAAGGCAAAGCTTGAGATAAACTGGTTGATCTCTGGCCTTGACCAAGTCAGAGACCTAACAAAGAGACCTAACACCACAGTTAATGGATATATAAGTGGAAAATAACATCTGGTTGGCTTGGTAGAAAAACTAGGTGGTTTTTCCAAGTTATTATGTATGTAAATTATACTCTGTACTTTATAACTCCTGAGCATGCCAGAAAATAGCATGCTTTGTGATACTGTAATAAACAAAGTTGCATCCTGAGTCACTGACACCAACCATGAGTCACAGATTTTAAAGCTCTTGCGGTGTGTCAGCCCCAACTAACAAACCAACATTTCAGTAAATGCAGGGCACATATGAGCGAAGTGAACTGCTCTTTCAGAGTTCCAGACAATAGCCCTTACACTGGGTTTATTGGCACAGGCAGTCTGATTAATAGAGTGTGACTGTCACTGGCATGCCGCCCTGGCAGTGTTTCAGGATAAAAGAGAAAGGGACAGGGCGATGTTGCGTGTTCCTGCAAACCATCCAAACAAGCTCCTAATGCTCTCAACTAACTCGACCTCTGCCGTGCTCTCGCGATCCCCAAAAACCCCGGCAATCCTCCTTCCCCCCTCTGCGAACCTTTTCGGTCATTGCTTCATACCTCTCTTTTCGAGGGCGCCCTCACCATTTGGTAGCGTTTTCAGCTAATTGTGACGGTGGTGAGTTAGAACAGGGAGGAGGGAGATGGGACGGGGCCGCATGTCACGTGGGGCTTGTTTATGTGTTGGTTCAGCGTGTTCCCGCACTGTTCTCCCCAGCACAGTGTTCGCTGTGGGACATTTGGGTGGAAATTTCATGCCTATGCACACACACAGGAACACTCGCAGGGGGAGTCCTCTGACTCTAATGCTGACTACTCAATGGGATATTACACCATGTATTTAAATTCAGTGTCTTTCTTCTTTTTGTGTGCTTGCCTCCATATATCTTTTCAGTACTCTTGCAGTTAGATCACTGTGCACCTGTGTAAGTGGAATAATAATAACTGTCTAATTGCAAGTTACCAGTGTCATGCAGTGGAGATTTAGCCATATTAATTACACACGCAATTCAGCCCTTAAAAGCCCTAGTAATTGTGCGGCAGTGTGAATTATATTTGACCCCAGGTCTGGTTACAGCAGTACACACCACTGGCCAAGAGGCGGATGCAGCCCTGGAGAGATCGCAACCCCAAGCTTACCCAGTGGCAGCAGTTTTTCAGAGGGAAGGCCATCATTACGGTTCCACCCACATGGCTGGGGGACCAAAATAACATGGCACTGGCTCTCAAATGTGCAGTTCCTCCCCCGGGTCTAGAGAGGTCACTGAGGCTGTTCCCAGACAAGACTTTCAGTAGAAGGACTTGGAAAGAAATGCCAGCACAGTGGTGATAGTAGCTGTATCTCCTGCCTGTTCGGTTATAGCACAGATAAATGGTTTGTAGATTGCTGCAATCAGTGCAGAAGCAATACAACTCTGAAAGTACAATGGAGAACAAGTCCTGCTTATTTAAGGAGATGGTAAATATTCGGAGTGGCATATAAATCTACCCAAGTAGAAAGGCTTCCTCCTGTGGCATTTAGAAGATGTGTGGGATCTACCCTTTTTCACCTGTTTGTTAGTTGGCTGCAGTCTGGCTGACAGTAAATGGGTGGGGGGGGGGGGGGGGGGGTGGTGCTGAGGGGGACAAGTTGGCTGTGAATTAAAAAAATATATATATTAGAAAGACCTTGTCTTTTTCATCAGAGTATCACAAAGTTTTGATTTGGCCCCTGTAAAAGTCCTTCACAGTTTATTAGCTTTGCTATAAAATGAGCAGCATGTGATTAGTACACTGCAATATGCTGTGGACAAAGCAGCATATTCTCCAAGCTAAGGCCTCAATTAAAAACATTGTACATCAGATGTAAAATCTATCTCTGCCTCCATGTTGTCTATATAATACGGATTCTGTGGAAGAACATCATGCACTATGCTATTATTATATTATAATCCACTTCGTCAATTGCAGTCCTTTACAGTTCAGTGTATTCTTCCTAAGTTGTGAACACATGACACAATATTGGGCAGGCTACCTTTGCTTCGCTCGCAATGGAATATTGCTTATTAACTAGTATAAAGGCAAGGATAAGGGGAGAAAGAAGATATACTATATGGCCAAAAGTATGTGGACGCCCCTCTTAATTATTGAGTTCAGGTGTTTCAGCCACACCGATTGTTAACAGGTGCATAAAATCAAGCACATAGCCATGCAATCACCATAGACAAACCTTGGAAGTAGAATGGGTCATACTGGAGAGCTCAGTGACATTAAACGTGGCACTGTCATAGGATGCCATCTTTGCCACAAGTCAGTTTGTGAAATTTCTGCCCTGCTAGATCTGCCCCAGTCAACTGTAAGTGCTTGTCAAGCGGAAGTGTTTAGGAGCAACAACAGCTCAGCCATGAAGCGGTAGACCACGCAAACTTACAGAGCGGGCCGCCGAGTGCTGAAGCACGTAGCACGTAAAAACTGCCTATCCTCTGTTGAATCACTCACTATAGAGTTCCAAACTGTCTCTGGCTACAACATCAGCACAAGAACTGTGCGTCAGGAGCTTCATGAAGTGGGTTCCTATGGCCGAGCAGCTGCACACAAGCCCAACATCACTATGTGCAATGCCAAGCGACGACTGGAGTGGTGCAAAGCACGACTGCCACTGGACTCTGGAGCAGTGGAAATGCATTCTCTGGAGTGATGAATCACGCTTCAGTATCTGGCAGTCTGATGGACTAATCTGGGTTTGGCAGATGCCAGCAGAGCACTACCTACCGGAATGCACAGTGCCTACTGTAAAGTTTGGTGGAGGAGGGATAATTGTCTGGGGCTGTTTTTCAGGGTTTGGGCTAGGCCCCTTAGTTCCAGTGAAGGGTAACATTAATGCTACAGCATACAAAGACACTTTAGACAATTGTATACTTCCAACTTTGTGGCAACAGTTTGGGGAAGGCCCTTTCCTGTTACAGCATGACTGTGCCCCTGTGCACAAAGCAACGTCCATAAAGACATGGTTTGACGAGTTTGGTGAGGAGGAACTCCAGTGGCCTGCACAGAGCCCTGACCTCAACCCCATTGAACACCTTTGGGATGAATTAGAATGCTAATTGTGAGCCAGGCCTTCTTGTCCAACATCAGTGCCTGACCTCACGAATGCTCTTTTGGCTGAATGGGCACAAATTCCCACAGACACACTCCAAAATGTTGTGGAAAGCCTTCCAAGAAGAGTGGAGGCTGTTATAGCTGCAAGGGGTGGGGCAACTCCATATTAATGCCCATGGATTTAGAATGAGATGTTCAATAATCTCATATAGGTGTGATGGTCAGGTGTCCACATACTTTTGGCCATATAGTGTACATGATAAATGCAAACAAATTACTAGTGTAGTCACTTAAGACTTCCCATTTTAATTGTGAAGGAACTTGTTTTCCTTGTTCTGGACTTTCTGTTTAAACCTTTTCAGTGGCACAGTGGCTGGCTACCATGATAGGGGGATGATTCAAGAGGCACTGTATCTGAAAAGTCAGAAAATGTGTTCACAACAATGGCAGTTGATAGTATATTTACAAAGAACATTAGAGATTCATGAGATTAAATGGCCAAAATATGGATAGACTGGTTGATGACTTTGCATGTGCCATGTCCTTGACCAACCGAATACTGAACAATGAAATATGTAGTAAGCTCACCTACATTAATGGAATTGAACAGTTACTGCTAAGCATATAAATATATATATATATATATATATATATTAAAAAACTACTCAAATTGGGAAAATTAATGAAAATTCCATTTATCTAGCACTCACAAAAATATCTGAATAAAAAAGCAGGGATATTTATATCTCTTAGATTGTGACATCTTTGAAACTTGAAGCAATTAGACTAGTCTTGTAAGACCCAGCGATTACATATAAAACTTAATGAAGATAATTATAATGGGAAAACGGCTTCTGACCGAAAGTATGACACAACCGGCTTATTACTGTATGTATTGGTGATATAGCTATATTTAGTGGTTTCTCTGACCATCATTGGAAATGCAACAACAATCATCATCAAAAGAGACAACAAGCCAAGCCAGCTCTTTACAGCTGAGCCTTTCCGAGAATTGTGCAATGTTTGGGGCACAGGAAGGGGACAGTTGTCTGAACAAGCCTTACCTGTTAGGCCAGTTTCTGGCTCTGTCAGCAGAAGCTGAGCAGGCCTTGTCACCAACACAGACAGTCTCTGCACAGGTGCCACGCTCTGTACTATGCCATGATGCGGGTTATTCGTTGGCCAATCTTGGCACCATCTTAGATGTGATTAAAAGGGTGAGGAGGGAAAGACTTCTGTGGACAAAGGCCTGCTGGACTCAGACCGTGTTCAGAGACAGTATGCCTTTTTGAAAGGCTGTTCCTTCCTTAATGCTCACTCAAGTGTAAGATTCAAATAAAAAGACCTTAGACCGTTTCAATGAAAACATAAAAGAACAGAATTGCATATGTGCATGCATGATTTACTTTGTTCCAAAATAACTTTTGGCAAGCCATTTTTAAATAGCAAGTATACCTCTTTAGCCTACCCAGAACAAAAAATTGAAATACGTGCAAAAATTGACAGTCTAAACTTATTCAATTCAAAAGCTCTGATTTAGCTATTATTGTGCTCCTTCAATAGTTGTGAAAAATGTAGTCTAATCAAGGTATAAACCTTCCTTTTCTGAGACAAAATGCAGGTACTATTGCTAGCTAGCTAGTCAGCTAAGGTAAGATCGCAAGATTAGTTTGCTAACAGCAAACTAATTTACTGGCATGTAGCTAACATTTGTGATGGAGGTTACATTTGCTAAGTAGATAGTTATTGTTTCAGCAGTTGTTTTGGCAATTTTATGTTTTGTTGTGTCAGAACTAATTTATTGTAGCGATATGCAGACAGATCAGGTGAATAAGTCAAGTTAGATTGGACAGTGACACTGACACTCTTTGTTTTCAGATCAATGCATGTGGAAAATTCAACTTCACAGCTGTTACTACATCATTGGAATCTGAGCTAAGAATCTCAAAGAGTAGTTCCTGTGAGCTGAGGATACTTTGGCTGTTTTCAAATCCAAGCTGGTGAAATTTTTCTTGCTGAAAATTATCTTCAGTGACATATTAGCTGTCTAGTTAAAATATACTGTTTGCTATCTATAGTGCACAGGCTGCATAGTGATAAAATAATTAGCTAGCTGGGTAGATTACCCAGCCTACTAAGTTATAATAAGGAGGTAGCGATAAATCTAGGCAGCTTGTTACACCTTAGACTTTATGTCATTTAGTTTGACCATAACGTCAAAAATCACTCCTGCGATGCAACAGCGGATGCCACTACTGCTCAGTTTCTTGATTAAAACTTATTGCAACTGTGTGCATGTACATGTACAGAAAAGAACAACTATTATCAGAGTAAGTTTTTCACTCACAACCCAGATGAGACACCACCACTGTCCATTTTGGGTTGCGACTCAGTGGTTGAGAAACACTGCTGTAGAGAAACACGTGAAAGAGGGGTTTTGGGCTAACAAACATGAGGAGATGTAGCCCCGATAACTGTGACTCTCATGTCTCTCATGCATCCAGCTAGCCGAGATCCTAGTTTTAATTTCGACATTTTGAAACAAACTGCTGTCTATTATAGCAAGCAAGTAACTTTTAGTTAACTCGAGTATCTTGGATCTTCATCTGCTATTGTTTATGATCACAAACAGAAGAGTCCAAGGACTATCGACATGTCCATAGCTCCCACATTTTCACTTTAAAAGGTCTATAAAGCCTTACAAAGAAGCCTTATGGAAGCCTTAAATTAAACTAATTAAGCTACAAGCAGCAGTGTAGCATAGTGGTTTAGGAGCAGAACTCATAACCAAAAACATTCTGGTTCAATTCCCCATAGGGGCACTGCTGCTGTACCCTTGGGCAAGGTACTTAACCCATAACTGCCTTAGTAAATACCCAGCTGTATAAATGGACAGCATTGCAAAAACCTGTAATTGATGTAAATCTGGAAAAGAGTGTCTGCTAAATGCCATTAATGTAATGTATAAAGACATTTTTGACAATTCTAGAGATATTGGCTTTCTGTCTTCATTCAGATGCCGTACATCTTTCAGAAGAATGCTTTCAATAAAGGGGTGCTTATTTTGATACATCCTAACTACATCAGTATATACACCTTTTAACAACTGCTAGTTAGTAGACTATCTGTGTTCATTGTCATATAGGGTGTGTGTGTGTGTGTGTGTGTATGGTTTACTTTTGCCACATCATTTTCAGGTGAGAACACCATTTTTGGGTAATAACAGACCCTCCTTATGAGTATGTTTGGCTAAATGCACTTAATACATTCTGAAACAGTCATTCACCTCTTGAGAAGCACACAGCCTCTAAATTTGGTGCCTGTAATGGACATACTGACACTAAGCACTGCTTTCATATTGCAGTCTTGTTGTTTGCATGTGGTTGTCATTTCTCTGATGTGGTTACACCTGTTTCTGGATCACTCTATCTTGCAGTTTGCTTGTCCTTCATATGTGCTTAAATCTGTATCATGTGTTCTAGTCTCTTTCTACTAAAGGTGGTGCACCAGATTCGGTTAATTAACATAGTCTTGTGCAGTGCACAGACCAAGGTAAGATCTGAAAGAAGCACTTTGCACTCAATTTTTAAAATAAATACTAAATACAAGTAGTCACTTTGATAGATAATTCAATGATTAGTCACAGAATAGCTAACATTGACTTTGTTTTCATATAGCAGAAAGCTCAATAGCATGAAATATCAGATTGTAAAATGGCTGAATTAGCTGGTATGGATTTTGTGGCCACAAAAACATTTCTGTCTCAGATTAAAATTGCTAGTGAAAATCATCCCAATATACAACATTTGTCAGACAGTTTTTTATATATATTTTTTTTTATTCTGGATATCATGAAAAAGCACCTTGTGGTTTGCACTTTAGAGTGCATCTTCCACAGATTGAAGAGAGCTAGTGGAGCTGTTTAGAATGATGAAACTTAACAGCTTGGGCTTGGTGCTCAGAGATTGGTTTGGCAGGTTCTGAAAGTCCTGTGTTTGACTACAGATTGCACCCCCTTCATAGGAATAAAGCCTGTGAACTTGGGCTGAACTGCCTGAAGCCTGGAGTTTTATGACCAACATATCATGGTCAGTCACCCCAAACCAAGGCTGGTTGGCAAAGTGGCGTCAAGTACTTAACAGCAATGTGAACTACATGGGTACAGTCATGAACTCTTGACCCGGTTGCAAATTTAAGTGGTCATGCTTAGCTTGGAACTTCATGGCAAAGCCCAGATATCCTATTTTACTCTCACTCCTTAGCTCAAAGGAAATTGGACTACCTCCAGAAAGTGAAGCATCTGGCTTATGTATCAAACAGGATTTGGCTCCAAAGCCCGAGCAGAGAAAGGTCCAAGTTTTGAAGTGCTTTCAAATCGTAACAAGTTTCTTTTAAGATGGCAGCCACCTCTAGCAAAATCAATAATACCCCTGTCAGATATTAGACTGTTTTCTTACAAATCTAGCACCTGGTATAAGCACCTGGTATAACATGCTGTTGAGTGACCAACTTCCTGCATTTAAGTGGTGTACTTAAGAATCTGGAGAATGTATAGATGTACTTTATGTGTTTTAGGATGGGTCTTGACATGTTCTGTGGACAGTTTTCAGTTTTAATTATGATAATCCATCTTAAAAAAAGAAATCTCCACATGTGGCCCTCTACTCAGCACATAGAAATGACATAAAAATGAAGCAATTTCTCTCATCCTTCAAGTTGTTTGCAGATATTTGTATCGCAACTTCCAACCCTTTTCCCCTCTAATTCACAATTCTGGATGAGTGGTCTGTACTGCTTTTTCACAGCCCTTTTCAGACACACATACATTATACATTAACATCCCAGCAAGCACTCAACCTGTGGCTTACTTAATGGAATTTAGTTTACAGAGTGATTTAGCAATGTGTTATTGTCATAATAACTTGCTGGTGAAAGCAGTGGTCAAACTAATGCTGTCTGAAACAGAGCAGAAAGAGTGAGCGTAACCTGCTTTTCCTCCTTGACCTGGTGCTACGTGTTTCGTAATATTAAAGGGAGCAGATTTCAAGTGTACTGTGTAACAAAAAATATTGCAGATGCTGAGTGTCTATTGATGTAATACCCAGTTAATTGTGAAATCAGGTGTACTTTTGCAAGATTAATGCTGTTTGTGGTCTGATGGTTAGGAATGGTGCCACAATGCAATTACTATTTATTACAGCTTCCTTCTCCCCTGCTGTTATCTCCACATGTTTGGAAGGGCTCATTAACGTTCTCCCACACACCTGGGAACCACATGTGCCCTCCATTGTCATTCTCCCTTCCCCCCACGTCCCAGCTGTGTCTGTCCATTGTGCGGGCACCGAGGCAGCTGAGCTGTAAAGGTCAGAGGTTAAACCGAGCTGTGTGTGTCTCCTTGACCTTTGCTGCGTGCACTCCCTTCAGGGGGGATCACAACAGTTCACTGAGGGCAGCCGTCCCAGAGCCTTTCCCTTGCCCACGCCCTTGAGAACATGGACATCGATTCACAACTGGCCATGACAAAAAGTCTCTCTGGATCCAAGCTAAATGCTCCCCCAGTCTCTGGCTGACCTCAGAGGTCACCTGCTTGCTTGTGACCATTGTTGACATGCCAGTCATCAGGCAAGCAAATAGCTTTTCCATAATGTTTGCCTGTGCTAAATGTGTCTGGGATATTTATAGTAGTTCTAGGTATTAATTCAGTGTATCTGTGGAACTGACTTTTGTGTTTTGTGCATTTTGAAGTTTAATATTTTGCATTTATGCAAGCTATAAAAAGGACAAAACAATCGGAAAGCCTGTTTTGCTACCTGGAATGCTTCCACTGCTCTTCTTGAACTACAGGAGAGCCAAGCTAACTGGAGCTGCTCTCAGGAAAGTGATCAAAACAAAATGTGAGGTTGAGATGACTCACTGGGATATCATATATGCAAATATAGGTGCTGAGCGACAAAGGAAGTCATCCCAAGACTTTTATTAGTGACCTAGAGCAATTGGGCCAGTGCTCTTCACTTCTGCAAAAACAATATGAGCGTACTGGGAAAATGATGCTGAGGTTATGAATGTGGAAAGGTGAAGCAGACAGATAGTGGAGATGGTCAATCTTTCCCCTTATCAGCATGACAGAGCACAAAGACAGAAGATCTATGCCCAGAAAGGGATCTCCCACTCAGGTTGGAGTGATGGCACAGTTTTCATATTTGGAAAAAGACTAAAAGTGACAGGTAGAATTACTCAATATTTATTTGAATTCATGAAACAACATCGTAATTCAGACCTGACTGATGGTTTCTTGGAGCAAGAATGAAGGTGATTAGTTACAGGTGCTTTTTTATTGAGACCAGAATAGGACAAATTCTGTTATTAAATGAATCAACAAAGCCAACAATCTGCTGCTGGCAGATTTTTTTTTCTTTTGTATTGTTTAGCTGGCGTTACATGAAGCCTGGTTTTTCTTTCTTTTTTCTAGTTGTCTGGTTGTCTCAAGCCTTGCTGTATTGCCTGAAATGTGCAAGACAATGACAAGGACAGATGATGCAATCGAGACAAACTGTTGTAGCAAATAATGATGTTTCCCAACTACGCCTGTAAAATCAGAGCACTGCAAAATCAGATCCATCACTGCATGACTGAAACCCAGCTGACTGGATATTACTATATTATGTGGCTCAAGTTCGCCAGTGACCTTTTCCAAGTGTCTGATGTGGAATCCATGACTCTATGCATGAACCCAGTGTTCTGCTGTCTGCGGTGATGTGGGTCAGTATGGCCTGATATCAAAACGTTTTCGTTCTCTTTCACGCTGGGACTGGGATGAGGCGATACAGTTTCTTTTTGCAGGTGTGAAAATCCCATTAGACTGCTTGCAGAAAAAAAAACTTCTGTGCATCCCACCCCTCCCCCTTCAATGAAGTGCCTGCAGTATTGCTGGTTTACTGGAAACCTTAGCAACCCAGAACTGGTAACCAACAATTTGGCTTAACTGAAATTGACATAATAAACACATGGACAAACACAGAAAAAAACTGTGAAAGCCATGGCTGTGAACCATCTCACAGCACTGTTAAAAAGGCTACAACAGCTGTAGAACATTTTCCCTGTCAAGCTGCAGCAGATCACATTGCAGGTGCTGCTTCCTTGGTCACGAGGCAAGTGCTTTTAGATATTGCCAGTTTCAATCTCTCATGTGACTGTTTCAGTCAGTGAGATGCGTGCAAGCATCACGGACTCGAGAAACTTATGAAAGGATGACTTAAAGAGATGCACTGGCAACAAATCAATCACAAATAAACCCCACACCACAACCATATATATATTACTGAGGAGAATGTAGGAAGCACATTGTGAATAACACAATTATTCACATTCACGCTGGATTAGTGGAACTAGGGCGTTGATGGCACATATGTAATGCAATGCAATGAGTATCACTGCTTTTAGGCAACTAAGGGGCATTTATGGTTGGATGCTCCACTAAACTGAGATTCTGTAGCCCTGGTGTGTTGTCTACCTGGCTTGCTGTAGTCAACAGAAGGCTGCATGAGTGCTGAATTTGCAGGTTATCCTGGATGAAAGCGTCAGGCACACAAACAGATAACTGTTTGTGATTCATTTAGTTTATTGAGCACTTGGAATCATGCTTCCCACTGTTGATTGTTGATACATCTGTGCCATGTGTTTTGTTGCATAATGAAACAACAAAGTGCACAATTGTCTGTCCACTAAATGTTAATCCAGTGAGAGCTGAGACTCTTAAACATAAATATCTCAACAGACCAAGTACAAGCCTTATTTATTGAATTCAAACAGCATGTTTTCAGAGTTCTCCCTCCCCTTTCCCCTCTCCCACCACAAATCTCCCTCCTCAGAATAGAAGTCAGCTGAAAAAGACACTGTGACATCTCTAATTGAATTTGCTCTCCATTTGCATTCAATACTAATCAAGTTATTTTTCAAAATGGTTTCAAACAGGCAACACGATGCTGCCAAAGGAGTTATAAGCCTGAGCGGGAGTGTTAATGCTTGTGCTTTCTTCTCAGAGCTTTGGCTGCTTTAAGTGCAGGCCACGCTGCGGCAGTTAAATAATGAAAGTTTGAAGCAGCAGCTGTACAGGGCCGAAACAAAAGTCTCCCTCTTTCAGGGTCCCCGGGCGCTCGGCGGCAGCAGTCTCCACGCTCACGTGCGTCTCGTGCCCTGACACCTCGCGCTCTCAATCACACCATGTGACTGGTATAGCTACAACATCGCGTTGCCACCATTGATCATTTCCTTCTGCACTTAGACTAGGAAGTGAGTCATTCTAACCTTGTCGCAAAGATGGGGTGTTTTCCCAATATGCAAATTACCACCATTGAAAGTCATCTGCGCCTCGTTAAGTGGTGTTTTTTTTTTTTTTCATTTTTGATGTCCACACTGCTAAGTATATCTTCATTCCTTACAAGAGAGAGGCAGTTGTTGTTCTGAGGTGTGTGATTACTGATTGTCTGTTGTGTATTTGTCTGAATTACACAGGGCGTGTTACACTGCTGTAAATGGTCAATCAGTAGATGAGAACTTTAAGCCCTGTTCTTGAGCCCTGAGGGCCCAACAGCCATGGCCCATTTGCAAGGGGTTAACAACATCACCCTCTGTGACGCCAATATAAACCATGACTGGAAATCCCCCACACACCACAACACTTCTGCTGGTAAGCCTGGCCCCTGGGCAAAGAGACTAGTGCCACAAACAGCACACTCTGACCCTCCAGGAGTGCTAGAGGCCACTGTTTATGAGCTTTAGCTTCTGACGAAGATGAAACACTCATCTGAGCAGCAAGAGACCTGTGATGGTAGTAATTAAAGTGGACATCTTACCTGGGCATCAGTGAGGGGCCATAATACTCACTGGTTTGGATTATCGTAATGTATTGTGCACTTGAGCTCATTGGGCTGGGTTCCATGGAAGCACTCACTCGGTAGAGTTATTTATGCCTACAGCTGGAAATTGTTTTGAATTTTCTTTTTTATTTTTTTTTCAGTTATTTTTTAGTAAACAAGGCAAAAATAGCCCTGTTGGTACCAGTTTCAATCACTTTGCATTTGTTTTGTTCTCTGAAATCTGCTCTGAAGACTTTGGTATTCAGTTAGGAAACCATGGGTGTTTACCTTTCAGCAGTCGCTCCACAGCCATGTCACTTCACTTTGGTGGAAGTGGAACTAGGACAGTGTTTCATATTGGCAGCATCTTGTTTGCTTCATAGTGGTTGCATTCTCTGCTGAAGGATGAGTGCAGTGCTGTTAAACCCCCAACTGGCCACATACACCTCAGGGGCTTCCAGTTCCCTTTCTGGGAGTATGTTGTGCTGTCTGTCTGAGAAGGAAGTAGTGATATTTTTCCCCTCAATAATTACCCTTGTGATCCTGGCTCTCATTTTCTCATTTACAGTAAACAAGCTGATGTTTCCCTGCACCCCTACTATGTGTGGAGGAAGCAGCTACTTGAATCACAATCTGAAATAATCACACTATTGGCATAATTACACCCTGTAAAAAGAAAAATAGTTTTTGCAAGACCCCAGAGGAAATCAATGTATGTGACTCTAGTAAGATGCAATGTATATTTGGCTATGCAACCACTGAAGCTCAAGCTCTCTGTCTCATATCTCTTTCACAAACAAAATTTTAATGAATGAGCCAGGCTGTGGTTTATGTAGCATACCACGTAAGACTAGTGAACAACATTCATATTCTTATTTATATTCATTTTCAGTTACTGGGTTAACTGGATACATGTGTAGTCAATTTTTAACAACGGTTAGCTACTATTAGCGATGTGGATAAGGTAAAAAAGGAATGAAACTCCTCCTCATTTTGACATCCGATAGATGGGTTTCACAACATTGATTTTCAAATGTAAATTAATTGAAATGTATTCATAATTTATGAAAGCAAATATTGTCTGTAACATCACCTCAAAATTACAGACTCATGAACTGCACAATTTATGATCATTCAAAACACTAGGACACAGGCCAAGCCTTGTCCTTTATATTGTTCAGTCTAGTAGAGATCTACAGTATAAATCCCAATTCTCTTGTCCCCTTATTCAGCACGCAGTCATAGCTGGGTAATGTGACCAAGAGTCACAGCCCTTCCATAAACTCTGGCTAGGGCCGGCAAAGGGTTCAGCTCCGGGGGGGCTCGGCAGTGCATATCGAGATACTGGATGGCTCAGAAACAATTACAAAGAGCCAAAGTAGAAGCATAGGAGCACAGACACAAACATGAGTAATGACAACCAGCTGCCTGGACCGCTCTCTAAAAATAAGCACACCAGGGGGGCAGGTGTGTGGGGGTATGCTAAGAGAGCAGGGGGAGGTTGGCTGGACACAGACCTAATATACTTCAGTCTACATATTCAACTCTCTGTATAAAAAAATGACTGGCTGGTAATCAAGGAGCTGTCTGCCTTCAGCAGAGTAAGACTAGCTGGCCACGGATTTTGATAGAGAGCAGGTTTGTGCTGTGAGTTGTGCTACTTGCTCAGTGATTCTGAGCTGCGAGGGGTGGTTTTCAGTGCCATATTGCTGCATGTCTTTGCGAGGGGAAAAGGGGCAAACATGCCACGTCAATCATGACCGCATCTCTCCGTTGTTTGTAGTCAGACGCCAGGGTTCTGACAGCACAGTACTGGATGAGGGCTCTCTTTGGCAAGCCTCTTCCTGGTCTGACCCTGGCAGGACAGCTCTAGTCACTTCCCCCTACAGTTAGGGGCGCCCAGAGTGGGGGATGCTGGACGCAGCCGAATCTGTCACTCTGAAGCACAATAATGGACAATAATGCGGGAGAGAGATGCAAGAGTTGAGAAAAGGTGATACTGTTGTCAACGCTGTCTGTCATGTAGTCATGTGTGCAGTAGTGCTTGGAATAGACTTGTGTTGAAAAGCGACCACAAAAGAGAAGTGTGTGCATGTGTGTGTGTGTGTGTGTGTGTGGTGGGGCTACCTCTCCCTCTCATCAAGCAAACATACTTCATAAAGTAATAACTGTCCTATTCCTTTGCCCATTAGCAATTCTAACTCACTTATCACCACTGTATTGAAATGTGGGACAGCAGGGCAGGGAGTCACTGGCACAGTGGGAGCTGAGCTTCTATAATATCTGATTAAAAAACACACCAGCAGTCCAGTGTAATTGAAGGGACACTCAGTGCTCAGGGGAACCAGCTGTGGCTCTCTCACCAGCCGCAGGTCCCAGTGGGGACTCCTTTTTCAGCTTGACTCCACGCAGCCAGTAATCTGATAGCCAAACTCTAGAGAAGTAAAGAGCCCCCACCCCCCACTCCAAAACAAGAGCCACAAAAACAATAATCTGAAGTACATTGAGAGTTCTAAGATGGCCCCTTGCCAAAAACAACAACTAACTCGTAAAAATAGAGGATAGAAGGAGAAAGCAAGAGAATCAGTAAAAGGGTGTGTTTATTGCCTATTTATTGTGTCTCAGACTGCACCCCCAGTCCTGATATGCAAGGCACAGACAGTGTCACGGTGGTGTGGATACAAGCTGTGCTAGCTGCAACCACAAGCTTGACCTCATGGCCTTTTGCCCAAACCCACCCCCCACGCCCAAACGTACCCATGTCGCAGATGGTGCACTGCACGTAGCTAGTCTTGTTGGACATAGTGGTAAACCAAACTTGCTTTTACTGAGGGGGAGATAAAATCTCTATCTAATCAAGCTATATATATTGACTGAAACAAAGACTTTAAAAATTTAAAAAAATATATAAAAATGGCATTTCACCAAAAGAACAATAATGTACCAGTTATGCAAGTTTACCTGAGCCCTGAATATTATGATTTGGAGTTTTTGACCTCTATATATTTGAAGTAAACTAATCAATGGTAAATGAATGCAACACTGTCTGTGCATGCAAAATGATAGATACAAATCTGCAGCTCTCTGTTGAAAGGTCTTGCTTTAGGTTGTCTCATAATCTTTCACACACACTCACTCACACAAAACAAAGTATGGGATATCCTGTTTTTCTAGGAGTCCACTCCACTAAAAATAGTGTCCGCAGATTGTTATTGCAGCTCCACTAAGGGGATTATGGGCAAGGAGGAATCCCTCATTGTTTTCTTCGGCTTCCTTCCAGACAGAGAGCTGAGGTGGTGACAGATCCTAGGCTGGCATTTCTGCTCTGCTGGTAGGCTGGCATAATCTGACACAGTAAATTTCCATCAACATGTCTTCAGTTTCTCTTTCCTTGCTGTATGTGTGCATATTATCATGAACACACCGCACAGCTGCAGGACCGTCACGTGTGCACTAATCCGTCCACAATCCTACATCCACAGTCTGCACAGGTTTATTTCAGCTCATATTGCAAGCACAAGATGTTGTGCATTCCTGGCATGTGAAATGTGTATGTACTGTATGTTTATGTGTGTCTATGTATATACCACTGAATACGTATCTTATATATATATAGTCAACAGACTGTTAGTATCTTTTCATGGTGTGACAAGTGAGTGTTATTAGATTTAAAAGCAGGTCAAAATGTCATCCAACTGGGTGAATACCAGTGCTGTAAGTTCAAATTGCTAGAAGCAGGTCAAAGGGGCAAAAGTTGAACAGGGCAGAGCTGTGGTTTGGTTACAAGAAAAACTCCCTTTGGCTGTGACAGCGGTTTCTATAGAAACCAGTGCCCCATTTCCACAGTCACCCAATGACATGCTGGTTAGATATATATTCTTCACCTTTGCAAGGCGTACAGAATATCCAGTATCTTGGTGATGCACCCAATATTGGGTCGGTTGGTGGTTCTGTGACCTCCAACTGACACAATCCTATGGCACAGTCTTGCATGGTAGAAAACGTCAAGTGACTCTTCTTCTGTGAAAGATATTCATCATTGAGTAAAGGAGAAAACAAATTATACTCATTTGAATCGATTCATATGCATACTCAGATTGAAATGCTTCAAAATTACTTGGTGGAAAATGAAATGATAGCTGTGGTAAGATTATTCTGCATCATAACAAGAACCAATGGTTGCTTAATTCTGATGGAAAATCCACTCTTTGCTTACTCTGATGCCTATCTGTTGCACATCAACACAGATAATGAAGCGCAACACAGACCTTTCCAAAACAACACCTGGAGCGCTGGACGTCTTGTCTGTTCCAGTAAAGAGTTCGTTACTACAATGAAATAGTAGATGAAATAGATGATCCGGATCATGACGCGTCTTGGTATGACTTGAGCATATCTGGCTAGGCTTGCTCTATATGAGTGAGGAGTTTTATGTTATGTTAGACATGAGCACACACAACCTGTAAGGACTTCAAAAATTATGTTTAAATTACATTTGAAAGCATGACTTGGAACCAATGTACAATTCATAATATATCTATATAATATGTGAAGTTGGATTGAAAGATTATTAGAGGCTGTGAGGTTGATTTTGATGGGCAAACATTCCAAAAGGCTGGGAAAGGGATATAAGCACAGCCTAGGGTGTTTAGATGTAGTTTAGCATAAGATCACAGCAGCCTGGGCTCTTCTTGAGCAGCCCAAGCAAAAACACAATGGAAACCCAACTGGGCCAGGGCCAGGGATGATCCCAGAGAAAGACCATTTTTGTGTTTGACACAGCTTATCTTCAATTTGGACTGTTGTCTTGGGCGGGTTCCAGGTAATCTCAGTTGTATTTACTATGGAATGTGTGCGCCGGGGGGGTGGGGGTTCCGGTATCTTGCTGACTGTGTGAGTCTCGGCCGGTGGCCGAGGAGGCCACACAGGCCATGTCAGCAGCACGGATAACTGCCATGTCAGAGTGTGAAAGAGCCATCCGCACGTGTTGAGTGAACATGTCACTGGGGCCTGGGAAAACAATACATCCACACAGCTGGCAGCTGCGTCACTGGGCTTTGAAGCTTACCAGTGTCTCTCCTGGCTGAGAAAAACAGAAATAAAAAACGAGGGATTGAAGGAGGAAGGGTTTGGAAACTGAATAGGTGGTACTAAGTTGTGATTCTGATACCTCCCTGGGTGAATAGCCTTCAGCCTGCCTTGTCTTTGTGACAGGTCTCTGGGCCTTCTCATAATACCAGGACAACACACTGTATACTTCACCACCTGTGAAAAATTGTCAGGAGGTTGACTTGTGAAATATAGCATATATATTTTTTTTGCTCTTGAAAGGGGATTGTGGTTGAGCTGATCACAAGGTCAGCAGAGTGCTAGCCAGCTATAAGTATAAAATAAAGCACCAGGCTTTTGAACTGTGTATTAAATAAGGAAAGAAGCACCTTTGATGTCAGGGCCAAAAGAATAGAGTTCTTGCCATGACATATTTACTTGGGACCTTAGAGGTTTCACTTCTGTATCTTGAAACCTCAAATCCAACCATGCTGAGAAAGTAAGAAAACTCAAGAAAAAAAAACAGTTTGGGTTTGAAGGTGGGAAGGAAACCACTATGCTCTATGGTGATAGGCAGTATTTTCAGCAGGGAAACAGAGATAAATACAGGCCATTCCCTTGTGTATATTGAGTAATCTCTGGTCACAGGTTAATAATTTTTCTCCAGGGCCCATCGAAAATTGTCTCAGTTGATCTGATGCTTGGAGGATGATCAGTACCAGATGTTAATCATACTAAGGAAAGCTTGGGCAGGAACCACCAGCCTGTTTAGGTGAGCTGTAATTGGTTTCAGACACCAAAAAAATGGAAAAATTGGAGCAGAGACATGACCTGAATTAACAGCTATTTGTGCTAAAAGGACATCAGTTGGACCACAGCAGTGAAGTTTAAGTGTGTTATTGACTTAATAGACACAAGATTCTTAGGCAATAACAGCCATAGCATAACCTATGCCATTTTATAGCACCAGCATGGTAGACTTGTGAGTTTGAGAGGGATTTGTATCACAGCCCTTTGTCAAATGCCAGTTAGATGTGATTAGATGTACTGTAAGTCTCTGGAATCAGACATTCTATCAGAGATGTTTCTTTAGACGTGTCAGCCGAGAACGATGGGCTTAATCTGATTTCGAGGTGAGTTTGTAGAAGAGCCACAGACATCACATGATGAGGGTTTTGGCGCCTGTTCCTCCTTCATGTCTGTTCAGTGGTGAGAACCAAGCACTCCCTCACCACAGACAAAACCATTGAACCTCTCACTGTTTCACCCCACCCTAATTGCGTGTCATGGCGTTACTTAACAGGCTGCTAACATGATTCAGCTCACACTCACTACCTGTCTCGTGCATCACAGTTGCTTTTTCAAAAACAATGCTGAAAATCCTTTTAAAAAAGTCTAGAATGACTTTAATTACTTTAATTCTTCTCATAATCTGCACAGAATTTTGATCTGTGTTTGAAATGTTGAAGTATGATTTCCTTTTCCCTATGATCTTTGCAGTAATTTTGAAACTTGCATGCAACCAAGCAACTTGGGATTGAAAATAAAATATAGCTGAACAGTAGATATGTGCCAGCAGATGATTTCAAACAGGGCGATTGGTGCTTGCCAGAGGAACTATTGTACTGTAACTGAGTAAACATGTAAAGCAGTTAAGTTAGCAAGTCATCTGCTCATCACTGTATACCTATGAACAATATAACTATTTATTAACCACACTGATGATATAGCGCCTGTATGGCAACAAGAGGCATTTGTTTTCATATAATATAGAAAACCTAGCAATGTATCTTAGCTAACTCATGTTAAAAGGTGTATAAGTTATGAGTTAATTTAAAAGTAGACTCCTCAGTCATTACTCAAAAAGTTCTAACTCCACCTTTCTGTTAAAATGAAAGGTTAAATAATACTAATCGATTTAAAAAATGGAAATAAGTCATGATTGATTAAATAATGTTGGTATTGGCTCCTGAGTGGCTCAGATAGCGAAGGCACTTGTTTCAAGGGTAGACTAAGCGCACCGGTCTAGGTTTGGAGCTGGCCGTGCCATTTGCCAGCACTGACCTGGAGCCTAGGTCAATGGAATAAATTCCCCTTGGCTCCTTTGTTGCCCTGCCCTCGTCACCATGACGCTGAAGCAGGCTATGAGTCATTCAGATAGCATCAGGAGAGTGTACAGATGCTCCGATGCTGTTTGCTTTCCGATAAGCAAATGTAGACTTATTAAGCAACTGTTTTAGCAATAGGCAGTTTATGTGACCAGAATGGCTTAGTGTATTCCACATTATCAAATATGAAGTCATAGATCTAACTTTACCACACACCTACAGTTCCAGCCAAATGCCTGTATTTACAACTGCACAGCTGTCAATCAATAACCAACTGATACTGCAAGCTGGAAAAAAATTGGCCATAGTCACACCTCTTCTGATGTCATTGAGTTTACTTTTCCGTAAACTTGTCTCAAATCTAACCAATTACAGCAAGCAACATAAATAAACATGTCTTTGACCCATCCCGGCAGTTATCTGCTTGAATAATAATGGGTTGCTGAAGAGTGTGTGTTTATGTGGGGGGGGGGGCAGCGAGTGCGTGCCTGTGTGAGAGTGGTTGTGTGTGTGCCGGTGTGCGTGCATGTCGGACATGTGTGTTTACATTTCCTCCCTCGATCTGTCACTAACATTTCCAACCACAAACAGGCTCCACTACCAAAGCGCCCCAAGGCCATTATTTTTGCTACAACAAAGCCTCGCCACTTTCCCACAGTCCTGGCTCCTGCTGCGCCTCTTCCATCCAGGGGCTATGGGCTTCACAAACAGGCCGGACCTTGTAGTGCCACTCCATAAAGTTCCCATCATCATCAGCTGAGTTTTTATTGTTGAGAATGAAAATGAATGCACATGGTATTATTCAAGGCATGCCCACCGGTAATTGTCGTTTCCCCTCACTGTTTCTATTGGTCTTTCCAGCTATTGTTGTGCTTGAAAGTCTTGGTCTCCTACAGTCTTTGAGAAAAGGCCCATGGAAAACCCTGTAAACAGGCTGGCTGATAAATTTCAGTTTGCACACTCAAGTGGCACAGTTCAGTGAAAATTCTGCCCGTCACTGAAAGGGTGTTTTTTTCCCCCTCCCTGAGAGAAGCAATCCCGCACTGCCTGCTCAGACTGTTTTGATTTCACAGTCAGTAAGTGGCAGCCTTGACCCTGTACGACCCCTCAGGCCTGTTCCTGCTGATGTCAGCATCTTGCTGGAGATTTACTGTTGATTTTTAAACAAAGCCTGCAGCCCAGGGGGACTGATTCACTCTGCTCTTTAAAGGGCCAATGCAGAAACCTGAGTCTGTATCTGCACATACTTTTTTTCACCTACACATAAATGCATGCAGCACTTGTGTACTCTCTTGCAGGAAGGCGACCAAACACACACATACACACACACCCAAACACACATGCCCCCACACACACACACACACACACACACACACACACACACACACACACACACACACATGCACGCACACACACATATGTAAAGAGAAAATGAGGGAGTGTATTTCTGAGCTGTTGAATTGGGTCTGTAGGATCTCCTTCATGTGTGGAAGTATTGAGCATATGAGGGCATATCAGCAGTCTCTGGCTGGGATTTCTGTCTCAGTTTCAGGCACACATCTTATTCATAAACATGCACCAATTAGTGTACCTAAACATTAGGGTGAAAGCACAGCTCAGCTTACTGAAATAACCTCATACACTAAAAAATACAACTTCCTTCCTTATGCTCCAAGCCTTTCTTGTGTAAGAAAGTATCAGTCACAGTATTATTATTTGTTGGTTTATTTATGTTTGACAGTTGCTTTAACCCAGAGCGACAGATAAGGCTAATATGGTATGACTTATTAAGCACATGCCACAGGAACAGCAAGCCCAGCCATAGGTCCAGAACAGTCATCAGTACAGCGTCATGCACTTTTCAGTTTTTTACTGAAGCACCATGTCAAACCGAAACCGTCAAGATCAAAATAGGCCCTGTGGTAGAGCTGCATGCTCAGCGATGGTCGAGTGAAAAGGGGTTTCATGTGCGTCAGAATCTCATCTTTTCACCAGTATATCCAGTCTGCACTGTGGTGGGAAGGTGTGAACCTGTCTGTGTCTGAACTCCTACATCCTAGAGCACACTGCTAGAGATAATGTATGCATGCGCTGTATGTCTGACTGTGGTTGCCTCTGTGGTCACATCTGGCCCAAAGACGAGGAAGAGAGAAAGACGAATGGAATGGATAATGTGTAGTCCAGCATGATTAGATCTCTTTCTCATAAATGCCACCCTGTCAGCAATATGTGTTGCATTGTAATATCAACTACATATGTATTAAAATATTTTTATTCCAGGAAATTACACAGTAGTTAAGCAGCAGAGATAAAAGGTGAGTCATTCTTTTGAAATGAAACATAAAAGAGCACAGTTATACAACCTCTGTCCCATGGTTTGTTGGGTGTAATTGTCTGTTGAATTCAGACAAAGCCATCACTGCACATTAAGCTCTGTGGGATTGCATGGACTTCCTGTGTACTCCTCAGAGTTTCACCCCTCAGATGTGCAGCAATATTTTTTGTTTGAGTGGAAGATGAGCTGGTTCTTCATCATGCATGTTCATGTAGTCACTAAACAAAGAGTATCAAACTATACTATACTACAGCATTTCTCAAGAGCTTCAGGAGTTCATAAAGAGTTGACCATTTGAATCAGCTGTGTTGGAGCAGGGAGAGATCTGAAACATGCAGGACAAGGGGTCCTCCAGGAGAGGTTTGAGAAATGCTGCTATACTATACTATGCTATACTATATTGTATTATACTGTACTATACTATGCTACACTACACCACACTACACCACACTCCACTGCACTGTACTGCACTACAATGCACCGCACTATTACTATACTATACTATGCAATGCTACAGTCAGTGCCGGACCTGCACCCTTGTCCATGATTCTTTGGAGACAAAGAAAGGAAGTATATGGAGTGTATGTGTGCGTGTACTGTATAAAGACTGTGTGTGAACAGCTGGGCTGGAAGTTGCCATCACACCACAGCAAATTGCACTTTGTCATGAAGATTTACTAAACATTACCAGAGAAGGCTGTAAAGCTATTCTTATCAGAGAAGGTCCTGTTCCATTGTGATCACCAATGAGGGTCGCTGGAGTATATAAACACATTAGATTAACTTAAAAGAGCCTTTTTGTTTACTAAACATTCAGCTTTATAAAGTGCCCCCCCCCCCCCTCCCAAATATTCAGGACTGCAGTGAATTTAGCCTTTTCTTGAAAGACAGGTAATTACATTGAATTGCTTTTTAACAAATAACTAACAAAGTTAGAGTAATTTCTCTGGTTTTCTCAACCCATGAAACTATGAAAAGGACCTCTGATGCTCCCAGAGACAACAGTCCTCTTCATTTGCACAATTAGCAACAGCCAGACTAATGACATCACCAGCCCCAGCCATGACACTGGGTAACCACCACTGTCTCGGTGGCTGTTTTTTCCCTTTGCATTTACAATCAACTTATTTTTTATCACATCATCACTTTGCCTTTTTTTCGGTGCACTGCAAAGTGAATTTCTCATGTTAGACCTTTCCTGTTTGAGAGTCACAAATTCAATTTGCCAAGCAGTTCACGATGTGAGACGGAACAATTTTTCATAAGGTTAATACTAGACTGGATAATTCACCCCTCTTAAAATAATATCAAAGAGGTTATTATTCATCTCTGGCTCCCAGTTCAGATCATGCATTCTGATGTTACTGCATATAAACCCATCATGAGTTTTTGGTTATGGTTTATTACTAGAATTCAGTGTGATATTGAGTGTTTGAGACAGACAGTATAAATGTGGGAATTTGTGGCAGGAGTGTAACCTCAGTGTGTGATCTCAGTATAAAGGAACAAAATCAGATGATTATTTGAGTGTAAAATTCCAAGCTCTTAAAGTACACAAACACAGAGGGCAAACAGTACAGAACAAAGTGATAATGTCTGACACAAGGGAGCATTCACTCAAAGCAAATATCATAATCAGCCCCAAGAATGGCTTAGTATGGATTCGGAGATGTGAATGCGTGCTGAGAGGCTAATGTAATTGTTGGTGATGGTTGGTGCATGGTAACATGGCCCCACACCATCTTCAAACTGACATTGATATGTTATTTTGGTGCTTTTTGTTTTTGCCAAGAGGGCACACTGTGCTTTTATGCAACTGCACTCTGAACAGATACCTTCTGGGTTCTGTCTTTTCTTTTACCATGGAGTGATTGCTTTATTTTGTGAATACCCCCATTAATTTCCCAGTATTTATGCCTTTCCCTCAGCTTTATGCTTTCATCTATGCATTTTATTCCACCATTTGAAGCCCCTGCTATCCATGCCTGAAAAGACTTGTTGAATGGAATTCTCTGAATAAAATCTAGCAAGATCACATTGTAGTCAAGAAGATCATTCGTTTACACCTGGAACAGTCTAACAGCAGATTATTTATGTTTGAATGTTGAATTCATATAGAAAAAATGAAACATAATCAGTTTTATTTTTTATTTAACCAGCAGAGGTATTCCGTGTCCTCGGGTCCTGCCCCCTGCTGGTAAATCATGGGAGCTGACATTTTACAATCCAGTTGTTAAGCAGCTCTTCATAGCAGTGAAACACAAGGAATTTAGGAAATGTATATGTGATAAGAACAACAAGGACTTTAGACTGTAAAATGTATGTAGCATACAAAACTGTATTCCAAAACCGGGACGTCCAACATCTAATTTAAAAAGTAATTATTCACGTTTAAAATTATATGGAAGCTTTTCCTGGCCAGCAAAGTTTCCAAGTCCATGATGTGCACCTTTTTAAAAGAATATTTTAATTCATTATCACAAAAAAGAGGGAGAAAAAACTGTATAAAATCCATGACATGAAATATCACATGGATTCTATGTAACCATTGTTTGAGTAATATTGATAGGCCTTAGACAATATAGCATTGCCAGTACTATTGTTAAGCTTATTGAGTGTGTGAGTATGGTTGAGCATTGAGTATGTTCTCATTCACATGCAAAAGGGTTATTGCTCTGTTTTATCAGAGAAACTTAATTTATAGGTTAAGATGTACACTGATCCCATAGCATTAGAAGCCTGACAGGGGTAACCATCCAGTGTCCTTTCAGAGTGGTGGAAGATTGAAGGAGGAGGCTGCTTATCAGAACTGTGTGCAAAGTTTGATTGCTACACCCTCATAAAAGATTGTGGGACACAAGTTTCATTTAAAAAACTGACAGGCAGATCAATCTGTAATTGAACAGGGAACAGTAACAGGATGTGCTTTCCCAAAAGCTCTGTGTTAGGCTAAGTAGCTCATTGTGGACATAGCCAGGGAATAACAACCAATTTGAAACATATTAGAATTGAAGAACTGCAGTCTAAAAGGGCTATGTGCTAGCTGGTAAGCTGCTTTACAATGCACACACCTTGCAAAACCTCATGTTCTAAAATAGAATATACAGTCTGGCTGTATTGATACACAGACATATGTACAACTGATTTTACAATATGTCATGTGATTTCTGCTGACACTTCAAGATTCGCGATGAGTTGTACCTTAAAAAAGCCATATTCACACCTGCTGAAAACAATACACCACATGGCTAAATTACTTAAGAGAGCATGAGTCTGGAATAGTATCCCTTGTGTGTGAAATAATGTGGACAAACCTGTTAGTTGTAAGTTGGCTTCAGTACTGAGTGGCAGTGACATTTTTGCAAATGTATATGTACATACAAAGAATGTATGATTTGCATGTGTGAGTAACTTGGCAAGTCTGTATGGTGAAAACATGTTTTGTTACATGGCAGAAGTTTTGTCCATATCTGTACATACTAGCTTGAGATTTGCTTGTGTGGGTAATTTAGCCTGAAAACATTTTTGTTACAGATGGGACTGAATAGCGCACAGTGATGAAAGTAGCTTTCTCAGATCTTATTATGCATTATACTTGGTATTTGATGTATCAGTCCTTTTTCAATGGTGACTGGCTATCTACTTAGCTAAATTATGACATTATAGTTAGGTACAGATTCAGCTGAAGGTATCTGAGACACTGAAGATAGTAGCTAGCAAAGTAACTCTGGTCAAAGCATTAATGTTGTAATGTGGGGTTAGTTTAGTTAACAAGGACTTTAGCTCAGAGCTTTAGCCCTTTAGCTTTATCATGGGTACATGTTGTCAAATGCTTGCTTTAGCTAGCTAACTGTAATCTTTTGAGAAATATAGCATCAATTCTCTGTTTTATATTCATAGCAAATCTAAGGACCTGTCAGATATCATAAAAGTACTTTTTTAAAAACATGTTTTACTTATACTTTTATGAATACACTCAATTGTAAAAGTAATTAAGTACCAAAACTAACAAATGAACTGATTTCAGATTGGTTTTGCTATTTTATTGCTTGGTAGCAGGATAACTACATTAATTGCTGCTAGCTAGCTACATTTATTGTCACTTTTCCTGAAAGCGACTTATCTAGCTAACACTTTTATTGTTCATGGAATTTCATTCACCAAGAACAGCGTCTGAGTTGAGGGAGGTTTTTGTCTCTCCATTACTCAGTTTCTCTCCTTTGCCCATTCAGCTGTTGAATGTGAGCTGCTTGAGTCTGTGATGTTCACATTTCACTCACCACTGAGTCAGATTAGCTCTGCAGCAAGTTGGTGGGGAAGAGACAAGTTCAGCTGGTTACAAGGCTTTTGGGACCTACTTGTTAGATGTTAGCAGCAACCAGGCCTATTTATGCAGGCATGCTACAGGGGGCTAAGCTAGCATACATGGCCTGATGTGGACCCTGCTTCCCATGTATGAGTGCTGAGCGCCATTGCAAGCTAATTAGTATGGGATTCAACTACATGGGCTGGCGTGCTATGGGTAATATGTTACCGTATATATTCAGAGAGGGACAAGTAAAGCCTACCCTACCTGCGACAGGAGCACTAGCAGGATGTCTGTTTCACCCATCCCAGGGTTTACTGTCCCTTCATGACTGAGCAGTGTCTGATGAGTGTCTGGCAGAATCAGATCTTCAAAGTGTTTCTTCAAAAATGAGGACAAAATGAATTTGTGGAAATGTACTGATCTCACCACCATCCTCTGTGGTTTCACCCATGTTGCATTGCCCGTCTCTTCTCCATTTGAGAAGGGTTGAGTTCCCGTTTTTGATTCCCCTGCCCTCTATTAAAGAACACGAACTAACAATGCTGCTAGTGTGAACTTAACCCACCTTCTGATGATTAATGTGACATCACAGCTAGTTGCAGGTCCAGGTGCCAATGACTTTACATTTTATTTAGTGGTATTTACAGACTAACCCTTAGGTTTGGGAGATTCACAGCAAACTTTACATGCTATGTCAGAACTAAAGCCTTTTAAAAATGCAAAGATAGACAAGTGACAAACATCTCATAGTTGTGGCAATGTAGCTGCAGCAGGGCATACAGAAACTCAGGGACAATGTGTTGTGGGCCATGCAGGAGAGCTCCGCACTGGCTGTCACTCATTTTGCATGCAGTGGGTGGGGTGACAGGTTCTGACTCTGCCCCCTCCCCTGTCAACATTGTTCACGTACGGACGATCAGTGGCTCATCATCAGTCTCCTCCCACCGCTAGATGCAGACAGATGCGCTGCAGACCGCTGTAAATAGCAGCTCATCCTAACGCCCAGGTTCCATCTCCAAGCAGTGCCTATCAGGATCCCCTCGAGCGGCTTGTCTAGGTGCTGCTCGGGATTTGGGTATCAGAGTATGTTGGTTATTAATGAGGAATAACACACAGAAAGATGCATCACCAGCTCTTGGGTTTTGTGAGTGAGTGACGCTGTTGGAAACTGTTGCAGTTTTTGCCATGTGGTCATGTTGCTTCCACTCTTTCAGGTTGTTGCCTACTACTGTCCTAAACTGATTGACCTCTCTATGTTTCTTGTGTTCATGCTCAGCTACCACTTGTTTAGGGATACTAGTTAAAGGCAAGATTTTAAATTTTTGTTCTACATGGGAGTTTCTTTCCATACTACTACTCACACACATAATGCCTCCAGCCACAAACTGCTAAGCATACATTAGTCTGTCTGGCATTGTAAATTATGTATTGTGTCTATATGAACCCATGCTTATTGTTTTAAATCATAATTGTAATTAATTTCTTATGAGAACAGGATCCCTTATCTGACAGGCATGTTTCACTGTACAGTTTCCAAAACAGCTTAAATCCAAGATGTATTTCCACACAAAACAAAAGACTGAGCGAAAAAAACCTCTTAGAGGCATGTTAATTCGTTCCTCTTTTTCCTCTAAAGTGCCTTGAAAGTGTTTGCGAATGTTCATCTGCCACTAAAATGGCTGTGATCTGAGCCAAGATTATGCTGAGAGCGAAGTAGTGAGGCGGGCTTGAAAAACTGGGCAGTGAGAGGAAGAAATATTGTTCTTGGCACCAGTGAGAGAAATCCAATCCAAGAGCATGGACGGGCTTAAACAATAACACACACCGAACAGGGTCATTTCAGGATACAGAGACAATATATCTATTGTAGGTAGCTGTCTCTTTACACAGATAGTTAGCTGTTCAGAGACCTTATCTAACTTGCTTAGCTCAGAAGAATGACATTGGGAACAATAAAGCGGAAATCTAAACACACAGAAAAATAATAACAGTCAAATAAAAGTGCACCATGGCTTTTCACAATATCTAAATACACTTACCTCATCAGAGCTCCTTAATGGGGAAAGCATATGGCAGAGTTTCTCTCTCTCTCTCTCACTCTCTCTCCCCCTGCTACCTCTCTGCCCCCCCGCCCCCCCAGAGTTTTCAGTGTATTAAAAACACGTTATCCAAGCTGTGCTCCACCTCGTTTTCCACACTGACTCCAGGGGAGTGCCAGGACAAAGCAGCAGCACTTTCTAGAGTCAAAACTTTGACGGTACTTTTAAATTTAAGATCTTTTAGATGCAACATGGTGAACAACATGATGAATGTGATGACAGTGACAAGCATGGTAGGGCTGAGGTCATGGTCAAAATAAATTGATTTTGGTGCTCATAAGAAACTCAGCATTCTATTGAGCAGAGTATTTGTACTGTAGAGTTTTTGCAGCAATACAATGCTGTGTTCTCACCAGCTGCATTCACAGGTACCTGGCCCATACCATGTCCTGCCATGGAGCCATTCATTGTGGTGGCTGTATTATCCTTGAACTTCCTCAGGTAAACATGACCTCAGATCTGTTCTCGCTGCATCAGAAGTCCACTGCTGTTAACTCCCTCCCCGCCTGCTTTTAATACAATGTGAAATCCAATTTCAGAATGCTTTGCCTGTGCACACTATTTAACCTTTAAAACCAAAAAAAAACCTGAGGGAGGCAAAGGGATTATGCTACTACTTGCCTACGTCAATATGCACCTTCCTCTGATAGGAATTTTCTTTATTGATTACTGCTTCCAGTTCTGCTCTACTTGGCAACAGTGAAATCACAAGTGGCTATCACTGAAGTATAGCTCATTTGACATGTATTCAGATCTGAACAATGAATGAGAGGATTTCATAATAAGTATTTAGCTACCACAGTACATAATTGCTGCATTTTCTGTATAAATATAAGCATACAGTAATTCACAGCCACTGCTCAGCATTCAGTACTTTCTGTCTCCACATGCAGTCCCTACAACCACACACAGCAGTAGCTGCTAAAATCTGCATCCCCACCTACAGTATATAAACCCACCTAATGCATTCCAGAGCAGTCTGGGAAGTGTCATTCATTACAATGTAAGCATGGAATAATAGAGGTTACAGTAATGAAATTAATTTTGAATACCTTTCTCCAGTTGTCATTTTTCTCATGATAATGTACCATCACCATTTGCAAAAACCTGTCTGGAACTGTTTATATCTAGAGGGTGTAAGCCATGTTGTGTGGGGAAAAAATCCTGATTCCCTATTCTGCAATACCATAATCAACATCTCCAATTGCACTCAAGCCACTCGCCACTTGAGTGGTCATATTGGAAACTGAGTTGAGAGAGAATGGTCCTGGCTCAGGGATAGGTAAAGTGTCTGAAAGTAATGTCCTGGTCAGTGTAGGTACAGCATAAAAATATGCTTTGCCGAAGGCCATGTTGTGTAAAGACACTTAATGCCATTTTATACCACTTACAAAGTAGCATGTAGCTGTGTCCATAATCTTAAAATCACAGCATTTGCCTCTTGATATCAGTCTTTCGGAGAAATCTTGTGTGCCTGTCAGAGATGATTGGTAGTGTGGTTTGTGTCCTCACCATCTTGTCTGTTGTCCCAACACTGGGAGACTGCGTCCATATGTCTACTCTTTAATGTGTTATTTACTTTCTTTTTTTCACTGCTGCTGTAAGCATTTATTGGAACAGTCAGCAGGGTTTAAAAACAGCCTAGCACCAGAGGACAATTACAATAATAAGCATCTAATGCTGAGAGTCATTAAAAAGGGCTTTTAAATGATGGGGCCTGCAACCGCGTGGTGACTCAGTGCGCTGGGGGCCAGTGTGCGCCCGCATCTCTGCCTCTGCACCGCGGAGCTCTGTACCTGCCAGCAATTCCCTCACACACACACACACACACGCACACACACACACACACACACAGCGTCTACCACATATGAGGGGCTGAGCTCACCGTAAACAAACTCAATATGGATCTCGACCCGGGCAGCATGTTTGCGGCTCCACACAGGGCGTCAGAAGAGGAGCAGCCTCTCAGGCACCGGCAGCTCTGCAGCAGTCACTGTAGTGGAAAGCTCCCACTGACTCACTGCAGTGGGCAGCCAGTGATTCATTATTTATCTTTTTCAACAAATAAAGCTGTAAAGGATGCGTATAACAAGGTGATGGTGATGGGAGAATGTTGCTACCACCACCCAGCTGGAGCATGAAAAAGGAGCCAAAGATTTTGTGGGGAAGTGTGGCTTTTGTTCCCGAAGCCAACTCCCTCTCTGCCGTTGAACACTGTGTCCTCAGCTGTATTATCTGGTCCTCTGTCAGCGATGTCTTTTTCTTAAAAAAATATTATATTATTGACCGTAATGGAATCAGATGCATAGAATCAGTACTGGTTGTGGACATAGAAAGAAGTATGATAATAAATGTGTTTCACTTTTTTTCTGTCATTCAGAAGTCACTTTTTTGCTTTTGTAAATTCTCGTGCCACATATTGAGCTGGTACCCTTGTCTGTTTTTTTGAATACTGTCATAAAAATTACATTTAAGCTGAATGTCCAGTTATGTTGAATACCGAGTTTCCAAGTGTTTTCTGTAGAACAAGATGATGCTCTCTGTGAGTATGGCATTCCTTAGAGGAATGCTAAGGAATTGTTACAAGGCAGGGTGTATGCCTATCAGAACACAGGGGTGCACCCCTGTAGGTGAAGTACAGGACAGGCTGTGGGGGGGAACTGAAGAGCAGAGCGGGCTATGAAAAGAAGCTGACCTGGGGGACATAATGTTTTTCCGGGTTGTTGTTTGTGCTTGTCTGGTTGCAGAAACAGAACCTGTCTGTTTTTGTTTTTGTATGGTGGAGGTGAAAGAGAACGAGCTGTGTCATAATTACTGCTTTCACAACATCTACTCCGACTGAGCTCTGGGCTCCGGAGGTTGAGAGGACGTACAATCCAAGGACAACTGATAGTGACAACAATGTAAATTTCCCCAGTAGTGGCCCTTCCCATTTCGCCAGCTCTGTGGAAGTAATGAAAAAAGTACAGTATGCATAGTTATGATTTGCATATTTCCTGCCATTAATTGTTTGTCAGGTCAAAAACATGAAAGGCGGAAGCCACGAGTGCCCTTGATTCCTCTTCCCTGCGTGTTTCTGGCAAAGATCAGCTTCAGCTGTATCACAGTGAGATATGAAAGTCACCATGGATGTGACAATGGTTCTTTGTGCCCTGATGTCATCTGCCATGTTTTTACTGCTTCAGAGATAAAGATACCGGGCTGCTGTTCAAATTCAAATCTCTTATCTGCAGTAATGTTCGCAGATTAGAATGTTAATATCTGGTAACAAAATTTCATGTAAACATAACCGTAGCCCGCCACATGCACCGGTGTCTTTATCTTATTAGGTTACACACAAATAAAAGAACATGCTTAATAGGTGTACCTGGCTCAAACAGCCCAGCATAGTCACTTTTCACTGTCCACCTTGTCTGAAAAAAAGAAACAAAACAAGGCAAAAATCTCTAGCAGTTTGTCAAGCATGCAGCATCCACCTTGGGGCCTGGTGGAGCCTTGTATCTGTCTGGCTGCATGTTCATTTTTGTCTGCTCTCCCCTCCTGTCTCTTGTGAAAGGCTTTTGTGCCAGGCCTTCAACGTTGTCATCAGCCACTTGGATGTAAGGGAAGGGGTACTCGTGTGTCCGTCCCTGCCTCTCTGTTTTTTGGGCTGAAAAGATCAAGAGCCGCAGGGAAGAATTTTTGAGGGCTCCCCTGCCTCTGTCACTTCATTGAGGTTTCGCCCTGGGGCAGCTTTCAGCCGTGCAGTTTGTCACCTAAAGGTATAACTACCGAACGTGTCATACTGTTCTGACAGGAATGCGAATGGACAGAGCTGTAAGCCTGTGAGCAGAGAGGTGAATGATGAAATACCATGTAGTGAGGTGTACTCCTGTGCCCGTGTGCATGTCACTTGATATTCAGACATTCGGAGGAGAGCATTCAAGGGAGAGCAAAACTAGCTCCGTTTGGCTGGCTCTGTTTGGCTGTCTGTGTGAGGCTCCAGAATCAGCTCTACAACCTAGATAATTTAGATAGTTAGGGGTTGTAAGTGACCAGGTGAGGAATTAGTTCACTCGCAATTCACAATGTTAGAAAAAAAAAAGAAAACCTGTGAAGCTTGACACATTTGAATATCTGAAATTCCAATTCATTAGTGTGCTCCCATCATTTGTATCCATTCCCAGCGAGGTATTCAGGATCTGATAGAGATGTTACTGTAGTAAAATTCTGAAACCACAGCAGACAATTGTAGTCAGAGTGACACTTCATGAAATCCAAACTTCATCCCACCATTGGGACTCCAGGGACTGGTGGACAGATGTATTTATTTATTTGTGTGCGCTTGAATGTTTGCTCTTGTTGCAGGCAATTGCATTGCGGTTTTCTTTGTTGAGATGTGCAGGATGACTGCAGTAATCCGTTGCTGATGCACACGTTGTACAAAGAGGCACAACCTATGTTGAAGAAGCAACTATCTGGAAGTTTTCATACCAAAAGTCTGGAAGAACGCAACATGCTATTTAAGGGTGTCCTCATAAAAGCAGAAATGGATACACACTGTTATTAAGGTCCTCTGTTTTTTCACTTCTGTTTTTATTGTGAATCAGCAGATGTGGCTCATGGCATGTAGATCAATATGGCTTTACAGGGTGCAGGTGACCTTACACCAAACCACACTGACTGGGTCCAGACCAAAACAGAATTTGTGCAGCTTGTCAAAGAGCAACACATCAATGTTTGATTCTAGTGCATGTTTAGAGTACACAGCAGAGCACATCAGAGTCTGTGGTGAGGTATTCCTTGATGGCATGGAACACACTCACACACACACACACACACACACACACACACACACCCCCCCCCCCCCCCCCCCCACACACACACACACACACACAGGGACAGGAAGGAGCATACACGTAGACATACACACACACACAGAGTTGACCTAGTACACTGGCAAACCATTAAAAAATATGGAAGAGGCGGGATCTCCTCTCAGCTGGTCTCTCCCTTCCCAATTTTCTCTATTTGATTCTTTCTTCTCTCACTCCATCTCTGCCTTCTGTTCTCTTTCTTCCTCTTTCTTCCTTCTCCTCTCTTGTCTTGCCTCCTCTCCACCCCTCTCCATCTGGAGCCCATTAGCAGAGCTAGTGTCACGCACATCTCTGATAACTCAAGCGCAGCACGGACGAAGTGTGCCAATGGAAAAATCTCCACTCCCTTGTTGCCGTGACCACAACCATACAGATTTGTGATGCTCTGACAATGGAAATGTGATCTGAAAAAAAAAAAAGATCTGGAGAAGGGGAAAAAAGAGGAAAAAGGGCAGCATGTGCCAGCTCCAGCTGTTTTGTTAAAAATAAACCACTTCAAAATGTTATTGTTATGCAAGAAAAGGTGGTGAGCAGGGGTAGAACTGCAACAGGAACTGGAACGAAGTGGGAACTCGCCTGTCACTGAGTTTGGTATATTACTCTACTGACAAGTAGCTCTGCTTGCCTGTTAAAGTGCTTACCACAGGCTAGAAAAGCATTTCTACTCCAATCATATCTTACCAGCACATTTTGGTTTAGCCAGTATCCCGAGGCTAATAAGATAGGCAGTTCCTCATCGCCTTGTTCCCCAATGACTGCTCCATTCAACTCGGATTGCTGCTGGCTATGCACTCACACACACACACACACACACACAAACATACACAGGCCAGCTCCACATGTAAAGAAAAAAAATTCAAAAAACCAAATTTTTTCATGTTTTTGCATTTAAAGCCTTTGAACTGTGGGCGAGAGGGTCCAGGATGAACAACAAGCCCATCACCCCCTGTCTTCCCCCTAGACGAGGCTCCACTCTCTAATTGACCTCTGATCAGTTATGGCAGTGAACACACAGCACTGTAGCCTTTCAGTCAGACAGTTCCCAGCCGAGCACCCCTAGGGCATTCACACACTCCATACTCTCGTTCCCTCTGATCTGCAGTCCAGGCTCCAGGTTGTCAGCATCTCAATTGCTAGCAACAAAGTTTGCATGTCGTTTTTGAGGCATCCAGTCTTCATGTGTTATGTGTCTTTTCTTTTCATTTGAAGAGACATTTATATGACAGGATCATTGCTGGCAAAAACTCTTTATGGCTATTGTCTGCACAATGTTCAGATATTTGGTAGAAATACATGGCATGAAAGTATAGATTATATTAATTATATAAGTGTACTTTGCAACTCTGTAGGCTTTCATAGTAGGTGTACGGCTATAATTAGAGTCAGTGTGCGGCTGTTAATTACACAAATGTTTTGGTTTTGTGAAAATTATAGTTGCAGAACATGAATCAAATTGTGATTATAAACATGAAAAACTTGACAATGATTTCCAAACATTAGTCAGGTTAATTTATTATGTAAGTGTAAAATTATATCAAATGCCTTCACGTTCCCATTATTATTTGACATTAATTGACAAAATGGTCTTTATTTACTGGCTAGCTTCCTCATTTCATTAGCTATGTAGCTAACTGAATAAATACAGCTACATATGTCAAGCTAGCTGGCCAGCTACATATGTTAAGCTTTTAACAGAAACTTTGAGTAGGTTCGTATATAATATGCTTGGTTCTTTCTTGGTGCTACACAAGCGATTCTATCTGGTGCATCAATGCTGGAGCATTAAACACCAAAATAACCGGGGACCCAAAGCCCCCAACACACTGCATGGGAACAAAAACATATGCCCATTTGCAAAGAACTCTCCTCCTACCAGCATGAACACAGCCAACTGATAGCTATGAAGACACAAGAATGCCACAGAAGGTCCAAGACGCAACCAGTTGGTCCAGCTTGATATATCTAGGCTTTCCAAGGTCACAACCAACAGCTTTTATTCCTCTGGGTTCTGAGGCCTACGGAGAACAGCAATGCTATTGTGCATCAGCCATGGCCTGTAATCCTTCCTTCATGTTTGTTTGTGCACCCTCATACGGTCTGAAGCCTGTGTTTGAGGGAGACATCAGGGGATCTAGTGAAGTTTCCCTGTGCTTTCACTTTTTAGCACATTTTCCCCAAGGGGAATCTAGTAAAGAATCCCTCTTATCATACGGCTCCTATGGCCTTGTCAGGCCCCTAAAGCACCATATGGATTCTCAAAACAAGACATGTTAGTGTTTTTTTTTCCAGAATAAAAAAGCATCACCACTCAGTGCAGCACACTCATTACATGCCTAGGGTTCATAGGCATATACTGGTAATGACTGGGGGGTGGTCACAGGCGGGTACTGGTAATGACCTGGGGGGGGGACCTGGGGGCTGGTAGTCACACACAGGCCAGAAGAAGGCTGAGGGGCTAGTTTATTGCCGACCCTACAGGATAAGTGGTGCTTATTGGTCTAGCCCTAGCCCTCATGTCTCTATACCAGATCAGGTTCTCAAGCAGCATGGTGGATGGAAGTTCGGTGGTGGATAAGCATACGGTAATATTCACTCACAAGGATGAAGTGATTTTTGTAGGCTGAATTTTTTTTTTTCAAACACAGCAGCAACAGGAGGCTGCATGTTCTCAAATATAATATCTTCAGAGGATTCAAAATGGAACCTAGATCCTGAGCTACACAGCTTAGTACGTGTCTTGGGATAGAAAAGTCTATAACAGCAAGAGGCTCTAGGATGAGACTAAGGTATTTGACTTACTGTCTGTCTCAACCAACAGACCCATTCTTTAGCACCTGGGTAGAAGGAGGCTAGTGGAAACACCAGTTGTAGCATTTCCCCTCACAGACAAAGGTTCCCATTGGCTAAGATCTGATAATTAATAAACAGAGACACATTGTTTTGCCACCTATTAAAAATAAAAAATACAACACAAAGGACATAGCAGAGGGAAAGCAGAGCAACCCATTGGGTTCTTTCCAACTGTGGTAACGAAAGATAGAGTCATATAATCATTACTTTGACCCTGAGGCAGCTGTAAGGAAACATCTCAGATAACAAACATAACGCTGCATCTGTAGCTCTCTAGCAATGGTCTCCAAGTAACCAGGTTACTCAGACAGGGTGAAACCCATCATTTATTAAACTCATCATTTACGTTTAAAAAGCACAGGGTGTGAGATCTTGCAAATATTACGCTGCACATCTCTGAAAGAACAGGAAAAACTCACTGAAGCTAGGTAGACCGTTTAAAGTCGTTGCCCTGATTAGTTTTGCAGTTTAGATGTAAACAACATCAAATTGAAAGTAGAAGGGGTGTTTAGAGGGCAACCCTGGAATATAAAATGCAGGCTGGGTCTTACAAATGTATGATATGATAATTTTACAGTCTGTCATACAAGATGGACAGAGAACACATAACTCAAGAAGCCAAATATCAAGGAGGTAAAAATATGTCTTTGGGCAGGTATGCAATATACAGTATAGATGATATAACCCTAACCTCAGTGACCCTTGACCCCACCCCTCATCCTAACCTCCTATCCCTAACCCTGATCCCAGCCCTGATCTTAATTCTAATCCTAAATCCAATACCAACACCAATTCTAAACCCAACCCTAATTTTAGCTCCAACCTCACCCCTAACCCTAACCACAGCCTTAACCACAATACCAATTTCAATTTAAACCCCACCTCAGGAAATCACTAAAGTTTATTTATCCCATTTTTAAGAGTATTCTCCCTCTGATCTGTTGTATAATATAATAACATAATAACAATAATAATAATAATATATGGGATATAAAATATATTCACATATATTGCTTCCATCTGCTGTGCCATTCATCTGTTGGGAGAATTCAAAATCATCTTGTGGGGCTGTTTTCTGGTTACTTGAAAACTGGATGCCGTCTTGGCTACCCAGGCCTGGCACACTGGAGAATATACACGCTTTTCAAGTTCACAATGATGTGGGTTATCATGTCGAGAGAAATTCCTCAAATCTTTGTGCACTGCATCTCTGCAGTGGTTTACTGTGTCTACAAACTGGGTGGCACAGGGAGTCACGAAACAAAGAAAATTAGACATTTGCCTTTAATTAGTGTAAAGCTCCTTGACAGTGTAATTGCTTCCAATGTTGCCTCTTATTGTTCACAGGCCACATCAAAGAAACATAAATAGAATATTTTCCTTTTCTTCCACTCCCTTCAAAAAACATTGAATGGACTTATCAGTGTGGTCATTTTTTCCTTTCTTCCACTGCCCTCCCCCCCGCCTGCATACACATGCACACACACACACACATACACACACACACACACACACACACAGCCTTTGTATACATTTCATTGTTGGTTTCAGTACTTTATGTGACATAATTTAAGAGTTTTAATTTGAGTGGGAGGAAGATGAGAGTCACAGAAGTTGCTGTGGTTTTGGGCCTGTGCTCTCATGCAAAAGGCTGTTTCTTTGTGCTTATTGTCAAGATGATAATGTGCTCACAAGTTTTGGGGTTAAATGTGTAGCACAACTACATACTAAATGTAAAAATGACTGACTTTGGTAGTAAAAAGTGTCACGCCTGTGGAAGTAATCAGCAATGAGACTCACAAATGTGAAAGACATGGCTAAGAATGGTTCTAATGAATACACTGCAGTTTATCTGACTTTCCAAAGACTCTAATATAATCGTCTACAGTTCGTTTCTGAAAGGTACCAGTTAGAGGAGTGCATGAGTGGTCACAGGTGACTGCATTCGTAGGATTAGGCCCTGCTTTCTGTATTCAGGCCTGGCAAGACATTGCCTCACAGACAAGATATGCCTGATGATAACCATACTCAAAATTGAGTTAATGTATGCACAAAGAGACTGGGCGTGGCTCCTGAGTAGCTCAGTGGTTAAGGCGTTCACCTTGAACACAACCTCTACAGCCCCAGTTGGATCCCTCGTCATCTACCAGCAATGACCAGGGGCCTCATTTATAAAACGTTCTTATGCACAGGTTTGATCTTAGAATGTGTGTATGCTCAAATCCATGCCAAAGTTCAGATTTAAAAAAACGATCTTTCACGTGGAAAAGTACTTAGCTCCACGTCAGGTTCCAACTTGGCGTACGCACGTGTCCTTGTGGCAGTGTTGGAGTACTGCAGGTATTCGGAAATCTAAGAGCGCCAACATGTCGTCTGCTTTACACGGTTTCAGTTACCCGCAGTTAACCACGGTCCGAAAATATTAAATGGATAATTCCAGAAATAAACAATTCATAAGTTTCAAATTGCGTGCCGTTCTGAGTAGCATGATGAAATCTCGTGCCATCCTGCCCAGGACGAGAATCATCCCTTTGTCCAGCGTATCCACGCTGTATATGCTACCCGCCTGTTAGTCATTTATGCATAGGAAAAAACATAGTATATATAGGGTTTGGTACTATCCGTGTTTTCAGGCATCCGCTGGGGGTCTTGGAACATATCCCCCTCGGATAAGGGGGGACTACTATATTATTATTATTATTATTATTATTATTATTATTATTAGTAGTAGTAGTAGTAGTAGTAGTTGTAGATGCTGTTGTAGTTGCATTGCCAGATTGAACACATTGCTTAGGCTATACGTAATGGTTTGCACAATAAAGTTATTAATAAATTAAAACAACATAAGCTAGGCATTCATTCAATTGCATTCATCTTGCCTCATTGCAGAGACTGCAGTGGTGAGATGATCCCAGTATACAGATTCCAATTCCAACACAGCGTTACATAAAAGAGACAAAGCATTTCAAAAAAGGAATTACATAAGGAACAAGTGGGTAACTTGTTCCTCATTACATAAGGAACAAGTGGGTAACAAGCAACAATACCTGCATTTAGGGGAGATGCATGCTTGCATTACAGTTGTCTCTACATATGTGTGAGCATGGCTGAATGAGGCAGGCTGGGCCTACAGCTGGTAATCAAGGCAGGATCTCCTGCAGGATCATGTATCCTGACTAGCCAGGCAGAACTTTACAGTGTGGTCCTCCACACTGTGACATTGTTACTACTGACATACAGCAGTGGCAGCACCATCACAGTTGTTCTGGAAAGGTGCAGACTGCTGTATTATTTGCCCAATTAGGGATACCAAGACCCCCTTGGTGGTTCATTTCAGCACAAACCCTTTGACTGTGCGATGTTTATCTATGAATAGACTGTTGGGGATGAAGGTGGCATTTTCAACTTTAAAGTCACAATGTTAGTGTTGATGAAATTCATTCTTATTCGTACACCACTGTTGAAACGAGGGAAGAAGCTGTTAGAAAATTTTATTTGATACCAAAATTTCCCTGTTAAATTCTGGCACAGGAAGTGTGCACTCATTGTTGTTTTTTCCTTTTTAACAATGGACAGGTACCGATCACTGAGTAATCCTTACATTTTCACATTTTGTGCTCATTTGCTCATTTTAAAGTGTTTTACCAACACGCAAAAAGAATTGAAAACAATGTTTTTAAGCTTTCAGTAATTACCAGGCCTTTAATCTCAACCAAATGTCAAGTCTCTTCAATATATGCTTTGTGTCATCTCTGTGAAGAAAACACACAGACACTCACACACAGAGAATATCCCTCTGAAAACACGAGCTTCCTCTCTCGCTGTGTCTCTAATTCCAGAGGCCTGGTTTCTTTGATGTCCGCAGTGCAATGCCCACATGTCCAGCCCTCCTCTGCCAGGAAACTTCAGCTTCGTCCCCATGGAGCCCCACTGACTTCTGGGAAAAAAGCCTTCTTTTTGATGTAATAAAAAGGGATCAGAAATTTAATTTGCCTTTCATCTATTCTCTTTCTTGTCTGTGATTCATCCAGACCTTGGCAAAGTTATCAACGTTTTAAAAGTTAAAAGAAAGCTTATACAGCTTTTAAAATAAACAGCTCCAAAATGAAGCCGGAGTAGCCTGCTGGACAATGAACTCCAGGCTCAGTTGGGGGGATGGATGGGCGAGGACGTGAATTGGAGTCATTTGCCATGTCCCTCAGCGTCATGGACTCACTCATTCTGTGGTGAACCAGAAGGCCCAGGTCCCAGCCTGCAGTCTGGTGGCTCAGTTGAACAACACAGTTGTTTTGTGGCAGCAGCTTCACTATGGTGAGTGGTGAAATGCAACGCCATTTTCCTTTACCTGTTTGTTTTGCTATTTTCTAGGATATTGTTTAGTTTCCACAACCGAAACATCAGCTGCGATGGAGAAAGAAACTGCACTTCGAGTTTGATGCTGTGTTAGAGATGTATAGCTTTCCTCAACTGTTTGCATTTCTTTGGCCGAGTTGCATATCCATTCATTTTTGTACCATTTATGATTCAGGAAAATGTATTTGTACAGCATATATTACATTTTAAGCACTGCACTCACTCCATCTGTCCAGCTGTCACTTAAGTGACCGGGTAAAAGGAAAACTAAGGCTCATAATGTTTTCTTTTTTCTTTAATCTGAGAGCATTTGTTGTGAAGGTTTGATAACATTATACCAGGAAAGAAAACATTATGTTGAAGAACCAGATTTTAATTTTTTTTACCAGTATTAAGGAATCATAAATAGTTCATATATTTACAATATTTCAATTGTTGAACTGTTCAAAAAATGTAAAGCTTGCCCTATGTCACAGAGGGTAAATCATTGTGTAGTTAGCACTTCAGTTTTGTTTGTTTTAAAAAACTAGTCTAATACTAAAACTTAACAATAATAATGTCATCAGCTTGATAAAGCGTGCAAAGTGCTCCATCCATGCCTGGCGGAGCCCTCATCTCTCTCTCTCTCTCTCTCTCTCTCTCTCTCTCTCTCTCTCTCTCTCTCTCTCTCTCTCTCTCTCTCTCTCTTTCTGGGACGGCATGTTGTAAAGGAGGGATGACAGCTGAGAGACCGCGGAGCGCCTCCTCAGGAGCACCGCGCTTGCTCTGACCGGCGCTCAACTCGGCGAGCGACCTCGCTAACCCAACCTGTGCGGAGCAGCCACACCCGCGGGAGAGGAGCGCTCATGGAAAACAGATTGTTTTTACTGGAAAGAGCTCCGCTGCAGCGCGGCTCCCCTCCCGTAGCATGCACCGTTTCTGAATCCACAAAACCTGCTCATATGGATTTATTAGCAGGTTCTGATTTGGATGGGGACGAACAGATGTTTTGTGTTGTCCTGCCCTGGCGAGTGTTTTATTAATCGCACCTTGCTTTAACCTGGTGATTTATAGCGCATCGCAGCTCCATTTGAAACCAAACTCATAGACTTAGGGGATAACAGTTGCCAGGGTGTTTGCTTATGCAAGCAGCTGGATTAATGTTGAACAGGTTTTTATTTAAATAAGGGGCAGATTGCTTTTCAAGTGGGCACTCCGCACCAGTTGTGTGCATATAATTCTGCAGAGGGAATCAGACACCAAGACCATACCATGGAATCAGCACTTTGTGTTGGACCCTGCTTGTAGTAAAATCAGTTGAGGCTTTAACACAGTAATGATATAATGTTATGATATAGCAGTAGTGAGGCATATTGGCACTGGCAGCAGGTACATTGAGCCTCCTCAGTTTACACTAAAGCAAACTTCGAAGTTCTGATATGTTCATTTTTTCTGTGATTTTCTTGGATGGTGATTTTTTTGGGGGTCCCATTTCCTTTTGGAAGTTGAGCAAAAACCTATTTTGTGTCACATGTCCCCAGATTTCTCATCTACACACCAAACATCACTTAGTTTGTTTGAGTGTGGATGGGTATCACACAGAAAAGAGAAATGAGCATCAAAGGAATGTAATTTTGAGTTATGCTCTTTAGAGTTAAGACTAACCTTGAGTTTAGTGTTAAATGCTACCCTTGCAGCTTCTCACTTTTAGATCTGCAGCCAGCTACTTAGTTAGTGTAATTAAAACAATGAATACAAGTCATGAATATGTCAAAATATTGCTCGTTAAGATCATTAATCTCATTAGATTGAATCATCCTTTCCGAGTTTATGGATAAGAGGGTTGCTTGTTAACTCATGATATATTGGTATGTTGTGCTTCTGGGCATGTGTGACTCTAAACCGTTTTGTTGCCCTAAATCACAGAAGGGGGAGTCCCCTGATGACCCCGAGGGAGTATTTATGAGTGCAGGGTGACCCTGGGTACATTATGCTGGTCACTGTTGACCCTCTCTGAGGCCAGGGTTCAGCGCGGTCATTATAACTTTAAAGCCCTTAAAATGGTAATGTTTCAATGTAATGAGTTAGCATGGACCTTGATGCTCTGTCTCCCCATGGATGTCAAATCCACAAGATGGATGACTTTGCTCTGAATTGGAGCTAAAGAGATGCTTGAAAAAGCAGAAGCTCACTGCTGAATGCAATGGCTTCCCTTGGTCTATAAAGGACCTGAAATTATGCTGTGAAGACTTTTCCATGGGTGCTAAAACTTTCGTCTAAATACAGACACAGTTAAGTAGGGCTCTCAGTTTCCTCTGGCTTTCAAATTCATGCATATCCCTCAGGATCCTCACTCATTTAACACACCAACATAATGAACACACAGGGCGTACAGTTGCAGTATACTCCATCACAGGCTGTCTTCTCAAATAAGATCTGTTTCTTTTAGGGACAATACCCCTCTTGCCAGGCTCTCCCTTTTTCTCCCTCCGGTGTAGTGTGTCCATGTTTTTCATCAGAGAAGACCTTTACTTAAGTCAAGCCACTTGTAATTAATCTGGATACCAAAGCTCTGTCACACTAGAAGCGTTAGGTGTGTAATTATAGCTGTGGGCTTTTGAGGGCTGCACAGTGCTGGTGCTGATTGACGAAGCCAAAAACGTACAGGGCTGCTCTCTAAACAGCAAGCACAGCCCCTAGAGCAATGCTCTGCAGGGCAACATGCATAACTGGGTTTTCCCTCTCTAGGCCAAGCTGAATTTGCACTTAAAATCTGGCAATGCAGTCCTTGCCTCACAGCAGTGACAAACTAGTTCAGATATATACCTTGTGATCTCTATTTTATAAAAGATTGCAGAGGATCGCAATGCTGAGGAATCAATCATTTGCTAAATGCTTTAAAAGAATAATACACTTTAAATGGGCATTTCTGTTGTATTTTTCTCAAGGTAAAAATGTTTCCATTAAACATGAAACATACATTTTTTGGGCCAGAATATGTATAAGCAATATAGATTTATTTTAAAGCTTTTAAAAACGCTTCCAGTTTAAAATGTTAGCGATCAGCACTATGACGTCAGAAATCCATGAACCATTCAAATATTGACTGGTTGAGGTGGATATAGGGGAGTGTTCTGATTCTGGAGATCACGTTACCAAGGAAGTCATGGCAACCAAAATGTGCTCCAGCAATGGCAGCAACAGTTAAGGAGAGGACCCAAGGCAGTGGCGACCAGACACAAACAGACAGACACAAACCCACAGTCTGAGTGTTTTCCCCACTGTGGGATTTAAGGCTTGATTTATTATTTTCTCTTTCATATTTTAGTTTTGTTGTTTTGTGTGGGGAACCTGCAAAGAGGAAATGCTGATGAGCTCCAAAAATAAAAGCCAGTGCCCAGACAATAACTCTCGCTTCTGCTGTCATATGTGATCACCCCTGAGCCAGCGCAAGGGTGGCATGTGACAATTGCTTATTCTGACGTTACAAGTTGTCACACATTGACCAATTTGTATACATTTGGTATAGGAGCTGTGCACTCACCTCTTTTCTCACTTTCATGTTCCCCACAGTTTTTTTTTTTTTCAGTTTGTTTATTTGTGTCAAGTTTCACTGGAAATCTTCAAATCTCGTTTCACTTTCTCTCAGCAGTCGATGCATTCAATGCTGTTTTTATACAGTTCCCAAAAGTAAAGGAATACTAGCCCTGCAGAGTACTCACCTGGATGTAACCAAGCTGCCGAAATAGCCTATCAGATTAAAGTGTCTGGTATGTGCTGTGTCTGTCTTATTTAACACAACCTATCATCCTGCTGCCTGCAGAGGAAAAGCCAGCTCCCTCATACTCTACAGGTGGGACAAATTTAACTGATTTAACAAAGTCAGAGTGGGGCACTGTTGTTGGACCCTTGTGTAAGGCCCTTAAGACAGATTGTGTCAGGAAATACTCAGCTTTATGAATGAATAACAGGTAAAAATTGTGAGTCGTGCCTTTTAAGAAAATGCTAATTTAAAAGCGGTCTGCCACTGGACATGTTATTAGGCACAGGATCTACAGCTGGGAAAAAGAAGATGATAGGAGTAGAGAGTGAAAAAAAATGACTGATGGGTGAGCTTTTTTTGCCTATCTAACTGTGGCTAAATCCTGTTTCATTCCTGTGTTGATGACAGACAGAAGAAAAAACGTCAGAAATGACATTATTTTCAATCGGCACTCAAAAGGAGCGTGGGTGGACTGTGCAGCAGGGGTCTTCTCTCTTACACTAGTATGTGTCCTGCGATTGTTTCCAGTGAGGGTTTTTTGGCAGTTGTCTCATTGAGTAGCATTGACCTTTTCCCATCATTCTTTTGTGCTGAAGCTGAGGGGGCAAAGGTCAGCTTATCACAGTGACACAGGATCCAAGGGTGGACACATGGTGTGAGACAGGACGCGATGGTGTGGCTCTCTCTCCGATTGTTTTCACAGGGAACCGCAGCAGGTCACAGTTGACTTGTTTCCATCCTAGGTGAGTTACTGGCAGGCATGGTTTTACAGGAACAATATAATAATAATCACTTGAGTGCATAATATCATCACCTAAGTGCAAATGATATACTAAACTATTCAAACTGTCTGGTAAGGTGTGCGGGCTCACCTATTGAATGGTGTGCTGTATTGTAATGTTTCTATCTCTTGATCCATCAGGCAGTCAGAGCCCCTTCTTCCTCTTTGCTGGAGCCCGAAGAGTATGGCCACCATTAATCCTGAGACCTCCTCAAGGCCTCCTCACAGACTGGTGCAGTAGAGATCAAGAGCAAAAAAAGAACAGAGTCATATGTGGGAGATGTTCTGTAGAGAAAGGGAATGGGGAGGGGGGGGGGCAATGAAGAAGAGGGATTAAAAGAGACAGAGAGAGAGAGAGAGAGAGAGAGCGAGAGATGAAGAAGATATGAAGACAAAAGAGGGAGGTGACGGAGCGAGATGGGGTTTTGTGGCGGTGGTTTCCTGGGGGTGGGTGGCCTTAGGTCAGCACTGAGGGTGGGTGGGTGGGGGGAGGGGGGGGTGGTGAAGAGACTTTCCCTCTAACACAGGTGCAGATCCCTAGCTTATCTGCGGTCGACTCAGAGCACACACAGCTGCGCCTTCACCTCCCGCTGTGAGAACAACGCCGCCGTCAGAGTACGACTGCTGCTTCGCTCGGGCGAAGTCACGCTCTGCCTGGTTACTTCTTCATCTTTCCAGCATCACTCTCGCAGCTGTCACACTCTGCACTCTCAGTCTGCTGTGAGAAAAGATTACAGCATCTTAGGCTAATATATGTATATTATCAAAGTGTCCATTTCCTCCGTGCTGCTGAAGGGGCTTCTTGAAATGGAAGCTGAAAATGGTGGCTGCCATTCAGAGAAAAAAAGTGCGACAGTACCTTCCTCCCATGGCTTTGCACCATCTCTCAGCTCTGGCAGATCTGGATGTCAGGCTGGCAGGCTCGTGCGGAACGGCCTGCCAAACAGCCCTGGCAGAATTCAGATGACGGCACACTGCAGAACTGACAAAGCCTACTCTCCTTTCTGTGGCAATCACCCACAATGCACAGCATCAGCAACTCTTACTTCTTCTATGAACTTTTGCACTGGAGTTTGCCACTCACTGTGTACTGATTCGCACTTTTCAGAAAGAGGGATCTGATGTAATTCATGCTTTTAGATTTTGCATTCAATTGTAGCAGTGAGCAAATGGAGGATTTATCAGATAACAGTCATGACATTAATTCAAAAGAAAATAAATGTCCTAGTAATGAACCCATGTGTTTAGCAAGTTTAGCAAGTTGAAAATGCAAGCAACAGGAATATATCCAACAGCTGAACCATGAACTGTAATGTGAGGGGTATATTTTTTGTCTTTTAAGCAGTATGTTTACGTTTTTAAAGACGAGAACAAAGTTGACTTTACAGCCAAACCCTCTCTGGGGCTGTATACACAACCTGCCATAATATTGTGTGGATAGTAAAACACTTACAGCGATAAGCACTGAATGTGCTCTTATCCCCCAAACACACTCAAAGAGGTAAAATATACATTCTGCTGTATATTACGACACATGCACTACGTCATAAATCTTTCCAAGAACTTTCTGCTTTATGAGACTTCTCGGTTAATGGAGACGCAGGTTATAAATGGCCCAAATGGCCCCCTTGGTCTTGCCAGGGACCTGACCCACTCAATCAGGTGTTTAACCTGGGCCCCATTTGAGCACCGTGTCAACAACCTGTCACTCTGCCTGACTGACAGCTCCATAGTCCTTTATCAGATAGGGCTGTAGGCACTATAGTGCAGGACAATGTCAGGCCACTGTTTACTCTTTTCTTGCCCCAGGGCTCTCTAGCAGGCCCACAGCACCTATTGTTGCATGCACTTGAAGATTTTTTTTCTATCTCAATACCCACAACCTCCCTCCTTTTAAATGGAGTGATTGGGACAGCACTTTTCGGGAAACACAAAAAATACACAGGAAGCCTTGGGATGCTGAGTAACAGTGTCTCAGATATACCAGAATGCTGTGCTGTCTTTAATCAGGCACATGCAGTCGTGCACTATTTTTCATGTCCTTCCAGGGCAGACTCTGGCCGCATGTGTTCTGGTGTGGATTAGACCGAGGTGTCTGCTGAGAACAGGAGCAGGGTTAGCTTATGAGGGTTCAGCTGTGCTGAGGACTGTGTTTGGGCTGGGCCTTCATGGTTGTCAGTGCTGTTCTGTTGGTAGTGACAGAGGATAAGTGTTTTTTTACATGGGTAAAAAAGAAAAACATTCAAAGTAGAGTGGGTGAGAGTGAGAGAATATGTGTGCGCCTGTATATGTGCCTGTGTGTGTGTGTGTGTGTGTGTGTGTGTGTGTGTGTGTGTGTGTGTGTGTTTCTGTCATGGAGATGTAGGCTTGGATGATGTGGGAGAGTCAAGAATGCCTTATTAAAATCACATACACTATATGGACTTAAGTATTCCGACGCCTGACCATTACATTGTAATGACATTGTATTCAAATACATACTTTAATAGGGAGTTGGCCCCCCTTTTGCAGCTATAACAGCTTCCACTCTTCTTGGAAGGCTTTCCACAAGATTTTGGAGTGTTTCTGTGGGAATTTGTGCCCATTCATTCTGTAGAGCATTTATGAGGTCAGGCACTGATGTTGGATGAGAAGGCCTGGCTCGCAATCTCCGTTCCAGTTCATCCCAAAGGTGCTGGATGGGGTTGAGGTCAGGGCTCTGTGCGGGCCAGTCAAGTTCTTCCACACCGAACTCATCAAACCATGTCTGCATAGCCCTTTCTTTGTGCACTGGGGCACAGTCATGTTGGAATAGAAAAGGGCCTTCCCCAACCTGGTGCCACAAAGTTGGAAGCATAGCATTGTCCAAAATGTCTTGGTATGCTGAAGCATTAAGATTGCCCTTCACTGGAGATAAGGGGCCTAGCCCAAACCCTGAAAAACAGGTGTGGCCAAATACTTTTGTCCATATAGTGTATTTTCAGCTGCTCAGGTGGAACTAACTAAAAGCTATCACTCAACCTATTTACATTCAACAGCTTAATGTTCATACATTTCTCATTGTATTCTCGATGAAAGAATCGTATGTACTGTAGAATAGCTTCTATAGGTAATAGCATTTGTCTAAGCATCTTAAAGTGATTTTCATGGAATTATTGTAGTTGTAAATATATTTTCATCTGAGGATTTACTCACATTTTCCTGTGTATTCCATCAAAACAACCAAGATGACCTTAGGGAATGTGCTATTTGACTAACAACTTTAACAGTTAATCCAGGGAGATGTACCTGTGAAGTAATCCCTGGGTTCACACTACACCAACAAGCTATTTTAAGGGAAAGACTTGACAGTTTTGATTTAATTCTGGGATTTTAAGTATCATAAGAGGGAGTTAGTGTGTGAGAAATAAGACCTTATAGTACAAGAAAGAAAGGTACAGAAAAAGTTTTTGTTTTTTTTTTTTTATCACAAACACCAATAATATTTCCACAGATGAAGTAAGATGCTTTGTTTGCTGTGACAGTGGTTTTAAAAGTGTCTCTGAAAAACCACATGCAAGACAGGCCAGACCAATTCTGACTGGCCCTTAATGGTGACAAAAGAGGAAAAATAAGATACAGGTTCCTTAGTGTGTGTATCCACGTGCTATGTCTGTCTACCCGCAAACCAGTTACACCTCACGACTCTGTCCTCCTATAGTTTTTTTGTCAGAGCCAGCAGCAGAGGGGAACTGGTGCACTAGCCGCAGCAGTCAAAGTCAGGCAAACAACGCTGTGTCTGCGCCCTGCAATGAAATGGCCGTTTATGTGTCGTGTCCCGGTTTCACGTGCTCCAGGCAGGCACCCTCAGCGGCGATGAATGCCGAGGATTGTCAGGTTCTCACAATGGGGCCTCTTCTTCACCTCCTGCGAGGGGCGCGCGCTCCGGCTCCCGCAGCGCCGTGCCTCGGCCTGCCACTGAGGGCCGTGCCTCCGTCACATGAGCCCCGGGCCCTCAGACACCCGCCGCAGCTCCTGCCCTGCCCCACCCGGGGCTGATAATCGAGGCTTGCAGATTTCACAAGCAAAGCCAGTGGACGCACAGCCACAGACAGAGGCCATCTGTCTGCATGCCTGCACCCAGTCTGTAACCTGGCAGTCAGACGGGACAATGGGAGACTGAATTGAGTTTTTTAGAAATGTATGGATTTCCTTGTTACCTCCATGTGTCTAGTCATGTGATAAGCTGGAGTCACAAGCCTCATGCTTTTCAGAGGGAACTAAATGGGGGTACTGGGAGGCAGTGTGCAGTAATGGGGACAGATCCAGACTCGTGACCAGAGGGTCACTGGTTTAAATCCTGGGTCAACAGTGCTTTAATACTGGGGTGGCCCTTAGTCCTAGGTTGAGTTCAGCTATATGAACAGATCTATGAGCATTAGGGTAATGTACTGTGGAGGCTATATGAAATAAGTTATGAATAAACTGTAAAGTGTCTGTAAGGCAAAAGACAAGGTGGACATTTACTTGTTACGCTGATGGAAACACGCTCATGCATTTAATGATTGACATTAATATCTCTTTTCTTTCCTCTCTTGCTGCGTAATTTAGGCCTGAGGTGATTCAGGCTGGCTTCTCTCAGCAGCATTCTCAGTCTTTCGCCTTTGGAAAAGCTCCTCTTTCATTTACTGTACTATACACTACCTTGCAGTAATTGTCAGGATGTGTATCATTTCAAAGGTAAAAGGATCCAGGACAGCTATCTGTGATAGCTTCCCCAGGTAATTGTGTGGTGCAGACGTTTGGCTGCTAGAGTAGTTTTTAAGTGAGACACCCGCACAGTCAGAGTACCATAGACAGGCGTGTTAGAGGCCTTTGTGCTACAGGAGGCCAGTTTAAAGACCTTTAATCCTCTCTCCCATGGGAGGGAGCTGCCATGAACATGGCCCAGAACCCAGGTGATAGGAGGCAGAGGGGTACATAGGATCTCCTTGGAACCAGGCCAGCTGACTGTACTCGAGATCCAGCCAGCCTGCTTTGTAGTTGAGTAGGGAACTGTGCCCCTGATCCAATTCATCATGGACTTCTGTTATTTCTTATGTTTCCAATCAAGTTTCCAAGGGACATGCACACACAGAGAATAACTTGCTAACAGCTTTAAATCGAGGGTTTCATATGAAGCCTGACTCACTAACCTCATTTTCAAAATAACTCTTGTACAATTTGTCATGTTTTTTTGCCCTTTGTTGTGACTGGGCAAAAAATCGAGCTTGTTTGCATGACATGCAAACACGTCATGCTAAAATCAACGGTTCTCTTTTCTTCAGATGACAAGGATGCTTGTGGCAGAACTCATGAGCGTAAAAAACCTGTTGAAGCAGGAAATGGAAAGGGAAAAACATTAAAAAGCCATTTCACTTATAACACATGGAGCTGGACACAAGTGCATTTTATTGTCAATTGCTTTTGTTGCTTTTTGTTTAATGTAAAATTATAAATTAAAATTTAAATTTCTGGTACAGTACAGGTACAGTGCAGTACTTGGTACAGTAAAATCTATCAGGAGTTCAAAATAATATAGATTTTGGATGTAGAAATTGATATATATTTTAAATGCATAAGAAAAACTATCCTTTCTCTGTATAGAATGATACATTGTATATAATGATACAGAACACCTGCACAGCCCGAGAATCAAACTTGCTGCTTTGGACTTACCTATGAGCCAAACAATTATTCTTAGCCTGATTTACAGTCAAGGGGAGTGTGATAGGCTGTTTCATAGGTGGCAAACTCATCACTCACGACTTAATTACAGTTAAAGGTTCCCCACGCAGCCGGTGCAGGGTGGTGAGACTTTGGCCCGTGTCTGGCACTGGACGTAGGACACAAAGAATGCCCTGGGAATGCCAGAGACCTCCAAAGTCCAGGTCAGGACGCACCTCCACTGTCAGCCAGTCACAGGCCGTCAATAAACATGTCATCGCTGGCACTGCTTAGAAACCTGCAGTAACCGGCTATAATTAGAAAAGTCACTGGGGGCAGAAGGTCAAGGTAAGCGGGCCAGGGGGAATGCGTTTTCCACACGGGCCTCTGGCTTCACTCTCCCTTGCTTTATCAAACTCATCTGTAGCTGTGTGCGTGCGTCCTCTTACTGTTTGTTTTCAAAGAACTTAATTGTGACACGCCTCACTGCATGTACTTGCAAATGTTCCAGAACACTCAATGTTTAACCTGGGGAAGCGTTATATAATGTTAGTTTACATGCGTGAATTACTTTTAATGGTGTTGATCTGATTATTGTTTTAATTGAGTGGGCATGGGGAAATTCACTTTCTCCGTTTGCAAAGCTGTATTCCCGATATCAGACTTCTAAAATTGGGGAGGTTTTACTGTATGAATATTTCTCCATCAGTAACCCCTGATAGTCAGCCCTTAGCAGAAACCAGTCTAGCCACTATAACAGGGAACCATTGTCTACTTCTTATTATTTAGCATCTTTCTGTAATAAGCTGCATTAACAGCCCACTAAGTTTCTTAATAAAGAGCTGCACAGCTGCTCAGCATGGTGCAAGACAATCCATAGCAAACCCTTTCAATGCGGGTGTTTCATCTCTGAGTTAATAATCTGTAATCTCTATTCACTCATTCCCTCTAAGCAGCTTCTGTCTTTTTCAAATGGCTCTTTTGTCACATGGTTTGGATCAAGACAGTGTCAAAACTTGTGACCAGAGGGTTAGTGATTTTAGTGCTCAGTTTTAGTGTACCCTTGATAAAGGAATTAACCAATCAGTTAGGTACATTTCAAGACTATTCTCAGCTATTTATTTACATGATTATTTATTAACATATGCATTTGTGCATGTGTGCACGTGTGTGTAAGTGTGTGTGTGTGCATGTATGTGTGTGCATGTCCCTGTCTTTGTGTGTGTGTGTGTGTGTGTGTGTGTATGCATGCATGTGTCTTTGTGTGTGTGTGTGTTCATGTGTGTGTAAGTGTGTGACAGTGAGTGGTTTGTGTATGTGTACGCATGCATGTGTGTGTGTGTGTGCAGTGTATGTGTTTGTGGGTGTATGCATGTGTGCATGCATGTGTGTGTGTGTGTGTGCATACATGTGTGTGCGTGTGTGAATGTGTGTGTGCATGCGTGTGTGTGTGTGTGTGTGTCAGTGTGTGTGACTGAGCGGTGTGTGTGTTTGTGTTAGTGTGTGCATCGGTGTGCATGTATGTTCCTGTGTGCGTGTGTGTGTGTGTTATGGGGGGGGGGGGTGATTAGAAACATGTGCACTCCCTGGGTATCTGTGACAGTGCCAATAGCCAGAGGAGGCAGAGGAACTGCAAGGCTGTACATTGGCACTGCACTCAGAGTTGGTTTCAGCTGGGAGAAGAAATGACAAAAAATAAAGCCTTGCACTGCCTGGCAAGTGTTAGTCATGATGATCTGGTAATGAACTTTAACATCCCAGCTGTTTTAGAGGGCCTTTTACAATGAAGCAGGTGCAGCGTAATTGAAATCTCCCTCCCGCTGAATAAAATAAATATGGACAATAAAAGTAAGGGAGTGGGACGTCAAGTAAACAAGAGAACCGCGCTGTCGGTAGCAGTGATGTGGGGGTAGGGACTCTGAAGCTTGGAGGGCAGAATAACTCTTCCCGAAATTAACAATGCAGATTTTCTTCCCTGAAACTTGGATGTTTTTTCATTCAGATCTGCTCTTCTGACGGATGTTTTACTCATTTTTCAAATGTTGCCATTTTAGGTCAGCCACCTTTTGTGAATTTAACTCTGTTGTATTGTGAATTAAGTCTGTTGTAATGGACTTTGAATCAACATCAGTTTGCCAAATGTGGTCAATGCTTTGCAAAGAATAGAGACCAATAATTTAAAACATCTGCGATGGACCATCCTATTGTATGATTAGTATTGAATAATACCAATAACATCACTATGGAATTTCAGTAGAAAATCACTTAAAAATATGGAATGGTGTCTTGAGCACCAAATTATGTACAAGTAAAAGAACACACAAGAACACTGAAGTTTTTCAAGAAGCAGTGTATCTAATTATGACCATAAAGAGGGAATATATTAATATCAGTGAGAATTTTTCCTCTATGCCCATGCTTTTCTATCACAAACTGAAAACCTGCCAAGCAAAAAATGATGGTAACCTAAGCCAGTGTCAACATATTCATCGACAGAAAGAGCTACCATCATGTGGCTTTGATATTCACAAATGAGGTTTAGCATGGTGACTTTATGACTGAAGTACACATGAAAGAAGAAATCATCTCTCTGAGCAAATTATAAGAAAGAAAAGAACTTTCAGGCCATGGAGCTGATTTTAACCCTAATTGGCATCAGCTGCAGGGGTCCCTGAAAGATTAGGGTGCTGGCAGGTCATTGGGACGGCCAGAGAACCAACACAATACCCCCGAGTGAGAAGAGCTGCTTGCTCGGACTGCGATAAACTTAAAATAACAAAATCAAAAGGGACACCACTTGTTGCATTGCCCATGCCAAACACAGATGAGCAATGACAGACATGCAATGGACACAGTTGTCTCTACAAAGCATCAATGTCATTCAGATGGTATCTTCTCCTTTACAATAGGTGCTTGTCAAAATTGTACATGCCTGTGATGAACTTTGTTTTCCCAATGACTTAGCCTGTCCTAACCTCCACCCTCCATTGTACTGGACTGGAAAATGAAGAAAATTCAGACAGAAAGACGTTTTTCACCATTTAGCTTTAAACCAAAGCACATTTACAGGTCCAGTTCATGATGAGTGAAGGCGGGAATCGGGGTGCCAGTAGACAAAGGGGAAGAGCAGGCCCTGAACTCCACACACACACACACACACACACACAATCAGTCCTGCCCTGGAAGGCGCTCGCTCTCACGCGAACAGGCGTGTGTCTGCCAGCTCATGCTCTGGGCTCACTGCCAGAGACCACAAGGTTCCCTCTGAGAGAGAGAGCTCCACGCCACAAGGCTGCAGGTGCTGCGAGGCGAGCAGGACTGGGGGGGAGGGGGGTCCTGGGAGGGGCCTGACAGACATGGGCTTGGCCAAGGCAGCTCAGCCACAAGACTTAGCAGTTACCCTCAGAAAGAAGAAGAAGAGGCCTTTGCCTGCTACTGCAGAGGGATTCAGGAAAACACAGGGCCAAAACCATGATGTTCTTTTAATGATTCACATACACAAGGTGGTTTTGGAAGTTGACAGGCAGAATAGATGCGCATAAAAGTGTTTTAGTGTGTCAACAAGAAGATGTATAGAGTGAGAGTAGGCTGTGTTGACAGATGGGAGTTTATGCTATCCAAAGTGCCATTCACTGCTCCCCATGAATAAATGTTTTCATAATAGCATTGCTATTTGCATACTGTAACAGCACTGACTTACTTCATTGAAGAACTCATCCTAGCACCCAGCACCATTCTTTCTTGGTATCATACTGTAGCATGCTGCAGTAATTCTGCAAGGAGAGAACAAACATATATAACCAGGGTTTAACCCATTAAAGTTCACTGCTCCATGGGGCAAACTGCAGCTCCATGTGAGATTGTAATCGTAATATAAAGAGTTCAAACCAGCGTGAGAATTGAGCAGGGTCCACATTGGACATGTCATTCAGCACCTCCCAAAGTCTGACCTCTGCCGGGCTGTAAAGCCACAAAGAAGCCCCCTTTGGGCTAATTGGGAGTGAGTTTACAGGTCTCAATATGAAACCTTAAGCATTTTCCTCTGGTTTTTTTCTACTTCATTCCATGAAAACAGAGTCGAGTTAGCTAGAAACTGCATTGTGTCTATGTCCACATTTTAGCAGATGTAATCGGGGGATCTTTGGGAATAGTCACTAAGCGTGGATACAGAATGGCATGGCCAGATGTTTACAGCCACATGTCCCCCTGTTGTGCACTCAAATTATTAATAAACCAATCAAAATGTTTCCAGCTCACAACTGCTTTTATAAGACTGGCTAGTGAGTCACCAGCTGTCCATGTATATAAATGGGCTTGCCCATTTTACTCAAGCTAATGGAAGCCAGAGAACGCTAATTAGTCAAACCAGTGTACCACACTTTTTGCCATTGTGCCAGCTTGGGAACATTTTTCTCCCTTTAGGCTTCCATGAGTTTGTTTTAATGAAAAATTTAATATGGAGGAACAGATTTTTTTCTTCCCCAAATTGTGTCTGGTTTATTGCTTACTGTCCTGTTTTATTCTGACAGTTCCTTAAAGGTCACAGTGAATGGAAAATCTTATAAAATGACTCTTCATTATTATTTTTGTTCGTTTTTGACTGAAAAAACACTGTACAGCATATGTCCTAATGAAACATTAGTAAATCACCACTCACAGCTTAAGTTCAACAAAGTTGACACTCACAGCTTAAGTTCAACAAAGTTGACAAATAACAAAATTAATGTTTTTTAAAAATTTAAAATAAATCCAGACTTTTAACAATAGCAACAAATTGCTAAACCTTTTTTGGAGTTTATCCCCTCATCCATCTTAAATATGTGAACAAACTCACACATGCTCACATGTTCACACACAAGCACACACACACACACACACACACACACACACACACACACACACACACACACACACAAGCACACACACACACACACACTCACACACACACACACACACACACACACACACATACACACAGAGACTTGCCAGTAAATTAGCCCTTTCATGAAAAGAGAAAAAAAAGGCCTGGATTTTCTCGGGGATTGTATTTGCTCAGCAGAATTTAATAGGAATGGCACGGCCGTGCTTTTCTTTGGGGCCAATCCCCAGGAGATGCATCCATCTCCTGGAGATGTCCCGAGACAAAAGAGGTCAGAGGGCAGCAAGTAAACGGGTTCACACAGCCCCAGCTGAAACAGAAGCGGCCCTGTCTGACGTCTCCAGGGAGTGAGTCACTCCTCACGGTTTAGAGTGTCAGAGAGAGAGAGAGAGAGAGGCAGAGAGTGTGCATTAACTCTTGACATGCTGTTCATGTTTTTGTGAATCTGCTTTGAATGTTTCAGCATGTATGTGAATTCCCTCACGCGCACAATCAGTGAAACAGTGGCTGTGGAATGATCCCTCCAGTGTAAGCAAATGGTGTGCTCTTTACTCATTCACTCCCTGCTCATGACTGAATATTACTCTGCTCTTGAGGAATTCAGAAAAAAACAACCAAGTGTGAATAAATGCTTTCCCTTATCTGAGGTTGTTCAGGCCTTATGAGGGCACTATGCTCTAAGCCTTGTTTTTCATCCATCGCCTCCCATTAATGTGTTCAGCCATTAGTGTCCTGGACTCAGCTCTGTTATATTTGACTGATAGTGTGGACAAGCCATATTTGTCTGCCTCTGTGTTGTCACACCGTACCTCAGCCCCAGAGATGAAAAAGAGAAAAAATTAGTGTCATATGTGGTGAAAGACAGATTTTCACAAATGTTCAGGAGCTGTTACCAAGAGCAAGCCGCCCTCTCCGAAACGGACACACTTTCAAAATGATTCTATCATGTAAGCTCCTGTGGTAATCTCCTACTGCTTGGCTTTACTTGATAATGGACCACTGTGATCCAAGCAAGATCCACTGTCCCTGGGCCCTGTTCACATTTCACTGTGCCCTGGTCCAGTCTGACATCCACATCTTTAGGGACAAACAGGAACAGAAAAGCCAGGGCACTGCAGAACTGTGGGCTGGCATTGTCTCTCTGGTAGCCCTTACCACCTCAGTCAGCCCCCACACCCCCCCTACCCACTGTAATAGCATTCAGCATTATTAAATACTTATTCAAACAAACCAATGTGGAGGAAAGCTCTCCTGAGTTAATGACCTCTAATCCTCCTTCATTAAAGTGGCTCAGGGGACTTTCCATCCAGAAATGGCCCTGAGCAGCGGTTGGTTCATTTCCTGAGCCAGTTTGTAGTAATGAGGGTAATGATGGGAGCGTCACGCTTGCTGCCCGCGATGCTTGCTCATGCTTCCTCTCCCGCCTTGTTACCTCAGTGATACGAACAGGCCCCTGTAGCACAGAGGAGCCGGGGGCCGATTGCAGGGGGGCCGCATGACAGAACTGAAACCTCTCACGGCTGCACTTGTGATTCGCACGGTTCCTCTGTGAACCCGCCAGCGTCGGTCTGCCGTTCTCGCCAGCGGCCGCAAGCGCAGCTCACACAGAAGTCGGGGGAGCAGAAGATGCTGTTTGTTCTCAGGAAAAACATCTGAAAGAGAGGTTGATCAGTGAGCTCTGTTCAAGCCACTGCCTGCACAGTCAAGGGAAACCACAGAGCCACTGGAGATAAGAAATGCCTCTCTGTGCTCCGATGAGAACCTAACAGCAGCTCCTGCCAGGGCCCCTTTTCTTTAGCTGACTCGTTCATGGAACGCAGCAAAGGGGAAAGAGGTCACTGTTAACATAAACCAATGCAAGCGTCCACTCAGCATCTGTAACGTATGTTAACTTGTGGGACTTGGAAAAATAGGCGGCTTTATGATACTCCATTAACCCTTAGTGCAGCCCCTTATGAAGCAAGCAGTGTTAACGTGCAGCAGGGCAGCGCAGACTTGCGTGAGGTTCTGGGAGCAGTACACAGACTCCAGCGTAAAGGAGACAGCCCCTGAGGATCACTGGCCGCAACATGTGCCTGTGGAAAATGTAATCCTATATTTTTCTGGAAGAGGTTACCCAAAGGGATTTCGAGCTCCATCTCATAAAATGTCACTCAGCTGGGGAGCCAATGATAGATTATCAGTAGAGAAATGGAGCGGAACGCTAAAGGCTACTTACTGTGTGACTGAAGGAGGTGGGATGGGTGAGCCTTTGTCACCAGCTTTACGAACCTGTGCATATGGGACGGAAGCATTTTGTCACTGAGTGTCAGCCCAGCACACACAAAAGGCTGCGATTTACAAAATGTAGGTGCGCCTATGCCCCTAGTCAACTTCAGTTCCAACTTCCCTTTATTCTAAATGTAACCCCATATTCCCCCCAGGTTCACCTCTCTGATGGCACTCGCCTACCAAGTGAGGCTGGTGGCAGTGCTCCTGCGGGGGGTTCCTCAGAAGGGGACACAGGGTGGGGGTGGGGCACACATGTTGCTTGGAGGGGCGCTGGCAGGGGCCCAGCTGGGCACAGGCCACGTGCAGGTGCCACCAGAGCTTGCGGAGGCTGAGTCACGTCAATCTCTGCAGCCAGAACAGGTGCAATAGATTAAACTTCAAGTCCCAACACGCGAGGAAACAGATTGTTTTTGTGTGCCTCTACCACCCCCCCCTCCCTCACCCCCCCTTGACTATTTTTTTAAACAGCCTTAAGGAGGAATGGAAGTTAAACCCTGGCTGAAATCTGAACCTACAGAAGAGCCACTTTCTTTACGGTGCAGGAAGGCCAGGAAGAAAGGGGGGGAGGTCAGAATAAAGGCTGCAGTGCGAGAGGGAGGTTAGACAACGAGCTGTGAGAGTCTGATGCTTTTGGGCGCCCATAAATGTGTAATAAAATAACGCAATGAAAAAAAAAAATAATAAAGCTTACGTTGATCCGGGAGTAAAATAGGCAGCTTTTGACCAGGTGTGAACAATCAGCGGAAGGATCGGATGCACTGTCTGCACCCCAGTCCTGGAAGACAAGAGAACTAAAACCATCCGGTGCTGAAGAACCCGGACAGGACAATGGTGCTGAATGAAAGCCCGAATCGGAGCAGGGCGTGCCATCTGCTTTCAAACGCACAGCCCTGACAGTCCAGCGCAGGCACCTTTCTCTGAGCTGAACTGCACTCACCAACAGCTCTGGCTTCACCCGGAAAATTCATTCACTGATCTGTGGCACTGTTCGCCTTTGCGGTGTCCACTTTGCCCCAGGTCACATAAACCCCTGGTGTAACATAGCATAACCTCACTATAGCATGAGCTTACTGTAGTGTAAGTGTACTGTAAGTTCACCATAGCAAAAGCTTACAGGGTATTCCTGCAAAACACTGCACATGGCCACAAGTTGTATATTTGAGGTTTTTGCTTCTACACCCATTAACTGTTTTTGAACAGTTTCTAATTGTGTTTGAATTTTAAGTACTGGTGGACTGATGAAGCTGCCAGTGCTGATGATGATTGTTTTTGTGTCGCCAGAACCCTCATTAGCATATCACTGGGCACAGGAGCTCCACTGTGAAACCAGTACACATGACAGAGGCAGGTTGAGAGAAACCTTTTCATTTACTTGATACCATAATTACATAGCCCAGGAACGTGGGTCGTGAATTTATGGCTGGGTCTATAAATGAGTCGATTTGTGCAGATGGTCTGTGAGTGGAGATAGTGTAACCACAACAAAAAGTGCTTAGGTCTTCCTTCATAAGCCACACTGTTTACACCACAGGAATATGCTTCGCTGGCTCCCTCAAAGAGATGTAAAGAACAATGAGCGACCTTAAGACTGGCAACACCCTGAAGGACAGTGTGGAATAAGAGCATGAATCATAACCAGGAGGGGGAGAAACCTCAGGATCCTGGTGGTTTTACCCGGAGTAAGTGCAGATCAGGTTACTGCGCAGGTAGGGCACTGTGCTGCTGCTCCAATTACAGGATGACAGCGATCGTATTCATTGTGGTGGGGAAACTGTGGAAATCTCTGGTACATCAAGTGGAGCTGGAGTATCAGTGGTATGCTGAAGTAAGCTAAATGTGGTTTAGAAAGAAAATAACCAGTTTCATGGTGGAACGGGTCCCTTTTTTATCACATTGCTGGCTTGATCTTTTGAACCCCATGAACTGATTGGCATCTTCAAAATGCACTGAGAATTCCCATGAAAATGACTTTAACCCTGGAGTCTTTTATTATTTTCACCTTTCTGTATGTTTATGCTAATTGAAGAGAAGCAGCACTGGACAGGTCATGTTTTATGGGGGAACACGGTGCGCCTGTCTCTTTAAGGCTCCTGAGGATGTTCCCCCAGACTGCGGCGTTGGTCTTTTGAATGACAAACTGAAGCAAAGGGCAATCGAGGCGGAGGCTCCAGAGAGTCTACCCCACCTCAGGAGTGTCATGATCAAACACTGATTAGTTCTGACTTACAGCTCTGTCAGAGCCCACTGAGCCAAAAACAGCCAAAAAAAGAAAGCACACAGTCTGGAGATTGTGGTCTTTGTCGGCACAGAAAAAAAGATGTTAGCAACATCTGTGTCACTGCATTATTTACATTTAGTTTAGTTCAGATGTGTGTGTGTGTGTGTCTGTTTGTGTGTGTGTCTGTGTGTGTGTGTGTGTGTGTGTGTGTTTGTGCGTGCGCAAAACTGAAAGCACATGCAAATTCTTCAGTGTATGTCTGCAGTTAAAAGTAATTTTTCAGTCAGTCAGAACCTGACTCCACTATGAAAAATCCACTAATTGGAGGTGTACATGGACAATGGAGTTGTACTACTTTTACTATGGAAAAATATGCAAAACAATATTTTAAATAACTCCTCAGACTTATGCATATGTTTATACTATACGGTCCACAAAGGCACAACTGGCCATGATCCTGGTACACTCCCCCTGAGAAGTGGATAGAATTGCATGTAATGAATGCAAAAGTCACATTTATTTCTTCACTAGTTCTTTGTGCTTTTGCAGGCTGCCAAGACCAGCTGCCTCCTACACTGTTGTTATTTTGGGATGCAGAAGCTTTATGTGCTTTCACACCTGGAGGTGTGTGACAAACGCACAGCTGCCTTCAGGACAAGCTGCCATATCACTCTCACATAACTATCTCATTCAGTCAGTTCTAGTAGAAATCTAATTCCAGTCCCCCATTCCTAACAACATGTTTATTCTTGTGACAAGAGGTCCTTAGTGGCCATACATTGAACTATACTATGTTTATTTAACCCATCAAGTTGTCCCTAATTACAAGAAGGATATGGCAGGTTAATGCCTTTTTGGCATCTACATGTGTTTTTTATGGACAACATTAGCTTTCATGGGATTATGTGTGGAGTAGACCCTTGAATAGGATAACGCAATAAAGCAGATGACCACATGAGCAATAACAGAGGATCTTCAGTTGTGCTGTAGGATGTTACCGTTATTACTAAGGCATTTGCGAAATATTTGTCTCGGTCTGCCCTCTGTGGGCACATATAATGTACTGCATACAGAAGGAATTTCAAAGCTTTAAATAAATATTTACTTGATAGTTTGTTTTTTTTGGTTAAAAATTGCATGCTATTTTAGGTAAGAAGCAGTAACCATTAATTTTGATTCAGTAGTTAAACCATTTCAATATCAAACAGTAAATCAACTGTTATCTTTCTAACTATAATTCAAAGTTGGTCAGTATTTCCAAATATAAGACGCAATACTGTGTAGTTTTACAAGCCTCCTCAAAAAACTTCTTGGACACTCCCAGATGGTTATTACACAATTGTAGTTCACATGCCAGGTCTGCAGGTGGCAGCATGTCTAGTATTCTCCAAACAGAAGCTTGGCTTGCTCAGATTTTAATAAAATCCTGCGCATGATATTGAAAGGGTTCAATTTTACCCATAGAACTGGGGGTGCAGTTCAGAAAATGTGATGGGGTTTTATATCTTACTGAATGCTAATAATGACCGATTTTTACTACTGTAGTTACTGGGTCAATACAGTTTTTTTAACCAGTTTTCATTTTCTTTTTTGTGTAGACAGGTTGTGCTTTACTTTTGTTGATTTTCTCATGTGAACTGTTAATCAATTTCCAAGCTTTTTACTAATAATTTACTTTTTACTAATTGACTAATATCCACGTGATCACATGATTATCATGTGATCCAGATAATCATTTACTCTCGTTTTATCTTTTTTCATGATCAATATATCCAGCAAGATATTCAGTTATTAATCGTGGCTACAAATGAAAAGTGTTCGTAATTAATTACAAGTCCAATTTGACAGGAATGACTGTATACCTTTCTGTTCTTCCACATATTTTACTTTTTGCAAATAAAATAATACCCCCATTAAGCAAAAAGATCTGCATTTGATAAGCTCCTTTGAAAATCTTTTCATCTGTGTTTTATGGGACAGTGTGCAGTTATTTAAACCAGACTCTGAAATGTTGAACTTGAAGTTCAAGCCTATTCAAGTGCTGTACAGTACAATAGGTACAGATCCAGTCACAGTGGCTAGACACACCAAGGCCGTTTTCACAGCTCCTTACAGACTTGTGGAAATATGTCTCAGCTTTGGCACAAACAGAGCTGATGACATGAGGGACCCAGACACCACTGACGCTGAGAAGTCAATAGCCGCGCGTCTAGACAGAAAACGAGTCCCTTCCCGTCATTGTTTGTTGGCATTGAACGGCCACAAAACAGGAAGCAATCCCTGGCTAAAGCACGCAAGAACTTGAGCAGAGCGCAGGCTAGTGTGAGACGCCTAGCTTTACATCCTGGCAGCACTGGCAGCAGGACCCCCCAGGAGGGCACACAGCGCTAACCTACAGGCCAGGAGACATTAGAGTATATTAGACCCAACGCCTTAAATATTTGCACTATTGATCTGAAGGTTGCATCTACAATGTAATTTATTATATTGTCCTGTCAATCGGGTTGCTGGCACTGTCATTCACACAAGCACTGCAGCTCTTAAATTTGAAATGTAAACACTGTTAATGTCCACAGCTTTGTTGCCACATAAGAAATGTTTTAAGGATTTTTGTTGTTGTTACTTAATTGCTTATTTGTTGTTGCTTAACGTTGCTGTAATCACACCCCTCTTTAGCTGTGAGGCATCAAGGGAAAGAAACACGTACTGAAAACCTTGAACAGCTCATCAATTTGTTACCGATATTTACCACTGAGTGGCAGTGTTTCATAAATTGAGTGAACAGAATGTTATTTTCATTGATGAAACTCTCCTGTAGGGAAAGTATAATACTGTTACTGAAACTACTACTGCTACTACTACTACTAATAATAATGATAATAAAATAATAATAATAATTGTCACTTATATTACTATTTATGTAGGTATATAGGAATGTTGTGCATGTTTTTGAACCCATCCAAATATTTTTGGTGTTTTGCTAACAGTGCCATTCTATCGCTGGAATCAGGTATTATTGGGCCACCTGAGTGGGTTGTGTCGGGCCCTAAAGATTACACATGGGCCAAGAAGCATCACTGTCAAAATTTAAATGGTGATAACACTTCAGTGATAATGGGTTTCAGAGAAAACTAGCTGTGCTCATGCCCAAGGATGGGCCCCAGTGCAACGCCAATATAGTGTGCATGGACGTCAGTTTGTTTTGAAAAGTGCTGGGGACAATGACGTGTTCAACGTGTTCACAACTAACTAAAGGCTTTCAAAAAGTGGTGGGGACGAAATGGGCCTCGACAAAAAGTGGGATGTCCCCAGCATCCCCAGCGTAAATTATGCCTATGATAGTGTGCCTTGCGTTTTGAAAGTTAATAAATGTTGCACGTATAGGACAATATTAGGATATGTTTGCATATTAGTACCATATAATGTTCTGTAGGTATGGGTCTTGTCACCACTAAGAAAACTGTTTCTCTGTGCTAATATTTTATCAGTTTCTCAGGTTGTTATGAATCTCCGCTACTGGCTGGAGTTGATGTATCCTGCCATGGCAGTCTGTAAGGCATTCTGCATGGGAGCATCTGCCCGATAACATTAAAGCTTGCATGTCAGATGGATGCTGTTACATCCCAAAATTACAATTCCTCTTTGTGCTGCATGTATTGGGTTTATTTATATGGCATTTACCAGTTATTATCAATATTTACCAATATTACATACAGAAGTTATTATTTTGCTGCTGTATAATGACCAAGCAGTAGTTATAGACTGCTAGTTGTTGCAGTAATGGCTTCTGGATAAGAGCATTGGACAAATGAATAAATAAAGCACCCTCTCTTAGGTGGTGGGAGTGGACTGCAATAAGACAGGTGGGAAAAATGCATATTACAATACCTTTGAACTAGAGGGAAAAACTATTTATGTTTTGACGGAAATGTTTGTCCCATTCATTTTGTTTAGATAAGAAGAACACTGCATCTGGATTATATATATATATATGTATATATATGTGCACTTGTGAAAAAGTGATGTAAATTCAGAATGCTTTCAAAATAATGAAATGGGTACTTTTTTAATGTATGTATGTATGAATGTATGTATTAACAACATACAAAGTGCACGAAACAGAAAAATCAATAGTTAAATCAATATTTGGTATGACCAGCCTTGGCTTTCAAAACATCGATTCGCTTAGGTATACTTGTGGGCTTTGTGTTGCAGGACTCCTTGTTCCTCGTTTTGGTGAAGACAGTTTTTTATCACTCTGGCTGTATGTTTGGGGTCATTGTCATGCTGCAGAATGAATTTAGGACCAATTGGACACCACTAATTCTGACCAAATCCCCGACTCCATTTGCAGCAATGCAGCCCCAAACCTGCAAGGAACCTCCACCATGCTTCACTGTTGCCTGCAGACACTCATCCTTGTAGTGTTCTCCAGCCCTTCGACGAACAAACTGCCTTCTTCTAGAGCCAAATATTTCAAATTTGGACCCATCGGTCCAGAGCACCTGCTGCCATTGTACTGCATCCCAGGTCTTGTGTTTTGATGCATAGATGAGTCGTTTGGCTTTGTTTCCACATCTGAGGAATGGCTTTTTGGCTGCAAGTCTTCCCTTGAGACCACTTCTGACCAGACTTCTCCGGACTGTAGATGGGTGTACCAGGGTCCCTGTGGTTGCTGCCAGCTCTGAGCTGATGGCACTGCTTGACAGCTTCTGATTGCGGAGGGACGTCAACTTGATGTGTCTTTCATCTGCTGAACTAAGTTTCCTTGGCCGACCACTGCGTTTCTGGTCCTCAACCCTGCCCATTTCTTTGTGCTTCTTCAGAAGAGCTTAGATAACACATCTGGAAACACTTGTCTGCCTCGAAATTTCTGCCTGTGATAGACCTTGCTGATGCAGGATGACCACCGTGTCTCTATGCTCACCCTTGTCATGGTGTAAGATTAGAAATCTGTTCTTCAACCTCACCTTTTCAGTATGGCTGATCCTCACCCAGTTTTATTCCCTCTACACATGTCTGTTTCAGTTAATAATTGTGGTTAAACCTGCTTATGTTGCTAATGATTACCACCTGCTTTGTTTAGTTGTTTGGTATAGTTGTTTTATCATGCATTGGAGTATATGCCTACAAAAAAAGGTTTGGAGGGTCTGGAAGGTTAGTGTTAGTTTGCCACTTTCTTTCTTTATTTAGTCTTAGTGGCACATTTCACTATTTTAAAAAGAAATGTTCGGAAATGTAAAATATGATATTTATATGATATATATGATAAAATATATGATAAAATATGATTATTGACACACTAATGGAGAAGACAGAAAATCACTGTTTTAAGACAAATATTTTCTGAAAAATCTTACGTGCCTAAGACTTTTGCACAGTACTATGTATATATATATATATATATATATATATATATATATTATATATATTGTTACAGACAGGCCATTTCCTGTGAGATCTAAAATGACCCTTGAGAGTGCCAGGAGATCTTATTAGTCCCCAGATGAGCCTGTTATTACTATTGATACCTGTTTTGTCAGATTTATTTGAGTAAATTTCATTGTTAGTATTAGTGGGTCCCTAAAACACTTCGGCTTGCTTGGTACAATATGAAAAGAGGGTTGGCGTTGCTTAATTAATGAGTGGTTTGGCCCTATCACCCGGGGCGATACGTGGAATGAGGCTATTTCCGGTGGGGTTGCGCATGCACTGGTGTGGCTGCCACTGTGGACCAATGTGGACTGCTGAAGCTGGCCTCCCGCGGGAAAACTGAATACCCTACTGCAGTTTATGACCGACCACTCTACCGCAACGTTTTTTTGCGTGATTTCCTTTTCTATGTGTTAAGTCCTGGGAAGGCGACCAACCGAAGAGCGTTAACAAGCATAGCGCATCAGAAGTGAACGGGGACCTTTTAGATATTAAAACTGAACGACGCAAACGCAAGAAAGCCAGCGAACGCTACTCTCTCTTCGCTACACCAAGGCCGGGCTGTCCGTCACGGGGCGACTGGTGCGGGCTGGCCACGGAAAGGGCGAAGCTTTGGCGTCCGTGTCGGAAACTGTAGGTAACGTCAATCTTTCATTTCTTTCTGTTGTATTTAAGCAAGCCGAATGTGTACTAGCTGCACGCCGCCCTGAGAGGTTTCGGGGATAGCGTGATAACCCCTTAAGACAACGACATTGCCTGGCGTATCTGTAGGAAGGTAGACCGCCAAGGCTGACAGGCTTGCAATATCCCTGCTCAGGGAGGGCGTGACAATATATATAAGTGTAAGTGTACAAAAACAAAAATTACACCGTCTGTTCGAGTCCCAAAGCAGGAATGGGGTTAGGCCTATCTTGTTTTATTTCCCATTGCCATCTCTGCTTCCGGAGCCGCGTTATTTAAATTTTTTCTCACACCCCCTCCAGAAGCAGAGAAAATCTTAGCAGCACACAGCTAGCATCCTCCCAGGGTGAGAAACTTAGCTTGGCATCGGTCAAAACCATAAGGACCTCCTTTCGAGTCCCAAAGCACGAGCTCGGCTGTCTTGTTTTAGCCGCGTTATTTAAAAATGGTCTCACGCCCCTCCAGAAGCAGAGAAAAGCTTAGCAGCACACAGTTAACATCCTCCGAGAGTGAGAAACTTGGCCATATATTTTACCCCTCCTTGGATCACTGGTGGTTTACAAGCATTGCACACAGCAATTTTGTTATCTGTTTCAGATACTTCAAAATACTTCCATATAGCTGGCGTGTTGAAGCTTGTGGCTGGCACTCATAATAAACATTTAGCATCATCGCGTGCGCATAGTTAACATGTCACCTTATCAGCCAGGCACATCGGCAGAAATTTTCATATCTGCCAATGCCGATAATTAACTTCTTAAGTTTTTATTGGCCTGCACCGATGTCGTGCCAATATTATCGTGTATCCCTACAAGGAGTTCACAATATTAGAAGTGCTGCATGACCAGGTTTCACTAGTTGGCCAGACAAGGTACAAGCTAGCTGCTAGAGATATGAGTTCATTAAACCATTAAATCTTTTTTTTCACTTTAGGAAAACAAAGTTTAAGAAATAAGAAATTGCTTTAGGTGGTAGTGTTTCAAGTGATCAGGTCAGCACAGAAGAGTTGTGTCTTCAGGTGTTTCTTGAAAATAGTTGGCAGAATAAATTTTACATTTACATTTACATTTATTTATTTAGCAGATAATCCAAATCTGCTTTTATCCAAAGCGACATACAAAAGTGCATACAGTAAGGGGACAGGATGTGTACAGTTCCACAATGAGACAGTAGTTCTCAGCTGAGAGCAAGGTCTGTTTGAGAGAGCAAGGTCTGTTTGAGAGTAGATGAAGTGTGGAAGTTCATTTCCCCATTGCGGACAACGGTGGAGAAAGTTCCTGGATAGTGATTTTGTGCTGCAATGTGACAGGATCACCAGACGCTGTTCGTTAGCCAGGAAGGAACATACGCTTATAGGAGTGCATACAGGTAAGGAGGTGCAGCATCAAGGCTTTGAACTAGGCCAGTGGAATAAGACCAGCATAACGTGGGCCCTCTTTGGTTGGTTGAAAACCAGACGTACTACTGCATCCTGTATCAACTGCAGAGGCTTAATGGTACGTGCAGATAGGCCAGTCAGGAGAGCACTGCAGTAGTCCAGTCTTGAGATGACAAGAGCCTGGACAAGGAGATAAGGCTATAAAGCAGATAAGAGTAGAGAATTCCAGATTGCATTGCATGAATGAAAAAAAAGCATAGAAAACACAGCTAGGCAAGTTTAGCCATCATAAAGCAAAATTGTCTTGCACTGAAATTGTAGGTATTTTTCTATGTTCTAGCTAGGCAGGCAGAGGTGGGACATGGCTGAAATGCTGCCCTCTCCTGGAGACTCATTTCTTTTATCTGTTCTTGAGGAAGGGAATTCAGAGCCAATTTGACAAGCAATCAGCTCTGGCATAAAATGAGCTCCCCTTGCATTCAAAGAGGAGAAGGAAAGAATGCGCTTCTGTTCTGTTGTGAAGAAGCGATCCTGTAAAGTTAGTGACCAGCCAACTGAAAGAGTAAGATTTGGGGTCAGAGAGTTGCTTCTCCATGTTCAAGGTATATTTAAAAGTCTTTTAGTGAGTTATTGACTTTAGTTTAGTTTTATTTTGCCTGTTTTTGAAATTGTAATTTTCTGTTCTGTTTTCTGCAATAGTTATGTTTTTAGGCCTTTTCCCCATTTAATAAATATCTTTTTGGTTACTTTCTTTTGGTTACTGCACTATTCCACAGATCACATACCAAGGGTCATGTTATAATATATTATATCATTTATATATTTATGTATATGCAATATAATATTTATATATAATCTCCTTTGTGTCATGTTGTCCTGCTTCTATAAAGGGCAAGGAAATGTCCCTCATGAGAGGTTACTGAAGCTTATTTTTTAAATGTGTGTTCAATTTTTTAAATGCAGATTTTCTCCATTTTGTATGTGAAGCCTAGTCAAACGTGCCCTGAATGGCTGGCAGTATGATATCAATGGTATCAATCGATGTGTTTGGTCAGTAATGCTACCATTTAACATTCAATTGATCAGACACCAACATGTGTATTTTCATTATTCCACTTTACGCTGTTCAGATATTGAACTCAAACATCAAGACATTTGTACTGTATGATTATGTAATCTATAAATCCAGACTTCCTTAGATTATATTAAATGTGGTGCAAAAACCAGAAAGAGGGGAATCTACTGCAACATAACAAAAGGCTCAATGCAAAATCCCAATGAAAACACCGGGCAACACATGAGTTCACAACAGGGTTTAATTGGCAGATGAAGAGTTTTGTTGTTACACATGACAAACGTTAGTGATTTGCCAGAGGAACCACACCAAAATTCATACTTCCACACCTTTTTGGATTTAAGATAGTAGCAATCACCATCTCATTGTAAGTCTGACTAAAACACTCTAGATAAAACTTTTTTTCCTCCTGAACATCACTAATAGCTGATTCCAATTGTTTTATAAAAAAAGATCTCAAAGGTTCATCTAGAGACTGGGCATAATTCTGTCCCACTTGCATCAAGTCTGCAAAACAACGTTTTTTTTTGAATTGGGTTTTTACAATTCTGTACATCTCTTTCACCTGTTCTTTAAATCTTTCTTGCTTTTTTTGTATCTCAGCATTGTTTTTCTTGTCTTCTGATGCTTGCTTATTGAATATCCTGTGTTGCTCCTTCACAAATTCAGAAATGCATGTCATCATTTTTTCGAACACATTTTTATAACTTTCCAGAGAGATTTCAAAATATAGGTGTCCTCTGTTGACTACTTCTCGCATGACATTGAATTGTACCACAGTAATATCATTTTTGTGATTGTATGCATACTCTGTGTATTCGCAATTGGGCTTCTCACGTAAAAACTCAATACATGATATTAGATGCTCCTCATTCATGTGTCGAAGCACACAGCCCTCTATACCATAGGATTTATTGTATCCTATGCTGACCTTTGCAAAATTACATTCCTCAAGTTTTAATAAAATGTTCATGCAGGAATCAGACAATCTCTTTACAAAGCAGGGACTGTTCAAAGTAAAGAGATATAATTGTAAGTTCTGGGGATCTGTATGACTTAGAAAATTGATAATCTTTTGGTATGCTAAGTCTTCAGTGTGTGTTTTCTGTGTGCCATTGTTTTTTATGGTGAAAGTTTCAAAACACAATTGTTCTCCATCATTGTGAAGTATGACAATCCATGCATGTTGACAGTTTATGTTAATGTTTCCCCCTTTCTCAACCATCTCATTATACTTCTGAAATATTTTGTTGTCATCTTCTGACAACACAGGATTTTTAAAACCACGGTGTCTTCCTTCTTCTACAAAACTATCGGCTATATTCATTAGTGCTTTGCTCGTTTCTGTTGAGTTGAGTGAATTGCAATTATGAAACCATTCCTGAAGAGTAGACGCAATCACAGTCAAATCACTCCCATTGCTTTCAAACAAAGTAGTCCAGTCTTGGGTCGGCCTGAAAAAGATATAGATATATATAATAATCAAACCATGTCATTGGCAATTTTTTTTTCATTCAACATTCAAACATTCAAACCACTGAGGACCTCTTTCCATACCGTTATTAACATTGTATGAGCACAGAAAAAATTATTTTCCTAAATGTATTACTTGAGCAATAGAGGCAGTGCTAATCACATGAATACGGTTAGTAATGAATGTCATTACTAATGGAGCAGCTCAATTAAACACTTCAAACAAACTCAAAAGTTAAAGAAATAATAAAGGGAAAACAACAGCAAGTGAGGCTCAAGCCTCTCTTAGTAAGATACATTGGAGCTGCAGTAGGTCTGTAGTATGTGCGTTTTATGTAACGTACCCATGGCCCTTCTGGATACAGTCAGACTGCTCTCCATCATCTGAGGGTTGAGCTTCTCCATTGCTGGAGACCTGACTGACACCTCCTCCATCTTTGTCAGGTGATTCTCGGACACGCTTCACCCTGGCAAATGAAGTATGAAGGTAAGTGTTAATAAAACAAAATCACAATGGTGAAGAAAGGTCACAAGAGTATTCATCAATTTGGCAAACTGACTATTGACTTACATCGTTAATCTGTGATTTACAGGCTGTATGCATTCAGTATACCTTCAACTTATTCTACCTTGATAAACTGAATATTTCATTAACTGTAAAAGCAGCTTAAAAATTGCTTTCATTTATCAGGCTAACACTCTTGCCCAAGGCAATTTATGAAAGGATTACACAAATAGCCCCAATGATACACCTGTATCGGTACCATCAGTGAAAGACAGTGCCATTGTGGGAAATACTACCAGACCAGGGAAATTGCTGTCATATAGCACATAACCTTACACTATGACTGTAACTTTCCAGCCACCAGAATTGTACTGCTACAAGCTTGTAACACCACAACACGTTTACCACTGAGCTTTAGCCACTGAAAAATATTCAACTTCTGCCGAGCTTTCAGCCACAATACACAAACTGGCAGAAATGTTATATTAGTCTTTGCCACAATATTAAGTGGGGAGGCGGCAGAGTTTGGTAAGTACAGATGCAGTCCCAATGGTTGCGTTTTGATTCTGTGATGGAGAACGGATAACGATCCCAATGAAAATTGCTTCATTTCCAAAATGAAGCGTGTCAGAAACATTATAGATGTTGAGGATGAAGTTATGCACATATCATGGGTTGGGCAAGAAGTGCCCTTCCACAGAGTGTTCAAATTCTGAAAGCATCTTTAGATTGCCATCAAATACATTTCTGGCAAAAGCTACATTTTGAAAGGAATTCCATGCTACTTCAAGTACATTGGTGAACAGGACATCTTGACAAAGCCCAGAGTTTGCCATTAAACCATAGTAGTTAATCCATGCTTCTTTACAAAAGCACATAGTCTGGCTGTCAATCACAGCATCTGCTTAAAGGTAACATCCCCCTGCTCCCCCCAAAAATATCTGTCCCCAAAACATTCTTCCATACATATGCTACTCTCAGCCTGTCCATTTCAAGGTTACTAAACATTATACTCCCTAACGTGTTTCAAATATACTTGTGAATAATGTGGTCAAAGGATAAAATTCACTGTTTGAATTTCTCATTACTAATGGAGCAGCTCAATTAAACACTTCAAACAAACTCAAAAGTTAAAGAAATAATAAAAGTAAAAAAAAAGCAAGTGAGGCTCAAGCCTCTCTTAGTAAGATACATTGGAGCTGCAGTAGGTCTGTAGTATGTGCGGTTTATGTAACGTACCCATGGCCCTTCTGGATACAGTCAGACTGCTCTCCATCATCTGAGGGTTGAGCTTCTCCATTGCTGGAGACCTGACTGACACCTCCTCCATCTTCGTCAGGTGATTCTCGGACACGCTTCACCCTGGCAAATGAAGTATGAAGGTAAATGTCAATAAAACAAAATCACAATGGTGAAGAAAGGTCACAAGAGTATTCATCAGTTTGACAAACTGACTATTGACTTACATCGTTAATCTGTGATTTACAGGCTGTATGCATTCAGTATACCTTCAACTTATTCTACCTTGATAAACTGAATATTTCATTAACTGTAAAAGCAGTTTAAAAAGTGCTTTATAGCACACAACCTTACACTACATAGCAAACAACCTTACACTATGACTGTAACTTTCCAGCCACCAGAATTGCACTGCTACAAGCTTGTAACACCACAACACGTTTACCACTGACCTATAACCACTGAAAATTTGTCAACTTCCACCAAGCTTTCAGCTACAATACTCAAACTGGCTGAAATTTTATACTAGTCTTTTTATAGTACTAAAGTAGTAAATTTTATACTAGTCTTTGCCACAACATTAAGTGGGGGAGGCGGCAGAGCTTGGTAAGTACAGATGCAGTCTCAATGGTTGTGTTTTGATTCTGTGATGGAGAACAGACAACGATCCCAATGAAAATTGCTTCATTTCCAAAATGAAGCGTGTCAGAACCATTATAGATGTTGAGGATGAAGTTATGCATATGTCATGGGTTGGGCAAGAAGTGCCCATCCACAGAGTGTTCAAATTCTGAAAGTATCTTTAGATTGCCATCAAATACATTTCTGGCAAAAGCTACATTTTGAAAGGAATTCCATGCTACTTCAAGTACATTGGTGAACAGGACATCTTGACAAAGCCCAGAGTTTGCCATTAAACCATAGTAGTTAATCCATGCTTCTTTACAAAAGCACATAGTCTGGCTGTCAATCACAGCATCTGCTTAAAGGTAACATCCCCCTGCTCCCCCCAAAAAATATCTGTCCCCAAAACATTCTTCCATACATCTGCTACTCTCAGCCTGTCCTTTTCAAGGCTACTAAACATTATACCCCCTAACGTGTTTCAAATATACTTGTGAATAATGTGGTCAAAGGATAAAATTCACTGTCTGAATTTCTCATTACAAATGGAGCAGCTCAATTAAACACTTCAAACAAACTCAAAAGTTAAAGAAATAATAAAGGGAAAACAACAGGAAGTGAGGCTCAAGCCTCTCTTGGTAAGGTACATTGGAGCTGCAGTAGGTCTGTAGTATGTGCGGTTTATGTAACGTACCCATGGCCCTTCTGGATACAGTCAGACTGCTCTCCACCATCTGAGGGTTGAGCTTCTCCACTGCTGGAGACCTGATGGACACCTCCTCCATCTTCGTCAGGTGATTCTCGGACAAAAAAACTGCTTTCATTTATCAGGCTAATACTCTTGCCCAAGGCAATTTATGAAAGGATTACACAAATAGCCCCAATGATACACCTGTATCAGTACCATCAGTGAAAGACAGTGCCATTGTGGGAAATACTACCAGACCAGGGAAATTGCTGTCATATAGCACACAACCTTACACTATGACTGTAACTTTTCAGCCACCAGAATTGCACTGCTACAAGCTTGTAACACCACAACACATTTACCACTGAGCTTTAGCCACTGAAAAATAGTCAACTTCCGCCAAGCTCTCAGCCACAACACTCAAACTGGCAGAAATGTTATATTAGTCTTTGCCACAACATTAAGTGGGGGAGGCGGCAGAGCTTGGTAAGTACAGATGCAGTCTCAAAGGTTGCGTTTTGATTCTGTGATGGAGAACGGACAACGATCCCAATGAAAATTGCTTCATTTCCAAAATGAAGCGTGTCAGAACCATTATAGATGTTGAGGATGAAGTTATGCATATGTCATGGGTTGGGCAAGAAGTGCCCATCCACAGAGTGTTCAAATTCTGAAAGTATCTTTAGATTGCCATCAAATACATTTCTGGCAAAAGCTACATTTTGAAAGGAATTCCATGTTACTTCAAGTACATTGGTGAACAGGACATCTTGACAAAGCCCAGAGTTTGCCATTAAACCATAGTAGTTAATCCATGCTTCTTTACAAAAGCACATAGTCTGGCTGTCAATCACAGCATCTGCTTAAAGGTAACATCCCCCTGCACCCCCCAAAAAATATCTGACCCCAAAACATTCTTCCATACATCTGCTACTCTCAGCCTGTCCATTTCAAGGCTACTAAACATTATACTCCCTAACGTGTTTCAAATATACTTGTGAATAATGTGGTCAAAGGATAAAATTCACTGTCTGAATTTCTCATTACTAATGGAGCAGCTCAATTAAACACTTCAAACAAACTCAAAAGTTAAAGAAATAATAAAGGGAAAACAACAGGAAGTGAGGCTCAAGCCTCTCTTGGTAAGGTACATTGGAGCTGCAGTAGGTCTGTAGTATGTGCGGTTTATGTAACGTACCCATGGCCCTTCTGGATACAGTCAGACTGCTCTCCACCATCTGAGGGTTGAGCTTCTCCACTGCTGGAGACCTGATGGACACCTCCTCCATCTTCGTCAGGTGATTCTCGGACACGCTTCACCCTGGCAAATGAAGTATGAAGGTAAATGTCAATAAAACAAAATCACAATGGTGAAGAAAGGTCACAAGAGTATTCATCAGTTTGACAAACTGACTATTGACTTACATCGTTAATCTGTGATTTACAGGCTGTATGCATTCAGTATACCTTCAACTTATTCTACCTTGATAAACTGAATATTTCATTAACTGTAAAAGCAGTTTAAAAAGTGCTTTATAGCACACAACCTTACACTACATAGCAAACAACCTTACACTATGACTGTAACTTTCCAGCCACCAGAATTGCACTGCTACAAGCTTGTAACACCACAACACGTTTACCACTGACCTATAACCACTGAAAAATTGTCAACTTCCACCAAGCTTTCAGCTACAATACTCAAACTGGCTGAAATTTTATACTAGTCTTTTTATAGTACTAAAGTAGTAAATTTTATACTAGTCTTTGCCACAACATTAAGTGGGGGAGGCGGCAGAGCTTGGTAAGTACAGATGCAGTCTCAATGGTTGCGTTTTGATTCTGTGATGGAGAACAGACAACGATCCCAATGAAAATATGAAAATTGCTTCATTTCCAAAATGAAGCGTGTCAGAACCATTATAGATGTTGAGGATGAAGTTATGCACTTCAAGTGGATTGGTGAACAGGACATCTTGACAAAGCCCAGAGTTTGCCATAAAACTATAGTAGTTAATCCATGCTTCTTTACAAAAGCACATAGTCTGGCTGTCAATCACAGCATCTTCTTAAAGGTAACATCCCCCTGCTCCCCCCAAAAAATATCTGTCCCCAAAACATTCTTCCATACATATGCTACTCTCAGCCTGTCCATTTCAAGGTTACTAAACATTATACTCCCTAACGTGTTTCAAATATACTTGTGAATAATGTGGTCAAAGGATAAAATTCACTGTCTGAATTTCTCATTACAAATGGAGCTGCAGTAGGTCTGTAGTATGTGCGGTTTATGTAATGTACCCATGGCCCTTCTGGATACAGTCAGACTGCTCTCCATCATCTGAGGGTTGAGCTTCTCCACTGCTGGAGACCTGACTGACACCTCCTCCATCTTCGTAAGGTGATTCTCGGGCACGCTTCACCCTGGCAAATGAAGTATGAAGGTAAATGTCAATAAAACAAAATCACAATGGTGAAGAAAGGTCACAGAACTATTAGAGATGGTGACGTTGAAGTTATGCACATGTCATGGGTTGGGCAAGAAGTGTCCATCCACAGAGTGTTCAAATTCTGAGAGCATCTATAGATTGCCATCCAAATACACTTCTGGCAAAAGTTACATTTTGAAAGGAATTCCATGCTACTTCAAGTAGATTGGTGAACAGGACATCTTGACAAAGCCCAGAGTTTGCCACTAGTTTGCCATAAAACTATAGTAGTTAATCCTTGCAATGAAAATTGCTTCATTGCCAAACTAAAGTGTTCAAATTCTGAATATATCCATGGACTGCCATCCAATGGTATTTCTAACAACAGTTCTTGAGTGTACCTCATCCTAGAAGATGACGTGTAAAGGTTAATATCAAAAAATCTAGTCTCATCTCAGGAATAGAAACTCATTTAACATGGTAAATATGATTTGACATACTTAATCTGTCATATACAGGCTACAGGGTACCTTGATGAGTTGATTATGATTTTAATATACATTCATTGTGGTGTTATCTTCAAGAGCAATAGACAAAAACATTTTTATCAGGCATACAATCTTGCCTAACGTGAATTCTAGATATGTGTTCAAGAAATTGGCAGGTAGTCATAACAATACCGAAACTTTCTATATTTTAACACACAAGTACACAGACACACACACACTATATATATATATACACACACATATACATTTATGTTCTATATATAGATTCTGTATATACATTGACAGTCATTATTACCTATAATATAATGTTATAATAGCCATATTTTTGTTACAAGTATATGAATCTACAAACTCAATAAAACGAAGCATGAGTCCCCACCTCATCGAAAACTGTCTGTACATCCAAAGGCAGTCAGTATTTCTCGTTTTGCTGTAGTTTTGATTCCAATGTATGAATCTACAAGATACAAACCAACTCTGACAAAGATATGCCACCCGATTGAATACTCACATGTCTGAGCTTTGACGCTGTAATTTTGTTGACATGAACTTGGAATTCTTACAATAAATTTTAATTTTTCAAGTAAGTGTCAGGAAGAAATGAGTTATATATTCAACGGAATCATGCGTCATGTGTGCTTGCCAAATGATATTCATTTACATCCATAATCCCCACCCATGAAGGTGAGTATCAGTGATGTCATTTTTTGCCAGAATTTTCTGGTAATACAGGTTATGCAGATACTGAGGACGTGTGTGTGTGTGTGTGTGTGTGTGTGTGTTTGTTTGTGTAACACAGCATAGCAAACAGTTGCTTTTGAATATCTGCCTTATTGTTTTCTTTCATCTATGTAGCTACACAATAGTTGCCACGTTGTTATTTCTCCGTGACCTACCTAGATTTGTTTACAATCTACTTGACCCTGGACCCTTGACCCTACAAAGATGACTTTGTATAAGATGCACAACTGGTTTTCAATAAAGACAATGTGCAAGATTTTTCCCAATGTGTGTGTGTTTGTGTGTGTGTGTGTGTGTGTGCAGAACTTTCTAGAATCAGGGCAGTAGCATGCAAGAAGTGATCTGTTGTACAGAAAACTTATGATGGTTGAATTACTAGAAGCATTGTTGTCGACTTACATATATGGAGATGATGTCAGATATATTCATTCAGTCTGTAGAATGCTATTTCCCTGTAGAATGCCATCATTACATCAGGAGACAGCAGAACATACGACACAAAAGAAATGAAAGGCATTGTACCTCATCCTGGTGTTCATGGTGTTTTTAACAATGTGTTTTAGTTATTATATGATTTTAGGTTTTGATTTTTTTTTTTGGCTTAGGTTATTTATTTATTTATTATTATCTATTTTCAACGCTGGTCCTGGGAAACAGTTTTCGTTCTTCATGTTTATAACATGTCGAATGACAAATCAAGAACCTTGAACCTTGATGAAACCTCTCAGGAATCAATTTCACAGTGTGTATGGGGCTGCTATCATCATGGAATATGTAAATGTCTTTTGGAAATATTGTTTGCCTAAAATGGCTTTGCATTTCTTTCCTGTCATTCTACCATACAGAACAACAATTGAACCCAATGGATCCAATGAGCTGGCTGCCAATACCATAACAGATCCACCACCATGTTTAACAGGTGGGAACAGGCACTGTGGGTTGAAGGCTTCCTTTGGTTTTCTCCAAACAAAAACACATCCAGATGTAGGAAAAAGAGTAAAACACAGCTCATCAGACCATATAACTTTCTTCAGCTGCTCAGAAGTGCTTACACCAAGTTATGCTACTATGAATATTAGATTTGTCTTGCTCACAACATACTGTTTTTGCTGAGACTTGGTCACAGAGGTGTTAGATGGTGTTTTTGAGGCTGTTGTTAAAAGGTTAAACAACCAATGTGATTCCTCTGATCCAACTAACCCTGCAATTTAAATGGTTTATGATATTATTAAGATTAACAAAAACTAATTTGTTTCATGGTGAATAGTGTTCACCATGCAACCAATGTTTCATTGTGGAATGGAATTCTACAGACAGAATGAATATGCTGATACCCAAAGTCTTCCAAATTATGCTAGTTATTCAGACATTTTAAGTTTTGAATTCCCAGAAGACAGATTCTTCTACTACTGGCTGATGAACATGATGCAACCACTGTTGCATTTTTGAATGGCCATTGAATCAACCATTTTAAGTTTCAATTTCCTGTAAAACAGATCACTTCTTGCACATTACTCTCCTGATTCTAGAAAGTTCTGGACACACACACACACACACACACACACTGGGAAAAATCTTACACTTGCTCACAATGCTCACAAATAGCATGTTATTCCAGAAAATATAAGGATTTATTTACACCCCTGTAGACAGTATTTTGTAAATCCTCCTATGGTATTGTACAAGACACTTCCTGTAAAGCTTCTTCTTATGGTTGATTCTTGACCATTCCTCCTGACAGAATTTCTCTGAGTTCTTTTGATCTTTCGGTTTTCTGCCTTCTTATGTTTGAACCACAAATGTTAGATTGAGGATGGTGGTCATGATAATAACATTGTTTTGACATGTTTAAAGAAAGCAAAGAAGATTTTAAGATCATACAGAACATTGTATCTCTTCAGTCTGGTAAAACTACACCACCAGATGTGATGAACTCCTGATGGATTTTGAGGTCAGAATCATTCCCAAAATAATGTTTCCCTTAAGATTGTTTAGAGGTTTTGATTGAAACCAAGGGTGAGGCTTCTCAATACCTCAACGTAAGGAGAATTCATATCTCTGATATGAATATATATATGAAATATTGTTTGATGCACAGTACATTTTTATAAACAGAACATGGCCACATTGCGGATCTGTTAACTTTAACAATGAACAACACTGCCCAACACTGGTATCTGGATATGATACAGTTTAACAGAGTCTTAAAAAAGTAAATACACAGACACACAGACACACACACACACACACACACACACAAGCATAAGTCTATATGTAGCCTATAAACTGTTCCTGAGATTGAAGATCATTTTAGCACAATTAAATCAATCCCAACAAACTCTAGACAAACCTTTTTCTTGGTTGAGAGTCAGAGGACAACATTCATAAGAACACGGCTAAAACATAACAATGGCTTGTCTCCATATTCACGTGATTGTTGGACTGGGTTCTCATAAAAACTATCACATGTGACTGTGAGATGTGCCTCACTGAGTAATTTTAAGTTTTGATTTCCTAGAAGACAGGTAATTTTGTGTGAGCTGCACAACTCCTCTTCTGTGAAGGCATTGCCTTATCACAATGATTGGTATGTCATTGCTATGTGACGAGTTAGCTGGGCATTCCACATTGTTGTGATGGCACCAGCAGAGTGACACCTATCCTCCAATGAGCACCCGTTCTGCTGTAATGCAAAAAAATAGCCTTTGGCTTTGTGTGAGTGCATTCTAGCATTGCATTGTTCTCGCCTGAGCACTCCCACATGAGTGCAGAAGTTGTCCGTCGAATGAGCCTAGTACACAAAACATGAAAACATGTCTGTATTTCAGGGGGCACCACGATGTCCACCATCATGACATGTTGTCACTGCATACCCATTAAGTTTAACTATGAACAATATTGCTTTACATAAGCAGTTATCTAGAGGTGATACAGTCTAACTGAGCTTTTAAAAATTACACATACACACATACATATTTACTGACTAACAAGGAGCTGGGCTGCCCTTTGCCTTCAAAACTGCATCAATCCCTGTTGAACAGCTTCAGTCCCTCTTGGTATACTCAACACAAATGGAACTCTTTAGTTACAGAGGCTGGATAAGCGTAAATACTTCAGATATAAAAGAAGTAATACATTATGTGATTTGGAAGTTGTGCGAACACCATACTATATACAGTATATTGTAGGCCTGTAGTATGTATCATGTAGTATTGTTTTATTTCCATGAGGCATGAGTGTGACGGAGTGCCGTCACTACGGTTGAGTATGCATTCTGGCAGCCATACCAACGAGCCTGGCTCTTTGGCGTCGCGGTCAGAGTCGCATGGTTGGTACCCTGTACACCCGGGTTCGAGAGAGAGTGGAGTGACTGCTCTCGCCCTTCGCTACAATGAGATACACGTGTTGCATGCGGGAAGTGTTGCCTTCACTACATCCAGGTACGTCCGCTACGTCATGTTCTGCGATCAGCATTTTTAGACTTTATTATAACCTTATGGGACTACGGACTTACATGCGAACGGATGTTGTCCGAACGGACGTTAGCGGCGCATGACTGTACCTTTTTATTTGGTGTTTCCAAAAGTTAAACAACTAATATAATCAATCTAATCCAACTAATCCTACAATTTTAAATGGATTAAGATATTAATAGGTTTGATATGGTCAAAGTGTATACATGTTCAGGTACCTGCAATGCTGTATATGCTAGATATATATGTTTTTTATGTGTAAAAATATAGAACTGTTATTGACTGATGACATAATGCAACCAATGTTTCATTGCAGAATGGGATTCTACTGACAGAAAGATTATTCTAATATCCAAAGTCATCCCAATTATGTAAGATGCCAACAATGCTGGTAGTTATTCAGTCATTTTTAAGTTGTGATTTCCTGTGAGGCGGATTACTTTTTTTAGCTACCCTACTAACTGTAGAAAGTCTGCACACACACACACACACATATACACACACACAGTGCCTAGTACATGATTGGCCAGGTTTTACAAGGTTCTTCTTATGGGGGGGTGTGTGTTTATGTGTATGTGTATGTGTGTGTGTGTGTGTGTGTGTGTGTGTGTGTGTGTTGGGGGGGGGGGTATGTGTTTGTACGTATGTTATGTGAAAAGAACAGAGAAGAGTGTAAACACAGAGCATCAACAAAGCACAGAGATTTGGCTCAGCAGAGGGCATTGTGCAGCATTAGGAACCAAAATGAGGATTTTCTTGTAACAGGTAGTTTCATTTGATTGAAGGAAAGTAGTTCTTCAGGTGGTTGTTTTGTTTGAGACTGTTATGAGCTGTTTCTCAAAGTCAAGGATGCTTCCTTGGTAGGACGGGTCCATCCAAGTCACATCCTTCAGAGGCTAGGCAAGACTCCTTTCTAGCATTCAGAGAACAGATAATGGAACAGTCTAGCGAGTGTGCAGGTGTGTGTCATTGAAAAGGTCCTGCCTTCAATTCCGTGCCACAGACCCTTGTGCGTGCGCATAGGATTGTGGGTGCTTTAAGGAGGCTGAGAATACACGCTATGCATCTGTGAAAATTGTCTGAATGAAGGACTCAGTCCTTGGTAGAATTCGAAGGATCCTCTACATCGGAACAGTCCTTTGGCGGGATTCAATGACGCAGCATCCTTGAAATGCAGCCGTTAAATTTCCTTCCTTGACTTTGAGAAACACCCATGGTCTTAATCTGTGTTCTCACTGTGTTCTCATACTGTGTTCTCCAATTTTGAAAAAAGATCAATATGAACGAAAAATATGCAGACAAAAAATGATTGCATTAAATATGATTCTTTAAATACCTAACTGTGTCATGCTGCAGACTATGCTGTTTAATGTGCTTCACAACTTTAGCAAGTCATGGTGATGTTTGCAATGTAGGTTATGGTTTCGATATTTCAAATGAATTCCTTTCTCAATAAAGCCACTAGATGGAGAAGCTACTCCATTCTTTTCTGGAGAATGTGGCACTTCCCTGCTTAGCAATAGTCAGTGCATGTACACACAAGCCTGTGAATGTAATAGTGTTGGATTTTCATTTAACCTTTATAGACATCATAAACTTAAGAATTTCTCACATTTTTGTTGTCCTCTGTCGTAACCCTGAAAAACATCTGAATACATCTGTGTCTCAGACATAAGATTAAGTAACAATTATTTTCTTCCACCAGGGTTGTTATTTTGCCATAATGTTTAAGTCAGTGACACTGTAATTATACCTGTTTTACTACAGAAACAAGAAGATTGACATTCCAGAGCCAGATGGAAGTCTAACCATAAATTCACCTTACCTGGGGCGATGCCTTAACAGCACCTGAAAACTGACATGAGAAACCAAGTTTACAGTTAATTCGTGTGAGGAATCTGTCTGTAGTGCTCATATTGATTACACTGGAAAAACAATTGTCACATCTATGCATGTGGATATATCTGCTGTAGAGAATGCAAAAATATTGTATTCATCCCAATGACAAAATCAGATTTAGATTGGCAGGTTCCCTAAGAACGAGACACAAATGTTCTTTAATGTTTCAATTCACTTTGGAATTTGCCATCAATGCAAAGATTTACAGATTAAACTTCAAAGAAATCCACTTAGCAGTGCATTCAGACATGACAAGGGTGAGCAAACATGCCACATACAAATGTATAAATGTCAAACATGCTTGTGGCTCTCTGTGTCTGTGGAAATATGACCATCCTTCCCCAAGGTCAGAGTTTCCAAGTGTGTTGGTATGATGATTGCTTGTGACAACTGTCTACAGTGAGATGGTCTATTGCCCATGACACACCCCTTAATTACACTCTTCAAAAATCTTAAGAGAAAGCAGAGGCACCATGTGCTGCACTGGGGGCTCATGTTCAATGACTGGGAGTGACTATGGGAACAGCCAATCAAAAGGGAGCGACGCATTTCAAATCAGCCCATGTATGATGGGTCAAGAATGAAGGATGTATATATGTGAAAGTCTCAAGCCCCTACACTGGCCCATCAAGGCTGGCACTTTTTTATCTTTTGATGTGGATACCATGATTTTCCTGAATGCCAAAGACCTGTGTGCCCTCTGTATCTTCAAGGGAGCATTCTTTCCATTTTTTCTTTCCAGGCCTCATCAGCTTGTCTGAAAGTCTGTTAATGGAGGATTAACTATGAACAGCTGAAAATGCTGTGTGCTTCATCTGTGCAGATGTACTATGTCTGACTGCTCACCAGTGGCATTGATGTTTTCCTGTATTTGTTAAAGAGAAAATAAACTTAGTAAAACCCTACATGGAGAAAATCAGGTGAAATTACCTGTTAGTACGTTTATTATGTCTCCCATTTATGCCTTTGATGAAATTGTATTAAGAATGCCACAGAAGTGCTTTCCTGTCATAACTGGAAATGATCATTTTACACAGCTAAATTCAAGCATCTTTCCATGACTGATGATCCAAATGTTAAATCAAGCTCTCTCTGCTATGTGCTGTGGTGGGAAGATTCTGAGGTTCAGGGAGTTTCTCCCATCATCAGTGCTAATGTGTGGGGTAAGAGAAGCTCAGTGAAAGGGTTCTGGAAGAGAAGAGACAGGGTCCATCTAGTCTATTGTAAAAAGACACTGCTCCTTAAGGGGTACTGGTGAAGTGCTGTTCCCCATCCCACTTGAGATGGCCAAATGCTCAGAGGCAGGCCCCTGGGTAATGATCCTCTTACATAAGGTTAATGTATGGATGATACCCAGCTCCAAGTGTGCCATCTTTCTCAGAACCTTCCAGTGATGTCTCCAAGAGGTGAACCCTAGAGGGATACACAAGCAGGTCTCATAGCACCCAGTGATGTCCTGTGATGTCCTGTTTCCACTCCACTCTGGTCTTGTCTGCAGGTTTGGAAGTACAATGTTGGCAGTGAATGTGAGCCTCTCTGGAATGAACATTTAGTAATGGTTACTGGGCAGAACAGATAAAACACTATGTCGACTTTGTCATTATGAACCACCAATATAAACATTAAATAGATAACTAGCTATGATATGGTGATTCTGTAACATTAACCTGAGAAGAACACAGGAAGAGAAGCTTACACCTGCTTTCAGATGGAGGGCAGTGCAATACCCAGATATTGAGAAGAGTTTATGTCTTTCCCCTTTAGATAGGTTGTGGTGTGAATTCAGAAAAATATGGCAGTAAAGCAACACATTAATTCACAAATACTGTGCATACAGCAACAAATATATGAGAGAACATGTGTCACTTGCTTTTAGTCAGTCATCTTTGAGCTTATTTTCGCAAGCTTTCACAGTGTTTTATTGGATAAAAGGTTTTTCTTACATCATTAGCTAGCATTGGCAATCAAAATTTATGTACCATTGTTTTGATGTGACATGGTGTGACATGTTAAACAATAAGCTTTAGTCTGACAGAATTTATGGCTCCTAGACATCACTTAACATACTTTAGGGGCATCACAGTTCTTTTAAAGTAGGCCTCCACAGTGACACAATGTAGGGCAGCAGTGCTCACAAATTTGGTGACCCAATACTCCCAATCCTCATACAACCAGACGTGATGCGTTGCTTTGAGCAGCGCAGTCCACTTCTGGGCTAGTAAGGATCTGAGAGGGAGGTTGTTTTCATTCCTCATGCAGTTTTTAATGTGCCACACATCTCTCCCTCTTGGGCCAGGCACTGAAAGCATAAGAAAGAGATTAGCTAATGTTCAGTGTTTAATATAGGCCATTCATCATGGTGTTTTATTTAGCACAGAATATGTTTCTCCTGTTGTTCATTAGGCTTGTAGACTCACTCCTGAAACACTGGAAAAGTCTCTTTTAACTGTCACAGCGCATTACTGTCGCAGCCCTGAAATCAAACTCACAGCCATCTGTGATAAGGGTGATAAGTGATAAGCAGCTGTGTGAGATAGGAGCCCTAACGTCCCTCTTTACCTTAAAAGCCAGGAGCGCCTCCTCAGCGGGCGTAATCTGGCTCGCGGCGTGCTCTCCACTCAACACGCACTCAGTACAGGGCTGCTGGGAGCAGCCTCAGCAGAGGAGGCTCAGCAGGTCACTGGGATCCCTGCACTCCGGCAGCCCCTTCAGCTCATCAGCCACACGCCGTTCATTTAGGCACACTCCCACAGTCCTTTGCAGAAGCATGCCAGCCCTCATGCCACCATGTGGGGGTGAGGGGTGTTGGGGGGGGGGGGGGGGGGTGGCTGACACTTTTCAAGGGAGTCACTAGGTTTGGGGGCACAGAAACCCTTTCCGCTCCCCCTCGTCATGGGGTAGCAGAGCAGCGAGTGGAAGACCCAACAGCCTAACTCTCCATGGAAACGGGATTCCCAGGTCTTTTTTTTTCATCAGCCCCGGCGGCGCTTGGAGCACACTGTGCTCATTCAGGAGGAGGAAATGTGATGGGCTCCACCCTCCCTCCCCTGCGCCACACCCAGCATACTCGCTCCTTCACTCTCACCCAGCAGCACCTTGGTTAACCCCTGAGGAGCTGGATTTAGCACTGGGAGATCCTTGGAGAACAGGCAAACCCAGTCCAGCCCTTGCGGAGCTGTTGGTGGTACACAAGATCTCATTTATAGCCTACCTATTGACATCCAGGAATTTTCAGGGGGAAAATTAATGCCACCAAGGAACACATTCATGTGAAATTGGATACAGAGACAAAGATCCTTACAGATGCTGTTATTGTATTTTGATGTACATTCCTCTTAATCTCTTCAAAAGAAATTGAGTGAATAGGTGAATTGTCACTAATTCCTAAATGATTTGCCCAAATTAATACGGTAGGTCAGTGCAAGGCCTCCTTTGCTTTTGCAATTGATGTCCTGAGTGCCAAATCTGATTAGTATCCCAAACTGAATGTTGAGAGAAGGGACCTAATTTCCTTAAACTCTGGTATCCCTCAGGCCTGCCAAAGAAAACTATTTTGACGATAAGGAAAGATGAGTGGCCTTTGAGGGTGTCCAGCTGGCCCCGCTTAAAAGCTGATCATGTGCAAAATGGGTCCCCATGATCCTCTGGGTCAGATCATTACAACTCAATTGAACCCAAATAACCGTATTGGAAAGGCAGCGGAGGACTGTGGGTGATAAGTGGGTCCGAGATGGCAAAGCTGAGCATGAACGAGGGAGAGGGACTTCAGAACAGGGCTTTCTTAGGAGAGCTCATTATGTGCTCTGTGGGGTGGTTTCCCAGTTGTGGCCTGTGTTTGTGTTGGAACCTGTCGCACTCAGCAGATGTTGCAGATGGAAGGGGGAGCTGTGTTTTGTACATGAATGAGCTCCTTTGGCTTCACGTTAGATGAGTGATTAAAAAATGTCAGAAAATATTTACTGAAAGGATTATTTATTAAATTACACAAATAATGCTGAGCCCTTATATCTTTCATTGCACATCTAGCATGTGCTGTTACTGTGACAAGGAGGTTTGGAGAAGACTTAACATTTTGCACTTGCAAACTACTCAGAGAAGAGAATCAATAGATTAAAATTAGATAATTACATGGTTAAGTGTCAATGCAAACCAACATCTCATTCCCTCTGTTTTGTTGAGTGCAAAACTGTTACAGCGCTCTCTGTCCCAGCACTCCCTGTAGGAGGACACATGGTCTTTCACTGAGGGAGGCTGTGAAAGTATAAATGAAAGAGGATTCTGAGGCGCTGATGAAGGACAGATCATCAGTCTTGTACGCCGGTAGTATTCACACTCTCCAGGGCTTAGATCTGAGGGTCAGGGCCACAAAGTGGGTTTCCTAGGACTGGTAACTCTTGCTGTTGCAAATCCAGATGCAGCCCTTCTCTGAGGTCAGGATGACCTTATCCTTCCTGTTGGCAGATCCCTGTCCACCCCCAAGTCCCAGGCGAATCGGCCCCCGATTTCCACTTCCTAGGCGTGGGTACCGGACATGAAGCCCCTTGCTCCCAGCACTCAGCAGCAGCTGTCGCAGTGATGCAGGGGGGAGTCGTCTCCGAGCAATGGAATGTCATGGAGAGTGACATCAGTTAGATCTTTTGTTAGAACCATAGAAGGTAGTGTAGTGTCCATGGTCCAGCAGAACACCATGGACAGAAAAATGCAACAGACTACATGGGTATTTTAGAGATATGCACTTTTATGGTGCACTAGGTCTTTTCAAAGTAGTGGTAAATTGAATAAGCAATGAATGCATTTCATAAACTTAAATGAACACAAAGTGGCTTACTAGCTGACTAAACATAATGTGGTACAATTAAAATTAAATACTTTCATTTGCTTTCTATGTATCCATGTTTATCTGACATTCCTCAGGCTATAGATTACAAATGACAGCAAATCACATTTTACTCTTAACAATAAAACCAAACATCATATTAGTGAGGTAAGATGCTTCCCTATATCCACTTTACTCTTAACATGACGGGCTGCTGCTCTGGTTTCCACCGTAAACTAGGGCTTATTCAGAATTGTGTTGTAGCCAGTGGCTGAATGAGATCATACTATTTCTAGGAATATTGTATGGTCTGAAAACACATATTTAACAGAATTTTCAATTTAAATTAAATATGTAATAATATCATTTAAAGGGTGCAACAAAAGCAATTATTTGTAGCAAAAATGTGATTATAGCATAGAGCTAATGTTGACATTCACTTTGAACAGGAGCTCTGCACAGACAGATTACATGTGGAGAGAGTTTTGGAGAAACGTAATATCAGGCAGTGCTGAAGCAGTGAGCTCACCACACTCTCTTTCGCGCTGAACAGTGGGCCTTGGCCCTTCTTTGGCTCCCTCAGGCTGTCTGTTGAGTAGGGCCGGGCCCTCCCTAACGGCCCTCCGACTTGCCCCCGCCGCTCCTCCTCCTCGCTCCGCGGGAGGCCCGGGACCCTCCCCTCCTCGCCCCTCAGACCGCAGCTCTCCACCACGCGCTGCAGCTCAGGCCGAGCCACATCCGCCTGACTTTGTAAACACACACCAGTACAGGTTAACCTTTCACACTCGCCTACACACGCATGAGTCAATATTCCCTCTCTCTGAGCAAACTGTTCAGATCCTCAGAGATATGTTCATGAGCAGCTGATTAAAAAGGCTTGACAGAGACCTGGAACCAATGAAAGCCTGAACAATGAAAATGGTCTGTTAGTCAATGGTAAGTCCTAGGGAAAATTAAAGCTGACATCGAAGCAGCTGCAACCTTACGAACAGATGGAAACCTGTTTATTTATTGACAATGACTTAACACTGGAAAGTTAATCACAAGTAAATTTGTTGTTTGAACCTAGCATCACCTCTCTGATTTACCTTTGGCCAAACATCTCAACTCACTCAAAAGAATTCCCATATTTTCCATCAACTTCCAGACTAATCATTTAGTATCCCTCTGATCTCAGCTTGAGACGAAAGGTATATAGCGTGACAAAGGTATTGCAACTTGCCAAATATTTATGGACAACAAATGTGCAATTAATGCAAGATCATAAGAAAACTGAAAGGCAACAAGAAGCATTACAGTACACAGAAAGACAAGAGAGGTGCGCCTCTTCAATGAAATGTAAAAAAAGAAATCTGGACCCTGCACAAGCTATTAATTGTTTCCTGGGGTTACATTATGCTACGGTAAAATGGATTAGACAAACCTTTCGCTCACTCAAACTGCAAAAACAAACAAGAGCAAAACATTGTGTGACTAGACCTTTTTCTGCCCTAATATCTATTGTGCCAGGGAAATACAAACAAACTAAATGAAAACAATCTGAGACGACCAAAACCAGAGCACACGGTGTACACAGGACTGGGGCTCATGACTTGACATTCCAATGCTCTAGCAGTGGTTGATCCAGACTGGACTCCCTGTGCTGGCCAAAGCTCATACCACCAACTACTGCAGCATGCGGATGACCTGCATCCCTGTTGGAGAACTGGGAATCGGTGAACCCTGATCCTTCATGCAGAGGAAACTGGAGAAGTCCAATTTGTGCCTTCTGGAGATGATGCCACTGGCCCCCTCAGAGCACAGCTAGTCACACACTAAGGTCAAGATATAGCTAGATCTCAGGGTGTGTCTGTGAGGAACACGTTAGCTCATAGAGACTTCCCTCTCCTGGAGGTGGCCTGCAGTGATGGGGGCTGTATAGATGTCCCCACAAATGGGATACAGGAACTCAGCCACTAAACTGGAAAAATAAAATAAATAAATAAATAAATAAATAGGACCCCTGCGCTACACTGCTTGGTGGATGAGAAAAGACACTATGGGCATGGAGCAGGGGCTCTCTTTTTACAGCTTCCTGTAACCATGTGAATGGCTTGTGGGCATTACGACATCGACTCTCTGAGATGACAGGTGGATTGCCCATCATGATCCAGTCAAATTCACCTCCCTTTTTCTATCCACTTTCATCTCTTCAGAATCCTCAGCTAAAGCATCTATTAAACTCACTCTGACCATGTCTAATGCAGTACCAATGCAGGTGGCGGGGTAGCTAAGTGTTCAATTACCGGAACATTTACTCCACAGTTTGGAATCTACCATGTTGCCAAGAAACATCCTGCCAACCTCACCACTAAATCTCTCATCTTGTCTCATGTGAAATGTCCCAGGAGGATGGGTGAGGGGTGGGGGGGAACGACTCAACAAAGGCCACTGGACGCTGGAGACTCACTGTTAGTGTTATTTTTACTACACACTGTCTGGGCTGTTTCGGGATTCAGAGAATGAATCAACGGGTCCGACATGTCCTGTCACATTTGTGGTTCTTTGAGATCATGCCTTAGCTGAATGCCACACTCGACCATTTATTGTGAGGCGAACAACAGCTCCTGTGAATAGTTTTGATATAAAATGATTTCACAGCTGAATTGCTAAATGAAAATTTAAATCCAGTGAAAAAAATCCCATATGATCGCGGTTATTAATAACCGCAAATTTCGTATTCTTTATATATGCTTTATGTATTTATAATTGTCTTTATGTTTCCACCTGCATTAGTTTTGATAAATGTTGTTCATTTTAATAATTCAATGAGAACGCAAATTAACTGTGCAATATAGGCTATTTCAACGGACGACCCTATTTACCTACGTTAGGCTACCGACTCACACTAGCAAGTGCACAATTTACTCGATCGTCAACCGATATATCCGTAGATAGACACAGAAAGATAGATAGATAGATAGATAGATAGATAGATAGATAGATAGATAGATAGATAGATGAACAAATTAATGACTTAATGGGTAGGTGGTCTTATGGCAGTAATATCCATTGAATCTCCCAAACGTTTTGGTTGCTTTTTAAAAGATATTACAGTTGGAAAACTCCCTCTACGTACTACGTGTGAGTGGACAGTGCCCATGTCAGTCAGAGGGAAGGGGCGCCGCTAATTTCTCCATCACAGTAATGTCAGTTTGGGTTTCAGATTGCATCCCTGTGCCTTTGGAGAGAGTCGCTCTGCTCCCCTCTCCCATCAACGCAAGACATTCCGCAGACTGCTCATGTCCCGCTACCTTTGGCTTCTTTCCTCATTCGGGTCGTTTTATGTAGAGAGAAAATGCACTCTTTCCAGTAATACAGAAAACGCGTGTCCTTTCCGTTTCTTAGGATACTGGTACAAGAAATAATAGACTCCTAACGAAATTTAACAACTTTGAAATTAAGAATCGCTGAAATCTCATTTAAATGTAACTTCTAATCAGTATTCCCTCATGTGATAGCTACCTCTCTGTAAAAGGACGGCTTTCTTCAAGCATCGAAGATAACTTTATTTTTGCTCTTATTTAACGAACCTGTGCAACTTTGGAGTTACATCTTGCTACTCGAGAGACGAATGCGGCACTAGCCAAAAGTATTCTACGTGTAAAACTTGATAAGTAATCATTTAAACGTGTAGCATTTGCCGACCTTTGAGTATGTTCAGCAAGTATTTGGTCGCGTTCTTCAGTTTTTCATTTTTAGTTCGTGTGCTAACGGCTTACGAATGTACGCCATGTGATCTCCGGACGTGTCTTCAGAAGCCGCTGCATACCTGCGAGAACGGCCGGACTCTGGCTCGAGACCCGTGCGGATGCTGTGATCATTGTAGCCGGCTGGAATGGGAGCCCTGTGGCGGACCCGATTGGACTTTGGGCTACTGTGGCTTGGGACTGACCTGTGCGGCTGTCAACCGAACCGCAGCTGCAGCGCTGCCCGAAGTGGGGATCTGTAAAGGTTGGTGCCGTACACATAACGATAACATCTCGTAAAAGCTACCTAGCTATGTAACGCCTCAACCTGACTGTGTGCAGTGCTGATTAGAATCTCTTTTAGGATGAGCCATCATTCATTCTGTGGGCGTGCGGTAAACCACTGCGATGGGATGTGGAATATTCACCATTTCCCGATGCTGAGACTTGACTTTGTTTAAAAACTTGTTATGGGTCGGGAAGTCGAAGTCGTTATCATAAAACGTTATATAGGCGATTTTTTTAGCAATGCATTGTCGCACATTATGCTGGTGCAGTGCTGAAATTGCTTGCAGACTGCGCACGTAGGGACTCAGTAGTGAGTTGTTTCAACATGGGGGGCAAAGGGAAAAAGGGGAGTGCAAATGTACACTTCAGTCCATGAAGTGGTATCCGCTAATTTGGCTTGTGCACATCACTGTGTGCCAACCAGCTCCTTGGTGATTTAACTGAGCCCCTCTGTATTTACACAGGCAATGGGCTGGTCAGAGTTCTTGGTTAGAGCAGCCCGTCGCTGCCAAAGAGAGAACATCATGTCAGTGGGGATTTTTCTCCAACCCTCTCAGTCCCCTCAGTTCTTTTCAGTTGGTAAGCGTGACAATACCACTGGCAGCATGCCCCAACTCTGCAAGTCTGGTGTTAGTCTTTTGCTGCCAAGGCATGACTTGTCATTTCCCACTGAATTGAGCTTTTAAAAACGTCTTCCTCTGATAAATTAGTTTTAAATATACATAAATCTTTAACTCAATACATTGTCTGAAAATCATGGACGCATTTCCAGAGCATGGTCTGAATTAAGCTATGAAATAAATTGCCTGTGTTTGTTGATTTCTGCTCTGCTGTGATGTGGTTGCACAATGAGATGAGTAAAAGATCCCTTTTCTGCCTGGTCCCCAGCGGAGTATAATCCGCAGCATTGCGAAAGCCATGCCAACAGGTCAGGCTTTTATGGTTAGATAGCGCTGTTGTAGAATTTACAACTGTGACCCTTACTAACAATGGGCTGCACTGCTGTCAGCTTACTCCCCCCAGTCTCACAACACATGGACTACAAGCACGTAACTCTTATTGGGTCTGCGCGCCGCCTTCTGCTGGAGCCTATTTGAATATGTGAAGTTGTGCAGATATTTGTGCAGTGATTATTTGTGTTGCATGTTATTGAAACCCACTCGGAAGGCTACAGTGCTCTTGGACAGATTGCCTTCTTAGATGTAAAGCTGGATGTGATCCCTTCACATGCCAGCTCTCACCTGGGTTTCCTCCAGATTTAAACAAGTCAATTGGCTGGGACTGAAGTTACCAGAGGTGAGAGAAAACAGCCCCTCTGAAGGGCTGCTTCTAAATTACTCTGCCCTCCCCACGCCATCATGTGGGGTCTCCCATACCCCACAGCCCTGGCTCCAATTCGTCCCAAGGGGCACTGTCCTGATTGAGCTTTATTTACAAAGTCAGCATGGGAACGTTAATTCCCTTCTCTGCCCCCCCAACCCCCCGCCACCAAACTAGCAGCTTTAAATTTGCCTAAAATTTAATGGGCTTCAAAGATGATTAAGCCATGGCCTTCTACAGCAGTTCTGTAGCTGCAGGCTCCATGGCACGGTCTCCTGAATGGCCTTTGTAGGGGTAAATCAACACTTCTCCATGAGTTTAAAGGGGAGAGAGGGGCTATCTGATCTGGGACTTCCTACACAGGCTGCAAGTAGCACCTTTAAGTGATTAGGGTTGCAATCAGGAGTTTCAGAGGGATTGGAGGGGATCCATTTTCTGATCCCCACTTTTGGGGCCGGGGTCTTACATATACAAGGTGGGCTTCACAGGGAAGAGAGTAAACATCCTATGTGGTTATCAAGTGCAGGTGGATAGCAGCTCATATCTCTGAGCACATGCTCTTGTGTGCCAGCGTTACCCACAGTTCTGCCAAATGTGGTGCTCTTGTATTCTCATGAGCATTTGTTTTTCCTTTGAGGCTATGGAGGCAAAAAGAGCATCTCAGCATGTTCAAAATGCCCCATCTTCCACTTCAAAGGTTTCACCTCCTCCAGTGCACTCAACAAGTCACTGAAAGTGGTGTTTGCCTAGAACAGCTATGAGAGGACAATGCCTCCAACACCCTTTGCCCCCTGTCACGACCCCTGCCCCGTGGACATCCATTATCTAACTCGTGTTTCAAAGACTTCCTTTTTAGCTCACTATCAGCAAGGGGCCCCAGAGGTCAGCTGCGTCATCGTCACTCTGGATGCCAAGACATGTAGTCTCCGTGGCTGAGAGTGCAAGTGCCAGCCACCAGGAGCACAGCCTAGCTGGCCAAGTGTGTTTCCACTCTGATTAGCTCATCCAATATTTAGCTAATTAGAAGCCTGACCCCCAAGATCCCTCATTTGCTGTTTCTACCACCGACTGTTGGGCCTGATTCAGCACTCCAGGCAGTGCACATTCACCCACCGTGGAGCGCCACGTGAAAGTACATCTGAGGTAGGCCTTTTCAGATGGAAAAAATCTGGAGGTGCAGATCATTTTAAGGTGACAGGAAAGGAGAGTTTGGCGGAGCGTGAGAGCCGTGCTTGAAAAAGCCTGCTGCCTGCCTGTGTGTGTGTGTGTGTGTGTGCTGCCAGTCAGCCCGGCTGGGGGAGATCTGCGGTCCGTGCTAAACCACCACACTCTGCGATAGCAGGAGTTTTCCACAAGCTGGAATTACAAGGCCAAACAAAGCTAATATCACCCCGCAGACTTGGCTGCTGTAGCTATCGGCTCCCATCAGGTAAGCGGCCCACAGGGGCGATTACTCTGCCACCCGCAGCTCCCCTTTTAATTCCTACCTCAGGTAACGAAATAAAAGTCTCGAGTCTCTCCGCACGCCAAGCGCTGCAATTTACACTTCAGAGGGGGAGGGGGCCATTCACAGCATGAGAGAATACAGTCAGAACCCTCTTTAATGTAAGTAATGTTCTTCTGGATGAAGCAAAGCCTTCTCGCTGCACCAGTCTTTTTCGAGGGGGTGTCATTCAGTGATGTGGCACAAACTAGAGAAATATTCAGCTGGGGGAGTAGGGTCAGGAACTTTTTTCAGCAGTGTTTCAAACCGAGAATCATCCAGTTGGTGAAAGAATAATACTGCTAAGGAATAAACAAGACTTTTCCCAGGCAGTGCGAAAAGATTAACAAGTATGTCTTGAGACATCACCAATATAAACAATGGCCTCGCTGTGGGATGAAAAATTCAGGCAGAATAAGGTGCGTTTTTTTTTTCTTACTATAAATATACACATATTGTTCATTATGTCATCTATCCCTCCTGCGTGAAACAGAGAGAGGATGTTGTTCTGTGCCCCTAGCAGTTGGAGAGGGCCCAGGCCTGCGGGCCTGTTTTGATAAACTGGCCGCAATCAGTTCCACGCTGTTTGGCAAGGCCCAGGAACTGACCCCTTGCGCGAGAGACGACGTGCTCTGGCTGGCGCTGTTTATTCGCATGCGTGGAGCCGGGGGCCCCGACACACGGTCGCCCGACAGGGTCCTGCATTCTGTGGCTGATCAGATCATCCTAATCCCGAGGGTGGGGGTGGGGTGGGGGGGCGCATTTGGTCGCTTGGTGCATGGCGTGCGGGGAGAGCAGCCGACCCGACCTCTTTGTTTGTCGTCAAGGCTGCCTGTTCGTCTCACGCACAGCCCCCCCCGATGAGCCCCCCCCCCCTCCCCCAGACGCAGGATTTTCAGGGATGACAGAGATGCAACGGCGCGCAGTGGGGCAATCACAACCGCCGGCGAAGGGGATGCTGGGAGGCCCCCCGCACTGCGGAACGAAAGCAAACAAATAGCAGAACCCGCAGGAAACAAAGTGGGACGATTAGCGGAGGCCATCCAGTTCAATGCCAGCCCCTAGGCTGGGGCTTGGTGTTTTTTCTTCCTTCTTGCTTTATGTTGATGGTGTTCTCTTCCTGTGTGTCCTTTCTCCTCGCCACAGTGTTCCCGGACAGCCCCGAGGCAGGAGTGGAGGATGAGCGCTGTCCCCTGCTGAGTGGCTGTAACAGGGCGGGGGGAAATTGCATCTGCAATGCGCGCCGTGCCTGTATCAGCACCTTCACCTACCCCAACATGGAGGCCTGCGTCAGGGCCACCAAGACAGGTGAGGCCCCTCTACCTCTCCGCGCTCATTGGTCCGAGAGCCGGCCAATGAAAGACAGGTGCGTCAGTCAGCCAAAGGGGGTGAAATCAGCGGATTACAGAAAACCTGCTGCGGCTTCGGTCTCACCGAACTTTCCCACAGCACATCAGTGAAATGGTGGGGTTGTTCTAACACTCTAACAGTGTTGGAGGAATGTCACGAGAAGGCGTTAGGTGGGAGTACGCACAGCTGATCAGCGCTGAGTGATGGGTGCAGACACGGCAGACACGCCGGCTTACATAGAAGGGCTCTTCAGTGGCCGGAGACGCCTCACCCGTGGTCTTCCTCTGTTCCTCCTTCCTCTCAGAGGGCCGGCGCCATGACAGGGAGCACAGGGAGAAGCACAGGGAGAAGTTTGTGGGTCCGTCCAACCCCGCCTGCATGTTCTCCGGGTGCAACCTGACCACAGAAGGGTGTGTGTGTGAATCCCAGAGCTGCCATCATCACTTCTCCTACATCAACCGCAGCCAGTGTCAGGCCGCCGCAGGTAACAGATGAGTGCAGTTGCAAGCTTGTTTTATGTGTGGTAATTTGCACACTGTGAAGGTGTATGCATGTATTAAAAGCAGTGGGATCAGATGCAATCTTCCTGTCACATGGTGTGATTTCTAATTCAGATGTATTTAAAATAACAATTTATATCCAGTGACATGAAAGGCACCATGTCATTTCATTTTACGTGGCAAATGTGAATTTCTAACTCAAGTTAGCATCCTGGAAAAAAGATAATAATAACAAACAGCCACATCGAACTATTAGTATGCTTGATTGTGATGTATTAATGTCTCAAAGAAGTAGGTTTAATGTACTTCAGTTTTAATTGATTTTGTTGAGCCTAATGAGAATAAATACAAGAAAAAAGTGAGGAGCTGGCTGCCTTATTTCAGTCAGCCCAAAGTGTGACATAGTCATGTGTCACAGATCTGTGCACTGATTCGATGTTGCCCAAAATCAGTTGCATGGACTAGGACTGATGGCTGTTCGGGGATCCAAGTGCAATGCAGTCAGATTGCACTGGGTGTAATGCTAATCATTGATTTGATTATAAGTGATACTGTGAATTGCTTTGTGTAACATTGGCTTTAGTCATGCAGTAACACACTGCAGAAAGGGGGGCATAACTGTCTGTTCTGTCATACATTGTTATATAAACTGTCTATAGTGTCATACCATGTGCTAAAAGCTGTCTTATAGCAAATTGCCTAAAACATGGGTTTTATCACAACTATTATCATCATTTGCTAAACTTTTTTCATGAGGTTAAAACAGTACATCTAGGTATATCTTTCTGTTGCTATGTCACTAGAACTACAAGAAAATTGCATTTCTTGTGAGCTACAGTTGCCCGTACCCCAAAGGACATTATTAAGATTTATGACAGAAAGGAATGAAATTGCAGACATGATATTTACTTGGAGAGAGGCATGGCCAAACAGTCTCGTTAGGAGCATAGTTCATCCTCCTACCTTTCCTTGGGTGACAAACACCGTGAACTTCAGGTCTGCGTGTCACAACAGAACAAGGAGGAAAATGGTGCAGGAGCCTTTCCTGGGTCTGTCCGCAGGGTCCTACAGCCCTTGAATTGCATGACGAAAGGATCACCTGCATAATAATGGAAAATACAGATAAACTGAAAGGTCACATGCTGATATATCCCAAACAGTCTATGTCGTTTTCCAAGAAGTGGTAGCACAGGCCTGTCGGGCTACCAGGCCAGAAAGAAGGCAGAGGAAGCACTGCTGACCCCGTAGTAAATCCTTCTGTCCCACAGGGTAGTTTTTCAAGGAGAGAAAAGTAAACAGACGCGGTGCTCTTTCACTGTGACATGCGTCAGCCTTTTTCTCATTACCGGGTGACACGTAAACACGGGTGTAAATCTTATGTAGTAACACAGTCAGATAGTTAAAGGTCTTTTTTTGACAGAGACAGAGTGTGACATCTCTCTCATTGCGGCTCTCATGTTTGGCAGGGCCTGGGGGAGACGGGGGCTCTCCCAGAGCAACCCGATGCTCCTCTACGAGCCCTGAAAGTGTGTGAAGAGGCACAGGAGGGAGGCGGTCAGTACATGGACCAGTACAGATACTGGCCATGGTCAAGATTCACTATTATAGAATGAAATGCATATGCTTATCCACTGTAATATGGTGCAGAGACAAGGAGAAGACTGTGAAGTTACTGCAGTTCCCATACAGTGTTGGGTCCCATACTCTTCATTGCAGAGACTGCGTTTTGTTGACTCAGGGGGTCAACTATAGTACCAAATGTCCCAAGATTCACTCTTAACCTTTATAATGGCCATGTTTAATCAAAAGTGTTCATAATAAAAAAGTCAGAGTCCATCTCTCTTCAGTTTGTATGATGAACAAACAGTGAGGGAAGAGGAGTTTGAAGAGGTATTGCTGACAAACAGGAGCAAAAGGAAGCTACAGTGTATACAGCTGCTGTATTGCAGAATGGGAAGAGCTGTTTGATTCCATTAGGTCGGTTGCATGAGTACATTACATTCGGTAGAGGATGCGGTCCTGTCTGTACCTCTACCGTACCTTTCATTTGACCAGCACTTCTGACACATTCCTCGGAGTTCGGAGGGGATTTTATTCCACTCTTTGCACACCACCTGCTGAGGAGATGCAGAAGTCGACTGCAGCAGGTTGAAAGAAGCTATTCATTCAGAAAAAGGTCAGAAATCATCACAGGAGACTGTCACATTTGTCAATTTATGCCTTTATTTAAAGTGTTTATTTTAACATTACCTTCCCCTTCAATACATTAAACTGAAAATGGTAAATTCCTATTGCACATGGCATTATCTAGACTATTAGAATACTGCCAGTAGTACGGTGTAACCAAACTAGATTGCAACCACATAACAGAATATAATAGGATGTAGTGTGTTTGTAAACATGTGTATATATATATATATATATATATATATATATATAACATATTTAAATATATAGATATATAAAAATTGTGAAATACTAGACTGTGGTAGCATGGTGTTACATGTACATAGTGCTGTATGTTCAAAGAACCTCAACGAACTTATCCAGCAGGTAATGATGCAACTCTTGAGATCTATGGCACTAAGGCGTCACGCCACTGGAAGCAGGAAGCTACATTTTCAGCAGCTTTTGGTTTTATCCACTCTCCCAAGCCACCACTAAAGGAGAGGCCCGTTAGAGTTTGCATCGGTTGATGATTAGCGTGTTTGCCTGGGTGTCTCCCCGGAGCATTAGCTGACCGTTTGTTATCAGCTCTGGGCTTTGGTGAATGAAGCCGGCCTGCATTCGGTTTAAGAGTGCTGGAGTGTGGTGCATGGGGAAGCGTATGACGAGGCGGCTCGTGACCAAAGTCACAGCTACTCCAGAGGAGCCCTGGCCTCTCTGCGTGTCTGCGCCAGACTTTATCTAAATTCAAAGGGCAACACAAACAAGGAATTAGAGCTCCACAAACACGTCCTGTGCTCGCAATGGTCACTTGTGCACCGTTGGCTTCCTGTTTTGAGTTTTACAGGGGCTTGAGTGTTTCTTCGTTCACAGTTGAAAATGAAACAAGAGCTTGTCGCCGGCACTTTGCGAACTTCAAGTGGTCTGGTTTAACACAGAGTCATTTTCCCCCCTGCTTAGGGCTCATGTGTTCTCACATGGCAGTGGTTCAGGCTGGGTCTTATTATTCTGTCTATGAGTGGTGTCATTTTGCATTAAATAATCCTGGCTTGCATGTGTCTTGCTTAGTTGTTTATTGGAAACTTAGGTCATGTCCCTTGCAAAAGAGACGTGTCTGTCCACAACTCTGAGGACCCTAAGGGTGGAAATATTCATGCTGGACTCTTCTCCAAAGATACGGTCCACATCTGAGGTGATGGTAAAAGCTGACTTTGAGCTCACTGAACGAAGTAGTAGAAAACAGCAAGGAAGGCTGATCATACTGCCCTTGTGAAGGCAGCTGTTGAGGAACTAGTTGCATGCTGGGAAGTGACTTTGACAAGTCATTTGTGTCAAGCTCAGGAAATAGCTAGAGGCAGAGGGTTTGTATTTGGATATGTAATACTGCTTGATTTTATGGTCTTGATTAATAGTAAAGGTTTGAATTAGCCTTTATGAAAGGCTGCCTTCATGCAGATTCTGTAAAGTGATTCTCAATATCTTGATCTGATTCATATTACTGATTAAGCCAAGGGCTCCCTTGACCATTCTGCTTTGTACAAAGGTGGGAAATAGAGAGACTGACCTCAGTACCACTGTTTGCATTGCATGTTGAATAGCTATATAATGTTATATCTTAAGCATGCAGTACAGTATCCACTACTGCATTGTACAGCCCAGTATTATGTTATGCGTTGTATAATCTGTGAGACCTACAGTGAAGCATGACAGTGATAGGTAGTTTTTGTTTTTGCAGCTGATACTTAATCTCCTACTGAGGAAGGTTTATGTAATTTGACATGCATTCAAGGCATGGCTTGTTTTCTCCCGGGATGAATAAGTAGTGATAAAGGGAACATTTAGCAGTATCTACATGTGAAGCTCAGATATGGGTAGTGGTTTCCTACTATAGAACATAGAGTGGGTGGATCTGGCCAGTGCATTTCCCATAGGATTCCCGATTCTTTCGAAGGACTTCAGCAGTAGGAAGGGTAACACAGCTCTCCATTCTCCTCGAGTGGGACAGGGCCGGACGTGGGGCTATTCTGGGCTGCTCCCTGCCGCGACGCCACAAATGGGTTGTACTGGCCCCCCTGAAATACCATTCCCCCAGATCCCTCATCTGAAAAGCTCCATTTGGTCAAGGCTGCCATGGCCTCTTGCAGCCTCCACAGTTTGGTTCAGAATGTCAGTAGCTGGCAGATGTGCTTGTCCCTTTTTTTTTTTTTTTGGTGTTTATGTATTGTCTATGGAAGCCCCTGTTGCGCCCAGACGCTCACTTCAATGTGCGGTGTGATTTAGTGTTTTAATGAAACACAGCTTGTGAAACACACAAACAAAGCACTCCCCTGGGGTGTGAGGTCAGATCGCTGTCTTTATCCTTAAGCCCCCCCATCCCCAGCCACCCCCCCCCCACCGCTCCGAGCAAAATGAATGATAACTTTCGTCATCACAGCCAGCCTCAGAGATTCTATCAGTGGGGTTCGCTTTCCTGGTCGACCATCAGGAAACACAAACAGATGGCCAACAAGCTTACATAATTCAGCAGCCTCTACGGGATCTGCATGGCAGCAGAGCATTAACTCTGTCTTGTTGTTGACTATTGTTGATTTTTTCTTTTTTTCTTTTACATGCCCCACAAATTGAGGGACCACAGGTCAGGTTTTAAGTCCAGTGTCCATTTGTGCTGTTTGATAAATACCCCTTAGGGGCCTAAATATGGTTCTGCATTTTAGATCTGCTTGGAGCTGAAAAACAGCTGTGTCAAGTTTTGTGCCTTGAGTTTCTGACCTGTAAACAATAGAAATGCTTCCAGGTTTTATTTCTGCATGTGTCTAAAGTATGACTGGCGCGCTTTTCTAGTCAAGAAACTTGAGTGCCGAACACCTACTTCACATGTTGCTGTCAGGCCAATATTTTTCCTATTTCAGAGTCTTTCATATTTAAGCAGTGCATAGTCAGGTGTTAAGTTATATGAACAAGTCTTTACAAGGGTGTTTCCAGGGCAGCTGATTTGCTAAACATGCACAGCACCAAGGTTTTGGTATAATATAACAGCATACAAAGAAGTCCAAAATATGCAGAAATGAAAACCCCATGCTTTGAGGTGAGGCCAGAGCAAGCACATTGTGCCAGGCTCCCACAATGATCTCAAGAATCCTGCCTCTCTCTTTGTCGGGGACATTGTTTGCTCCTTTCAGCCTGATAAAGGCCCAGCCTCTTTCAGTCACTTTCACTGGCCTAATCTCATTGGAGATCTGACAATGAGGGGAAGGGCTTGTTTCTACTGAATGCACACACTAACAGCTGCACCAAAAAAGACCATTGCCACCAACATCACATCTTTCCTCCTGGAATATTTTGTCGGGATAGAGAAAAAGAGAGAATGTGTAGCAACGAGGCCTCCCTGCTGCTGTTCATCACCAGCACTGGTCACCATTGAATCTTGATGACCGGCATGTTATGATGTCTGAATTTTTTTTCACTATTTCCTCCCTGTGACCCAGAGACTGCATGCAGCCTTGCTCTTTGGGCCTGGCTTTTAACATAGCGAACAATGCAGGGTTTTTCAACTCCAGCCGCCAGTGGGCATTGCTCCAGATTTGTACGGCTTACGTGAGAAATAGGCCCGTTGTCCCTTTGCGTACAAACTATATAAAACCTGAGGACTTACCAAAAACCACGGAGGGGCAGCTGCACTAAGACTGCTTTGTTCTCTGCTGACTTGCTTCCAAAGTCAGGCAGTGAACAGAACTCACATTGTGCTCTTTTTCCGTGAGTAAACTCAGGCTGTCAACACAGCCTCCTCTGCCTATGAGAGCAGAACTCACCAGCAGAAGACTGCAGTCCTTGTGCCCCCTTGTAAAAAAGTACTAATTTACAAAGCTGTGTTTTTTTTTTCTTTCATGAATGAGCTTCTGACATGCCAGAAATATGCGTTGTTTATAATAGTCCATTCTGTGGTAATAAACCAATTTCCGGATCCCTCCTTGGTCTCAGATACAGGTTGTGTGTGTGTGTGCTTGCTTGCGTATGGTTTTTATATGTGTGCATCTGTGTGTGTGTGTGTCTGTGTGTGTGTGTGTGTGTTCCTTCCTTTGCTAGCTGATGCACTCCACAGGTTGCTAGGCGTTCCGTAGTATTTCACCAATCCACAAGGAAGACATTCAGGGCATTATGCAGACTGAATTTATCAAGCATGCCAAATTGGGCCTTTGTGTGTTTTTGTTTGTGTGGGTTTGTGTGAGCCAGAGAATAGCAGCCATTGTGATGCAGAGATTGTTCCTGTGGCCACTGACCAGCTAATTGCTCCGTTTGTTTCCCTAGATGAAACACGAATCAAACGCAGCGAAGTATGTCCACCATTGAATTCATGCAGGCTTTTTTTCACCCATTTTTCTGCGTGTTGTGTGGTCATAATCATCTTCTTTAGGAAATGATCTTAATTTGGCCACCCAGGATTGTGATGTGCACATGTACTGCATAAATGCCAGTGGTTCAATGACAATAATTCAAATACAAACAGCTTTTCTCAGCTCACAATGCATTTCATCACTTGGAAATAAATTGTCGTTGCTGGAACATCTTCTAAGGCTCATACTAATGCAGTGCTCATAAGAGGATGAAGCTGCAGCGATCTTGTTAAGCACAGACATTGCGCAATTTCTCCAGAGATACTGTTCGCACTTGGAAACTTCTAAGCAAGTCATTTGCTGCTTTAACTAATAGCTTCACCGTACACAAATTGGTTTTCCATGGCCTACCTACTAGAACTGCGTTGCATTTTCTAAGAACAAAAATGGCTTCAAACGAGCATCAAGGTAACATTTGTTTAACTTCCATGTAGGAATGAGGCCAAAAGCTGTTAAAGGCTGTTTTGCCTGCATTAATGCAGACTTTCTTTTTTCCTCTGTAGCACTATTCAGTAAGCAAGGGTTTATCAATGCAAGCTTTGTGCTTGCCTTCAGGCCTCACAGGTTCCTAAAGTAAGCGGTACAGTACAGATGCTTCACGGCCATGCATATTTATTCAGTAGGAAAAACCAAGAATTTCACCTTCATTGTCGGTTCAATCGGTCAGACGTCCTTCTCAGATATTGCTCTCGTGCCTTAAGTCGCACCCTCATTTGAAACTTTTCTGGGTTCAGAAGAGTAAGACTTCAAACAGTAACTTACTCTAGGGATTAAAATGCCATGCGAGTGTCCGCTCGCACCAGTGTGTTGGGCTGTCTATCCAAGCATTTATTCACTAAAAATATTGCTGAACTCAGAGTAGCGTCACTACTTGGTGAAAAAGACCATCTCTCCCAGCCCCACTGCCAGTCTATTTCCCATCTGGTAAGAAACTCTTCAGGCTCAGTTTACGGGTCCTCAAATGTCAGGGATAAGGCACATCCTCTGCTTGAATCATGTTGCAAGGAGGAACCTCTGGAATCTGGGAAGTCCATTATTTGGCCAGCTTCTGGGATACTTGTTATGCAATTTGATGTTTTTTTCCCTGACCATAGCCATGTCAGGATTTCAAAGTATGCTCATCTGCCTTTTGTTGTCTCATTTTCTTACTTTATGAGATAATTACTTGTTCATTAGTTTTGCTGGGTTTCAGGTTTCAGGTTTCAGCTTCCTCTGATATTTAAGAACAGTAGAGGAGCTGCAATGATCCATTTTCCTCAACTTAATCAGTATGTCATTGAAGCTCCTTTGATATAACACTTCCAGACCCACTCCCTGGCTCACTTCCATAATCAGGCATGTACCTACACCATTTTTAGTGTGTATCTGTGAAATTACTCAGTAAGAGACAATTATAGGACAAGACGTGTGTCTACAGTACCCAGAGCCACTGCTGTGGGCACTGTATACACATTACCATGACATGGGGAACCAAAATAAACAGAATTTCAGAATTCTGTAATCCAAGCTTCATGAGCTAGCTACTGTTCTTGTACAATACGGGCATAGAGAGGCTCTCCACTTTTATTTTCCTGAATGACTTCCAAAATATACCCCCAGCCCCCAGCGCCCCCTAACAAGGGTATCTGGACGATTATCTTGGCCTGTGCAAATGAATAAGAAAACAATTCCCGGAATGTTAAGTGAGATTTTAAAATAGGCCTGAGGAAAGAGAAGTGTTCAACATGGTTTGGATTAATCTCCTGCGGCACCCAGACTGTGTTTGGATTTTGAACTGGATACCTCAGACTCGGATCAGCATGTGGCCATGCTGTAATGGGATGTGCTTCAATCTCTGTTGTGTCTACAGGACCCCTCGCATCCGTTTAGCATCTGAAGGATGAACTCCAACTAGCAGGATACTGTAAAGCTGTCACTTTCTGGAACCAGTGTCAAGACTGTGCAGTGTCGTGCGCTCAGTGAGGGACCTATGACCTGAGCACCGCGGTTTTCCAGTTGCTAAATTTGGAGACTCACACCTGTTGCTTCTAAAGAGGAGGGGAACCTCAATCTGTGGATGTGGTCTTTTATGCATTTATGTGATTGCCACTAAACTGTTTATGTGTCTTCTGTGTGTTTGATTCAGAGGAGCTGAAATGTGCTGGGATCACTTGTCCAAGTCTGCAAGTTCCTGAGTGCCCTGAGGATTCTGCCCTGAGTAAGAGCTACACGCCCCCTGCTGGCTGCTGCCCCACCGTGCCGCCCATGTGCACCTGTGACCTCAGCAAGTGCCAGAAGCCAGAGTGTTCCAGCAGACACCAGCAGGTCCTAATCAGAGAGGCCACAGGCATCCCTGGAGACTGCTGTGACAAGTACGAGTGCCAAAGAGGTAATGGCCAATTACATGTGGAGTTGGGACTGGTGGATCCTGTTATATAAGCCCAAGACTGAAACTGCTGCTTTTGTTAGTCTGCCGCTTTGTGCCCTTATTCAACCAATGTCAATCACTGAGACCAAACTGAGATCATCATCGGTGGACTGACAATCTGTGACATAGCTCTGTGGTAATAATATGCAAATCCTGTTTGCAGCATGTGTGGGTGGTGAAATCAAGGGTGAGAAATGATTTCATGCGAATGACTCAGTGTTGACGGATATTGCACTAAAGGTGTACTGTCTGTGTGTTGTCCACATTTTTGTGACTAGGTCCTGTTTGTTGCTCCATGGGTCGGGATATTGTCATCCGGAGCGGATATGCTGTAATCTTACTGACAGTGCCACATTGGGAATAGGCTGATTTGATTTTTCCATTTCACTTTACATATGAATGGAAAGATAAGTTCAGACATGGTATATCCCATACCTAGAACAAATCTGGTGACGCTCCTGGCTTTCCATAGGTAGAAATCTAAGACCTGCAGACTCTTATCCAGCTGTGACATTTTCCTTGTTTTGCTCTTGCTTTCCATTTTAATGAAATCCACTACCAAGTCCCTCTGGACATGAAGACCAGAGGAGTAGAAGGGAGATGATAATTGGAAGATTGCTGTTGGATTGCGCATCAGTCATGGCCGACACTGAGTGCGAAAAGGGTTCAAAGAGATTTCTGGAGGCTTGTCCGCAAATAATTTGGCTCTAAAAAGTGATGTTAATGATAATTGGCTGCATTAGGCAGATCATCTGTCTGAAATATGTTCCACATTTTCGCTCTGTCTCCAGTTTTCCTCTCATGAGTTAGCACAGATGTGGAAGTGGGACTACGTTGGGAGCAGGACATTGGACACAGAGCAGGGAGTGGGCCCTCTGTTTACTCTGTGGTCCTAGCAAATATTCACTGTTTTACCAACAGAACAAATTCACATTCTGGCCCCTTTGCCTTCATAAATGTGTGCTGTGTCCCGGAAATAATGGACTTAACAAGTGCAGTGACCAGAAAACTGCTTAGGCTATGAATATGTTCAACAGAAGTGCAGAGTCAAAGAGTTCCTGTCTGGTCGCACGTCCAAAAGGAAAAGGTTGAACAGTTCATTGATGGGAATGCTTTTAATGTTCCCTAGCATGAGAGTGGGAGCGTAATCTGGATGGGGGCGGGGTGGGGGGTGGCTAGCAGGGGCCAGGGCGGTGGCCATGGGGGGAGAGGGGATCAGTGTTTTGATAACAAGTGTCTGCTGCTCTTTTGGGCCCGGGCTTGATGCCCTTTGTGCCGCCCTAGCTGGCTGTTAGCCCTGCGTGACTGTGCCCACATCAGAAAGCACACAGGAACTGGAGGAAGATGTGGTTCCCCCATAACTCCCCAACCCCCCAACTCACACAACTCATGTGTCAGACCTAAGCTCTTCCGTCTTCTACCCACAAAGAGACCTTCTGGAAATTCAAAAGTGTGATTAGATTTTACTTCTAATGCATCAGCTGTTGTTCAGCCCATTCTGATGAGTCCCACCCAGAAGTGCCGGTTCATCTGAGCTGAGCAGTTTTCGCATTGGTGAGGGTTGGTTGTCAGGGCAGCAGCACTGACCTCTGTGTGTTCCTACCATTAGCGAGCGAGCAACTGGCTGATGAATGAGGCTGAATGGGTCTGAATGGTCAAGCAGGTGGTGACAAGAGCTCAATGACCTGATGCTTCCCTGTCGAGTGGCCTTCAGAGCCCTTTACAGCTGACTTGTTTACCGGCTGTGAGATGTGCAAACAGCCAGCAGCCTATGTCACACAGAGCTGGTGTGGAACAGGCCAGGCCCAAGGCTGTGCTTTTGAAAAAAAAACGCTGCATTGTCAGTTTGCAGCCTCAGATGGCGGCCAGGGTGAACCACTATTATGTCTGGGGTGTGTTTACCATTAGCATGTACCAAACCCTTTATGATGATTAAGAAGCACAGACAAGAATACAAAGCACAGTTTAAGTCCATGAGTATGGTGCAAGATGTCCACTGTAAAGCTTAAATAAAAAATATGTTGCTGTAAGGGACAACAGCAATACAACCAAGCTTTGATCCACCCACTCATCAGGCAATACAAACCCATAGCTAATTGTTGTTTATATTCTATTTGCACTTTCGTATTCTAAAATGTAAAACATCCTTCAGTAATGTAGGGTTTGTCATTAGTGATTAGTGGGTGGAACATGGGTTTATTTGATTTCCAGTCCTCATCTTTGTAAACCTCTATCTATTCCATCAGGGCCCTGAAATAAGACAAAAGAATGCTTGGAATCCTGTCTCTTGGCCACAAGTTTGTTTTAGGGATTAACATTAACAAATACTGCGGAAATTATATGTGAACGTCCTGTCACGTGACTTCCTATTGTGTACCGAGCGTTATAAAAAAAAGGTTGCCCTGCCTTTTGATTTCTGCTTGGCAAACTGCTTATTGCATTTTCTCTGCTTGGCTATGCTGCACGCAAGGAAGAAAAAAAAGACAAATCCTCTCTTTACTTTCAACTCAGTTGGCCCACCTGCTTCGTATTAGGATAGGCAGTGAGTCCGGCAAAGTGGAGAGGTCAGCCCTGCACTTTGAGTCGATTGACAGTATGGTATACAGATGCCGCAATTACTCCACCTTCCTCGACCTGAACCCAGCAAGGGATGCATCTGTGATCTCCTGCCCCCTTCTATTCACTTAAAGAAACTGTTATTCAAACATTTCCTGTCTGATAAATATCATATCAGCATAGTTCTTCTCTTCCAGTTATGCAGTTAGATACTGAATATTGTGCAGACAAATGTTTGGAGATCTTGGCTAGCCAGCTGAAAAGGAAGCCACTGCACTGAATGGAGAGTGGGTGGATGATAAAGAGTTCCATCGCCAGTCCACATTATCTGGATGTTACAGGGTTGTTGTCAGAATGTCGTACACTGCGAGGCAGTCACCCAGGTATATGTGGGCCTACAGCGATGGGCTGTTATTGTTGGCTCGTTATCTCCCTGGTCCAAGGCCCTTTTTCGCGTAGTCTGTCTGCTGTCTGTGCCACCAGCCTCCAGACCGAAGCACTTCGGCGGCTGTTTTCTTGAGCGTGCACTCTGGCTTCACGTATCTGTGCAAAACTCCGGCTAATGTAGCTGGCTTCATTGTTTAATATCTCCCTGCAACTTGTTCCCCACAGCTTTGCTTTGTGCTGAGCACAGTCAGTTTAAAAACTTAAGTTGATGCAAAATAGAACTAACACATCATCAAATTCTAGGTTATGACAATAGTATGTGTTGGCCCTTAATTAAATGCAAGAAAAGAAACTCTGTTCCCCTTAAAAAATGTTTTGTCAGGCCAGCTGGGGTGGCTGTAAGTGACAAAAAATTTGTTGGATGGAATTCTCCAGCCATGAAGGAGGAAAAAAAGTCTTATTTGCGCAGAGTGGTCCTGATGAAGATGTGGTGGGCTACAGCACATGCGAAGAAAAAAATACAAACCTTCTTTGCATTATCTAGTATTATACTTTTTTTCTGTTGATCTGCTGTAATCTATAGCAGACCCTGTGATTGTATATCCAAGATTAAACAAATAGACTGTATTCGGCATTTAGTTTAAACACCAGAGTTAGGTTTCCACTCAGTTGTTTCTAAAGTAGTATTCAGTATATTTAGTATATGACTATCTAGGCCAGTCATTACCTTTAATCATTGGTGTCATTGTTGATGGACCTTGCTTGATTTTTTCTTTTTGCTGGGTAGCTGTCCATAAATAAGAATTAGACTGCCTAACATGCTAATTAGATTCTTCTGTGGAGCAATAATATCATGTTATGAGCGAAAACAACCTAATGATTTGACTAGACCCAGCCAGAAGCCCTAAACTTCATAGTTTCATTAGCATCTTGTTTTGTTTCTTCGCTGGGTCTTGTTCTGCCTTCTGCATCATGGAAATCTGATGCAATGACAAAGTCATATTCAAGTGTATAACATCAAAGACAATACACGAAAAGGGACTTCACCAAAGATATTGGAAGACAAGACTGTCTTGCTCATATGTCCGTCATTTGCAATGTCTAGATCTCTCCTTGATTTGGAAATGCAAAGGACTTTGTGTCTATTTCTTGGTGACAGACTTGACATTAGACCACAAAAAATTAATTATACATGAACCTTCCATGGCCATGGTGAAAAGTCCAACACTAAATTGGACTTGGATCATGTCAGCGACTTCAGATAACTTGATGGGTCTTCACTTCAGCAGCTTTCCACTCATTATCTTAGGGGTGCAGTCTGTGTCCTGTCAGGCCAGAATGCAAATTTAGCCAATTTGAGACGATACAATCACATATTTTAAAATATCTTGATCTTCTATGCCTGGAAAATGTCAGATGAGCGCGATCATTCTGGCAGCCAATCATGTTCCACTGTGAGAACAAGGTGGGATGGATTCCATTCAGTAAATGAATGCCGGTGAACTTAGAGCACCAGTCATCACTCATGCCTGTTACAGAAGGGATATTAAAGACTGGAAAAAAAGGTGTTTTCCATTTTTTCTGGCCCTGCTGGTCCTGTAACACTACAGGGGAAACAGTGAGCAATAACCTGAAATGTAAAAAAGAAAGACGTGATTACCCTTCATCATGTTCATCATGGGGAAGGTTCAGGACTCTCTTTGAAGAGCCATGGTTGAAAATGACACAAAATGTGAAGGCCCAGAGGTTTGACGGTGTGCCTTTTCCTTCCCGGTCTCCAGTTTCCCCCAAGTGTGTCCACAATGGGAAGGAGTTTTCCGACGGTGAGGTGTACCGCATGGACCCGTGCTGGCTCTGTCAGTGCCGAGGAGGGATCTCCTTCTGCTCCAAGGCGGAGTGCGCTGAACTAGACTGTGAGAGCTTCTACATTCCAGAGGGGGAGTGCTGCCCCATCTGCATAGGTACAGACACCCAGCCACCTGCCACAGGCATCAAACACACACCTGCCATACATGCATATAGCCCCACACACATAGACATTGTCACACATCTTTCACATGCCTTAGAATACCATGGATATAGACCATGACTTACACTGTTTGCTAACATAGGCACTGTTGCTTGTATAGGTTGCTTGTAGTTGCATGCTTGCTGCTTGCCAGGTTTTCCCACCTATCACTACCAAAGACAATAATACAGTCTTTGTCACTGATGTAAACACTGTCACTTACCCACCACTAACATATATGGGATGTATATAAGACAGTAGGATAGACTTTCTCATTAATAAAGGTATTCAAGTGCAACTGTAACACTCCTGTCATACACCTGTATGAAACACTGTCACACACCATTCACCGATAGAGGTGCGTCTGTACCAATACGGCACAAGTGATACGTAGCTGTCTAATAGCTATTAGTCTCATACATTTGCATACAGAGACTCCCATTCACAGAAGCATGAGTGCACATGTAAGCAGTCTACATGTGTATAGTGGATCATTTGCATGCACTGTCCTACAAATGCACAGATTCCTCTGTGTTGTGCATACACACTGATGTACACAGGTGTTGATGTTTATCATTAATATTAAAGCCCTGTTAATGTTTCGGTAGCTTCCGTCATTCCTGAAATCTGCACTGACCTAAATGTATGCATCTTTTAGACACATATCTTGTGGTTTCCCTCGCTGGCCTCTGCTGAGAAAGTGATACCATTGTGGTTTTTAGAAATAGTTTATGGGCTGCGGCATGGAATGATGCCCTGACCCTGGTCAGCCTTACAGACCAGGACTCTGTGAGCTCCTAAACCGATATGCATCTCTTTTATAGCCTATTTTAGGACTGGGTTTCCGTGATGACAAATTTCTACCTTCCTTTGTTAAGACTGAATGTGTCTGTAACTTTGATGTGCTTTGATGACTCTGTAAGTAGAGTTGGATGGAAGTGTCATATATTCACAGGGCCTTCTCAGCCAGATGGAGAAATGATTGGGGTGGCCTTTGACTGCCATATTTTGGGAACCCCAGCTCTAAACCTATATACGAGGGTTTTAGGTGGATGACTTCAGTAAAAACACAGCTGGAATTCGCAGTTTTCAAGTTTTCTTGTACAGAGAGGTAGTCATAGTCATTTTATGGCCTATACGAACAGCTTGGATCGTGAAACCGCTTCGTAAAATGTCTTTTTTAAATGGTGGCTGCTCTAATGCATCAACACCCTTTGCACGTCACCTCTCATTAAAAATATAGTGGGTAGAGACAGGTAGAGACGCTGATATTTTATGCTGGGCTGGATTAAAGTGCATTAGGCCATGCATGTGGCCAGCAGATTTGCGCGGCATGTAGCAACTCGCTGCCTTTGTCCGCCTATGTTTCTTAAACCGTCAGAGACTTCAGAGAGATGCAACCACTGTAGGTCAGCTGCGGCCTTCCACCTGGAGCACGCAGCTCCCTAATGCTGGTGAATGGGCCTATCCTGATTTATCATGCTTACTCTGGAATCCACTGCTGGGATCCCATGGCCCGGGCTGTCAGAACTGTTTGCTCAACCTATTTCTCTTATTTCTTGTGTGGCTTGTGCACACAGTCCTCTGAAAGCGTGGGGTGATGACGGCAGGCTTACAGTTGGTGTGTAGGTGCAATTAGGTCACAGGAGACCCCCTGACTGAGAGTGCGAATGTCATTAAATTAAGAGCGCCTGAAGTAAGTTCAGCTGAGCGTCAAGAATGGACGTGCCTCCTGTAACTGTCTGACGTACCCTTCGCTAGTCAGGCCAATTTCGGCTGGGGCAAAAAAAGTATAATTCCATTAAAGTTTAATTCCATTATAGTCTATGGTGTTTACCATACCACCCGCAGGGTTGTCATGTGACTGTTCCGTGCTGCACGATCATCCAGCTTGGTTTTATTTCAGTCATTTCTAGGGGAGAAAACCCCCTAAGTTGTTTGGGCTGTGAGATACATAGACACAGTATCCAGTACGACTCGTGGCTATCATAAACACTGCAGGTGATTCTTGTTTTGGGAGCTATGTTAGGCGGTGTGTCTGAAGACACAGCAAGCCACATAGCACGAACGTGCACTCACTGCAGTTGCTGGAGCAGGACCCATGTGTACTTGTATGGAAAAGAAACATTTGGGGGTATAGTTTAGTTTACTTTGGGCCTGACCGTTGACCCCTTGCAGAGGGTAGAGGCCTCCGATGAGTGCCTGGGAGACACGGGGGGCTCTGGATCTGAGCTCTTAGTCCGCCATGTGAGAGAGAGAGGAAGAGAAGTGCAGTACTGCCGGTAATCGCCCCCAGATGGGCAGAAACACAAACAGCCAGACCCCTGCTGGGGTCGGTCAAACAGGGACCCGAGCCCTGATACACAGGGCCGAGACTCTGGCCATCCAGCCACCCCTCACGGTGATCTCTGCTTTAAATTTCCAAATAGCCAACGTGTAAATACGATCATTTGAGAAATGTCCTTATGACACCCTAATACAAGTTATGCGCGGCATCCCAAAACTTCAAATGGGTGGGTAAATAAGCACATACAGTAATGCGTGGAATTCTCTGAGATGGCCTTTCATGCTTCAAGTGACATTTACTGGAGTGAACCCTGAACTTTGTGGTCTTCTGCCCTCAGGGCGGCTGTGTAATTGGCATCTGTGGGAACAGTGCATGGGACAAGCTTTCCCAGTGGAAAACATAGCACCGTGCACATAAAATTGCCCTGGAAGAGCAGGAAATTGTAGACATGGTCCTTCACATTGTTTTTATAAATCTCATCAGTCGCAGGGTGTCTCGCCTCTATCTCACGCAGCTGTTGCATGAATGTACAGTGCGTGCTCAGTATGTATGTGCTGTTTGGATAGATGGTTGGATAAGTGTCTGGATGTCAGCGTGCCTTGGCTCACTCCCCACCCTCCCTGCGTTAATGGCCTCTCCCCCAGACGTGGAGCTTCTGTCGGTGGACAGCGCAGAGGCCAGCTGCTGGGTGAACAACAAGCTGCGGCACCACGAGGAGCAGTGGAAGGAGGACGACTGCACCTTCTGCCAGTGCGTGGACGGCGACCCGCACTGCACTGCCATGGCCTGCAAGCAGAGCTGCCAGAACCCCGTCAAGATCCCCGGGGAGTGCTGCCCCTTCTGTAAGGGTATGTCACATCCCGTCCGCACGCTCGCACGCGTCTCCACCTCACACCTCATTTAAATCAAATCCAATTAAATCCTTTAGTACGTACAATGGTAACAATCTTTAATAAAAAACAATGCAGAGGAGCATTTACAGACACTGCGCTAGGACTTAAGTCAGGAGGCCTCGAGCAGCGGAAAAGAGAGCCTCTCGAGTGAAGCAGCCATCCCGTTTTTGAGGCCCCCAATTAAAATGTTTCGGCCAGCTTCGGCGCGGCTATCGGACAGCTTTTACTGGAGCTGGCCGCAGCAGCGTTTAATCAGCACCTGCCTTTGACCAAGCACTCCGGCTCTAATTGAGACCGCTTTAACTGCACACAGCCTGCGGACGGGTGGAGCTCGTTAAAGCGGAGGCCGGCGTGCATTCTTCAGGCGGCAGGAGCTTTCTGTTTTTTTTTTTTTTTTACTGGCCTGGCCCTTCAAATGAGACCCACCTGGGGGAGGTGTAGCCCAGAGGGCAGTTTAATTGGAGTGTATTATTTTTTCGTGAGCATAATCAGTTACAGCTCGTTTGGTGCCCATCCCACCGAACCTGGGGGAGGAAGGTTTTCGGGATGATGGAGTGCTTTCCCAGTCGTGGCACAAGCCTGACCGCCATAAAAACTCCCCTCACAACAGATCCCAGCTCTTTGAGGATGACCCCCCCTCTCCTCCCTTTGATTTCTGAGTTGCCAATATTTTACCTGAAACAGAAGGGCTTTAATGTTTGTTTTGAAACCGAGGCATGTCTCCGTGCCTCAGCAGGTAATTTAAACAATGGGAAGGTACTCATTCATCAAAGGTAACAGATAATGAAAGTCTTTCAGGGGTAAGGGCCTGCGTTTATTGTTAATTATAGCTTTGGTTTAGAGCCATTTTCTTTCATGCAATGTGGAGGGATGGAATTGAGATATCAGCTTTGGCACAGTGGCAGCGGCTAATAGCTCCAGATACTGAGGTGGAAATACGTGGCTGAGTTGATGTGAAGACAATGTGCTTCCCAGAGCCCTCCTATGAGACCGTCAGCCCCATTCTGTGCCCCCGCCTGGAGAACTGCTCTCTGTCAGGGAAGGACTGTCCCTACGGCTTCTTGCAGGACAAGAACGGCTGTCTGCTCTGCCAGTGCCTGAACAGTAAGAGCTCCTGTCTACTGTGTGGAGAACACGCCGTGACATGCCCTGACACTCTCTGTTATGGCCTTGCACACAGACCAATCCTCAGTGCTCTCCCATCTCCACTGAACACACCCTGTCACACCCTGACACGCAAGTGTATCATCATCAAAAACATACAGCACAACAAAAGCACCACAACTGACAGCACACAGCAGTCAAATGGACAACTCTCCAACAAGCAGCACGTCCCAACAAGTGACCAACTCTCTCCGACACACAGCACAATTAATCAAGTATCTCTCTCTGTCATTCAATGCACTAGCCAATGCACAACACTTTCCAACTCACAGCCCAAGATAAAAACATTGTAACTTTGTTTTGTTAACTTTATTAAAAGTAAAAAGGAAAAGCGGTAATTGAAAGTGCTGTGATTAAATTTTTTGGTTCATTTCAGACGATTCCTGCCCGAACCTGGAGAAGTACTGCTCTCTCCAGTGTCCCTTTGGCTATGAGAAGGATGACTTCGGCTGTGAAGTGTGCGAGTGCAAACCTTCACCACAGAAATGTCGCCCCCTGTTCTGTAGTAAGACCTGCCCCTATGGTTATGTGTAAGTAATCCCGCCGGTTCCCAGCTGTTTCCATAGTTCTCTAATATATCACACAGCATTCGCTAGATGTGGATCTCTTACCCCAAAACCTCGCAGTTTTGAGACAAACGGGGCCTTGTCCAATATGTTTTTCATGCATCTCTCAATCTGTATCAGTTATGTGTAAATAATATAAATACTCTTATCTAATATCCTAATGAAATCTGTGAACAAACTTTGGCTGTGAGCCAAATAGAAAGCGTGCACCGAAACTCATGAAGAGCACCACATAAAGCCCTGGCTCTGCCCCCCTCCTTACGATGTGGGGTCCAACTCGGCTCCGGCTGACAGCGGGAATCAGCGGAGTGGACCGGGTCAGGGGAAGCGTCTCTGATCTGGCGCGCTGACGAATCGCCAGCGCAGATCAAACGAGCCCAGCCGGGCCTTAATCCGGGCCGGTGTGTGCCCACTTCACAGCGAGGCCTGCCCTTCATCCCTCTAATCCCCTTAACTCAATCAAACATCTGGAAGCTTTCTTCTGTCCCGCCACCACTTTCATTTCATAAATCATGCCCTTGCTTGGAAAACAATGATCAAAAACACATCCGCACAAAAGCGGGCTTTATGAAATGCGTACAGGGGGGTTTCTTCTGGTATCTCAGCCATGCGCCGCACAGTTTCCACTCAAGATGGAGCAGATAGGAACGTTGGAGGGCTCCCTTAAGGAAGGGGAGAGGCGCAGGAAGTGGTGGCTTCATCCATCATATCCCCTGCTTTTGGGATGGCTTCAGAAGTCTGAATCCTCAGAGCCGCCGGCTCTAACTTCAGTCCTTTAAAAACACGGCTGTGTTATTATGGCTGGTAAATAGGGAAGAGTCCTATGAAGAGAGGATGTTGTCTTGTATGTGTTTGCTAGCGCTTGGCTCCTCACCATCTTTACAGTGCTGCGTCTGTTACAGTTTTTCCCTAAAACCTAGGTGGCGTGCACCAGGGGTAGACACCAGCTTGTCACATAGCTCAGATATCCAAACACGTGAAACCCTGCACCTTACACTGAAAGAGAGGGGGAAAAGTAAGCCCTTTGTCCTGTGCATGTCCGTCATGCCCAAAAGGTGTGTTTGTTCTGACATTTTGTACAGTTGACCGCTTCAAGCGGGATACAAAGACAGACTTAAATCATTTCCCCTGCTCAATAGGGCTAAAACATCATCGGACTTGACAGGACATACATGGCATTCTAATGCTCAGGATCTCGGCTGGGTGGAATTTGTGCAGAGCCAGCAGTCCCAGCGTCAACCCAAGTGCAGCTTGGTGTTTGAAATTCCACACGCCACCTTTAAACAAAGCACAACTCCAAGGTCGCCGGGCACGCTGTCTCACTGTTTGTGTACCGAGGGCCCAGCTAGCTGGGGCTCACAATACGTTCATTATTGCTGTTTCAGCAGAGAAATCGGCTCTCTGCGCTCCACGGAGGAAGGTACAGTAGCCACTGATAGAGGCCCTTTTGCAGCTCTGCAGGGGAAGCAGATTAATAGTGTAATTACTTCCTGGTAATAAAGTCCACATCCCATTATGTTTTGCTGTACAGCAATTGATTGCTTTTGCATGTGTGTTAATTTTCCTTCTTGACAATGTAATAATTACTTGCGGTCAAAACAGTAAAAGGGAGGGGGGGGGGACTTGAAAGAGGCAGAAGTAGGTGGATCTTAGCGCTCTCGTGCTAAGTAAATAACTGGAGACATTTTTCAAATTGGATCACTGCAATGAAATGGGTCAGCGTGAACATTAAATGACCTGAAATCCCAGGGACCCAGGATCAGTTCCCACTCAGACATAACTGGATTAACTCAGACACAGCACATTGCTCAGGAGTTCCTGTAGCAGATAATCTGCCGCATTTGAACCAGCCAGTCCAAGTCTTTATTATACACAGCTACCTCAACATACTTATTGAACCGAGCTTACGCTTCTTCCTTCAGGAATTCAGGCCACAGGTGTGGTGTGGCTCACACTTGAATGGTCACGCTAGATTTTTGTTTGCCTTGCTGAGACTGTCCAATGGTTTGGATAAGGAGCTCCATCTCTCCAATAGCCTTTCAAAGTAGTGCATCCTTCCATAGTAGTTGTACTCCATCAGAGGCCTTATTATAAGAGATGGTCCTGGGTGAGCTCTACCAATATACAATTCGACATTCCACCGAGAGCTTTGCCTTCCTGGGGGCTGTCTCTGGCTCTTATTAAAAGACCCAGTTTATTTCATTTGTTTCTCTCACTGGCCAGTGTTGTTTTGGGTCCAGGAGCCCCCTTTCCCTGGTCTTACAGGGGATTACTCATAGAACCCCCTCACAGCCACGGTGGTAAACGCTTATTTACAAATTAGTCATGAGCTCATGCTTAATAGAAAGCATGTCTGCCATTGCCTTAATCATCTGGTGGTATTAATAGGGTTTAGCTGAGTAAGTGCTTCTTACCTCGCAGCTTGAGGAAAGACACGCTTTGCAGTTGGATTTCTGTTGTAACAACTGAATGCTTCGATATGACTGCTAATGTCACACTGGAGACTTGACGTTGACTATATCAGTTCTGCGGTTCTTCTTAGTTTGTTGGAAAGAAGAGCGAGGGATTTAGTGAAGTTGTGCATTTGAAAGAGTCAGTTTCATAAGCCGTTCATTGCTGCTTGCCAGGGTTTTCTGTACACACCATGGGGAACTCACATGTTTTAGGGGGTACTGCTTTTATCTAGCCTCTTCAAAGACTGCTAAAACATTGTGGGAAAGCAGAACCATATGTCTTTTATACCAGGGTGACCATCTGGTTCCATGGCACTGTTGTTTCTCCCAGAACAATCGGCTATTGAACCCCAGTGTCAGGATGCGTTGATATGTGAACGTAAGATTCCAGACTCACCTTCCCACGTTGCACCACTGTGTTTCCCCCTTACAGGAGGAACAAGCATGGGTGTGAGATGTGTCGCTGCGTGAAGTGCGCTCCGTTCACCTGTGATAAGCACTGCCCTGACGGCTACAGGCGGAACAAAAAGGGTTGCTCCGTCTGCCTCTGCAAAGGTATAGCAGTCCTCCTCATGAATATTCAGCAGCGAAGGTTACAAGCATCTAGCCACAATTCCAACATTACTACAGAACGTGTGCGCTCCCCTCTCAGACTGAGAAGCTTATGTGCACAGTATGGCTTCTGTGTATTTTTTTCCTTCCCACCGGATGACATATATCCATATACCTGTAATCTAGGGAGCGTAGAAGTTATTTTCTGGTTATTATAAAGTTATTTATTGCCAGTATTTGTTTATAATATATACACCAATAATTCAGGTCTGTGTGTATGAACATGCCAGTGCAAGTACACTTCTCAGAAACACTTCAAAAGTTAAAGATTGTTTGAGAAGTGGCTTATTTTAATGGCGCCATTTCTATTTACAGTGTTTATTTTCTTTCTTTAATTTTATAAATATTTTAGCGTTGGAATATTTTTAGTTTCACGCTCAGCAAGCAGTCAGTGTCATAACAGCACCCCACCCACTGGGCAAGTGCGAACTCGCGTACACACGAGCGTACACAGACACCGGTACACAGAGACGCACGCATACACTCTCTCATCCCGGGACCCTTGATGTTTACTTTGAATGTTTTTAGACCTGGTAGTCAGTGAACTGTTAAAATATTTATAGTGGGAGGGTAAACTTACTTAGCACGCAGCACACCACTTTCGCCCCGTATAAAAGCAGGCAGGGGGTGTGTAGATAAATAAACATCTGTCCTGGCTTTGGGTCCGGTCCCACTCATTGACGTACGTTTCCAACAGTGTGCCTCTGAACGTAGCATCGGTCATAGAGGTCTTTAACGCGGGATTACGGCCCAGTTGTTGGCAGTTGTGGGGTTTATTAAGTGTATTAAACTTATCCTTCAGCATATTGACTGTGCCTTGGGGTGAATGCCAAAGCAGAAGGAAATGATTAACTTTATTTATGTGCAGCAGAGTTATATGTTGATTACTGACGAAGTAAAAGTACTTTAAAAGGAAGATCCCATTTTCGATTAAATGGTTTTGTGAACCGTGAGTCTTTGAGGAGCGCTTTTGCCAGTTTCCTTTATAACTGGCCTCCAGAATGTATGTCGATAGGTTTTGAGTTTACATTTCCCCAGTTCAGTTCTTTTGTCCTAAAATGCCCACACTGATTGTTTTACAAAGGGCACAGTAAATTCATTTTAAGCCATTTAATCAAAAGCAATAGCCATCACTTTGGCACACTATGACGTCAATTTCAATCTCAGCTGTCACTGTTTTCTTTCTTCAAGTGTCTCTGCATGTGAGTGTAACTTTGTGCTCTGCATATCCAGAGAGTAGCCGCACTCCAAGCACCACGCCAGCTGTGCCAGAAATCAGATACTGCCTGACGGCCAATGGGCACCGCTACGAGGAGGGCGAGAGCTGGCACGACGGCTGCCGGGACTGCTACTGCCACGCGGGACGGGAGATGTGTGTGCTCATCACGTGCCCGGTGCCCAGCTGCCCCCATCCCGCAGTCAGACCCGACCAGTGTTGCCCCACCTGCGAGGGTATGCCTGGCGCCCCACTGCACCGCGCGCCTCTCAGAGTGACACGCCCAGGGCTAAAGTCACTCTCAGTGTTAACACACTTCTGCAATTGGGGTGGATACTGATACCCTCTCCTTTCCATATCAAACCATTAGAGGGAATTTTTTTTATGCTTTTGGATGAGTTAATTAGTCAGTGGACTGTTAAAATATTTATAAAGGAAAGTATGAGAATGTCATGTACTTTAAGCAGCTGCCCTCTGTTGCTGGCCTGTATTAAAACTGGTATTAAGAGGCAACAGAGGGACTCTTTGGAGGTGTCCGCACTACTGGAAAAAACATTGTGTTTGGAAGCAGTGCTGTGAGGTCACTGTGGGAGCCCAGGTGTGGTGCTGAAAGGGCTCGTTTCCCACACTGCTGCCCTCACCCCATTGTGCGGCTGGCTGGAACCCACGTGTGTTGTGTTTTTTTTTTTTTGCAGACGAGTCGGGCAGCGGTCAGCCTGAGGGGGTGGACCTGGTGGTGTGCAGGGCTCCGGGTGGGGAGTTCTATGTGGAGGGGGAGACCTGGGAGCTGGACGAGTGCACTCGCTGCACCTGCAGGAAGGGCCGGGTTCTGTGCGACACAGAGGTGTGCCCTCCTGCCCTCTGCCAGGCCCCGACCAGGAGCAAGGACACCTGCTGCTATGTCTGCCCAGGTACCTAATGACGCCTGCTTTCTTCTGGCAGTCCAGCTACCCAATGATGCGTGGAGAGAGAGTTTGCTCTATGAGATGCATTCGTCACTTTGTCAGTGCTTTTCCATGCGGGTCGTCTTTATCAGCAATACGGCATTTCAGATACCGCTGTGCCGCTGCGCGAGAGCTGACTCCGGCCAAACACAAAACTCTGCCATTTGAGGAACGCATTTCAGTTGGCCGTTATCAGCAGGAAGCCCGCAGAGATGGCTTGTTTTTCGGAACATGTGGTTTCTCTGAGCCCACACTGGATGGTGGCTGGGCTGTCCGGGACAGTTTTATGTCTGACACAAGCCCATAAACAGGCCAGCCCAAACCGGCTGGGGCTTCACACGGGAAGCCTCCAGTGAGAAACACATGTGGGCTCGGCAAGCTGACTGGCCATGCGTATCTCCGCCAGCGCGCCACGCCCCACCGGCCTGCCCCCCCCCCCTTCGCAGGAGCCCTCCACCCACTCTCAGACACTGCAAATCAGAAAGGCATGGCGATCCATAAACCAGACACATGGCATGGCTTTATCATCAGATCGGATCTCCGGTGCTGGATTGTCATGGGCAGGGCTTTGATATATGGGTCTTGCAGATGAAGAATGTGGGAATCACATACATTTAAGTGACAGCACCCGTGATGTATGCACACGGTACGGTAGAGTGATTCTGTGAAACTCTACTTGTGTTTTTTTGTCACAGTGAAGCCTCTGACACATGGGCCTGGAGCGATGAATCTTGAAATTGCATTAATTTTTCTGACAACTTGAATGATGTATTTGCACAGCTTCGCAGCTATCAGGATTTCATCAGACTTTATTTATGTATGCGTCTGATTAAAAGCGTCATTATCTCTTACTGGAACCGGCGTCGTATATCCTCTCTGCAGACCAGAGTGACCTCTGTGTTAACTTAGCGCTCTCTCCTGTGTCCCGCAGAGGACCGGTTCAAGCCTCTCCCGCCAGTCAACAACAGCCAGTTGGATTACTGCATCTCCAGCGATGGGGATGTGCTCATGGCTGGGGACTCCTGGAAGGCCAACGCCTGCACCAGCTGCACCTGCAGCAACGGCACCATCCAGTGTTTCTCTCAGCGCTGCCCGCCGGCCAACTGCAGGGTCCCAGTGCTCCGCAAGGGCCAGTGCTGCCCCTACTGCCTGGGTGAGTCCGATCTCCACTGCCCAGGCCATTCTTTACTGGTCTTCACTTGCTAGAAGTCTCCTATTGGCTGCCAGCATACCATTCAGGTCAGTCCGTTCAGCAGCTTTGGAATGCCTGTGCCACGCTTCCCCTGTCGTCCCCTGCCTGTTCTGGCCCCAGTGTGGCAAAATAAGCTTCAGGTAGTGGTCAGTTCATCGTTGACCATCTTCTGTCACAGTCTGAGGGCCCACCTCTGCGGCACCTCGGCTCCCCTGCCCAACATGAGCTTTCTTCTCCTTTTCTGGAGTTCTGCTGTCGAGTATGTTGACGTTTTACTGGAGGGGAAGTTGTAGCTTTTCTGTTGTGTATATTGTAGTTTTGCTACAGGATATCTTGCGTTGCATCGAGGTGTGCACACGTTATCTCAGCACTGCGGTAGGGGCTGATGCTCCATGTTTGAGCATGGTCAGCTGTGTCTTGTACTGTCTATTTGGCCATCTTATTAGATATACTTTGCATTCAGACTTTGTAAGTTGCTCTAGACAAGAATGACAAAAACCTGTAGTGGAAAAGGCACATGTCAAATAGCCTTCTGTTATTCTCTACTGGGGTCAGACACATGGGCGTGTTAGAGGTCTGGCTTTGAAGTCCTGGAGTTTAGATGGTGAGAATAGTCATGAATATAAAGAATAAGAGCGTAAAACGTGTTATTTATGGACATGACCAGGAACAGCAGAGCATACAGTGCAGATAAGCTTAGTATTATGCTCTTCGTAAAACATGGCAGACATCTCAAATTCAACCAGCTAACCTTAAAGCTATTAAATGTAAGCTTTTTATTTTTTAAATAATTTTAAGGTAAAACCCATGTGAAAGGGAGCTGTTCAGGAATTCTCTTTCAGGATGCAGCAGCATGAGCGAAGCCAAGAGCAACCTGGAGCAGCGGTGTTAGCGCGCAATAAAATGCCCACTGAAATCAGACTGACCGTTCCTGTGGCAGGGAGAAACCGGGCAAGGCCGCCTGCGTCCCAAGTGCCAGCCTCTCCCTGGCGCTGCCTGGGCTGCCTGGGCGCACAGGGCCGCTCTCAGCAGCATTCCGTATGACGCGACCCCGCTCAGACGGAACACATTCCCCGCGTATCCGCGCATTCACACGTGTTTCCTGTCTCCCGCTGAATCAATGCAGGGACAGGAAAGCAAAGCTCCATGTCAGCTTTTCCTTTAGAGGAAAACCCACGGCACAGACGCTCATTGTTCCAGAGTGATTTGTGACCGTTTCATCTTTGCTTTGTTTTCGCGTTTCGGCCCGCAGAAAAACAGCCCTGTTGCGTAAGGCCATCGCGGCGGAGATTGGGGGGGACCTCCGTTTACGCCTCGAAATAAACGCATTCCTCTTCCCTCAGTTTTTCCCCACCCCATCACTCGATCAAATCAGTTCCTCTTATTAGAGTGATCTGAAGTAAGCTTAGAAGTTTTATGCATTTGACAGTCCTGTTTGTGCTTTTTCCCCGCTTGCATTAAAGACATTACAACCACCACAGCCCCAGTGACAGTGTCCACTGCAGCCCCCAAAGAAAACATCACTGTGGTGGAAGGCAGTGGAATCTGGATCACCACAAACAAGCTGCCAGCCATTGTCGTGACTACAGGTAGGACACAGTCAGGTGCCTCTGCCCCCTTCTAGCTATTTATTGATCTGAGAACTACCTGCCAGTCATAGCTTGTCATATGATACCTTTCATAATGTATGCTTTGTTGGAATTTGTGATTCTGTACTTGTTTATTTTTTAAAGTCTGTAACTTTTAAGTGACAAAAAGAGCGATAGGCTTTAATTAGGAAACAAATATTTAAGATGAGTATATCAATGGTGACCATGTGACCACAAGAATAATTCATGATAAATGGCTGGTAATGAAAAATAGTTGATTTAGAAAGTCATAAACCTGTCCTTGTGATGAAAGGAAACATTCCATGGTGTAAAGGGAGACAAGCTTGCTTTCACTTCAGTTGATTAGAATGGATTAATGTTTTGGAAATATTGGCTGATGTGAGTAGTACCAAGCCCTGTTGGTGGTCCAGAATGTCAATCCAATATTGAATTATTACATTCTCCCTAATTTTCAAGATAGGAAAGGTCTCGGCGAAGGTTTCCCCAGCCAGACTGAGATGGCTCTGATCTACCAATCAGCAGCCTGGATCCTTGCCGGCCTCCTCCTGGCCATCGTCATCTTCCTCATTGTGGCCATCCTCATCAACAAGAAGAAGAACTGGGTGCAGATGTCCTGCTACAGTGCACCTAAAAAGGTGGGAGGTCTGCAGAGTAAATCAGTTTGTGTTGAGGCTGGAATCCACACTTTGACCCTGCTGCATCTAAATTACAAACCCACCGGCCGTGACGGAAATTTATTATTAGCAGGAGGGCAAATGTTGCCCTCTTTCTTCCAGCTCCTGCTACAATGCATGTTCTTGGTGCTATGAATTATGGGGTAACACATTTAGTTTAGCAATAAATTCTGAGGAAGTAGTTTGAAACCAGTATCAAAGAATGCGATTTTTTTTGTAAGACTGTTTATGAAATAGAAGTAGACCGACACTGAAAAGAAAATTCTATGTCATGAAAAAAAAAATTCACGTTACCGCCTAGACAGTACATTTCAACAGAAACCATTAAGTGAAAGCCGCTGGCATGTTTCACTTTGGGAGGGGGGAAATATATATTTCATTTAAAACCCAGTGATTTCTGTCCACTCTTCGCAGGCCGTGATCCTGAAGAAGCACGTGAATAAGAACTCTGTCGTGTACATGGAGCCATCAAAGGAGAACAAGTTCCAGAGCGTGAAGAGCGACGGCAGCGTCAGCTTCTCGCCTGAGGCGGGCTCTCCTGGCGGGGAGAGGCTGGGCATTCCTCGCGCCAAGCTGAGCCACGGGCCCGGCCGCGTGCCGCGCTAGGGCTGCGCCGGCCTCCGGGGATCCAGTCTCAAAGGACAGCAGAGCCCTCCACCTTTCCTCAAACGCTTCCACAAAAACGTATAAAAAGAAAAAAAAAAATCACTCAAGAGATACGTGCCTTGGAATTCTGGAAGGCCTCACCTGGACGCACACGTGTCTCTTACCCTTTAGAATGAAAGGCACACCACTTTGTTGCTGTGTCTACAATGACGTTTCTTTGTTGTGTTGTTATTTCCAAGTTCAGAGCTTTACGTTTCCCTGTTGTTGTCATGAGGGGAACAGGGAGCCGTTACCTACAAGGACATGGACCTGCTGGGCAGGAGAGAGACAGCAGGAAGGGGATGTGGCAGGTGGACTGTGAAAGTTGGGACTGTATCTTATATTCTCTCTGATCAAAGGCCAACTGAAAGACAACCGGAACATGGCTGGTAAAGGCAATTATAAAAAGCTTTAGGGATGAGTAGATTCCAAAATTTTATCTTGTTGTTGTATATTTACATGCGTATTAGCTGTAGCGTTATTTCTAGTCCCTTCTCTGCTATTGTTACTGATGTATTGCTGATGGCAAGATTAACATTTAAAGCTGTGAACGCCCGACTAAACATTCCCCACAAGCAGCAATTTTCCCAGTTTTCTGCTGTAGGCTATTCATTTCGAGGTGGCAAAAGTCATTCTTTATTTCACAGAAACAGAAGTATGGTTGTACTTTTCAGTTCAGACGTAGGTGTCATTACCAAATGACGAAATTCTCGTTTGGAGTGAAATACCTTCTGTCGGGCTGTGTCCTGCACCCTGACTTGGCTGCCTGTGCATCCTCACCCTGGCAACATCGATGCACAGCTAGAAGCTCTTTCCCTCAGCTATTATGTCAAGCAAGGCATCTTCCACACTGAAGCAAGGAGGAACCGTTGTATCGGCACCAGACATTTTCTTCCAGGAGTGCCAGATCCACCCCGCCAGAACCTTGCTGCCACCCTTCCAGAACAATCTTTCTGGAGCTCTCTGAGGAAAATGAGTGTTAGGAGTGCACAGTTTAATGGCTTTCTTACAGCAATTCATACAGAGTTAATATATTTAGAGAATGTAAAAATAGTCTTTTGTAATCACCCTGAGAAAAAAAAGATTTAGCCTTAATTATTTATTTTCATTTATATTCCAGTGTTTATGTTTAATGGTGTATGAGGCCTGATGTGTGTTGAGTGAGTTCATGCTTGGTGTGCTCTTGGAAACTGTTGGCACAGAATGTTTATCTGAAATGTTTGGATCTTCCTCCTGTATTAGAAACACAAAGTAAGTGCGAATTCTGTACCCCAAAGTAGATATTTCTTCTTCACATAATACATTGTTCATGAGTCTTCACAGAGGTCTGCCTTGACAAATATTGGATTTTTACCCAGTGTCTGTAACAGCTGCTCAAATCTACTAACATAAGTCTGTAGCAATATTTATAAAGGGTTATTGTGAAACGAGCTGTGAAAGATGAACATACAACTTGAGAATGTGTTAAATTGAAAGCACTTGTGCATTTCTTGCAAGCTAGCAGGTTTTACAAGGTTCAGACCATGATTTGATTGAGAGAGATTGTGTATTCAGATATTAAACCACTCAAGTATAAATACAGTAACAGCACTGACAGTTCCAGCAATATACTGTACGTCTCAAAAATGCCTTAGATTTCTTATAATACAAACTCTCACTGTAAAGGGAATGATTAAGGAGTATCTATAGGATATGTGGCCTGTCATTCACAAAAAAATGTACCATGATGCCAAAGCATGAGTGTAGAAGGAAAAGGATTTGGGGGTTTAAATGAACTGCAACCATGTGCTTTAAAAGAAAAAAAGGTTACTTGTAAAAGCTTTTGCAGTTGTTTGTAATTTCTAAATGTAAAAAAGGTAGATGAAAGTAGTGGAAAGAAGAGTACCTTATTTATTTTTTCACATAGCTTTATTTATTAATACTAAACTGTAGTTTAACATGATGTCAGCTTGGTAGCCGAAGCTGCTGTACATTTTAGGCATTGCAAACCATTTCTCTCTTTTTATCGGTTCTATTCAGGCTTATTTATTTTCCCAGTTGCAAACTGTAAATACATATTTCTTAGACGTTGAACTGTAACATTTACACCTATTTTCTTGAAAAATAAACCGTGTGAACCATTAAGAACTTGGAAACGTCGCCTCTTAAATTTGACACACGTGTGGAAGAAGTGGCCTTGAAATGTCCGTGTTGACTGCACTTGATAAAAGAATCTCCCGTCGGGAGCATAGGTAATGTGGAGTGCTTACATTACAACTGGCCAGCAGTGTCAGTCACCATTCATGAAGAGGTCTTGCTGAGGTGAAGAGCCAGGTGAAAGTGAACTGTGTACTTGCTGGAGTGTACACTGTGGCATAGATTTAATGTGCCTGCAGCACACTTTGTCTTTGCCAAAATTAAGCATGTGTTTACCTTTTATAAGTTCATAATTCATTTTCATCAGCAGCATTTTACAACTATATGTATTTGTTACGTGTACACTGACATACACATTTGTAGCTCATCTTTTTTTTAGAATTAAGATCTGTAATGTCCTTTATTCATGATCAAAATTATTTTGTGTGATAGGAAATCGGCAATAGTGACAGCTTTAATTAACGGGCACATTAGTTTATCATTCAAAACAATTCACAAAATGATCAAAAACAGCAGGCAGATGAGAATCTTAAGGTAAGTTTTCAGCCTCACCCCTTCCAAGCTTGTGAGGCTACACTCGTATGTACGTTTATTGGAGCTAGTCAGATGAAGTGTGTTCCTCAAGGGTGAAACAGCAGCTCCCTCATAAAGTACCCCTTCAGAAGCCATCTGGCCCATGTTTATAGGGGCAAATGATGCGTGGCACTAAAAATTTAGCTGAAAATGAAATGAAATGACCTGCATGATCCTTATTGTGCCTCTATACACAACCACTGGTGCTGTCAAAGGGTTGTGAAAACATGACTTTCAAACAAAAGCAGTTAAACCTTCAGTTCCAAGGTCCACATAGAAAATACATTTTTTTGATCCTTTGCTTTCTAAGAATCCTTCCCCACTCTCTGAAAACAGCAATGCCCCTGGTGAATACCTGGCAGATTGGTGATCCTCTGTGGTCGTTTCATTGCCAGATTATACAATAACATGAGCGGGACACATGTGTGAGACCTGGACTTGTGTACTTTAACCAAATGCTAGACTGTTCCAAATCCTCCCAAGACCACTTTGTTTTATGGACTGTCTACTTTTAAGTATGAGGGATGTGTGTCAGTGAAGGTTAGGTGATCCTGTGTCCCAGTAATAAAAAGCTTATATCCTTGGATGCTGATTTCACCCTACTGGGAAGTCTGTCTCCCTAGCCACTTTATGAGCACTGCCTTGACTTGGAAGCAAAGGGCTGTTGTGGGTCAATAGGTAAGGTCCTTAATTGCTGGAAGCTGCAAGTTGGATCTTGCTCAGGCACTTCCAGCATCTTTACGGGTTTAAGGGCTTCTAGAAGTTTCTGTTAAGTTTAATGCTCTCTTGTAGCTCATGGAGAAGTGATGCTTTCCATAAAGCACAGCTTTTTAGCTTGAGCTTTATATCCCTCCTGTTCCCCGTGCTTTTCTACAAGTAAGTGAGAAGACAGAAAGCCTTGTGTGGATGCTACCCTTTATATCGTGAACCTCAAAGACACATAGTAGAAAGAAATGAGAAAAAGGGACAAAGATTCTGAGGAAGAAGTTTTCATGACACTATAATTATTTAGGATGAAGGACTATGAACTCCATATCCCCCTTCTATTGGATGTTCACAGACTTGTTTTGGCTTAAACCTACAACTTCTGCCCTGGAGTTGAATAAGTGGCCTGACTATTTATTACGGATGTAACAATACCAAAAACTCACGGTACGATAATACTACGATTAAAAAGTCCACGATACGATATTTATCGCAATATTAAAAAATGAAGGAAAATGATGACTTGGAAAAATGGCCTTTAGTAAATAATAAATCAGCATTTTTTTATTCATATAAAATTTTCTTTTCAACTTAAAGTGCTTCTGCTTTCATTCTTTAATAAAATAAAATAAAAGTAGCCAGCCATGACCTAAGCATGTGCAAAAACTGGCATGAATTGTCTTTGGCAATGTATGATTGAACTATGTATGTACAATTCTGTGGCGGCTCCTGCCAAATCTCTCAGGGGGGTCAATTGTTGTGATGATGGCTAGGGAGACTCGTTCAATGGGTAAATTAACAGCTAGCTAACTAGATATTGTCACATTGCATTGTGCAAATTAATCAGCGAGCTAACTTGACATTGTCACATTGCAAACAAAGTGTTAGCTACTTTGCAGCCTACTAGCCACGTTTTCCCGCTCATACCAGCTCTGCGAAAATCCACAGTTATACGGTGTGGTAGAATGTGATAGGAAAATTCCTTCCCTTTCCCCCTTTGCCGCCTGACCACCCTAAGGAACAAACCGCTCCTGGTACAATTGCAAAGTAAAAACAATACAATTTTTGACAAGCAGAGATGGTAGAACACAGCTATACTAGCAAAACAACCATGTAATATCCTGGCAGATTTTGTCACAGTTCGGTATCGAGACATTTTTTTATCGCGACATCGTGAAATTCGATATATCGTTACATCGCTACCATTTAGTCTCCTTACAGGATACAGAGAACTATGAACTCATTGAAACAAAGAGGCACCAAGAAAATTTTAATTCCCAACCACTGGTATATCAGGGAAAGGATTGTATCTTTGTAAACTCATTATCACTTATTGGCTTTATTTGAAAAGAGAACACCAAGCAGTGTGGGGGAAAAAAAATCATACTCCTTCAGGGAGGAAAAGTCTACAACATCTTTCAAGGGATTCTCTGCCCTGTGGAAAACTTCTTTCTCTTCACGTTAGCCGAGGACTTGAACACAAAGAAACTTGAACAATAAATGAACATGAACACGGGGACTTCAGCACTGTAACAACCTGGGGTGAGAAACTATAGCATTTAAATTATGTTTATATATTTATTGTTTATATATTGTTTTTTTCATGTGTCTTTACTTGAGACAATCTTGTCACTTGCTCAAGTGACACTGGTGTTAGCTATTATTCGTGAGCTTTCTTTTAAGAGGCACAGTAAAAGACACACTAAAGCTGATTTAAGAGGAACAATGTACTGTACCATGAAAATCCAAGTCTGACTATGATGACAGACATGAATGACAGTAATTCAGTTGTTTAAACTACTATGCATTTTAATGCCCTGAATATTTGCTAAGATTATCCTATCACTGCCCTATCCAGACACCCAGAGTTTCTGGTCTTTGGATCTGCGTCATGGGATTTTGAAAACCTCAATGCCATAGTATGTGCCAAGAACACATTCCTTTTCCACATCCTCTTAATCACTCTCAATGTAGTGTTTCTATCACCCACTGAAAGACGGTGACCAGGCAGGTCTGAGCTCACAGCCTGAGGATGTGGTGAGTTCCTGTTTCTGTTACAACTTGTCCATAACATAAAGACTGAAAAAAAAACATCGCAAAGGTTGGGGCTAATAAGCTTGGATTGGAATCTGAAAAATTCAAAGAACTCATAGTGTCTAACAATGGGTACTTATGCCATGCGTCATGATGCCTGTGTATTTACAGGCAAAGAGTTCAATGCAATGGTGTTCTAAATGAAATTTGCTTTTAAGTTTGAGGGTTGATATACAAGATATACAATTTATGGATTAAAGCTGTAAAGATTTCTTTCAGGAAATACAACATGTTGGAAATAGTGAGCTCATAAAACTCATATAGCTCATGTAACAAAGATCTGTCAAACACAAAACTAAAAGTTTAACCTGGTTAATCTGGTCATAAATAATGAGTTTAGGAGATGAGTCAGTTGGTTCACAGCCCATCATCCTCAAACCAGCAAACGTCAGCTAGTTTTCTGTACAATTATGACTTTTTAATAAAAAGGATATAAAAATATCCTACTACTCACAGAAAAACAGGGTCCCTATGCAGATGTGCAAATACCTTACATAGGTGGTACCAATTATCTGTAACATAACTGGGCCACATTCCTATATACAAGGTTCAGAAGATACCACAACTTGCAAAGGCATGCACAGGAAATCAGAAGAAAGTTGGGTCTATCCACAAAATGTTCACAAAGATGTTCAGAGTATTGCATCAGATGAGCAGATGCAAACTGCTCAGATCCTCTTGACCCTCAGCATCGGGCAGACACATCCATGTCTTGACTGAAAGACAGCAATCAGACACACAATGCACTGCAGTCGCCCCTGGAACAGGGCAGTAAGCCAGTGGTCAAAATCACAGGAAGGGTATGAATGTGGAGACTTGTGGAATCAAGTGTAGTCACGAAAGCCACCCTGATAGTTCAGACTACCACCAATTTTTTTTTTTTATTTACAAAAGCTGTGTTTTCATTTTATGTGAATAGTTTTATTCCTTAAGGTAAATTAACAAATATGTTAAGTGCATCTTGTGTTGTATTGCTGTTGTTTGAAGTTGGATCAGAGACATAGAGATGTCCTCCCCTTTGTTAATTCAAATCTTGAAAAAATGGTAAATGGTAGAAATAAGAACAAGCAGTTTAGCCTGTTGTTTTGCTGATAATCTGGAATGGATCCATTATTGTGTCCATCTGTCTTCAAAGGATTCCAGAGTCCCTGACTGCCCTACAAAAGTGTTAGTGACTCCAGTGCAAACTTAAGAGGAGGCCAGAAGACATGTGGCACATAAAGTATGGTGGTAGATTTGGTAAATAATTAACCATTACCAAAACAAAGCAAAATCTGAGTTCCATTAGCCTGGGTCTGGTAAATATTCCGTTTCTCCAATACGACCTGCTGCTGATTGTGTTTCACAATACATGTTTTCCTCTTGTGAATGTTTTGTTTTGCGATCATGATTGACTGTCAACTTATTTGACCATGACTGTATTTAACCCAGCTAAACACATTTGAAGAGCACCTCCCTGGTACTCTGGCAAAACAAGCAATAAAATAAAAATCCACAAATTATTTTGAATGTTCACTGGAACACCATAGTCATTATCCGTGGTTTTAGAAAAGAAATACAAACACGTCCAAAATCTAGAAATAAAATTATTAAGAAACTGTACTGGCTGTGTATTACGTTTTTTCCCCAGTACAGACTGACTTGGGCAATTACTTACATGCAAAAATAAAGAATAAAACAATAATTAATTGCAAAACAATCACTGTTTAAAGCAGTTACAAAGATCTGGCACATTGAAAAGTCTGCTGCTTTATCTTATATTCATATTCTTCATGCTTAGCTCATTTGTTGTGTTATGCTCCCAGTCAAGAAACCAGTCGTAAGAAGGGAAAATACATGATTTAATGTATCACCTTATCACATTTGCGTCTTTAAATTATAAAACTAATTTCTTATATATAACAATACTTGCTCAGATGTTTTATCACAATGCTGTGCCAAGTCATCAAACACAATTTGTGCAAGGGTTTGGATGAGTGAGAAAGATACGCAACACTGTGAAATGCAAAAAAGGGAAATCTGAATGTGATGGGCCTTCATTGCAAAACTGAAATGGCACTCTCAGTGCAAAGCATTTTAATCCAGCTCCTGCTCTTTGGTGAACCACCATCAATGTGCATTTCTGTACTGCAAGAAAACAAGCAGCAAGGTAAGGACGCAGCGGGTTTTCTGGGCCGACGCCTTTCAGAGCGACGGTGTCATCTTCAGGCTCAGAGGAGGATCTTGTAGTAATCGTCCTTGTAGCTGTATAATACCACCACTGCCACCCTGCAAAGGCACCACAGATAGCATACATGTCAAATCAGGGCAGTGTTTAAGGCTCATCCTTAATGCCAAATATGTGTTCAATGGCTCATGCTTTAGCACAATGGCACATACATTTTGCCAAAAATAAGTAATATGCATAAATCTGATACCCACCTATCTATGACATGTGAATACTGCACTGTAATAGCACTGTAGTTAATGTAGGGTCTTAGCAATTCTAAGGACCATGTCATGCCTCCTCATAAGCAAGTCGCCTGGTGCACATACTACGAGGGGGTAAATTAGTTGCTCACCAAGCCCTCCACTCAATCTGTCCACAGCACACTTTGTCCTCAACAACTGGCAATACATTTAAACATGTGACATTATTTAAGCCTCTTGAGTGCAATTTTTTTCATTCCTATCACTTACTGCAGGGTTCTTCCAAGTTATTATCTAAGAACTGGGAAAATGGTTCACAGAGGAATAAGCAGGCTGTGGTTAAACTTGATCTGGGCCTGCAGAGTTCTGCAGCTATGAAAAGTATAGGCCCACTGTACCTTAACATGTGATTATGTACATTTTGTGTGTTTCCACTGTGAGTGTTTTCACACTTTCCAAACAATAAATGTGACAATGCCATTCATAAGATGGAGGTGTGAGGTGTTATTCCAAATGCCTCAGGAATCTGTAGAGTGGAGGGCACTGGTTGTGCTGCTGATTGCCATGAACTCCTTTTGAAATGAGGACAAGTCCTTGGCGCAGGGACACCCAGCTGCCCAGGGCCGCACTTGTTTGCTAGGCCTCCCTGTTTACAGGAGTGGCGCAGCCAGGTGCCGCTGACTGTGCAGCCCTGTTTCTGGGGCCTGCGCCCAGCATCCAGCTCCGTCTGAGGTGCGGTAAAAAAAGGAAAAAAAAAAAGCACACACACACACAAATCCCACTCTGAATATCTCCATTGTTGCAGAGTCCAAATAAAGTTAATTGCCTGCAAACATGGTTTCTCAGCAATAATGAGATGCGTGTATGAGAGGTAAATTAAAACCAACTGCTTTCTGGGCCGTCGATGAAGCCTACTTCTGGAACCAAAAGCCAGAAGCCTTTCATTCTGTATTGCGAGCATTATTTTAAAGACAACATGTTAAGCCAGATGCAGCTCTGAAACCCTCTGACCCTCAGCTTTAGCTTTTGAGGCAGAGCCCTGCAACATGATACAATTTACTTAGGGCTTACAGTCGGAGTATTGGCAGCGGAGTCAATCCTCCTCATATTAAATGGGCAATTCAAGTGCAAAGTAAGCAGTGGGATTTGCGTGCCGGTAGGAGTATGAGCTCCCAAAACCCTCACCAAGGCTGGGTGGCACAGGGATGCCAACCTGCCACTCATCTGGCAACAAAGTCCCAGGTTCAGGATCAGATTTCCAAGGGCACAAGTGAAACCCCAGACAGGGCAAACCTCTCCCAGCGCTGAACTGAGGCCTGTTCAAGGCAGCGGTCTGCAGTACAATGTCGGTTCTCAAGACCCTACTTTTTTCCCCAGCACTGAACTGAAGCCTGTTCGAGGCAGCGGTTTTAAGTGCAGCGTCGGTTCAACAGACAGTTTTTTCTTTCCTTTAAGTGGGATTTACACTCTAGGTGAGGGGATGGTCTTTCGGCAGCCGCTGGCTATTAAAGCAGCCCCACTTCAAACAGTGTTTTAATGTGCTCTGCTGTTTGCTTCAGGTTTCATGACTTTTAATAAAATGGGGAGAGACTTGACTTAGGCCCTAAGAACGGGGGGAGGGGGGGGGGGCATGGTGGAGCTTGCTGCCTGTCTGTCCAACAGTGGGGCTTTTCCTGGGCATCCACAATGAAACAGCGCAGCACCTTTGCAGGGACTACAAACCTTTTAACTATTTTGAAGCGGTGGAGCTCATCGCAGATAGACTTCAAGTAGCGCTGCTTTGGCAGGCGTGAGAGCAAGTGCTTCACACTGACGTTGAACTGCTCTTCCTCTCCGTCAAACTGCAGAAAAAGCAAAGAGGGGACCTAAATCTGCCTGGACATTTAACAGAGGAGCCCCACACTGATGAGCTATGCCATTATAAAGATGAACAAAGTTTGTCAAAGTGTCAAAGTTTGTGTACAATGGTGTTCCAACACCTTCAGTAAATGGAAGTTGTACTACAAGAAATGTAGTGCAGTGGTACGACTGCACATCCTGTATATTTTGCCTGTCAGCATCGGGCCTGTAGTCCCTCTTCCCAGAGACGGTAAATGGGTTTAAAGAGTTTCAAGCTTTCACTTGAATGTAATTAGACACATCCTTGCTTGATTTCCTGAGGGCCTGGTCACATATACCCTGCATTTTCATTTATTTTGTCCCATGGAAATGTTTTCTTTGACACTGGCAAAACCACATGTGTGAGGAATGTAACACTATAGGCATTCTATTCTCCTAGCACAAGCGGCTGCTTATAAAAGCTGGCATCAATAACATCTTTCTTTATACTTCACACAAAACAACCACATAACTGACACCAGTTGAAATGAAAACAAGCATTGCTATTTTTGCAGGCACCAAGCTCAGTGCTTTGGAATTCTGTACTTCCTTTCTGATAATATTCTTTAAGTTCAGGGCATTTCTTGCTCAGTGGGCAGTGAACAGGTGATTATCTCTCTGACAGAGGTTCACTCACTAAGTACAGGAAGCTGGGACCTCCATTTCCTCTCTCCCCAGACATGCCACCCCCAGACACAGGATCCTCTCTTCCTGCCAGGCTCCCCTCCCAGAATTCCAGTGAGGTACACTGTATTTGCTTTTGCAAGTTACAATAAACAAAGCTTGCTACAAACCTCCAACGACAGGAAGTTGATGAGGGTTTCCTTCGGCAGGTCAACCTGAAACAGAACAACAGAATAAGGATTGCATAGAATGCTTGACTACAAAGCACAATGGAATTTCTCCTCCCAGAGACCTCAGCGTGGACTAGAGTTTACATTGTAGTTTCCATAGGAAGTTTTCAGTCTGGGCTAATAATGATGGGCACTTGCTTCGGTGGTAAATATTTACTAATATTAGGCCAGCAATCAGTTTTCAGTTAAACACAAACAGCCAATCAAAATACTGGAAACAATTACTTCCGCTCAGGCTGATGGTGGCTCATTTTCTACCATTATTATTATAAGAATTTATTCTGAAAGCATATGCTTCTTACGGTGCCCCTTGTACGAGGAAAAAACACTGTCAACAGAAAAAGGAAAACACCATATAAAATAGCACATTTTCCCATTCAAAGCTGAATAAGCTACACAATGGACATTTCAGATATTTTAGTCTCTAAAAACTGGATTGAATTTTTAAGCCAAATAGTCAAAATCTATTTGTGTATTTATTTTTAAATTCAACCCATTTATGGACAAGTGCTAAATAATGTTTGTTAATACTTGTTTCAACTACAGAACGTATGCTTATTTATAATACGTACGGCTGCATAATATAATGTTTATATTGTTCCAATGTGTGCACCTCAAAAATGAATCACACACACTTTTACACATTCTGCCACTTGTACTCATTTGTGTTTTATCACACACTCCATAATAGTCTGACTCTGTGCATGGATGTCAACAGCCACATCCTGACCCGGTCCCCAGCACATAAGCCCCCGCTGTGAGTGACCCTCGATGTCATGTGTCACTGACATCACAGCAAGGGCCACTCGAGGGAGAAGCGTTCAGACCTTCATATATAAAGATGCATAATGGGATCAGTGCTCTCCGCTATTTATTACGACCTATGCGACTGACACACAAAACCAGAGTCGGAACTCGGGTTCCTTTGATGTATTCTTACAGCAGGGGGATTAAGAAATCAAATGTAGCCATTTGTGCCAGATGCCTTTGTGCTTCATACCAATACAAACGGAGGAAAGCGTAACATAAACATGCAAAAGCGATAAACTCTCGATGTGGACAATCATAAATGTAACTCGACACTGCACAATACGCAACAATATGACATATTTATATTAGATCACCATATTATTGTTGAGATGTAAACCACTTTGATTTATGACTCACACTGATATTTTAGTAAAAGGACGCTGGATGAAAATCAAAAAATAAAAAAACGTTTTATTGTGAAACCAATGTGCCTGGGCCACATGTCGCATAAAGCACTGCAGGATACCCCTCAGCTCTGTGGTCCGTAAAGCTGCTGGCTCCATACAACTAGGTATTTCAGGGTCTAATAAACCACTAAAGCCCAAATGAACTTCATTTCCCAGATTTAGGACAGTTTCAAATATGGCTGTTTCAGACATGATGGGAGAGATGAGGTAAGTGAAAGGAACAGGTACAGGAGTGAGATACAGCCACCCTCTCTGAATATCATTGAGGTGCAGGTATCATGCTGTATAAATGATGTTGACCTTTCTTCAGTCTTTTAGCAATCCAAAGGAGTTCAGAATTCCCATCACTTTCAACTCAATGTTACATTGCATATCCACAAAGCATGTCTCTTGCTTAGTATCATTAGCTAACTAATTTTCTAACTCTTTCCTATGTTGGCAAATATATTTCAGTGTGTCCGGGTAAGAAGATATTCTCATGGAGCAGCATCATGATTCAGATGGCCTTTCAATTCTGTGGAATGGGAACTCAGTATGTAGTTCAGACGGGTTTCTGTTCTTATCGTATGGTTAAGACAATCCTACCATTCGTACAGTACAAGATCCCATTCTGATGTCTAGGTAGCTAGCTAGTGAACCCGTAAACAACACTACAAAGTCAGAATTTGCTAGCTGGCTAGCTAAATAACGTGCTGTCAGATGTACTTTCCTTGCGTTTTCGCCACACTCCTGCATACATGTTTAGTCGTGGTGCCAGTACAAATGTGCATTGCACATTATCCAGTACACTTTCCTTTCAATTATACGAAACCACTGTCTCGGACAGACCTAACATAATGGTGACTGGACAGCATCTGCCATCAAGAAATTATGCCAATCCTATGAAAGTGTAAAATATTTCTGGTTGATGAATGGAACAGATGGAATAATCAATGCAGCTATGGTCTGATGTCTATTTTCCCAGTGAGAGGAGTGAGCACGAACTGTGAGCTATGCCGTAACTGATACACATGTCTGCTTGCCCCCGGACACCCAATTTTTAGGTGCTATTTATCACAGGGCAAAACTGGCTCTTGGCTGGACATTTTTAGACAGGAATATATCTCCCAAAACATTTCCCACATAACTTTTGTGGCCCCACCTGGAAGCCTCAATGGAAAACTAGCAATGTTCCAGTATTAATGATGAGCATGTTTGTTATGTTTCTGCAGTTAATGGCCACACTGAACCACGGCACCCCCCCCCAAACACACAATAAAAAAAAAACATGGGAGAAAGCATCAAAACTACACAGCTACACATCTAATGGGGAATGTAGTCTGAGCATGTGGTGATCAGTAAATAATGCAGTATATGGGTTATTCTGCAAATTCCTTGTTCTCAAATCACAATCGAACCACAATCTAAATATGTAAGTAATTTAGATCCAAATGACAGTCTCCTTCTGTTCTCTGTTTATCGTTCTACAGCAACTGGAATCACTCTTTAGCGATTTAACTCCCAGAGGGAGAGCAACTTCCCACTGCACTATAGGCTGCCAGTAAAACCTGGAAAAAAAAAGAACTCGTGCTTACGAAATCAACTCATTTCATTATTCTATGACTTAACAGATATTATCTGAGTGAACACGTGCGGGCAAAACAAATCACTTACAGCTAAAACTTCAATATCGTTGCTCTTGTTCTGCAGATTGCTACCAAGATTCTGCAGTCTGGTTTGTATCTGTGAAAAGAAAAGGAGAGGAGTAATTACACACGTAATCAGGACAAAAGTCTGGGGAAAATAAAAGGCTTTAAGGCTGTTTTCATCTCCACAAACCATGGAGTATAAGTTATACACTGTGGATGAGGCAGCATGTGTGTTTTGAGGAAGGCAAATGAGTGAGGCTTAACCTGGCTCACACAATACCTCCACAAAAGAGCCCTGATGGGAAGGGCATGCTACAGTACCCGTGAAATGGCCATCCTTCTTGGGTGAACTATGCCGAGTCATGCGCTCTACAGTGCTAGTGCATAGGAAGTCCCCCGCTCCCCCCACCCACCGCCCTGGCTCACCTGTGTCTCATAGCGCCGCCTGGTGCTAGCGGACACCTTCTCCGGTGTGATGAGGTTCACATTCATGTTCATCACCGCGTTGCTGCCATGTGGGTCACATGACCCTGCCAAACAAAAAAACAACACGCTCCCCTCTCAGCCAGGACTGCAGGGCCCCAACATCTTACACGCTATGCTAAAGGCTCATGGGAATCGCTTCTGTGAAACATTTCCTGTTGCTTCTATATTACTCAAACCACCACTATACACAGTGTGCTGCATTAAGCTAACATAATTGCCAAGGCAAGTGTGAAATTCTACACAATTATTGCTCAATGTTATTATTCCTCTAATATCAATTAAATATATTTCTACCATCTGTGGACTGTTAAACAGAAACAAATGAAAGGCAGGCCAGACCATGGGAAGCTAGCGATTAGCACCCTTTATGGCAAGAACTTCAAGGAGAAAAAAAAGAAGAAAACGGTATAGACAGCTCTCGGCCAATACTTCCAGCCGAATTCTTCCAACTGTGATAATGCCTCAAGTAGAGTTTTCCACAAGGAAAGAAGTATTTTAATGAGCCCAGGTCATCAGAGTGTGGGGTCACACTGCTACACACTGAGGCTCCTACCTGTAAGGACAGATCTGACCAGAAGGAACTGGGTTTCAATCCAGGCAGACACATATTTCAGCAAGCCAGATAGCATGCAAAACGTAACATCTGGAGGCCACTAGTTATGGGTGTCAGCTAGGCAGAAAATAATTTACTTGCGTTTCGTGCCGGACATGTCCCACAAAAGTACAGAATATGGGGCCGTTCACAGCACTCCGATAAACAAGACTAGACTCAGCAAGTCTGCGATATCTTAAATAACAGAGAACACCAGTCAACCCTCCCACAGTCCCAGCTGAGGGACAGGCCATGTTCAACATGAGGCCACTGCTCTGCTGTGGAGCTGCTCGTTTTACTGCACCTGAGGTAAGCAGAAGTGATCCCTTGGGATTCTGAAGTGAAACGCTCTCAGATATCTCCCTGTTAAGAGTGAAAACAGAGAAAAGAGCAAAGGCAAATTGAGTTGGTCCCTGGGGCACTGTGTACAGTATGAGTGCCTGTGTGCTGGGAGCAAACACAGATAGCACCACGCACCTGCTGTTCCTCTCGTCAAACAATTTGGTCCGACATTTTTGGACAATGTGATCCACCAGATCCGATTCTGGAATCCGCTTCTCCGTCTGACGGTCCTTCTCAAAAGACTTGACCTAAGGGGGAAAAATGGAATGACAGTTTCTTCAGCAACCTTTTTGTAGAATAGATACATTTGAAAATGGCCCCGGGGAAAGAATACTTTCTCTGCACCTTACTCTCTTATAGAATCCTTGGTGCCTTTCACACAATTCCATTCCACATTCCTAGTCAATGTGCTGCTAACAGTTTTCTTCCATGTCCCATAATACTGCTGTTTGCCAAACAAGTCTGTTAGATCATGCTACTTTCTCACAGGGAAGGGGCTGTCAGTGTCACTATGCAAAAAACACAGAGAGCATCCAGTGCTTTTTCACAAATAATGGCAAAATACCATGTTGACCAATTCAACGCATTTCACACTGCGTTGATTCTCAGAGAGAATTTTACCAGTTGTACAAATGAAGCCAATCCGCACTACATGATTCACACCATCGGGGCTGCAAAGAGGATGCCAAGGCATGAACTATTTGAAAATAAGTGCACAATTAACTGTAGAAATTTTTCACAACAGAGACGAAGGCCAACGGGTCTGTCTGTTGGCTGTTTCAGGTTTTTTACAGGTTTATTAACTGTTCAGTCTGTAGCTGGAGGTAGCAGCTCTCACCTTGATGTAGTTTCCCTCTTTGTCAGAGACCAGCGCAACACAGTTGATGCCGGCTTGCCTGCAGTGCTCCAGCACCGTTTCCTGGGACTGGAGACAAGAACAGCAGCATGGTGAATGTGGATTTCCCAACCAGACAGAATCTCACAGTCCTCCTCTATCCCCTAGCCTGCTTAGAAGGCAAATACAAGGCTACTTGCTACCCAGTACGGAAAGGGCTGTGCGGTTTCAGTTTGGCCTACTTTGACATGACACATATTTACAGCTCAGCCTCAAGGTCTTGCTAACCCATGACAGGATCACCTTTCTGCGCCACAGTCTAGTCACACGTCATCCTCCTCTGCCAATAAGCATGGGGAAACGTCAAGAAGATAAGCTGACAGTGCATAAAATCTAAGCATGGCATTGCCAGAGCCAAATGTTAACAGTGTGAGCCTTCCCAGACGGTGGGGTCCTGACACATGACATCAGTGGGGCTGACAAGTATTCCTCCTCTCTCTACAAACTATTCTTTAGGTATCCCAGTTTGGGACAGAAACCTCTCTCCACTGCCTGGGGCCTGTCATCTGCTGGGAGGTGGAGGGACTCGTTAGTTTGAGTAATGAGACAATCAGGGCAAACAGGCATTTTGTGTTCATGCCAGAAGGAGCCCCAAAGCCATAACCCTGTGATGCTTAAATACTCATGAACCATTGCGGAATTCAACCACAAACCTCAAATGCTCCTGCTATTCAGACATAACTCAAGCTTTAATTAATAACGACTGAATGAATGAGCTGAATGAGCTGTTCCGTTGCCCAATAACAGCCTTATTTTTCCTCTGAAAAGGCACATAGGTTACATAGGTGCTACATAGGATTGGAACCTGCAACCGTCACCCTCACAAAGCCAGCACCCAGAGGGCCTCTGCACTGCAAGGTCCTATAAACTGACTGCAGGTTGAGTGTGGGACAGGGGAGTGTGTGTGCTTCACAAGCTGGGACTAGAGGAACAGGCCCCCATTCTCTCAGCCTCTCCAGCTTGATTAAAGCGGGCCTCATCTAACAGGCCAAACTCCAGAGGCAGTTTACCCACCGACGCAGCCGGAAATTTGCCCCTTTTTTTTCCTCCTGTCGGGAGCAGGAAGCTCTACAGTGGACTTCATTTTTATCGCTGTTTATCAGCGCTCTCGCACAAACCGAAACCGGGTGCCACATTCGGCTACATCGGCAGAATTTAATAAAAGCAAGAAAACTCCTGCATTTCACACAGAGATCAGTGTAAGTGATGTGGTCAGACGGGGGGGAAACAGCCAGCACAAAGATAGCACTGTGCTGGGGTGTTTAGGCTGGAAAATGAGAGCCGAGCTGGAGGAACAGTTCTGCAGTTGTACCATAAATTCCAGCGGGACGGCACGGAGCTGCCGTGTCCAAGCCCTGCTCTGAAAAGGCGCGGGCCCGCCTCGAGCTTTCACAGGACAGGTATTTCGCTCACCCGTGTCGGCCAGTTTCGGGGTTGATTTATCCTAATCAAATAGTGGGCACTCCAGAGAGGAACTGGCCATATATATATATATCACGGTAGTTCTCCCATAATGCCCTTCGGCCTACCATTTACGGCTGCTCCGTGGGCCTGCATCCAGGGCTCCTGCGCCCACACGAGCACCTGAACACGGAGCAGCTTTGCACCACATGCAGCGGAGGGAGCCACATATGGAAAAGGTTGGCCATATTTGGACAGTAAAAGCAAAAAGACTGGAACCATCTCTAGAATCTGAACTGCCAATTACTGAGGGGTTGGACTGAGAGTATGAAAGTACTGCATGTGCAAGGTGTTAAACAATAGGTGCGGGGGTGGGGGTGAGCAGGGGGTGCCAGATCCTTAAAAAACATTCATTTGGGCTTCCTGACCACTGCTCACAGTCTAACTGCATTAGCGGCACTGTGAGGCTGGGTAGCTTGTTAGCAACACAGCGCTAAAAGACCTCGTTACGTCAGGGCCGAGCTGTGTCTTTCCAATTGAGGGGAGATGTAACCTGAAACAAGCCCAGCTCTCCCCCTTTGTTGTTCTGAGCCACTGGGGAATGGAGTTGGGCAATCTGAGGAGCCAAAGCCTGAGTCAGTGAGACAGAGAGGAGAGAGGGCGAGATAGCGAGCAGGCGAAGGAAAGAAGAGCGCGTGAGCCAACAAGGGGAAGAAAGCGAGGGACAGAAGGAGACTGAGAGAACGACAGGGGAGCATGTGAGACTGAGGGAGGAAGAGGGAGAGAGGAGGGAGGCAGGGGAGAGAGGGGGAGAGGGAATGAATGAGAGTGACAGAAAGGGAGAGAGAGAGAGAGAGAGAGAGAGAGAGGGGGAGGCCTGTGTAAGGAAAGCTGGGGGCTGAGAGCTGTGCCAGGCTGTGGGAGAGAGAGCAGCAGTGACGCACAGACCCTCGGCTGTGACCGGGCCGTAACATAAACATGAAGAATGTGACAGAGGTATGGCACCTGGAGGAAAGAGCCAGACAATTACACCGCTGCAACGAGACACGGGGAAAAAAGCGCTTAACATGAAAAGAAAACAGAGTGAAAAGGCAGCTGGAAATTCAGAAAAATCACACATTGGGCAGTAAAAGTACCAGACATGCTCAAATGGCACTTACTCACATAATTAGTTAATGGATTCCCATGAAAAACTCACAAGTTACTGGTAACAATCTCTATATCACAGTGAAATAATCTCTTTTACAACATGTGAACAATTACTACAACATATCCCGAATCATATCTCACTATGCACAGCATCCCACATAAAAAAGTATATTTTTCTGGAGCTTCACAATTGTAAGGTCTACTAAGAAGTGAAAAAAGCTACTAGCTGTGCAAAAACAACTTTCCCATCAACTGAAATATTGTCGCCCTCTGTGGGCAGAAAGCTGTTAATGCACTGCTCTAATAAGGAGCTCTGACCTGTGAAACATCGTGGACAATGTCTGCGCAAAGCCCGGCGCTCCAAAGCTTCTGGATGACATTGATGGCTCTGTTCAACGAGGCCTGGCCTACTGGGACCACCAGCACGTCACAGCTGCTCACCAAGGGCTGGGGACCAAGGACAATCACATCAGTCACACACAGCTGGTGCTACCGCTAAAATCTTCTACAGAAATCACTCAACTGCACTTACTTGACATGCAAGTTATGTAAAAGCATTTTATATAAGCACATAATGAAGCATTTTATTGACCGACAGCTCTGATTAATGTCATGATCCCCACCTTTTGAGACAGTTTCGTTTTGACTCAACTGATACTGGCTAGTGAGAGGACAAGCACAGTAAAACAGTAATGGTGATGGGTACCCACCGGTTCCTCCATGTTGGCCAGGACAGCGCAGACCTTGTCCAGAGCCAAACTGGCACCCACCGCCGAGGGGACCGGCCCCGAGGACTTCGGACCTCGGAACTCTAGGATCTAAAGAGCGTGCGTCAGTGTCACGTTTGCCTATGCCTCGTTGTTATGGCCGGATATGACGCTGCTATTACGAGGAACGCTTGCTTTTCGCTTACCAGGTGGTCGTACCGTCCTCCAGCTGCTAAGACATCAGGCATGGTGCGGCGGCGGCGCTTGACAAAGGCCACAAACTGGAAAAAGATCCCGCTGTGGTGCTGCACTTTATATACCAGGCCTAGGTTCACCACCACCTGCACGACAGACACATACACACACACACACACACACACACACACAAACACAAACACACACACCACAACATACAAGACCACACAACCACTTCATTATCACACTTCGTCTAACATCACTAGAAATAGTGCATTGTGCATCACATCTCGTCCTTGATAAACATAGATTAACTGTGAATTAACTGCTCTCTGTATACAGCAGGCAGTCTTCCTCTCCAGGTACAGGAGATAATCCGGAGGGGGCTGGTCTACAGGAGGACAGTGCTAGTGGGAAGGCACACCTTCCCACTAGACGGTGGAGGGTAGTTTAACAAGTCCCCGTGCCAGTGAGAGCATGACTGCTGTAAAATAAGTGGTTTTTAGCGGAGCGCTTCCAGAAAAGCACACCTGTAGCCTGATGCCCAGCTTCTTCAGCAGGCTGGTGAGCTCCTCCAGGTCCTTCACCCCCTGCTTGGCCAGCTGGGTGACTGCAGTCTTTTGCTTGGTCAGGGAGTTGATGAGGGGGGTCAGCTCGCGCAGATCGCCCTTCTGCTCGATGTACTTATACAGCGTCTGCAGCTGGGGTGAGAGGAGCCGCGGTCACACGCCAGCACACCCCCGCCGAGGCCCGCCCACCGCGGCCAGAGGAATACTCACGCTGTTGGGGGACAGGGACAGGTTGCAGAACTTGGCTTCCACCTCTCGCCTTGTCAGCTTCTCGCCCTGGGGGACAGAGCCAGAGAGGGGACGACCTGTGTTAACAGCACACATGCAGTTCCACACCCCACGATGATGAGAAAATAACGGCTTTCCCCATCAGCAAACTGAGGAAAGATTGGGCGGGTCAAAGGAATAAGGTTTCTATATTTAACAGAGTTCAGGGTGACAGATTCTCTGGGGTAAGGGTGTAGGATGAGGAAGCGCTGGTCACCAAAAGTTTTAATGAAGTATAACGGATTTTCTTCACTAAAGATGGGAAGACACGCTTGAGCTTTCCTCCACAGCTGGTCTCCACCGTCTAAATCCATCATTTTGCTCGGGAAACTGAAAGTGCCACACCTGGCGCATAACGACTAAGCGCTATGCACAGTCGGCATGGAAACAGCACGGGCGTGCAGCCCCTCACCATGGCGTCACACAGGATGTTGGAGGCGTGGCTGAGCTTGTCCTCAGGGATGCCGCTGTGCAGCAGGACGGCCTTCAGCAGGCTGGTGTGGTTCAGGTAAATGCTGTAGTTCCTCTCCTGTGGACGCCAAAGATGAAGCTTCAGCGCAAACACTACAACATAACGCAATGTCAGCCCTGATCTCACACTACAGTGTGAAAAGAGTCGAAGTGAGTCAGAGAGGCTGGGCAGAAAGTCACTGAATAATGGTCAGCGCTGCTCTGCCAGTGGTCAAACATTCAGGAACACATTCAAGCAAAATGACTTGAGTTCTGAAACCCTTTTAGAAGACAACGTTATTAATGGAGTGATCACAGTAAAAGCACCGGGCCTTATGGTGCAGCAGCCGTGTCGACCTCGCATAGGGATGCGGAAATCTGACCTGGAGACGAGGCATTACCTGGAGCGCGCTGAACTCCTGGACGATCTCAGAGATGGTGTAGATGGCCTCTGCATCAGGGAGCAAGCTACTGGTGACAGGGGTGACGATGTCGAAGGCACATTCCAGCAGCTCTTTGGGGTGGGCGCGGTCTAGCCTCCTGGGGCGGTACACCCGCTCGATGCTGTACCTGCTCGGGAACCCGGAGAAACGGCGCACGGTTAGGGGGAACAGTGGCGTTACGCTGACGGAAAACTGAGCGACGTGCACTTCACAATATTTACCGTTTTAGATTGGAAATGTTATTCCTTGCCACAAATCTTGCGAAACCCAGCTGCAAGTGAAGACAGAGGAATGAGTCAAAGCCAATCAACACAAAGTTCAGGCTGAATGAGCAGAGGGCAGGAATTCAGGATTATGACAAATCGCATAAAGGAAACATTTGCGCTCTCAGATGTTTCCTGGGGCAGACGTACTGCGACTTCCTGTTTCCTTACCCGCAGGTCATAGGGCAGGGTGACCAGCATGCCACTGTGGTCCATGAAGCAGGCGAGCTCGGAGCCTTCGTACAGCTTCCTGTTCCTAGGCATGAGGAGGGGAGTCTGGAGCCTCACCGCTCCTGAGACAATGGAGAGAGAGGCTCGTTACATCCCAAACACACACACACACACTCACACATGCACACACAAACATGCGCTCACACACATGCACTCACACGCACACACAGACAGACAGACACACACACACACACACACACACACACACACACACACACACACTCCCACAATTTCGTTGTACCCCCACCGTGCAATGACAATAAAGTCTATTCTGATTCTGACTCACACACACTCACACGCTCACACACGCACTCAGGCATGCACTCACGCACACTCTTGAGAATAAGAGAGACACTGATCCAAGTAAATAACAACATGCTTCAGTTAGAAAAAAAAAAAACAAACCATAGTAGTGCTTACCATGTTTTTTAAAGATCCTGGTTATTGTTTCATAAACGTTCTGTTGTAACCTGGCGTTATTGGCATTAAAACTTCCCTGAAAGAAAAAGACACTACTTAATTGATTAAAACCACAAAACAACTGACTGCATTGCAAACTGTTGATGCCCTGTCACTTTTCAGTGACAGGGCATCAACTTGACCATGAGAGACCAAGACATCGTCACTGAAATTCACAGCTCTACAGTGACACCTACAGGTGGAGATCTGAAGGTATTCTTCTAGTGTGTACCATTCGCTTACTTCATATTGATAGTCCTGACGGTGACCTATTCTCACGTAAAGTACTCTGTCTCCAATACGTTACACCAAAAGGTGGCACCACACAGGACCGCACACAGGCCTGGCAACACAGCGTAGCGGCTCGTACCTTGTGCAGGTCTATGTCGTAGGTGTAGTCTATGGCAGGGGAGATGCTCTGGGAGAAGAGCTGGCCGACCATGGTGCGGTAGGCCTTGCCGTTCACGTTGGCCATGGTGTGCTGCAGGACCTCGTGCAGCTCCGACTCCGCCATCTGGGGAGGGGGCAGCAGCTCGCTCTTCAGCAGCTCCACAGCCGTGGGCCGCAGGGCCGGGTCGTGGTTCAGCAGCCAGGTGATCACCTTCCTCTGCAGTACAAAAACACAGATTCGGATATAGCAAATTGTGCAAGGAAACACAGCAGGCATTTTGCTCCGTCCACATCCCTTGCTGAGATATATGTCATGGAAAAAGATTTTAAAAGTTGCAACTGGCCTTGTTACTCTTTTGTTGTCTTGTAAAAATAAGTATAAGTTTCGCTGTACAATGGATAAGTTAAAAAAGCCCTTTTTGGCCATATTATGGCCATATGTTCGATGCTTACTTGTGTTTGTGTGATATAATACACGTCTGCATTAAATTAGGATTACCTGTGTTCCACTTTCGTACTCCACAAAGTCTTCAGGGAATTCAATGGCCTCCTGGAAGACAAAACAACGGAATGACACCGTGTTTAGCATTGTTCTAGTTATGGCTCAGCTAACAGGCTCAGCTAACAGGCTCAGCTAACTCGGGCTGGCGGAGGTGAAGAGCCTGACCGTTCGCAGCTTGCTCAGCACAGAGATCCGCTCGGACGCGGTGGTCATGGGCCGGTAGGACATCTCAAACAGGATGATCCCCAGGCTGAACAGGTCCACTTTCTGAGGGAGGAACCGGAACAGGAGGACACACAGTGTGTGACACGTACAGCAGGAGGCCAAAACACAAAGCCAAACTGGTTCAAACAACCATTCCAACACATGTATTACTTTGCAGGACAGTTTCCATATTTGGTGTTGTTAAGTTTCCTGCATAAAAATACCTAACTGATTTTAATGCTGAAAACATAAAGAAACAGTGATGGATGAGTCTATATTCTGGGCTATATCCAGTATCCACAGAAGGGAGAAAAGATTCATACACAAAATGTTTCTAAATAAAACTGCTGCCTGCGATAGGGCTGGGCTGGCGACTTACACAGACTGCTCCACAAAATACTGGCATTGTTGCATGAATCCGCTTTACCTGATTATAGGTGGCTTTGGTGTTTCCTTGTACCTCTGGACTGACGTATAAGGCAGTGCCAACCATGCCGGTCATGTTGTCTGTGTGGAGAAGAAAAGCCAGATATGAAACACAGCAGAGAAGCGAAATCTATGCCCAGTTTCTATTGCAACCTCTGCTCTTAATTAGCCCCAGCATTACCATTCCTTATTTTCACATTTCCTGTAAATGACACATTGCATCTTAAAAGACTTCACACCCTTGATATAGATATGCGAAACGTGACTCCCAGGCCGAGACAGGGTCCCAAAAAACCTCTGTGCCTACAGTTATTCAGGCTGGAAAATGAAACTGCCACACGGACAAAAAAGCCATATGTTTCAGCTTACTGCATAAAGCATCGCACACCACACCATCTTGCAATGGACCGCAGGTCCTTAGTTTGAGTCCTTGTTTTGTAGAGTTCAGTAATGCAATAAACACATGAGACAGGCCTTTATTTCCTTTCAACAAAAACAAATTGTGCCTATCCAAAACCTTACCCAGTTCACAAGTGGAAAAAAGAGCCTTTTACAGATAACTTGGTATTAGAAGTCTAAAGGAAGGGTGACAGCCAATGTTTTTCTGAGAGCCTTGCTGACAAAACACTTTGGATTAAGAGGTGCGAAAGCCTGGCCTATCTGAGGCAACATGGCATATAAAAAGCAGGCCACATCCAAATCGCAGCAAGCCAACCAGAGCCTCCAGGTTGGACAACAAATTAGGGAAGAATAAGAAAGACTTTGGCTTCTGATTACCTGTGGGATCTGGTTTAGGTATCAGAGCCGAGCCGCCTTCCTCAGGCTCCAGCTTGCCTGCTGCCTATCAAAGAGATGAGAGGAACACCTTTACATCTTCACTTTAACAACGTGGCAACTTGTCTCATTCGACTTCCATTCAGAAAGACACACGTTTATGCTGTGCAGTAAATGTATACCACATTAGCAGGATGGTCGGTGGCCAGGCCGAAGTCTCCGATTTTCACATGGTCCTGAGAGTCCAAGAAGATGTTGACAGGCTTCAGGTCGCGGTGAATCATTCCCTGTTGGAGAGGAAATTGATAAAAGCAGAAAAAAAGAAATCATCGCTGGGAGCTAATTGGAACCATGACTCTGAACGTGCTGCACACTCCATTGTTGATGCTGTGTGCCATTATAGCGTGTCTGCTCATTCCGCTAGCGAACACTTCCATCAGGAACACATCAGGGACGAACTCTGGAGGCAAAACGAGAGGAAACTCATCCATCTAACGTAGCTCAAACACACTTCAGGAGCGGAGGAGAGTGCACTGGCTCACAGGCACGGGATTTGATTTCCCACGCCAACGGATTTGGACTTGGTGAAGAGTCAACAGCGACGTGTAAAGCAAAAAAGCAGATAAGCAGGGTCTCTCACGCACACATCTATCACGCATCTAGACACGGACACAAACATTCCCGCTCTCATAAACACGCGCACACTCGTCCGCACGTGCTCTCGTACACGCACGCACGTTTACACGTTTCTCTCATCTGTGAGCCGTGTGTACATCTGCATTTTCAAACGCGCGTGCGCTCAAGCGTGCATGCTCACACACACACACACACACACACACACACACACACTCACTCATACATACACAGGCATGTATACATGCTCTCTTACACGAGCATGAAGCATGAAGTACGGCCACAGTGATTGCTTTCATATGCCTTCTCTATTTATGTATCAGAGTTCCCAAAACACACTTATTTGGCTGGGGAAAGCTTTGATTGAAGAAGACACTATTCAATATAGAGGTTCAAGGACACAGAAAATTGGAACAGTAAGGTTTTTAAAGAGTATAATCTAATGCTTTGTGTTATTCGGCATGACAGCAGCAATTTTCCCAGGACTTGGAACGCCGCCCTTCTTCCCAGTCTCATGACTGTCCTGCACTCTCTCCCTGCTAGTTGAACATGACACGGGACCCCTCTCTGTCTCCTCTGCCGTGTTCCAGCTCGCAGGTTTCCTCTGCGACACCTGGTGGCCCACGGCAGATTACACGCGCAGAGACGCTTTAACCTGTTGATTAATTTCGCAGTTTTCGGCATGAGCGTTTCCCGGAGAGCGCAGACCTGCTCATGAATGTAGGCCAGCCCATCCAGGATTTCTCTGAACAGCCTCCAGAGCCGGCTCCGGTCCTGGTGCAGGCCCTTGTCGATCGTGTCTCTTAAAGTGCTCTTTTCACAGTATTCCATCTGCAGGGGGGGAAACAATGAGCAGCAGGAAAGAGGTTAGAGCCACAATGGAGCACATGACCAGACCCTATCAGTGAGACTGCTGCTCTGTGGGTGAACTGAGGCTCACCTGTATGTACAGGTGATGCGCTACCATGAGCGGCTTCTCCGAGTCGGTGCTCTCTGTGGTGTCTGCCCCCTTCCTCTTGCTTTGCTCCACCTTGAGAGGGAACACACATTTCGCTGAGGGGGCTTGATTACAGACAGAGATGCCATGAGGAGGCGGCCAGCCGAAATACAGACCTGGGATAGGCTGTCTCGGCTCCCATCCTCATTGTCAAATATGATGTCACTCTCTGAATCACTTTTAGGTGGGCTGGAAAAGACATGCCACAGACATAACAAATCATACAAGTGTAAAGGTCAGCAAGTCCGAACATCAGAAAAAATTGTTACATACACAAACCTACTATGTAAAAACCAAAAATCTCAAAGTAATGAACCTATTAAAACATATCTAATGAAATACAAACAATATGCAAAATACAACTTCTCCTTTAATACTGTAGATAAATCCACACCTTAACTGGTAACATACTAGTATAACTAGTAACACACAGACCCATAACTTATCTAAACTTATGACTTACCCATCCTTATCCCAACAATTAATAATTACGCAATGAATAATTTTAACTTACTGAAAAAGCTTTCCTAGTAAAACCGGTAACACGAAAGAACCTCATAACAAAGGAAGCAACCAGAAACAGAACAGCAGTAATGCAAATTACAGCTATTCAAAAATCCACAGCTTACTCCAATGATTTAAACATTCAAGTGAATGTGCACCAAACCCAGCGTGCGCTTTGGTCCCAAGGGCACGGCACTCACAGAAAGGATGCACAGAAGACGTCCTCCTCCTCTTCGTCATCCTCATCATCGCTGGACTCCGGGTCGGCGCCGCTGCACTTGGCGCTGGACGACCTCTCGATGGAGGTGCTCCACTCCACCGAGCTGGCGAGGGTGGGCGGGGGCGCGTCGTCCTCCACGTTGTCTGGCAGGCCCAGCTCGTTGAACGGGCGTGACGGGGGCCGGGGGGGCTTGTCTGAGGAGCTGGCAGGCGCCGAGCTGTCGCTGCTCACCAACCCCGCGGACGGCGTTTCGTGCCGCTCGATCCAGGCGTTGTAGTAGCGCACGATGTTTTCGTGGTTCAGCCGCGACAGAAGCGTCACCTCGCCCTTGATGCGGCGGAACTGCCGGCTGGCCGGGTTCACCTGGATCCGCTTCACGGCGTAGTAACAGCCATCCAGGTTGTTCTGGACCTGAAGCATTGGGGGGGGGGGGGGGTCAACCCGGAAAAAGTTAGAGACTGAGACAGTCTTTTTTTAAAAAGAGATGAAGCTGAAAATCTGCAGAGAGCATTTTTAATGCTGACCCTTTAAGAGACCTTAACTGAAGTGCCTCACCTTGATGACGGCTCCAAAAGCCCCTTTCCCCAGCAGCTGCAGCTCCTCAAACTCACTGTAGTAGCGGGAGAACTGCTTCGGGATGTGGGAACTGAAGGGAGTGTTGAGGATGTGGCCGCGGGGAATGACAGTGGAGGCGAAGTCATCACCCATGTCTGTGACAAGATGGCAAAGGATGCACTTAACAAAGCCGTACTCTACAAATGAAAGGCTGGAGATATCTGACACTGCAGGTATGAGCGTGTGTGTGTGTATGTGTGTGTATGTGTGTGTGTGTACATGAGGCAGAGGGGTGGGATTGGTGGGGAGGGCAATATACCAGTGTGCGTTCATGACTTTATAAGACAATGCATTCCTTTTTCTTAAATTACTCATGCAATATGAAAAGCATACGGTTAAACCTGGAGAACAAACACAACCAGCTGGGGAAGGCAGAGGGTAATCATTAACAATGCAGCAGAGGGAGTGACCACGTGAGAGGGGGGCGGGGTCCCCACCATCTGGACTATCATCCTGGCACTGGGGCGGGGTCCTGGGGGGTGGGGGGTTCAGGAAGGGGTGGCCCAGGAGCTGCTGCGTGTTCCAGCGGTCAGCGTCATTCAGGCACACACACCTGCAGGCACACAGACCAACACCGCACGCTGAACATGGAAACTTCCAAAGCACTCCGCTTATTTATAGAGCTGGACATTCATCTGGGACATTCCTGGCACGGCGCATGGGTGGCCATCACCCCCTAATCCCCCACGGGTCCCACAGCACATTGTAAAGCTGAAAGCTGGCACAAAAACACAACCGTGCGGATACAGGGCACTGCCCTGCCACTCTTTGTTGGGGAACAAAGTCAAACAGCGTATGTTCCCAGTCCTGAAAGGCTGCAAACAGTATTTAGTTTTAGTGGAAAATCCCCTGTCTGGCTTCCTTTGCTGGCAAGGTAAGCTTAGCTGGCAAGGTAAGTTTAGCTTGTTCCAAAGTCTACAAAGACATGCTAAACAAAACATGTGAAAGAAATGTAAGAGTTTGCTGCAATTGTGCATTACACCACCGGAAAACCCATTTCAGGATGACAAATAAGCACTGCGATTCAGGATGTGGACAATTCAGAAGCGAGCCCTCTGGAGCTGAAAGGCCCAGGAACTGAGGCTGGGTGCTGCTACCTGCGGAGGAAGTCCTGGAAGTCGACGGGCAGGCTGCTGGGCACAGCCACCGGGTACTCCCTGACCTCGCAGCCCTGGCTGAGGGCCAGCAGCAGCAGGCCGAGGCTCCACACGTCGCCCTTCTTCCCAGTCTTGCTGGGCAGGGCGTCCTCGGCGAAGCGCACGTGCGCCTGCTCGAAGACGTCCTCCTTGCAGATGTCGGTCAGCCGCTTGGACAGGCTGTAGTCGGTGAGGCGCACGGCGCCCTCAGCGTCCAGCAGCACGCTGGAGGCCGACAGCTGCTTGTGGACCACCGAGTTGGCGTGCAGGTAGTCGAGGGCGGAGAGCAGCTGGGTGGCGTGCTGCCGCAGGCGGTCCAGGGGCACGGGCGTGCCGCGGGACAGGCTCTGGGACAGGCTGCAGCCCGCCACGTGCTCCACCAGCAGGTCCACCACCAGGCAGTCCTCCTGCTCGCGGTGGCTCAGTGCTGTGTAGTGCACCAGGTGGGGGTGGTCTAGCTTCAGCAGCGAATGCAGCTCACTCTCCGCTCCCTGGATCTGGGGGGGGGGGGGGGGTAAGCCATCAGCAGAACGTGCAGGTGCACCCAACACTGAGGAACAACTCATTTAGAGACACACTCTGATGATCCCCGCCCTTTATAAAACTATAAACCTCCTTTTATAAATAAGGAGTGCATTGCTTCAGCGTGGACACAAAATAACAAAGAATAACTGGGCGGGAAAGCGGCTAATTATTTTTTTTTGCCAGAAATTAAAATTGCCATACAATCTTAAGCATAACCATTCTGAAAGCACTATCACACAAGATTCTCTTGCAAACGAATTTTAATCATTTCAACCAACCAACAGCTGAATAGCACCGGCTCCGTACTCACCTGCTTTTTACACTTCTCGATTTTCTCCTTTTCCTGAGTGGTGAAGAACTTGCCCATCTTCTTGTTCCAGCGGAGAATCCACTCATACACCACAGCAAAGTCCCCCGTGTTGGCCTCAAACCCATAATACACGCTGCGGCCCAGCTTTTCATTTGTACCTGTCAGAAAACCGCACAGCATTCTCAAACACTTACAATTGTCCGACATTTACCTTCATTTATAACCAATGAATAACATTTCATCAGTTTTGCAACAATCCCCTTTACACTACCTCCACAACGTTATTACGCCTAGAAAAAAGACATATCTATAATACTACTAGCTGCTTATAAAAAAGCTACAACGACCCATCATATAGGCCGATGTGCTCAGTCTCCTTAAATATTGTTGTAATTTAAACTGGTTTAACATACAATGAAATCTGGTGTCTCAGCAAAGCTCATCTACACTTCTAGAAGAGTTTCTGTCTACAGCCAACCATTTGGTACATGCATAACAGTCTCCACTGTGCTTGTGTTGGGAGAGTGACTACGTTTACATGTTTTCCAAAACTGTAGCTGTTCTGGCTAATCTGAATCATAGCTAAGTGGCTAATGTTTACTCTTAATCCTGCATTCACTGAGTTTTAACTCACTAGTCAGAGCCAAGAAACACCATATACTGTCTAAGGAAACAACACAACTTATTAACCAAGGATTCAGCACAACTCATAATATTAAAAAATACATGAAGTATATATACATATATACTTCACATATTTAATCCCACATTTACACCTAAAAAAAACGGCTCACTGTAGCGGAAAACAGGACTTTTCAGACAGGACTTACCTATGCATTTGCCTCTGTGTACAGTAATATCTCCCAGAGAGCTGCTGCTAAAGTGTAATACTTCTAGGGGCCGGGGGCTGTCATCACTGCTGAAGGAGTGATATGTATCCCGCCTAGTAATAAATAAACAACATCGTTTATAACTAAAGCACACCACCGAAAGAGTACTGCTATCTGAATGGAGTTTAAGGACAGTGTGACAGGCCCCTGCCTGTGGCGGCTGCTGGAATTGGTCCGTCTACGATTGTTGCCCCCTCTCTTTGGTTCGGTGGCTTCTGAGGCTGGTCCGCTGGAGTAGGAGGTTCCCAACACAGGGCTCTCGGACGTAGGCTGGAATGCGCTCTCCAACCGCTCCTGTTCGGTTACAGAGGTTTACAGTCATCCAGCCACCCTGATCACTGCCAAAATGGCTCCTGTACGCATTTAACAAGGTGTTCCAGGGAACCTAACATGTACTTCTTTGCTGCTTGTAGGTTTCATGCAAATATGTAGCTCTGAGAGTATTTAACATGGTTTAAATGTGATACAAAACATACACCACTGACACAAATGGTGCCAAAACAGTTGCCACATACTCCTCTAAACATATCATAATACTGAGTACCCGACTGCTCACAAAGTATGGTAACACCAACAAAAAAATCACAAAACTGCAACTACAATGCAGACAGGCACCTGCTTGGCCATTTCTTTCCTCTTCCTCTCCTCCCGCTTCTCCTCCTCTCTTCTTTGGATCTCAGCTAGGATCTCATTTTGCTGAAGAGACAAAGGAGGCGCAGGGTTAGCATGGATGAGAAGCAGGCCGGACCGCACACAGACCAGCGCTCAGACAGGAGGGGAGGGGAGGTGGGAGGGCAGACAGAGGGTCTCACCATCTGCTCCTCCTGCCGGCGCTGCTGGTCGATCCTCTGCTGCTCCTCCTGGGCCAGCTTCTCTTGCTGCCGCCGCTGGTTCTTCAGCATCTCCTCGTGGAAGGAGCGCGACGGAGGCACGTTGAGCTCACTCAGGAAGCCCTGCACGTAGTCAGCCAGCTCGTAGATCATCACCTGGGGGAACGGAGGGAGGGGAGGGAGCTCAGTGGACCGGAGCACACTGACATGCTGTGCAAAGGTGGGCCTCAGCCACGGTGCCAGGGTCATTCAGAAGTCAGTATTTTTTTTTTATGGGGAGTGATATCATTCAAAGTCTAAACTGCATGTGATCACATCATTCAAAGTCTAAACTGGAAGCAAACTGACGGACAATGGCTAAGCACAGCACAGATGCTTGTGATCAGTCCAGGCAGTGGACTGCACATTTTGTGCCTTAGACGTTTGTATCTGAGACCAAAGGAATACAGGTCTGAATATTATTTGAGCAATCTGGTCCTCCTAGATGATTCGGCTGTAAACATCTGTCGTGTTTGGAATATCTTTCGTTTAAATGGGTGTTTGCAACGCATGCAGCACACGAAGAGCCCGACTGAATAATTGCTCTGTGGAAGTCATTTCAAGTTCACAGGAGAGTCTTGAGGAGGGCCCCTCTGTAAGAGCTCCGAGTTCGTGCATCGGCCGCTGTCTTGGCTCACCTCACCGCACCGATCTGCTGCCAGCTTGGTGAGCTCTGTCTGGAGGCTGTGGAGACTGTCATTGGAGAGACCTTTCGCATTCTTCAGCTCAAACTCTGGAGGCCTGCATCACAAATTGGAAACTCATTATTAAGGTCATCATTACTGTTCATCAGATAACAGGTTTGGAAGTCAAGAACAAAACATCATAAACCTTTAGCACAAGCAGAGGGTAAATTATGTGCAGAGAAAAATGGCAATTAAGATCTACACTGTGAAGATAATAATGATGATAATAATGAACACAGGGCTCAAAAGAAATCCTCTTATTTCAGAATTACCAGATCTGGGTCAATTATGAATTTAAAAATGTTCAAATGTCAAATCAGTGATGTGCTTGACAATAAATTCCTACAGTATTGGAAAATATCTGGAAATATTTCATATAATATACTTTTTACAAGTATTTCACATGTAGTTCGTTCCAAAGGTAATGTTCTTTATGCAAAATAAGAAATATTACTTCTATTTATGAAAAGCATAATATCAGTACTTTCTACACATAGTCCTATAATAGTTACATGTTTGCAAAGAAAACACATCTGGATTTTTGAAAGACTGTGTGCATTAGTTGCAATTAGCATTGTATGAAAGCTATATGTAAAAAAAGTGACTTATTTTGATCAAACACTGAAACTAACTTTGAAACACTGAAAATTGAATTGGCATGCACCTCAAACACACGTAATAAAGATTATGTAATTACTTTTGTAATTTCAATGTATATCTAATATATGTAATTCCAAATACAAATGGTGACCCAGGCCTGAAATTTATGTATGTTGACATCATATTCTGAAGGCTTAGAAGAGGACTATGACATATCTGTGCTCAGAGCTATTCACAGTTCTCTGGTTTTGCATGTCAATAAATTGGAACTTTAGTGGCAAACTTGCACACGTCTTTTTTCGGGCTTTCTAGATCATTGAAAAGATGGATACACATTTGTGACTTGCAGACAACACACAATTGTACAGCTGCACCTGCTGCATAACTACAGTACAATTAAATGTCACATAATACTGGATAGATCCAAGCAAACCTGTGCCCAAATGGGTTTTATGAATCCAACGACACAGTGTACATAGGCTGGTCAAAGAGACTCAAAGCATGTCAATTTCAACTAGGGAAAAAGGAATCGGGAAAAAGGAATCAGGAAAAGGACTTCTTCCCACTCGCACAAGGTTTCAGTTCATCAGATATGACACTCACACATCAGGGTATGTCGGTGGGCATTTGACCTGCAAGTCCACCTTTACATAGCTCTCTTGTCCGTTGCTCAGCCCCTTCGGTCGCAGGCAAAGGTACACTTCTGGTGGTCTTTTAACCTGGAGGAAAAAACCTGAAACTGCGGAATCTCTCCACGCCACAATACCCTCATTATTTATGATATATCTCACTGGTTCCAGATTTATGTTTGCGAATGACTTCCAGCTATTTCACGACTAATTGATGTATTGTGGTCTTGATATGGATGAAATGATATGGCAATAGCTAGCTGTCAAAACACGCAAAACAATGGCCAGGCACTAATCAATGGCCGCCAGGTGGACATAAACGCTTGCTTTACGTGTGACATGACTTGACAAGAGCGTGATCCAGAGTATGAATCTGTGGTGGTAACAGACGACACATACTAATTTGAGAAATACATGCATGTTCCCGATAAACGAGATTATCGTCATGTGTTACCGTCTTCAGATGCAGAACTGGAATTCACCAGCGAGATGCGGAAACAACAGATGCTATAAGCCAGACAGTCAGCTAGCTAACACCTGCAACGGTTTTGTACCTTCCATGGTTGTTTTTTCCGAATATCCTCAAAATCATCCCCGAAGATAGATGCAAGCGCTTCAAGTTCATTTTCCTGTTGAACAGCGTAGTCGTCCAGCTCATCCGCAGCGCTTTGGAAAGAACTCATTCTGTTGCAACATACATAACGTTATTGCTTGCGCACGCCCCTTTCCTCTTTAAAGACGCCAGCGTTAAAATGCGTTACTTACTATATGCAGTAACGCTTAAGTATTGTTAATTGCTCCATCGCGATAGCATACGTATCTTATATGTATGTGCGTGTAGCCACCGCAAACGAAAACTTTTTAGCAAAACTTCGCAGCTATCACAACACGCATCCACAGTGCTGATGAAAATGCTGGCGCGTGGCAGTCGTCATGTCGTCGCACATTTAACGTCATCACGTATTCGCCATGGTCGCCGGAGTACGTGGTCTGAAGCGGCGTGGTGGCTGTGTCTGTGTGGCGGAATGCGAACGCGTAGCAACGGCATATTTGCGTATACTTCTGTCTTCTTCGTTTGTAGCCATGAAATTAATGTACACGATGAACAAAAATCTTCTCACGACAGAACTGGTATTATGAAAACAGACGTGTGATATTCCTTCACTGGTGACGTGCATTATATATTATTGTAATTTTCGCTAATTCTCATCAAGATGGTCTCTTTTGATAATGATAGTGTCATAATTTTAAATGAAGAAAACGACACAAATCGTTATTTCATTGACTTATGCCAAGTGTTTGGGAACAGTAATAATTTGTACTAACTTGTAAAATACAGTGAAAAAATAACTAACTTATCTGAATCATATTTGACAGCTCCATTATTTCGACAAAGCATTCCTCAGATAACAAGCTCTTGTCAGGCTAATTATAGCAGTGTTGATCATGGTTTCCAAGCTACAGGTAGCTATCAGTATTAAGCCTAGCCACATCCACCCAGCATCCAGTCTTCACACATTTTCTTGTGTTGAGATGTAAAACATTTTAAAGCATTCTTTCATCTGTACCCATTTTTGTTGAACAAATGTTATGTATGATTAAAGTTTCCGTTACATTACTGTACAAGAACAGGTACAAAGTGATTGAATATGCTCTGTCTTTTTTGGAATCTATGAAAAGGCCTTTATTGTTCTCTCCAATGTTATATATAGACAGATTGGCATGCTGTGTTGATCTTGGTCTGAAACAGGGGCAAGTTTGGGATGGCAAACAAACAAGAAGTACTGAATGTGAGAAGGCATTAGCAGGCAACAGCTGCAACAACGAGAGATGGTAGGGAGGAAGACCAGGGGGGTGGCAGTCAGAGACACGGATGCATCTGTCCCCGTCGCCCCCAGTCCGACCATATATGGACAGAAGTCCCCCAACCACACAGAAGTTTACAATCTCTCTAACTCGGCCTCTCCATCAAAGCTATTTTTCACACAGATCAAACGGATCCCTCATATTTAAGGTCTAAAATTGACATAATTTACATGGGGATAATTTAGCACAAATAGTGTAATTATGTGATATTAATTTAAAGCTTATATCCTCCCTTTTCCTTATAAATATTTGCCCTTAAATTTGCACATCGATCCTCCACTTAATTATATTTCTGTTACCTATTGTTATATTGTTATACAAAATGTGTATTATTAAATTCAGCCATTCAGATGATATTCCTGTTGTTTAAATGTAAGATTGATTGGATGCTTTTGGGAGGCATTACAGTACTAGGGAATCCCTGAGGATTGCATGTACCACCTATCTATGTTGATACCGCAGGAAACATTTAAAAATAGACACTTAACACCGTCCACTGGGACTGCTCAGAGGTGAAAAATGTTCACACATAATTCAACTGTGACATAAGATGATAGAACACAGGTTCAAAAAATAACCTCCCGCTCAAAGGCTGACTCACTGAAATGACAGAGTATCAGATTCAGATCTGATCACATCTAGCTGTACTAGAAAAAAAGATTTACCTGTAGACCATTATTCAGCTGATCAGGGCTTCTCAAAAACTACTTAACAAATAATATGTGTATCAATTGTAGACAATGAAGCTGTCATTATTGTAGTAGGTGAATATATGACAGCAGATAGAAATGGTGGTCCTACTGATGCTCTCTAACTGTTGTTGGGAAAATATAACACTGCATTCAGGTGAAAGGCATTCCAAAGATACCAACAGTTTAGCACTATACAACATTTACTTTAAATATAAGAGATGAAGCCAAACAATTCCATATTGCTGATTTTTTTAAATAAATACAATTTTTAGAAACTTGAACCAGACCTGAGCATATGTATCCAGCTGTATGAATGTCTAAAAATGTAAGTTTTGTAAGATGGTCTGAATAATGGCATCTGCTTCACAAATAAGTAATCTTATGTCACATATGGAGACATGAAAATATTGAGATATTGTTTAAAAGGTGCATGAAATACGATTTTAACTTTCTTATGTGAGCAAAAAACTAGCTCACATATGATGCTGAAAGACAGCATTCCACAGTGGCTCTGGCATTCAAATCAAGCCCAGACAGGAGCATAAATGTTGATTTATCCATTGCTTCCTTAAGAAGGTTAATTACAACTCTCAGTTACATGTAAACTTTTCAAATTGATGCCAAAGGGCCATAGATTATGTTCACATGTCAAGACTGTATATAGGAAAAGAAAGAGTGCATTTCCTCATAGGGCACAATAACAGAATGTGGAGTGGAGGGGGTGGGGGGGGAGTAAGGAGCTGACGAATAAGGAGCTACAGCAGCAACTTCACCCCGGAGCCCCACTGGATGTACACTGAGTGACACCTGTTACACACCATGACCCTAAAAGGAGAGAGCTGGGCCAATCAGAGTGTGGCTGTGGCTGCCATGGGGCCGTCCTGCCAGCCAGTGGGGAGGAGGGCTGGGTCAGTGTTACTCTCAGCTGTCTAACATGTTTAAGTCCCCATCCCACATACCAGAGTACTAGCCCACTGACATATACAGTATTCTTCAGGTTGGATGGTGGCCCTTCTCAAACGTTTCCTTAAGCAGACCTACAAATCTACAGTTACAGGCTGGCTTCCAGGATGGTCATATTAGTGTGACTGGCGGGACCGGGACCGGTAGAATGACATAACTTTGTGTGGCTTGCACTCCCATGCACGGCAACTCGGCACCTTTGTTATTTCATAGGGAATCATTTACATCATGGTGCAGTAGACTCCAATCTGCATCAGAATCTACCATCAGGAAGCGCTGTTGATCTATTTCTGAGACAGCATAAACAAACCGCTTTAACAGCAAGCCAGTTAAATCAACTTTGATGAATAGTGAACTTTCTTCATTCACTTGTACTATCACACATTAAGTATAACATACTTAAATAGTTACATAAATACACAATAGCAACATTTGAGTTCATTCAATGTAATTTAAATGAGTATGATGTTAAATTAGGTGTTAAAAAACACCACAGTAAGAGTTTTGTGAATTTTGATTTCCCTTATTTGGAACAGTCCTTTGTTAAGCCATCCATGAAAACAAACTTTATACAAAAAGCGTTTTTCCCAAAAACCCGACTCTCTCTTTTATCAATGCTTGTTATATAAAAGCCCAAAAATTGAGAATTCAAAACAATGATGGTACTGGCCTTATTACACATTATTCTGGTATTTTAATTCATCAACATCAACATTTTCATTGTCAAACCTGAATAGTTTGTGCCTTTAAAAATATTAAAGAAACGATGTATAAAATGAATCCGAAATACAGTGTAAAACATGATTGAAAATATGAAGAGAGATTATTTTATTTTTGACATGGTAAACTGGTAAACAAAAAACACTAGCAAACTTTTGATGAATGTGAAAGCAAACGCTGATATCAAAGTAGAGATGTCAAACGATACATTGAAAATGTCTGAATTATGCTTTCAATTTATGACTAATTTTATTTTTATAACACGCCAGCCCAGTTTCTCTCCATTTTAGTGGTGTCCCCGTCATGGTAGATCAGATACACTTACTTGAGGGTCGTTATATAATTTTTTTTAGCAGCTCTAATTTGGGCTTGTGTGAACTCCTGGACCCGCCCCCCAGGCCCTGGCTCTGGGCTTATTTAAGAAGCCCCTGCCACCCTCGGCCTTTGTCCCAGTGGAAGCATCAGTCTTGCGATACAACTTGGTGAGTGCCTGCTACTACTTTGTCTGTCTGGACTACTTCAGTCTTGTTGGGACTGACTGCCTACGCTTAGATTTCTGATTGCTTTAGATCTGGAGATAGAAATAAGAAAAACAGACATTAAAATAGACTTGCTCAAAACTTCATTGACAGGGATAGTGCTTTCCTCCATAACAAAAAAAACTTGGAAAGAGGGAGGAGAGATTTTTTAACTATGAAATTGTTAGAACCGCCTTAAAAATACAGAGATCAAGCCAAACTCTGCACGTAAGTTTCTTCTTGGCCTGCGATGGTTCCATTTAAAAATACTCACAGAGAAAGAAAACGAGAAAGGAAATATTCCAATTAACAAACAAATAATAATGGAGATATTTTCTAAAAGCTTTCTGTTATTGAACTACATGTCTGCTGTGCTCCCCCATGGTACATGCATGAATGTTGTGATGAATGGTCTCAGCAGCATTGATGGCGAGTTTGTATGGGTCAGTCAGGCATCATTGTTCACAGCACGGGCAGTGCGTAATGAATGAAGTTGTCAGTGGTGTAGGGATTAGAAGCCATGCTGTAAAAAGAGGTGTGACAATGTGTCAACAGCTGCAGCGGAGTCAGGGTCCTGCTGTCGCTTATCAACAGCCAAGCTCTCCTGGTCGGGGGACAGTTAGAGATAGTGGACACTGCAGCTCTAAGCAACTCTGGGTATAGCCCAGTTTGGAATTACCAGGGCTATGTCTTAAAATAGACAGCTAGTCTAGGACACTCGAATATGCCCTGTTTTGGCTTTAGCAGACGGACCCAAGTGGCCCACATGAACCTATGGAGACAGAGAATTAGTGATTGTACTGCTCGCCTTGCTCTTTTTTAAATTTATTTATCACATCTTTATCTAAGCTCTTCAATTTTTTTTCTAATTACGAGACATTAGTTTAAACATGTAAAACATCTCGGTAGCCTAAAATTTAACAACACAAAAAGGAAATGTACCATGTTAAAGTTACTAAAATAGATGCACATTGCAGCTTAGCTGGAGGCAATAACCTTCTGCTTTATAAAATGATCAGACGTCATAAAATAATAATCCTCTAAACTGTATATCATTATTTTCAAAATCTGATATCAATTGCCGACGAAATAAACTTTTCGCATAATATAAATATGTTTCTTCTTCAGAAGGATACATACTCCTACACAGTTAGGAAGACAAACTAAAGCTTCCTGTTTATAGACCTGTGCGTTTAACAAGCTCGATCGTGTCGCTTCATTACAATTAGGTTAAAGTATCTGTCTTTTAGAACACTTTATTTCAGTATTTCGCTGTTACTGTGATGGAACGTCTTTACCAATTTTTCTGTATCATGTAGTGCTCGTGTCCGCGTTTTTGCAAATCGGGAGTGAGATTTTTAACCTGTATTTCTGTCTTCCAAAGACCATCCCAGAAAAGACCAATCATGTGTGACGACGACGAGACTACCGCCCTCGTGTGCGACAATGGCTCTGGCTTGGTCAAGGCTGGATTTGCCGGAGACGACGCTCCCCGTGCTGTCTTCCCTTCCATTGTTGGAAGGCCCCGCCACCAGGTGCGCTTTAAAATAATTGATGTTGTGTGCACGAAGCCACGAGTTTATTTTATTACATAGTAAAAATTAGAACCGCTAAATTTAATATATATTTTAGCCTAACAGATTTACTCAAGATATGCGATAACTGTAACAATAGCCTTGTGGCTGTGCTAATTCAGGGAAAGTCGACTTTTTACACATGCTGTATTATGCAGAGGGTCACGTTCACAACAGTGTGCTCCTTCTGACCCGTTTACTCTCTCTTTTCCAGGGTGTGATGGTGGGTATGGGTCAGAAGGACAGCTACGTAGGAGATGAGGCCCAGAGCAAGAGGGGTATCCTCACTCTGAAGTACCCCATTGAGCATGGCATCATCACCAACTGGGACGACATGGAGAAGGTGACTGAGGCTGCACTCACTCTCGCTGCATGCCAGTACATTTATAGGCCTCTTATCTTTATTACAGTTTTCTTATACAGACACTCATACAGACAGACTTGAAGGAGAAGAAAGCAATACATTTTAGAATATATATTATGTGCCTTTCCTCATGTAATGATATTATAACCTGGACAAAATGTGATTTTAAGATTATTATAAACTCCTCCCTAATCAACATTCCACAATATTCAAAGCAGTATTGTAAATTAATCTCAAACATAAAGATGTTTATTCAGTGCAGTGGACCATTGGTTGTCTGTCTTGCGCTCAGACCCTGTCTTCTTGCACCCTGTTAGATCTGGCACCACACCTTCTACAATGAGCTGCGTGTGGCCCCTGAGGAGCACCCCACCCTGCTCACAGAGGCCCCCCTTAACCCCAAAGCAAACAGGGAGAAGATGACCCAGGTAAATGAAATAGTTCAACCCTGCTCAAATAAATGCTTTTAGGTTCATGTCCTCCTTATTAAGATGCTGCACTGTCAATCCAGAAGACCTCTAAAATGGCTGTCATTCCCTCTTGCAGATCATGTTTGAGACCTTCAACGTCCCTGCAATGTATGTGGCCATCCAGGCTGTGCTGTCCCTGTATGCCTCTGGCCGTACCACTGGTCAGTGCTCCATATCTTCATCTTTTGCTTCATGAGTAGCCCATGGTTGATACTACCCAGACAATTTAAGCAGCTTGACAGAACCACTTGGATTTGTCATAATACTGTAACCATTACAAATGCAGACACACATTCAATGAACGTGCTAATCCCACCAGGAAAATGTCTATTGCCAAGATTATGCATCAGTATAAATTCTGGAGATTAATTATAAATTTGGTACTCATATGATCACAGTGAGTCAAGCTTAACATAGCCCAGTGCTGAAAGAGAACTATGTTTAGTTGCCAGACAGTTTGACAAATGGCTTTTACATTGCAAAGGATTAGCAATAATCCTCTACTGGCACAGTATCTGACCCACCTGCAATCATTAATGTCACCAGAAGTGCCTGTTTATTATGTGACAAAAGCACAAGGTCACTAATATATCACCGTGAGGCTGTGACAGGCGTGTGAGCAGTGTCTGACTTCGCCTTGTGTTTGTAGGTATTGTGCTGGACTCCGGTGATGGTGTGACCCACAATGTCCCCATCTATGAGGGTTACGCCCTGCCCCACGCTATCATGCGTCTGGATCTGGCCGGTCGTGATCTGACCGACTACCTGATGAAGATCCTGACTGAGAGAGGCTACTCTTTCGTCACAACTGGTAAGAAAGTTTCTCTGACTTTTGGAGAGAGGTTACCCTCCTTGTGAGCTGAAGAATTGAAATAAATTTACATAGGCTGAAGTTATTTATTCTCATTTAAAAACAAGAATAGAACATGCAGTATGTTGAGGTTATAAATACTTTCTTCAGAGATTTTTAAACAGTAGTGGTAAAGGTAATATTACGGTCTTGGGGAGCCCCTCACTCCATTATTTTGAGGGATAGCTTGTTGCAGCCCAAAATAAATTTTCACAAATATGTTTTTTTGAGTTGCGTCTTTATATGTGTTGGACGGTGTATATATGCATAAGCTTGCTCAAAAGTGCCCTGTGATGGTTCAAGGTTTTAAGACAGTGTTCAGTTGCAGTTGCTTTTGGAGAATCTTTGCATTTTCCCACTGGAATTGCTAATCTCTTCTCTGGATCTTGTTCCCTCTAGCTGAGCGTGAGATTGTGCGTGACATCAAGGAGAAGCTGTGCTACGTGGCCCTGGACTTTGAAAATGAGATGGCCACTGCTGCCTCCTCCTCTTCTCTGGAGAAGAGCTACGAGTTGCCTGATGGCCAGGTCATCACCATTGGTAACGAGCGTTTCCGTTGCCCTGAGACCCTCTTCCAGCCTTCCTTCATTGGTGAGTCTCATTACCTCACTGTTTTCCTTGTCACCCACTAGTTCTACATCGTTAGTGTCTCTAAGGACCAGGAATAACAACAATACTATTAAATGGGTTTGCTTGAATTTTACTACAAAAAATCGAAACCTTGATGTTTTCAGCGTGATTCAAATGACCTTCTTGTTAACTGTCACTGTAGTGCCCCCTAGTGTTACATATGATAAAATCACCTGACAACATCTCAGTTAAAATCCCACTCTTGACGTGGCCTCTGCACAGTTTGACTTCATCGCTTCCCCTGAAACTGTACCAGGTGTGTTGTTTCCTCCATGGAGTGACTTCTTTGTATTTGCCCGGCAGGAATGGAGTCTGCTGGTATCCATGAGACAGCCTACAACAGCATCATGAAGTGTGACATTGACATCCGCAAGGATCTGTACGCCAACAACGTCCTGTCTGGTGGTACCACCATGTACCCCGGTATTGCTGACCGCATGCAGAAGGAAATCACAGCCTTGGCTCCCAGCACCATGAAGATCAAGGTGAGGGATCTTTTCCTTTTAGGCATTTAGCAGGGTTTACTTTACTCTAAGAAGCAATCATATGAAGTCATATCAGAGAATATAGTAAATATTGTTGGTAAATATGGTGCAGTGTCAGATGAACAGGCCTGTGCTAATTTTAAAGTAGACACAAGTAAATGTTTGCATGGAAGAATATCATTTTTAATGATTATCCTTCGTCTGTTAATCCACTAGATCATTGCCCCCCCTGAGCGTAAGTACTCTGTCTGGATCGGCGGCTCCATCCTGGCTTCCCTGTCCACCTTCCAGCAGATGTGGATCAGCAAGCAGGAGTATGATGAGGCAGGCCCCTCCATTGTCCACAGGAAGTGCTTCTAAACCACTTACCCCTTCCATCCACTCTGTCTGCAATTGTTCTGTGCTGTTTACTGTATATACATGTACTGTTGTAATAAAGATAGATGCTTGTAACAGTAATCATGATGCCTTTCCTTTTTTTCCAAAACTTGATTTCCATTATTTGCAAATGAAACTGAATTTTATACACAAATAAACTCGCAAGTAATGATAAACACATTCAGCTATATGGCTGCATATCAGTATAGCAATGTTACACTAATTTGATTAACTTAAATAAACTTAACTTAAATAAATTACCGGGTATTCATAATAATAACTAAAGACAACGGCACCACTGAGCATGTTTGTTTGTATTTTAACTAACTAGGGGTTTCTTGCTATTTCAATTAAACTTTTTTTTTATTTCTTTAAGCTATAATTTGATCATGGTCCCAAGCTCGTCTACTCTAGCTAAGAACATTCAGCGGTAACTATCTAGCTAATTGGCAACAACTCTCTTGTTAGTTAGGAATGTGTTGAGAACTGAAACAATCCATTAACTCCAAACCCAGAATAAAGTAAATGCCGCCTGTGTTCAGAATATGCTTCTTCTAATACAGGGTTAAACGTATGCCAATATATGATAAACTTCAGTGCATTTCAACAGGCACCGTCATGGCCACCCGCTAAGGTTGGGTCGTGGGTCCTGATATTTGAACCTGCTGTGTCCAATCAGAGCGCAGATGCGGAAAGCGCTACCGTTTGAATGGTTTGCGGAAAAAACTACTCAGAGGGAAGAAGTTGGGCAAAGGGATGTTATTTATATACGGGTAGCAAGCTTAATTTCATTTACGCATTTAGAGGATAATGTAGTTATTGTACCTAGACCAATCAGTAGCTACCTTACTCAATGTAACACTACGAGGAAGTGTCGACACACGAAATGAAGATTTGAAATAAGTTTGGGATGTGAAAGAAGGTTTTTGTATGTGACAGACGCGGTGGGTTTCTAGCTAAGTTAGCTAGCAAGCGAAGGATCGGTCTCTAGGATGTTGACTGGCGGGGTGGTATTTAAGAAGTCTGTGTTAATTAGTTAAGTTAAGTTGAAGCGAGAGGGTGAACGAACGATTTAATTCAGGAAAGGCAGGAAAAGAAGGAGGATCGCTTACCAGCTGTGTTCAGAACGTCTTTGCATCGGAGAAGTTAGCGAGTACTAACGAACTGTAGCTAGACAGGGAAAATGAAGATTTCGGAGAGGAATGTGATGCGCCTGGCCGTTGTGCAGCACCTTCGCGCTGCGTATGGAATAAAGATGAAGAACTGGAACAAAAACAAAGCGAGCAACGGCAAGTTAACTACCAGTCATTCGGTAAGTGTACAGACCAGCTCGCTAGCTATCACATTAGCAAGCCTGTCACCTTGGCGAGCTCTCTGATCTATTTAGCTGTTCTCCATCGCAAATCAGTATAGTAAGGAATCAATCAAAGCGTCACCTTCGATGTCAAAAGTCTTAACAAATAGGATGATCCAGTTAGCTAAATGTTAGCAGGCTAACTAGCTAGTTAACTATTTGCAGAGGCAGCAATTTGCAAATATGCAATGCATGTTTAGGCCTTCACTTCCCCTTTATTTTTACAGTACATTGCCGTGCAACACATTCCTTTTGTCACGGCTGCAAATCATGGCATAGATTACTTGACTGGCTGATTAGTATATAGCTGTGAACACCGCGGGCTGAGGACCTTATGTCCTCTGTCCTCATGGGTGCTGCTCAGTTCACAGGTGACGATGGTTGGAAAAATAAAAGTGCGAGAGCGAATCCGTTTTCAATGCAATCGGGGGGAAACGCACTCTTCTGGCTATTCCAGATGAACTTTGGTAGCATAGTGAGTTGGGTAAGTAGAAGTTGCGTTATCAAGAAACTAATAACACGTGATGAAAAGGACTGGCAGTAGCATAACGTTAATACGTTATATTTCCTGAGGCTATGGTTTGTGGTTTCTGAGGGGGACATTCTAGTTCTGGGTCACTGGTTATTCTTATAAGTTACAGTTAAAGTCAAGGATGTTAGTGCACATCCTCGATAAAACCAAACAAACGGACTTTATACAACACTAAACGTGACTTAATTGAGGCGGAGGGGGTCTCTTAGCCTGACATCTGATCAAATAATCATCTTGGTAAAATAGATTAATTAATGGCAGACAAATATATTCCCAAAGAGATATAGGAGCATGTTCAAACTAAACGAATAAACAATACTGCCAAGTAGCCCATTGTTTGGCGCCTGTCACATGATAATTAGTCTAAAATGCAGACCTTTACTCATTAATTTCTTAAAGCAGTGCCTATAGAAGACGGGTGATCTTAGTGGATTATATACTATTGTACAGACATTTCTTTTGAGCATTCTTGAAAAACTTTGATTACTGTCACCTTTAAATTGCATCCCTCTTTCCACCAAACAAACAGCCAAGGATGTGAAAAAGTGAATCAATTTTTGTTGAACACACAATGGTTAATTATCATACATGTTTATAGGATGTAATGATGGATCAAAAGTGCTGTTCAATGCAGTAGAATGGAACAATAATTTGATAAGGGAACCTCTTGTATTTTCAGAAACACTGCCACTGATTTTTTTTTTCAGAACTACAGAGAAAAAACACCATTATCACACAACAGCCAACAAACTGAAAATTCACTTATTTTTTCAGCATGACCAGGCACAGACTTGCTGTTGTCCAGATGAACAATGTTACCTCTGTCCCTGAGCCTCTTCTCTTGGACATGTTTGAATGTATGGTCCTTGGCAAGCACAATAGAGACTCTGTAATCAGGTGGTACTCTTAACAGCTTCACCATTTCTAGAAAGGCTTATGCTGCATACCTGAATTTTTAGTCACTGCAAATCAGTTGCTGCTTGAAATTGCATGTTATGGTTTTTGAAAAAGGAACCGTAAAAGACTTGCCATCAAAGACTGTGCTTGAGATGCTACCATGCCATTCAGTCAATCTATTCCAATTCTGTCTTTACATGGCTTTAACATTCCCTCAGTATACATTTATGAGGATATAATAACAGATTTTTTCAAACAGACAGGATGTGGTCAATTTTTGTTGCCGTTTTTACTACATGACACACTAAGGACAGAATGGGGTTTGGCAAGGTAGTGATCCTGTTTTCTTCCACTTGGATGAAGGCACAGAGGAGACCAAGCAAATCATCCAGCTCACAGACTAGGATGATTTGATTTGCATGGCCATGACGTCTTCCTGTGTAAGTGTGCTCACAGGCATTACACAGAGCACTGGGGAACATGAAGATCTCTCATTTCCGCACTAAATATCAGACTCAGGTTTAATTACAACAACAGCATGTTCAGTCCACCTTGAATGGGTTTTTTAATCAGAAAATTTTCTGTCTTTCCAGTTCAAAGTTTTTGGAGTGCCTCTGGACAACTTACCACAGTGCAATGTGGCTGAATATGGAACCATACCGTGGTAAGAATACACAGCACTGTATCTGTTTAAACTCTTCACTCATGCTATTATTAGATGTGGTCTACATTGTGGGCGTACACCAGCAGAAGGATTTAACATTGCTGTCCCAAAATTTTGCTGTGAAGCTGTAAGAGAATGTCTTTATATTCATATGAAATCACCCAGCATAGAGCTGAGCAGTTTTGACCACTCCATTTTAGCTACTTCAAAGGGAAATGCTGATCTGATCTTCTGATCCTTCCTTTCATTTCCAGCTTTCTGGTGGATGCTTGCACTAGTCTAATGGAACATGTCCATACAGAGGGCTTGTTCAGGAAGTCTGGCTCTGTTGCTCGTATGAAAACTCTCAAGGTGAGTGGCTGGTGACTCTGTCCATGGCTTGCTCTCTTTGTAGACTGTGGTCTGTGAATAAAAGGGAATTGCTGAGAGTGTTTTGAGTCAGCTGAGTTTGTTCCCTGCAGGGGAAGCTTGACCAGGGTGAGGAGTGCATCCCGAGTGCACTCCCCTGTGATTTGGCTGGTCTGCTGAAGCAGTTCTTCCGCGAGCTGCCGGACCCCGTCCTGCCTCCTGAGCTGCATGAGGCTCTGCTTAAGGCACAGCAGCTGCCCACTGCAGAGGAGAGGACCTCAGCCACCCTGCTGCTGTCCTGCGTACTGCCAGACAAAAACTTGCACACGCTGCGCTATTTCTTCAATTTTCTCAAGAACGTGTCCCAGAGGTAAAGTGGCAGCATTTTCAACCCCAAGTACCGGGGCACTGTTATGTTTAGCTCTAGCCCTGCCATTCAAATGCATGCGATTGATCCCCTTTCGCTGGTCATGTTACCCTGGGCCTAGATGTACAGAGAACAAGATGGACAGCAGCAACCTGTCGGTGATTTTCGCCCCGAACCTCCTGCACTCCAGCGATGGGACTGAGAAGATGAACGGCAGTGCCGAGAAGCGGCTAAAGCTGCAGGCTGCAGTGGTGCACTGCTTCATCGAGAACGCCGCGGCCATTGGTACGGCTCAAACTATCCGTAACATTCGCTTACTTAAATCTCCTTAGAGAACCTCCTGCACCACTCATTCAAGTATGAAAGCATGTGTACTCCGGCAGCACAGTAGCATTTGAACTTCTCCCTGGTTAGGTGTGGTGCCTCAGTTCATCGTGGAGAAGGTCCCGGCCATGCTCGGCTGCGAGGCCGGCCTTGCCTCCCCTTTCCTGGAGGGCGTGGAGGAGGGGGAGGCAGACTCTGCAGTGAAGAAACGGCACAGGCGCAGTGTGGGAGGTAAGTCATGCAGGATGTAATGTAAAATTAACTGCATTTATCTTCCATAGTCATGTATTTAATTCTGCCTCAGGTTCTTCAGGATGTCGGACATTGCAGTAATGTGATTTGATTCAGAGGACATTGCATTATCCTATGGTGACTTATCCATGCAGAGCACCAAGTGAACTTGCTAGAGCTGGAGTTCTGTATGAAATGGTATTATGTCTTGCATTCCAGATATGGTAAATGGCGCTCTGAATAAGTTAAAAACTAATAGAACACCCACAAACACGCCCCAATCTGACAGAGCAGGTAGGTGCTGAGGTGTAGACTTCTCTAAAGTGTGCACAGTGGTGCCTTGCCAGTTTATCTTAACATATTCAAACTACCCACTTTCCCTCATGTAATTGATTTACCTCACCTCTTAATTGATAGCTAATTTTTATGTGGTGAAATACATTCAAATTATATTTCAGAAATCCCAAATCTGAGGACGGGTAGCTTGAATTTTTTTGCTAATAATGAATGCATTATCATCTTGCACCTTTGTCTTGCTCAGTAGGCACATCTCTCTGTCCTTTTGTCAATGTTTAAGGCAATGTGCTTGTACAAATATGCACTGTATGGTGATCCTGCTTCTTTGCTTGTCATTTTTTTCAATATTTCAATATTTCTTGTTAATATGGATCTAAAATGCCTGCTCAATATTTTACACAGGGAATTGATTCTCTTTAGCTACTTTTCATATCATTTCCAGACTCGCTCCTCTTTGCTTCCAAATTGTGTGTACATACTCAAAATATGGTAGTAAACGGGCGGCCTTTAATATTAAATTTTGCTTTTGTTTTGTCTAGCATTTTCATCAGCTACACCTGTGATTCTGACTCCAAACACCAAACGGAAGCTTCCCTCAGAATCTTGCCAGAGCCATGGATTCTCAAACAAGAAGCGTCGATCCATTAAGAAGAACCTTGGTCTGGAATTACTTCCAAATGTTTTATTTGGTGGCAGTTCTACTCCTGCCTTAGGTATGCTATGGTTCATTCATAATAAGTTTAACCTACTGACTATTAATGTGAATGCCCCGATATTAAGTGCCCTTGATGGTCCTGTGCTTATTATGGAAGAAAATCAAAGATTGCAACCCCTCGGTGACCTCTGTCCCTCTCCTCTCCAGCACACCCAGAGTCCAGCCCCTCTGTGTCCCTGGACTCGTCCCAGAGTGGCTTGTCCTCAGTGGGGGTGGCCAGCAGACACTCGGCCAGCTCCGCCAGGAGAAAGAGCAAACGGATGAGCTACAAACATATCAACAGGTAGGGATGTCGCTGAGCTGGACCGTGCCTTTTAAACACGGCGGCAGAGATGAGAATGTTGAAGGAGGACAGTCTTTGCAATGTTTTGCAGTTCTGGGGGGGGGGGGGGGGTTTGCTATTGAATGCTTCAAGGTGCTACCTATCCGAGGGACTCCAGAGATGGGTGAAGCACTGGTGAGTGGGGCACCCTGGGATGGGAGAAGTACGGCAAGGGAATGCGTGAGGGATGCCTTGGTGCGTGAAGCGCATGGGCGCGCTTCCCGAAGGCGAGGGCAGTGTGACGGAGTGCCGTCTCTACGCTTGAGTATGCGCTCTGACTGCCATACCAACGAGCCAGGCTCTTTGGCGTCGCGGTCAGAGTGGCATGGTTGCTACCCTGTAGACCCGGGTTCGAGGCCGGGTGGGGTGACTGCTCTCGCCCTTCGCTACATGTGGAATTGAGTGTTGCGGGCCAATAGGAACAGATGGAGAAACAGCCCTCTGTAACAGCTTTTAAAAGTATTGTCTGTTGTGCCCCTTGTGTTCCATATTTAATCAGATGTCTCGCTTTTCAGGGTTGAATCGGGGAAGGCTGGCTGCTTCTCACCCAAAGTCACAAAGAAAGAGGCAGTCCGCAAGTCTCTGCGATTGCGCTTCAGTCTGGGAAAGAGCAGTAGAGACTCTGTAAGTCCAAATTCCGCTGAATAAGTGTCCAATCCAGCTGTTAATCAAAAAGAGCACTCAAATACAGCCATAATAGGACCCATCAACGAGCTGATTCTGCGTGTTAATACTGAAATCTAATCCATATTTATGCATGGGTGGGGTGCCATATTGCATGATGATCATTTTATGCCAATGGTGTGATTTTTTTTAAGTTGCTAACCTTTTTAAAAAATGTTTAATAATTGGCTGAAACCTTTAACCATTAAAATATAATTTACTTTGTGTGGATTTTAAAATGTGTATTAATTCTGAGCATGTAACATATTAAGGTTGGGTTAATATTTTGTCAATGAATTGTTTTAACTTTTTTCTTAAAGTGTAACTAATTTCTTAATCAAAACTATATTAGAACTATCAACATATTGCGTATTTCCACTATTTACAGAATCTACTAAATTTTGCACATTGCGTGATGCTTGTCTCTTGCATCTCTTGATGTTTCTTAATACAGTTCTACTTAGAGCAAAATGCAATATTTAAGGTTCATAATGTCAATCCTAACTGAGGGGTTAAATATGCATTTTTTTAATATTTAAAAGAGGAACTGTTAATATAGAATATATTTTTGCACATTAATTATGTGTGTTTCTGTAACCTGGTGTGGGTTTCTTAGTAAACTGTAACATTTTTGTAAAATGGTTCATTTTCAAATGCATAATACTGGAATGTATATTTAATACAAAATAAAGTAATATTGATGAACACCTTGATTTTCCTTGAATATCTTATCAGCAAATATGAAAATTATTTTTGTGTGTGTGTGTGTGCTGGTTGTATTTTGTACAGTAGCTAATTTGCCAATTCATACTACGATGTTAGGAACTTAAATTCGCAAAGCACATTGACCATAGATTTATCCTCCATCTAGAAAATAAAAGATAGGTCCCTTTATTCCAACAGAGTGTCATTTCACATTCACTTCCGGAGGCAAAAGGATCAGACACCATTGGTTGGCGACTTGCCACTCAAGAAAATGCCAGCAGTTTTCGGTTTGCCAAAGAGGTGGCATTTAGCCCAGCGGTTATACGAAACAAGAGTGCCTCGAAAAGTAAGTGTCATATTTATTCTCCATCTGTATTTTGTGTTGGGTCATCTTGCTTTTTATTTTGTAACTTAATTAAATAAGCTAAATATGCCATTGCCAATTTTACTTTGCAGGTTCCAAGTACATAAGTAAGTCTGAGGACAACCTGCTCACCCCTCAGTGTGACCTGACCAAATGCCGGGTGTCCTGGATTGGGGCCAGTCCGGCTGAACCCGCGGACTGCAGCAGAGACTCCTATTCTGACACCCCTATGGGCACGTGCCTCAAGAACAACTACTTCTCAGAGCCCGCACTGGTCCCAGGCAAGCCCCCCATCATCGGCAGCATTCCCAAGCGTTTCTGCTGTGCTTCCAGTGCCGAAAGCCTGGAGGGGGATGGCTCTTTTACTGAGAATGACCCTGTAACCGGTCCCACCCTACTGAAGATCAAGAGGGCATTTACAGAGTCTGGCAGTGACTTGCAGGCACTCATTGAGGACCACAGTGCCCCCTCTGGAGGGGAGGTGCAACTGCATCCATGTGATGACGTTGAAACAACTGACACTTCCTTGTTTCCAAATTCCTCTGCAAGGCAAGATATGCCAGAAGAGGGGAAACCAAGTTTGTGTACACCAACCCTGAAAACAAGTGCAGTGGATGACCAAAACATCACATTTGGTCAGATTGAAATTGTGCCCTTGTCTCCTTTGCATATAGACAGTGCACTTTTTGACACAGGACTGTTAGATCATGCATCAGAAACGGAAGGCTCCAAGTTGTCCCAGTGCACAGATGGAAATGATGACAGTACAAGACATGGTGAGACTGAGCAAGTAAACACCAGCAGGCTCATTGAAGCCCTTGATATTAGCCCTCTACCCTTCAAACTTAGTGTCTCCAGAGAAGTACAGTCAACACCTTACAGGAATATGCTGACAGATCACGAGCTGGACACCCCACTGCCTACCTCTAACAAAGTCCAAATGCCAGTGAAGGAGGCTGAATCAGAGCGATCACCTGTGTCCAAACTACAAGCTGGAAATCCAGCAAATTCTCCAGGTACCACAGAAGCCCACAAGTTGAGGGTGGCTGACCACATCCAACGGTTCAACAAGCTTACCTTGATCTCGCCCAAGACCAAACCTGTCAGGTCCCCCCTCAAGTTCCAGCGTACCCCTGTGCGACAGTCTGTCAGGAGGATCAACTCCCTTCTGGGGGACAGGAGACCAACAAGGACCATAAATTATCCAGCCAAGGGGGGAACCCCCATTGCAAAGTCCATTAGCTGTGATAGCGGCTTAGCTCAGGGAGCAGAACTAAAGCTGCACCAAGGTGAAGGCGAGGTTTGCGACTCCCTTTCTAATGGAAACATGCGCACTTGCTCAAAGGCGCCCCCTCCTGTTGCGCCCAAGAGGTTTACCAGCATCAATCCGCAGAAAAAGCATGGTGCGCTTGGGGATGTGACAAACAAGGCACAGCAGAAGGCCAAAGCTGACCCCCTACTGGCAAACAAGAATGGTACAGCCTCAGCTCAAGTGCACCCAGAGAAATCGGTCCTCCGTGAGATGGCTGAGAAAGATAAGTGCCGCTACAGAGGTTCACCCAAGAATCCCCTGGCTGAAGGCAGGCTGCTGTCAGCCACCAAGCCCCTGGACCTCTGAGTGTAATTCTCCATTTGTTCTACTGCTAATGTGCAATGGTACCCTCTTGTTGAGACTTGGACTGGATTACTGGACTACTTTCTTTAATCTGAGTTGTTTCCAAACATCAAAAAATTAATTTATTTGGTTAATTTCTAAATTCTGTTCTCTATAATGTGACTCTAGGGTGATTGGGTCATGCCTGTGTCAGTGGTGATCCGTAGATGTCATTTTATTCTGTTGCCAAAATATCTGAATGCAGGTTTGCAAGTATCCGTTTGATGCTGGTTTAAGTGAATGAATGATTGAATCGTCTATAGTGAGTGTTGTACAGTTTACAGCACAAGTGTTACGGTTGAGTAAGTGTGGCTGGATTTTAAAATTAGTCTTATCTTTAGTAGTCTTATTTATATTTCATTTTGGGCTTGGGTTATGTTCTGAAGTTCAGTATATATAATGATTTGTAAAACAATGCCATTAGCTGACATTGTTTAGCTTTTTCGTTTATAGTAATTTTATATGCTTTTTATTAGGTGCTGGTCATTTGAGTATGGCTTGAATTGTAGTTTAAGCTTTGTGGACAGATTTAAGAACCAGTTTTAATGAGCAGTATTATTTTAATTTGATTTTTTTGTCTTATGTCTTCACATTTCAAAACAGTTTGGAAAAAAATGTAAAAATTATTTTTCTTCTGTGAATTTGTATAAAAAAAATTAAGTTGAAATGCTGAAAAAAACGTTCACCCCTGCAATAAACTATGCACACACACTGGCAATTAAGATTTAAGTCGTAATTTTACTTATGTAAGTCTGGCATTTCGTGTTCCTGCATATCACACATTAAATAACACTTAAATAACACTTAAACACCACTAACTGGTGGAGGAATGCGCAAACTCTGAGAGTCACGTGCAGGCGCGGGTGAGATCAGTCATGACGGTGTTCCCGGTCGCTCACTGAGGCGCGTTTTTTTTGTTTTTCAATTTCAAAAATACAGCGGATACAAACCCCTGCTTTTGTCACACTTACAAACAACGGCGGTCTTCTCCTCACTGAAATCAACCGTGGAGGAAATAGAAAAATTCATCGACGAGTTCCACAGTAATCTGTGCGAAATGCCGGCTCAAAGGCCCAACCAGCGCACAGAGGGCTCAGCAAAGAAACGCTACCGGGAATCCTCCACCGACACCGAGGACTTAAACACGCCGACACAAGAGGTTAGTGTGCTTCACTCAATTAATGCAAGACTCAGCATTTTAGAATCACTGTTTGCTGAACTGAAAGAAATGCGAGCGAGCCTTGAATTTAATCACAAGGAAATCGAGGATCTAAAAAGAGACAACGAGTGCTTGAAAATTACTGTTGAAACATTGACCAAGGAACTGGACAACATTGTCAAAGAAAACAAGACCATAAAAGAAAACATATTGGATATACAATCACGCAGCATGCGCGATAACTTAATTTTCTCCGGGATTCCAGAAAATAAAACCGAAAACCCAATAAACACGATTAAAGATTTCATACGAACCGAACTAAAACTGCCCTCCGACATTGTTGACAATATAACTTTCCACCGGGTTCATCGCCTTGGAATCACAGCAAAGAGGGGGCCTCGGCCCATCATTGCAAAGTTTGAACACTTCCAACAAAAGGAGCTAGTGAAAAGCAAAGGCAGAGAACTAAAAGGAACTCACTACGGCCTCAATGATCAGTTCCCTCGTGAAATAAATGAACGCCGCAAGAAGCTCTACCCCATTCTTAAACAACATCGAGCAGAAGGAAAAAGAGCTTCAATCACCGTAGACAAACTGTACATCGACGGCCAACTATTTCGCGATCTCAAGATTACACCGTGGCTTTTCTAAATGGGAAAAAAAAAAAAATCACACCCCAAATGCGATTTATCTGTTCAAACCAGTGTTCTCTCTCCATCTCTTTTTTCCTTAACTTAAACATTACCCACATACCCCCTGTTTTTTCTGTTTTGTTTATTTAAATTTATTTGTTTGATTCTTTACTCTATCTCTCACCTTATTTTTTCCTATTCCAATGACTCCAACCATTCACCCCTTCCCTCACTCTGTTTTCCCTACCTGCTCTCCTTCTAATACACTGTCACATCTTATCCAGACTTATGTTTCTGTAATACCCTTCTGCACTGTCTGTTTCTGTGGTCTGTGTTCAAATGTCCTTCTGTCTGACTCTGTGTCTGTATATAAACTGAGTGTCTCTTTTCTTTGTTATATGGTAACATCACACATATTTGGAGTTCATGTGGAGTTCACCTCCCACCATTTTTATTCTATTCTATTTTCTCCTATCTATCCCCTTTTTTTTTTTTTTTTTTTTTTTTTCCCTCCCCAATTTTATTTTATTATTATTTATCTTATTTTACTTTTACTTTTTCTTTGTTGACTCCAATTGATTCTACTACCAATGACACACAGTAAACACATGTAATGTCTTCAACAAAATTTATAAGTTGGAATGTCAGGGGTCTTAACTTGTTGGCAAAGAGAGTCAAAATACTCACTCACCTGCAAAACCTTAAAGGAGACATCTGTCTATTACAAGAAACACACCTCATTAATTCAGACCATGAAAAATTAAAAAATCAATGGGTTAACCAAGTTTTTGCAGCATCTTACACCTCTAAAAAAAGAGGAGTGGCAATATTAATCAGCAAAAATACACCTTACACCAGCAATTCAGTCACAGCAGATCCTGAGGGACGTTACCTAATAATCAGTGGTTCCATTGGCAATATCAAATTAACAGTAGCAAACATATATGCACCCAATGAGGACAACCCCACATTTTTTCACAACTTCTTTGCTCAGCTTATGAACTTCTCTGACACGACCATCATTCTTGGAGGTGACTTCAATACAATTATGGACTTTAACCTCGACCGCTCAAACACTACAAAATTCTCCAGACCAATGAAATCATCAGAAACACTGCAACAATACATAAATGACTTTGGTCTCAGTGACAATTGGCGACTACATAACCCCACCAGCAGAGAATATACTTATTACTCTCCACACCACAATTCACTTTCCCGGATCGATTACTTCTTAATAAGTAATTCTATTATATCTAAAACAGGAAATGCAAAGATTCACCCAATTATCATTTCTGACCATGCCCCAGTTAGCTTCAGTCTCATAAACAAAATCTCCATAAAACCACAGACTAGATGGCACTTCAACACATCATTACTGCAAGATTCAGAATTCAACACATACCTGATACAAGAGTGGACATCCTTTATTGAACTGAATGACTCCCCATTCACCTCATCTACATTATTATGGGAAACAGCTAAGGCAGTATTAAGAGGAAAAATCATTTCATACTCCACTCACAGAAAAAAGAAAGAACAAGACTTGGAAAAAAAGCTTGAGCAGAGAATTGGTGAGCTTACTCTGTCAGTAGCTGAAAATCCATCTGATGACCTTCGTAAAGAACTCATTGAAACAAAATACGAACTTGATACCATCATAAATAAGAAAACCCAATTCCTTATACAGAGACTCCGGCATAACCATTTTGAACAAAATGACAAATCTGGACAGTATCTGGCAAATCAACTAAAAAGACAACAAGAAAAAACAATCATACCAGTCATTAAAAACTCTGAAGGGAAAACCGTGTCCACTCCAAATGATATCTCAGCAACCTTTCAGTCCTTTTATTACAACCTTTACAAATCCAACTGTACATGTGATCCCTCTGCAATTCAAACTTTTCTTGACAATATCAAACTCCCCAGGCTAAATAAAACTCAAGTAATAAATCTAGATCGACCACTTTCATCAGACGATTTTAAAAAAGCACTGTTTTCAATGCCAAATAACAAAGCACCTGGAGCCGATGGTTTCCCAGCAGAATTTTACAAACATTTCTGGCCAACAATATCACCATTATTCATAAAAATGACCGCAGAAATTCAACATTCCTCTGTCATTCCACCCCATATGAATACAGCACTTATATCACTCCTCCTTAAGCCTAATAAAGACCCAACTCTCTGCTCAAGCTATCGCCCATTATCTCTCATTAACACAGACATTAAAATCATCAGTAAAGCACTAGCTATGAGATTAGAAACAGTCATCTCTTCTATAATACACCCTGATCAAACAGGCTTCATTAAAGGTAGGCATTCATCAAATAACATGCGCCGTCTATTCAATCTAATCAGTATAGCCAAAACCCAAACAAACAATACAGTCATCCTGTCATTAGATGCAGAAAAAGCATTTGACCGTGTTAACTGGACATTCTTATTCTCCACATTAGAAAGATTTGGTTTTGGGGATTCATTTATCCAATGGATTAAAATTTTGTACAACTCACCCACAGCATCAGTAATCACAAATGGCATAATTTCACAACGTTTCACACTTCACAGAGGTACAAGACAAGGATGCCCACTCTCACCCCTACTATTTGCCCTGTTTATTGAACCCCTAGCAGCTGCCATCCGCCAAAACACCCAAATCACTGGTATCACCACTCTGAACACAACCCACAAAGTCAGTCTATATGCAGATGACCTATTACTATATGCACAAAACCCTCTTACATCACTCCCAGCCATTTTCAATCTGATTGGGACATTTTCTGCCATCTCAGAATATTCAATCAACTGGTCAAAATCCATTATTCTCCCAGTTAACCAGGACCAGTGGAATGCTGTGACACCCAGGCTCTCACTAAACATCCCTACAGGTAACATTCGATATCTTGGCATTGATATTTCCTCCAACCTTTCAGATTTGTTTGAATTGAACTTCACACCAATTCTTAAAACCACTGAAAAGTGTTTAAGTTGTTGGAATAACTTACCACTCTCACTTGCTGGCCGCATAGCTGCAGTAAAAATGTCAATCCTACCAAGAATCAACTATCTCTTTTCAATGACTCCCGTCTTCCCAACACCCAACTGGTTTTCTACTCTAAACTCAATAATCACAAAATTTTACTGGAAAAATAAACAACCAAGAATTAAACTCTCAACACTCCAGGAAAGCAAACAGCTTGGTGGCTTAAATGCCCCAAACTTTCTCCATTACTTCTTAGCTCATCAGTTACAGTACATAATGAAATGGACATATTCAGACATGCAACAAGATCCTTGGCTTGAAACTGAACAGTCAGCTTGTGAAGAATTCTCTATTAAAGACTTGCCATTCTTACCCCAATCAATCAAAAAACATAACTGCTATAAGGTCATCACCATTTCAACAACCCTGGAAGCTTGGTGGAAAACCAATAAGATCACAAATCACCCACTTAAACCATGTAAACTCACACCAATTTGGAACAACCCCGATTTCTTAATCAATAAGACCGCCTTCACATTTAATACCTGGAAAAGTAAGGGAATCACCCACTTACAACACCTGTTTGCAAATGATAAATTCTTAACCATCCATGAACTAACACAGAAATATAACATGACCCAACCAAACTTTTTACAGTACCTCCAGCTTAAAAATGCACTAAAAAATAAAATACAACTTTCCAACATTGATTTACAACCACCACCATTAATAGAAAAGATAGCATCCATTTCAACATCTGAGAAACCTTTATCTAAAATATACAAACACATATCATCACCAAAAGAAGAAGCACTACCTATACCAATAACAAACTGGGAAAAAGATTTAAAAATTAAGACTGATCTCAGTTTCTGGAAACAAATATGTAGCAACATCTTCTCCATGACAAACAACTCCCAACTACAGCTAATCCAGTATAAGGTCATGCACAGAACACACATCACCACCCGTAGAATGCGCCTCATGGGCTTCACCAATACAGATATCTGTCCACAATGCACCCTCAACACAATAGATTGTTATTATCACTCTTTCTGGCAATGCACACCAACCAAAAATTTCTGGCAAGCCATAATATTTGAACTCTCCAAATTTCTGGGTCACAGCATTCCACTGTCCCCGTCCCTTTGCCTTCTAGGAGATCTCACACCCATCAGTCATATTCACAAATACCACAAGATCATACTTGTCACCTTAACAATAGCCAAAAAAACAATACTCCTAAACTGGAAATACAGGCACAAACTTTCAATATCACAATGGCTTAATCTGTTAACAGACTACCTCTCAATGGAACGAATCACAGCTAAAAACAATAAACAGACCAAATTATTCAGTAACACCTGGGAACCCATCCTTGTAGCTCTGAACTTTCCAACAAATTGACCCCCCCCCCCCTTTTTTTTTTTCTTTTTTTTTTTTTTTTTTTTTTTCTTTTCTTCCTCTCTCTCCCCCTTCTTCCTTCTTCTCCCCTTTTCCTTTAATGGTATCTAAATGTTATCTTCCTGCTAAAAAAAAAAAAAAAAAAAAAAAAAACACCACTAACTGTGCAACAGTCGATGTTATAGCTTGTTGAGTATACATGACTAGAGTATTCCTGACTGACAACAAAAAATATCAACAGTAAATGTCTAATTGCTGTTAACAGTAGCTGGCACTGACTTGAACATTTTAAACTTAAAATTAAATCCTAAGACAACTAAATTGTTATTTAGTTACGTGTTATACAAAGAGGGTTACTTTTAGGGAAGCAAATTGTGAGGTTTTTCATCGACTAGACCATGGACATTAAATAATAACCCTCATTTCGTTGCATGTGTATTTTACTCCAAGAAGCACCTGCAACCGTTTATAATGAATTTGTCCAGGGAACAGTAGCTTGACCAACGAACACAACTGGCTGCTTTAGCAACAGAGTACGTTATTAATGGTGACACCTGGACTGGATCTTAAAGGGAGATAAAACATTTCCCCTCTCTTCTCTGCACGTTCACATTTAACGGTAAGCAATACTATGTCAATGTCAACATACTGTTTTTAGTTTTCAGATATTATTGGCCGTGCAGTGGCATGAAAAACTATATAACTATAACTAGTTATATAAAGATCCGAAATAATTTACACCAACAAGATGGCGTTTTTTAAATGGAAATGTATTTGGAAAAAAAATGCAGGAGTGAGTATAAAGACTAAAGGCTTTAAATATTCCTCGGGGAAATATGCAAATAGAATTATTATTGAAATGTACGAATACATTTTTATGGGACTTGGATTGTTTCGTTATACAGCACTCGTTTCCCTACTCGGTTTGTATGTGACGTAATCGTTAAACAAGGCTAAATGGCTATTGATAAGTCTGGAAAACAACAATCTCATACAATGTCAGCACAATGAAAGATGAATAATATTTTACTTGTCGTATCCTTAGTTGTATAGATGATTGTTTAAGGAATTAATTCACGTTTATTTATTGGTGCAATTTGTTATTTTTGTAGATAATCGTATTTATCATTAGGTTCTATGAACATGACCGACTGATGAGAAAATAGTCCGGAATAAACAGATACACATTATTAGTAATAGCATTTTGAATCAATCACATGTGTAAAAAAATGTTTTTCATATTTCATGGAAATTGGAACTGGAAAGCTCCGTATATTCTGCTGCATTCCGAGTTTTTCCAGTGTTTTAAATGCATATATTATGAAAGTGACTGAGCGTACACACTGGCTCAACAGGCTACGGCGGTAATGTGGTCCTCAGCAGGACTGCTGTATGGAGCCGTGCTTTGCACGATGCTTTCCTGTTCGGCCACGGAGCGAATGTCAGGGTCAGGGATCCAGCGCCTGCTGCATGGCGTGACGGAGCCTCTGGGCGTCGCGCACCCCGCAGTAGAGCACATGGAGTATCAGGCCGCTAACATCGCGGGACCTCAGGACGTCCAAGGTGGATTCATTTCCCCTGTGTATTGTAACACATGCTTAATATGTTTTTATAAGGAGTCCTGCACATAGCTAGTAACAATGGCTCAGATGCTGACAGACGTACCATAGTTGTTGTGCAAGTAAACACTCAATGAAATATCCATGTTCAAAACAAGTAAAGCAAAATTTCAAAAAGCCATAAGCTTAGGATGGAATAACCATTTAATTATTTTGTTGGTAAACAGTAATAACAAACAAAAGTCCTTAGTTGGAAGTCCTCCCACCTGGTAAGCAAGGTGATAATTGTATCAGATGCTTTCTCTACACCACCGAAAAAAGTGGATATTATGCAAAAATGAGAATTATTTCAGGTGAAAAGACCACTAATCTCCTCCATTGCCTCTCTAAGAGTGATGGTCTAGGCCATCTCTTGATTTTTTTTTTTTTTTTTTTTTTTTAGATTTCTGCATTATCTGTTCATGTCAGTTTAGAGTAACTGGAAAACACATGCCAGTGGTTTACGTTAATAACCTTTAAATAAAATGTCTGAATGTAACAGCTAAAGCTGCTTGCTCAGGTATGGCCCAGTGGGAACATCCAGTATGTTGGAACACTGGCTAAGACACCTGTGCCTCTTCCACAGTTTCATGCCACTTTTGGTATGACTGTCAGGGGGGTCAGGAATACTATTTACACACATCAGTAATAAGCACAAATAGAACTTCTCCCAAATGCAACATATCTGAAAAGACCATCTAAGAAAAGGTCATTTCTGGTGAACAAGTGGTCATTTATCAGGAAGTAGCACCAGAGAGAACTATGTTCAGTGCTGGACAGTCCTTTCACAGACCTGCACGCATGGGAGTGTCACTGCAGGTTAGTCACATGATTAGGACCGGCAGATGACACTCCAGATGAGCGTCTCTGTCTCTGTGGGGTGAGGTCATCCACAGTGGGCTGGCTCTGCTGTGGCTGCCTAGCAATGCAGAGACAGTCCCAGGCGGAGCATTGCCACTGTCATGCCACACAGATCTATAGTCTGAAAATTTGACACCGCCAGAGCCCTCCCACAGCACTGGGGGGAAGGGGGGGGGGGGTAGCCAGCCCTCCACAAAACCGTCTTTGGAATCCTGCATCAGCAGTGGATTGCACCAACGGGAAACCTAGTGATTATTTATACCACAACTACTTTTGGGACAGTCAACCACCTTTGATAACCAGAATAGGTGTAAATGCAATTTTGCTCTCCCAGCTGTACCAAACCTTTGCTGTTTCAGCAAACCATATCCTCTACACACAGTGAATCACTCACTCTTTCAGTGTCTGGACTGCTGAACGAGGGCAGCACATGTGTAGGCGCCTAGACTAAGCTTAGTCACTAATGAAATTTGCACTGTCCGTACCTAATTTAGCAAGATTGTGCTTTTTTATTCCACATGGGGGCGCTATAAGAGAACACAACCTGCTTTTAGGTAGACAACATCTGTAACAGAGAAGCAGAGAAAATTGATATTCAACATACTGTTTTCTGGCTTTCCTAAGAAACATTTTGGCCAATCAAAGGTCTATTTTTTTACATCATAGCAGGACAGTATTTGGAATGAAGAGTCTAAAATGGGTGCAAACTCAGGACAACAGTATGTATTTTACTGATAGTATAATCAGCATCACTGTATTTAAGAAAAATGTAACTCTGTAACATCTGTATAGTTTTGCAATGTGTGTTCCTTGGGTTAACAACATGATTTGGCAAGATGAAATATTCATTTTCAAATATACCAGTTATGCCTGTTTTTTCCTTGTGTTTCATCCAGGTCAAAGCTTTTATCATTTCAAACTGAGCAGGAACATTATTTGGCAGTTTCTCCGGAGTGCAATGAAAGATCTCCCCAAACGACTTCACATGAAAACTGTTCTCAAGTGTTCCAAAAGAAATTAAACTTAATGTGCTTTCAAATATGTATTGTTTGTGAAATATCAGATATAGCCAATTTTTTTTTAAACTGTTTAAAAACTGTCATGTTTGTTTTCTTTCTCCCATTCAGCTGCTAATTCAATTCCATTACATTTCAACCAAGCCCAAAAATACATACACTAAAAACTAAACAGTAAATGTATTTTAATGGCAAATGCTGATGCTCTTCTTAGTTTAAAATGATTATTTGGTTACTATTACGTTAGAGTTCTAACTCCTTTGTAACACCCTCTTTCACCACCAGATGGTGCTCATGAGGCACTCCAGCACTTTGGTCCCTATGGAAACATTCCCAGTGTTGTACCAGAGTTGACAGAGGACAGCATATCCAAGGAGTACAGGGAGGATCAGGTCTACCCAGATCCCCCCAACCCCTGTCCTTTGGGCAAGGCTGGTAAGGGTGTCTGTCTCATAGCTACACTTGCCTGATAGAACCTGTTTTTGTCTGCATATAGGGGATATGAACAATGGACCCCATGTATCATCTGTTTTGAACCTGCAAACAGCATCTTTCCACAATCACAACTTCATTATGTAAAGGTGTTCTTTTCATTTCTAACCATAAGGCTGATAATATTGTGTTGATTAGGTCACTGCATGCGCTGTGTAGAAGAAGTGAAGAAGCTTAAACATTACACCTTTTACTGTTGTTTGGGTAAAGTCAGTTTCTTATCCTGGCTCTCAAAATGCTGGTTTCAAAAAGGACTACCAAGATGGATAAACTCCTGTTCTAATCAGTGTCTATTGCTCTGAAGTTCAGGGTAGGGTCCCCAGCACAAAGATGCCTTTTCCTGCAGGAATGCTTCCCCTTGTCCTTCAACCCATTTGTCCTTCAGAAGTTTGTTGTTTCTCTGGCTGCTGATTCTTGCAGAATATTTTTACAATTAGTCCCTTTTCACTCTGCACAAATCCTTCTTCAGGCTTTGGGTATTTCACCTTGATGACAGTAATTGTTCAGCTGCATGTGTCCTGCAGTCTCCTCAGTAAATACTGAATTCTGATGGTTGGCACATCCTTTCGCTCATTCATGTCTGTTGCTTGGTTTGATCACTTGGGTCTGTGCTGCTTCTCAGTTTTACTTGTTCTACATTGCTTGGATTTTAATAGTGATTTCTTTTTTAACCTGTTTTTGGTGGCAGTGTAGGATAGTGGTAAGGAGTAGGGCTTGTACCTGAAAGGTTGCTAGTTTTATATCTAGCCCAGAAGTGCCTCAGTAAATATCCAGCTGTATAAATGGGTAACACATAAAAACTGTAACCTATGTAAGCTTCTTTGGATAAGAGCATCTACAAAATGACAATAATGTAATATAGTTTGTCATTTTTTACAAATTATTTACAAATTCTTCTGTACATGGAAAAATAGATATTCATAATGCTTGTTACATGGATTACTTTATGCATTTACAGTCACCTTGGGTAAAGGTATCTGAATTAGATAACAATATTAATATCCAAACAATAACGATCCTCTTTATTAAGGAGTGAAGGAGTTACCTGTGTGCAGAACTGCCAGGCCTCTCCCTTACAAAACACAAGTCCCACTGTTTAGTCTCTCTCAGCTATTTTCTGAAACTGTCAGCTCTCCTTTAAATGCCTGTGGCAATAGCAACCCTCCATCTGTCATTTTAGGGCTCATAAAAGGGCAATAAAGCTGCCCCCCTTAAAAGTACTTTTCTCTGTACATAGGACTGTCTCTCAGAGAAATCTCATTTGTGAAGCACATAAACACCAAGTGCTAAGTCTCATAGCAGCTATCATTACATACTGAAGTCCTTTTAAGAGTTCTCTTAGACTAATTACCTACTTGAGTTGGTTATATGTACACAATTTGAGATTCGGTACAATAACCATCAAGAATTATGAGGTGCAAGAAGGCTTGATGCTACAGGCACTGAGAGCGTAGCCTATCTTTACGCCGACTGCTGTCTGTTGGAAGCCATTCATGTGGTTCTAAAAGGGGATTGGCCTGTATGAAAAATGCTTGAAGAGTCTTAATCAAAATCCAAACCCGTCAGCACTGGTTGTGAAAGCATCGTCCGGTCACGGGCAGCTCGTAGATTTGAGAGCGATAAGGGAATCCGCACGGCGCGGCGCACTTGAGGGAGTGATGATGTGTTTATCTTCTCCACAGAGAGCCCTCAAACAAAGACTACAGTGTGAGCTGTCCCCTTGGCATTCAACCCTGCCTCGCTTTAGGCCCTGTCAAATACAAGCCCTTCCGAACGCAAACACCCGTGACACTTTACAGATGGGCTCCCGAGGGGTGCTCCCGGGGACAGGGGTGTCAAACCGACCCACGCCCATGCCTTCCTCCTGGACACAGGGGGCTGTGCACATTCGGGAGAGGGCGCAACTGGTGTTGAATCTGCGTCACAACACCAAACGAGGATACAGCTCTCAACACGCTTGCACGGCACATGCAACACTCACCCCCAGTGGCACCACGCGAGGCCTAGAGTTTAATGGGGGGAAGCTATGCTGACAGAAAGGGATGCTGCTACCACTGGTTTCCCTTTGAGACTTGAGGTTCAGCAGACACACCCCCCCCCCCACTACCCCCCACCCCCAGCCTCCTGAGGCCAGTGGTCATCGCTCGGGTGCAGGCAGGCAGATTCAGGCAGACGGCCCGCCGTTAATCTTTCATGAACATCAATAACAGGCTGCTCAGGTTTGTGAGAAAGGTGCTTGGGGGAAGGCCAAGTCTGGCCAGTTTGGCAGGGTACGCTTAAGTGCTGGAGCTTGCGGTCTGTTCCAAGTCTCTGGGGCGATTCTCCCTGTCTCAGCTTTAATCCACGTTGAGCCGGGTCCAAACTGGCCCACCGCTCGTTCTGTAGTGTGCATTAAAGCTCCGAAACAATGCATTTGGAAGCACTTCCCGCTCTGCATTCTTTGCTATCCAAGACCTTGTAGGTTGTAGTGTTTCTGAAGGTTTGATCACCATTTGGGGAATTTTCAGGGTATTTGCCTTTCATATATATATATATATATATATATATATATATATATGTAGCACCACCTAATAATTTGCCTTGTAAAACAGGCTAGAACAACAAATACATCTCTGAGAACAGAAGGAAACTGTAAATACTGGTTTCAAAAGGAAAGGTGTTTAATATCACTGACCAAGCCAGTCGAAATTGATGAATATCTATCTTGAAAGCTAGTTTAAGTTTTTAGCTTATATATTCCAGTTCATTCTCTGAATTCCTAACTGCTTTGAGTATTCTTATGTGTGATAATGTTGCCCACTGGTCATGTATGATGCTCCAGCAGTGGACGGATGCCTGGAGAACTTCCCGAACACAGCTAACTTCAGCAGAGAGCTCCAGCAGCACCAGCACCCATCTAAACTAGCGCATAACTACCCAACTCTGGCCAAGTGGGTAAGCAAAAAGAAGTGGTTGGCGATTGAGGCTGGGGAATGCACCGGGAAAGATGCTCACTGTCACTGCTGCGTGACCCAGGGCCTTTTCTCCACCCCAGCAGTAGTCCTCTCTCAAGGGACTTACACTCATTAACATAAGGCTTGTATCTCCTGTGTGTGCAGAAGGCAGCTTTTCCCTCAAGAACTTTGTGCCTGTAAGAAGGGATCCCAGTTGGGAGAGTCAGTGTGCAATAGCTGTCCCCCCCCCAAGGGGTTCCTTATCAAATGTACTACCCACTGTCTACTATTATTTTATTTTTCAGTGATGTATGACTACATTTCTTTAACCCATTTTTACTAGGTGTTTTAGATACCTTAGTCCTCACATTCAATAGGCCTACTGTGAAATGGCTAGGTTTGGTCCGTCCAAACTTTTGTCAAAACTTGCAATATTCTTTCTATCAAGACCTATGCCTATAAATTGATTTGCTTTAACTGAACTTCTTTTTCAAACTTTGATGCCATTGACAAGGCGACAGGCAATGCTTCAGAAAAGCAACTTGTTAATAATCTGTAATCACACAACCTTCTATGCAGTAATTAATTAAAACATTAATTTGCAAAAAGGCAAGGTTGCATGTGTCTGTATTTTTCTCAATGAATACAGAAGTAGCTAGAGATAGAAAATTATATTGAAATAACGACCATTTATTAATTTGCTGTCTTTCATCTTTCAGAACAAGGAACTGCTTTATGAAATGTTGGAGAGGGGTGACAAAAGACGAAAGAGGGTACTCACTTCTTTATATAGGTGCTCTTTCTGAGGACAACTGTCATGCTCTTTCTGAAAACCAATCACTGTGATGCACAGCCAAGAAGAAACCACACCCAAACACAGGGGCCCTCCCCATAGGGATTTGTGCTCTACAGTTAAACTCAGGAGTGTACAACTCATTCTATCCATAAGACAGTTTATTTTCCCTGTCTCACCTTTTGATGTGTACCCTAATAGCATGTTCTTTTCATATTTATTCCAGAGTGCCAATCCCTATTTGATGGGGCAGAGACTGGACGGTGTAGTGGCTAAAAAATCTGTCCCCCATTTCTCAGAAGAGGACACAACCATCACCAGCTCTAAGACAAAATGAGCCTATCCTAAAGCTGTCCACATCACGCTGTTACTCCAGTGTTTTAAGAAAGAGTGACGACAGGGGTCTTGTCAATCTAACCACACAAAAACCTTTGATTACATTGCGTTACATTACATTACATACATTTAGCAGACCGTCTAGAGCAACTTCCAGCACAACAGAACAGACGTGTAAGGGTTTAATGGGCAACAGTGTCAGACCAGGCAGACCAGGCTTGGTGTGAGATCTAAAAAACAATATCTGAATGATTAAGGATATAATCAATACTTTTTAATTTATATAAACTTCTAATTTAGTCAGGTTTACTCTGTCATAACCAGTGCCAACACTCACTTTGTTTCTGTTCCCGTATGACAAGCACTAATATTGCCTTAAACTTGCATATTTTTTCAGTGTATTGCTGCTGCTTTCCCCTGCCTCTGTTACAGTGCTCTAGACCTCCTTACCAATAGTATTTTTAAACAAACATCTTCAGCTGGTTTGTCAAAACACAGCATTTTAGACAGAAAACCATGCCCACTAAACCATCACTTCTGTACTAGCCTGTTTTATTGTAACACTCACTGTCTCCTTGTCTACATTTCAGAAGTACAGTCATTGAATAACCATTCCCTCTCTGTATGTGTGCTGTAGCTTATGTTGAGTCTAATAAAACATGCAATTGATAATGTGCACATCTGGTTCCAGTGCGGATGAATTATGGATTTGTATTTTTGGTATAAAGGCTATGTGCATGAGCTTAGTGTCACAATGTAGATAAAATTTTGTGTTTGCACCCTGGGTATTCTTTGCAACAGTGCTGTATGGGGTGATCTCAGCACAGGGGAAGTGACTGCTAACCATATGTTGAGCACATGGGAGTATTAAGACTGCTTTGGGATTTTGAAGGAGGAAATAGACGCTGGAGAGCTGGACAGTTTACACTGATGGACACACTTCCCAAAAAGGCAACAATTTAGAGAAGCTGTGCGTATGTATGCCAAAAACACCTGAAAAAACCAGCCCATGTTCTCAATCCATGACTCTAAATAAAAAAAGACAATGGTGTAAAATGGCATGTGGTGAGGGGGCATCAAATGAAAGCTTGGAAATATTCTTTCACCCTGTTGTTATCTTCAAATCATAAATAATATTTTATGTTCATAATGCTATATGTTGAGGGTCTTCTGAGAGGAACAGAGTGACTATTGCTGAGTTTTGCAGCAGCTGACTGATTAATCAGTTGTATGCTTTCTACAGTAAACAAAACAAGCACCGACTGTCATTACCCCAAATCCTCGAGATTACAATTTAAGCATAAAAATAGTACCTCGTGCATTACATTGTTTAAATACAGTGCTTTTTAAAATTACCAGTGTTTCCCAAGGCAACCTAATAATATTCATGTAATAGCAGCATACATAGCTAATAGTTTCAATTCAATCAAGACGGAAGGGATTGCTGTGCACGTGTCACATGTATTGAAAAGAGTTGCGAGTGATGTGAGTGAATAGATCAGTAACTGAAGAGAGAAATGCCTGTAACAGCCATCTGTATTTAAAGACGCGAAACGTGATATATCTTGCGAGGTTTTTGACAGGGAAACAGCTTAAATAAGGCAATAGTTGGAGACGTGGGGGAAGAATGGAAAGGAAAATTCCTTTGTGTGTCCAAGAAATGGAAATGCTTCTGGCATCTTTTCCTGCGACTCATGTTAGTGACTACATCAGATATTTTTCATCTTAGAAATACTGATACTAGATTAATTTACAATAGCCTAAATAATTGCGTTGTGTAATTTCCCGCCAGTTGCATCATGTATGGTACATTATTTGACCGAGTCTGGACCTGTGTGTGTACTCCCCTCTCTCTCTCTCTCTCTCTCTCTCTCTCTCTCTCTATATATATATATATATATATATATATTTATATATGTGTGTGTGTGTGTGGTTCCACACTATATTACTATACAAATACTCAAATACTACAGGCTATACATACACGCATTTTTGTGTTGTAAATATTTTTCCCATATATGATTTATCTACCGAGTGTCCATATGAACTTACTTACCGACATTGACTGCTGAAGTCTTGAAACTTTAAACCGCACACATTCCTATTATGTTTATTCGCAAACTTTATTTACTAAGGCTTTCAAATGTAATATAGTCATGAAATCAAATAATTGAAGTAGTTAATTAAAGCATTCATTTGTGCCTTTCTGTGAAGAGTGAAAGATTCACGCTGTATAAGAAATATATCACTTGTATATAATTTTCAGTCTTAATGAATAATTAAGGGCAGCGTGCGATTAAGACAGCACAGATATACACGACTGCAACAGGATTTACCAAAACGAGTGTTTTTTTTACTCTAAAAGTGGTAGGCTATATTTAACGCATTGTTTTATTTTCTTTATTCAAAGCATCTGCAAAATTACTGTTTACAAGTAAAGTGTTGGCATGTACCTTTACGCATTGACCACTTGTGTTCTGCCTATTAAAAACTCATGAATTTGCATTGATTTGGTTCCTTACCTATCGACTGTAAAACTGTTTTTTTTATCTAACTTCCATTCCACAAGACTTTTCTTGATTCATAATAATCTTAAAGATGGGCTCTGTTTCATAGATTGGTGGTACTTAGACCCCCTCCCCTCCCCCCAAGCTGTAAGGGACAGTTTCCCTCAAGTGGGTTCGGGGAAGTGTTGAGGGGGCGGATAGTTTGATTTTTCCTCGCATCGTGCCCAACCAATAATATGGAGGGAAGTGTTCTGCACATCTCAGCTGGCAGACATTTAAAAAGGAGACAGTCCGGCGCTGCTGCAATTTGTACTAAACCCAGTCTCTCTTTCTATGGAATCGTTAGCAACTTCAGACTCCCACAAGCGCGCACCCCCACTGTTGTACGGTCGACACGTTTAGCTGCTTCTTGCCTGGGGACAAGTTCATGAAAAGAACACCTTCTGGAGACTACTTCGCTTGCCTCTGTTCGGAACATTGACAGGTGAGTGTTTTTCTCGCACTTCACTTCAGTGAAAGTTGTAAAATGATGTCCGTTAAACAAGCTCCTGGCTTCACAGGTGATGCATCTTCACAAAAAAAAATTGTGTTGGAGATTTTGGTTATCGATTGATTTTTTTTTTTTTTGTGCAGAATCCACAACATTTTGTTGTTACGTAAAGGCTTTATGAGAGATAGCTGTTGTTTGACATAAAACACCGTAAATTGTGAAGTTAAAAGTGCTTCTTAGCGACCACATTAGGCAAAACTGAAATGCTTTATGTATACCTGCATGTAAACTGTAGTAATCTCATTTCGAAATAATAACATTTCATAAATGAATTGCTAACTTGGAAATACTTGAAGGTATTCCTCGCCCGAACACTAAAATGTTTTTTATGAGTACCTTTTCAAACGCAGCCTTGCATTAAACGTCAAAGGACCGTAGATGAAGAATGTACATAAAGAGAATTTGCTCTAATCTAAACTTCAATATATGGATCGTATGCAATGGCCATTTAGTAAAAAAGCTCAAGATGTCTTAAAATTACCAGGATCATGAACCGATGCAGTAAAGGGCATATGCAGTAGCCTATGTCATTTGTTTTAATGCTCTTCGTTCTTCGTACCTTCTGTAAACATATTTGTAGTAGTTTCTTTTTTATTAATAAACATATGTGAGTATGACATGACATGCATCTGTACGTTATCGCAGGGAGATGTGACGCGTAAATAATGTCAGGAGTAAAGTAACGCGTCTCTTGTCCTGTATTTTCAGATAAGTTCATCTTCTACTCACTCTCTTTCCGCCAAGAATGAGCAGATCAGCGCGTGTCTTCTGTGCCACGGTCTTCGTCTTTGGACTGCTCTTCTGCCCGGTGGGTAGCAAGAGGAATCGAGGTTCCCAAGGCGCCATCCCTCATCCAGATAAAAACAACCCTAACGAATCAGAGCAGCAACCGCAGCCACCGCAGGCGGGTTCTGGATCCCGGGGGCGAGGCAGGGGGTCGGCTGTGCCTGCCGAGGAGGTGCTGGAGTCTAGCCAAGAAGCCTTGCATGTCACGGAGCGCCGCTACCTGAAACGTGACTGGTGCAAGACCCAGCCACTCAAACAGACGATCCATGAAGAGGGATGCATCAGTCGCACCATAATAAATAGATTCTGCTATGGACAGTGCAATTCCTTCTACATCCCCAGACACGTTCGCAGGGAGGAAGGTGCCTTCCAGTCTTGTTCCTTCTGTAAGCCGAAACGATTTACCACTATGACTTTCACCCTGAACTGTCCGGACCAGCAGCCTCCCACCAAAAAGAAACGCGTGCAGCGCGTAAAGCAGTGCCGTTGCATTTCAATAGATCTGGACTAGATCGTTTTTTTGTGTTATATTGCCTTGACTGGGCTCTTCAGCAACAAAGGGAAATGTTCACGCACGGCGCATCACCACACGGGCTGCAAAACGGACTTATTTTACCCAGCAGAACTCTGGGAAGTCTTCAACCCGCAAGGAAACGAGGGATAGACCACGATGCACATGCCATGTGATGTGAAGTCAATACACTATTTTAGTAGGCAAGTCAATCCGATTTCAGTTAAATGCACGCACGCAGTGATCAAACCAACACAATACACGGTTATTTCACAACGCACATATCACCAAACCCAGCAGGCGCAACACAAGTGTGGAATGAACTCCTCGCAAACCGCGATTTGACATATAGCCAAACTCACCCCTGTATGCCCCATCCGCTCTGAAGACCGCAGTACTTGGCTTGCTCATGTAAAGTACCTACATGGAAAGCCAACGGATACTATATAGGGGTATTCATTATTTTAGTAACTTTAACTTCTTGGACAGCACCAGCCATATTCCGGACCACTTCGACGGGGTATGCATTATGTCCTTATCCCATTTGCGTATATTGTTCTTTGTTGGGTTTTAAATATTGATTGAGTGAACAGATCGTTTCCACTATGTGGAATGTGAAAAGAGAATGGAGTGATGCTAATATTTAATGTAATTATGAGACATTTGTATCGTTAATATGGATGCTACATGACTTTCTGTGAATCTCCCTAGTCTGCACTGTCTTGTGCCAGTTGATGCTCATTAGGGGAAGAAAAGTGTTGATTTGTTATATACCCATGTTTGAAGCTATCAATAGGGCCGAACTCGTGGACAATTGTACACGTTTCAAATGTAAATGTTTATTATCGATGATCTATTAGCTGTCTTGAGTTTTTGAACGCTGTACAGAATTCGTAGATATGTAATCATCAAGGTGACACTTGTTCTCCTTCATGTAGATGTTAATACACCAAATTGTTGTATAAATTGCAGCAGCATCACGGCTTTCCCAGGTGCAAATTAAAACATTTTAAACCTCGAAGTTTAGTGAACTTTGCGCTTTTTCTGACTACGTTGCTAACACTGACGCAACACTAGCAGACTAGCGAAGTTCCTGTTGCAGAATTTCGACACCCAAGGCGGACACTACAAGGATGAATAGGTCGTAAATTGTTTCAGAATTGTGAAGACTCCGATTTCATGCAGAGCATTTTATGCATCAAGTTAACCCGAAACACCAAATAAAAGACATCTTCTACGGCGAGGGGTTACTTTCTTCTCGCTCGGAGCCAACCTCTTGCTGGGACTTTTATACGTTTCTTAGACCCTTGAATACATTTCGTCGTAAAACGATATAATTTATGAGGAAAGACTACGAGACGCACGATTAGATGTCAAGCAAAACAACCTTTTCAATAACCCCCTTCAAAAGATGTTATCCAGGTTAACTCCGCTAGCTCACAAAACCCGTTACAGCGATAGGTCTCCATCCTCCCTTGATGTTTAACTCCGCGTCTTATTAGTATGTTGCTTCAGAGGAAAACTAATCAACAGTGTATGCAATCCCCTAAAATCAATATTTCTATATTGTTCAAGGATTCTAATGAATGTTCCGTTATTAACTACGGAAAGCTTAAAATCGCAAATATTATTTTTGTTACGTTTATTGGTGTGACATGTTTTACGGCCGTGGTTAAACCTAAAACACATTTCATACCATCATATGGCTACATATATTCCTGACTATATATCCTATAGGGAAATGATGAAATATATGCCGTCAATTCAGTGCAAATGTGACGTGTTTGTGGAACCATGTTGTATCCAAAATCGACATCATTTGAGGGTAAAGTAAACAAATAAACAAAACCCTTCAGTATTTTTTTTAGCAAAGGCCTACTTCTGGCAACACACCAAATCTAAAGACTCCTCTAAAAAAAAAAAAAAAAAAAACACAGGATCCTGATCCAGCCACCCCCGAAAAAAGACACCCCTGTGACTCTTCAAGGATGAAAGTGTTCTTCAAATTTTGATTGTCAACAATTTGTTGACCTTACTAGGTTGATAGCTGACACGTTATGCCAAACACAAAAATACCATAACTGATTCTGCGTTTAAGATATCAACATTTATACATAATTTTACAAAACCTCGGACCGACCGTTAGTTTTGGACCATACGGATACGGTAAAAGCCTAAAAGCACCCAACCTCGGAACTTTTATATATCGCCAGTAACGAAGTGGTTTTCCAGAAATAGCACCAGTTGTCACTGTTGCAGTGCATCTTTGCCCTAAAAATGTGATACAGAATAAAAAAAATAATGACAGCATTTTGGTCCATTGACAATAAATAAGTAATCTTGCCAAGAAAGAACGCTCGAACATAATTAATGGCAGTCACGGGTTACAGCTTAAACCCATTTTCCTTATTGAGAGGTTTCGCTTTTACAAGTAATCAGACATAAATGGGTAATTATACAGCTCAGAGCTTCAGAATGAAAATGCGGTGCTATTCGCCTGTCTATCGTGCATAGTACAACATTACATTCATTTGTGCTCAACACTGAATTGTTGACATCTATTCTTCATTGGCACTGTATGTATTAAAACATACAGATCAAATTGTTTTAATTGCTTAATTTCACGTTGGTTTTCTGCCAAACATAGACAGCTTCCAGTCACATTAAAAAAGTTTCCTTATTCCCAGACCCGGTCGCATTCCTCCCCATTCAGCGCTTGTTGAAATTTCTCCGCCGGGAGTTCGTACTTTTACGCGCAGCGCTGCCAAACTAAGGTCTTCCCAGCTGAAGGGCAAGATCAAGAGCTAAACAAGCAATTAACCACAACAAACACTGTATACATGGTATACTGTATGGATCTGGCCGGGGTTACTCATTTTACTAATGTATAGAAGTTTTAATGATTTTGATTTTATCCACCGAGTCAGTTGTAGACACAGAAACACGAAATTTGGCCTTGGAGCCGATTACTGCTGCAAGCTTAGGTGTTCGAGATGAAAACTAGCAAGCAAAGATTCACCTAAAATGATCATGAAATGTAACAAATTTGTAAAGAGACTAAAGGAGGTGCATACACATGGTTTAAATAATAAAATTTATTGAGTCACTATTTTGAATACATTCTTCCCCTCTTTCTGCCCCAATTCAATGTCAAACCCATATGTGAACTTACATGTTGGAGAGCATGTGTAATATATTTAGAACTTTCGAAACCATGAGAAAATAACACATCTCCATGCTTAAAATGACTCAGCTGACTGCCTGATAAAAGTTCACACAAGACTTGTGCTCAAATAAAAAGGGATTACCAGTGTCAGTGATCTTTGGGTAAAACTGTTGCTTTTACCCACCCGCATAAATATTAAATAATTTCATCAAAATGAGACCGAGCATTCAAGAGTACACAATATTCTATCCTTTCAGCAGTCAGAGACATCCTGGTTCTACCAATAAATCACAGAGAAAACAAATCAGAAATGAAAATAATTTTGGTCTCTATATTGGTGACACCGGTGTGCAATGGATGAGATTACGATAAACCGCAAAGAATTCAGGTTCCAACGTAATGTATCGTGCCATTTAAAATATTTAAAGCACACGCAACATGTAATACGCAAAACTGACATTTTTTAGACTCAAGCATTTTTTTCATATACATTGAAGGACATTTTTAGTGGTACTCTCCCCTTCAGAAATGAGCAAATTGCCAAACAGTTTAGGTGCAGGTAGCTTACAACTGAGCTTTTTCATTTCAGATAAAGACAAATGGGTATAAACATGTTGTTAGATCTTTTGTTAATGGAACAGGTAGTTGGAAGTTCTACAACATTTTCAAGTACTGTAAAGACAAACAACAGCTGCATTGTACACTTACCTTGGTGTTAAACAGTTTTTGGTGGTAGAGGAATAGTCTCAACCCAAGTTTCTAAAAAGAGAAACTAGAATCTGTAAAGACCTAGGAGGTTATTCAAGGTACAATCATCATTTTTGTCATTTTTTAAATTGGAAACCTAAGGAAAGTTCAGGCTCTTCTGCTTGAGTCATACTGTGATCTTCCTCACAACTAGGGTGAAATAATATAGAAAAATACAATTGCAAAGGTCAAATAATTGACACTCAGGCACAAAATAAATCTCTCTCATATATAAATATACTCCAATCCCTACTAATATAAGGGGGGGGGGGGGGGGGGTGTCATTGATAATTATTTACCTTTTGTTTTTCTCCAAGACAACGATCAAATTTCACACAGAAGTCAAATAGAAACAGTTTGTTAAATAAAAATAGTTTTTTCTTTCCTAAAAATGTAAATGGATAATGTGTTTTCATAACATCATATAATAAGTCATAAATGTTATAGTTACAGTGAGGAAAAAAATTGCATAGGAATTAAAACTGAGGTTTAAAAAAGTGCAATATTTCTGTACCACTACCATACAAGGCTGGGGAAATGTGGAGTACTGAATAAAGCTGTTGCAAGCAGGAAAGTGCTTAGAATTTTGATGCATATTCCATCTAATAACACATAATATTTATTTGTTATTTAGGGATCTTATAAGAATAACTGTGTGTATTTTACCAGGCCATAACACTCCTGGAATAGTCAAGTACTTTCCATTAGATCTGATATTGTACTCCTGTCCATCAACACTCTATAATGAAATTGTGTACAAGGACAAGGCAGAGTCAGTGCTGCCACCATCTGGCAGTGCCTGTACTCACCCTGCTGGGGGTCACTGTAGTCCAGAGGGGAACATTACGGGTCACAATATACTTCCCTGATACTAAAAAAAACTACATTAACCATCAACAACGACTATCAGCTCATAACAGGGGAATTCTTACTGAATTGCACATAGAAGTTAACTCTTTACTCTGGATGATTAACAACTTTGGCAGAATCTGCCCATAAAAAGGCAAACCTGTGAGAGTGTGAGTTTGTTGCCTAAATATACATATTCTAAAATGCTTTGTCTGACCTGTAGCTAATGAATGGCTTGTCATTTTGATGGTTTCTTTTACATCAGTTTGAAGATCACTTGGTATATATCTCTGCTTAGTCAGAGCTGACATGATTTCATCCTTGTATGCTACATATAACCTAGGTATATTGCATTTCACTGAGTTCAAGAAGGATCACTTTCCTTTACAGAAGAAAAAACCTCCACTTTTCCAAGAGGTCTGAGAACACAAGTAATGATCTTTTCAGATATGCCACGCTTTGTGTTCAAAGCTGTCAATGTTAAAAGCCTCACAGCAAAGCCATAGTGATGCTGGTGGCACAGGTCCCACCCCAGATGCCACTGATTGATTAAGGGGTACTGGACATTAAGGATTTCTGTGTCACCTTCCTGGACTTCTGCCTTCTCAGTTTTTTTTAAAAAAATCAGCACTCCAGTCATCCAAGTTAAGTTATCCACTCCAGTAGTTGCAAGGTAGATATGGGTCCTCCCTCTTGTGGTCCTGTGTTGGAACCAGGAGTGGTAGGTATGGACTACAGGACAAGAGAGCAGTAAGGTGAGTGTTGGCACCAAGGGCACCGTGAGTACTGAGGTACGACATCCAGAGAAGAACCTAGAGGAACAGCCGGAGGTGGACCACACTCCAGCTTCCATCTGTCTCCTTCTTTCCTTCCTCTTCCACTGTCTCTCTCAGCTGGAAGACACACTTGCTTCCTTTTGGCGAAGTCTCTCTTTCTGTTGTTGGGAGAAAGAGAGGGGGTGTAATTCTGCAAATGTCCCATTAGCGGTTGAATCTGTATTACTTATTACATGGAATCACTGCAGTCTTTCTGATGCATGACATACATCTTTGCATGCACATTTTGATTAATCCAGATTACATGGTAATAATGCATCATAAATACCTTTTCTATTTAACACGAGATGGGCTGTTGTGATTCAATGTTTGACATAAATTTCAACAGGGCAAGCTTTCTGAGTTTGTGGCCCATATACACATATTCCCCGGTTCATTAGCAATGTAGGGTGGTTTAGAATGTTAAAATTATAATATATTCAAAGTCAAAATTTAGGAAACTCAGAACCAGTAAACAACCACACTTGCAGTATACTTAGATTTTTGGTTTTTGACTTTCAAAGGAATTTCAGACCATTCATTCATTCCAGAGAAGCCTTTATTTAACATTTAATGATCATCTATGATAGATGAGTTTCACTTAACATGCTGCAAATATGAGTTAGTGGGAAATGCATTAAACAAATCTTTATTCATTAAAACTACACTAACGTTAAGCTTATTTGTACAGTCCATTAAAATGTTATTGGACTAAAAGGCAACAAATGTTTCTTTTTCATAATGTAGTCTCCTTGCCATCCTAATAAAATTTCAATGTGTGTGTGTGTTTGTGTGTGCCAGTTTATGAGTACACAGAAACTACACAGCCTCTAGTCCTTACTGACCCAAACAAAACACATGGTTTTAATGACCCATATATAAACAAAATTTGGGTCTTGATTGCAATAATGACAGTCTCAAATCTTGAGGGATCCACTCCAGTTAGGGGGAAAAAAAATAACCCTGGAATATGTTACTAGCCATTCATAAAAACATGTAATTAAACTACTACAAATATTGTTCATAATGCTAATAACTACCTGCAAATTTAATCATAAAAATGTTCACAGAAAATGAACAAATGATATATATGAGGCATTCGGATTTCTTGTTTGACTTCATGTTGTTTAGTGAAGGTGCAGTGAGTCTCCGAGCAGTATTTGTGGTGGGTTCTAGCTCTTACCAGACTATTGGGGTTGATCTTCTTGGTCTCCACTTTCTTCTCTGCAGTGATCTTATTGACAGACTGCTGAGCCTCCTTCAGCCTAAAAGATCAAGAACAACCACAATCAACAATCCGCTGTCAATGGCGGTGACAGAGGAATGACCCAAATCCGTCCTATTGAATAAGGTGTCCACTTTGAGCATTGTTACCTATTGGTGTGTTTGCTGATGACTAGGTAGCATGGTGGTACAAGCCACTGGGTCCTACCCCCTAGGTTTTCTTATACTTAACGAGAATTCCTCTGAATTGGTTTATTAGCTTAATGAATTTGCATACAGGTGACTTAACCTTGATGGATGGAAGTCGAAATGAATTTGCGCGCTCCCTAAGCTCATGCAGTTTGCTCTGGTGGTGTAATCTGATTTGCCACTTGAGTGTTAAATGAGGCACAAAATGTGGACTCTGTGCAGTCAAAGGGCTCCCGGTCGGTGGGGAAATCATTAGAGCTGAATCCACAGGCCGCCCCTGGTTTGCGTTATCATTGTCACAAAGTGTGTGTGTGCATGTTTGTATGTATGTGTGTGTGTGTGCGTGTGTGTGTGTGCGTGCGTGTGTGTATGTGTGTGTGTGTGTGTGTGTGTGTGCGTGCGTGTGTGTGTGTGTGCGTGTGTGTGTGTGTGTGTGTGTGTGTGTGTGTGTGTGTGTGTGTGTGTGTGCGTGTGGTGGGTTGGTCTGAGATGGGATGGGATCATGGGGCCCTGGAGTTGGTGAATTCAGAAGCACCCCTGCAGAATGTTCAGAATGTTCCAAGGGTGACAGGGATATATGCAACTTTGCAGTGAGAGACACAGTACTAGCCACCTGTTGGAATGGAATTCGAGTATCTAGGGACAGTAGACGAAGCCCTGTTTTGATGTGGCAACAGTGGACCAAACTGAAACGGATGTGAGGATGATAAGTGTTCCTCAGGTGCTGAGACAGGTCTCTGGCTCTCAGGCCAGTGATACAGCCGAACTATAAAGGCACAGATAGAGCCAGGCTGAGGGTGTGCTAGGGAAGTGGTAAAACAAGACGGATCCCCAGAGCTAAACGGCCCATAGACATCAACCACACAGGCAGCTGAGCTAAAGTGGATCCAAGCCTTTAAAAAAGTTAAAGGCTCACATCTGAGCACTGAGACACATAGGGAGTCCACCAATCACATCTGCAAACATGCAAAATGAAGCTGGGGTTATGTTTCTGGGTTCAGGTGTCTGGCTGTTTATTTGCAACAATGCAGTGTTTTTTTAATGCAGGATTTCCAAGAGAGAGAGCTCTTTCTCCTTCCTCTTGCCTTTTCCTTTGCTGCTGTTCGGTTCCACCATTCATTAATCTGTTATCAACATGATAGTGTGACGAAGCACTTTCACAGAGTACAACTGCGGAAAGCGAGGGCAAACAAGTGCTTCCTCCGGTCTGTTTTGAAGCATGCACAGAGGGTCGGACCAACAGTAGCAGTATTATTAGAGCGCGCTCATAGCATAGTGGAGGAGCTGTGAGGGACCTGTGTCTATCGGGTGGTCTCTTGTAATGAAAAGATCTCCTACAGAGAAATACCTCCCCTCCACCCCAAGGCTACGAATGCTCAAATAAATCAATTCAGCTTGGGGGAAATAACGTGCCGAGAACACATTCCCATACAGCGGAGCCAATTCCCGACCGTTCCTATTCTTACTGAGAAATGCAGCGCACCTCTGCTTTCTTTCAGTGGTTTAAGATGGAAAATAGAGGTCACCCCTTTCATGGCTGCTAGCAGCAGAAACCCGCCGCTTTTCTGAATGACTGCATCCAGTACTGCCTTCTCACTAACAGCACAGATCCTTGGCAAAGGACTGTCAGCTAAAATCCTTTCACACTGTCTCTCACTGCTCCCAGTGTGTTATGTACCTATGCCACCAAAGACCTTGCTAGAATTTGCAGATAGGTAACATGAGTAAAAAAATATGACAGTATGTTTGAGATAATTAGTGAGTTTTCAAAAAAAAAAAACAAAAAACAAAAAAAACCCCACACAAACACTTTGGGATTTATGAGTCTGCAAACAGTATTTAAAACAAAGTTAATTGTACATAAGCACCTTCAGCTGTGGGTAAAATGGGAGGTGTTTGCCTAATAAACAATTAAAAGAAAAACCCAAGGATCACGGAATGGGCTTTACACCATTAACTCACCCCTTTCATACCTTCTAGGAACTGATTTCAAAGATAGCAGCTCTATTCTCATTAGATGTTCCATCTTAAAGAAAAACATACTAAATGTTTGTCTGATCTTTTTAACATTCTCTTTACATGTTAACAGATCTTAACATTCCATTAATTTCTTTGAATGAAATAAAATGGTGCAAAATTATTACTGCAATTCTTCATATGAATACTATTATCTTCATTGAAGAGCTTGTATATACATCTACATATACATATACATACAGTATGTATGGCTTGAGAAGCCAGTTGTGGGAAATTTTGCTTTAAGTTTAGTAATTTTTAAATTAAATGATAAAATAATTATAGCACAATATATACAACACTATTTAAATACCCACCTAGGTATAGTGGCTAAGAGAATCTTGTGTAATACGTCATGCATATGGAAGTTGAACTCAAACACTTTGCAGTACTACAGTAGTTCTGCTCTTCTCCAAGAGTGCTTCAGGAATCAGCCATCAATATTTTATTTAATCCTGCCAGGTCACTCCTTGTATAATATTTTGCACTATCCAAATCCTTAATTTATACAGCTTGATAAAGTAATTGTTCCAAATGCCTACGAGACTACATTTTTGCTCAGTATAAAACACCTGGGCCAAGATTTGATCTAAGCACAATGTTTTATGCCTTTAATTTACAGTTAACTTACAACAGTTTTGTGCTACATTATTTGGCTCTTTCACAATTTTAGTAATTATTTAATAATTTCTTCTATTGTCAATGTTAAGCAAACCATGTTATGCTCATAGCATAGCACAGAAAATATGTAAGTATATGCTACGTAAACGTCTAATGAATCCCACTGCAATTATTCTGAATCTGACCCTTAACACTAACTTCAAATAATACTAATCACTATAAATAATAAATAGCTCAAGCTATTGATGATGCCCTGACTCTGTGAATACCCTTCTTTCCCCCTGTTGCTATTCAATCCAGGTAACGTACATAAATACAAATCGGAAACACCTGCGACTGCTATACCAATGCAGTACTATTTCAGTACTTCATGAATATAATCAATTGATTCATATGGAGATATGCTGGTCAATTTGGAGCAGACATTAAATGTAACCAACATGAAAATGTATGTAATAAAAGATTAATCAAATAGCAGTTTATAAATTAATTTCACTTGTTCTTGCAGCTCACTGCAGGTGGAAAAACCCCACATTTTTAGGGAATTAATGCAATTGAGACGTCATGAAGGGAAAACAAGAGAAAGGAAAATGCTTCACTGTCTTGTGGAGCTGGTAACACTTTGGTTATATGGGTCTTTAACAGGGCTTTTTAATGCAAGAAAATGGCAGCATGCCCAAGTATTTCATTAAACAATTCAAAGACATTCTAACCATGCAAACTAGATACCAGTAATAATCATCATGATTTAAAAAAAGACCAAGGAAAAGAAAGCTTTGGAAAGAAAAACAGAGAAACCATTTTTGACCCATTGCTCATTACCTAACAGTTTTTATTCTGCTTGCTATTAATTATTTTATGAAAATATTTATGGTCAATTGGATTACTGTCATCATGTGCAATAATATTATTACATACAAACACATTCATTGTAAAATGTATGATATTCAATTATTTGTGAGGCGCAATTAGGCAGCGCTCATGTTGTGGGTGCTCTCCCTAACTTCAAACCAGCCGATTGAGACGTGGAGAGATTTACGGGCGGGGGGGGGGTGTTGGGGGGAGCCGTGTCTGTAAACCAACAGTATTAACCCCGTTCCTTGGATTCTTCAGATCACGACAACGTTTAAGAGTTCTCCTGAAACACCCTCCCTTTAATAGGCTCCCGTCCCCCTGCTAATAAAGCCGGGAGGCCACAGAGAGAGGTGCTGTCCCACAGTTTGACGCCCCAGTTAGGATGCCCCGGGTCAGATGAGACGTCGTAAATCCAGCCCCGGGCTTTGACGCTGCACCAAGCAAGGGACCGGGCGTCCCTCCCCTCACTTTGATGCCCCTGCGCTTTAATAACTGGTAAAAAACAGTCCTCACTGTCTATGGAATTCATATTGCCTCACTTAGGGGGATTCACGCCACACAGAAATGCAGAGGAGATGAACAGTCTGTTCCACATTAGAGGGGACTCCCATTGGCAGATAACTGAGGAGCATTAGAAAAGCTGCCGCTCATCCAATTTAGAGTGTGAAGGCCCCGCTCACCTCACAGACACAGAATCCAATTTCTGACCCTTGAAAAAATGCTTGCACCCTTTGCTGTAATATCAAAACCACCAAGAGGGCAATACTATACTATGATGAAGGGAAAACACTTCAGGATAGGCTATGGGAATCCAGTGTTACCAAAAAAAAAAGAGAGAACATCGCCACCTTCCCCTGCCTGTTATAAGTTATACATTTGATGGAGTGTGTTACAGATGTTGCTCCCACTCACCTCTCCTTGAAGATGTTTTTGCTCTCCCGCTTCCAAGTGTTCTTAAAGTCAGTGCAGAACTCGTACCACAGCATGAAGACGTAGCTGGGCGCCACCTCCTTCTCCCCAGATTTGGGCTTCAGACCAAAGTAGCCCACCATGTCTTGGAAGCTGTTGTCGGGGAGGGAAAGAAAGGGGCATGAGAGGGCTTCCTGCTGGGATGCAGGGGAGCCAGTAGCACAGGCTCCGATTATCACATTGACCTCTTCTGCCTGGAGGGGAAGCGAGCCAGAGGAGAGAGCCAAAAGCGAGCAGCTCATCCGCTCACAGCAGCCCCTGCTGCTCCCTCCATCCTGCAGTGGGACTTACAGGCAGGCACTGTGCGTGTACTGTGCGAGGGATGGCTACAAGTTCCACAAGGGTGAGGAACCACTGCACACACAGACATATATGCAGAGCGTACGCTACATACCTGTACACACACACACACACAGTCATGTATGTGTATGTACACACACACACACACACACACACACACACACAATCACATACAGTGACACACATACATACAGTATATACACATACAGTATATACAGTTACATACACAATCGTACATGCACACATACAGTTGCATACGTACACATATACAAGAGAACACACACACACACACACACACACACACACACACATACTTGCGCACATTGTGCAACATACATATTCACCTGCATGCGCAGTCACAAGCACACAACCATACACTCAATCACATGTAATCGTATACGCACACAAACACTCACACAAACACACAATCACATATGCATGCACGCACGCAGTCATACACATGCACGCATGGACACGCAAGACACACTCATGCATAAAGAGAGCGGTGCGAAGCATAGGGGAGGGAAAGGCAGTTCCCTGGTTTCCGCTGAAGCAGTGAGCTTGCCCTGACCTTACAAGATGTTCTCTACAAACCTGAGCTGCCTAAATTTTCTTTAGGTGCATACATCCGCATTAATAAATGCTGATATTATCCCAAGTAAGCGAATGGAAGGAACTGGCTTACTCTAAATTTAAGTGCGGTGACAGAAACAATCTGTCTCTAAGATTCTTCCTTTTGCTTTATGTGACTTAAAACTTGGGACGATCTGTGGTTAACCAATACTCAGACGCAGACATCGTCCAACCATCTGCTAATGAGCCGTGGCCTCTTTAATTAGGAAAACAAACTGACACAGAACCCATCTGCACTACTACACACTGCTGTAGTTAGTTTTTGTGTGAATGTGCATAGCTATTCATACTGCAAAATTTAAAGTTACTTTAAACAACCAATAGCGCTTACACCGATCAAAAGAACAATTAAAGCAAGTCACATATTAAAGCAACACAGCAGTGCTTACAGAGTGCTTGGACTTTGCTGGAATGAAATGGCGTGGATGTTCTGAAACACTCAAAGAGATTCATGGTTCTCATACATCATTCATAAGCACAATTTCCAATAGGGAAGCCTTCAGGGCACATTACAGGGGTAACCCCGAGGCTAATTCAATTGTAACTAAAGCTGACTGCTCACGAGAGCTTTCGGCAGCCCTGCCTGGACTGGAGAAGGAAGCTGCCGCTCCGTGATGCCTCTCCACAGCAGACATTAAAGGCTTCCCTTCGCCCCGGCTGTCGCAAGCTCCGTACAAGGGAGCCATGATTCAAGGGATGTGCAGGGTTCGACAAACAGCTTTTGACCTCCAGATGGTAAGTGGCTCTCGCGCTGTTAATGGAAGACACACTGGCGGGACGGCAATGTGCGCGGCAGAAGTTTCCAGGGCCAAGACGCTTTCCCATCTCCAGTTATCCGTCACGCACTCCGCCACTGCGGCGCTCGGGAAGATAGTGCCGTAGATCATTCTTCCCTCTCCTTCGAACCCGGGCGGAACTCCGGGAACAGAGGCCGGGGGCTTTGATTTACTAAATTGACATCAATTCTCGAGCCCTTTGTAGGCTCTGCTCGGCCCGCCGTGATTAATTATCCTCCTTTTGTATTGGATCTTTTTATGACTCGGGTCATGTGTCAGAATGGACACAAATCACACGGAGCCTGTATTGAGTTTAGCGTCCCCGCGGCCATGCTCGCAACCTGCACCTTTGGATCAGAGTGACGTCATCGCTGTGAGAACCTTCATCGCGCAATCAAAAAACTGCATTCTTCCCCGCACACCATAGAGAGCTACAACAAAAAGGGCCTCCACATTTTTGGAGGATTTTTCAAAAAATATTAAACAACGAATGCAGAGACGGGTACATTCATGAAAAGTATACATGCATATATAGGGTTTCCTACTTACCACGGTATGTAATGTGAGATCTATATGCTGAAATTGTTAAGTGCGACATGAAAGCTTCAGAAACTGCCCTGACCAACAAGTGTAAAATGCCTTGACAATTCAAATATATGCCCTCGGTAACCCTCAGCTCCCCTCTTTGCTAATGTACACCTGTGTATCATGTGAAGGCAAGCGTCATAAATGAGGGGAAACTTAATGACCCATTAAACGCAAATGTATCAGGAAACCTCAGCAAAAGAGAAACATAAAATTAGCAAATTAGGATTGCATGTTCTGGAGAGGGCCGCTTTCCTCAGACATGCTGAGTGGAGTACACTCACGGTTATGCACTGGTAAAGCGTGTCTGAGGAGCTAATTAGGCGAATCGGCAAAGCATAGACTATTTCCAGGCATTACACTGCTATACTGCGACGGCATGACCACACACACAATTGAGCAGTCAATTCATTTTATTGAATTATCCTGACAATAAACATGGTGCAGCTCAGCAATTACTGAATGTGGTCTTAAATGACTTGAAAATGAAAAGGGGTTTGGAATACATTGATCCGGGGGCAAAAATGAGCTGCAGAGAACTGCAGGGGTGCTATTGCGAAAGGCCACTGTTTTTGCTGCGGTAAAAGTTGTGTAACTACGGAACTGGTCTCCATTTACCTTGAGGAGATCCTAGTGGTATTAAAATGGAATGCAAGAAATGTATACACAGCGCTTCACGTTCCTCTTTCGTTCTTGAGTAAAACTGCAACTTTAAATAATCAGTCAGATCCAGCCATCGCAGAGGCCGGCTTTTAGTGCTCGGCTAAACCACGGAAGAGCAAGATAGTATTGTCCAGTCAGACTCGGCTCAGTTCACTGATTAATTTCACCCCTCACAGCAGATCAGTTCTGCAGTAGTCCAGAATGGAATGTTTATTAAGTAGATCATTGGGAGTTTATGAGCAATGTATGAATACAAACTGTGACCATCATGGTTTTATAAACAACAGACAGAGCTGGAGATATGGGATGGAGGACATGTGATAGACCTTAGTGGTCTTCGGCCAGCTGTACTCAGCCCTGAAGGACTGCAGTCCAACTACTTTTCCAGTCCTCTTATAAGCTTTAACACTCTAAGATCGGGGGGAATATTTTACAGTCAATTGGTTCAACTGAGATGACGAATGAAAGGAGGGAAAACAGGAAGTGGGTCCAAGAGATCGGTAGCGACCACTCTTCCTTATTGGCCACGTACAAAAACCAATCCCCCAATGAGGCAATAGGAAACCTATGCGGAAGAGACACGGTCTTCCCAAAGAGATGCTACACTAAATTCCTACTTAATTGTGATTACAAAAGACTACACGGTACTTGTTTTAAAGAGAATGGGATTATTTGGTATCCCAATCCTGCTCTGTCAAGCTGTGATTAGATAATATACACAGTATTGCAACTGCTAATATATTAATAGTAATAATAATAATTTCTATTATATATTATATATATAATTATTATTATAAATATTATGATAATGATTATGATTGTTATTAAAGCACAGTGGTCTCCAAGGTCTACAGGTCAGGAGTGTCTAATAAAAGTTCAGGATTTCAGGCTTTGATGGTGTCTGTGCTGGCGTGAACGTGTGTGTCATAGCCCAGCTCTGTGTGTGGACACCCCCATCAGGTCACACGCGAAGGGCCCAGCCAGGATCCCAATAACACATGGCTGGTGGTACGCATCATCGGTGTGTCACTTTAATGAGGTGTGCCGGTGGGAACATGAGAGAGACCCTTTAATGCCTCTGCTTTTGGATAAAGTAAAAGCCGAATGTCATTAAGGGCCTCACATAAAGCTGCCAAGCCCTTCTGATGAGTTTCCCGAGCGTCGCACTTTCATTAGCACGGTGTTACATCTGAGGCCGGGGCCGAGGGAGCGGCGCAGCGCCGAAACCCCACAGAGGATGAACGAGAGCAGTTGTGAAAGCCTGGGTCAGCGAAACCTTTCGCGAATGTGGTTTGCTTGGTTTGAAGTTGGGCCACGGAGCGGGAACATTTGGAAACATTCGCTGAATTACTGTATTGTCTGAAATGAGCAACAGCTTAATTGTTTATAGTTTCCCATTTCTAATGTCTAGTGTGTTTCGGATTGTCCTTTTATGTGCTATTCGTGATTTATTTTCAAATCGAGATAGTTACAATTTAAAGCAAACAACTCTGGTTTCTATCTAAACAAGGAAAAATAATCAATTTGCTTTGTTTGTCCTCTCCAGCGTATTTTTCCGATATGAAATTTTCCAGATATCATTTCCCTCTGACAGTAGTTAAACGTCTGCCAGTTCAAAATTTCCCAATAAATCAAGCAAGGTTCTGTTTCTCTCTGTGACTCTGGGACACTGCGGTACCAAACACGGAAGATAAGGACAGAAAGAGGTTGTAGAACATAATGGGTGAAGGTATGTGCGCAAGGCGTCTCCGCGGACATTTCCAGGCATCTCTCCAGGATCCTGTCCTGGATTAATCGGCCCGGCACTGGGTTACGACCCGGGTATTTGGTAAAAGACTGAGGGCCTTGTATGAGTCTGGATGTCAGGACCTAGCTGAAAGCCCCCCATGCTGGAGTCTCTCTCTTATCTGAAGACTCTTTATCAGGTAGTGCTAATTGCCACAGACAGCTATACAAATTGCTGGCATTAGTTTTATCTGATGCTGGGAGCTGGATGGTTCTTATCTGTGTGAAACATGCTAAATAACTGATGATGGCTGCATGACGCTGACTATCAATTACACTTGGCTGCGTTCCCTTCCATACGACTTGAGGCTCTGTGAAGGAAACACAGCATTAAGGCGGTATGGGAGCAGGACATGCTCAGCAGATACAGAGTTTAGAAACAGCAGATAGGGTGCATAGTTTGCTCAGAGCCATTTAAATTACTGCTTTGGTAATGTTAGAATGATAAAGACAATTCCTCTCTTGATACCTGCTGTAGTAAAGCACTGGTGTGGCAGTTTCAGATAAATAGAGTGGAAAAAGATGACGTCATACCTTTTTTGTGCAGCTTGGAGATGTTCATCTTCAGCAGTGTGTTCTTTTTGAGCTGAAAAAAAAACCCTTAATTAATGTATACATTTTCAGCTAAAGTCAAATTTAAAAGTCAAATTGTGTCAAATTAGACAATTTATAACAACAATATAGTTATAACAACATTACATACAGTTGGCAACTTTTGGTCAACTTTTGACAAATTCTTTTGACAAATTTGATAGAATTTGAATCAGAATTTTATTCCAACTTTAAATTTTGAGGTAAAATTCTGATTCCAATTCCGTCAAATTTGTCAAGTCTGACAAAATACAAGTAGATATATGTTTTGTAACATACAAAACATGTGGCTGGTAACTTATAGTCAGATATCAGCTTTCATATGTTTCATTCTCTAGCATCCAACACAATTGTTAAAGAGAGCTGAACTAGGCTCTAAAGAGACAGTCAGGTCCCCTGTCCACACCAGAGTGGGTGGTCCGGTCAGGAGAGTCTGGTTCCAGTGGAACGGAAGGGTGACATGCAGAGGACAACATTACAAGTCCCCCCTGCCGGTGCTGCTCTGCTGACAGACTCTGTGTGTCTCGGCAGGATTGTAGCGACTGCTGCATAGCCCTTCACAAACATTACAAAGCTCTACTGATTGCCCAAGTGGAGAAAGTCTCTATGTTTTACCACTGTCAGTGTGTATGGAGCATGGGACATGGTAAGCCTGCTTGTGAAGGTGTCTAAGGGGAAGGACTATTGTGGGGGAATGCAGGGCAGAGCAGTTGGAGCAGGGATGGGGACTGTGGTCAGAGGGGACAGCGCAACAGAGAGAACAGGCTGAGGACTGAAGAGCCCTAGGGTGGGGATTCGGGCTGAGGGGTAGGGTTGGAATGGGCTAGGGTGAGGACTAGGGCTTTGTATTAGGCCTGAAGAGGTAGAGCTTTGGAGTATGGCTGAGGAGCACTAGGGTTAGGAGTAGGGATGTGGAGTATGGCTGAGGAGCACTAGGGTTAGGAGTAGAGCTTTGGAGTATGGCTGAGGAGGACTAGGGTTAGGAGTAGAGCTTTGGAGTATGGCTGAGGAGCACTAGGGTGGGGAACAGGGCTGAGGAGTAAGGTTGAGGAGCACAAGGGCTCCTGTGGAGTCTTGCCATGTAAAAGGGCCTAAATGCAAGGCAGATGTGTGCAGCGGGCCAGACCGAGGTGCAAGAATTTATCTAGGGCCAGAGAGTGCCTGTGATCTCAGATTTATTGCATTTTTCCAGATTCATCCTTTTTACAATGATGGGGGGACCTTTCCCAATTGAAGATTTAAGAGGGGGAAGTCTCCAAAAAATTGTTCAAAGGCAGGTTTGGGGGTGTGCTGAGACTGAGTGAACTGGAGGCACCCCCCCACCCCTTGTTTTTTTTTTTTTTTTTTTTTACATATGTATGGGTAAGCAGGCTGACTTAAGAAGGCAACCCTAATGAAGGAGGGACAGCCATGGGTTGCATTGGAGGGGAGTGGGGGGGGGGGGGGCGTGACCAATGGCGTTTGCCACAGTGGGGGTTTACTGGCGCCTGAGGTATTCCTCCCGCGCAGCTCTGTGCAAAGGTGGCACCGCTGCTCCTGGGACCAGCGCAGAGAGAGAGGATGTGTGAATTTTCTCTTCCCCCGCTCCCTCTGTAAACATGAAACCAGTAGTGGCTAACTAGAAAGTTATGAGACTCACATGCTGAGAGGGACAATAAATTAGGCCTTTAAAACTCTGACACACTTTACCAAACCACTTTTTTTTCTACCTACAAGTCAGATAATAAAAGTTTTGAAATTTGATGTTAATTACAAAGCGGAGCCCTGCTTTTTGTCTTCTTTTCAGCTACTTGTTTGTTTTGTTTACATCTCCACCTCAAACTTAGAAATGAAATGACAGGAAAATTGACACGTAGTGCTAATTGCTAGTGGTTCTCGCTAGTGACACTCTTTACGGGAGTCCATCACACCCCACAGGAGAAGAATGTGTCTTTGTTTAATGAATAAAAAAGACTGTGAAACATAAAAAGCGGTATCCAGACACTGGGTCCTCATGTTTCTAAACCACTGTAAACCATCTGTACACTCTTAATCTTTGTAAACTTAAACACTAAAGTCCTCTGTCACAAGTTAATGCAAACACTTTCAATATCTTATCTTTTATATATAATACATTTTCACCTTTGAGGGTCTTCAAGTACACACAATGTTTCTGTCAAAACGGTGCAAATAGAGAGCCAATTGCCTTAATTTCATGATGTGGTAGTGCAGACTGGATGTCACACAACATCGTGGCCAAGGTGTCCAAAACTGTATCACTACTTGAGGGTCTTTGCTTCTCTGGCACATTTGTCAGACTTCCCATATCAGAGGCCATGAGGAGATGATTAAACGTGCTGTAGGAGGCAGAAAAACATTCTCTCCCCCCCTTTGAAGATGACACTGTCACCAGCTATTCTTGTCACAGGAATCCCAGTCCAGCGCAGCCCCTGTGTGTGCCTGCGTCCGGCTCACGGAATCTCACCGCGTTAGTCACCGTGGGGCTTCGCCATTAGAGCCAGAGCGTCGCGAGGAAAGATAAATAGCAGCACGCGCTAAGCTGAACCACATGCGGCTCCCCACGCCGGAAGCCCGCGTGGGCCAGCGCTGCCGCGCAGAGACGGGCGAAGCCAGCGCTACTTAGCGCAGAAGCCGGCGTTAAGTGTCGGGACCCCAGATTCCCTTACAGAGCGGCGACGTTACACACGAACGTCCCTGTCCCAGCATTCCGGTCTCTCCTCCACTGGGGACAATGCATGAAACCACTTGTACGGACAGAAGAAAAAACACATCATTGACACGAAGGATACTAAATGGGAGTTTGTTTCAAATTAGTCTCACATTTTTTATTCTTCCTCTGCTATCCCCAGCAATTACCCCCACCCCCCCCTCCCCAACGCACCCTCTTATCATGTTGTTTTGAAACTGACAGTGCTTTAAATATTTATTTTAAACATCAAACAAGACAACAAACACTGGGTAAGAAAAAAAATGCAAAGAGATTTATTGTTGACTTGTTTGTAACAGCCAGCGCAGTCAAAGAAGACTGCTCAAAAACAAGTTTGCGCAGAAAGGCTCTCATCGAACCCAGCATACCAGGATAAATAAAACCATACTAAACCATAACTCCCATGGTAGTGAGCTCACTGCCCAACCTGAAAGTACACAAATAGCTGGATAAGTGAGACGATTCGGTCCTTTTTCTTATTCCACTGTCTACTTTGATGCAAACCCACCTGGGAGTTTAGTGCATGCCTCTACGCAAAGTTCAGATGCCGTGTTTTATGTTGATCATTAATAAAACTTCGGCGAAAGAACAGGACAAGAGAGGGAGAGAGTGGATGTGCGTGAGTGTGTGTGCGCGCGCGCATGTGTGTGTGTGTGTGTGGGTAGGGGGTGGTGGGAGGTAGAGGGGAGGTAATGGATTGCAGGATAATGGTTCAATGAGTTCTTGAGATGTAAAAACCTTGTCAGATCACAGCCCGGTTTAAAAGCCTGGTGCTCAGGTCGTTCAAGTTCACCTGTGGGCCCTGCTGTGCGGGAGCAACCTTTCGGTCCCTTGAACCTGTCACACCGGCGAGGCCGTAAACCACTCACATGTGAGTTATTGGTCACTGCTCCAAGGACGCGCTGAAACGCCATTACACAGGTACAGCAATGAGGCAGCGTGCACCAGCGATGGGCAGGAGGCATGTGCTGCTGGCAACTTGTCTTTCCCATCAAGAAAAACAAAAATACTTATATGTAAGAGGTGAAAACATTCTTTACATATTCCTCCATGCGGAAAACATGAAGACTGTCTTCTTCCACCTGTACACACACACACACACACACACACACACACACATACACACACACATATATAGTGATTTATGAGCTACCCTCGGTCCCACCCCAGTCTTACTCACTAATCCAGGTGTACTGCCCTATGGCTGGCTCCCAGCAGGACCCTGGTGCACCTGTGAGTATTCTGTAGATTTACACCGGCCTCACACTCAGGCGTCACACAGCTCAGGGTCAGGGACAGCACAACCTTGACAGACAGCATCTACAGCTCATTTATGACCCCACAGAAGTTCTGGGTGACAAAAAAAGTCACAGAAATCACTACAAAGGTGTGAGAATGGCACTGGACAGTTGAGTTCAAATCTGACTGGTCGAGTGTCTGCAGTGTGGAGAAGCGCTTATGGCACTGCAATCTGTGTCTGAGGGTCACGACAGCCATACAACATTAATAGTTAAATTAGACCGTCCATTGCTCCATCACCACTTAACGTGGAAACAGATGGTGAAAATTAAAAACAAATAATAAATAATAAAAATGAAAATAGCTTCAGCTATATTTTTTATTGATGTCATAGAAACAAACCAGGGGGATTAAAAGTGAAAGTGTTACCATTAAATTGTACTGCTTTAAGAGCATGGAGGGGGGAGGGGGTGATCTGCTGCAGGTATTCTGTTTAGAAAAGGTTTATAAGTATCTCTGTGGAAAGTTTATGCTCAAGATGTGTTTTTGGTAACCAAAGCCATTTTGTAGCCATTAGCAACCACCATGGATTCAAGACCATTGGGAGACTGTGAAACTGTGTTAGAGTCCAGATATTGCTTACGTGCACTGATGTGAACTGTTAAAGGTGGATAAACAGACTGTTACAATGCAATGGCAAATTTCCACTTGCATTGTGCAGCGCAGAGACAAACACGATGTCACCACAGGCTGCTTGGGAAGCAGGGACGTAGATCAAAAAGCCTTTGGAAGTTCCAGTAAGTACCACTTATATACTGCCCTTCCTTCATTTTCGTTTTGTACCTAAAACATATGGACACAATCTTGCCACAAGATGCCTCATTTGCATCTTTTATAGAAGGAGGCTATTGTTTTTCGATATTTTTTGCCTACCGCAAGTAATTCCTGAAATTTCTTCTTTTATGCTTTAGAATGTGGATCTGCCTGCGTGATGTTAACAGTTTTGTCTGTCAGAAGCACTTTGAAAGATTAAAGAGGTGATGATGTGGCCAGAGGAAACAGGCTCCATTTATAAACCTACAGGTTTCTCAGGACAAGGGTCCACGGCATTAATGTTTGTCATCAGGCTACTCTGGGTGGAGCAGAAAAGAGCTCACTGGGCCTTTTCCCTTATCTTGCCTGGGGTGTCTTTGTAAAATTCTGGAGGTAAAAGACTGCACGCATGATTTGGCAGAACACTTCTTGGCAAAGCGTTCTCTATAACACTCTGTATTATGGGGTTTCCCAGTGCATATTTGAGCCACAGTTTTTAACCCTTTGTTGACCACACCTAGATAAACTCTAGGTGTTCTATCTATCTTTACTATCCACCACACTGTAGACAGAACGTACTGTCACTGCTGCTGTGCACACTGTCTGCTCCTACTCTTGGCTCCTCTTTCTTTTCTTTCATAGTACACTTACATGAACAAACAGGAACGGAAACGTGTAAGTCTGAGAGTGGTGAGCAATAGGTGTAAAGCACCAGGCTTATCAAGAATGATTCTTGACTTGACAACACAAGTCGTCTCTGTTGAGAATAATGGCTTCAGATCCCACCCCTGATCGCATTGTAAGACATACATATCAAAACCTGAAATCACAGGATTCACATCAAAGCACGGTGAAAATCCTACCTCAAGTACATCTCGACTCCCTATAGTTCACACAATCAGACTCTCAATAGATCATAAACACCAGCCTTAAATCACACTCTACAATACATTCACTGCAGTAGTGTAGAATTGATTGCCTCCCTGTTCACTTGAAACAGAGTAAGGCATCGTGTGCAGAGCTCTGTCCAATTGCCACAAATTGTCTCACCCTCACTCGACTGCTGCAACTAATTGCTGATGCACATGATAGGGTATTCCCATAATTCCTCCTAATGGGAGAGGTATTCAGGCCTTTCCATAAATTCAAGTGTTTGTTATTGAAGCGGAAACATATAAATTGGTTGCCTTCTTAGAGACAACTTAATGGCCCTATGAATTATTGCAATGTTAAAGCTACCACATCACCAGTTTGTTATACAATCCATTATTGTGATTTTGAAGGGCCTATTTTAAACAGGGTATATCATGGTAATGTGGCACTACAGCACATGTTTACTCAATTAGATGGGCCTTTTTTCTTCGAAATGTTGTACTGAAATGGCATAATAAACAGTTTCTGGACAGCTCTGTATAAATAAACAAGCAATTCATAAGTGGATGAGTGACCACAGTAGCAAGTGTAACTATATATTTGACCACAAAATAAGTACAGTAATATTAACAATCGTAAACACCAGTTGACAATATTCTCATTCTGAAAATGATGGAGACACTTCAATGTGGCGTAGTGGTGAGGAGCAGAGCTTGTAACTCAAAGGGTGCAGGTTGGATTCCCCGCTCTTCTACTGTGCCCTTGGACAAGGTGCTTAACCCAGAATTTCCTCAGTAAATATCTGGCTGTATAAATGGGTAGCATGTAAAAGTAACCTATATAAGCTGCTCTGGATAATGGTGCCTGCTAAATGACAATAATGTAATTTAATGTTTTTGTTGTGCTTCTTATCAACAACAGAACTGGACTCTACAGAGTGCTACCTTGTAGACAGTACTTCCACAACACGGTTTCGCCTGGTGATGTTCACAGAAAACGTGGTCGTTTGCAAAAGTTAGCTTGTTACCCAGCCAACTCATGTACATGTATGGAATGGCTGCCCGCTGTGATGCCTCTGTCACCACACTGGAGTGTTTATGAATAATAATAAAAATAAATTATTACTGCACCAGCTGTTGCAGTCATGCTTCTTTTATACTCTTGTTTAATCCATGTTTATTTTGCAGCTGAAGTTAAGAAATCTTCGACAAGCAAAATGTCTTTTACAGTCTGTGGCAACTGAACCAGTCTTAGCTTGGCGGTAATTAATCATAACAGTATTTACTCATAAACGTCCACAAAACCCCAGAGTGCATTCCACGGCCACCCTGCTCCGGCCTTTCAACAATGCATCACTGACTGCTTATCAGCGTTCGTGAATGCAAATTGTTGATTCTGGCAATAATGTGGTAAAAACTGACATGAAGAATCAGGGTTCAGGGTTCTGCTGGTTAATGCCACTCACTGACCGCATCTTTCACAGTAGTCTCCTGTCCCCTTTAGACCACGACTGCAGAGAAAGCAATGTTCAGTTTTTGTATATTTTCAGCTTGAGCTTGGCCACCTTTAGAGCTCCTGTGAAAACCTGCCGCAGCAGTCTCCTCTCCTGCTCTGGGCTTTCCCTCCGCTTTATTCAGCAAGTGGCTGCCAAAAAAACTCCCTGATTCCCATCTCTCACTGTCTGCAACCTCGACCTAACTGGGAACCATCTTTCCAGAGTATAAAAGCCTCAGACGATTATCAACCTGAGAGCGGGATGGACAGAGATATCCTCCATGGAGGCAGGATGCGTGCGGCTTTATCTGGGGATTGGAGACGGCGAAGGGCCCGACGGCAGAGAAAGAGAGAGAAAGAGAGAGCGAGAGAGCGAGAGAGAAAGAGAGAGAGAGAGAGAAGGAGGGATCGAGGGAAATGCACAACACCCTGCCATTGCGGTCCCCTGGCCATCACGTCGAAACCGGCTCTGCGTTTACAAGCCTGCAGCCAGGGATGCCCCGCCAGCTTTACAGGGGGCTAGAATACATGCGGCGGGTTTTAGGGCAATCCGATCTCCTCCGCCTCGCCTCTTTTGATACCCGAGCTGTCTTACAGTGCCTGTTCCCTGCATTCCTAGGACCGCCCCGACGCAATGACAGCACAGCAGGGCCACCTTGACCACATTGAAACGAAAACATACATGGGAGCATGGGATAAATAAATAAATAAATAAAATAAATGGCAAAGTGGTGAATTGCGGCATCTGGGCTTCTGTGATCCCAAAGGGGCTCAGAGTAAACCCGATTGGTCGGCTAGCTGCCACGAGCCTCTCCTGACTTCTTCCTTTTCCCCGCGCTAGGTTCACTACTCTTGGGAAATGTTTAATTTTGGGAGAAGTAAAAAAACACAGATCAAAGACTTCTCTCTCAGTTAAGTGTGGAGACAGTCTGTAGTTTACAAGAAGGAGATGGGGAAAAAAAGAATGAATTCATCATTGCTCTCTCGCTTGTAGGATTTAGAGTTTTTGTAAATATACAAGCGCGAGAGGGCTTCTCATGAATCAATTCCAGGGACGCGCGCTGACTTGAGACCCAAATTGCCTCAGACGTCGTGAGTAATATTACACATTTTGAGGAGGCTAATTTTTGAGCGCCATCGTTATAATCAGGCGAAAACGGCCCTACGGAGCCCAAAGAGAGTCTAAACACATCTAAACACACAATCATCCCAGCCGCCCTGGCCCCTGGCTTTATTTGCAGACCTGTGCGGGATCAAACAGTAAACATGGGCCCGGATTAGGGCGACACGCTATGTTTTCAATCCATAGCATCTGCTAGAGCACTGACTCAAACAAAACCTATCACCTTCTGGCAGCCAATGTCAGGGGCAGGAGGAAGGGGTCCCGTGGGGTATTTCTTTGTTTCCTGTTTGCTTTACTCACCGGTTGAGATGAAAGCTTCCATTTTATCCTTGAATGGCTGAAGGTGCTCCTCCAGAGAGTTTGTACACACCCTTTCCACATTCTTTTCACAAGCTGGAAAGAAAAAAAAAATTCAAAACATTAGAACTTGTTCATTTTTTTTTTCTGGGAAGGAATGGGGTGAAACCAAACCCTTGCCTGGAGACCGAGACAGTGCTCTGTAAGCTGTGGGAAGCTGGCTTTTGGGTGCTTACATCACCATCTCAGAAAAAAAAATCACAAAGCTGCACTACAGGCAAATATGGCCAATTAATTAATGACATCTGAGCGTGAGCAGCATCACATTCCAAACAACGCTTTCATAATGAACTTAAACAAAGCCTTGTGGGGGGAAAACACACATGATAAGAAGAATGTGAGTACAGCCCGAGCAGATGGCTATTAAAGAAACCTTTAAATGAGGTTGGTTTCCGCTCAACGTGTACTACAGAGCATTTTTGTTTTGTTATTAGGATGATGAAATAATTTCCTTTGGAGGAATAATTGAGGTTTTTTGTTTTTTTGGTGGTAAAATCATTTTTGCTTATAAATGAAAGTTCACAGGGCTCATGGACAATAACAACAGCGGGGCAGATTTTCAGCGCGTAGCTCACGGGAGGCTTGCATACAGCCACATGAAAATGTGTCTGGCTCTCGACTGAGGCGTGCAAAGATATCAGTTTCGGAACATCTCTCTGACAGCTCCCCGGGGAGCAGGCGTGTTCCAGGCTGACACCGACAGAGGGGCAAACCCTGGGTTGCCCTGTCTCTGCCCTGCTCCACGCTCACACTGCTGTGCTCATCTGGAGATAACCCTGGCTACCTCCCCGCGCTCAGCCTCCGAGCGGTCCTCTCCGAGCAGGCCTGTTGCCCACCGCCTTGCTGCCATCAGCAGCACGGGCACGCAGTCGCGCCGTGACGCTCCGTCCTGGGCGTGCACGCCGGCGGCCGAGCTCGCGAACCGTGTTTGTTGTTTGTTCCCAGCAGCCTTTGTTGTGCTGCCAAGCTGCCCCGCTCGCACAAACTCAGAGGAGAACAGCAATAACTTGGCAGTGCTCTGACCAAACTATTCCGCTGCCATCAAATGGTCTGCGTAGGATGCTGAATAAAGAGCAGCGTGAATAAAGTTCACATATTTTTCAGAACCTGTTAGTCATTAATAACTGCAGTAAATACCTTGGCTCGGTTATAATTGCATGCTAAATAGTTTCACAACACAACAGGAAGACTGGCTGGTCAAGCTTTGGGTTACTGAGTCACTAAATTGCTCTGGATGCTGGCTGCCTCCAAAGCACTCTATTGGATCAGAACAAAAGAAAAAAAACACATTAAGATAAGCCAGACTCATGACACTTTGAAACACCTAGTGGCTGCCCATGGGTCATTAATTCCAAAATGCAGGAGCAAACTGGAACTCTAACAACATTTATCACACAAAGCATGGAATTAAGTCTAGCTCCTGTGTTTATACTGTACATTACAATGAAAAGGTTTGCTCTTGTATCAGTTCTCAAAGCTGAGGTGCAGTAGAGATGGCACATTTGGCACAGCTCAGGGCACAGAAAGGCCTACTGTGGTTAATACAATTAAACAGTGAAGTGCTCACTTTCCCAGTACCAGCTGACCAAGGGAGAGCAGGGCCTATTACACCAAACAGCTGCCACAACGAGCAGAGACCAACAGGCCAATAATAAGGCCTGCTGAAGGAAACAAGCCTTAACAACCACATCAGTGTGGCGTGTTATGAGAAAAAGTGAGATAACAAGGAAGCTTTCAGAGAGACATTACAAAAGCACATTACTGCAGGGTCATACATTTTGAGGTTTTAATCCAGGGTGGGCGAGTAATGTAATTTACTGGTACTGCAATTCACCCTGGCCACAGGTCCACTGGCGAATATTCCGGGATAATTGTTTGTAACGGTTGGTTTAAGGATGACAGCTGGAGGTTTGCTGGGTAACAGTGGGGAAACTCAACCACCGCAGCAGCCTGGCTGTGCCCTGGCAAAGCCACAGGTGCACAAAAGTAGTGTGTGTGTGGAGACACACACTGCAGGTGCGCACAACCCATCCTGAGCCTGTGGTCCAGACAGTGACACACACACATTCAGCTGAATAACCTTAAACAAACTCAGACCCTCTGCTTTCACAATCCAGGATGTTATCTCCCCCCCTCCTTCCCCCCACCTCTCCTGCCTGCATATTAAAGGGTGTTCACAATGGCAGGCCTGCAATTTTGTGGCGGCTACCCTTGAACGAAGCAAACTGCGGTCTAGACAGAAAGGGCCACAAAAAGGAAGCTTGAAAAAACAACAGCAGCACCATAAAAAATTCAAAAATTCCCCAGATTCGCGACACTGTCTCTGTATGGGCCACGGAGGAGGGGGGGGGCTGGGCTCTTTTCAAAGCGTGTGTCGCTGCGGAAACGCTGCGTAATTACTCCTCCTTCGTTGTTTACAGGCCCCACTCCTGCCCTAGCCAGCCTCCCCACAGTCGGGCTAATCCCATTACAGCAAATAAATCCATGCTGTTCTCTAATTGGCCGGCTAGAGTTAATCGGGCCCGCTCTGCCCGCAGATCTGTATCAACTTACCGGTGGGTACGCGGTCTGAGGGAAAGCTTCCCCCTGATCAAGACCAGAGAGCACACAAGGCCCCGCAGTGCTTGAGGTCTCTCACTCCATGCAAAATCACTTCATACTACTGTACGCACTCTGTGGAACTGAAAGTGGCACGGCATACTGCTGTCTGCATTGTTGACTCCCACCATAGCCATCAGCATTTGGAGGCTTTGATATTGGAAGGATTAACTGCTGATCCACCTTTGACCATTTGACGCACCGTGCCTTTTTGGTCAAATTCATAAGCTGAATATTAAATAAAGACAAGCTCAAAACGAACGCTAAAAAATGCAGCGCTGTTTCTATTTCTTTTTTTCTTCCCTCCTTCATTGTCGTAAAGATAAACCCAGAAACATAGACGCCCCTCCACCTGAGTCAGAGGCTATCTCGGTGCTCCCCCCAAGATTATCGTCCAATCAGATGACGCTCCGATGCTCGCGGGAGATAGCCTTGCACTCGGCCTGCGCCGCCGCTCCGCGCTTTTGTCTGCGCTGTTTGTTCCCTCCGGCTTCCTGTCCAATCAGAGGATCACAGGGGGACCTGTCTCCTGCCGCAGTCATAATACACCCTGATGGGAGCCGGAGCTCCGCGACCACGGCCGATCAGCATCGGCCCAGATAAGATTACAAAGAATACTGTTTTCATTCAGGATTTGTGTAAACTGTGGAGGAGGGAGTGGAACGTCAGGACTGCGGTTTGCCTTTGTGAGGAGTGGAGCTCGCTGCCTGTGTTATTAAAAGGGACAAAAAAGAAATGCTGTCGCTTTTAACCTGTAAATAAATGGGAAACATACTTAATGTCAGGAGCTGAACATCAAAGTCACAGTAACCGAGAAACCTTAGGCATTTTGTGTAAAAAAAAAAAAAAAGCACTGCATTTCATTTATGGAATCCAGTTTTTTGGAAGTGCTAAACCTACAATACAATTTCTGACAAAAACTCATTCGCAGTTACATTATTGCTGAATCACAATAAAAGGCAGGAGTTTTCAGATGCCTCCTTATAATCCCATACAGATGATAGCATGACTTTGCAAGTGGTCAGACAGCGCTTTTAAAGTCAAACGATCGTGAACCATGCGGTTATCTTGGAGAGCCAAACCACAACAACAAAGGCAACAAAAGAAGTCCACCAATGTGAGGGCACATAAAGATAGGATTACTCAACTGAAGCATAAACTCAAAGGTTGAGACAAGGCTGAGATGGGTGAGATTTCATGGCCCTCCCACCCCACAATACGGATGGTGTGTTCATAAGCAAAAAATGTTATTGTCCCGGGCCTATCTCAGGCACGCATCTTGGGATGCGGCGAAGATCGTTGGATACAGCGTTGATACAACATTGACACAACCTTGATACAATATATCGCGTGTAACTCCTGGACAGAGGATGATAAAAGCGGGATGGACTGCTTCTCTCAGATTACATAAGTGGGAAGGCACAGCTGCAGGACCCAGCCAGCGTTACCTGCGACATGACGGTCAAAGAATAAAAAGATTCAAAAATCAGATGGGCAGGATTATAATCATATCTTAAAGGCGCCAGGGATGCATTAGGGAGACTCCAGAGAGTCTCTTGCAGGAGAGAGAGCTGCTCACGTTGTCTTTGGGGACATGGATAACAGACAGACAGGCATGCCAAAGGATTGCATCACAAGACCATACGTCGAGGGAAGAGGAAAAAAAAAAACAAGGAAAAAAAGGGGGTAAAGTCAAAATTTGGTTCCAGGACTTTGAAAGCTTGGTCAGTCTTGCCTTCTGCTTTGATGTAAATAGGGATCCTTAATTACTGTAGCAAACCGCAGAAACCAGAGTCCATACCCCGAGCTCACGGAATCTGCAGAGTTTAAGACCGTGCCACACTACACTGGAGATTTAGCTATGAGGCATTAGGAGAACAACCTTAAAAAGCTAGGTAATAGAGCTAAGCTGGGTAGTCAAATGCAGACTGCCAACTATAGTTTTTAAGATCGTCTTTGAGGAACTAATATTGTTAATGTTTGCTTTTTTTAAACCAGATTGCCATTATCATTTAATAAGTATTATTAAAATATTGTTGTCATCATCATTATTGACTTTTTTTATTCAAATTGACTGTAGGTAAATCCAGTGAAAATGCATTGGTTTCCATTTCACCACAAAGCAATAATCCATGACTCTTGCAGACACAGGCTTTGATAAATGATCTGGGCAAATGGAAGACACTGTACTGCAAAATTACGATTTGGTTTGGATTTCAGAAACCCTTTCTGCTATCACTGTGTAAAAGCACTAAAAATGCTTACAAGTTGGTACAATAATAAACATCATTTGGTAGAGTGCTGACTCATTGGAATGCTTCAGACTGCTTTTGCCATTCTCATTTTTTTGTCTATTTTTTACATGACCCAACCACTCAACAAACAGCATTAGGACGCTGTGTCAAAAAGTAAAAACATACTTTAGATCAAGAAAAACAAAAATCATTCCTCAAGGTGCACACAATCATATGCATAAAGGAATGACAACTTGGTGCTCAACACATACACATGCACACACACGCACGTGCATACACACACCCACACACGCGTGCACGCACACACACACACACACGCACAAACATACACACACACACACACACATACACGCACACATGCACACACACTGCTTGGTTTGAGGCTTTTCTCCCTGGTGCGATAATGTTATGGAAAATCTTTTACAGTCAAAGCCTTTCCGCGGAGGTCAGGCTGCTCAGTCAGTTGGTCTGGCAGGTTTGTGTTATTTATACCATGTTGTGGATCATTTCCATCAGAGCAAAGCGGAGGAATTCTGCAGATAATCCACAATTATATACAACCTCAGTTGGCTGCCAGGCTTTCAATCCCCCCCCCACCCCCCAGCATAAATCCCAGCCATTCTGCTGACTGAGGCCAGCCAGGGAGCGCTTGTACAAAGGTAAGGCCATTGCATAGCCCCTCCATTGTAATTCACCCTAATAAATCTGCTCCCATCATTCCACACACACTGAACATTACGCTACCTGCTCCTTGGGGCTTCCAAAACAGCATGCGGAGCCCTGAGAAGATCCTTCTACATGCTATAAAAATGATTCGATAAATACAGAGGGAGTATGAGTTGTGAGGAATGCTCTGGCTTCACTGCAGGAGGCCTTGATTTGTGTAATAATCATAATAAACTTGTAGAATATTTTAACTCCTAGCCTATTTTTTTAGTGTTATGGTACACTTGAAAAAAAATATACAGTATAAGTTACACTTATAGACAAGAAATAACCCAGAGAACAGACTGTCCTCCTTAGACTGGATATGTACTAATAATGCCAGCTTCATGGACCTAGCATTGGAGGCAGCTCTGCCGTCATTATCTCGTGAGGGCTTTCCTTAGCGACCCTGGAGGGGGTCTCAGGCTTGCCCACGGCAGAGCACAGAAGAGACAGCGTCGCACAGCCTTAGTGTAGAGGAATCGAAAGGGGTGTGCGGGGGGCCAGTGTCTGGCGTGCAGTCTAGTTAGAGGGGGCAGGCAGGGGTGCCAGCGTCTGGAAACGGGGGTGGGGGTGTAGACAGCAGGAGAGTGGGTTCGTGTGCTCCTGCCTCTGAGTGACGAAGACTGAATGCATGTGGGACACACCCAGCCCAGCGCTATTACAGCACCCATGGGACCTCAGCAAGGTCCTCCAAGTTTGTGTGGGAATATTTGACTGTTAAGTGAATTCTCTGTTATTTAATAGCACTGCTAAGGTCTGTTTTATTTGTTTAATGCATTGATTGCTTGATTTCACTCTGTACTGTTAAGCCTTTTGGGCGGCATGCCTGAATGAGAAGTACAACAAAAATAGAGTAGCGATTAAGCTATTATTACTGTAGGTACAAAAGCTGTATACAGTAGAGTGGATGTCTGAGAACAGTCAGAGTAGACCAGTCCATATTTACAACAAGGCAGGGTAACCTAATGAAGTTTACTGATCTTTGGAGGTACTTTCCCACTGAGGAACTTCAGCCATGGAGGAGAGACAGGGGAGACCGTTTAAAGGACTCCACACATGGGCCTCTGAGGCAGAGCTTCCACAGTAAAATGTCTTTCAGAGTAAAGGCCTTACCTCAGTTTGACATTAAGGGCCGTTTAAAATAAAGACACTGTCTGATTTTCTGTGGTGATGAAGGCCTAACCCCGTGGCAAGCCTTCTGTGAAACACTAAACTCCCCTCAGCAGCAAATGAGCTCTGACTGTTCACTTTTATTTGATACTTTTTCATCCCGGAGCATCTTGCCTCACTGTCCGCCTCAATTACGCCGCAGTTAATGTGAAGTTTACGTGCGGTTTTCCTCCGGGGAGGGATAAAAGCACCCCTCCGGAGCTGCGCTCTGCACTCGGAACGCGGTCTTTACCAGTTCCAGGGACGGGCTCAGCTCTGGAGTCTGCGCGTGACACCATCAGCTACAGGCAACAAGCGGAAAGGAATTGCCAAGCCAGTACCAGAGCAGCATTAAACATGAGTATGACATTATAATACTGTCAGTTCTGAGGAACAGAACACGCAACCAGCATTCCTAATTACCAGTGAGGCCAACGCACAACATTGCACAGAAACACCTTTGCTATGTTCACCATTATGATGTAGTTAGCTTCGGGTTAGAGATCTGACATTTCATAATGCCTCACTTCAACCATCAATTTAATCGCTTTCATAACTTCTAAACTGTGCTTAAGGGAGATGTCAACTTCCAGCTGTCAAACACCTCACTAATTCTGCTCTGACAGTATATATTCCTAACGTGGGATTGAACTTAATGTAGCACAAACCGCATATAACCTCTGTCGCGTCCCACAGAGGTACCAAACAATCACGGTGAGCACATAACTTCTTTACAGCACTTCTACAATGTTGTGAATATATTTTCATGCTGCCACATGGTCATTCTGTGAGGATGGTGTGTTGGCTGGACTGGCCTCAGTGTGGTCTGCCTACAGGGAGTGGAGGCTGCAGTGTTAGTGAGTGGAGAGAGGGTGGTAAGCGTGCATGAGTGCTGATGGAGGAACGCTCCCACAGCAGCGGTGCCCCCCCCCCCCGTACCCTCCTCCCCCCGAACAGGAAGGCAGATCAAACAGAGATCATGTTTCTGCGCAAACGAGCAGGGGAGAGGGCAGCGGGGCCAGGCCGGCGAGCCAGGGGCCAGCCCGCTCCCGTGTGACCGCGCCGAACAAACAACGCCCACCCCTCCCTCCTGCCGCCCGGATAAATCACCGCCCGAGTGAGGGACAAGCCGGAAAGTTTGGGGACGTGAGGCTTACGTGCACGCTTTCGGGGGGAGATGAAACTTGGGATACGAGGGCGCCCTTAACACTCCTTTCATGCTACAGCCAGCTCCACCAGCGACCTGTCTCAAATCAAGGGGGGGGGTGGGGCAGGGTGAGGCACCCCGTCCCAATCAGAAGTCCCACCCATCTACATATTGCGTAATATTCCAAAAGTTCAATTCCATATGTGATAGAGTGGGGCCAGCTCCACTGATCAATAACCCCTTGCACACTGCACGGGAGAAGGACCTGCCTGCAGGAGTGAGAACTATCAGCCAGAGCTACTGAAATATGAACATACCTACAGTTGAAAGAAATGATTCATGGTGATAAAAAAAATCCTAAGGTAAAAATATAAAATGCACTTCCTTTCATCAGCTGGTAGCTCGTATAATATTCAGAGCCAAACCTCAAGGTGGATGTGTTCATCAAACACTGAGAACTTTCTTTCTTACAGCGCCGTGTCAATACCCTGGGGACTTTTAGACGAGACTTTTAAACTTGTGCTGAGGAGATCAAATACGAAGGCCCGTATGTTACATTTATTGTCTTCCAGTCTCCCCTTCAGCCTAATAAATGACTGACAGCTCGAGGTGGGCTGGGTGCTCTTTTGTAGACTCTTTGTATTTCTCCTGCGGGTCAGAGAGGATCAGGGTTTAACAGAAATCTGCAAAGTGAGGGGAAAATGGCCAACATATCTAATTGCTTTCATATGCCGTGTTATTGCATGATTTAAATAATCGCAGACGTTGGGGGCGAGGGGGAGGGTTTGGGAGGCAGATTCGAACCTGGTGCCTTTTACCCCTGCACGGGCTCCCCTGTCCGGACGAAGAGCGGGTGGACTGAGCAGGAGTCATGAATGCCAACTACCCTCCTCCAGAAACGCAAGCAGCAGTGACCGACAAACCAGTCCCTACCCTTCCTCTGTCCGTTCACCATGTTGAAAACGTTATGTGTTTTTTCTTCCAGGGTCAAATTTCAGCTTCACACCTTCCACACGCACATAACTGCCATCTGTCAGAACAGGAATGACTGTGTTTTTACGTAATGGAGACATCTCTATTCCAAAATATGTTTTCCTAAGACACGAGTGCTTGAATGGGAGGCATGGGAGTAATAACTTGCCTGTTACAGCATGACAAGACTAAAATATAAAGGAGGCTTTGCAGGTGGTCAGAGAAACGGCTCAGGGGGCTCCGCGCAGCCATTTTCATATTAAGCTAAACTGCCTCATTTTCCATCCCATAATATGTAATAACTGAGGACTACTACTGACTCACCAGTCAGGTCCCTCTTTAGCTTCCTGATGTCTTTCTCCAGGTCTTCAAACTTGACCTGCGCAGCCAGGAAGAAGTCCTGGGGCTCGGGTAGAGGGAAGACGCTCTTGTCTGTCCCCACATGCTGAGAAAGAAAGGGGGCAAATCACAGACAGAGTCAATCCACTAACACTGAAGCCCATGGAATACATTTGTAATATTGCCAGCCTATTCACCATCACTTTATCTATTTATTTATTTTTTTCTCCCTTTTTCATCCAAATTTAGGATCACCACTTGTGTGTGACTCATCCCCCGCGACAACATCCCGAGCACTCGCATTGGGGCAGGGAGATGAGGGGGGGGGGGGGGGTACCGAATAGAGTCCTCTGGAACACTCGCACACCAACAGCAACTATTCTTCACACTACAAGTTGCACAGCACACTATAGCACACAATCATTAATAAAAAATACATATAACCCTGATCTTACCATGGAAAAAAGGCAGACTAACATGATGGACTTGGTGAATGTGATTATTTATATGACATAAACAACAGTAAATAATGCCACACTGGTAACAACCCCCAGCACTTATACTAGCCATTATCCTGAGTTAAAACCACAATGTCGTCATCGTTTATTTACGATTATTTTCAAGTAGTGCCATTTCAAATTACAATGCGAAGAACTATTCCGTGAAGAACTATATTTTCCTACAAATAAACTGCTGACTTGGAAATGTCAGTAATTCGAAATGTCTGTAAATATGTACTTGTATTTTTTTTTATCTGTTTAGGAGTGAATCTGGAGTTAATGTAAATTTGTTAAATTAAGGATCTTCAACTAAGTATCCATGAATCATTTTCTCAATAACCAATCTATTCCATCAACTTCATCTGAATAATTAATTAATTGTAAAAGTCTGTGTGTGTGAGGGAAGGCCAGCTGTTGGTTAGTGAGCTGCCTCCCCTCCTGACCAGTGACATTTACAAACAGATGGCAGGTACAGTATTTTGAAAATGTCCAATCAGGATCACACATGCCATTATCATATGTGCCACAGGATAAATTATAAATAAATTATTCTCCACGATTAACCTGCTGAGGACCAGACATGGCCAGGTATTTTACAACTGCAATTTCTTGGCAAGGCCTTTGTATCATATGCAGCTGCTGGATAAGCTCCCTGTGCAGTTTTAATATCCTCTAAACAGTGTTGTCCACATGTCTGTTGGGTTTGGCAATGTAGTCAACTTTTAATGCTATACCCTATCACAGCTTTCTCCCAACTACAGCAGTTGGTTCATTCCATGCGGCAGTACTCTACCTCATCAAAGTTGCGCAGGTAGTACAAGACCACATAATCCACCAAACTGATGCGATTGTCCTGGAAGACAGGAAACACAAATGAGCTTTTGGAAGCAACTATGTGGGATGTACTGTGTGTTTTTTTGGTCACATCTTGACCATATCAGGACCATACCCTGCTTTTGACGTCCTTCAGCTTGGGCAGGATCTCCAGGCCGAAGCCGTCAGCCTGGCCCCTGGTCCTGTTCCCCCCGTTCATGTAGTTTCCGAAGGCCAGAACCAGCCCCATCACGTCCTTCACGCTGCTACGCTCCAGAAGACCCTGGAACACCCGAGCCGATTAGTCAAGTTTCATACCTTACAGTAACAAAAGGACCTCACCGATATAAGCTATGTTGTTCTTCTAGAGATGTGGTTAGGGCTCCAGACTTGAAACCAGTGGTTTTGGGCTGAACACCGCCCCCTTTCCCTTTTGCGAGTCCAGAGCCCTCGCCGCAACTCCCCACTGGCCCTGTTCTGCATCACGGGATGAAGCTAACCCTCTCTCTCTCATCTCCCTCTCCCCTTCCCCCCAACTCAGTGTTATGACTTTGACTAATGCATTGTTTAAAGGGAAAAAGGGCTGAAGTCACCGGTTTGCTATTCTGAGAATGGAGAATGAGAAACAATTCCTCTCCCCTTCCCTTGATCCCACGCGGCCGCTCTGCAATCGGGACCGCGGTGATGCAGGTCGGGGCCCGGCGTGACGCAGGAGCCCGACTGAGGGAGCGGGCTAATCCTGGCAGCTGACAAAGTGCTGATGAATGGAGGAATAAAGGAGCGCGGGTCGCGGCCTGCGTCTAACCTTGCACACGCGGGAGACGATCTCCACTTTGCGGCGGACGGAGGACATCCCGTCGAAGAAGACGGACTGGAATATGATGCAGTGGGCTCTGCCGGAGAAGTCGGGGATCTGAGAGAGCTCGTAAAGGAATCTGCGGTGGAAGGGGGGGGAAATGGTTTGTTAGGCACCCAGCAACTCGACAACGTGTATGCCAGCATCCAACATTAATGGGGTGTTTTCTAAGCCCAGGATAGGCTGAAGAGTTGTTGAATGATTCAGGCTCGGTCCCGGTGTTTGAAAGAGGGACGCCATGCATGTCGCATGAGACATCCTGCCCTGATGTTTTAAGATGCCGTGACCAGCGCCTGGAGACAGTGTGAGCGCGGCGGAGTCAGCGACTGATCAAAGGTAAAGCCCTACCGATTCAGCGATGCTCACATAAACACAAACATGTTTGAGGAGAGGAGTAATATCCTCGGTGATTAGCCTGCCGATGCAGTCAGACACTGAGGGGATATGACTCACCCCCCTGTGACAGCTAATTCAAACATGGCAGCTCCACCACCACGATTCATTTACAGGCAAGTGTTCAACCCAGCCGGATCTATCCCGGAGAGACAGCTCTAATCAATCAAAATCATGGCCTCTGCACAGACGGGAGGCTCTTGGAGAGCTTTCGCAATTGAACTTAGTCGCATGGCCTATTGTGGACTTCTTTTCTTGTAGAAAATACTACAGCCAGCAGCGAGGAGTGAACTGGAAGGGAATTAGGAAAATATTCCAGGGTGGTGAAACAATAGTAAGGCTGGGAACCAACGTCAGAGCCGCATCAGAGGTGTTTGGTTTATTTTCAACAGGATAAACAAATAGAAAGGCTTCGGAACAATTGCTGAGTGCCGATTATAAACAGTATCACACAATGACATTTTGGCTGTGAAAAGCAAGTACATCTGTGGATCAGGAGAGTGAAGCCGCAGTCCTGATTGGGCCCTGGTGTCCCAAATTTCCGTTAATTCCTCAGTGTTAGCATCAGCGCTGAGGATGATTAGAAATCTACCAGGAGGTGCTGAGCGTCTTATAGCTGAGTTGTAAAATGGTCTTCTCCTTTCACAAACGTAGAGGGTCTTGTTTCAAACCCTGGTTGCTGCAGAAGATGTCTTACTGTTCAGGCTTGTCTAGCAGCTTGACTTCATCCTCCTTGGAGTTTTCATAGTGTTTCTTAATTTTCTCCAGCTCGTCACTTTGGGCCCTCTGTGAATAAATTCACAGGAAACTTTACCAAAACAACATTAAAGGGGGACAAGTGAGACTTATAAATAAAAAGAAAAACTCCCAAAAAGAAAAGGAGCAATAACACTACAAATAACAAGAAGTAACAACAATAATAAGACAACAATATTAATGTTTTATAAATGACAGGCAAAAACACAATGTGACATCATACTCCCTAACCCGTAGGCATAGAGCACATTGATGTTATTAATTCTTGGCACCATATTAAAAAAAATTCACTGTGAAAAACGCTTAAAAGAGAGCAAGGGTCCTCCGGTTTCTCTCATGCTATCAGATTACTCTACAGCACAACCCATAATACTCACATTTTCATATAAAGCCTCGATGGTCTCCAGGTCCACCACAGAGTTGTCCACAGTCAAAACAGCTGGAATAGTAAATCCATTTATTAGAGGCATTCTCTTATAAAGGGGAATTATTTTAAGCAAGCATGTTGTCTTAATTAACTGCTGCTTGCATTTGGAGACCGTGCTCATTTTTCCCGCAAAATGAAGGCGGATAAATACATGCAGTCATGCCATTTCCTTTGCCATATAGTTTCCAGCCAGATATCCAACAGGTTTTAAATACATTCTTGACCACAGCTCAGAGGACTCAGTCCTGTGTTTCTGCTGCTCTCCATTTTCACTTCAGAGAGGTAGACCAGCGGAAGGATACAGTTTGAAACAATTCAATTGGTCAATTTGCCAGCATGTAGTGACACTCTGGATTGTTTTCTGACATCATTCAGGTCCGGGTAAGAAGAGGTAAAAGTAAGTGGTGTAATCTACAAACATTACAGTAGGATAGTTTACATAAGCTGTCATTTCTAAACCTATCCATAAAGACAATGTGAAATATGTAATATGGAAACTTTCATTATTCGCCCCCAATAAAAGTGATGCAGAATTTTTCCATTATTCTGTGACTTTGAACCTAATTAAATATAGCTATGCTTGCACACACATAAAAAATCACAAACACTCATATGCACGCACATACACACACACGCACGCACATGCATCCAGACTCATGAACACACACACAGACTCACACACATGTACACAGGCTAACAGACGCACACATAGACCCATACAAGCACAGACACACAAGCGCACATGTACACACACACACATGCACCAGACTCACATATGCACAGACACACAGACACACACACCCGCACACACACACACACACGCTGTGCATGAGATCACAGCGGACCTGCAGGATCCGAGCTGTGAGCAGGAGTCGGGGAGGGCAGCCGGAGTGTCGGGAGAGAGGCCGTGCACAGTGGCTGAGCTCTAATCTACACGCAGGGCACTAAGCCCCTTGGCCACGGGTCACAGGAGAGAGCCTGTAACTGCTTAACCCCTGGACCTGCCGCGGGAACCACCGCAGCTCACAGTAATGATCTGTGGTGGGGGGGGGGTGGGGGGGGGTCTGGTTGCTAGCCACTCCGACGGTCTCCTTCCCCCTTCCCCAGCCTGCTGCTTCCCATGTGCACTGCTCCGGCGGGTACAGTAACACACACCGTATTCGCAGAGAGGCTCGGCTCTGCGCTCGGGGGTTGAGAGGCAGAGAGTCACACGCCTGTGGCCGGGTGGACGGCCGGGAGCTGGTGGTTTTGAGGGACGGCTCTGCGCTCTTGGTGCTGACCAGCACACTGTCAGGGCGTGGGGCGGCTCAGAGCAGGCGACACAGGGATCAGCCAGCCAGAGGAAAGCCTGGGCCAAAACGCACCCTGCTGAGGGTGTACCGACTCGGCCGTGCACGGCACTGCGGGAGAGAAGGTGACAATCTACTGCGAAGCACCTCAGGAGGCTCTGGCTCCCATCTCCCAGCAATGCTGCCAAATAAGACGAAGGAGCCAGGCCCGTCCGCACGCCGGCATTCCTGCGCTGATCTCCGCAGCCCCCACAATCCTCTGCCACCACAGGCTGAGCGCGATGTGGGCTCGGCTGCGGGATTAGGTGGGAAAGCAGGCCCCGAGGGCCATTTCCTAACCCTTATTAAAATGGATCACTCTGGGCCTCAGCGCGCCCGCCTCGGATCCGTCAATCAAACACCAAAGGAGGGGCCCAGAGCTGTGGGCCGAGGGAGTCCGGATATATCTCCACACCGGGAGATCAAAGGCTGCCCGGTGTGGCCTCACTCCATTCCCCTCCTCTCCTCACTCATCGCGTCGGGTGCCGGGGAGCCTCCCTCTCGCCTTGAACTGAGGTGGCCCAGGAGGTGCCCCCCCCGGCTGGCGCTCCCTCGCGCCCCTCGCCCAGCAGAAAGTAACCAGAGCCCTCCCTGAACGTCCAGCTCCCGAGTGGCTGTAATTACATTACATGTCCCATGTCCTTTTAATTTGCCAACAAAGGGCTGGCGAGCAGGGGCCAGGGGGCCTTTAGAAGTGCTTATTAAGCGGCCCTCTCGCATTGTCAGATTCAGACTGTCCATTTCACCTACACCTCCCATTAAGGCAGAAGGAAGTCGACACATGCTGGGAGAGAGCTGGCTCTTTTATTGGAGGGCTCTCTACCTCGAGACCAACCGAAGGGAGCGAGAGAGAAGGAGAGAGAGAGGGGGAAAAAAAAAAATCAAAACCAAAAAGTGCAGCTTGGCCCAATGTGTTGTTTGGCTTTGCGTCGGGGCGTTTTTATGTGGAGGTGCGGTGTCTGCCCGGCTGCGACGGGGGGATTTATATACACTCAGATCATTAGTGGGGTGTCGCTCCCATTAGGCGGTGGAAACCGTCACTGGCAACAATAAACAGATCCGCCGCGGCGTGCAGACTGCCAGGCGCTCCCCCGCCCCGCGCGGGCCTCCGAGCTGCAGCAGCAGCAGCAGCGCTGTCCCCGCGTCTCCCCCTGTGTGACTCCTGCGCGGCCACTGCGCACGGTGGCCGCGGTGCCACCGCCTTTAACAACAAAGCGAAACGAAGCCTTATAAAGGCATGCCGTGTGATGGGGTTTAAACCATACCTTCTGCTTTTAAAGTATCCAAAATAGAGTTTGCGCTTTTCTTGGAGCAGTCGCAAATGAAATATATCCCCCCAGGATAAAAAAAGGGAAGAGATTACAATTTCTTTTTTGTGCAGATTCAAGGAGAAAACCCCTTTTGTGTTTGGCTAGTGCCGGCAATGTACAAGCCAGGCATAGGAAATGTGTGATGGCTGATGTAGTTCCATTCAAGCTTGTTCGCATGTTCACAAGCCAGCAAGCTCGTCTGGGAGAGGGTTCCCTAAGCACGGAAACCGGCAGGATTTAAAACACAGGCTACAATACCTTCGCGCTAGTCCCGGTCAAAACGCAACAATCAATTTACCTCTGGAAGAGAATATTGCTCTCCAACCAATTTCATCTACCTCTAAATCTACAATTTCCTAAGCCCCTATTTTATCAAAGAATAACAATGTTGTAACTTGATTGTGCTGCAGTTTAATTGAAAAGGAAACAAGCTAAATTTGTTTAAATGATACCAAACTTAATGCACTCTTCATGTGAACGGCATTTTCCACTGGAAACAGTTTTGTGTTGTGGAAGTACAGAGTACACCCTCCTCTCACCTTGTTGAATGTCCTTCATTTCCAGGTGCAGACTAGAAATAAGGATCCCTACTGCTTGAGAACGCTTCCCGTCCAACAGTTTGATTATCTAAAAGAGAACAAAATATCATAAGATTTTTTTCTACTTAAATGATGAACAAACACAAGAGCAAGAACATTGGGCCGCATTTTTAATTTCGGCTGTTTGAACAGTTCTGGGCGCAGCTCACCACAAGTAAACACAATCGTAAAATTGGATTTCCTACAGATCATTATTGATAAAAGTTTCAAGATGAAACAACTGAGATCCTTATAACCTTGGACACACACCCCTCCATTTTAGTTACATTTTGAAAGCTAAAATATTGAGATTTGAATCCTTGAAAATTATTGTGTAAAAATTAAACAGACAAAATACTTGCAGAAATGTCATGCATTTATGCAATAAACCAACAGCTGAAAACACAAAATATATCTTCCCAACAGAAAAAAACATATTTTAATATATCTTAATGTTTTTATGTGAAACAGTGTTTTTTCCTCCTATGAGATTTCAATAGGCTTCGAGTATTTGGTGTCCTCTTCACTAAAAATGTAATGTGCCTTCATCATGGATCTCCTCCTTAAGGACTTTAAATGTTACAGGTCTCCATAATTTGGTTCCATGCATGTGCACTTATTAAAAAACTAAAAAATTAAACTTAAATATATAAAAATATTTAGTGCTGCAAAATTCACTTCAAATACCTAATTCGCATTTTTTGGGGGAAACTACATTTTCACAAAGCCATAAAGACTGTACTATCCCCTCAGGACAAAAATTATGCGCAAATACTGAATGTGTAATTTCAAACAAACAGACATATTAACTCAGCTAAGGAATAATATTTTAAAGTAGATTATCTGATGTGTTTGTGTGTGTATGAGTGCATGTCTGTGTATATACGTAATACATACACTATGTAGAATTGTATATTAGCTTTTATATCTTATAGTAGTAGTTTTAAATTGTGAAACACAGAAACATTGTTATTGCATGTTACATATTCTACATTGCATATTTATATTCAGTTGCCAAATACTGACACAAGCCTGTGTACTGTTGAGCAGAAACAGGGGAAGCTTGATATAGTGTAATCTTGCTCTCATGAATCACTGTTAGGAACTATATGTGCATACTGCTATGATGGAATTCAGTGCAGCTCTTCAGACCATTGTTGTGCACCATGTGTACGCTGTAATATAAGCATATGACAATATATATGGTATATATAAAGGTATATAAATAAGTATATAAAGTATATGCGTATTTTTCATAATCATTTGCAAGCACTATGCACCAAAAACAACTACTTTTGCATGATTATATTTGAGCACTACTTTTGTCAGACTCATTCTAAATCATTGATATGTCACTTTCCACTCTTGTACCTTACTCTGGTTTCACATGGCATACACAATAGGTATCTTGCAATGATGCAATGATGGGCTTCACAAGTATCTCTGGATCTCCTCTGAAGGGGGTGACTTCAGACCCTGGCAGAATGTAAGCTGAACATCTCCTAGAGACCTCCAAAGTGACCCTAGCCCAGGGCAATACCATAGACTGTCATAATCCTCATGACCCTGCATGGTGTGACGCTTAGCCACTAAAAGAGGCCAACGAAGAACGGGGAAGCTTGCAACACAGGCACTACTGGATGAAACCACTGAGCGTAAATGAAGAGCATTTTGGATGGACAAGAAAAATGAAATGCGAAGGAAAGCCCCTCAAAACATGCGTGCGCAATGTAGTCAAAAATTATTAAGCAGCGGGAAAGTTAAAGGAAAAAATGAAACCATAAAAGGACATCTTTTCAATCTGGAAGAGCAGGCTTGGGTTTTATAACAAACTATAAATTCACGGGATTTTTATTTGTGCCTACACATGGTCACAATTACTTATGACTGAATTACCCATAAAGCTAGAAACAGTTTTTGGCAAGGTAAAGCCCTGCTTTAAAAGTTAATGTTTCAGCCTTCTTCATTAGGTAGCAGTGCCTGTTATTACTGGGTTTTAGCTACCGAGGCATCCAGTGGGAACCTGGGACTGAAGCCTTAGAAGTGAGTATTGCATTACAGAAGGTAAGAAAGCATGCTGCTTCAACAGCCATTATTAATATCACTGGTGATCTCCCACTACACAGACATGAGAGGGGAACTGTGAAAGTGTGAGTCTTTCCCTAACACCTTTAATTAACTTCTCTGTAAAGGCCACACTTTAACCTTTTCCAGCAATCCTTCCCAGTAACTGTTTCCATGGGCACCGAGGGCAACCACGACGACCAGGTAATTCAACGACCAGCCGGTTGAGAACTTCCAATAGGCAGAACTAATTGAAATTTTCAAAGCCACTTATACAGGCAACGTTTTATGACAGATGCTGATGCTGTCAACTCGCTTTTATGCTTTGACACATGTCAGGTTGGTGTTTTTCAGACCTAAGATATAACAGCTCCCTCCAGTGGACACTAAGTGTGCTGCCAGCCACTCAGAGAAGGTTGTACTATCTTACTGTTTTTACATGTTTTCCATTCATACGGTTGGATATTTACTGAAGCGGTTTGGGTTAAGCACTTTGTTCAATGGTTCAACCCCACCTCGGAATCAAACCTGCAACATTTGGGTCATAAGACCTGCTCTTTACCACCACTTGACACTGCTACCCATTTGACTCTTCCAGTTACATTGAAGAAAACAGATGGAAAAATCACAGGATGATGTATATTACAGTTTAGATAAATAAACCCATTCCATTTAAAGTACAGTGAGGTAGTGGAAATGATTATTATACTGGGTGCGTTGGATTACAGGAAGGTGCTGTGTCATGACTGGGATTTAACGGATGACTTACTCTTTAATGGCTTCTGCTAACCTTAACCATTGTCCTGTTCGTCTGCGTACAGCCTCTCAATCATCCAGAAATAGAGACACATTTGGGCAGGTTCCGTAATGAGCCATGTACTGAAATGACCAGGACAGGCAACCCTGGTCATAAGCAGCCCTGCGGTTTCAACTAAGTCCTTCATCATTTCGGTAGGTCAACAGCTGGGTGTATGGAGTCCATTTGTTCAAGGTGTTCAGTATTGAATTATCTGCAGGACTCTTTGCGTGTAGACTGCAGACCCTTGACATATGACGCTACTTGTACAGGAAGGAGATATTGACTGCAAAACTTGGTTCCATTCATGACTGAGCCTAAGACTGACACTCCTTTTCTATGTTGCTCCCAGTTTCCAGCTAAAAGCCAGTGTAGAACATATGCAACACAGCCATGCTATATGTTTAATGAAAACTTGGTTGATTGGATATATGGAAAATTAGTGATTGGATTTACACCAATCACTGACAATACACAGTACACTGACTAAAACAAATTGCAAGCTGTTCTACTGTATGTGTGGGTTACTCAAACACTACACAAAACCTTGAGCCCAGACTATTAGGATTCTTTCTCTTCAAAACAGGATTAAACCCCTCAATCAGTGAGGGCTGTGTAATTATCAGTGCTGTTTTAATTTGAATTTCAAAACATCTGAACTAGACCCATCAAGGAGAATTAGATGACTGTGTACTTGGTCACCATTACTGGTCCCCAGCAGCGGCAGACAGGAAGTGTCTCTCATTGAGTGCTCTGCAGTTGTGGGGAGAGCAGGCCCGACGGCTGCATGGCTTCTTCCCTGAATGCTCTATTCCCCTGGTATTATCCACATGGAAAATGCAGCGACACGCGCATCCCCTCCACTTCAAAAGCCCCCTCATCCCAGCGCCGTCTGCCCCGGCTCGGCCCTGAGTAGAGCCACATGCCTGCAATTACCCCGGGTCCGGCTGGCAGTTAGAGATGACAGAAATGCCACTGCCTCCCATGTCATCCCCGTGGCTTTGATATGATAATCGCCGGTGGAGCGGGGGGGGCGGGGGGATGGGGGGAACTACGGCAAACAGGGCCTTTGAGTCGGACTGGACACATGATACAAATTACCCACTCCCCCTTTTTTTCGGGATCTGGGGTAGCGGAGCAGTGGCGGACCTTTGGGCGCTTTGGACTGACGCGAGAGATCGTCTCATTTCCATAATGCGAGTGCATTCCAACAGTTTCCTTACATATCCCCGGGGACCGCCCCCGGAAAGGCAGCCAATCATTCGTAATCTGGGAATACTTTTTTTCCCAAAAAGAATGTAAGGTATGAGCATCTGCACTGTCATCACATCCACGTTAACCTCTTTGCTAAATGGCATGTGCAGTGAACCAGTTCAATTGTGAACCACCTCTTTGTGTACTTGCTTAGGAACCAAGCTGAGATTGATTAAGCTGAAGGAGCCTGACCAGTATTGATGGGTGGTGTAACTATTGGCTTGTCAGATGTTTTGCGGGCAGATACTGCCAAGTAAGGCAAGACGCCTCTCTCGATTGACCCTTTGTCTCTCCCGGCCCAGTCTGGGGCTTATTGGAGGCTATGGCGCTGAGGGTGCCTGGCACCCCCCCCCCTTCCTGTGCCAGTGACAGTGTGATCTTCTCGGAACGCGAGCGGCAGCAGGCCCTGCACGCCGCATACCTCGCAGGACAAACTTCAGGGAAACGGACAAAAATGTAAACAAGCGACTTTTGTTTAGCTGACCTTTTACGAAAGCACCGATCTGCCAAGGGGGGGAAGCCAAATTCCCTTCTCTCCTCGCGTTTACGGGAACGTCTCCCCCCGCATCACCCGCCTCTGGGAGCGTCGCGCCAGAGCAGCTAGTTCCGGTCCAGACCCCGCGTTCTGACACGGCCCCAGCACCAGCTGACAGCTTCGACGTGCACTCCGCACTCAGAGGAAACCTTACGGCTGCTACTGCAAGTGTTTCCTCTACTCATCCAGGTACTCAGGTAAATAAACTATGAAATGTAGATTCTAATGCTACACAAATCCCACTGCGTCTATATCTTACTGTAATCACTATTTCACCTTTCCTTCCATAGCAAAGCATTAATACAGATATAGACAGCTCTACACAACTACATTGAACATTAAATAGTATAATAGAGTTTTAAGTTGTTCTCTGTTCCAGCTAGTAATCATATCATTTTTCATGCTGGCCGGCAGTTCCAACACAAACAATAAAAAAACTGAAAAACAAAATCTCACATTGTGGAGCAATGAAAGAGGAGGGGGCAGCGACGTTGAGCAATACTCCACATGTCAAGTGCTGGGCTCTTCAGCTGGTGGGAAAACTAATGTAACACCCCATTTCACTTTCATTAGTGAGCTCCCACCAGTGGAAGGAGAGCCCCCTTCTCTGGTAAAACACACATGGTCCCCATTGCCAACCAAGGCTAATGTACAGTATCCGATTCCATTTTAATGGGTAACATTTCTCTGGTTAACCACAAGTACATACATTTCTTCTGTCTGATCTGGACACCGATTCTGGTAGTAATGTACCATTTCTTAAAAGATGACACAATTTCATTTTAAAATGTATTCCCAGTATACTTATTATTGAGAGAAAATGATGATGGAAATAGATGAACATGTATCTGTGTCATGGGTAAACCTGGCTGTGAATTACACCTGGCTGAGAATTACACGAGAGCAGCACAGTGTTCTGGGCTCGAGCCGCAGTCTGAGGATTGCAGAGGATCGGCGGTACGGATATCTCTGGCTACGCGGGTCAGATCAGATGTCGGGGGAGGCGGGTTTTTATGGACTTGCTCGGAGTGACCAGACTGGATGGAGAGCTGCCGGTCTGCACCAGAGACTGACGCACACAAGACACTGGCGGCCTGGAGCCCGGCCCCATTGATCCGCAGAGGTGCGCTAGTGGGCTGGGAGGGGACGGGCGGGCCGGAACATTCCGTCTGACCCCGAGCTGCTGATGCTGCGTGTCACCCAAGAGTTCAGAGCTGCAGCACTGAGCTTCACCTCATCACAGAAGCCTGACAGACACGATGTCAAAGTCCTCATAAAAATGAGCTGTGTGTTCCAAAGGAGAGACATACAATCTCTCATTCTTATAAAAAACATGAGGACGGGCCATCTGCAGACTATATTAAAGGCCAATAGGCCAGAGAAAAGACAGGGGGTGTAGGAAGATAATTCAATCTATTATATTAATCGATTTATACAAGGATTACGTATTTTTTATTACATATTTCTAAATTTGGACGGGGTTAGATATGAAGCCGTCTCCAGTCTAACAGAAACAGCCATGTGAAGTATTCTCGTTTAATGCTTCACATTTGGACGTTTTTACTGCACGCACAACAGAGATGCAACTTGGGATTTTTTTCAGATGCTCTGGCTTGTTCATGGCTCACGGGGAAAGCCTGTTTGCGGTTGAGCTCCAGTTAAATTCACTGCAGGACACTCGGTTACATCTGAGGTTTCAGCTCCGGTCTGTAACTCATATTGTCTTTCGAAAACATGTATAGATGGTCATTCCTCTGAAGTCTGAAAATACTTCAGTGCAAGCCCACACTGATCAAACAGGCTGATAATGCTTAAGTTAATACACCACGCAGGGACAGTTTTTGTCACAATCTCACTGAGAGCTATCAAAAAGCATAGTTTTCAAACAGCTTGCATATTTTTTCTCTATTGTCATATTTTGTCAGAAATACGTTAATCCAAATCGCCAGAAGCCAGTTTAGTCTGAGAGCTGATTAGTGAGCCAGTCTGCTAAATCTGGACGCTGCACAGCTGTGCTTCACTTGAAGGGAACAACTTCATGCCCTCTGATACCCTTGACTAACCCAGGTGAACAACAGAAACCAAGAGAACAAATGTAGACAGTTTAGGGTAGTAGGAAAGGGGAGGAGGGAGTGGGTTTTCCGCCAGAAAGGGAGCTGGCACACTTTGCACTTTCTTGTTTTGATTCCATTTAAGGCTGAAATTCATGTTAATGTGCCTCTAAACCGGTTTCCTCAGCTGGGCGCTGAGTGAGACCGAAGGACGCCCATGGGTTGAGTCTGAGTAAGCGTGAAACCGCCACAGCCTGCCCTGCTAGACAGCGAGAGAAAGAGACGGACCAAGTGATAAGGGTGAGAAAACAGAGGAACAGGGGGGCGTGAAAAAGCTGCGGCATTTGTTCCCACTGTGGGACTTTGATTCATTATCGATCTGTCCCTCCTGGTCTGCCATCTTATCAGTCCTGCTCCAGCACGAGGGTGGCGTGGGATGCTCAGCTATTTATTTGATACTTTTGCTTGTGTAGCCAGTGAGCCAATGTAACTAAAGTTATTCCTGCTTTTTCCTGTGGAATGGGAGGGGTCAGCGAGTCCTTGTGAGCTGGCACACCAGTGAGCATTCAAACCTGCTGGCACCACTGTGTGCGGTCTAATATGCCAACTGAGCGTAACCTCGGTGTCCTCAGGTGAAAACCCCAGCTACAGCGGGCCATTCTGCAGTCACCTGGGTTCAATTTGAAGTCTCAATAAAGTGCTGAGTCTAGGTGAAAGCTTGGTGTGCTTCAGTGATTTTAAGATCCCAAAACTGAATTATAGAAGGTAATTAAACTTTATTTGCCATCTGATTCCATGACTTTCTGCCACCAACACCTGCCAGTTTAATGCTAGAAATGTACTGCGGATAGATAATATTAGTCAAAGTGTATTAATGGCCTCATCAAGTGGATTTTTTTAGAACGGGAAGTCTCCTTATAACAAGGTGTGATGAAGCCCCTTCTATCTGCAGGGCTTCTCTGTGCATATCAGCATGTGCTTCACACGCCCTCTGGTGGCAGCAACGAATTCCTACCATTACTCCTTGAGTAAATTAGGGTAAATGAAAAAGCATCAATACAGTGCAGCCATAAGAACTATACCGAACTGTTTTCATGAGAAAGAATGTATGGTGCTTCTGGTTTTCAGGACTCTCGTCTGGAGTATTCCCAAACCCAGGTGACAGGTCAGTGTGACAGACTAAAAGCGAGAAGCTCTCACAGAGCCTGTCAGTGATGCTGCTGCTCTGTTGCGGCTTGGCCCCATTCACCTGTACTGAGCAACAGCCGCTTCATGACTCATTCTGCAAATGTCCAGAAGGTGATGAACAGTCCTCTACAGGAGCTTAACCTCACGACAAATTACAGTTCCCTGAACCATGGTTCATGCAACCCAGTCCAGTATCCTTCAAAGCAGGATCAGTAAAACCCAAAAAGTATAGACTGCAAAAAGACTGCAGGTGCGAAGGCGGAGGAAAGGAACTCACCTTCTTGGCCTTGGCCTTCTTCTCATAGGTGTCCGAGAGGGGCTTCTTCTTGGGCTGCAGTGTTGCTTTGGAGAAGAGGTCCTCAAACTCCTTCGTGTTGATGATGTCTGGCTCTTCAAGAGACCCCCAGAGGGTGTTATTGCTGGAGAGAGACAAACAGTAGCTTAGGTCTCTATAAAGTCCTCCATAGCATGTGTATAAGGTATACTTGCTGTGTAGAACAAGTGGAATATTTAACTTAATAATGCCCCTAAAAGGTGACTCATATTGATAGGGATCACAGTGGCATCTAGAAGCTATCTGACCTCACTGAAAATGACAGTGCAGACTCAGTCAAATACTGCAAGAGATAAACATCCTTGTTGCGGTTTATATAACACGTGCTCCTGCAGTCCAATTTTTCCTTCTGTTTTTGAAGCTTGGTTGACGTTTCCTCAATTCACACTAAGAAAACCCAGACCTGGACTGTCCATTTTTAAAGTGAAATTTATTACTCAAGACTCAATCATAAAATTCTGGTGCCAGTGGCATTCCAACCTGTAACTGCACAAAGACCGGTTGAAACAAACTGCTGGGAAGATGAGAAGTATTTGGTTTCGTCTGTCGCCGAGCAACGCCAGAAACAAACAACTGGAGTCAGATGGTCTGAGCGGGAGTCTCACGGAGGTCATGCTCAAATCCCTACCTTGATTTTCCATTCCTCTTCAAATAAAAAGAGCAGGCAAGCCAACAGTGTGACACTGAGCCATGATAAGTGATACAACTCCTGCAATGCCTGCTAATGAAAGCAGAGTGCAGGAAACCTTCACATTTATCAGGCTGAATATAAGTCAGTTAGGACAGATGTAGGCAGCTCATAGACAGAGTTCATCAGGGCTGTTCCATGTGACACGGAAGGAATGGGGGGATGGGGTGGTCACGTTTCATATCCGTGCGTTAACTCAAAAAGGTCTAACAAAACCTTTTCGCGTCTTCGACGAAGGACCCCATTCAGAATGCACAGCTAGCTGCTGGACACGTTTCCTTTTTATACCCATTCTTTAATGGGGAACTCTCATCAGAATCTCTCATTCTGAGAGGGGATACATCCAAAAGGCACTTCAGGGCCAAAGCTGCCAATGACGTGATGTTCGTGTCTCTAAACTGCTGCCTTAAAACACAGGTGTGTGCTGATAATGCCACTGACCTACAACGACACCTCTGACCTGAATTACTTCCAGTTTAATCGTCAGCAGTCTGGGTGGGGGTTTGGAAAGTGAGTAATATTTCACATTTATAATACAAAATATGACATTTGACACTGTTATGAGTTTGGCAAGCATTCAGCAGATGCCTTCAGTTATGTGCCTACCATTCACAAGGCAGACTAGTGCTACAACTGTATGTCTATAGAAAGCAAGCAGACGTCACACTATACAGAGGTAAGGGCGGAGTCAGGCCTTAAAGGATCCTATAGGTGCTTTGATGCACATGTGAAGCTGCCATCTCAGAATCACAGTACATATCATAGCGTGAGAGAAGGCTTGTTTTTTAATTGATTTCATGTGCCTCCAAAGATGCAGGCATCAGTGCCATCATTTTTTCTGTCATAACCATTAAAACAAAACTAAGAAAAATGCTGGCCATCATACAAAGCGCTCTACACGTCAAACAAGTAACACTTACCGTACTTCAGGAATGCTTTATTGCATTCTTCATGTTTCTGCAAACTACTGATTTCTACAGGTCCCTCCTGAAATCTAGTGTTTATGCATGCTTTCACACAGCTCAAGTACTCTAAATGATTTCAAATTTAATCCAAAAACTAAATACCTTAAGTCTTATAATCCTGCGTAAAACCAGCGTGTCGCCATTATTATGTCAAGTTCTGGCAGGACAGATTGTTTTGAGTGGAGAGTCCAGGGTACTTTTCACCAGCAGCATTTTACAACAGCACAAATGTGGTACAGCAGACCAACAGAGCAAAATGCTGGCTTGCTTGTCATGGCCAAAATACCACAGAAATCAACTCAGTTGCCAGCGATCCTATTACTGTCAAGGTAGTCCAATCAGAGCAATTTGCAATTGGCCACTCATGCCAGTGATGAAAATATGTCTTAAAACAGCCAGGAGGGTTTCACAAAGACCATTACAATCCTCTGAAAGTTCTTTCTTTTGAAATGGCTTTTAGAGGAACTAATCTAAATAACCCTATGGCATGCTGTCCAACACATGGAGAATGTAAACAGGTGAACCTCATTAGACCTTTAAATACATGGGAAAATCCACAGAAAACTGTAATTTAATTAAGCCGAAATGTAATTCACATCCCTCATAACCATTTGTTAAGGATCTCTTTCTTACTTGTAAAGTCACCACTTAAGTACTTTATACACAACCAAATGCGTACATTTTGACAAGGCAATAAAATACACAAGTGTGTTGGCCTGGCATTGTTTAAAACTTGCTGTATTGCCCATAATTTGCCACAGAAGTTTTTCAAGTGAACGGCCTTAACATGAAACACAAAATTTATCGACTCACGGTGAAGTGTTTGACCGATTTCACGCTTGTCGACTTGCACTTCAACTGTAAAATTTATATATAACATGAAACTGCTGTCGCCCACTCAATCCTCCGCCATCATGCTGGTGTGAACCAGGACTCAACTTCCTCCACTAATCCCCCTACAGAAATACAGGGCAATAAAACTTTCACAAAACACGTAGATTGGCACTTAGAGTGTTCCAGCTGTATACACCACTGTCTATTTAAACGAGAACACAGCGCATTTATACAGGGATTTTCACTTCTTGCAATGACACAGGTGTTTTGTGGGAAGGTAAGCAAAGCTAAAAAGCGCTTGACTGTGTGGGGTAATTTTTGGTGCACGGTTTCAGAATCTTTCTGAAGAACTGAAATATAAGATGAGCACTTACTTATTGTCCTGGATCTGAATCCTGGTCCAGTACAAGGGCTTCATGGGACACGCTGGTTCCACAGCCGCCTTCCGCGGGGCTCTCTCCACCGAGCGGCCAAAGGCCAGCCCTCCGGCGGGAGGGGGTGGAGGCGGAGGGCCACACCCTGGCATGGGAGGTGGAGGAGGGGGGCCTGCCCCAGGGAGAGGAGGTGGAGGAGGGGGACCTGCCCCAGGAAGGGGTGGAGGAGGTGGGGGCCCGAACCCAGGCAGGGGAGGTGGAGGTGGAACGCCCAGGCCGCTAGGCAAAGGAGGCGGAGGAGGCGGACCTGACTGACCAGGCATGGGGGGAGGCGGAGGGGGAGGAGGAGGAGGAGGAGGGGCTTGTCCTGAGGCATTCTCTGACTTGCCCGTGAGGCTCAGGTTGATGGACTCGAGGTTGAGTTTTTTAGGCACGTTCTGGTTGGGGCTCGGAGCGAGCCTGCCATTCTCGTCCTCAGGCGTCTTGATGAAGGTCTCTCGGTCCGTCTGGATGCAGACGTTGCGGAACGTTTTGGGCGGCAGGTCGTCCTCTGTGGACACGCAGGCCTCCCGGAGCTGCCCGCGCTCGTGGCACACGTTGCAGGCCAGATCTCTTTGCATCCTGGCGATGGCTCCCTCCAGCTTGGACACTGTGACCGCATGCTCCCCCCGCACCTGGAAGATCCTGAGCTCGAAGTCTGCCTGCGGGAGTGGGACCAGAGGAGTCCACAATTAGACTCTGCGGAACACCAGTCATAGACACAAAATGCACTGGATGGAACAAAATTGCGATGACATCACATTCATCCAGGATTGAGAAGCCACTTGTCACAGCTTTCACATTAACAACTGGGACAGATTCCCTTTCATCATAAAGTGTTTGAAATAAAGCAACAATTTCATGTCCAGGTGCCAATGAATTCCTCCCAACGGCACCACACCTCAGGAGAGAGAAGTAGATAAACTAACAAAAAATGACATACTAATAAATTGAAAGTGTATTTAACATCTGAGTATTAAAATAATCCAGCCGTGCTTTGAACAATGTGATTTGGAATATGCGTGCAAATGGACTCTGAAGACCAGACTCTGGTTTCGGAAGGAAGCGATTTTGCAATACATTTAACACATGTTCCTTGTTAGCGCGCGGTCAGTACAAGACTGGATTTGGCACGTTACCACCATTTCACGGTGTTTAAGTTTATGTTTATGAACGTCAAGATCATGTTTGATTTCGGAAGTGCACTAACCATGCACGCGCATACACATACCAATACTAGTAGTGACAGTATTGATGCAACATCATGGGTCATCATGAAAAAGTTTATCTTCCAAAAACTGAGAGCATATTTGCACAATGTACCAGTCCAAATCTAATGATACATTTATAATCAAACCCTAGTCAAACTGCTGCATCATTATAGGTATCTTAAAACATATTATGTACACCTTAAAACATCCTGTAAATATATTACAATAAAAATTCTACTGTACACATGAACCTCATATTTTCTGTAAAGAAGGTGGAATGAGTCACATATTAAATTTCAGTACTGAAACTGCTTCTGGCAAATGTTTATTCACAGCCTAATGCATTCTAGCACTAATCTCCGAACAGACACTGGAATTAAATAAAATATATTTTAGACTTCTCTTGGGACAAAATATGTTTTAGATTCAATCTTAACATTGCACTGCCTGTCCTGACCTGGACAGACAATATGTTAGTACGACCAACAAAATGAAATATACAGTATGAGCATATTTGAGGCTTGACAATAATTCACAGGGATATTCGAAACAATTTATCACAAAAATAATGGAAACCTTTAAACTTGGGAAGAGACAACTCCAACCACAACTATACAAATGAGTTCTTTGGACTCTGGCTGCTTGTTAATGGCCACCAAACCCCAGATTTAGAGCAGTGATCTTATTTCATACACAGCACTGGCAGGAGGTAAACTGACTGCATATGGAAACTATTGCAATATCATAGCAATTCCTCTTTCACATTTAACTGGACTGTCATGAACGGGAATGTGGTCCTCATATTTTCTTGATTGGCACCTTGCAGCTGAAAGTTAATAAGTCAAATCGGAAAAGATGGCTATTTCCCTTAAATGTGAAATCCCTCCTCAGTGGCTTCCTAACTCTCTGCATCAGCATGGGCCAGAACAGCTCTTATAGTAGGTAAAGTATTGCTAAAAAATAATTTGAGCTAAAAGAACAGGCACTAACACTACCTGGCCAGTTTAAGCTGTCCATTCTGAAGGGGAGGAATGAGATTGTATCACTCAAAATACTTATTCATATTCCCTAAACTCTACATTACTTCCCACACAGCTCACGCTGGAGGGCCCCGTAATGAAGGGACTTGCGTCTGGCTCCCTACATTGGTTGCCAGATTGGTGCTGGCCACAGATCAGACCTCCCTGGTGATTGAAAAGTGGGTGATTGAATGGAGGCAACACAGGGGACTCACACTCGAAGCCAATGCTAACTGCTCCAATGTGCTCATTTTCCAGCCCTGTCCCTCTCCAGAATGTCTCGCTGTCAGGACATATGTCCTTGTTTTGTTTTCCAAATGCTGCTACATTTTTTATACAACGAACCAAAATTTAGCCATTAAAGGTGCATGCTGTGTGAGGCTTTGTATAACTGCACTGTAATGTTGGCCTACATGAAGTAACCCTTCGTAGGATCCTCTTCAGCTGAGGATCACTGTGTTTTAAAAACATGGCCCACTTCTGACCATCCCAGTGTTCACCTTCATTAACCACCTGCTGGTTTTCTATACAGCTATCTGGCCAAGCAATTTGTTCTAAAAAATAATAAAACTCAACCACATCCAGCCAGGAGTTATCCCCTGACATGCTGGCTGCTTAACTCTTCCAGCATGACTTTTCTCAGAGCATAAATCCCCTCTTCTGCTGCTACACTCAGCCTGATTTTGTTCCTGTTTTCTCTCTAGAGATGGCCTGCGTCGGCTCCCAGTGGACTCTGTTTTGTGACCGATTCCTGATACAGTGAATAACGTTTTTGATATACAAAAATCTGCTGCATATATTGGGGTACATTCAAACTCTGCTCAATTATTCAGTAATTTGGTGTATCAGTCACCACAGTAAAAAAAAAACACCCATGTATATAATATGGACAGACATATTTTTTTTCTCTGATGGAATACAACCCATTTCACATCATTAAATATTGCAAAAGGTATTTCGTAGTCTTGATAGGGCCAGCAGATGTTAGCATATGTAGGTCTGCAATTTGGAGCAGTTCTCTTCCCTTGAAATCAGTGACATCTAGTGAGTTTGGAAGACTACTGCAAGAACCCTAACACACAAGCTGTGGGGAGTCACTGTAATTTTTACTTTAAAATCATTCGCACAGATCTGGAAAGAAGAGAAACACATGCTTTCCAATGTGATGTGGCGTTCCCCTCTCCACAATCCCCTCCATTTCAGCTGACAAGGTCTTTCTCCCACCCCGCAAAACAGATGAGCGCAAGGGGGGGGGTGTCAGCCTTGTAGAGCTGCCCGTAGAGCTCTCACTCGAACACAACAACAACGGAAGTTCGAGTGGCGAAGGATGGCGTGTCGTCTTGCCTTTGGCGGTTCGGGAACAGAATTCATTAAATATAACTGTTTTAATACATCTGACTCCAAATTTGTTATTGTTAACGTATTCTAATTTAGTAACCGGATTGCTCAGATGCCTCTCTGCTAATCGCTAAGATAGAATACTTATATATGCAGCCGAGGGACTGTAGCCCCTGGTCTCGCGTAGTGTTGCTCTATACAGGTTGCAGTCTCTCATGGAGATGATTACATGTCTGTGGCCTGAGCTCGACCTAAAATGACACTAGTTGTATAGGCGAGGCACTACGGAGTATACCAATAGCATAATGATTCTATGAGCGCGTAAATAGCAGTTCTCTCACCATACAGTGATCAAATGCAGCAAGTAAGACGGACGATGAGCATCGAGTTACAATAAATGAATTTATTGTTACAATGTATGGTTATTCAAAATAACAAACAGTAGATAATGTGATGGAAAAGACAGAGTACAATGGAGAGGCAAAGAATAATGAATGAGCTATACGCAAAAGTGCACAGGAGGTCGTGCTAACGAGTCTCCCCGAACTATGCCAGTTTCCCCCCTATATACCCGAACATCAAATGTGGTACCTGGACTTTGGCGCCATGACCAAATATGGTAAACTCTGAAAACAACATTGTTGTCACGATTCAGCAGTTACAAATACCGTCTTAACCAGGGGGGTACGAGGGGTGCTAGCGAGTGAGGAATGCGAAGACAAGTGCATTCCTCGCTGTCCACTTTTGTACCACATGTTGTAAACTTTATTTTGGACCCATTGTACCTCCCTGCTATATACATCATTGACATGCATGTGAAATTAGCTTTCAAATGACACCAAAGATGATTATGTTGCACCTGAGGATCACCATATTCTATACTTTTCACAAGAGATGAACGGAGTCCTGAGTGTGGCTGTGCTGTAGGTTGCCTGGCAGCAGACAGAGTCCAGAGTCCAGGATGCAGCTGCCCTTAGTGTGATCTGCTGACCAGAGACTGGCAACAAGGGTTGGATTGCCACTACCCCCCGGTTGAGTTGCTTAATGGTCATGTTTGGTGGGTGTTGCATGGTAACTGAGGTATCCAGATGTCTACTGCACCCTCCTGACCTCCTGCAAGCCCAGAGGTAAACACTCGCATTCCTTTGGGGGGTTTTGCAGGAGATGTGGTCCTGTAAATTGCCCTACAGCCTCAACCGTTCAACAATTATCCCTAATCAACACTTGATTTGGGCCCCAGCTGGAGGGAAGAGAAACTGATTTTACTCTGTTTCTCATGGTCCTTCCCGTGCTTGTGATTAAGCAGACTCTAGAAGGGTTGCGAAGTCACAGATTAGGATTGATTTTGAAACTGAGTGTGTGTGTTTGTGTGTGTGTGTGTGAGAGAGAGAGAGAGAGAGAGAGAGGGAATGAGGTGTGCAGCAGAGACGCACAGGGGACTGGACTTACATGCAGTTTTTCCACCTCCTCTTTGCATTCTCTCTTCAGCTGCAGAAGGGCAGCCTGGTGCTCTGTGAAACAAAGCGCAGCGTCAGCACTCGTCACCGCTAATCACCCAGCATTCATTTTAACCCAGCACGCACTCTCAGTTCACACAGGCAACTGAGTGACTGAATATAATGACTAAACAGATATCTACTATATTACATCATTTAAAAAGGTTCACGAAAAACGTATGGCTTGCTTATACAAAGCAGTGTAATTTACAGTACCACCACAGAGGGGCAGAAGTGCAATATCACCACTTTGCTCCTCTTAGCTAACAGCGTTAATATACCACTGTGTCAGAGTTCTACATCCAGGAAAACCTCCGCTGTAGTTACCCAAACTGAGATGGGTCTTAGATAAGACGGGACACACCACTTACTATCCATGTGTTTCAAACAGGCTACTGAATAGCATGATAAAAATATGTTTTCTCACACATTCAAAATACACAGGACACAGGATCCTAAGACCTGTGACCTCACAGAGAGGCTACAACAGTATAATATCTGTTGTAGCTTGTGATGTAGAAAAGATTACAATTGGAATCACTAATAACCCACCTCAAATGCATAATTTTTATATTTAATTGATAATACTAATGAAAAAGTTGAGCTCAGAACAGAATGTAATTCTTTCCACTTATAACCACATGGTATTGGTGGAAACAGTTGGTCTGTGGGGTATATTAAGAATTTAAATTTGATCTACCAGACAGAGAATTTCATGTTAAAAACAATAAAAACTTCATATCCTAATATTCATTACAATGAATTTTCAACGCAATCAGTATCTGTATGTGGATCCATACATGGATGAAGAAAACCTTTTTAGTAATTCTGCCCCTTCTGTAAAAAACACAGAGAAGATAAACCTTTACTCACAGTTGTCTCAATACTCTGAAAGTGGGGCATACTAATTATTAATCCTTTAAGACCCTCCTCACCGGCCACACAGGGTTTATTAATAGAAAGGAGAGATTATCTTTACCCTATCATGTTTTTCTCTAAATACTTAGCAATACGACAACAAATTTCTTTGATACAGAATGTCTAAATAGATCAAATCAACTTGCTTTTGAATTACATGTATGGCCCAGAAAATGCATCTTGATCTCAACCAAATCAAAATCTTTAAGTAACATGTAATGGAATTTGATGGGAAACAAACCTATAGCCTTGTTCAAAACATTTCGACAGTGTTGCTATGATGCTGGGGCTGACTAAATACAACTGCAATGTAGCAAAATGCTGTTGCAACATTGTCTGTCCAACAAGCAACCCAGAGGCCTTCTACAACATTGGAAAATGCTGCAAAACATGTTTTTTGTTTAGAGATGTATAGCAGTGTTATTACGTAATCGAAATTAAATTACAACCAGAAACCAAGGACTGACTTTCTCAGCTAGATGTTTTATCGTAACATTCAAGGCCAAAGGCCTCAAAAAGACTCTTTCACTCCACTTCCATCCTGGTATTTAAATGCATGCATCTCCAGTGGCAGGTCCAAATTTACTACAGTGCACTGCAGCCCATAGAGCTATTGAACAACCCACATGACAAACAGCTCTGCCCCATTCCATGGTTTCTCTTAGCAACAGATCTATCTCTTTACATTCCACCCAGTTCCTAGACACTATTCACCTCCCTGCATGCCTGCCTGCTGGTTCAGCTGGCTGATCATCACTCTGATCATCTCCACAAAAATGAAAGTGGCTATTTCTATACCAAACCAGTATTAAAGGCTACTACTGGTTAAAAGGGGGTGTGACTTATACATTGCAGACATATAATACTATACATATTAAAACCTGACTATTACAGTTCCACCAATGTCCTTAAATAATACGCACAAAGTCTACCCTGAATAAAACTCCTCAACCTTAAAGGTTATTTTGTTAACACGGACACTTTCTGGTTCCTAGTAGTCGGCATTGCTTTGTGGCATGTCCTGTTATAGGTATTTTCAGCAGTTATGCTAGAGTACTACTGTATCATACTCCATCTATATACTACGCTTTGTTCTCAGCACTATCACCTTTTCTTGCATTCAGTGAAGATCATTTAAATGTTTAATGTGTTTATAAGAGTCATGCAACATTCTGTGGTATATCTCAGTAATCTATCAACACTTTCACTGTTTGCGATATTATTAGCACTGAGACACACACCAATGTGATTTATGCCTTCTTGAGCTTACGATTACTACCTCCTGGCAGTGGAGGCATTCAGAGCTTGTGTGATTGTACAAGGCAGGCCTATGTATTGTCCCCGCTGAGGACACAGACACAATAGCTCATTCAAGGGAAGACAGAAAAGAATGTCAACTCCTCACAAACCCCTCGTCTCAGTACCTCACACACATGGCATTTACTACATTGGCTGTGTAATTTGTCAGGTACAAAGAGTAAATTTATTAAACCTTCATGCCTAAATGTATTTGTACTTGTAAAACGTATGGTTGTGTGGTGTTATCTACTTCTACTTATTTGTGTGGACTTTTGCACCGCTAATCGCGCTCTTCAAAGTACACTGGCCTGGTTTATCTGCCACAGTGAAACTGGCCGTGCGAGTAAGGCAGGTTTCATGTCGCAAAGGTCCTTGCATAAAAACTGTAAAAGCATTAGGAGAAACGAACTCTAACCACCGTAATTAGATCAGCCCATTTTCTGTGCTGCATGACTTCAGCTCGCTTGTTTGTGCACATTCATGTCTGCGGCGAGGCTGGCGGAGGTGTGGCAGGCCAGTCCTATCCAAGAATGCCACAGCGGGCTCCTCTCCCTCGCACACAGAACCTCTCTGAGCTCCGCCGTGTCCTGTGATGCCACGAGACGTTCAGCAAACAGCATTATCAGTGCTGGGGAGGGTTTTGGTGCGTTCCTGCTTTAAACGGATTTAGGAGATATATTACACCCCGCCTTTGTGCCTGGCCAGCCCTGCAGAGCCCACGCAGTGTTGCACCACTTGTTTATGTCACTCTGTGATTAGATTAACCAGTGAAATTAAGTATTTTGGAAGGACAGCCTCCTGTCCTGGATATAAAAGGGTAGAGGTGTGGTTATTTTTGTTTCGACAAAGCAAAGTAACTAAGCCAGACATCAGTGCAGAGCTCTGCGCTACTGTTCTGGTCAGTGTGATGCTGATGAAGACTGTAACACATACCCTAGCATTTGTCCTTACCTGCTTCAGTGTACCTGAGGCCCACCTTCTCCTCCTCGTCTTTAGACTTAGGTGGGGGCCAGATGGCCTGCAGTCGTCCGGGGGTTCGATCTTCGCTGTCGGCGGGCGAGGTCACCTCAGACTGGGCAACAGAGACACCACAGACAACAGGGACAAATAAGATGCTGATTGCTACAGCATAACACTTGATCCAACATACACGTTTAACGGGTTCAGATTCAGCAGCATACTGTCACATGAAGTTTAGACAGAAGGTTGTATGTGATTACATAAGACTTTTTTGAATAAAAACAATAGATCAGATCTGCAACTACTACACAATAAGGGAGATCTCTGACCATGCACAGGCATATTCCCAATGAAACCCTTTTCTCTAGACATTTACACATTCATTATAAAGAGAAATACCACAGGGCTTCTGCATCAAGAGAGCTGCAGTATTACAAATAAATGATGAATAACTGACTGCTTCACCTGTGGAATGAAATAGTAAGGTGAGACCGATTGGTTGTTTTACTGTTCAAAAAGTTTGAAAAATGATGCATTCATTAACACATGCACAGGTGAAAAAAAGATGATCCTTTACAAGTTACAAATTAAATTTACAAGTTAAAAGAGAAACAGGTTCCACAGACATGCAGCTTTGCATATGCAGTTTAGTTATTTACCTAAAACAAAAGAAAAATGTCACAGCTTACAATGGGACCACAAACTACAGAGAGCATAAAGATGAAAATATTTCAATAATAAACAAAGACATACTTTTAGTTCTGTTGGGCTTTTATTGTCAGCAGCAGCAGGTCTAGAAACAGATCTTTCAAAGATGGCTTTCAGCACCTCTTTGTCATTTCTGATTTTCCTTTTCACTGCATCCAGGTCCAGAGGATCTGAAGAATCCTTCCTCCCAGATCTGCTGCTAAAGAAAGACTTGAAGGCATCAAACGCTGTCTCTGTGGCTTTGCCAGCATCCTCTTTCGATGCAGCGGGCCCTGTGCCCTCCTCCGCACCCTCCTCTGTATCCTCAGGGTCCTTGGGGTCACTACAGTCCGCTGAGGGGTCCCCCTTGTCCTCGACTCTGGTACCATCCAAACTTAGGAGCTGGGTGAACTGCTCCAGGAAGCTGCTCCTGTGCTCTGGCACGGCTTTGGGCTCCGGACGTTTCCTGCCGGACAGCTGCTCAGGGAAGAGCTTGGCTTTGTTGACCGGCTTCTTCAGATTGAGCAGAGCCAAGTCGGTGTCCCTCTGTTTGATCTCAGCCACCGTCTCCCTGTCCTCCCCCACAGCCCCCTTCTTCAACACCCGTAGCCCGCTGAAGAGGGCGGGCAGCTGGAAGTGCTTCTCCACAGTGGCGCAGGAAGTGAAGGACGTGCCCTTGGAGTGGCACCCCGAGGGCGTGTCCCTCCCCTTGCTGGCAGGCATCTCCTTTTGGCTTGCGGGCGGAGAGGGCATGACACTTGGCAGGGTGTCAGCAGGGGAGTCTCCCTGGCCGTGCGACACTGCTGTGGCTGTCCCCGAAGGACCTTCCTTGCTGACAGCGTCAGACTGCTCCTCCAGGCCTGGGCCTGCACAGGAATCACGAACGGAGGAAGGCACTCCAGAGAGGGCATCAGCAGAGGGTTTGGGGACATCTTTGGCAGTTCCATCCTGGCGAGCAGTACGGCAAGAGCAAGTGGCGGGTGTAGCGTGCGTGGAAGACTGGGAGCCCATGGCGTCTGTGGTCGTGTCTGCACTCTGGAGATCTAGATGCACGTCAGGGCTACCGACAAAACCAGGCACTTGTTGGTCGGTTGCAGGGGATGGCAGAGTGGGGTCCGTTTGACTGTCACATTCTCCAGCAGCCGTCGTTCTGAGAGGGACAGAGACGTCTTTGATGGATTTCTGCCGTAGAGCATGCAGTCTAAAGACAGGAACCTCTATGTCTGACTCAATCGAATCTCCTGTGGAGTCCAGCAGCTGATCTGTATTAAGTTCTACTTTCTCCTCATCTTTTTTATGAGGGTACTCTCCTGATTGGCTCAGGCTGCTGCTCCCCTCCTCATCCTCCGTCTCTGTGTCGCTATAGGTTTCCACCATGGTCACCTGGACCAAATCAGGATCCACGGTGGCCCGGATGGTCGCATCGTCTGTGCTGGGCGATATGGGTGATGACTCTTTCCCCCTTCCCTCTGAATCCCATGATTCCCCATGCTCCTCTGTCTCAGGGTTGCTGGGCTTGCCGTTCTGACAGGCCGTGCCCATGCCACACCCATCCTCCGCTGCCTTCGGGTCATCACTCCTGCTAACAGCGTCGGCAGTGTTATCGGCTCCTTCAGAGTGATCCTCTTCATCGGGCAGGGGTCGGAAAGACATCAGCACTGCCGTCTCCCCTGCCTCCATCTGTGATTCGGGTTTCTCTGTCCCACCTCGTGTAAACATGGTGGAGATCTTACTTAGAAAAGAGTTGGGAGGATATTTACCCAGATCCTCTGGGTCACTGTTTGCATTTTCCATCTTTATAAACTCCTTAAGAAAGCCCTCTCAAATCATCAGACCATCTTAGACCATATAAGAGCATTTTATAGCATATTTTTCTTGAATGAATACACTATATGAATTTATTTAAGAAAACTGTTAGCCACCATGAGAAAGTCAATCTAGCACAGTTTGTCTATTCAGAGTATTTGACAAAGGGTTCATCTCTACACCTCAACCACTCCAACCTGCCCCTGGTCCAATTTCCTGTTAACAAAAGCCCTTTGTCAGTACAAATCCTCCAGCTTCTCTAACTCTGTACAGGAGGGCTCCACTGATAGGCCCTGGTCTCTGGTAATTTTTTGGAGGCACAGAGACAATGTGCTGCACTCAAATATTTTTTTCCAAGCAGAGATTTCAGCATCTGAGGCAAAAGTCTTTCCCTTAATCCACGCTTGAGTGGTCCACAAGCTTGTTTTCCAGATGTCCAAAATGTAGCCGAGTGAGTGTGGAATTCCTGTAACGATCATGCCAGTGTCGAGAAAGTTTCAGAAGGGGCGAGCATGCCACTGAATAATCTCCCTGGGAAACCAGGAAGTAGGAGTTTGCAGTCTTTCAGGGAGAGCTCACAACAGGCAGGAGGAGGGGAAAAAACTTCAGACGCAGTCCTTGCCAACCAGTGAGGCGAGTGAGGTCCGGAAGCTTCCAGCTCTCCCCCTCTCAGACGGCACACGGCGAGTGAAGTCAAGGGCAGGCATCTGTCCTCTCACTCCGGTGTTTTCCCTTTGCTCCTGGCATATCCGTGAGTACACAGGAGAGGTCTGTGCTGCCTCAGAGAGTCCTCCAGGTTTGAAAAGGAATGCAGTTCAGCATGCACCCCGCCTCTCACCCCGCCCTCTCCTGCCCCCCCTTCCCTCCCTGAGAGGGAACTCCGGCAGCAGTAAAGGTGTCTGGTTACCGCTGTTCGCTTCCGCCAATAGCTCGACAGGTACAGTTCTCTCTGCTGCTCTTCACAGCAGCAGAGTAAACAGGGAGCTAGCACTGCTGCTAATCTCCCATGAGTCAGGTGGCCTGGGAGGTACAGCACTGCTCCATGGGCTGTTATACCACAGGACATAATCTGCTGCGATTAGCCAGTCTGGGCCTGCGCGCTTCAGCAGCAAATCTCCCGCAATCAGCAGCTCAACAGAAAGTAGTTTTCCTTTCTTAGAGACCTGCTTCACTGGCCATAAATATAAATTCATTCATATTTGTGACCAACACACTCTCTCACCTCCAAGGCTGTGTGTCGAGTTAGCATACGACATGCTATTCAATTACGGAATGCACACACATCTACAAGTAACAGCTTACAATTACAATGTTATCTCTTTCTAATCCTTTTGCTCTAGTGTGGAATTCAGAGAGGACAGAGCTTATATGGATTTGTGTACTTTTTATATTTCATATATAGGGTTTATATTCATATAAAAGATTGTAAGAACTGAATAAGCAGTTTAAACTAATTAAGACTTTTGTGGAGTAAATGTTGAATGACGCAGTTCACCCTTTAGAAGCCTTAGGGGCTCTCTACATTATTGCTGTGTAATGGTTTTAGTGCGGGAACCAGAAAGGCCTTGTTTAAAAAGACCTTTTGTATATGAAGAATAAAACCAGATTATCCTTTGGCATTAGAATGGAAAAAAATGTTATCAGGACAGCCATGATTCTAGCTCACAGTTACTAGGATAAAAGCATAAAAAGTTACCACATTTGTTATAGCATGTACAGAACAGTAGGCTAACAATACAGCATTCAGATATTTACATGACCTTCAGCCTTGATGTCATATACAGTGATTATCACCTCAGAAGTCTGATTTCCCCACACCTTCATGTAGCTCTTGACCCACAGTGCCATCACCAGCCCTACAGCAAACTAATTAATTGACTAAACAATTAGGGGAGTATTTAAAATGTACTAGAAAAAAAAAAAACTAGTTTGACTCACTTTCAGGCAGCTACTCCTCCTCGGCCTTGAAGAGAACTACCATAAAGTGGATGTCTGGGGAGGGTAATGATGCAAATTATTACAGCCTCCAGGGAAGGGCACTAAGGAGTTAAGTCACACATAGAAGCAGCTGTGGTTGTGTTTAGCTGCGGTCCTGGAGATAGTGTTTTCAAATTAGGGCAAAAGATCTTGTTAGTACCCAGGGGAGATGGTTATCTGTCATGGCACAGAAACTGTAACTCTCCTACTGTACTGACAGCCGTGAGAAGGACACAGAAGCCTTGTTGTCTGGCCGGGTAGATTACAAAAACTGTGCTTGCAAATGCCAGGCACACATCACTCAGCCGTGTCTAACTTGAAAACTGCATTGACTGAAATTTGATCCTCAGGAAAATGATGAGTCATGACAATAATGGAACGGTAGCAGGGGAAACATAAAATCTGTGTGGCATATTCAATTCCTTCCAATACTATACTGAGCTATTCATAACGGAAAATGAATTCTGGAAAATACTAACAGCAAGAGGTAGGGATTGTATATTATTTGACCTTTGGCTTCTCTGATGGAACTTCAAGCCTGGTCAAGGGCATTGTATGACATGCTAGTCCACACCCCTGTATGCCTGGAGGCCTTAAACTCACCCTGCCCTATTCTCATTTATGCATAAACCCAGTTTGACTCATAAGTGATACGCTTGTATGTTTTTACCTTTGGGATAAAGATTTTATGAACAAATATAAATTAAATGCATACTATATTATTCATACTATACTGCTTCATTTTTTTGCTCATATGTACTTCACTGTCTCCCAACTCACTGCTAGTGATATTATAGCAACTTTATGACAGACAAATATTAATAATATTAATTAATATTAATAATATTAATAAAATAACTGCAACAACATATAAGAAAATGTGACTGACCCTTTAATTAAGTTTTTCATTTTTTTTCATTTCTTTCAATTCATGGACTGTGGTCATTTTCTGGCTCAGAGGTATTTATATCCTTGTGCAATATACCCTATGAAAACCATTGCAATGACAATGATTGAATCTAAAGACAATAAGACATGCAAATTTTCTAGATCACAGTTAGTGTCCCCATTTGTCATTGACATGACACAATACGGACGGTCATCATCCTTGCGCTTAAAATGAAAAGGAAACAGGCCTGTGTCATTTCTGCAGCCTGAAGAATTATTCTCTGATATTAAGAGGGATTTAAAACAAATCCACAGATAGACAGTGGGACTCCTAGGGCCTTACGTAAGAGTAATGGTGTTTAATTCTCTGGATGTAAATCCGTCAGAGTGCAGGCCAGTACAGAGACATGCGCTCCAGGCTCAGTGAGAGGAAGAGGAAGAGCTAGAGCAAAGGCAGGACAGCTCTTTAACCATGCCTCCACTCACACACAGTCTACCAGCTCACACACAGCCTCCACTCACACACAGTCTACCAGCTCACACACAGCGCACGGCACAGAGTCTACCAGCTCACACACAGCGCACGGCACACAGTCTCCCCGCTCACACACAATCTACCAGCTCACATACAGCACACAGTCTACCCGCTCACATAGAGCGCACGGCACAGAGTCTTCCCACTCACACACAGCACACAGCACAGAGTCTCCCCACTCACACACAGCACACAGCACAGAGTCTCCCTGCTCACACACAGCACACAGCCTCCACCACTCAACTCTGAGCCTGAGGTGCTCTCTCCCGCTGGCTGTATTTCAGCTGTCCTACTTCAGACTGACTTATGTTTTATTTCTGTCCTACTTGCTCTTTCTGTTGTTGTGTTTTCAGATTGTCTCCATTAATATATCTACAACGAAATACACCTTTGCGTGTTGACTGAATTGCTTCAATGGGTCCCACCATATCAGAATTTATTTCATTTGTGTTTTTAATGCTGACATTTCAGATGCTTGATTTCCTATGTGCATTAATATGACTGATTGCTAATAACAGGTGATGTCATGTTGGTAAATACAATTTCTGAGACATTTTGGAAGCCATACTAAGGTAGTTAAATCTTACAGTAATATAAGGAAACTGGCTCGATGTTGATGTGATTAACAATGTTATAATGACAATAGCAAAGGAATGCAAAACCACAATACAACAACAAGAGGAGAAAAGTTTCAGTGACTCAGAGAGGGTGTTGCTGCATGTCAGGTATTCAGGCAGCAACAGCCATGCCAAAAAATCCCATGCAAGAAAAGTTTAATATTACTAAAACATATGTATCTACCTAATCTCATAAACTACACTGAAACATTAAAATCAATGCTTTTGTGACTTTTGTTATGCTGATAAGTGAAAAGCATGGGTTCTAAGTCACTCACAGATGAAACTCTTATGACAAAACGTGCAGATCCTCACCACACCCACGTAATCTTCCACTGTAATCAGCTGTAAGCGCTTGTAATCGCCACTGTCAGAATGTTTGTTGATGGAACGCTGATAGACATGGTTGGCAATTGCTTCGTTTGCTGACATTTACTTTCTTAGTAGATTCTCTTATCCAGAGTGACATATGAAACTGGATATTTACTGAGGCAATTCTGGATTAGCTACCATGCCCAGGGGTACAATAGCAATGCCTCCAGTGGATGATTGAACTTTCAGTCTTTGGGTTACATGCTATGCTCCTTACCATAACACGACACTGCCATCCCAGTGCTGATTAAAAAGTGAGAAGGCCCCTTTGCCTGCTCAGAATGGATCTACGATAACATCTATGATTAAGTTAACATTATTCTGCAGAAAAAAATGTTAGTCAGCAAGATCGCAGTGATCAAAGGGAAATAAATACTTCATTTACCCATGAAGCACAAGCACAGTCAACACCTGGTGACTGTGCTGCTTGCTTGTTACTAAGGTCATTGCTTAAGACAAAGAGCTGTGGTGAATATTTTTTATTGTTGGGTTGAAGAAGGATGAGAAATACTTTTTGCAACTGCAGTTGATCAGCATAGGTAGAGTCATGCTAGGGGGTTACTCAATGCATGGTGGATGGTAATGGTAGAGAGGATAGAGGACATCTTAACCATCTGTGGATTGTTTCACCATCTCTGAGGTCTATCAAATACCTATCTGCACAGCTCAGTCATCCCCATGCTATCTTATTCTGATTGAGAAAGAGATCTGTCACACAAATGCAAATTGTTCTCCAAATGGGCTGGTTGTACAATTAGAGGAAATCAATGCCCCGTGCTCCCTTTCTGGGTTTGGCTGTGCCCATTCTGGTCTTGGAGGCCAACAATCCAGCTCTCTTCAGTGTGTTATCAGTCTCAGACTTCTGAGGTAGGTGGTGTTGTGCATAAGTGAAATATGAGCATGCTGGTCAGGGCATGTTGTACCAGCTCTGTGACCCCTTTTTCCAGCAGTGAATGTAGACTCATATTTGTGACACACTGGATGGATTTCACCCGACCTGAACACCTTTGTTAGGGGTTCATGCACAAAGACACTCACAGTAAGCTCCAGGGTAGGGTAGTAGGGTGTGTCGCTGATGATGTCATCCTCTGGGGGTGTGATCCTCAGGAAGTCCAGGTGATCCGGTCTGGAGACTGGGGGAGGGGCCTCATGGATCTGAGAAATGGAGTCGTCCCCATCGAGCAGCCAGATGTCATCCTGTCTCAGAAGGACATCCTCTGTTTGGAGGGGGGGACAAACGTCAACACTGTTGTCACATTCAAATATCCACCACAGAACCATCCATGGCTCTTGTGATTTCCATTCTTGTGTCCTTAGGACCAGGTTATCTACAGATTACACTGGAGCCTTTTAGAGACCTTCTATGTACTATATGTGTGCTAATCAACTTAAGGTATCAAAGGAGTAAGGACTGGAGTTGATCATTCTCACTTTACTTTATTCCAGATATACAGACATAAACAATGTGTTTAATTTTGAGATCTAAAAAAATACATTCATGATGTAGCAATTACTGGCAAAGGCAATGTTGTTCTGGGAGCACACTGTATTACTTCCAGTCTTTAATAGTCTTTTATGTAACCCCAGATCGCACATGTGGTTTGTGATCTTTCCTCTGCCGGTCCCAGCTCAGTCTCTCATTAGACCTTCAGAAAACTTCCAAGGAGCGGAAAAAGACTTTAAACCCTCCGTCAGCGGCAGCCAAACCTTGAGAGCACATTCTCTCTCTGTGCTGTCCTTCCGCTCTTGGAAAACAGGCTCGTTCAAGCGATCGCATTGGCCGGGACACAAAATCACCACTGGGGCGTCAGGAGTACGCACAGCGGTAATATGTCCAGCTGGCAAACCTCTGCTCGCAGTGTGCTCTTCAACAAATTGAATTTATTGTGGAGGGAGTTCATAGGCCTGCACAATGAATGCATAAATAGATTGAAACTAGCTGGTGCTGAGGTAGCTGGAAACGCACCAGGATTTATTGGGTGAAGTAGCTCCACAGTAATTGATACCTATAGCTGCAGCAGAAATAACCCAGCCCTTAAGCAGGGGAGAAATGGATATTTATATAATGTGCTTAGCTATTCCGGTTTCGGCTCGGACACAAGCCTCCACGCACTGAGCTGCTTAAGTAATAATGAAATGTGCCTTAAGAGTGGCCTCCACATAATCTCAAGACATCCAGAGAGGAAGCCATGGTACACTGTGAATCAAAGTCAATGAGTCAATACAACCCTGACAACAGGGTTTTCAAGTCTACAACTCAGGATAAGAAACTACTCCTACTGCAGTCTTATTTGAAAATGATGTACATGTCTTGCAGTCACGTACAAATCAATATTCTAAGTGCAGGAGATGATGTTAATGCTCTGGATTTGTGTGGGTAGCAGGGTCGTGTGTGTGTGTGTGTGTGTGTGTGTTTGTGTGAGTGTATGTGTTGGGGGTGGGGAGTTTTGCTTTGCACCTTAAGTACAGAGAACCTCAGCTGGCTTTGCAAAAGGCTGAGGGTGGCTTGTCACATTGTATCAGTGCATGGACAGGGAGAGGGCCCTATGCCATCCAAACAGACTCTGGGACAAGGAACACACCAGTCCATCAGGGAATAAAGATATTCATGAACAGACCTGTGTGAGGCATGACATGCTCTAAATTTGTCTTCACTCATTCAATATTTGATAGTGGTCTTATTTATATCCCATTCATAAATATTGTAGGAGCTGTGCATTAGTCGCAGGAACCCAGCTCTTCTTGACAAAACAGTGTATATGCCAACGTGTTTGTAAAGTTTTCATGAGAAAAACACAGATTGAAAGGAAAAAACAATTAACCCTTTCACAAGGCACAAGGACGAGGGTATCATGGATGGAGGTTTGGTAAAATACCTACTGCATTTCTCAATCTCTGCTGCTTGTGAAACACTTAATGGTGAAACTGCTGTAGCATGTTAATGAAGTATCAGTTTTTTTTTTCAATCAACTGAAAGGATACCATGAGAGAGGCAAAGAATGAAAGGCCAATCAAATCCTTACAAATACTGTCAGGGAACCAATAAGTGCAGCCTACTTTCTGATTGACTGATTTCCTGTAGAATCAGTGAATACACTGAGCTCAAGATACTGAGGGTGGATTATCTTTCCCTCTGGTAAAGATGAATTCTGCATTCTGCTTCACTGCTCAGCTTCAAACAGTGTGGGCCTCTCCTCAACCCATGTCTCAGGCCCCCACTATTCCAGTGCCTGAGCCCATCACATGTCATTACACTCTCAGAACAGAGTTCAGACACACGCACACACACACACACACACACACACACAGTCACCCAAACTCTCTCACCCAAACTCTCTCACACAAACTCTCTCTCTCTAGCACATACACACAGTTACTCCCATCCTTACATGTACACGTGTATATGCTGGTAAACACAGACACACACACACCTAATGACATAACTTCACACACATACAGTCACTCATGGTCTTACATACAACTCTATCTCTCTAAAGCATTCACACACACTCCCCTCCCTGAATGTATACATATATATATACGGTCATGTGCACACACACACAGATGCACACACATTCATTTTCTCTACAACTCAAACACACACACCCACAAAGACATTCATTCAGTCAGAAACACATAGATGAGGTCTGCACCTCAGTACCATGCATGCCTGCCTGCTCTGTCGCCCTGGGGAGATGCACTCACGAAACAGAGAGAGAGCAAGAGAGAAAAAGGGAGAGAAAGAGAGAAAGAGAGAGAGAGGGTGAGAGAGTACAGCACTGGACCTAGCATGCACTCTCATTTCAGGGATCACATAATGCAGCACACAGTCCAGCGCTGCCCAAGCTGTAACCTTGTCTTTCATTTATATAAATGATTCTGTGAAATGAGGGAAAAATGTTCTCATCTCTGGTTGGACAGAAAGTTCAAAGCCCAGGTGGAGCACTGAGGCTGCTATACCATTGAGCATAGAACAGCACTGCTTGGACCGCTTCAGTAAAAATACATATATGTAAAAAAACCCTCAGGTGGCTAAATGGGCATTCACATAGCTCATTCTCCGTGAAAGCTTAAGCTAAATTAATGAACGGCAATAAAAAGCAAAATCACATGACTTGCATGTGAATTTATGTATGTGTTGAAAACGACACATAATTCACAGAAAACGTTCAGCAAGGAAACAGCATTAATTATTGAGGAGTGGGCAGACAGAGTGGAGAGAGAAAGGTAAAAGCCTGATCAAGTTAATCACTTCACTGCAATAATGCATTGTATTGGACCCCGTGCAGGAGACCTCAAAATGCTAACAGTACAGCTTGCATGTTGCCAAACGCAGTAAAATAAAATCCAGACCATTCCCCTCTCCTCTGATGCAACAATTTCCCCATCATACACTGAGATTCCTATCAGTATATAGCATATATACTATAGCAGTGCTAAACTGCTATAACTGTTAGTCACCTATGAGCCCATCCAGGTGAGGATGTATGCCTTACCGTGAATGAGTTTGGGGTTCAAGGCCAGTGCTGGATAGTCCAAGTGTGTTTGTTCTTCATACTCCTTATACTTCCTTTCATCCCAAAGACATACTGTTGAGCAGGACAGGGTCTTCTAAATTGAGCATGAGGTAAAATTCCTATTGGCTAGTATCCTTCCCGTCAGAGGAAACTTCACAGTTTGAGCCACCTCTCTCTACTAGAGATTTAAGGTAATGTTGAACTCACAATGTGAGGACCCATTTTAGACTCTGAAACAACTTCATTAAGTTTTTTTTAGACTTTTCCAAGTAACACTAACCCCTTAAAATTACATTACCACATTTTACGCAAATGTAATCTTTACTTAATTTAATGTTCAGGACACAGAGGACAACAGCTTAATCATATACAGTAGGCCATAAAAGTGTTCACTGGCAAGACAACTGTATCCCTACCAGCGTGAGATCTCACCTCAGAATAAAGCCTGATGTGCATTTTATCTATATACAAATGTTTGGAATGTGATGTTATATAAGCGCATATAAGCACATTTTGTTGAAACTAAAAAAAAAAAAACTACACAACAGTACAAAACTTTTCTCATACAGGCTTTTTTTTTAAAATTTGCATATCATCTCTTATTTTAGACACATTCATATGACAGTTTTTCATTATGCTGCGTTTTAAAACAACTAATACCTATGGTGTTACAAAACAACCATGCAAGAATAATGTCGCCACCCTCAGTCTAGGAAAGGTAGTGCAACCAATTGCACTGGCTAGTCCTGGCAACCCTCTACAAATTTAACATTTAAGCTCTAAATGTTAAATGTCACAAGCACATCTCAGTCAGACTGATGTTTGCCTAGACAATTGTACACTAAACTGAATTTTACAATGATGAAAGTGTAGAAACAGAAAATCACGAGTCCGGGCAAAAGCAACTCCTTTTAAATATGTATCTTCTGTCCAAAAAACCACTGGTTAGTAGTTCCGCTATTAGCCTGTACACCTGTGCTGCTGTTTCAAAGTTAGGTATTATAAGGTGGGTAACACCACTTCATTGTTGAGCGCAATGTGTGGAGAAGTGTGGTCTGTTCTGTTTTATAAACATAGTTGCAGGCAGTATCCAGTTCTTTCATTCATAAATACAATGAGCTGCACCTGTAAAGCACTCACATCTATTTTCTCCCCTTGTTCCGCAGGACGTAGATTCACCCCCATCCCCACTCTGTTCTCTCTCTTTCTCAGCTCATACACCAGCACTGCAGTCACAGCTGAGACGCTCATGCACACACAGGTAAGCGCTCCTCCTCCTGCTCCACCACTGCAGTGCTTTCCTGCATGAGTGACTACCACACGCACGGTCTGACCAGCCTCAAATCGGGCTGTAAGCAGCAAGCAGCGAGCAGCTGTCGGGCAGCGGAGGGGGAATCGAGGGGGCCCCGGTGCTTCCGTCACATGACGGTGGGGGGGGGGGTCAGCTGACGTCTGTCTGACTGTTGGGACAGGACCGTGGGCAGGGAAGAAACAGACAGAGACATGCTGTGGCTGCAGCGGGCGTGAAGAATTGCCGCTGGTTGTGTCAATTTTTTTTTTTTACATCTAACATATGGAGGAGAGAGGAACACTGTTCCTGTTCTGAGCCCACTGACTGTAGCACCATGCATCTTTTGCTGGTTCACTGCAGACTGAGAGGAAGAAACCCAGAGCAGTAAGGAAGAAGCCCCACTGTGGAACTAGCTACACTCTGTCTGTACTGTTTTTGCGCACATGTCAAGGAGCTTTATTTCAGGAGTATAGGGAGCAGTGTGGAATTGTGGGTAGTTTGGACCAGTAGTTTTACACCTGAGATTTGTGTGATTGAATTGGGTAAAGAGCCACAGTTGAATTTCTCCTGGAAATTTCCACTGTAAACTCCCCCTGCAAAATGTGTAAGATACAAATAAATAATGAAGGATAACCAGTGAATCAGTGAAAATGCTGAACATTAAAGAGTTATGAAAGAGGTGAACTCATTACTTCAGCAGTGCATAAATGAGAAAAGGTCATTAAAATGGCTGTCCAACAAAACCAACCCATCAAAACAATTTATTTTATGGGAATTTGTCTCGAGTTTCATGTCCTCTGGTCTCTGTTTATGCACATAAACACGCGCACACACACACACACACACACACACACATACATGCATGCACACACACACACAGACACACACACACACATACATGCATGCACACACAGACACACACGCACGCACATGCACACGCACGCACACACACACACAAGCACACACACACACACACACGCGCGCGCACATCCATCCTCTCCCTCTGTGATCAGACTGTTTTTGTGAAGGGCTCCAGAGGCCTGGCTTGTGATAGCTCCTGGGGATGGAACTCATTATGGCAGGCGGGGGGTGTGCATTTGTGGAGGTCCAAGCTGGCAGCAGCAGAGCTGGCATCAGCAGCAACCCCCGCATATAAAAAGCCCATCCACTCATTTCACCTGGCAAACTCAGTTCCACACACTTTCACTCTCACACAGGCCTGCCCAATTCTCTCTCTCTCTCTCACACACACACACACACACACACACACACACACACGTACACACACAAAGTCCCACACATACATAGTCACACACGTATACAAAAGCTCATCCATATACACACACAGACTCACACATGCATGCCCATCCATACACCCACTCATGCATTCTGTCTCACACACAGACATACAAACACACATATGCTCACACACAAGCCCATCCACACACATACTCACATGTGTAGACATACCCATCCATACACCCACTCACACACACTCCCTCTCTCTCTCTCACACACACATACACACACACACACACACGTAAGGATCCAATCACATTATTGTTGCTGATGACATTTCATCTATTGCCCCAGTGCATTTCACATTACGCATCACTGTTATAGGAAACTTTCCCCAGCCCCCCTGTTGCCGTTGCAATTGCAAAAACCACAACTTAAGCAGAAAATAAGAATGCCTGCCCGACACCTTTCCTAGAGAGTTACTGAAGTCAAAGCCTCTAAGCAGCACATCCCGCACTTATTTTCCACTGTCATTTGCCAGCTGTTATCAGAACTGTGACTTGCAACAGCAGGTTGTGTATCAGAGAGTGGAGAATGCAGAGATGCCCTGAGGGGGAGCAGTAATGTAGTGTACCATGGCACTCACACAATCGTTTTCATAAAAACTCCACCATGAGAAAATATTTTCCTCTGCTCTGACACGGTTCCCAGACAGACAGAGCCCATGCGCTAGAGGATGAGGGTCTCCCCGCCCCCTTTTTTTGCTCAGAGGAAAACCAGCATGACATCCGGTTTAATCGGCAAACCTATCCATCAGATCCGTACAACCGCAAAAAGCTCCTGCAACAAAGGGAGCTTTTGGGGTTGGCCACTCCACACAAGATGTGCTTTCGTACGGCTAAAGAATTCACCCATAAAAACAAATGTTAGTTAAAATTTCTCTTGTGTATCCAGATATTTTATGACTTATTAACGTCTGAGCCAGAGACAGATGCTCTGAAGGCCCGCATAACTGAGACGTTGAAGGGAGAAATGTTTAACTTCCCATGACGGGCATCTCCTTGTGAGTGAATGAGTGACCTCTACTCAAAAGTGCACCACACATCACAGAGACAAACAATGTGAGAGGGCAAATTCCTCTCGTCCCGAACTGTCTCGGCCGAATCAGTCTAATTACGTGAGAAGAACTGCTCCTTGTCCACACTCGTTCCAGTCAGGAAATGCAGGGAGCAGCGTTGCGTGCCGTGCGCTTCCTCTTGGACACTGAACAGCTGATGTCAAATGACTCCTTCTCTGGAGTGATCAGTTTCATGTGACCTCTTGGGCTGATTGGTTTATATAATAAAAATTTTACTTACAGTACAGCTGGAGGTGGGGGGGTGGGAAAGAGGACAGTGTCCAGAGGGCATTCATTAACACTTTGCTGCAGCCTCTGTTTACCTCCACTGCCCACCCCGCCGCACATGACAGTTATAGCTCAACTCAGTGCTAATCATGTGGGGGCTATGGGTTACACAGGCACAATTATCAACATGGAGCTGTTATGAGGACATATGGGTCAGGAGTTCAGTGCATAGCTAGGGCAGCATGGTTGAACCCCTGTGTGAGGTTGCTGGATACAGAATGGCTGGGATCTGCCCTTAGGAGACCACTGCATGGAGGATATCTTATGCTTATTTGTGCAAATTAGAGAAACAGAAGCCAGAAGCTTGACACCTCACAACAGCTCCACGATATGAAAGGTTGCACTGTGAGATGGGAGCACACTATATTTAGTTAATTTAAAGAGCGTTACCTCCAGTGGGAACAGTAACTAAATTTAAAATATCTGTAAATGAACTGGATGATATCCATGTCCCATTCAGTAAATAGATCAGTCATATTGAGCCAGTTCCCTTAAATCTAAATAACAGTCAGTGAGTGAGGAGAGGAAGTCATTGTAATTTTGGAATTTACACAGATTTGCTGTAAGAGCTCCTCGTTTCCTAATGCATGCTTCCCATGACTAACCTTCTGGTCAGGATAAATGAAGCTTCTGTTAATAATGCAGGTAGGGAGTCTGGGATCTACCAGTAAAATCTAATCTGGTATTTCCAATATAATAAATGCGCTATTCTGGACCTCTGAAACCATTCACTTGCTACACAGAGGACACACTGTCACAGAGGGCCATCTCATTTGTTTAAATGAGTTTTCACATTTTACCCCCATCATGCATTTTCCTCAGTGCCCTACTTGTTTTGACCAATTAAACATTGGTGACTGAGCATTTTGGGACTGACAAACAGAGATTAAAGAGACAGAATCTGAATTTGGAGGTCATTGGCAGAACAAACCACGAAAGGCAGGCTTCACCCAGCCCAGTTATTTGATTTTTTTTTTGTCTCTCTGTGTTTCATTTGACCCTGTTAACATTTCAAGTGTAATTAATTATTGAAAGAGTCCCAAGAATGATTCCAAATCCTGACGCTGAGATTCAGTAGCGAGTCCAAGGCATCATTTGATCATTTCCACAGCAGTGAGGCTGTTCAGGGCACGATGGGGAGGCGACTCTTCTGAGACGGAATGGTGGTGCTGCCGAAGCTGGTGAATTTGGGCTTCTGAAACGTAACTTTACCCGCTGCGCTCCGAGGAGGACTTACCTAATGAGGTTACATCACTGAAAGAAAAGCCGCCCCACACGACCGCGTGATTCAGCGAGCGGCTGAGGGTAGGATTTCACTGCATTTCATTTACATCACTAACCTACTACTGCCCTCCCTCTGGGCTTCATTCACGCTCTAGGCTTCATCGCCAATCCCCCTCCATTGTCATCCAGACAACCTACCAATAAAACACACATATCAACATGGGCTGCAGTTTGTGCCTATTTAAACTGAATTACATCATTTTTTCAGGGAGGGTGAGGGGTGACCTCAGTTGCTACCGCAGGATATGTGAACAGTGCTGTCACGCTCAGTGCGTGTTCCTGTGTGCCTCTGACCCGGGCAGAGGGCTTTCCCTGCAGCTGTGACTGCACTGAGCTGGGCTTTGGCCTCTCTGTGAGGACACACAGCACAATGAAGAAGTGGACCTCACATCTGCTTCACAATATTCCACATGAGGGATTAAATGCTCAGGACCGCTAAAAACGCTTCAGTGCATGAAACCAAGAAGAATTACTTTACTGAAACCAACCCACAAGCATGCCTGTCGCTCCTCGGACCATACAATACAGCAAACAATGTGACTGTGTTATAATGCATTACAAAGGGGCCTCATACTAGCCTATTACTTAAACAACAATCATTATAACCAGTGTTTACAATCAGCAACAACACAATGCCCAGTTTTTTCATGTGTGTAAGGAAATGGTTAAGAGTTAGCTCAATATTTTCCCTGGCACAAACAAGCAAACACTTCATTGTGAATGAAAATATCACTAAGGATTTGGTGCCAATCTTTGTTTTATCCACACAGTCGCAATAGAACATTCAAATGATCTGTAATTTTGGTGCTGTTCATTATGGGGCAAAGCTGGGACACAACCAAATCCATTTTAAAATGAAACAGCCGGCTTTTAAGCTGACAGTCGCTGCAAGACCAGAGCAGTTCTTTTGTTGTGACTTCCATACTCGGCAGGAAAGTGCATAATGTCATCCATTACACTGGCATTTTGGAGAAATTGGGGCTAAACCAATCAATGGTCATTTAGGAGGGCTTTGTTGCTGCTTTAGAAAGAAGTCTATAGTCCATTTCCAGAGGCAATACAGCAAGATTTCAAATGTGCCTTTCCTAAAAGAAATGGAAAAATAAGCACAACATGAACTGCAGAGCGTTTTGTAAAAAAAAAAAAAAGAAAAAAAAAAGAAAAACACAAATTCTTCATAAACATATGTCTCATTTAAGGCTGAAATAAGTTCACAAAGGGAAAAAAAATATTCTGTTATTTATAGGAAGGCCTGTCTCTTAGCCAAATTACATTAAAATAGACATTGATTCTCAAAATACAAGAGGCAACAGAACAACACAGACACATGTCTCATATATCAAATTGAATTTTTAGTCCCATACCAGGCTACACAACCACAGTTCTTTCAATGACAGAAAATCCATAAAATCCCATTCATTAAGGTCTATTATTATCATACAGCCTCCTGCAAGGGCAAGCCAATGCGACAGGTCACCAATGACAGGGCAGCTGGAGAAATCGGATGCTATCTGTCGAATTTGGAGCTGTGATAAGTTAGTGTACGGAGAGTCCAATCTGCACATCAATTATGTCATTGTCTTTTTAGACCCTTTCATTACATTATGACATGGAGAGTTGATGTGGCCACAGCTACATTTTGTTTGACTGTCTCCCTCATGTAGGATCCTCATTCTCATCAATGCCTCTATTTGTGTGGGTCAGAAAAGAACACCCAAATGATCCTTTTCTTCTTTACAAAACAGTAGAAACACATGAAAAATATATTCAGAGAAAATGAAAAACAATTTACATAAGCGCAAAACTTAAAATCCAACAATCTTTGAATGGTTCCGCGTCTGTGTAGAGAGCTTCCAGCAGCGAGGACCAAAACAGTTACACGATGAATCTGGCTTTTCAGTTCGGCAACGCTTGGGCCACGTCCATGAAGGGCTGTTTACTCCCACTTATAATTACCAAGAGGAGAAAAAAAAAATCACGCTAATAGAATGACACGGGAAGCACTGTTGACGTACTTTGTTTAGGCATTTCAACACAAATGAACATCGTGGATACCGCAGCAAAATGGATGAAAAGCGGCCATTGTCCACGCAGCATTGCTATATCTCACTCATTATAAGTCACAAGCGGAATCATGAGTCTCGATGATGGATTGATATGGCGTTACATAACTGGCTGTACAAAGTCTGCACCGGAGTAAGAAAGCTCAGCAATTAAACTGCTCACTAAATCAGATCGTATATGCAGATTATATTCAAATGATGTCGGCCTCATTCAAGGACTCTCTTACAAACAAATCTGGGCTAATTACATCTATGAACGGTTCACAATAAGCTTTCACCGCATGAAGGCATGAAGCACTCCAAGGGAATCTGAAGTCCTGATGACAGTGAGGAAGCACACACAAACGCTGGCTGTGTGAGTTTCTCCATGATGACACGGGCATGAGGTCAGCTGGGAGAGCTGCTTGAGCCAGGCTTGTTTGTTTCTCTGCTTCCAAGAGACATTCATAAGTGCGTGCCCAGAATCAGAAAGCAATTTCAGTGTTTTTTAAAAGACAATCACAAAATATAGATACTTTAACATGATGTTCTTTTTACGGCATATATTGCATGTCCTGCAGTCATTCAGCAGCTCAAATCAGGATTTATTTTCTGGTTAGTAATTGTTTAATTGTTTAACTGTGTTAATTGAAGCATCTTTACACTCTCAGTCCTGTAATGGTTGCTGATCTTTTTCCCTGCTCCCTGTGGGAGTTTGAGAAAAACACTGCTAGCTAATAGGTTGTATGGTAGAGCAGTTTTTGTCCAGGTTACTTCATAGGTCTAATGGAACAAAACAGACATCTTTTTAACCCAACATGGTTTTAAAATTAATAAGACAGCAGGAATGCCATGTAACTAATAACAGTCCATCTACACTGTCTAAATTACTGTGATTAGTATGATTAGTATGCTTTGTGATTTTTTTGAAAAACTGTTCTATATGGAGACTGCTCGGAGGTGAAGTGTAAAGTGTGAAAACAAGCCACTTCTATGAGTGCTCATTGTTTCTGTCAGACCACCCAGATCATGCAGAGCTGAATGAGGAGAGCACTGATCATTAATACAGTTACGGGTTTAATAGCCTAATGATATAACTGCTGTAATGTGAAGCACAGGACGCACACTGATACAATCAGCTTGCTCTGCGAACCATCCCCGTTGTTTGGGAAAATGGGAGTGAAATGAATAAGACCATTTCCTTCATTACCCCGCACCGAAATGAGATCAGCGGCGGGGCCCAGAGATGGGAGGCCACCACCGAAACTGTCGAATCAGTCACGACACCGACTGTCACAAAGTGGAACTATTTGTGGCTTCGTGGCGGGGGGGAAGGGGGGAGTGCCTGTTGCCGGAGGGGACGAGAGAGATGGGGAGTTACATTAGTAAAATGCAGAGGAATATCATTGCACTTGATTCAATAAGGCTGCAGTGTTTATACATGCATTTAAAAAGAGCTGGATGTTTTGCTGGTTAGTAATGATGTGAACATAACTGTGCTATACAGCTTATTACACAGATTAGGGCCCGGACCTCCAATTCGGAAGTCCTCTTCTATTGGCTAAAACCACCCATAAGTCCTAATCCTTTTTTCTGTAATGCAATTTGCCTCTAGACAGCCCATGTTAATTTGACATCTGCCTCAGCTGCCCTCCCAATCCCAGGGAGCAATTTTAAGGTGCAGAATACCGAAAGGGCAAATTGGCAATGCCTGAGTTGCGATGGTTTTCATGGGAAGGAGTGTGTTTGAACTGTACGCTGACACCGGCCCTTTGATCTGGGTCCCTCACTGAAACAGTTAATAGCGATTAATCAGCAGGGGGGCATCAATCGCCATCTCAGGCTCCATCCCAGTTTGCTCCACTTGGCTGCACTCCGCTGGGCGCCTTTCACCCCGAGAGTCACATGACTCGCCCGGGAACGCACACTGGGTCAGCCCGCAGCTGCATGCTGGGAAGCTGTTCCAATTAAAATGAGAATCAGCGGATGACCAGAGCACTGCATGCAGCCACGTCTTTCATAACAGTCATCGGCAGCGCGAGGATTCGCCCCCCCCCCCCGGCTTTGTGGGTAGTTCACTGTGCATGGAAGGGTTTAACTCGCTGGAAAAACATTACATGAAAAGTACAGAGAAAAGTCTGCTGCTTCCTTCCTGCACTGCTTATGATAGCTACGCCGTTTGGCAGTCAACATGTTGCAGTAGTGCACTTCAGAAAAAACAACCTCGGGCTTCTGATTCCACACACAGTATATTAAAACAGCAGTATCCGGTGCTCCCACACAAGCCTTATACACAAATCTCACCAGCTGCAAACTGCCAGGCACATGCAAATCCAGGGCCGCACAGACTACGCCACTTTAAAGGCCAGAAGGGCTCATTTCCTTATCCCCCAGCCTGAACTTTGCTGGTGAGTGTCCAACAACATCCAGTGACACCTGCGCAATGAGACACTCTCAGAAGCAGAGTTTAGTATTGCCTGATTGCTGCTGAACGTGCCAAAGAAAGCACAGCTGCAAAGGCAGAGGCGAGCTGCTGCATTTGAGAGTGGCGGTCACTCACCTGCGACGGAGGGCGCAGGCGGGCTGGAGACAGTCCACTTGGAGCCTCCTCCTTGCCTGCTGAGGTTCAGGTCCAGTCGCGTGATGGTCCGCTTGTTGCCATTTTTGTCAATGACCTCCGTGGTGATTTTGGGCTCGCCCCCGCCCTCGAGGGACAGGGCAGCCCCCTGCCGCCTCCTGCCGCCCTTGCCCTGGCTGCCGTCCTCCTCGGGCAGCAGCACGATGCGGTGGTTCAGCTGGGGGCTGGGCAGTTTGGAGGACAGGGGCGAAAGCACGGGCGACATGCTCTGCAGGCTGTTGGTGGCGGGGTACGAGATGTTGAAGACCCCTGAAAGAGAGGGTGAGGTTGGGCTCTTTCCTCCCACCTTAAGGCAAGGGTGTGCATCGGAGGGAGGCTGGAGGGGCAGCTGGAGAGCCTGCGGTGGGTCCGCCCCTGCTGCTCCCCTGCTGTCACCCAACACAGGGCTCCCCTCCGGGGTCCTCCACCTCTCAAACTCATCCGGGTTGTCGGCCTTCAGCACCCTGTGCAAGCGCTTGTTGACGAGCTCCCCCTGCGCCAGCTCATCATCAGTGGGGTGAGCTGGCTCTGGGGGCGGGGTGTGTGGGACACCTGCATCCGCTGAGGACGTCAGCTCTGGGGAGCTGGGAGACCCTTTGGACCCATGCGAGCTTGGGAGGCTGACCCACTGCACAATGCCCTCCGTCTCCTGCAGCTTGGCCACCACACGCACCCCGGTGCCTCTCCTGCTGATCTGGTCGTACAGCTGGTGGGCCGACGCCGTGGGGCGCAGGTTGTTCCCACTGAGCATCTGCTCCCTCCGAAGCTGGTCCTGCACCTCCTCCAGGAAGCTGGATGACCCCCCGTAGCCCAGGTAGAGCTCGTTGTCGTACTCTGAGAGCTCGCTGCAGAGGTCCACGTCTGACTCGAAGTTGCGGGAGTCCTCCATGAAATCCCAGCCCTCCTGGGCTGTGTGGAACTGCTCCTCCTCGAGCAGGAGCCCACCGCTGGCCACGCTGGCATAGGAGCCCGTGACTGGCGTGTCGGGTCCCGGGGTGGAGCAAGCTGTCTTGGGGGCTCTCGGCTCTCCTGCTGCTTGGGGGGTCGGGACAGCTGACGTCCCAAGCTGGGCAGAGACCTTCCGCGAGGTGGCCGTCTTGACCTTCTTCTTCATCTTGCTCTGCAGGATCTCCTCCGCGCTGTCTGTCTTCTTCGCCCCCAGCTTCTTCAGCTTGCGGGTGCGTGAGGTGGCCCTCTTGTGCTCCGGTGAAACAGGGGCGAGGGAGTGCTGCAGATTGCTGCTGCTCAGCACCTCTGTGGGCTGGCCCACAGCGCCCTCCTCGCCGTCAAGGGGCTTCCCGTCCTGGTTGCCCATCCTGACCCGGGCTGCACAGTCAGTGCACAGAGCGAAGAGGTCGGCCAGCAGCTGATGGTGCTCGGCTGCGAGCCGCTGGAGCTCCGCAATAGCACCCTTTGTGGCCTCCCTGGAGTTCTGGCACTCGGCTGAACTCTCACAAGACTGGCCCCTCTGTTTTGCTCCCACTTTCTCCTCCTCCCTCTGGTCATGGCAGAGGGTGGGCCGGGCCCTGGCCGGAGACCCACCCTTGTACGTGAATCTCCGCCCCCTCCCCGAGGGGAAATACAGGCTGATGTGGCTCAGCTCCCGGATGGGTTTGTGCAGACGCAGTACCGTGTGAGTGCCCTCCATGATGGGCACCATCTTATTATTCATGCACTTTAATTAAGTGGTCAGTCCTCTGAGGGCCTTGCATTTGGCACTAAGTTCAATGTAGAGGAGGAGCCTACAGAGTGCTTGGTGTTCATCTTCTTGGCTATTGAGCTCCTGTCAAAAAAGAAGAGGTCGCTACTGAGTCTGAGACATAAATCTGCCTTGGGCAAATATACGTAATGTAAGTATAACAACAGTCTACCTTGACACTGATTTTAAGCTGTCATTCTGCATAAATAATTACATTTTACCCCTATGATATACTGTGTACTGCGCTGAACTATAAAAAGCTTAGATGACAAAGAAAACCAAGAGCTGCCCAGTGCTCTTCCCCTTTGGATCAATACAGTCCTTGAATTTTATACTGTAAAAGAACCCTGCTCAACAGAGAGGGGAAAAAAAGATTTACTGGAAATCAAAATCCTATCTCGCGCATGCTGTGAATGCTTTAATCTCAAATTTTACTTCCCTTTAACTGTGTTATACTGCAGACACACACAATCATGGCAAAAGCATTTACAGTACTTGCCACCACATAGTCTATAAAACATGTCACTCCACAGGAGATTATGGGAGCCACATAAGTGACCATGACCAGTCTGCTGGAAGAAGTGAAAGCAGGAAAAAAAGAACACTGCTGTGGCACTTCTGTACGAATGAGTCACACGCAAACACCTCCAGCTGCCAATTCAAAAACGGGATGCTGAGCTGCAATCCTCAAAGGCCACACCAGCGGATTTCTAATAGACACTGAATAAGTCCCTGCTAACGAGTTTAGCACACATCAGGAACCTGGAAATCCATTCACACAGAGGGGAGACAGTGGGAAAATGTGGGAGAGACCATGACTGGAGAGCCTGTCTCGCCTCTTAATCTGCTTGTCGAACAGGCGTGCCTTTTGTCACTGCAAACTGCCACAGAACCCCTGAACCAAAACCTATTCCTCTGCTGCTAACAAATCTCACATTGCTAAACTGATTTGAGGTTGACTTATGAATGCATGGATTTTAAACACAGGCACTCTTTTTGTTTGGTTCGAAGTACTCTCTTCAGACACACAAACAAAGCCAGCAAAATGCAGGCACGTTCAACAGTGTTATCCTCCATCAGGGCATATTCAAATATACCATTCATATCACAAATAGACTAATACATCACACAGACTTCCTCATTTGTTTCATGTAATACCTATCAATGATGGCATCTTCGGTTTTGAATATATTTTATTACAGATATGGAATAAACACAGTTAATTTTGTTATAAGCATAAAAGCAACTTTGCAGCGGGTTCAAGAATATTTTTAACGATATTTCTGTATGAACTTTATAAACGTAGAGAAAAACTGAGAAACGTCGGTTAGGATTAACTTGAAAGCTTATTTTTCCAAGATCACACACATAAAAATCTCAGTTTTGTGATGCAGTATGTTTCTTGTCTTGACATTTATGACAATATTAAAATAGAATACATATTATCAACACCTCTGCATCAAATACATACATTCTTTACGGGGCGACATGATCAAATTTAACAGTCGCTTGCAGTGTTAAAAGAAGATCACAAACAACAACAAACAAAAAGTTTATTCACACGGCGGAAGCATTACTGTAGCCCTTGGAGTTACTTTCAAGCTTGTGCGGACGTCATAAATAAATAGTTCGCCTAATTATAGTGCCGGTATCCGCGCTGAAGTGCGCATATGTATTTCAAATATGAGAAAGAATGCCATATTACGATATTTAACCAACTGTCTCAAATCACAAACACCGGTTGTTATTACACTACTGATATTAGCGCTTATCTACTACACTACTGATATTAGCGCTTATCTGTAGGCAAAATCATTTTCATAACGACCGTTCCATCGCTTGTGATGTTCGCGTTTTATCAAACCATTAACCTTTCAGACAAACATTTTATAAGCTGCAGCAAACATATCCAGCAGAGACGCTTCATTTGAAACGTAATCGCATAGTGCTTTGCATTACGGAAAGCATCATGTATTACAGGTCAAGAAATGTTTCCGCGTTTTAATAAAACATGAAAATAGCATTAGAAGAGACAACTTTTAAGATTTTTTATGTTCACTATAGACATAAATGGTAACATTTCGGAATGTTCTGTTTACAACACACACGCACGTATGTTCTATACTTAGCTAACCCGTCTTGCAGCTGCACAAGCGCTGTAAACCTATGGCCGCACTGTCCCCACTAGTGGAAAATTGACCATTTTACACAGTCCTCTCCAGCAACTGCTGAACGAAGACTGTTATTGTTCTCCGGCACTAATTTAATACCCGAGAGAAAACAGTGCGGCATTAACTTTCCTTGCCTGTTTTCGCAGATGCCTCTTTTAGTATCTTCATGCTGAAGGGCAAGTATGTCTGCAGATGCTCGCGCGATAACATTCCCTATATCACACCTGATGCAGACAGGTGTTTTTAAACAAAACATGCACATGAGTACTTACATTTTACTAGCACCTCAGATATATTCTCACATCTCCTCTGTCCTGCCAGTCTTCACTGCTGCCCCTCGGAGGACAGCGCTTTTTGCCGATGATGGGCAAGTGCCGGAGCCATTCACGAAGCTCGGGATTTTTTTTTAGATCGCTCCTATTGGCGCCCTGCAAACTAATCCACACAAGGAGGATAGTGACACACGGAGGGCATGGGCAAACTGCAGCAGCAGAGTCACAGGTATGGATGAGATGAGAAAAGGGAAGAACTCACTGTTATTCAAACCGAAAGGTGGCCGGAGGCGTTCAGAGCACGGGGCACGACAGTGCCTGAAGTAAACTGGGCATGCTCACAGTAACGTGGCAGACAAAAGGTGTTCTGTCTTGTAATAACTGACATTAGGTGGTAGCAATTTAGTGAGGAGGCAATGTGATAAAACTAAATTCAGTCAAAATTATTCCAAGTTACGTTTAGAATCCCATATAACTGTATAGGCTGCAGGTCATTTCTTATCCATAGTATAGGCCCGGGTATTGACTCTAACCTGTGAATGGTGGACACTTCAAATACAGTGGCACATTGATACATTTCACAAACGTTAAAAGGCCTTCAGAAACTATTTATTTTCTACTTTTACTTAATCTTTAATTAACCTTTATTTAACCAGGTAAAAACCTCTTTTCCAATGAGGACCTGGCCAAGAAGGCAGCAGCACACTGAGTTAGAAAAAAGACTGAATATAATTCATTAGAAGGGAATGACAGTATACCAATAAAAGGCTTCAAGAGACCCCAGGAGCACCAGAGAGAGAGAGAGAGCGAGAGAGAGAGAGAGGGAGAGAGAGAGAGAGAGAGAGAGAGAGAGAGAGAGAGAGAGAGAGAGAGGAGCACACAAGAGATAGGCATACAGAGAGGGACAAAGAGAGTGCACATCTGGAGTAAGGGAGGGAGAGAGGGATAGAGAGAGATGAAACAGACAACTTATTTAAAACAATATACTCATCTTCCATAGATCTAATAACAGATCTGAACTCAGAGAGAAACCAGTGCCCTTAGTTTTAAAGCTTTTGCAGACTAAGACAAAAACGCTTGACTTGTTTACTTTTTTAAATATGGATGCTCTACCAAAGCAAATGTGTACATATACATACATACATACACACACACACACACGTATATATGTGTGTGTGTGTGTGTGTGTATGTATGTATGCATATGTATATAGCAATGCATTGAAAAAAAAAAAAATAATGCATCCCCACTGTTTTTGTACCAGTCATCTGTTCAATAATATGATTCAAGGCCGGGGTAAAATCGGATAAAGGAGTTGCAGAATTTTAACTGTAGTGCAGCATTTACCATTATTCTTGAGTTTTCATCTTGACAGGGGAACCTGGATAACCGATGATGCGGTTGAGCGCGTGTGAGCAGCTAATGTCTCGATTGCGGACCCGCGTTGCAGCTCGGGAATGGTCAGTGTGCCCTAGATTTTCAGCTGCGCCACGCATGGAATAGAAACGGCAACAATTTTGAGTTCACTCAGGTTGCGCCTTCCGTTAAAGGCATTAGTTTCGCTTAATGAAATAACTTGCAACGGTAGAAAGAAAGGAATGAGCCCTATAATTCGATGAGTCCGACCTTTTTTTCTTTGAACCCAACCCTGGCTGTTTCCCTGAAACCTGTAACCTCTATCGCACCTCGGTACACTATAACCCTAAAAGCTTCAGATGGTAAGCAGTAGTGTAATCCTCTTTTAACCCATGCTCATCAATGTAATCTCAAGCGCAACAGCTTTTATTCATTTGATTAATATACCTGAATTCAGTCATAGCTTTCTTGAGCGTTATGTATCTGCCGTATTGTGTTCGTCTCGCTGGCGTCGTTTGTCATTCTTTGAATGTGTCTCTAAATGCAATGCTGGATATTTCTTCTGAGAACATCGACTATCTTGTCAAAATACCTAAATAGCATACCTGCTCACATTTTATATTTAAATCACCGTTGTGCAGTTGTTTTATTCAGTTAAACATTCAGATGAAACGATGCCATTACTTATACATAATCCCTTAAAAGGGCCATGTTCAAGTAATTACAAGACATCAGCGTCTCATCTTGAAAATCTGTGCTTCTCAGTTTTCTTTGTGAATGCCTCCATTGTGAGAACTCTGAATACCATTCCCATGTGATCGGATGTGTGAACAAATTGAATCAAGCAACACGTTCATTTGAATATCTATGATTCAGTGCTTATTACTCTGTTTGGATTCCAAACAGCAGTACTGCAAGACAGATGTGCTGCAGATATAAAGCCACTGTAACAGGCAGAAAGGACAGCATCCATTCTGATCACCGAAGACAAAAATGTTTAATTTATTGTTCTCAACAGCTTTTTCGTATTAGTTATTTTCTGTAAGCCAGATGGAACATTTGCAAAAATGAGTTGTCCAGTAAAATTTTTGATAAAAGAATTCAAGTCACACTAAACAATTTTGATGGCATTATGTCACACAAACTACAAGCAATATGATATGTGCACCAAGTGTGTCAGGCAGAGGCTTTATAATGTAGGGCAGCAAAAATATTTACATGCATACTGGCACTGAGTGACAAATATGCCAAGTTATACTATGAACTATGCTCTGCATAGTCATGCAAAAGTCATGCGTTGCCATTGTATGAGACTTGGAGGAAGGTAGACAGGGATGTAGAAATATGTCACTCTATGATCTATACCAGATAAATGTACCAGATGTGAGATGGATAAGTCATGTGAAAAACACTGTTGGTGGCAATATCTGGCACAGCCTTGGCTTACATAAAGTATGTGACATGCACAAAACATGTTTGACAATGACAAGTTACTCCACATTTTGAATCTTATCACATAGTGTGTAAGAACTGTGAAAAGTTTAGTGAAGTTTGTTTTTCACTTTAGTCATTATGAGATATAAAAATAACTTCCTGATGAATATGGAGAGACATCACCATTGGTATATAATCCAATTGCGTACCCTAGACTTCCTCTTTTGCCTTCCAAATCTGATTAGGTGAGATGGACCATGTTCGCCTGTCTGTTTCCTGCAAAGAGATAACTACAGTAAACCATCACAGTACATGCCTGTTCATCCGGGCCCCCAGCATGTATTTATTCTTAACCTCTCTCCTCTTCCCAGCCGTCCTTGGTAACACCAGAGAGATAATATTGATAATTTGTGTTTGCCCCGGATTAGCCACACCAGGCTTAGAGCTGCTAACCTCAAGCACAGGGGGTTGATCTGGAGTCAGAACACTAGGTCTACATGTTGGCCCCTGGACAAAGGCAATAGCAGTGTCTTGGCCTTGAACTGGTGGTGGTGAATACGTAGCAGCCTTCTAAGGCTCCATGTATGAGAGGCTCATACGTACATAATCTAGTCAACATTCCACACATTCTCCTTTAGGAACAGGCTTGGGCTTCTAGAGAGATGGTAAATGCCTCTAGTGTCTAAGACAATCTCCTTCAAAAAAGAAGGACTCCAGATGTCATGCATGTTGTCCTTGATCATAGAACCCAGGTTACGATGAACCCAGGTTGTAACCATTCATTTTGCCGTGACACTAAAAGAGCGCCAATCTGGAGCCCGTGCCTACTATGTGTGCTAAATGTGTGATGAATGCATTTGGCTGCTATATTTAGTGTACCTTCTGATCTCAAATGAAGAAAGAGAAGTCACACATATGCAGACACTGTGGACATCCAATGTACTAAGTGAATCAGAGACATGCTGTGAAAAAGTATGAAAATATCATATCTTGCATACCCATTCGCTGTGGCTCGGCGAGGCCAGGGACCGTGACAGTTTGTGTGTATGTGCAGCCTATGGCTACTAGAAGTCTCAAATGTGAAGACATGCTGTGAAACGTTACTGACATGTGTAAACATGTTTGGCATCCATTATTAGGTAAAGAAAGAAAGAATTTGCTGTCTGCCATTCTGGTTTGTGATCTTTTCTGTTGTATTATAACAAATTAATCTGCCACAAGAGGGTACATTTCAACGCAACACTAAATCCGACTTCCACAGGAGGGCGCCAGAGGGCCGAAGAGAAATTGTGTTCTTTTTTTTATCCTTTTCGTGTTGGGAAAAAAACCCTCAGTTATGCTGAATGATGATTTCAGTGGTGTTAAAGTGTGGTTTAACGTATTATTTCCAAGAATGAAAACAACATTTTATAAATTCTTGGTTTTGTCATTCTACAGCTCATTTGTAAATGAAAAATCACATACACACAACACACACACACTATATAAGTGTGGCAGTTGTGTTTTACATATTGCCCATTTTGTGTTTGTAACCTTTGAGTGACAGATATCAGACAATGACCTGAAACGTGTCATCTTAAATTTTTTGGAAAAATAATTAAAACCTGGGAAGCTTCACAAAGTCAAAGATTCTACTCCAACTGCACATAGGAGCAATTGCGGAACAGCCCTGCAAAACATGTTCAAACTGAAATGATGGTGTATATGAAAGCAAGTTCAGTTTCTGCGGTTATCATGTCTAGATGCCAGACATGAAAACAGAAATGTGCACACAAACAATTATGTGTGACTGTGACAGAAACACTCTATGTTTACTGCTGCCATGGTCTCTCTCATTTTTCCACTAGGTCTTTTACATGTATAGGCTAAGGTCAAAAGAACATCACGTGCTTGTCATTGCCATCTAGGTAACAAAGCTTTCTGTAGTTCAGGCAAGAAATAAAATGACATGGTACATTTTATGACAAGACACATCTAGCTCATGAGTATGATGTCATGGTCAGGCAACCTGACTTGTAACCAAGGTTGAAATCTCCACATTGTGCTACTGATATGCTCTTGAGTGAGGTGCTCCCCTGCTGTATAATATATGCACAGTAAGTAAATGATATGTGTGAAAATAATGTACTCCCATGAAGTCTCTCCCAAGTTCACATTTACCTCAAGGGGCACCAATAGCTCAGATGTGATACAAACCTGGAAACTGGCAGTAACGGTTGAAGGTTATGCCACCTGTGATAACACGTACTCCCCTTGTGGCAATGTCTTCCACAATGACACTATATTTCAGGGATGCAACTAACGATTCCGTATATGTGTGGCTAATTGCCTAACCCTATTGAATGCACTTCCTGTAAGTGGATTGGGATAAGAGCAACTGCCAAATGAATAAAAGTAAATGTAAAAGTGTGAGCCTCGCCCTTGTTATGGTCATCATAGAATAACTGGTGCTATTATGAAATGCCATGTCTTATCACAAGAGGTTGGTCTTTCTAATGATGTATGGCGTTACCACTACATTACTTCATAGATAATAGTCTTTAATTTATGCCCAATGTGTCCTTCAGTTGGATAAAAGCATCCATCATCATGCAACATCTATAGTTTAAGTGCGGGAAGAAAATTAACAAGTATATAAAGCTATCAATGAACCTAAATATCCTAACACAGGTAATTGTTCCAATATATCACAGTATGGACTTTTCATATTAAAATCTGCATGATTTAAAGGAGGGTTCATGGCCTGTAAACAAGCAAGGCTTGTTGCCTAAAGGTTGCTGGTTTTATTCCCACTTCGGGCACTGCTGTTGTACTCTTGGGCAAAGTGGATAACATGTAAAAATGTAAAATATGTCAGCTGGTGTGGGCAAGAGTGTCTACTGTACTAATGTAAGGATTTACATTACATGTTTAATGCGTGTCTTGTAATAAAAAATAAAATTCTGGTCTGCATTCTGAATTAGGAGCTAATGTCCGAAGCTGGGCTTTACTTTAATTTCTTCTGAAGCTGTATGCTGCGCACCAGCTTCTTCATCCTGACTGTCAATCACATTTGCATTCCTTGAGATACTAGACCTTCACTTCACCACTCACTTACTGCCCATATTCCCTTCTTATCTTCTCTTATTTAGGCTAGGAATAGTCATTACCTGTGCAAACTACACAATCAGATGAGACTCAATTTAACAATTTAACATTTTAAAACTTGAAAGATTGCTGTTTTGCCACATCATGATAATTAATCCTAAATTTATGGTGATTTTAGTTTATGGTTGAAATAAGATTTCAGTCTGTATTTACACTTAAGGAATGTTGTATGTTATGCAATGACTCCTACTATCGGCTGCAACACTGATAATGTGGTATCATGTCTGCACTTTTTTTTTGTACGTCTCTCCTCTGTGTAAGATCTTAGGATATGTTTTTTTGTTTTAGGATAATTTTGGGGATGTTTTTGGGGGTAAACTATGGTTAGGATCTGGCAGTGAACAGACTCCATAGGAGTCAAGAATCAGTTTAAAGGCTGTGTGCAACAAGAATGTGAGCCATGCCCTAAGACTTTGAGTTTAGCTAACTGTAGAGTCTCTCTGATTGACTAATCCTTCGTTTTAGAAATCCTTTATCCAAATGTGGAGCTTGAAATACAGCAGAAATTTGCCTGGAAATGGGTTGCTTCCAGTCCTCCAGCCCACACCTGGTTTAATTGATTTTCCTCACTGGGAGCAAACAGCCCACCATAATGAGTCATAACTCGATATTGCAGGGGGTGAATCTATGCAGGGGGAGGGGCTTGTTATTCCTTCACCTGCCTGGACTGGGATGACAAGAAGACCTTCACATCATGATGGGCACAGGATAGTGGCTGGTTAGTCTGTGTGTGGGCTGTAAGAATATTGTCACTGTCCTCTGCATCACTGTTGTGGGGGAAAAAACAGAGTTCCATAACACTGGCATGACTGTTTCATCTTGAGGTTAGTCCTTGGGTAAAGCTTGAAGCTTGAGCTGGGAAGTCATACCTTGCATCCAATCCATTTCTCCTTTCCTTGGTTTTTGAAAATATTCAGTACTTTTTCTGGGCATATTGTGGCTGATACATAGACAACTAACAACTAACACATAATTTTTGGATTTCAATGGAGATTTTGCTCTTACATGTACGCACAATCAATAGGTGAAACTCTCAGAATAAAAAAGACATACATTTAAATGTCTGCTAATTTATCAAAAATGGTCATTATTGTAAGGATTTAAATGAAAAGACAGCAAATCACATTTAGAAATGCGACTGGTACAGTGTCTGGTAATGTATAGACATGCATACATTAAATACATACAGATAATGAAGGTCCACTCACTACTTTATGTGCTGAGCTGCATACTCTTTCCTAATGGAATGCATGATTCTTGCCAACTTCTGACATTCTGAAGCAGGTTGATCTTTCATATTTAGAGAAGACAATTCCAAGAAATTACCGCCTGGAGGCAGCAGAGGACATGATATCGAAGGTTTGTCACTGACCTAAAACGTCTCTGTTGTTGGGCGACAGATATTGACAATAAGACAATAGAGTTTCTCTAATTGTCTTTACATTCGCACAAGCATGAACGAATGGAATTATTGCATTTTACTGAGGCTTTAATAAACATAGATAAATCACAACAGCATGTTATGCTAATACACTTTTGGTATTCATTCATAAAGCACACAATTAGCGTTCACGTCATCAACGTAGATAATCACGTTCACGTTTTTGCCCCCTTTCATAGCGCGCAGCTGCTCTTATTTCCGCATTTCAAAATTCAAATCGCCCAAAGAGCAACGATCTACCTTTTTCCTAGAACGTATGTCCTCGTGTTTGTTCTCTGCAGTGGGGGGCATGGAAGGGCAGACCGACTCAGCTGAGCACCGCTCGCCAAACGTCAAACCAAAATAAATAAACACAGATACAGCTCACTTCTTTTCCAGCCAGCTTTGCCCCCTCATTGGCATATCCGCCACATGATCGCCAGCTGGGTGGCGCAGGAGTCCTCAGCTGACTCTCAGCACATTCCGTCCGCTGAAGCACGCGGGCACAGCCATGTAGTTTGTACTATCAGGCTAGCGTCTCCTCCGCGCCACCATCACCTGCAATAAAGCAATAGAGCAGCTTTCGCTTAAGGGTAATCCGAATGTTCCGGATATGATAATCGCTTTGTGAGTGGTCTCATAGAAATGTAGTCTTGATCATTTACATATGATTATCACCGCCGCCTGTCTGTACGTGCAGCGCCTTTTCAGACAAGCCCATAGGACGATGTATTTGATATATTATGAAAATATGTATCGGGTGGTTATACTTTAACATCCTGGTAAAACGTCCCATTGACTAAGTCGGTACAACTGGATGTCGTAAAATATGGTTTAAAAACATCAAATGCAACTAAAGAATGCTATGTTTCGAGATGTGAGCTGAGACCCACTGAGGCGAGAAAAACCCGTTTTTCAACACATGCTGAATTCATTGCAGTTATCCCCCGTGTCCTTTCGTCTCCAGCTTCCTCGATATTTGAATTATAACTTTGATTGCAGAGATGTAGAAATGTACCCCACATTATTGTCCATGCTTTAATTAGCGCTTTTCCACTATTATGATTGAAATGACGAATTAGTGCCTCCGGCTGGATAACCTGCATGGAATAATGAGTATACAATAGCCCAATTATAGCTTTACATCCTGAGGATATATTTTACGTTTTTGATGACAGTTTTGGCGTAGACCTACGACAATTTAACAATTGTATTATTTATGTTTCGCAGACCAGATTTCCAAGCCAAACTACAATGCGTATAATTGAATACTGGTGCTCATTGTGGCCCAATTCTTATTATTTTTCAAGCTCAACTGCGGTGAAGAACCTTGTTAAGTGAAAGAGAACTGTCTCACCTTATCCTATAAATTAGGAATGCCTGGGAACACTCAGTTGATTCCATGTATACCTTTTCGTACAGATTGCAGTCATTTTGAGTTTTCGTTCCAGAAATGACTTTATGACACACGATTATCCTAGGGGTTTATTAGTCTGTCGCGAATTAATGGCTCAATCATCAAAAATGAACTTTTGTGTGATGAGTTTTATTTGACACTTATAAAACAGATCCCTCTAAATTGATATCTGCCAACATTCCCATTCACCTTCCTCACAGTTAACGCTAAGTGGCATTAGGGGCTGGCGCAATCAAAGCGCATAGGTTGTTCAGGCCATAACTTACACAGAGTCCGACACACTGAGCCGTCAATGTTTATCATAACTTGTACCACATTATTGATATACTTCAATCTCATATGTATCGAAAACGTTCGGTAAATGTAAAGGCAACAGTAGCTTAAATCAACACCGCATTATCTTTGTGTTTCAGCTGATTCATAATGCGAGTTTAGCATAGGTATACAATTTGCACATTGCACCGAGAAATATCAGTTTAAGAGTTCATGTGATACAAGCTGTAAAACAATTATGACCAAATATGCAATGTAAAGAGCAGTGATTAAAATGTATTAGGCTAGCATAAAAAACTTTCTATCTGTCCAGTAATGCACTGTCGGAAGTTCACCTTTATTCTTCATGCTTGTAATATTAAAATCAGACGCAACTTTACGGGTAACGTCCGTATAAACAGTAGGTACCATGACATTAGCTTGAGGAGAAAGCCATTATGCAACCGTGGTGGCTACATCCTTGCAATTAAAGCGGGCTCACTTTCAGTTATGTACTAATGAACGCCAGAAGTGACGTCAGAGATCAGACCCCAGTGCCGTATTTTGACTGCAAGACTTCGCTCTATTTTGCTTCAGCATCCCCGCGAGCCGTCCCCTCGAGAGCGGTACCACTGGCATTGGCAGTGAGCAGGCTTGAGTGACAGGCTGCAGTGCAGTAGGTTTGCACGGGCTCCCCTATATGGCTGTGGATTAGCTATATGCTAATATCGTTTGGAGAGAGGAGCAGCAGCACGGTGCTGCGAGCCGACAGTGGAGGCTATCAGAGTCTAAGCAGGCTCCTCAACAGCCATGGCTGAAGGCGGAGAAGGGGAAGATGAAATTCAGTTCTTAAGAACTGTAAGTAATTGCTGTCGTTTCATTTAGCAAACCTTGAAAACATCGGTGTACTGAACATAATTGTCTTTTCGAGTTCCTTTGTCTATGGCAATGCAGCGTCGCTATCAGCAAGCCCTTAGACACGATTGTTCTCTAGTACAATAAATGCTGAAGCATCACCCGCTTCTGCACGAATACCAGAACTAAGAAATTGTGGATTGCGACGCTTCCTTCAGTGGGGGGTTAACTAAAATGCCACACATTGGATACCTGTTTCTTGTGGGTTCTCTCTGGTTGGGCTAAAGGATACTCCTTTTGTTTTGCGCATCGCTCGTCGTGATTCTGTATTTCCATCGGAACTTGTCTCAATACGGATTACAATGCGCATGAACTGAATACCCAACTTACTGTCAATATCCTACACCGTTTTATTATCTAACGGGGTGCTCGCATTCCCTTGTGCTGAGCGTTTTGGTTTGGGATTCAAATAAAAGTTTGTCATCCTCTGTTGCAAGAATAATAAATTTCACCTTTCGGTGCCAGGAGAAAAAGTTGAGCATTTTTGTTCAGAGGCAAACACAAGGCGTAGTATAATAAACCTCCGCTTGACTGCTGTGTTATCGGAAAGAGAAGAGAATAGCCACTTTGTAAAAAGTGAGATTTTAGTCGTCACCTCTATTTGACAGGTGATTTTTGCTCCTAATTTCTTCAGACGTCGCTGGTGCTTTGGTGAGCCTTAGGCAAATGCGACTTTGACAGTTTCTTCTCACATATGAGCCTCTTTTAGACTTGTCTATTTTTGTGGTTAGACACTGATTAATTACACAGATGTGTTGCGGTATGACAGCAGTCTTTGTAAAGGATATGAGGATATGCATGGATTTGCAGCTGTTACTAAACCATGGCATTTATCGGAGTCTTTAAGTATTTAAAAATCGTTATTGCACTCTTGTATTACAAACTCTGCATAATAGCGTTGCAGGTCACTAAACGTATACAGGCCTGTATATCTCCATTAGCTGAGTGCAGACCACTTTTGACACTTGATTTATGGCTCACCATATCTTTTGCCTGAATAGCATCTGTTTTTATGCTTAATGCCGTGAAATATGTTTAGATCGAATTAACTATGCATGGGTTTTTAGTAAGTGGTCCAAATGGTTGTTTGATTTAATCTGTTGGAAACATAAGTGTTGTCACTGTGCTATGTTCTAAAATATTGTCATGCATCAGAAACAAGACAGTAGGGAGATAGATTTACACAGGGCAGAACAGTGATTACTGACAGCTCTGCTGGTAGTTAACATACCTTCACTTTGCCTCCCCAGGACTCCTGGGTTCCACTGCTACAATGGCATGCTAATTATATGATGACAACAGTGATTTGTGTGAGGGGCTTTCCTAAATCTGTTTAACCCTGGTGCCAAAGTGGGAAGGAACAAAAAAAAGAAAAACGCAACACAACACAACAAGTTCTATTTCAGCACTAATAGGGAGGCCAAGCACAGATGCAAGGGTTGATTTGAGCAGAATAACCATGAGCAGCATATCATATAATGGTAGTAAATGCAGATTCACTTCTCTGTTGCTGGTGTCGCCCAGTCACAAGCAAGTTGTATCCATGGTAATTTCTGTTGTTCGAGTGGAAGTGTGGGGATAATGATCTAAGCTTAGAATAACTGTGGTTATGATGCCTGTTGCCTTTACTGTTGGTTTGGTAACACAGTGCAGTTATTTTATGATTATCTGATGTTTATGAAATAGTTTTCTTTTTGTTTAGTGCAAGCAATTTTAGTGGCTTGCTGAAGTGAGGGCTGGTGTACAGATCAATGGCTGATGTAAAAATGCAGAGAAACACTTATTCAGTCTAGCATTAAGCAGTACTTACCACTGAACCATATTTCTGGTGTGTCTTTCAGCACGTCTTGGCAAATTCATTAACCATGAATGCATAATGCTTTTGCAAGATACTGTCTGTGTTAGTGTTATAAAGATCATTTAATTAGTTGTTAAGAATTAGGCAATTTATCTGATAACATCATTTATTGAGAAATCCTCACACGTTACCTGAAATGTAATTTGAGTATTACACTTAGGGACACAAACATTGTTGTTTATGTGTCAAGTTTTCATTGTATTTCTTCAATGAGGTCTTGAATATTTTGTGTTGAAAGGACAGGTGCAGCTGTCCAGCAGTCGTTCACATTTTTGTTGAACATGTCAATACATACCCACAAGAAATGTTATGAGAATCTCAGTTTAAAAGCACTGTAACTGGGAAAGTTTGGCAAAACCATTATTATACCACATGTAAGTGACATTGGAATAGAGTTGCTCCATTGGTGGAATCTTTACAATCAAGTGCACAATGTGAACCTGACGCTTGCTCCAAATAGAGAATGTGATGGGTACATTCACAAGGCTCAAATGCTCATGATCTCTTTTGCAGCAGGGAGGGGCCCATCCAGTGGGGAACTCAGGCTATTGTCAATGGCCACAGCTATGCTGAAATAAGGTGGTTGAGCTGGATATGACAACAGCAGGAAATACAGTTTTCCTTAAGAGCTTCAGACTACCTTCAGAAGTCCTACATTAGTCTTTAACCTTTTCAGTTTGGTCAATATGAATGAATTATTGACATTATTTAGAAATGTCATGTTCAAGTGCTTTGAAATCTGTCCCATTAGACCTATCTAGTAGCAATTTGCTGAAAAAATGTACAGTAATCTGCATTTTAATGCTTGACTAGCAAATAGCACTTCCAGAAAAAATACTCAGTCAGTCATAGTTTGGTAATCTATAGGGGATTTATTTGCTTTTTCTTCTTACTTAAATGTTTTTAATTGCCTGGTTTGTATGAGCACATTGTAAATTGGGTGTATGTTTACCCCTTGATTGACAAAGATTCCTCATACCATTATGCAAGACAAGCTGGGAAACCAGGACTTAAGAGAATTACAATTTCAGTATTGGTTCAAATGTCAGGTTATTCCAAAAATGTTGGAATGTGAATCAGGAGCAGTGAATTATGGAGCAGGTCAGTGAATAAACTGGCAGGCTCGTCGTAAAATCCAGGGCCCCCTGGAGTCTCTGGTTTCTCACCTCGCTGTTGATGTGTCAAGGTGGGAAAGCTGGCCGTGAAATAGACCCTTTCTCAATGACAACATGGGGGAGGTTACAGGGGGTGCTTACTAATTCAGGTGATGACATCCGCTTTGTTTATGAAGACTCTATTGAGGAGTTCCATGAAAGGACCTACTTGATCATCGTTGCTTTCTGACTGTTCATCCGTTTGAACACTCTGAAACTGAAGACCCGCAGTGGAATGTCTTTTCTTATGTTGAAGTATAGTACATAGTACTATATAGTACAATATTTATTATATTTCAAGGACAATGCCTGAACTGTCAGATCCAGTTTCTCGTCTGCTCCCCACCATCCTGGCCCCAGAGTTCTCTTATCTGTACCATGTATGGACACCCTCACATCCATCTGCAGTACATAATGTATTTGTATGTAGCAATTATCTTTTTCCATAGCAGTTTCAGCTCTGGCTACCCTCCTGCTGTCTGTCTTTTCTTTTGGCATAACCTTATGATATAGTGATAAGCTCTAATCTTCAGTGTGTGTTCTGAGAAACGCACAAGCCTCTGTGATGTTGGTAAAATTAGTGTTTTCCTCTGTGTGGTTGTCCATGCCTTGGGATTATGTGTGTGTACAAGCATGGGATCAAAACTAATGCATTCTGCGAACAGGCAATTCGAAAACTAATGGACTGAGTGCATGACCTGTGAAACATCAGTCACTTCTAAAGTGCATGGCTGAGTCATGGCTATTAGACCCTGGTGCAGCTCATCGTGTTGCTGATTGTGTTTTTGCACCCCTCGTCCTGCCTTCATCTTTGCATGTTTCCTCTAGGGTTACTGGCATTGGGGAGCTCTCATTTCACAAAGACGAAACAGTGGAGAATGAAGAGGGAAGAGACACAGGGGGGTCTTAATTATAGGGCCACTCTTCCTCTTGTCCAGGTTGGAAAACCTCTTGCAGATCTTATTTAAAGGAGGGCCTCACTAGCACATTCACTGGCATTTCCGTGAAATCTGGACCGCTGCGTTGTTGTGATCTTTTGTGCCGAGCAACAGGTGGCAACGGAAGGAGAGAGAGAGCGAAAGCGCAGATACGGACTGCATCTTTAAAACCAGGTGCTCCAGAAGGCACTCGCACAGTAGCAATGGGCTTATTTGGAGTTTATGTCGTTCTGGAAGCCTCTTGCATTCCAGGAGACCGCTCCAAGGTTTAAAATTAGCCTTTAAAAAGCTGATGCTTCCACAGCCTGTCCGTCTGCAGCCTGTCCCTCGGTATCGGTGCATGCAGAGGCCATTGCATCAGCTTGCATGCCACCAGATCAGTCCTGGCGTTTCGACGGCATTGGGAGGCACAGAAACAATGACTAAAACAATCGCGGCCCACAAAGTATGATTGAAGAACAGTGAGGCTACAATGGAAAGTGCTGTACCTCATTCTTGCAGGATTGTGAATTTCGTGTGTGTCCCGCAGTGCTCCTGCAACACTGTTGATAGCGTTTTATCCTCCCAATAGCTGGGGGCTTGATGATTCAGCTCGGCAGCCTGTGGGAGTGTGGAAGGCATTGTGCCTTTAAAAGCCGAGTGGCGCGTTGAGTCTGTCCACACGGGGCAGCAGCTGACTGGATGACGGACCGGTCGGGGTGTGCGTGTGCGTATGTGTGTGTGTGTGTGTGTGTGTGTGTGTGTGTGTGTGTGTGTGTGTGTGTGTGTGTGCGCGGTGTGAACGCCTGGCTGTAGAAGAGCACAGAGTCAGGCTGCTGCACCAGACAAGGCGCTGCACAACAATTAGTCATCATGTCGATCCTGAACGGATCCCCATCCCTCCCATCCACGCAGACACATACCCACACACGCATGCAAGCACAAGCACTCTGAGAACGCTTTATGTAAGGATCTAACATTAATTTGTTTGAAAGTGAGGCTTAATGGGGTTTTTGTTGTGACACACTTTATTCTGCAGGAGCAGTAATTACAGTATAGAAGATCTGTACTCAGCAGTGTTCAGATTTTGTTCTGTATTGTTACATAAACCTTTAATAAAAGTGAACACAAGCCACATTATTGCCTTGTATCTCACAACTAAATGACGTTATTTCCCTTGAGAGAGAGAAAGAAATGACCCCAGTTAGGCTGTTACTGTAAACCCAGCAGATAGGAGGGTTTTTGTAGCGTGGGTAATTTGACTCTGCAGATAGAGAGACAGCTCTCATGCAAACGTTAATACTCTGTGGTCAACACTCTCCTACCTCATATTTAATTCCAAATGGGTGGGGGTGGGGGGTGAGGGTCTCCTATAATAAGGCCACTGTGTGTGTCCCATGATGTTTGCATTGCTTCCTCCCTTGGTAGTCATGAATTTACACATGCAGTGTCTGCATATTGCCAAGCAGCCACAGAGGAGAGCAGGTTTATTTTCTGCAGTGCTGGGAAAGATACATTTTATATGTTTATATGTGTATATGTCAGTATGTTGTTTATGCTGTGTTTTCAATATGAATAGTTGTATATTTTAATGTTATCGGTAATGATCCTGGCAGTTCATCCTCACTGATATCATAGGGATGATATTCATAATAATAAAATTCAGGACAGTATTTTTTGCTCAGACTTAAACCCAGCACACAAGAAGCTGGGTACAAGAGTATCAGCTGGGAGAGGCAGACCAGCTGTACAACATGAGCAGGCGTCTTCATCTGCGGTGAACTGAGGTCTCTCGCCGACACATCCTCCTGCAAACTTCAGAGCGAGCCTGACAACTTTGCACACCAACTTTCTAATTCCAGAGCCATTGATTGCAGAGGGTCTGATATCGCTGCCCCCTGGGGACGGGCTGACCCTGGCGACTGCAGAGCCGCCGGCGTTGGGAGACAAGCCGCCTGCCCCGATCCATGGCCTTAATTTATTTGTCAGTTTGATTTTGTTGTTGCCTTTGATAGGAGGTGTCTGATTCGCGGGCTGTGCGCCACATTGCGACCCGTGGTTTGTTCACTTGTAAACAAGAACCGGAGCCTGAGCGGAGAACCATCCGCAGGTTGGCGTCAAGCTGCAAGAGCCGACTTATAATGAAAGGCTCAACCTCAAGGTGGTGGCGGGGGGGGAGTCTGCGGGAGTGAAAAGGGCAGCATTTAAACGTGATTAATCGTCAGTGGCAGAGCCACGGACGCTACCTTTTTCAGGACCATTCGATTTTAATTAGAGCCGCGCTGCCTGTTGGGGTAGCTCACGTAGGCAGCGGCTGCGAGCAGAGGTTACCGTGCAGCGGGCTCCCGTCCTGGTGGGCGGTTTTCCTTTAATGCCAGTGAGCGGTGGCTGCCTCGTCTCCACTCCTACACGCTCCTCTCCGCGAGGCCCCGCCGTGACTCATTCTCACTTTCGGATCTATCAAAGGGCTTTGTGAGCCCCGGCTCCCCGCTCCTGTTTATACAGGGGCATCCTGAGCTGTAATTGTGGTATTCTTAGATCAGGCCTCTGCTGAGCTGTCTGTTACGGTGTCATGGAAACCTCCCGGATAACTGTAACCGGACGGGGTGCAGAGGCCCGATCCAGCTGTTTGAAATCGTCACCTGTTGCAGACCTGACGGCTCCTGCCAGGTGTGGGGCTGCGGGGCCGGGAGCTGGCTGATCGATTTGGCAGCCAGGAGGAGATACAGAGGAGTTCCCTCTGTCTCTCCGGAGGTTCCGGAGCAGGTCCAAGGCTGTGTCCTCAGTGCAGCTTGTTCCAGCAGCAAGCTTCACCACGTGTGGCAATGTGGGGTCTGGAAAAATACTAGTCATTGCTAAACGTCACCCCGAAAGAGCCAGCAGGTAGAAGTTCCTGCTAGATATCTGTAGAATGGAAATTACCTTCGCTGTTAAGTTCCACTCTTGTTTGAGGCCTCCTTTCATACAGTCCCGTCACTTCCAGTCTGACTGCACACTCTGACTGAACTACATTCACACTTACTCAGGTCATGTTATGGATTTGCATTGGATTAGACTTAATGATCAAGAACAGTTCTGTCTGAAATGGCAGGAATACGAATGGTTCACCATGACAGTCTGAGACAGCTGTGGAAATAAGAGAAGACTGTTACTTAATGATGGCTCTCAGAGCTTTAATCAATGTTTACTGTTCTGTTCATCTCAAGCCAGTGTTCTCTACGGACGACAACATTGTGCATTGTAGTCCAGCCTCAGCCATTTTAAACCAGTTTGACAGAGTAGGTTATGACTGGTTCTGTTTTGATCCTATAAAATGTTTCACCATCGGCTGACTAACTGACCTTGGCATTTCATATTCTAAATCAAATGTATTCCAAATTAATTTCCATTTGTTACAAAAATCTTTTTTTAGGAGTATGCATAAAATATAGTGAGATCATATATTCAGGTGCAATAGAAATAGGTTCATTTTATCTAACAAGGAGAAAGATGTGTCCCCGAGCATTTTATTTATTTATTTGCTGATGTGTTTTTGTAGTTGATATGAGAGTAATTACTCTGAAATTGTATCACTTGGCTGATTGATTAACTGTAACTTGAAGCTGATACTGCTATTTTATGTAACCACGCTATTTGGATGTTTCTCTTGAAACACTACAAAAAATGTGAATATATGCAATTGATAGTCCTAGAGTGGGTGTGTTTTGTGGAAACAATGACGCTCTTCCAAAAGGATGCAAGCCATGGAAAACATTTTCAGTAGTTAGCTGAATCTCACTTAATTGATTTTTCTCCTTCAGGATGTCATCACCATGATTATGTTATTGTTCACATTTAATTTTTGGGGCAGTAAGTTTTAGAAGAGAACCTGCAAGAAAGGCAGAAGACCGATTTGAACTGGAAATGTCAGCAGAAGGCTCTATTCCTTTTCTCCCAAAGGAGGGAGACTGACAAAGAAGTTACAGAGGGAATTAAGTCAGCACCAGAATCTGAGCTGGGGTGCTCAGCGTATGCTTTAATGAGGTATTGATCCAGTCGCTAAATGAAGAAATTCCTTAAAGACTGACTTTAGTGGTATGCGGGTTCCAGTGCTGGATGATTAGTGTTTCGATTTGATATGGCATTTTTATTAAATGTGTGCATTTTTCATTTATGGAAATGCACAAAGTATTATGAATATTATGTATAGGTTTGTACTTTTCTGAATGGTCTGTAGATTTCATTTGTAATTTGGTTATATTATGTAGTATTGTTCAGTTTCTATAATCATACACCACTGCTGTATATGTGCTACATAGGTAAGGTAGTAGAAATTTCTGGTATTTTACCTCTCTGTAATGTTTACTCCACTGAAGTGATACAGATTTTTCTTCTTTCTCTGCCAATTGATTTGTCCATAGAATTATTCAGTGTTACAGAACAGATTGATGTGTATGTAAATCCCCCAGCACCAAACAGAGACTAACAGCTCTCAGAATATTTCTTTTAGTAACCCTGAAAATGATCTTTATTCTTTTTCTGGAGCACTGATGTTTTTATGGTCCTTGGCACCTGTGGATAGCAGCTGTCTTCGGATGAGTTTTCATGTCAGGTATTCTGATGTGTATGTTTGTCTCAAGGGGAAATATCAGAACAGTGTTGTGGCCAGCAGGGAATGTGGCTCAACATTTCCCCCGATTAATTAATGGAGCGAAATCTTGTCATCACAACTGGGAGTTCGCCCACCTTTTCACAACGCAAAGAGCTGTAATCTGCATTTTCATGTGCTGTAACATTATCGTCAGGCACCATTAACTTCCAAATTCGACTTTCTAAGGACATAACAAGAGATTTTGAGAAGGAAAAAAAGACACCGTGCCAACAGTTTTACGCTAAAAATGTATCACATCCGCTCACAGTCATACACAAGGGGGTAAAAGAGAGGCTTTCGCAGTTGGAGAAAACCAACTTGATACCACAGTGAAACTAATACAAGCTGTGCCCCGGGCTGTGGATTTACAGTATGAGCTAGAAAAAAAGGACCGTTATTATTGCTTCTGCTGGGAAAAAGCAGCGGTGTGGAGGGCCATGGAATAAGCTGAAGCACCGCCTTTATGGAGAGGGGCCTAAGCAAGCAAGGTGCTTTCTGCTGCCCTCCCTGTTTTACCTGTATGCGTACTCTTGGGTTAAAGAGTGGCTCTCCCAATCACCCAAACCCCTCTAGTTCTGTCAGTGGCCTGCACAGGCAGGGGGGGTCAGCAGCCTTGTCCTGCCCTCTACCCTGCCTGCCATCGAACTGAAAGTGACTTTGGGGCAATACGCATGCAAACGGCAGCAGGCCTCGAAAATCCAATCTGCAGTACCTCTGAGGCGTGGGCAATCATGCTGGGAGGCTGCGACCCCCATAAAACTCGCCTGCGCTCCTGGAATACGCTCACGGTTTTGCCGAACACGTTGCACGAGCCCCCTTTCAAAGATACCGCCAAGCTGCTCCTCATAACAGGATGTGTAGGGCTGCAGCCCGCTGAAGGAGAGACTACAGAGCCGTGCAGAATTAGCAGCAGCCAGAGCAGCATGACAAGAAAAGAGCTGGCGCGGGATTTTGCCCATTGTGGGGCATCTTTCGGAGCGGCAACAGCGTGACAGCGACAGGACAGAACCCTTTATGTTCCCTGTTCCGCCAGGCGGTTTGCGCCAGTGCACCTGCAGTCCCCCTGACAGGAACACAGACACACAAAGTTTGGCAGAAACTCAGAGAGCCAATCTCATTTCTTAGCACAAGGCTCAAGGTTCAGCTGAACTAAGTCAAGCAAATGAGAGCAAAGTATGCTTCGTGTGTCTCCAGTGTTGACACACTTCCCAGACATGCCTCTGCGTTGCATCATCAGTATTCAAGTTTCAAGGTAACAGAATTCCCGTAATAAGCAAACTCGCAACTAGAAGGCTCTCTAAGGCCAGATAAAACTATTTTAGATCAGGTTCCTCAGGTTTAAATCCCTGAACCTCCACACTACTCAGATTTGCAAGAAAGACATTGTTTTTGCTTGCATTGTGCAAGTATTTGAAAATTACTGCATCGCCTGAGTGCTGTCTTTACAGAACGTGGGTAAAGCCTTTATCCTCCGTTCATTATTCAGCAGCATTTGATGCACTCATAATCACAACATTTGAAATCACTCGGTTTCCACAGAAACATATATAAAATAGTTATACAATATAAATAGTTTTTTTTTTCCAGAGATGCTGCAATCTCGGCAATCTGATATTTTTTCAAGATACAGTCCTTTCCACAAAGAAGCCATTGGTGTCTTAACAGAGAACATCCACACATACTGTTTGCCTGATGTGCTGTCCGTTGAATTATAAATCACTCAGTAGAATAACAATTTCTCTGCAGTTTGAAACACTCACAATGGATGGCTGCACCCCTTCCCTTACATTGTTTTCTAGAAAAAAATAACAATTGATATATGAATCTGAATGCAGAGATTCCATTTTGGAATTGCATGTAAGCGTAGGAAATACGTGGGTGACTGAATTCGTGTTGAATCTAACTGTGTTTTTTTATTGGTTGCCTTTGCAGTCACATCGCTAATGCTAGTCTGATCAACGTAATGTAACCTAACATTGCTGCAGTCTCTCACTTCTTCTGGCATGAGGCCTCAGAACTTTACCTCCTCACGCTGAGTTAATTACTGTTTGTTGAAGAATCTTTTTTCCTGCTGGCCGCTGCCAGCTGCTTAGCCTGATGTCTGATATTGACAACACCACCGTTCCTCATCTCATAAAAGATTCATGCCACTTTAACAACCTCTGTGTTGTCCCCTCATCACAAGCACAGACTCAGAGATATCTGTCCTTTTCATTAGGGCTGGTTGCAGCAGAGTCAATGATGTGTGTAATAAAATAATGTATTTTTCTGCCGCGGCAGCAAATATAAGCTAGGCTAGGAAGTACTGAGGCCTGACAGTAGTAATGTACAGCTGTGACGCTGATAAGCATTGGCAGAAAGGGATTCTAGACCTTCATACTCTGTCAAGCCCCATCACCCCCTGTCCTGCACTTTTTAATGGAGAGCGCAGCTCCCTAATTAAGACGTGCTGGACTGCACCTGAGGCTCTGAGGGTCAATTCTGTTGGTCTTGGAGACAGGAAGTGGAGCAGAGCAGAGTGGAGGGGGCGGGCACCTGATTGGCTATTTCAGCTCCGCGGACATGGCCTGTCAAACATAAGCTTTGAAGTGTTCTCTTGGAGATCACTGCTACAGCATTGCATTTCAGCCTCCATCAGCACAGGGCAGAACGAGGCCCTTGTTTTATACACTTGTATGGAGACTTGCTAAGATTTGTCTCTGTGGCACAGAAAACAACACTGCAACAGGTTTTATTTATATAATATAACATTGTTCATTGGAACTAGTGAAACTGAGCTTAAGGAAGTGGCATTCCAATGCTTTATCTTTGCACATGTTTTCAGAGGGTTAGAACTGCAGGGCTTTTATCAGCTGTTCTGTGTCAGCTTCCTGCCTTTTCTCTTTTGATAACAGAGTGCTGTGGGATGTGGAAACCTCTGCCCTGGCATTTCTGACAATCTCACCTCAAATTGTGTTTGACAAAGTGGAAGGTCGACTCTGGTTCAGAGAGGCTTCCCTCACTGTCATGTCTCCTTCCTCTTCTAATTACAACGGGACAGGCAAAACTATATTGGGATCGTGCCAAGAGTACCAGCAGGAACGTCCTCAACTTTTAAACCAAAAAGGTGCTAAGAGACATGATTGATGGCTGTCTGGAAAACTCAAATTACATGAACTATTGAATATGTTATCAATAGACAGTTGATAATTGATGCTGGTTCAATTGCCATGCCAGTCCTACGGCTGTCCAAGAAATCAATAATCAGCTCTTACATTTAAATCTGTGTCAGGTGTTAAAAGAACCGTAACTGACAGGTAGCTGAACAATGACTGAAGGAATTTCTGTGCATAAGAAATTGACTCAATCAGACTGAGATCTTGAGAATTGCCTTATGTCTGCTGTGAATTCTGCATCCATATGCTTCTTCTTTTGTGCATATTCACAAGGCAAGGATTCATAGGCAAGAAAAAAGTGTGGCTTCTGGGCCCTACATGAACAGGTGGCCACACAGCACATCAAGGCCTTAAATATACTGTAGAAACACAAGGCCATTCCATTATTCAGCTGTAGGTCACCCGAGTTTACCCAAGACTGAGACACATCTAATCAAATAATTCCACCTCGCATTGCTCCCTTAACTATTAGAGGGCAGTCTGATAGCAGACAGTCAAAAACTGAAACAGCAGCACAGCAATTCATGGCCATTTGTCGAAACGCTTTTGTCCAGCTTAAATGAAGAGAGAGTCACCGTAACTGATAGTTAAGCGACGTCCAGCCCGAGAAGCTATTTCTTGTCAAAAAGAGACGAAGGTGGCATGAATGACCGGCATGGGAGAAGGGGGGGTCACGTCACAGCCGACGAGGCTAACTCGCAGAGGAGCTAAAGAGAGCATTTCTTGTTAGCTCAGTGCAATATGAGCTGAAAGAGGATCGGGTAGGAGGAGTGGGCCTCGTCCGGGCCCGCGGAGCGCACCGCGACGAGCCTGTAAAACAACAGGTGGCCTGCCAGGTTTCACACAGCCGCCCCCATTACTGTCCTTATCGCCCGATTAGCAGCGCGTTTAATGGGAGGTGGGAGATGACGGAGGGGCATTTATGAGACCGCTGGAGGCCGGGGGGGGTGGTGGGGGGCTTTACTGAACATGGCCTAACCCTGCAGGGAAGCTGCATACAAATGGGTACAAATATGCTGGTTGACAACCTCCTCCCACAGGATGTCCAGAGCGCTCCTCACTGAAAGTGTTCCCTCTTATCAGATGGCTGTTAACATAGTTGTTTGCTTCCTCGCTGTAGTTTCTCTGAAGTGTTGCTGCAGTGTTGCAGTCCCCTGGTAAATCAGGCATATACCTGCCTAGAGGGGGAGGCAGGGAAATGAACAATGAACTTGTTTCCCCCATCACACAGCGTTGGTAAAAGCACGTTGCCATGTCAGAAAGAGTGCACACAACAGGCTGTTGAGGGGTTACTACAAGCTGGTCCTGAGAGTTACAATTGGACAGGGGAATGGAGGAGAAGAGATCATTCTGTAAACAGGGAAATCTGTCCCTTCAAACATTGTAATGACCTTCTCAGAAAACTGTGTGTATGAAACCTTTCTGACGTTACAGGTTAATCGCCAGGCAATTCAATATTATTGACCACTTATGGACCTTTGGCAATTGTATGTTTCCCCCCAGTCAAGGGGGGAAACAGTCAAAAAAGCCACTCTGACCTAGTCAAAAAAGCCACTCTGACCCATTACCAGATTAAGTACCATTACTACTTCAAACAATGTCACAATGCATACTGTAGACTGTACACAAATCTTAGGCTCATTTTGATTAATGTGTCTAATAAATACATTACAACCAAAATAATGGCAAGGACAACAATAGCTGTCATATAAAATTTGAGAGGTGGATCTGATAGTGGCAGTCTGTGCACTGGGATTTTGGTGGGATGTTCAGTAGTGATGTAATGGCCTATCACGGAAGTGTAACGCACTGTCGCTGTACGTATCTGTAGTAATGATAGGCATTTTGCTAATAATCAAATGACAGGGGAGAGGGAGAGGGCAGGATCGTACCGTATGCCTGTATGATTCTGTGCCAGTGTCGGTAATAAACTCAAATAGGAAGGCTCAGCAACATCCTGGCAGCACTGTTCTCTAAGACAGGCCCATTATGAGAGAGGAAACTAAACGTGATGAGCCGAAATGGTGATTTGCTGAAGAATGCAGCTGATCCCGCAGCGTACTGTGGCCGCCGGCCCGCTGCGGATATGTATGTGTGCAATAGCACATCATAAAGCTGTCATATTCAGTGCAGTTAGCAACCTGTTTAAGGCAGGCTGAAATGTTTAATGGATGCTGAGATTAATTTATCGTGTCACTTCAGGGAGCAGGAATGCGGTGTCGCTGCGCAGGCAGCCCGTTCGGCGGCTTGCCTCTCCGGCGCTGCCGAGCTGCCGACCACTAACGGTGGTGAGTCATGGGAGCAGACCTCTCTCCAGGGCACAAGAACGGCACCCTCTCTTCCTCTGAGTCACTCCCTGCGCGTGTCAGGGTCGGGGAGAGCCGCGCTCTGATGGTTGCTGTGGCGAACTTTTCCTGCTTATTGCGGGCACTTTCAATCAAGACCTTTCGGAAGGGTGAAGGGTGTCTGATTGGACGGCAGGATTTTGATTTATTGTTTTTTATTTGTGTAGGGGTGGACGTGGCCCTCGGCGTAGACTCCTTGGTGAATACCCTTCACCCTGCGGGCACCCCCTAAATAAAATCTAACCTGATAGTTTGAAAACAGTACTTATCACCTTGTGTGACATTCCTCGGATATGCAGCGGTGTACAGAGGCCATTTTTGACACTCTATCCTTAGGCATAAACACTGACAGAAATACTCTAGCATTCGTAAATTCTTTCATTAATGGGTAGCCCAGTTCTCCAATGATCATTCCTGTAGAGATGGAGTATTTGTGCCCTGCATCCTGTACGTGCAGAAAGCAGTGTGGGTGGGGGGGGGGGTCTGTTTATTCACCTTTTTGTGAGTCCCGTCAACGGCAGCGCAGGTTTGTGTGGCCCAGCAGGGCATGGGGACGTTTCGGGTTACCGCTGATGAACGCGGCACCCCTAGCGCGCACCTGCTCCTGTCTTTAAAGCTAGATAGGGTGGGGGGACATGGAGAAGGCGCCCCTCACAGGGCACAAAGACAGGTGCTTTTTATTTTTTCTGTCAAAATGTGTTCCGGCGCTTTGTGTAACGCTGGAGAATTTGTGAGGACGCTAAAATGTTCTGAGGCACAGGCCCTGAGGGATGCAGAATGTGTGTGTATGTGCTAGTGTGTGTGTGTGTGTGTGTGTGTGTGTGTGTGTGTATGTGCTAGCGTGTGTGTGGTAGAGTGGGGGGGGGGACTTGGAGGTGGAGAGCAGCATATGTCTTGCCACTCTTGGTAGACACCCCTCACCCCCCACTCCGTTCCTTGCTCTATAGATAGACTGCGATGCTGTTCTTTAGCCAACTAGCAGATAGCTCCCCCAGATCACTTTGCAGCAGATTCACCAGATTCCTTGGCACGGGATCAGATTAGGGAGAGACCAAAAAAATCCCTCCCTTAAATATGGAGCACTGCGATGCGAGCCTGTTTTTTGCGCATGGCTTTTGGTTGACCGGGGGCTTCGTGACCGTAAATCTTTTAATCGGAGGAAACTCCCTTACCACCTCGTGTGCACCCCAACTGCACACCCCCGGTTGTGTTTGTCTGAGGCAATGCACGCGGCCATCGGCAGAACCTCTGCAGCTGGGGGACGAAAAGAATAGATTTACAGTTCCTTATTTTAATGAGACAAGTTGGTGAAACTGATCAAATCACCAGCTGCTACATAGGCCACACCACCATATTGCTTTGACAAACAATACTTGTCAAAATTGTATCAAAGTTGTTTACAAATATATTTACTGTAAATACAGAAATATCTAATAAAATAATTCATTCAGAGTTCTAGCAATTGTGTATGAAAGAATTATAGTAATTTAGAATGAGGAAATAAGTTAGTTTGAAGTGGATGTTGTATTATTTTGTCAATATAAATGATGAAGCTTTCTTCATGACTGGGGTCACTGGGTTGTAGTACGCACCATGAGAATTCGTTAAAGGATTTTCTCTGTATAGGTGAAAGAGTTCAGTGCAAAATCCAAACTTCTTGGAAGCCGTGTATTGTGATCCTTTAGTTGAAATCGTACTGCTGTATTTAAACTTGCTTTAGTAGCGTCAGAGCTACTCATTTGTATCCTTTATTTGCTTAAATTATATACTTCACTCAGAGGATTTGCAAAGTTCTCTTTGCTGAGAAAAACTTAAAAGCAAACAAGCAAGAAATTCAATATGGATGTAGATGCGCAATTTGGCTCAATCTTTTTATGAAGCCTATTTTCATGTGTGGTAGTACTGTACAACTTGAGCTATGCAAAGAGCAACCTGAAATTACCAGTAATATGAAAGTGCAATTTCAGATGGCTCTCAGTCTGTACAGTTGAATGAGGAAGCTCTTCTTTACTAAAACGGTTAGTGGCTCAATCAAGGAAATGAGGGTCCTTGTTACCAAAGATAACACAATAAATTGCAGATCCAGTCCTGTATTTACTTGCATAAAATATTTGCTCTCTCTAGAAATGTGAAGAAAGGACTAGCACTCACCTGGTGCAGTTTTCAATTTTTTGGAAAGTTGTATTTTTTTTAGTTGGGCTCCGCACAGGGGCATTTCAGCTTTAATCATGGGAGGTTAAAGTGTCCAGCACTAACAACAGCTTCATGGGGTGAGCGCTGACCATCTTTCATTTCTTTTTTCTTTGGGGATCGCCATGGATATTGCCACCCTGAAATTTTGAGACTTTGAATCGTGAGGTGAGCATGTTTTGTCTTTGTTCGAGCTCTCTAGAGATCTCTACTGCTTTTGGGGGGAATTTGTCCGACATTTCTCCAGGTCTCCCCATGACTCATTTCTCTCAGTGGGAGCAGTGCGTATGAGCAGCTGTGGTGTTGCTGAATCCTGCTCCGACCCTGAGGGCAGGTCAACACCAGCCCCTCACACGCTAAATGGTTTAAGGTGGCAGTCAGTAAGTCAGCATGCTTCCTGCACATTGGCCTACTGCTTATATGTGTAGCTGAGCACAGTGCAACGGATTTGGTCTGTAAACTGTAATGGTGGTGATGTGGGGGGTTCTGGGCTCAGTCCAACTGGAACGTGTATTTAGTATCTTTCAGCAGTCAGGCTGTATAAAATGGGCCCAAGCAAGTTATTAAATCATTTCAGTCAGTTAAGCAAAAATAATAATGATGCTAAAACAACCCGAGTGCTCAGCAGTAAAGCTATTCCCTCCAGTGGTGCCGTCGTCCCTGCATTGAGGGGCTTCCTTCCAACACCACGCTAAAGCTAAACTAAAGTGGTTGTAAGGAACAGGCTCTGCGGGCCTGGCTAAGCGTCGAGATGCTGCCCCTGCTTTATTGAGCCGCTCAGGGGACATGTCAGGCTGTGAGGGCACGGCTCAAAGTGCAGCTGACAAGGTCAAACCGGTCTAATTCGCATCAGCGTTTTCCCTCACAGCCACGGTTTGATAGGCATGTGTTTGGTGATGCCTAGAGCAGTACTTTCGTAGTGGGACTACTGTAGAAGCACACCATTGATGAGAATTTCAGGTATTAGAAACTGGGTCTGTTGTCTATTGATCTGTCTTTATCTTGCACCAGCGAGGCGCATACCAGCATTCTGTTACAGGCGTGCTTGATTTGAGGTCCGTTGTGAAGCGTACCTGAAAGATGGATTGAGTGCGGGGAGTTTCTCCCCTCTGCTGGCCAGCTTCAGTTTGCTGCATGAGGTTTCTGCTGTGTTTAATGTATTAATGCTGCGCCGGGAGAGGGAACTCCAGGGCAAACCATGGCGACCGTCGCCTCTGATTAATGTGGCCCGTGAGCTGGCCAGGCAGGCCAGCCAGGAAAATGAAGGAAACACAAATCAATACTCCTCTCCCATAGCAGCGGTATTAAGTCATTGGTGGATTGCGTGATTCTGGTACAATCCTGCCTGCAGGACTGAGTCTGATTTCCATATTATTGCCTCACTGTATTTTTGGTCTGATGTCTATCCATTTTCTCTTGCTGAGAGTTGTAAGGGATTGTTCTGGAATGCAGAATATGACAGATACAGTAGTATTTAGATATACAGGCTCGCATTATAAAGTCTATATATCAGAGGACACTGATTAACAGCAATGCATGAGAATGTTGTCTGATCGACATTCGCTCCTTTCTCCCCCCTCGATAAATGAATGTGAAAAATTCCTTGGTATTCAGACTAATAGCATCTGCAGTAAGAGGTTTTGGGGTTTGTACATGTTGAGGGTGGTTTAGACCTCAGTGGGCCTGTCTCATTTAAATGCATGTGCTGGTACAGGAGTACGTGCGCTGCTCTGAAGTGCGGCTCCCCTGTTAGCGCAGAATCTCTCCAGATTTAATAATGCAGCTTGCTATTGTGCCGTAAAAGCAGCTCCTCTCATTTAGGAGCAAGATCAGCACATTCTGGCCTGTAGCAAATGAATAAAACCAACCTAAGCAATCCCCCCTGTAAATCAATACAATTACCAGACTTTGGAAATGACACAGATTTTTGCAAAGTGCTTGTGCACAGATTTTGCAGTTGCAGCGTGAGTATCTTTGCAATAACCACCTTGCCAAAGGGAACACGGCTTCGCTCCATATATACATGCAGGCTATGCAGAAGAGTGCTGCTGCTTACTGATCTGCAGCTGGAATGCCTTCCATCTTGTAGCCCTAACCATTTTAATGGTTAATTGCACGCTATTAACCACTTGTTGAGTTTCGATTCATTAACACAGAAAGACATAACTCAACAGTGATGCATTATCACATTAATAATGAACATGTTTGTTTGGAATCCTTCTCCCAGGTTCTGCCTGGTCATAGAGAAATCATTTGAAAAAACAAACAAACTGTATACCAGTATTTACACTCCAACCACGTAAAATGACACTTTTTAAATATATATTCATATATTTTATCTGTGCATTTTTATACTTTTTTGTCTGCGAAGCAAATGCCACTGTTAAGATTCCTTTGGCAGTCATCTTGTGTCGATATACCTGCTCTTACCTATTCAGAGTATACAGGCTTTATTTTCATCCTGTAGACAAGGCCAATATTAATTTTACACATGCTTGAATGATATCTTAGGTACTGATGGACTCCAATTAGACTACTGTAAACTTGTATAAACATGGATCTTTTTTATTACTGTAATAATGATTTTAAACTTTTAAAGTACCAATCTGCCCCCCTTTTTACAGTGAGAACCACACAATACAACACAAACAAAGATTATTCATGTTTATCAGTGCCCTTAACTGCAGACAGGTTTCTTAACATAATTCTTAACATTACTGCACAGGATAATCTTTCAGTTGTGTGAATATGGAAACTTTCACATGACCACTTTCAGTTTAGGTTATGATGAAATATCACAGAAAATGGAAACATGCAAATTATTGTCATTATTTATTTGTTTGGTGCATTTGATATGTTGTCTGTTTGTCTACAGATGGATATTTACAGGAGAAGGTGTGGTTGAGTGCCTTCCTCGACAGCTCAAACATTGAATTTGAACTTGGAACCCTGAAATTACAGCACAAATTGCTTTGCTTCTGTGTCACACATTTAAAGCACTGGGGACTTTTCACACTCTCTCCTGCTGTTTTCCTACAGCTGAATAACTTTTTTATATTTGAAATTCAATATCTGTGTACTAGCATTCATGGTCACGTAAGCAGCATCGTAAATTCTCGCTCAAAAAAAAATGCCTGCCAAATATCTGCTTTGTCATTGGTTCTTAAAAAATAATGAAGTAAACACCACACTGTAAGTACATTAGCCTGCAGAGTAGATGCTAGCTTGTATTACATCATTTAAAGTTTCACAGCATTTAAAGAACCAGCTCCCTAAGGAGAAACTTGGAAGGGGGCCTCTGACATAGCATGCTGTACTGAGATACCACACTGTCGGGCCTGCAGTTTTATTTATCACCAGTCACCAAAAAAGAATAAATAAAAAAGAGATAAAAGCAAAGCCTTGCATCTGTTATGATTTTTGGCCCTTGTGGTCCTCTTTTTTTGCTACCTGTGATTGTTTTCGATAGCATGGAATCCAAGCATAGTCTGAAATGAATGGAAAGCAAAGATGACATTCTAGTTTAAAATGCTAGTTGAATGCGGAGAGGAGACGTGAGTTATATGAAAAGCAGTGGTGGAATGCCACTTCTCCGCTCTGCTCTTTGGGAAATGGCAGGATTCTGATGAATAACTGAGCAGAGGCAGAACACTGAAGCTAAGATGCTTTCATGCTGCTTTCCCAGTTCCATGTTTTCTCTTTTATCTTGCATTAAAAAAAGGGATCTCCTGTGAAGGTTATGTCTATTCGATGCAGGCAGAACTGTCTCTAAGGTCGGGTTCACCCCATTAGAGATCTGAGACCATTTGAAAAGGAACCATCGGACCCAAGCAGTGTTGTCATTTAAGGCCTTAATTTAGTGTAGATGATACACACGCACTGCAACAGCAACAGGGGTTCTTGCTGCTTGGAAATGAGCATATTTCTGAAATTGCTGTTTTACAAAGATAACTCTTTTTTTTTAACTTTACACCAAAACTTTAAGTTATGGTTAAAATTATGAGTTAAGAATAACGGGGGCCTTTGCAGACCTGAAGTAATGCTGCATGCCAGTAGTGACTTTCCTAAATGTAATGCTTCACTTCTGTGAATGTGCTTATCGGGAAGATGCATTAATCACAGCATTCGGTCAACATCAGGTGACTGTAAAATGATCAAAGCATTGATGGACGAAACTGATACATCATTGCAGAAACGATTGCTTTCTCTAGGAGGGGAGTTACCATGCAATCACAACTTGTCATTTTGCCCTCACAGCTTTGACTCCAGATGAGTAATTACCCAGGTCACAGACCCTGCTTTCCTTTCCTTCACAGGATTGAGTGGGTGGACGGAATGAAACGTCTGCATCTTGCTACAACAGAAAAGTGTGATGCAGTGAGAAATGAACATCTATCCCTAAAACCATTCAGCAGATCAATGCCAATGATACAAATGTGATCAGTGCGGCTATATCAGCAAGACGCACAAGTTACAAAATTGCCTCGTACCTTTCAGAGTTGGCATCCCCTGGAGTCAGCATGATTTAAGTAGGGTGTTCACTTTCGGGAGTTGGAAATAAGATGCACGCTCGCTTCTCTCCGACCTTTCTTTCCACAGCGAGGGAGCTGTCAGCGTCTGCTCGGGAGAACACGCTGAACATTTAGATGTGCACATGCACGGGCTCTGTTGGAGTAAACCAGATATGACAATTTACACCTCATCCCCATTTGTGGCGTTCTTTATTGAAAAGCATCATAACTGACGTTTGCTTGCAAGTATGAAGACGGTCACAGGGGGTGACGCTCTGCGGTTTGGTAAAATATTGAAATATGCAGCCATTGAATACAGTGGTGAAGATGGCAAGCCTTTGAGATGGTGTGGAATTTTAACATTAATTGCAGAGGGTCCTTCTCCTTGAGGTGAGGTAGAGGCCTGTGCATCAGTGCAAAGCATTACATATTCAAGGAACCTCAAGTGTGAACCTTTAGTATTCACAATGGCATCTGTTAAAGCCTTTCAAACTGTACTTCAGTGAAGATAAGTGTACATGCAAACAAAATACAAACATCTTCCAGGCTGACACAGCTCCTTGGTTGCTACTGCAAGTTTGAGTTTTCCCTACCTAGGGTGTGAGGAGCGCATGTGGTCCTTACCCTAGCACTACTTCCTCAGACTGATCAAGGTAATAACATTTACATGTTATTAACATATATTTCGTTAAAATAAACATTTACATTAAACACATTTTAGAATGACATTTACAAACTTAAGGAAATTCAGTTTAAGAAGCTAGCTCTGTGTAGCTACAGTTATATGCCAGCTTTCTATCCACAGGCACTGATGTTAACCACCTTTTTGTCAGGGTCATAGCTTGAGTGGCCATGGTCTGATGATCTATCTGTGTGCAGATGTATCCACCCCAGATGTACTTTTTACTTTAAAAATCATTTTTGAGAGTTCTGAGAGGTGAAGAATGCACACTTTCTTTAAAAACATGCAGTTGATATTTGACCAATTTATTTTCAACATCACAAACAGAAACATTATCTCAAAAATATGCTTTCAGAGTGCTGATTGTACTGTCTTTTAGTATGTGCCAGAATCATTCAGATAGCATTGTATCTAAAGAGCTTTAAAAATAATGAATTTCTTCAGTGTGTCTCCAAATCATGTCTGTAGGACATTGGGGAAGGGAAAGTGCTCTGACTGTATGCACGATTCCCTGTGAGTTAAACCTTCCTAAAGCAAACTGTAACTGCTGTCCCTAATGAAAGCTACTCAACTCACTTCTGGCTATTTCCTTTTAAAACTGAGCACTTCAATCCATTTTTTTTCAGCTTCAGCTTTTATGTAATTTATGTGTGGATAACAGGCCCCAAGGACTTTCAGTCAGACACTGGAGGGACCATCACAAGATAAGATTATTAGATTGTTCAATTAGTGGAGCAGGAGGAAAACATACATTAGAAGCAATTAAGTAATGCAGTCATGCTTTACCTACACACATGGCACCAAGGGCAGAATGTCATGAATTTCATATTTTAAAAGAACCCCAAACCAGTTGCCCCAAAATAACAGTGCACTTAAATTGGACTTACAGTAAAGCATATCTTCAGTTCCCTGCAAGTCTTCCCTGCAAACGTCTGTCATTGTGATTTCTGTATTTGTCTGTTTTAATTGTTTTTCTTTAATGTATTTGTAATGAAACTGAAGTGATTTTGTTAAAATCAAAATAACACGGTCATGCGAAAAAAATCTCCTCACAGAAAATGATACCTACAGAGTAGACAGAGTGCATAATTATTTAATTAAGTGAAATATGAGCGTGAGACATTTGCTGTCTAGGATTTTTTTTGCCATTGTAGCTCAAGGTACTGCAGGCTGTATTCATGTTAGAATATAACAACAGGCGAAGTACCTTTGTGCAGATATTTGTACAACATATACAATTCATGCATACGTAAACACTTTACACATATCAAACAAATTGAATCAAAGACATTTAGCATATTATATCAGACACAACAGCTGCATCATATCAATTTAATATGTTTCACACAACAATAAGGGTAAGGTTGTATAAGCCTGGACCTTGCATGTGTTATGTAGGGCTCCATGACTGTAGGTTACTGTAGGTTAGGACCTCTGTTACCCAACATGCATCCCCACGGCATTTCCTGAGTGTGCTTTCCATGATGCTGGAATGGTGAAGGTCTGGAAAGGGCCGACTGAGGAGATTAAAAGAGAGTACATTGTGGTGTAAGAGCAGAAGATGGAGTAATGGGTATTTGTTTGCTGAGTGAATGACCGAAGCCTTCCCATTAACCTAGAGCTGAGGAGTTTAAGTCCAAGACTGCTCACTGTGTGAGTGGAATGACCAGGAGAGTTGTAGGCTCTGAGACTGTGAACAGTACACTTGCATGCCTGTTTTAAGAGGTGCTGCTCTGTGGCCTTACGTGAGGAAACACTGTAGTGTGCTGTAACCCTGTCCCCTCTCAGTAACCTCTCGTTGTCACCTGGCAGGATGATGAAGTGGTGCTGCAGTGTGTTGCCAGCATCCAGAAGGAGAATCGCAAGTTCTGCCTGACGGCGGAGGGACTCGGCAATCGACTGTGCTACCTGGAGCCCACATCAGAGGCGAAGGTAGGCAAAGCAAACCAGGTTTGATTGGTCACTGCCCAAACAAGTGCTGACATAGAAGATAGTGTCAAATTTACAGGTTAGTTACACCAGTTTGCCCCCTAATTCAAAGCATACACTGACCAGTGTGGTATTCTTTTGTTGTTCCTTTTTTTCCTTAATTTCTACATACAAGGAGACATCAGCGCATTTCTTGATGAGTTCCGCGAAACCATTGTGCAGAAAAGAAACAGCCTCTGACTTATAAACCTGAACCAGCCCCAACCACAACTGTGTGCAGTTGTTTGTCACCCCAGGAATGTCAGTTAGCGCATCAGTTAAGACTTCTTAATCCAAAACATAATCCTTTTAATTAAGTGCAGGCTTAAGAAGCAAGAAGGGGATGTGTTTTGAGGCTAAATTTAAGTCTTTACAGTGTCTCCTCTTTGCTGTGCAGAGTGAGTGGCGAGAGAGAGAATCCCAAGTGAAGCACCATGGCAACCGCAAGCTCTCAGAACTCAACCCTGTTGCTTAAATCCATCTGAGAGTAACCACGAGCAGGCAGAAAGGAGTGGGAGAGATAATGAATCACATCACAGAATCGAGGAAAAATCCCAAACTGTCCAAAGATACCACATTTTCACCTGCCCTTGGAAACGATTGCCTCCTTGCGTTTGCAGTTCCAACATTCGTTTGATAACACTTCATGTTTATGGATTGACATATTGTTCAATTTAACACTATTTAATTGACGGCGCTTTCATGTTCCAAGCTGTTCTATTGTAAAAATTCATACTGGTGGATGGATTCTCTGCAGATATATTTTATATCATCTAACATAAATGTAACTATATGTAAATTTATCCAATTTGAATACTAGCTGTTCTCAGTTTGCATAAGCAGTCAGTCAATTAGATTGTGCAGTATTGTCCCTTGTGAAGTTTAGATATACATGCTATTTATTCAGAGTCCCTTGAGAATAAACACCGAATCTGTGGAAACGCACACAATGTTGCAGTGCTGCAGATATCTAACCGACAGTTTACAAATCTGAGCGAAACAGATATTCTTCATCCTGGCGTACACCAATTAACAGCCCTTCGTTAACCTCACATTATTGTGTTCCCCTTGCAGCGACTGTTGACAGCGGGACGTAATTGGATTTTCTGCATTGATTGTTCTTTTAATCATAATCCATTACCATTGTCTTGAATTAATTTTTGCGCGGCTCAGATGCAAAGTGAGCACAGACACACCAGACCCAAACAAAAATGAGGGATAGAGGAGTGATTTATGTCTGCGCGTGACAGAGGCTTCCTCTCCGCCCATGCTCTCGGCCAGAAGGCATGGGGACGAATCAAAGGCTGCTCCCTATCAGACGGTAATTAAAGTGGACAGAGATGATTTATAGCCCTTTTGTGTGCCACTTCGTCTTCATTGCCGTTTATATTTGTATGAAAATGCAAGGTTCCATAGGGAGCTTTGGCCAAGTGATTGGATCTGTGATTGGAGAAAGAAATAGGTGGAGGTACCCTGATGCCATTACTTGTGTGTCCGTTTGAGTCACGAGACAGTCGTACCGAGGGCTCTCCTGGTGGAGAGCGTGCACTTAGGGAATGGGCTGTGTGTTGTGCAGAATGAGGCAGAGTCACGCACCTTAAGGTGTGGACCTGCAGTGCAATCTGGGGAGCTGTATACGCTTGTTCACTTTCAGGCACTCGCTCCCAGGGCCTCTGAATCTGCTTATCGGGGTGGGTCGGAAATCACTGGGTCCTGAAAGGAAACCGGCAGCGGGGTGATGTATTAACAGGGTTGGGGAGTAACGGAATACATGTAACGGCATTACGTATTTAAAATACAAAATGTGAGTAGCTGTATTCCGTTAGTTACCATTTAAATTGATGGTAATCGAATTACAGTTACATTTTAAAAATATTTATATTGCTGAAGGATTTACATTTTTTTCATTTAATTTCATGTATTTTTTTATTTAATATTTATTCAGTTGGAAAATCTATCCAATGATAGGCATCTCCATATGCCCCTCACAAAAAAAAAAAAAGATGAAAAAAGAGCACAGCCTGCCTGACTCACAAGGAGAGTGAGACAGAAAGCAACCAACGTAACGTGTTTATGTCATGGAAATACCAGGACCATTTTTCTTTCAAATTTGACAAAGGTTGCAACATAAGAGTACAATGCAAGCTGTGTTTTCCAGCAACCAAACTGCTATCCGCTTCAAAAGAGTCAACCTCTAACCTGAAGAAGCATCTTGAAGTAAGTTCTCTTTTTCATTATTTAAGATAATATTGATCGCTAGCTAGCTATCTTACATAGTTTGGCTGCACTGCATTAGCTATTCAGCTAGCTAGTAGGCTAGTAGATATAGTATTAAAGCTAACTAGCTAACAAGTAGATACAGTGACAAAACAAGTGAAATTTCAAATGCTCAAAACTGTGAGTACTCCAACAATTTTACACTATGCATATTTTATGTATTGCACTAAAAAATCACTCAAGTGAAGCTATTCCGATTTTGACATCACTTGGACATAGTTCGTGAGAACCACCAAACCAGTATATGCCACATTCACACTTTTACTTACATACTTTTAAAAATTAAAAACACATACTGTGTACTTAGATTACATTATATACCTTGAGTAATCTAACAGAATAAGTATCAAATTACATTTTAGGGCAAGTATTCTGTAATCTGTAGTGGAATAATACATATTAAAAGTAACCCTACCAACCCTGTATATTAACAACCTGCTGGAGGGGAACACCTGGGACCTGAGCCTTTCAGCATGGTTCTGTTCGATGTGGGACCTTGTGGCAGTCAGGAAATTACCTCTCCAAACAAATGGGGCTTTTTTTATCTCAACATAAGGGTAGATATAAGAGTCTTCTCTTCTGCTGCCTTAGACAGAAAAGAGAACAGATATACAAGTCAGCTTTATCACCCTGTGCAGACAAATTCTGTCTCTTTAGTAATCCTGCCTATGTAATGTTTCCCATGTTAGGAAGCCAGTTCAAATATCAAGGTTGTTGACATTTCAGAACCCTTGACAACCTTGCACTCAGATCCTATGATATAGTATGATATAGTATGATATAATGATTTAAATGGTGGTTTAGGGGTGGGTGATGCCCAGCGTGTTTACAGAGTTTGGCCTGCACACTCATCACTTCTTCTCTGGTGATAAAACAGACAGGAGCATGCAAGCAAAGCAGCGGTAAGCTGGGCTCCTCCCATCCGTGCCCCTGCTGAATGAGGACATGTCCCCGCCCCCCGCGCTGCCTGCACCCACATCCAGCTCCCATCTCGTTATGTCCTCCCCCTCCCGCTGACAGTCCCCACCCTCTTCACCCAGGTCCACCCTGCTAGTGTTTCGCACCATTCCTGAGGGGTCGCAGGTCACAGGTCACCAGTGCCTCGGGGGGGGGGGGGGGGGGGGGGGGGGGGCTTGGGTTGGAAGTGCTGTGTTGGAGGTGGCGTTGGTTGAGGTCCTTAATTTGTTTCTTCACACGCACTGGGAGAGCCTGGTGAGGGATAAATATTTCCAAAAAAGAGTTACAGCCAACATTCAAAGAGGTCACACTTCTGGGACCTTTTATGAAGGAATGGCAGCATTGAGTATGGGACCTCTGCCTGTGTATTTAAAGGGAAATCCTTTGGAGAAGCTGGGAGGGGAGCTGGGGGCAAAACGCAGGGGGTAGTGCCCTTCTTTCACTAGGCCATGCATGGATGGCAAACTAGGAGGGGGCGGCAGACGTCGACCCAGGCTGGGGAGAGGGAGGTACCGTAATTTGATCTCGGAGGTTTTGGAGAGCAGAGGAAATATGCCAGCAATTAAAAAAGTTGGAGTGCATAGTGATAAGGGCCAAGGAAAAGAATTAATGAACCTAATTAGGACCAAGCCCACTGCAGGGTTTCCACCTCTGACAGCCGCACAGGATTAACGGCCTCCCTCTCATCTCAGACCGATAATTAAAGAAACAAAAAGGCCAGAGAAAAACAGAACGAAGACATTAGCTGGGGGGAAACCCCCTAAAGCTGGCTTTGTTTCAGGACCTATGTACTTCTTTCATATTTTAAAGGTCTAATTACTCTGGACAGTAGTGCTTACATTCAGTAAGAAGGTACCCTTTCATCCAAATATCCTCCTCTTAAGGAAGCATCTTCTTTGAAATGCATAATGAAAGAGCAGCCAGGCATTTTGCATTGTGGAAGCTGTAGATTTGACATGAGTTTTGACATGGCCACGCATGTCACTCCTGTAGCCTGGCTTTGAACCTGTGTCCTGAGGTGCCTTATTTCCAGTGCCGGGTTCATGACACATGCCACCATGCATTACATCACAGTCATTGTGCTGGAAATATCCCACTGTCTGTCGAGAGCGGACATGCTCTTGATATCATGTTTCACCACTGTTTAATGGCTGGATCAGTAAATTGCAAAAGGGTGCACAGTGGCGTTTTCCCAGGCAGACCACACAAATTTGTGCATCGTCTGTATGTTAGGAATGCATGCCGACCCAAGGTGTGAATACAAAGCTAATTTGTGTATTTCATCACAAAAGCCACTCCAGGTGAAAATCATAAGTAAACCAGTCTCTTGTAAAATGGATTAAAATGGATTTAGCACACTCAGCTTGATTGAGACACATCTGTTGGAAAAAAATTTGTTAGAAAAAAGTGCCATTTGCCATTTCTGTCTTGGTGGTTTATGAGCATAAAGCACCAGGGGAAATGAGGGCAGCTCAAGTTTTTGGAACTAGCACACTAGTAAATTGATCCACTTAGGTACAGTTTACTTCTTTGTACTTTAAAAAGGGGGACAGTTCACTTTGGTTTGCGTCATTTGTCTTATTACCAGTCACTGTTTCCTACTTTGCCTCAAACTGTCAGCCTGCAGCACTGTCCTCTTTGGCTGGCGGCCCACCTTTTAGACCCCTGAACATTTTTTCTTTTACAGTCTTCCATCTGGCCCCTTTTATCCAGGTGTTCTGCATCCCCGTTGCCTTTGCAGTGGTGCAGCTAGATTATGATAGCAATGCTCATTACAGTCAGCTTTATTCATGAAAATTGCTGACATAAGATTCAGTGGCATGTAGTGCAGTGTTAAAAACACTGGGACTGAAGCATTCCTACACTAATGCTGTTAAAATGCTCAAAAAATCCACTTGTAAGAGTCACTATGGGCCCGCTCACAACATGTAATATGATATTCAGCTAAGTGCAGTGGCACATAATAAGAGACAAAGGTGTTTAGAATTTTAATACAGTTGGACGCTTATCTCGCGCTAATTACCAAAGCACATAGACATACCACATTACTTTGTAGTCAAGACAGTACCAGTTATCACTGAAACACAGAAAATAAATAAGGTGAGTCAAATTGTTATTACATATTTGAATTAGTTAAGGGTATTGGTTGCATCATTGCATTATTCATGTGACTTTCAGGTAATTAAAAGTCATATTATTAGGGTATCTTCATTTTATTTGTTTATATATTTGTTTTATTTATTTATTTGTATAAAATACTGTATATTCTTACACATTTTGTTCTATGTCTGAAGGCCTTAGCCAAAGATAATTGAGAAAATATAAACATCATTCATTTGTCATTCCTTGTTTAGGAGTCATCAACTTCTTAGATTTAAATTGACCTACTCTGTGATTCACATGAGTGGTTTGCAGTATATCTCAGTGGAGGTGCCCATTTGATTTAAATTGTTAGAATGCTGCCCACTTAGGGATGTGGTTGGGATTGCATGTCCCTCTTGCATTATGGGATCAGAGATTACCAGGCAGGCAGTGCAGAGGCTCGGAATGAAATTACGCAGTCAGCACATGGTAGTTAAAGATAGGACTCCTAATTAAAACATCCATCTTGCTAGTTCCAGTAAGTAATTCCTGGGTTATCTGATTAATTTATGCTGACATGCCACATTTTACATGACTCAGGTAGAATTTGAATCAATCAATACGTTTATATGAAATGGATAAGAACAGGTGTAAGGGTACAGTGGTCAGGAAGGGCAGCGTTTCATCACTGTTTATGACGCGTTAAGGATGTTAGCCACAGGATCATCTATATACAATATTGGCCTGTTGTAGGCACTTTAATCTTGGTGAAATATCCACTTCGGGAATGAATATGGTGCTGAGGAGGCAGTGGCAAGCTGCGACACCCCCAGCTCTGTCTCCTCTCCTGTTAGCTGCTGAAAAGTTGCCCTCATCAGAGACTGCTGAGTATGGATATTTTGCTCTTTTCTGTCATACACTAAAAACATATTTCATGTGGCTGTATGAATATTTGATCCAAACAACCCTTTGATTTAAACAAAAGTGAGAACAAAAAAAAAAAAAGCCGAAAGCGGCGAGCGATCTGAGCATGACAGCAACTGTTTTCTCCTTGACCTTGAGTTGTCACAAGGCTTTCCTGAACAGACTGCTTTGCTAACTGGTATATTCCTGTGTTTGGTTCCTCTTGCCAACACATGTATTCACCACCCGGGAGGTAAGTGGGATGATGAGGATTCATGTATCCTTGTAAACAGCCTAACGAATATGGTTCTGATGTGGCGGAAAGAACTGTGGAAACTTTTGAATATTTTTGCTTGCATTGGAACTTTTTGAGAGTATAAATTTATTGCATCACTTTCTACAAATACATAGGGCATGCATAAAGCCTACATAAGCTTGGCATAATGGCTGCATTAAGCATCCGTAATACATTGTGCATGACACATGATAAATTTATCACATCATGTAATGTATAATGTGACCATTTACTGTTTTTGCTCAGTATTTTACCAATGTTATGTTTATAAAAATGGAGCAAACATTTTTACAAGATTATTTGGAAATGTTTAAGGATATGTGTGACATCTGACAAAATCACAGCCACATAACATATAAAATGTAACACAAGGTATAAAGGATATAAAACATGATGACAACTAAACTACATGTTTCTTAAATGTAGTTTGTGTGCGCATACAGAGCCCTTTTCTACAGCACTGCTGGGAGTCCTCAGGTTTAGTGAGCATACTGACACAAAGGTAGCAGTGAATGTCTTTTTTCTGCTAAGTCAAAACATTTTACTGTCTTGTTGATCTAAGAATTAAGCCATTGTATACTGAATGTTGCCTGCTGAGTGGTTATGAAAGATGTACAGTATACCTACAGTGAGTACAGCAGCTTGTGAGCCTTCTCCAAGGTTTCCTGGCAAACGTAATGGATTTTTATCCTCTGCAGGAAGCTGGCCACTGCAGTGCCTAATTAGTAATGACTGTGATTATTTTGTTGATGCCTCCCCCCTCCACGAATTGTGACAATTTGGAGACCTGATGGATACAAACCTGCAGCTCTGCGGGATTTTACTGCAAGGGATGAACACTGCAGTGAACTGCACTTTCAGTTCCCTGATGTGTGATCTCCCTTCCCCTCTCTCTCTCTCTCTCTCTCTCTGTCTCTCTTTCTCCCTCCTTCTCTGCAGTTTGACTTAGTTTGGTCTATTAAAAAGCACATGATACACATGAACACTAAACAGATTATTGGTCAATTGAGTCATGGGTAAGGAAAACAAGGGGCAGGAGGCAGCTTTGTCTTGTACGTCCATAAACACCTGAGCTTCTTCCTCTCCCTCTCCCTCTCCCTGTCTCCTGTAGTATGTTCCTCCAGACCTGTGCATCTGTAACTTTGTGCTGGAGCAGTCCCTGTCTGTGCGTGCCCTGCAGGAGATGCTGGCCAAAACGGGACAGAACAGTGAAGGAGTAAGTACAGTGCCACAGTCTCGCCTCCCCATATAAATACATAAGGTACTGCCGTTAAAATACGGTACATTTCATCAGACAGCAGATTTTACAAGATTGGTCTCACTCTATCTGTAATGTTAAATGTTAATGTGTAGTTCTTGCTTTGAATGTGTGTTTCTGCATTTGGTCACATGATATTTAGTATACATAAAATAATAAAATAATAAAAATAATGTTTATTTGATTAGTGTGTCAAAGTTCTGCTGTGATAATGCTATGGCAGCCTCAACTTCCCTTCCAAGGCAATCCTAAGAAAATGTTTCTTTACTGGCTGTATGCCAGAAAATGCAGAAACAAAAATATAAATGCATTATTTGGTAATGACTAGGGTCAGAATGATAAATTGCTTAAAGGTCATAGGAAAACACAAGGACATTGCCTCTGATTCTCTCTGCCTTTCTGTGAGTGTTGCTGTCCTGCGCTGTGTTGCTTGTTTTCTGGCTGTATGGAGAACATTGTAAAGGCAGTGTGTCAGTTCTAGAGTAGGACTGCTTGCTTACTGCTTGGGGTATATAGGTACATGCTGGAACACAACCACCAGGGCAGAGCAACAAAGCTTGACCCAGGATATACATGGCAGGGGACAATAATTTTCCCTAAGCTTCCTTAAACTACTGTATGTAAGTTCATGAGATGCAAAATCTCGGTAAAGTATTAGAAAGCTATAGATGACCTGAGAATAATGTTAAGCAACCACAGGTTAAATGTTGAGGGAATAATAGTATGATGTTACTTTCAAATGAAAAACGATTTGACTTTCTGCTGTTTCTGTAAATATGCTATATCTGCCATAAACTAAATGTGAACTACTTACACTCATTTGCTAATTGATGGGTGTTTCGGACATATGTGAAATGCATACATAATGGTATAGACAGTTATTATGCTACTGCTTTATGACATCTACATATCACATTACCATCTATAATTACACTTTATTTCAACGGTCAACCCTCACACTTCGTCTGTACCTGAATGTAATTTAAATACATTGGATGATTTGGAATCTGATAGTCAAAGAAAGCACTCTTTGATACCTGAAATGGAATACATTTTCATTTATTCATTTCTCAGCAGGTTTTGGTCATGCCAGGACAAAGCTGTTCTGCAAAAACACAAAACAACAAATTACAGAGTTTGGTTTTTTTTGCTTACCCCCAACAAAAAAAAGCAGTTTGATGAGTCAGGTAGGAAGAGTGTGAGGAGTCACAGCTGTATAATAATGTGAAGTGAATCATTGTCAGGACATTGTTGAGATTTCACATTTTTTTTAGAATTTAATATTGTCCTCAATCTCACCATTGATTCATTTGGTCCTCCATGTTGCTGTTCTAACAAAAACAACTGACTATTTTGTTCTGCACCCATGATGCAGCAGAGCAGTAATTGTTTCATTTTTGTCTTGCTATTTCATTTTTATACCATAAATATCATACCATAAAATACCATAATATCATATTTCATACCTTTTTTCAACATTGCCAGCCTCACGACCTCAACCAATGGGTATGTTCTCTGTTTATGCAACACTCCTAATATTTTAAAATGCGTGCAAGCTTTCTTAACACAACAGATCATTGTGCCAACTTTCACTTGAAAGTGTTGGGTGCCGACACTGTGTAAACAAGACAGCAGTGTAACTGTCTTGAAAGCAAACGTATTATCTTATTATGCTTATAAGTTTAAATAACGTAGCATTTAAGCTTCAGTTTCTTTCCCAGCGTCTTGTTCATTTAGAAATCCTGTGGACATGTCACAGGTATCTAAAAATAGGTGTTTTTGACTTTTATCAAGCTTAGCATAATTGCAAATCCAGAAGTCCACAGTCTGACATTTGGAGAGAAGAGAAAAGGGTGCTTAAATTAATGAAATATTTGAAGCATCCATTGCTAATGTGAGTGAGTCAACCAACCTTTCTGTAGCCTGCTTATGTCTCCAGCCATGAATGGAATTCTTAGATAAATGTACTTGTCAAAGCTGGCACCCTGAATTGTGCTCTGGAATGCCAGCAGAGCATAATTAAAACATTCAGATCCATTGGTTATACCACATCTGGCTGAATAGGAATGGTCACTTACACGGAGTCCATACGAAGCAGAGGCACAGAGGGCCTCAATTAGGATTAACTTGCTTTTGTTGTCCGGCACAACACTTTCAAGTGAAGCTGCCTAAACCCAATCTGCTTCAGGCCATGTCTCCTGCTGTTCTCACCCTGCTACCAAGACCTGCTGCAGCATCTTGCGCTGTAACTTCAACTGTGACAGAAAGGGAGTGGTGGGATTTGACCAATGAATAACAAACAGCTCCGACTAATCAGACTACACTGAACCCGAAAGCTTGCAGAATACCTGTGTGACACAGTGGGGTGTCTGTTAGTTGTTATTGTTTGTGATCTAATGACTTCTTTCTGGAGATATCCCTGTTCTTCTTTGTTTTGTCTCTTTAACGATACTGTGGGGATCGCCCGCAGATCCGGAGAACTGCTGTAGGAAACTCAATACGCTCGGCAGCTGCATAACTCAAAGGCTGTTTTGGACATGGTGTAAACTCAGTGGGTTTTTTTTCCTGTCTGTTGAATGTTATGTGATGATTTCTTTCTTTTCTCTTCATGTTCTTTGATTTCTAACCTTTTGAAATTTCAAATGTACCAAGGAGGAGGAAATGTTCTGGAATCTCACATGGTTCTGGAATCAAGGCTTTCTGTTGTTGAGCAGAGCTGGCTGCGTTTGAAGCTTGTCTTTTCAGTGTTGGCAGAATGTTTGGGTGGCAGAACGCACTGCCGAAGCCAACATAGGCATCGTGTGTGGCTCCCCCTAGAGGAGGGAGCTGGAGTATTATTGCCATGCCTGTCCATTCTCTTGCGCCTCGTTACTAGCCCCGTTACTATGTCTCCCTGTTTTTTCTTTTTTGTGCTCTGGACTTCAGGCTTGCACCACTTTGTAGTTCAAAATGTAACAAGGAGTGCTTGTAAATCCTGCTGCCCACTGCAGTTACAAAGCCCATTTTCAAGGATTATTTGAGGTCAAATGTTATTTTGAGGTTCAGCAATTGCTTGGCCACGTTACAGCCAGAGCTCTGAAAATGAATTTGGCACAAAGATGTCCCCCGAACAGCTTTGACAAACGCCCATGATGAATGTGCGATTCCACGATTTCGAAGAAGGCCTCGGGCAAAGGTCGGCAATAACGAGGGATCACTGAGATTTAAATCAGCTAACGCTGATGACCTCGAGCAGGACGTGGCGCGCGACGGTTTCTCTCTTTTGGCCGGCCTGCCAGCCTGCCGGTCCTCCCGCAGAGGAGCCCCCCGTGGAACCGCTCGCGGTCGGGGCCCGAAAAGCAGGGGGAAGCCGCTGAGCAGTAAAAGGTCACAGCTCTTGATTTGATGTCAGCGTGTCATCTCCAGGCAACAGCTGGAGACAAGATACGGTTTTCGCTTTTCTTTGATCAAACGCCCCTTGCCTTTTTAGTCCTCGTGGTGGGCCACGCTGGGAATATGAAGCTACAGTTGGACGCAGCGTTGGAACCGGGGCGAGGCTAGGGCCAGCGTTATGTTTAGCACAAAGCCCTGTGTCTAACTCCCACGCGTGTGACAGTTACCATGCTAATGAACAGAGCTTGAGGGTGTTCTCTCTGGAAGCAAAAATCACTTCATACACAAAGTGGTTGCCTGTAAATGTAATTCATGGCAACTGGACTAAAGAAGTGCACAGCATACGCAGAAATGACAGTGAAGCTAGTCATATATTTTATGACTTAGGGATATAAGAATTATAGGAGAACATTCAGTGTGTCAGAACGTCTGTGAATTAACATGACCATCTGTTCAAGCCCATTGCACCCTATTTCAAGCTGACGTCAAGTTTGATCTCAATATGGTAATTTCACCTGCAAAGATGGTGGGTACTCTGGCCATTACAGCTGCTGGATTGATTGACATTCAAGAGGAAATGGTTTCAGCGGCTGAAAACTCACACTGGACTACAGTGTACACAGCGAATGGTCTGGAGTTATCCATTTTCCTAAATCTACCCTACATCTACTTACAAAGTGAATCTGTAATGTTCACCATAAAGCTAACCGTTACAAAATACTCACAAGTATCCTTCTCTCTTACCTTAATGCTTCCTAGAGGCTCATGAGAAAGGTGAGTATAGATGACTCTCTAAACTAATGTGCACTGTAACACAAGGTGTGGGCCTAAATGTGATGCATACTACCCACTTTTACAAATCACTTGATTTTTGTTGAAGTGACATTTTATCACTCTTCCTTTTTGCACCTTTTGACAATGTCGTGAGATCTGTAACCTTTTTTTTTTTTTTTTGCTCTCGCCAACAAAGTAATAATAACCAAGGGCTCTCATTTCCTCATCGACGGTACTGTGATGAAATTTTTCCCGTTCGGGCGACGAACGGGGGATCTCTCCTAACCAAAGGTGGTGGTGCATGCGATCAGTGGTTTGAACTGAATAAAAACAAATGACTTGAAAGTGAGTAGATGACAGCCTGTCCTCCTCGGGACCTCAGAGTCACTACTGTTCCCATGCTCGGTGTGACGTGATGTGCGCGCGGGGGGGGGGGTTTCCCTCAGACTTTTGAGAGGGGAGGATGGTGGTCTGGGTGTGAAAGTGCAGACTCTGATAACGGTGTGCTGTGTTCGCAGGCGGCACAAGGGGGCGGACACCGGACTCTCCTGTATGGCCATGCCATCCTCCTGAGGCATTCCTTCAGTGGAATGGTGAGAACGCAGCAGCAGCCATAAAACATGATAAGGAGAGAAATTATAGGCTTTCCATCACCCATGGTGTTTACTTATTAGCTTTCTCATTGTGAAGGGCAAAACTGATGCCTTTCAAACAATGGCAATGTCTCATGTGCTTCTGAGATGCGGCATCATTCTGGCCTAAGTAATGTGTTTTTTACAGGCAGTCATTTATGTCTTTATGTTAGTAGAATGTTCTTCTCCAATTGGCATAATGGTTTGCTCAGACGTCAAGCTTCTGAGCACAGGCCAGAAATCAAAATCTTCAGGCTTGATACATATTGGATTAAGTCATATTATCCAGATGTGCTGACTGGCGGTTTGGGAATGACAAGGCACGGAGAACAGCAATACACAAATCACATGTTTATTGACTCTGGCGATTAATTACAGGGTGAGAGAGCACACACACACACACGCACACACATACACGCACACACAAATGACAAAATAAACAAATCTATTCAGCTCCACACGGGTTCACGGAATACAAACAAACAAAAACAACGACCCCCGATGGGGAAAAGTCTTTGTTGTCTTTTCAAACACTTTGCTCCCCTGCTTTATTGCTCTCACTCCAGCCTTTCTTTCACTCTAAATCTGGATGTTTTTTTTATGAAGCGATTAATGATGGCGTTTTTATGAATGCCATGGATGTAGATGAAAAAAAAAACCTGTAACCTATGTAAGTCGGTCTGGATGAGTGTCTGCTAAATACCAGTAATGTAATGTAATGTTGTAAAGCGGGTACTGCCTGTATCGCCAGTATTTTATTTCAATACAAAAAGAAATATGAATGCTACCGGAGAGAAACATTTCAGCACATGCAATGAGACAAACCTAAGAGGAATCAATCCAGAAAATTGTCAGCCTTCATTAGACTACACGCTGCAGCTGAACTTGATTGGATTGACCTTTTATCTAAAGGTGCAATAACATGACTTGGGGTGAAATGCCCTAAGCTGGATACTGTATTTTGTATATATGTAGTAATCAGCATCTGTTTATTGCAGTACTTAACCTGTTTGAAGACATCAAGGTCCGTGACAGATAAGCTGTCATTTGATGTGGGCCTGCAAGAGGATTCAACAGGTAATACACAGCACCAACCCATGTAGGCCTTCCTATTTTCTTTTGATGTGCAGCATAGAATTGATGTCAATCATTAAAGCATACTTCAGTTAGAGCAATCTTGAATTGCCCCAAAGGTCACTGTTAAATGCCATTTTTAAGGCTATTCATAAATTTAATAGTGAAATACTTTTTTTCTTCACTGTTGTCAGTTTATATTGGATTAAATTAATTGAACTGAGTACAAAATGTTCTTTTTTCAATTACATTAATTAAGCCATTTCTTCCATTTTAATGTAAATACTGAATCTTAATTTTCAGTTGGTCATTTTAACGTGGCCATTGAACTTGAAGCAGAAAAGACCTGTTTTGCTTTTCCAGACAGATTGAAATTATCTTTCTAAATTCGCGGCTTTATTAAGCTTATTTTAATAGCTCCATTCATTGTATGCATGGTCATTTCTATATAAAGATCTGGAATCCCTGGACAGGGGCTGTACTACATTTTGTGGAAACATGCCTACAGGCAGACTGGTTGCTATGGTGCATGTGTGTTCATGGTTGTATTTTTGGGTGCATTTGTGTGTGTGTGAGTTTGTGTATGTGTGTGTGCACGTGCATATGTGTGTGTGTATGCATATGTGTGTGTGTGTGTGTGTGTGTGTGTGTGTGTGTGTGTGTGTATGTGTGTGTGTGCGTGTGTGTGTGTGTATGTATATGTGTGTGTGTCCGTGTGGGCAGCCTATTGGATTCTCCTCCAGTGAATACTGCACAGGTAGTAAATTGTGTCTTTTCCCCCTGCAGGTGAAGCGTGTTGGTGGACCATCCACCCAGCCTCCAAGCAGAGATCAGAGGGGGAGAAGGTTCGCATTGGAGATGACCTCATCCTGGTCAGCGTGTCCTCAGAGCGCTACCTGGTGAGCTGGCTGACCTCATGCCCTTAAATCTGCACTGCACATGCAGGCTGTGATAGTCTGGCCGGGAGAGGTACTGAGTAAACTGCCTGTTCTGCTCTACAGAATCCCTGTGAATGCCTTTAGTGTAAAACCAGGACCCGTATCCATTCCCTTTTGATACTCTGACACTCCTTCTGTGCTCTTAGGGGATCTTTATTCTTCTTCCCTTTGCATGGCTTGTGCCGTCTTCAAAAAGCATGTCAGTCTCTGGGTGAAAGCGGGAATGGAGACTTGTGAGAGACAGAAGAAAGGCTAGATAAGGAGAAAGATGGCGGGGAAGAGCAACACTGGAGGGTACACTCCACTGAGCACTGAACACTGAACACTGAGTGCCAGCCAGTGAACACAGCGGGAGTGAAGGCCTGCCTTGCTCTCCTTCTCAGCCAGGGTGTTAGATCATTCTAAACGCTCACTGTGCCAGCAACATGCATTCTGGCTACCAGAATCAAATGCAGATGCAACCAAAAATAATAGCGATTGAATGTCATTAGATTCACAGGTAAGCTTTTGTTGTGAATGATCCTGCCGTGGATTTCAGCTGAACACCATTGATAGCCACGGACAGGTCTAACGAGATCAGCTCGCTAGGGTGTTCGGCGCAAGAAATAGGCCAGATTTCTTTGTCGTCACTCGGTGCCTCGGGGAGGCTTGAGCTGTGCATCTGAGGTATGGCTCTGCTTTGCATATATAGAACGCTGCCGTTTGACCCTGCGGAAAGGCGCTTCGGAAACCACGCCCGCACGTGGCGCAGGACAGGAGCACCTTCACCGCATGACCCGGCGTTATGCGCCTCAGCAAGCCCTTTTAAGACTATCTTCCGAACAGGCAGGACCATTTTGATTTCACCGGTTTCACAGCCTTGGAATCCCAGCCCTGGGAAGCATCTACCGTGTGACGCACGGAAAAAGTTGCCTCAGGATCTGAGAGCAGCGTCCCGGCGCGGCCGGCAGGAGGGAGGCAGCACGCACGGAGGAGTCCCGCTATCATGTTACCCCCTGTCCCCCCCCCCCCCGTCTGTGCAACCTCCTCAGAGTCTGTGTTTTTAATAAGAGCTAATCCAGGGCCGCAGAAGGTAGAGGCCAGTAGTAGCACGTTCCCTGGAGGTCCGCTGTTGTGCAGAACTGTGCAGAGTGCAGACAGACCATGTCCAGTCTCACAGGCACATGCACGAGTCCTCTCCGGACTCCAGTGAGCCAGACTGTTTCCATGCCATGGACTCATAACACGTAAATGCGCAGTGGGCGGTGGCCACATCAGCATTTTGGGATCATACCTCTGCAGTGCAAACTTGTCTAAATGTAGTGCATGGTGGCTACTTTTTTAGCTTGGTCAGCAAGTAAGGGGATGAAAATGATGATGATACTGATGATGATGATGATGACGATGATTATTATTATTATTATTACTACTATTATTGCAACTACTGCTACTAGTATTAGTTATTTTTATTTAAGCCATTATTTAGGATGTGGTATAGTTCCTCAGAAAATACAGTAGAGAATGCATGAAAGTATGAGAGACTTCAATACAAAGTGTAGCGTACAACTGCCTAAGAGGTCTGACAGTAGTGAGAATGTATGAATATATATATATATATATATATATATATATATATATATATATATATATAATATATTCTCGGTTCCCTCCAGTCTCTTCTCTCCTTTTAGTAAAAGCGCTTTGTCTCCTCCTAGCACATCTCCATCTCCAACGGCAACATCCACGTCGATGCCTCTTTCATGCAGACCCTGTGGAATGTGCACCCCACCTGCTCAGGCAGCAGTGTGGAAGAAGGTAACTCCGCTCACGTCAGCAACGCTGTGTGCCATTCTCAGGCAATATGTGCCAGCCGAAAGGAATACAGTTGAATCTCGATTAATCCTCATAAATGAATACAGCTCTGTTAATGTCGCTAATGTTAATGGCTTTTTAAACCATTTTTAACCCCATGTGCTGTATATATCTCCACATTAATGTAACCCTTTGGATATTGCTGTGTTGCTTTAGATTAACATTAATTGACATTAATGTTAATAGTTTTGTAACCACTCCCCATGCTGATTATGTCTCCATATTAATATAATCATTTGAATATCACCATGTTTCTTTAGATTTAAGCAATTAAACTGCTTTTATATTAGGCAACATTGTTTTTAGTCTTTTAAAGGCAGTATTGCACTTTGCTTCTTTGATGTACATCTTTGAAGTCGGCCCCTTGTGTTGGTATGTTGTTGGTACCATCTGGTCAACACTGTGGTACCTTTTTAAATAGAAGAATGCTCAGGCCTGGCTTCAAGCCACTGAAGATATAAAGTTTATGTCCTGGCAATTATGGTGCATTTGTTCCCCTTGTTTTAATCATGCCTTTAATAGTCAGGTAAGTGGTGTTTGATTTGATTCTGTATGTGAGAGCATCACACACATACAGCCAAGAAGTGTGAGAATTAACATGGAGAGCAATAATGAGCAAACAAATTGCAGAAGATAACAAATAATTAGAAAAGCATGTAATGCTCTATGTGTTAAATATAAATATATTTAATATTAATTCAATGTAAATGTATTTAATGTTTCCCATGGTAGTGATTATTTTCTTTACATATTATCTGCCAAGCCATGTATGGGCATAGATTATAATTATTTGAATTGCTATAGCCACACTTTACCATTGTTATGTTAACTTTTTCTTTGTTGGTGTGGTGATTCCACATCAAAGTAATTTTGATCAGTACCCCAATTTGCTGTTCCTGTGTTTGATCTAAGAGCAATGGGGGAATTAAATAGGTTGTTTCTGTAGAATGGTGTAATGTGACGCTTGTGGAAGTAGACATTTGAGCTTGTGGAGTAAACATGTAGAGTAAACAGTAACATTAAATACTTAGAAACATAGATAAATAAAATTAATCTGTATGTTTCCAAGAGGCTTTGTGAGTGTGCGCAGCTCAGCTTTGATCACAAACTTAGTAATGGACTGAAAATGTAATGCTAAGTGGGTTTAGATAGATTGCTTCAAGATATTTCTAATTTGTTTCATTAAAATTTAATGATAAGAGTTTTTCCATTAAAAGCACAACTTGCAGCCCCTAAGGGTAAATCAGTGCTCTCCGCTTTTGCCAGTCATCAGTGACTCTTTGTTCTCACTGGTTGGGATTTGCTCTCGTCCTCCAATAGGTTATTTGCTGGGGGGGCATGTGATGCGGTTGTTTCATGGGCATGATGAGAGCCTCACCATTCCGGGGTCAGACCAGAGTGAAGACCAACAGAGGTGAGTTTCCAAGAGGTAGACTGAGGTAGATGTATAGTGTCTGTTTCATTGGCTCTCGGACTCTTTGGGGAATACATCCTGAAGCTCCTTTCGTGCCACCCCCTCAAATGACTTCAGTTTTGCTCATTGTGTCTTCTGTCGTTTAAATAAATCACTTATCAACCCAGCCCAGGTTCATTCCCCCAAGCTCCATGCTTCGCTTTGCTGAAATCTAGGACAGGCTGACAATCAAGATGTTCTCTGAATGATTTCTCACATCTAATAATTCTTCATCTGACACTCTTCAAATACCATGCCTAAGTGTCATTTGCACAAGTGGAAATAATCGTACCCTTTTCTCTTCAAAGGCTTTCTATGATTTGGTGTAAAAGTGATTTCATGCCATTTTGTTAATTATTCACAAATAATTACTTGGCAACCAAAGGCGACACATGAGGCTGAGCACCCCCCGTAGGCCTGGAGGCCAAATGGCAGCATCGTCAGAATGCCTCAACACTTTCCATTAGAGCAGAATTCTGCGGAGCGATGAGGCCACATCATGCTGGTTGGCTTTGCTAACTATAGAAATTCACAGGGAAAAGGCTAGGGGCACGACAGTATGGTGCCACAACTCATTGTGAGTCACCGTCTCTGAGGAGAAGAAAAAATGGCTGCTCTATGTATAGATGTGCTACACTAAAGATGACAGTAAACAGAGGAAAGTGGCACAGTGCTACAGAAATGGGTCGCAGCAGTGGCCCCAAGAAGCATTGCCAGGCGCTGGAGATGTGATAGGACCCTTCATCTTCCCCGGAGTCATGTGGCCTATTTTTAGCAAATGGTATTTGGCAAATACGCCGCAATTAAATATTGGTTGTCAGCTTTGGCTTTACTTTTAGTCTTGTCCTTGAAATTTAATAGAGGCAACATTTTTAAAGACCCTAAATTTTCACCAGGTCCATCAATAACGTATTACAAGTGTCACCAATGAGAGTGACAGATTCTTGCATCCTTACATAGATGATGGACAGTCTTTCCACAGTTAGTAATGTGTGCCTTCATTGATGGCATACAGTGTCACAGTGGTTAATAGTTAATATTAGAGAGCATGGAAGGCAATGTTGTGTTCAGATTTCACAGTTAAACCTGTCTATTGCTGGCAGAATCAACAGGTGTCTTCTTTCTGTCATGCCCCCAGGATAGTGAACTATGAGACGGGCAAAGCAGGTGCAAAGGCCAGGTCTCTGTGGAGGCTGGAACCACTCAGAATCAGGTAAGTACATCCATCCCCTCTCCTCATTAGTCATACAACAAAATTAAAGGTTTGTATTTTGTCATATAATCTTTGCAACTGCAACCATTTATGAGAGTACATTACTTTACAGAGAATTTCTAGTTTTGAGATCAGGCTTTTTGAGACTGAAGACTGGCTTTTGAATACAAGTCCTCATCGGCAACTGGGTTGAGTTTAATTTGCTGCCAATCCTCCCATCAGACAAAACGCTTTTGTTTTCACTCGCTGGTCAGTTATGGAGACCGGCAAGACATCATTCTATGCACATTGAGGTAGCGGAATTTCGGATTGGCGCTCCTCGTGAGCCCGCGCGGTGTTCTCTTTGCCCTTGGCAGCTGGAGCGGGAGTCACATTCGGTGGGGGCAGCCTTTCCGCCTTCGCCACCTCACCACAGGCCACTATCTGGCACTGACGGAGGACCGTGGGCTGGTGCTGCAGGACCGCGAGAAATCCGACACGACGTCGACTGCCTTCTGCTTCAGGGCCTCCAAGGTAGCATCCTGTTCCAAAGCTCTCTGTGAGAACGCTGGCCCTGTCCAGTCTACACACTGGGGCCGTGAACAAGTCAACCAGCGTCCTCAACCAAATAAAATCCTCAGCACATAAATTATGATATGTACCCGATGATGGAGATTATGAGTTTGGTGTGACATTGTTATGATTCCTGTTGAAATGTGGCACATGCACACTGATGTATGTCAGTTTAACGGATTAGATCAGGTACTGTGACAGGTGTTTATGGGTCACACCAATGACCTCATGAGCACCTACAAACTGCAATTCATTCTATATCCATGTTTGAATCACATTCAAATCACATTCTGTTTTAGATTTTATGAGCAGGGGCTGACAACAGTTTGAACCATGAGAGAACAATCAATGAAAAATGACTGTTCATCAACAATGTTCCAGCAGCTGTTTCTTTAAGGAGGCAGTGAAGCATCTAGAGAAGGAAACAGACCCAATGGCATTCAGATGCCAGCACCAAGACAGGAGCTAACCTTGGACAGAAGCAGAACATGAGAGGGAAGCAGAACAATTATTTAGCCAAGAGCCCATAGTGTTTATTATCTACAGTGGCTAACATAACAGACACCAGCCAGTTGAGTGGAAAGAAGTACCATGGCAAATTATTAGGTGATTTTATGAGTGAATATTATTTGAAACTTATGAGCACGCTAGCTTGAAAATGTCACACTTTCAATACTGGTTGATATAATTGTAGACACATCCTGAGGTGGTGACACATACTCTGACACCCTGATTTCAAAACTCGTGTGGTATGTCTGCCCTGACTCCAACCATCCTGCAGTAGCCAGTTGGTATAGTGTGTCAGGTACACTTACAGTACTGACATGATTTTCATAAATTGTACTGCCGTACAAGATGTACCTGACACTGCTCTTCTTTAGATTGATAAGACTGAAGTCTGTTTCAGTTTGAACACCTCAGGGTGCATAATAACAAGTTGGATTTGTCAGTCATGCATACCAGTCATGACTATCACATTTTCCCTGATAATAGTACATATTGGTCAAAATTTTGTGTCCATTAAAATATTTTATGTCCCACAAGGGTTTGTGATTTATGGTCATTTTTGTTATTGTTATTATCGATTTCTTTGTGTAAAACAACTGTGCCAAGATATTGACTCATCAAGGTTGCCTATGGCTTTCCATTTCTGTCAACTATATTCAATGTCAATGAGTGACTTACTATATTCTCTCTTTCACTCCTGCCACCTCCCCCCCTCCCTCTCTCTCTTTCCTCTCTCTCTCTCTCTCAAACACACTATGTCATGCTCTCCTTCATCTGTAATTATGAGTCGTTTTTGAGAAAGAGGTCACTGCTCTTGCGAGCCTTGACCACCCTGATTTAGGAGTCAGCATGTTTTAAATTGCTTTCCCTTCTCCCTTAACACCTGCTGTTTGGGCATAATCAAGTATCTGATTTGAATAAAGCTATACTTTTTGTTCCCAATACATTCTGTGACTAAAGTTTTGGCAATTGGATTCTGATTATTCCTATTATTCACATAGTGTCTCTGTCACTGGTGTGAAATCTTAATTTGTTTTGTTCCCCCCCCTTTAGGACAAGCAGGACTCAAGCCCGAAGCGTGATATTGAAGGCATGGGGGTGGCGGAGATTAAGTATGGAGACTCGATCTGCTTCGTCATGCATGCGGCCACAGGGCTGTGGCTGTCCTACCAGGCGCCTGATGTAAAATCCGCTCGCCTAGGGCCTCTCAAAAGAAGGGTGAGGAAATGACACCGTCTGTCCGTGTGACACTGAGGAAAAGGTTATTCAAAAATTCTTCATTACATCACGTTTTTGCTTCTCCAAGGCAACCTACACATCTAACATTTTTAAAATATTAATTTTATTTTATTTTGACATAGTATCCATTATACAACTAGATGTAGGTTAAGTGCTATTCTCAAAGAAACAAAAGCAGTGCCCTACTTGGTATTTGAACCTGCTTATTCTGGTTACAAACTCCCTCGCCGCACACCTGGAAATACTGAGGTGATTAATGCTAAGAATATAGGCCGCTTCTTCTTTGACTTAGCTACTCTTGTAACTGCTGTAGTCTGATGATTTGATTTATATTGGACTGCCCTGTTATGTACCTGAGGAAACTTATTTTCAGCTCACAGTTTGGCTAGTGTTTGCTGTAATGGTGCTGCTTCAGTCCTGTAAACATCCTGCCAAGCTACCAATCAGAGGGTAACATCACCTGTTTCACATCACAGGTGCTGTACAGAGAAGTAGTCTCACTTAACTATGGCAATACATTAATGGTCTGATCTGGGTCACCACGATAGCTGTGTTTACTCGTGTTTTGAGCATCTTTGTCTGGCAGCAGTGAGAGCAGGTGCCCTGCCTCCTGTCCCATCACCCTGCAGGGTCTCTACGCTGGGCTGCCTTTCGGCGCCTCCTTCTCCAGGGCTGTCATTCGGGGTGATAATGAGGGGGGCTCAGGTGGGAAGATCTCAGGGAGAGGATTAGCTGCACTGAGGGCGGTCTCGTACGCGAGGTCGCTCCCGTTTGGGACGGCGTCCAGAGACGGCACGCTGCCCGAGCAGAGCACGTCAGGAGGGGCCTTCCTCGAAGGAGCCTCGGCGAAACGCGGCACAAAGCTGCCTGACCCAGATCGCACAGCGTTAATTAGCGAGGGGTTAACCCTTTCGCATGTACGGTCACAGCAGTGTGATTAGCCGTTTAGCGCGTACATTAAAACCGGTGCGATTAGAACAATAGATTGGAAAAATTCTAGGTAATTTTAGCTTTGAGGAAACAGCAATTTAACGTTGAGAAAACTGTGAGAAGCTTAATAATGCTAATGAACCCATAATGAACCATGTAAGCCAGGTACCAGGTAAGACGTGCGCTACATAGCACAGAATAAGTTACATGCGAAAGGGTTAATGGGCCCAGCCTCCCACTCAAGACAAAAACCACCCAGGCTGCCGGAGCATTGCCACCTGCCAGGCGTCCCGCCCGGGGGGGTGGGGGGGGGGGATGCAGCGGTGTAACGTTTGTGTGGTTTCCGCAGGCCTGTCTCCACTCTGAGGGGCACATGGACGACGGGCTGACGCTGCAGCGATGTCAGCACGAGGAGTCGCGGGCCGCCCGCATCATCCGCAACACCACACGGCTCTTCAGCCAGTTCATCAGGTGGGAAACCCTCAGCGCCCGAGCACAAACGCGAGCCCGCGACACTGCACCGGTCATGCGGAAGGACAGGACCACAGCACCAAAGCACAAAGTCGCCATTTAGGGGCTCCGCTTCCCAGGCTGACGATTTTGTCAGGGACAGTTCACTTCAGTCAACATCTCTCTTTTTCCACGTATCAGCAACACTCGCTGCGTTCTGCTGCGATCATGCTCTTTACACCTGACTTGATTGGCTCCATCTGGTCACCCATGGAGCAGCAGAACCGGACGGCTGTGAGTCATGTTCCCACGGGACGGACACACAGAGGTGATGATGAATGAGTCGCAGAGCGGCTGAGCGAGCACACAAAGGTGCAGTAATTTTCCACGCTCTGGCAGTCGTGCGGAGCGTGCTGTTACATTCCAGGCACACGTATGCTCGCGTTGTGTCCCTAGCTTCCCTGTAGCTCTCTATGAATTGCGCCTATTCCCCTCTCAGTCTGTGATGTGGCAAGATTTATTTTTAGCCAAATCACAAAATAAGAGGTTTGACGTGAGTGAACCCAAGGGAAGTGACTGCACTGCACTGCAATTTGCAGCTTTACGGCGCCTTCAATCAGCTCGTGGTTCCCTTCCTCTCGAAAGTCGAGTGGCTCAGTCTCAACAGCTCTACGTTACACAATTAACCGATTGTGTAACGCTGTTGGCGTAATTATTTGAACTGCAGCTGCTTTTACTAAAACGTAACCCTTTTGAAGCAGCTCCTGTATTCCCTGCTTAAGGTTCATGTTAATATCAGTGAGAGACAGGAATAAGGTATATATTGGTAGTGACACAGGTTGTAACACCGAGATATTACTTTAAGATATTCCGGAATGGTAACTGTGTGGATTGTGGCTGGGTCCTCTAATGTAGATAATCAAAAGGAGAACACAGAATTAGTATTCATTAAAAATTTTTCTCCAAGCCGGCTGAGGATGAAATGATTGGGCAATGAATTAATTACAATTGATGAGCACGTCTGTTAATGACTTTTGTAATTAATTGGACAATAATAACAACAGCAATAATAATGATAACATTATTATTATTATTATTATTATTAACTGCACTGATGTTAAAATCTTTTTGTACGAACACCAATAGTTTAGTGCTAGGAGCAAGCAATTGTAAATAAAGAATGTTGCCAAATACTCTAGCGTGACCCATGCTTATTATTTCTGACATCTTCAGAAAACATGTAAACCAATGCCAGTTGCAGTTTAAAGTTCCCTACGATAAATAGAGGCAGCTTTATAGACGATCACGTTACCATTAGCATGCCTCCTTCCAGTATGATTTTATAAGTGTGAGCAAGGCTATCCCTCATTTAAGCACAGTGCAAAGGCTCTAAAACTAAATTGCGGTGGGTCCTCATGTTCCCTTCTCATTCCGCCCTGTCAGAGACCTGGACAGCTTGAGGGGGAAGAATCGTGTGGCGGTAGCCCTGCCTATTGAGGAGGTCCTGCAGACCCTGAATGACCTCATCACCTACTTCCAGCTTCCCGACGCTGAGCTGGAGCACGAGGAGAAACAAATCAAGCTGCGCTCGCTCAAGAACCGGCAGAACCTCTTCAAACAGGAGGTGAGTCCTCCCCCCCGCGGGAAGCAGGAACCTCCCTGCTGAGCCGAAGGGGAAAGGGGTGCTGCAGGGGATTAGGGATTGGGCAATCTTAGTAAGTGGTCATCTGAAAGAGCTGGAGTTAGTCACAGCGTTGCCATGACAAAGCGCATTTTCATTCCACATCACATTTGAAAGTGCTCCCTTTAAACTGTCAGCAGTTTTTAAATAACAAGTTACTCTGCCCCCTGACAACAAAGCAATAAACCTTATGGTAGGGCTTCCATTGTCCAGAATTGCACTCATCAATTATGAAATGGCAGATGATTTTTTTTTTAAATGAGAGCAGTTTTAGATGAGTACATGGGGCCACAGTAAAGAATAAACAACAGGCCATGCTTTGCTGTAAAACTAGCGCACATGATCATATATTCTCACACAATAATATCTGATGCAGTTAACAAATCATCAACATAAAGTAATACAAAATAATAGAATAATTCTAATATGGTTTTGGATTTCGACTGAATCTATTTTCATGCTCTCATCACTAACATTACTTCTTAACAGATTAAGTAGACAATAATATATAAGTGGTTCATTCAGTCATTCGAATGTATTGCATTCTAGATTTCTCTCCTTTACATCAACAACATGCAATTTTTACACTGGTAGGGAAAAGCAAGCCTCTAAATTTTCCCAGGGCTCTGAAATTCACTGACTCCCTGAAGTTCTAAGATGCTCCATTGTTTTATATCTATATCTAGATTTCTATCTATATGCGGCCATCATTTTGCCCTTTTTTTCATTCTTCCACTTCTTTGTTATAACGTCAATTTTTCATTTTTGACAGGTGATATAAAAGCTTAGTTGAATTTCATAAATCACCTGCAATTTTCTTGTTATTACACTTCCGCTTTCATACTTCTTAGTATGTTGTCTCTTAACTCTTATCTCTCCAAGAATAGCCAAGAATGGCTGTTGCATTATGGGAAATAGATTGTCTAGGGGCTAGGGGGGGTTGAGGGAAACACCTGAATGCATTGTCTAAACGCAGGGAAGTGACATGCCTGTGATTCTGCAGGGAATGCTGACTCTGGTGTCCAACTGCATCGACCGTCTGAACGTGTACAACAGCGCGGCGCACTTCGGCGAGAGCTCCGGGGAGGAGGCGGCCGGGGCCTGGAAGGACATCCTCAATCTGCTATACGAGCTGCTGGGTAAGAGAGGCGCACGCAGGCACCTGTCTGGCCAGCCCTGTATGATCACCGGCGCTGACGACAGGCCTGCCATTGGCCGCCATCAATCACAGGGACCGGAGCTGCTGCTCCTCGCAAATCAAACCGTGGCCCGCCCTGAACCCGCTGCCACTCACAGCCGGGCCCGCCGCCTGGGTTATCTACTTCAGGGGTAGTCAGGTATATTGGAGAAGGGGGGGGTGGGGGGTGGGAGGATATTGCATTTTATGTGCTCATTTATGGCCCACAGAAAGTCCCAGGGCACTGTTTCTCCAGTGAGCGTTGCTGTCAGAGTTGATGGCTCAGCACAGACCGTGGCAGGCTGGGCCTGTGTCAGCCAGCCGCTTGCAGCTTATGGCTCTGCTTCATGTCACAGAGCTCGGCCCCCCCAGAAGGCTTTCAGGGAGGGGATTGCTCTGCACTGAAGAAAGCGGCTCTGTTCTCGATACGGTTTTCAACCAACGAAAGAAAACGCCATCAGTTTTTGAATACCACTTTAATCCGACACAGGCCTTCCCTTCAGGTCTCCTGCCCTGCGCTCTGAGAAAAACAAGCTCATCCGCATTCGAGCAGGTGGAAAGCCAAATGCAGTTTTGTCAAGAGAGGACGATGGTGTAATTTCAGTGCTTCTTAGGTCGCTTTCAGGATTAGGCTTTAGACTTTACGCTTCTCAGAGGCTGCAGGGTTTTTTTTAGTTTGCGCTGCGATAATTTTTCATCCCCCATTCGAAACGCTGGGCATCCCTTGCCGCATCCTCCATTTCTGTGTTTGCTGAGTGTGATTGCTCTTCGTGGGCTGCATTAGTGTGCAGACCACGTTCCCTTTCATATTCCCATCACACACCTGGTGCAGCACGGTGCAGATAAATGAATTTAAGAGGCGTCCTCTGTCTGGCAGGTTTAGGTGACCCTGTCATTGTGCCGGGGATATCTCTCTTGTCCCTGTCCCTCTGTGTTGTGCCCTTTTCTTTAATTGGCTTAATTAATATGCATGAAGGCCAAGAGTAGGAGGCTACACTAGCCTTGAGTGTGAATGAGGGGACTGATATTCAAGGTGTGTTTTTTACGGGGGAAGCAGTGTACCCGGGCTGCCCTGAGTCCCTTGGAAATTCAGAGGTTAAATCACATTACAGTGTTGGAAGAGAAATGCGACTTTTTAACGCAAAAGAGAAAAGACACATCGAAGGAGAACCAGACGGAATAATGCTGATGCTTCCTACCTGTGACCTGCCTTTGTGACTGTCATCCCCGTGTAGCTGCCTTGATCCGTGGGAACAGGAACAACTGCACCCAGTTCTCGCAAAACCTGGATTGGTTGGTCAGCAAGCTGGAGAGACTGGAATCCTCCTCAGGTATGTGCATCGACAGCATATTTCCTGGAATCTCACACGTGCAGGCAAGCAAAACTGAAAGGGTTAATGCAATAAGAGAAAGGATTGCTGATAACAGAAGATTTCCATGCTCGTTCGCCCCTGTCACTAGGCCAGTGTTGTCCTCAGTCCCCTGACACTGGGTCCGCTCCAGGAAGCCATGCCAAACAGTGCCAGATAATGTGCATCCTTTAAGGCTTCCTACCAGTCTCCTCTCTCCCGTACTCATGAGCACTGAAGTGCTGATTAAGATTCAGCCTGCTGTTCTTTCTGTTAAACTGGAGAAAGGGAATCCTGGTCAGACCTGACAAAAAAAAAAAACAATTGATCTGTGGAATGCACTGTGGAAGCAAGATGTGCGTCTTGTACCGTTAACTTACCATAATGCCAATCACCTGTGTTATTGTTCTTTTCATTATTATGCATCTCCCAAGCCACCCTCGGGCTTTCTTCACCTCACGGTTAAATGAATTGTTGCCGTAGGAATCCTGGAGGTCCTCCACTGCATCCTAATCGAGAGCCCGGAAGCGCTGAACATCATCCAGAGAGGACACATTAAGTCCATCATCTCCCTGCTGTACAAACACGGCCGCAACCACAAGGTGAGCAGGATGCTCTCCTTTGCGGACACCCTCTGCATGCTAAACGCCTGCAGGCCTGGGATCGTCTGTGTCCCTGGACAGGGGAACGTCAAGATGAGAGCGGAATATGAATGATGGTGCTGGCTATTCTCTTAAGATGCACCAGCACAAATGTTTTTAGCTGTTTTTTTTCCTCTCAGAGTAATGGATGTTAATACAGAGGTTGTAATGTCATAGCAGGAAATATAAATGACGGGCTCTGGGCATGCAGAGCCTGAGAATAGTGCATGAGTTGCTACCTCAATAGGGCTGTGTGATATGACCAAAATCTCATATCCTGATATAGGTCATTTCATATCTCGATAATGATACATATCACGATATAGCACATTTTCTGTAAATTCAATGAATAAATAGTTTATATAAAATGACCACAGGGAAAGGCCTATTTATTACATTTTGAATTATATACTCAAAAAATAAAAGGTACTTACTCATATTTAATTATTTCTCTCCTTTTATTTAGAACCTTTAGAACCATTTGTTACTCAAAAGTTCAGGATATATTGTGGAGGTGTGACTGAATTCCCTTAAACTGCAGTGAATGGATATCCTGCTTATTCTGCTGTGTGTATGGCAGATATTATTGTGCCTTCTTTGGCCTGGTGCCTATCACTGAGGCCTTTCTCCCTCACCCTTTAATCCCTTCCACTGCCTCCTGAAGTGGTACGGGTTCATATGAATTTACTTATTAACATGCCTGCCCCCAGTAAGCGTCTGTGGGTAAAAAAGGACCTTTAGAAAATATTCCTGATCATTTCATCTTGGCCTGCATTGAGAGCGCTCTTCATCTGTTTCAGGGGGTTAGTAAGTATAATTTGGTCAGAGTGCTTCTTTTTTGGAAATGCAAACAGGGCCTTTGTAGTACAGACAAATGTACAAGAAAAGGAAACCACACAGTGATGTGGTGCTGTGGTACACTGAATGATACCATCTCTCGCTTTCTCCCCATCTGTTTCTCTTTGGCTCACTGCTCTACAGATCTTGGATGTCCTCTGCTCCCTCTGTGTTTGCAATGGAGTGGCTGTAAGAGCCAATCAGAACCTCATCTGTGATCACCTGCTCCCAAAGAGGGACCTGCTCCTTCAAACACGACTGGTTAATGATGTCCAAAGGTAGCAAACCTCTTCCTTATGGCTCCCTTCTATTTGCAAACCATCATCTGGATGAGAAATGGTTCTAATTTGTGGTGAGCTGTGGTAATATTACATATTTATACAGATGACATGTAGCACTCATTCTTATGCAGAGAAACTTACAAAGAGTGAGAAAGAGTATAACTACACGATACCTAAAAGAAAGGCTGTAACATACAGTAAAACTACAGCATGCTCTACGGTAAAAACCACACCAAAGCAGAAGATTTGTTTGTGTGGGGGAACTGAAGCACAATTTGAAAAGGTGGGTCTTTAGTCTGTGATGGAGTATAGCCAGTGACTCTGTGTTCTGACTGCTGCCAGAAGCTTTTTTCACCACACTGGGGCAAAGGTAGGCAGCAGATTCAACTGGGGTGTGCAGCTACCAGCCATCCTGAATGCATATAACAGAGTGACTTGGCCGGTGTGTAGAGTCTGGTGATGGGAGATAAGGAGGAGCTCTCCATTAGGGAGGCTAACATCAGCGTTTTGAAATGGATGCGTGCTGTTACTGGTAGTCACTGGAGGGAGATCGGGAGGGATGAGACATGGATGGATTGTGGTTAGATTGTAAGCTAGCAGAGCAGCAGCGGTCTGGGTAAGCTGCCGGTGTCTGATCACACATGCAGGGAGGCTGCTGTAGTCCAGGTGGGAAACAACCAGGGCCTAGATCACCATGGAGGGATTCTTCTGACATTAAATAGGACTTCTGATAGCAACTATGTGTGCCATAATATGTACTGTCATAAGAATCAGTCAACTTGACAGTAATATGAAAAATCATAAGAAGAAAAAGCACAGCAATATCATGTACAGTGAAAACAGAAGGGGGCCAAGCACAGAGCCCTGGGGACTCCCACTGACCCCCAGGGACTAACAGTGCCAGCTAAGAAATATGCTGGAGGCGTCCATCACTGCCAGGATAGACAGACGGAAATGGAGGTTCACGGGGTGGAATACATCATGTAGTACATTATGTATATTATGCATAATTTTGGTATTAACAAATTTCCATTGTGGCATTTTTGTCTTCATTTCCTCTTGATGAATTTGTGCTTTGTTTTGTTATCAGTTCTATTAAACGTCACTGATTTAGCATTTCTCTCTCTTTTTGTGTACAGCATGAGGCCCAATATCTTCCTAGGCATGAGTGAGGGGTCGGCGCAGTACAAGAAGTGGTACTATGAGCTGATGATCGATCAGGTGGATCACTTCCTGACCAGCGAGCCCTCACACCTGCGTGTGGGCTGGGCCACCACCAAAGGGTACGCCCCCTACCCCGGAGGCGGTGAGGGCTGGGGGGGCAATGGCGTGGGAGACGACCTGTACTCTTACAGCTTCGATGGCCTTCACCTCTGGTCAGGTGGGTAAAAGCAGTGCATTTCAGTGCTTCTGTGGTGCCAGACCATGTAAAGGAAGGGGGTATGGGGGAATATTCAATACGTTTATCATTGTTCTAACCTGAGAAAAACACAGATACACTATATGGACAAAAGTATTCGGAGGCCTGACCGTTACATTGTAATGACATTGTATTCAAATACATATACTTTAATATGGAGTTGGTTCCCCATTTGCAGCTATAACAGCTTCCACTCTTCTTGGAACGCTTTCCACAAGATTTTGGAGTGAATTTGTGCCCATTCATTCTGTAGAGCATTTATGAGGTCAGGCACTGATGTTGGACGAGAAGGCCTGGCTCGCAATCTCCGTTCCAGTTCATCCCAAAGGTGCTCGATGGGGTTGAGGTCAGGGCTCTGTGCGGGCCAGTCAAGTTCTTCCACACCGAACTCATCAAACCATGTCTTTATAGTCCTTGCTTTGTGCACTGGGGCACAGTCATGTTGGAATAGAAAAGGGCCTTCCCCAAACTGTTGCCACAAAGTTGGAAGCATAGCATTGTCCAAAATGTCTTGGTATGCTGAAGCATTAAGATTGCCCTTCACTGGAGATAAGGGGCCTCACCCAAACCCTGAAAAACAGGTGTAGCCAAATACTTTTGTCCATATAGTGTACCATTGTTTCCTAATTGTGCAGGAAAAGATTGCATGTGACTTCTGTAGGGTCTAGATGGAGTTCAGTGAGATTTGCTTGAGCAGTGGTTGTAGACAGAATGTTTGGTTGTGTGAGTGATTGTGTTTACTTGCCTGTGTGTCATTGTGTGGGTGCATACAAGTGTGTTTGTGTTTCTGTGTGTGTGTGTGTGTGTGTATGTATGTATGTATGTGTATTTATGTGTACTTACACTTTTGCATGCACGAGTTATCATGCGTGTCTGCGAGTATACATCATGTAGCCTGTTAAGTATAGTATGTAATTTATTATCAACAAAATTCCATTGTAGCATTTTTGTTTTCATTGCGCTTTGTTTTTTCACAATGTGTCTGATGCAGGGCGGATCCCCCGGGCAGTGGCCTCCATCAACCAGCACCTGCTGACCTCAGATGACGTGGTGAGCTGCTGCCTGGACCTGGGCGCCCCCAGCATCTCCTTCCGCATCAACGGGCAGCCAGTGCAGGGCATGTTCGAGAACTTCAACACCGACGGCCTCTTCTTCCCTGTTGTCAGCTTCTCCGCCGGGGTCAAGTATGTGTCCCCCGCATAGCCTCACACATCCACGCACCCACTCACACAAACACACACATGCATATACACATGGACATATGTGATCACTCATACACACACACACACATACGCACACACGCATGTGCGCACACACACACGCACAGACACACACACACACACAGACACACACACACACACACACACGTATGCACCCACACAATGACACACACACAGGGTTACACATGATCACCCTCAAAAACAACATACTGTCTACCACCACTGCTCAAGCAAATCTCACAGAATTCCATCTAGATGCTACAGACATGCACTATTTTCCTTTACATTCTGAAACTGATATCCACAAACCTAAAGGAGTTCAGATACAGGTGGAAGGAGTACTTCTCATTGGTGTTGCTATGGTTACTTCAGATTATATGATTGGCATGTGTGCTGTAGGAATTTCAAGCTCCAGCAATCTTACATGGCTCCAATGATTAGCCCTGCATTCTAACATTCAGCACACCGACATACGCACAGTATGTACTACCTCGGGCTATTCTTTGATCCACATTCTAACTGAACTGCTACTCTGGTAGAACCATTTGTATTTAATTTAAATAATGGTCACTTCTGCTACATTTGTCAATTAGTTTGATTTGGGAGAGCTCACTATAGCGAGATGCATGTGGACAATGATCCTTTTTCGGAGCTATCTCACAATCCGTTTTGTACATTTGCATCATGATTCTTATCAGGGCTGAAAAAAAGGACAAATCAGAGAGTGGAAATAATGCACCCACTGAGGCAGCACACTTGCTCAACTCCCAGAATGGGATCACAAGAAGGGCAGCCACTGTGTGACGGTTTTTAATAATTGATTTTTGCACTCAGAATAGTCACAAAGTACGTCATCACTACTACTTTCTTCAGTTGCTATTTTGGTCACAGCTCACAAGGACCCAGCATAAAATGAATTATTTTCATGTTGAAGCGGTGCTTTTCCTGTCCGGCTGCAAGTAAACCCTTACTCTACACATCTAGTGCTCTGGTGACGTGCAAGCCTAGACCACCTCTTTTGCTGTTGTGAAAAGGCATGTTTTGCCCTGATGAAAAGGAATGTGAGATGCATTGTTGCATTGTGAGTAAAGGGAGTCTTTGTGAGGTGCATTATGGGTAAATGGAGACAGTATAAGTAAAGGAGTGATGTAAGGTGCACTGTGGGTAAAAGTAGTATGTATAAGGTGCACTATGGATAAAGGAATCAGGTGAGGTGTACTATGGGTTAAAGGAGTCTACGTGAGGTGCAGTTTTGGTAATGGACGCTGTGGGAGCATGATTCTCAGTAAAGAAAGGGTGTACGAGTGGCTGTTCCCATGACTGAATGGTCTGGTTTTTAGAGTGCGTTTCCTGTTGGGTGGTCGCCATGGTGACTTCAAGTTCCTGCCGCCCTCTGGATATGCCCCCTGCTATGAGGCCCTGCTGCCCAAGGAGAAAATGCGGGTGGAGCCTGTGAAGGAGTACAAACGTGACTTCGACGGTGTGAGGGATCTGCTGGGCACCACAGAGTTCATGTCCCAGGCCTCCTTCATCCCCACTCCTGTGGAAACCAGCCAGGTACCCACATCAGTTCATTCATTCTCCAGCCATGTGTTACTCCACATCACTTCACTCATTCCCCAGTAAGTTTGCTACACCATACCAACTCATCCACCTGGTTGTCCTCAGGGACTGAACCTGAGTTTGTAACTTTTCTTTAGAATATCACTTGTGCTGATTGCTTTTATACGTGCAATATCAATGTTTTAAGCAGTAACAGGCACAACTGCTGTAATTAATCGGGAGAGGTACATTTGATGAAACCAGAGAAAAGATTGGACATTGGATTGGACCGCACTGAGAACTGCTTGTTATGTGTTAACCCTTGCATTTTGTAAAACAGTTGTTTCTTTTGTAATAGAGTGTTATTTACTTACATAGTAAGCACACATTTGAAAGTTTGCCCCATTAAAGAATACATTTCTGCAAATATCTTTGACCACATAGTACCACATTGTACTGTACACCCCTCTGCTAATCTTTCCCTCAGATTGTTTTGCCTCCACACCTCGAAAAAGTCCGGGACAAACTAGCCGAGAACATCCATGAACTCTGGGGTATGAACAAGATTGAGCTTGGCTGGTCTTACGGTAAGGTAAGTTAACCTTGTTCTTGGTGATTCAGAAAATTCTTCACAGTTCACTCACAGACACTTGCAGAGAATGAATGTCAAGTTTTTAAAACAGTATTCAGAGCAGACCGTACAGTATTCTTTGCTCAAGGATGCTACAATGAGTCGTGGAGGACACTGCAGTACAGTAACAGCATCAGTCTCAAAATGATCACTGTGCATTGATGCCTAAAGACGGAACTGTATGAGCTGCCTGAAGAAATAGCAATTTCCAGATATTAGGCTTCACAGGGTCAAATGCTGATGTCATAATACCTTTGCCTAAAGGTGCAGTATGGAGGAGCAGTTTTTCAGTTTGCCAGGTGCCATTTAAAACAGTGATGCCACGGACACAAGCACATCAGTGTAAACTGAGTAACCTGCATGTAGTTAAATCTAACCTATTTTAATCTTTTGTCACCTCTCAAGCCAAAAAAGCCTATACATCATTCTGCTTTCTCTTTTATAATTTGCGGTTCAAACTTACAGAGGGTAAGTGGAAAAACAACACATTCTGTTTCTTCATACCATCTTGACCACTCATTTTTAGAGGTTCCATTTTAGTTTGCTTGCAGTTTCCTGTTGGAACTCATGGCACTCATTCTGTTAATCTTATCACACAAATGAAAAAATTAAGAAGGTTTAGCTAACACCAAGTTCAGCACTGGAAATGAAAAGCCCATGGCTTACAAAATGAAGGACATCATCTTTGTAAGGCAGTGGACTGTGATTAATTTGGTCCCTCCCCCCACCCATTGTGGGTGCTGCCCTGAAATTTGGCCCCTATTTTTGAGAAACCAAAGGTATGCTCCTTACTGTACTGTACAGTTACCAGCCTGGCCATTCAAGGAAACACTTCCAGGCTGTCCATAGCTCCTCCCCCAGGAAAGCCCCATGTGACACATAGCTCCGCCCAGAGGACAGGCTGCCTTCCAAGGTCTTAACAGACAACTTTATTGGGGGTGAAGGCATTAACTACACAAATGTCAAGCTCTGTCATTAATTAAAATGTGATTTTAAACTCACAGTTGTTACTTGCAGTATTTTATTTCATTTTTAATGAGTTCTCGTTGGCTCAAAGTGACATCGTCCAGGAACACAGGATAGAATATCACTATAATGTGTGATGGAGATCTGGCAAGGGTGATATCTTTATATTTTGTGATGATTTTTCACCTCTTCGTTGTTGCACAGTTTCCTTGGAGATTCCATTCCTCTAGTTAAAAATCTGATTTTTTCTTATGTGTGGTACCTTCTCTACTAACACCGTGTTCCGCTTTAAGCCAAGGCGCATTCACTAATAGCAGACATCTATTAACCAAGGCGAGTGCTGCAGTATTCCAGTCAGACTCATTGCGCCCTCTGTACCCCAAACCACAGTGTAAATTATTTAAATAAGACACATTTTCTATGTCCACAATTTCTACAAACGCTATTTGCAGGTTATACTGCAATATTTTCCCTCTCCCTGAAATGACCATTTTTTTCAGAGGCTGATGTAAGCCAATCTGAAGAATTTGAGAGGGAAAAAGAGCATTCTCCCTGTCAATTTAGGTATAACACAGTTGTGAAGTCAAAGTGAAAGATTGTCAAGAGGATCTCTGTGTTGCTTTTAGTGGTAGTCCATTTCGTGTGGAGAATTGCTTTCCTGGTGTTACATTCGAAACAACAAAGGAGCTGACTGGTGTTCATTTAATTTGTACAAATGACTGCAGATCTGAAGAGACTCGCAATCCACTGCATGTTTTCTTGGCAAAACGGAAATCTGATGCCACTTCTGCTGTTGCAGTGGATTATTTTTCACAAAAGCACTGGAGTTAAAAAACGTAATCGGGTTTCTCACTCGATGTTACAGGGCCATCACCCCACAATTTCCCCAAGAAAACATGCTTGTGTACATCCATACCATGTCCAGTAGAGTAGACCTTATCTCCTTAGTAATAAGTACTAGCAAATTTGTAAGCCTTTGGTATTATAGAAAATACCAGCAACAATAACTGTTTGAATGACTTAATATGATCACCTGTTTAAAATCTCAATCTCCCTCTCTCTCTCAACAAGCTTAGCTGTGGATGTGAATTCATATATACATGGAAATTATCTTGTATGTATGTTTCCTAGATGCGAGATGACAACAAGAGGCACCATCCCTGCCTTGTGGATTTCTCCAAACTCCCTGAAACTGAAAAGAATTATAACCTGCAGATGTCAACGGAAACCTTGAAGTACGTTCTGGGGCTGCACTTTTCATTCCAAAGATTTTGAAATAGAGAGCCACACAGCTCTGATCCCTGACATTTGAAAGCCTACTGTTTGTGCGCTGTGGGTCTCCACTGCTATGCTCAGCTCTGGAATGTGTGAAAGATCATTGCCTCCTAAAGTATAGTTAGTCTGTGGAGCGGCAATTGTCTGTAACCCTCCTGTGACATTAAACAGTGATGCCTCCTGCCTTTGCAGTGGATTCAGGTTAATAGGGGTGTCTAGTCAAAACAAAGATTCCCCTGGCGTGTTCAGCTGAGCTGGGGAGCAGTGGGGGCAGCCTGGCTGTACTCTGCTGTCACCAGTCTATGTCTCCTATTGATCTGCGCCAATAGATCTGAGGAAGAGAAACACAAATGAAAATTCAAAGTTTCAGAAAGAGCTTTCAGATGAATTTGAAAGATCAAGAGCCGTGCAATTAAATTCTGTCTGGACTGTGAGACAGACAGCTGCATTGGCTGCAAGAATCCCTCAGCTGAAGCATGGCAGATGGAGCAGTGGTGTAACTGGGTTCTCTGAGATCCATTTGATCCTTATGCATATGCAGTACAAAACAAACTTGTTGACAGGTACCGCATGACACATGGTAGGGTGACATTTCTCCCAAAATTTACTCCAGTCATGTTCCAACTTTGATGTCTCCTCATTCCAGCACTTTCCCTCTTGGTCTGCTCAATATGTCTTAAGTGTCCCACTCACTGATAAAACAAAACTTTCCAGTTAAGTGAAACCTTAGCGGAGCTAGACCATGAGGATGAAGGGGTGCAGGGCAGCAGTTTTTCGTACAAGTTTCTTCTCCCCTTTTCTTCATATTCTCTTCTTAGTTCACTATGTTGAATGTAATCAAAGATATCTATTTTATTCTGAGCTGTATTTCCATATGAGATATAGTAATATAAATAATTTATCTACCACAGAAATTCTGCTATATCAGGGAGGCCTCTAGCTTTCCATGCTTGCTTCTTTTGATCAGTGCTAAGGAGATGCTGCATTGATTTATTAATTTCAGTGGAACAGCTCAGTATTGATCCAAAAAAACAAGGTCATAGATCCAATTTTGCAGTAAGTTGTTGGTGACTTTCATCCATGTGCTCTCATGGGCTATAAATGGTAAATGGTGTACCTGTAAATGGCGAATGGTTAACTGAGGTAAATGGTGAATAGTCTTGATATGGCGTAACAATCATTGCAAAACCCTGCACCAAAATACAGAATGTGATCTCTGTAATCCAGGAAGTCATCCATTCTTCTTTATGAAGCTTGTCAATCTGTTTTTTTTTTCCTCATTTTTCCAGGACCTTATTGGCATTAGGATGCCATGTTGTGCAAGTCAATGTCAATGCAGAAGAAGACCTGAAAAAAATGAAACTTCCTAAGAAGTGAGTCCCTTTATGAGTACTAGGGCAAATGTAGCAAATGTAGGCCCTCTACAGAATACTCCATAGCAAGCAACCGATCAGATAACATTACAGTCTGCATGCGAGTCAGTTAGAAACATGATACTCAAGTGGTTAATAATGTTTATTATGTAGCGGTAAAGATGGTTTTCCTCAGAGAACAGTATGTTTCACCGTATCATCTTGTCTTGTTCAAAGCTACATGATGTCGAATGGTTATAAACCTACGCCACTGGAGCTTTCTGATGTGAAACTGACCCCTGGTCAGGAAGTTCTGGTTGATAAACTGGCCGAGAATGCCCACAATGTTTGGGCCAAGGACAGAATAAAACAAGGATGGACCTATGGCATTCAGCAGGTAAAAGTCTACACTTGAGTGTTTGAGCTTTGATTTTTCTAGGGCTCCTAAACACTGGTTATAGAGGTCCTTTGCACGTGTTTTTTTTTCTCACAAGTTCATTTAGGGCAATGGAATATAATATGATTTAGCATGTCATTTGATATAAAGTGGTTGTTCAGCAATTTAACAGTGTTTTATATTCTTAATTCAATATTCACAATAACAAAGGATGCTTTTAGATTTCAAAAGATTAATCTTAATGGGATGAGTAGGTACATTAGGATACACTATATTATGTAAACGTATCTTAGTATGAAAGAAAAAAAAAACTTCTGTGGTGTTGATACAATAGGACTGCTGTCTCTGGGTGACCCTTTAATTCATTAAGATCTCATCTGTTTCCATTTGAAAGGAGCCAAACAGTTTAGCATTCTACTGATCACAACACATCTGAAGCACAAGTGTGTCTGTCAGTAGCCATACCACTTTTTGGTCTTTTCTGGCCACATGGCTGAAGTTGACTGGGCTTGTTTAGTGGAGCTTCGTGTTATAAATTGTGTTCATGGTCTGTTAGGAGGAATTTAGCACCCCTGCACCAAGTAGAAAGCCCAGTGCCTAACTGCAAGGATGGAAAACCTGTGCTGTTTTTTTCCTTTAGTGACTGTGGTCATTAAGTACGCCATAGAACTTAAAACCTATGCTCCACAAACTCTTGTCCAAATTCTTAATATGGCCATCAAATCCACCCCTAGCTTTATTAGCTAAATAAATACTTTCCCCATCAACCCACCCCCATCATCTCAACACCTCAGGTATGATGAGGGTTCAGGTGCAAAATGACTGGCATGAATCCCCTTGGTCAATTTTCCTCAGTGTTGCTTGAGCTAAGTTAGCTCCCTCACTGTGAGGTGCTTTGACATATCTGAAAGGCACAATGTCATTGCAATTCCTCATGAAGAATGTGCATCTATGGGCACTGCGACATCTGATAATGCACAAATGCCAAATGAAGTCTTTAATTATGCCGGGGGATTGACGGCTCACTCGTGACAAACACGAGGTCTCAGTGTGTAGTGGCAGCCCCAGGCTCTGCTCCAGCATCTGCTCACAGTTTGATTCTGCTTCCGTGTTTTGTGAAGGATTTGAAGAGCAAGCGCAATCCTCGCCTGGTGCCATATGCTTTATTAGATGAGCGCACCAAGAAGTCGAACCGAGACAGCCTCCGTGAGGCTATTCGAACATTGATAGGATACGGATACAACATTGATCCTCCCGACCAAGAGAGTGGTGAGTAGATGCCCTTTGCAGTGCATTACAGTTTTGTGTGTTTTTTTTATTTTTTGGCATGTTTACCATGGTTTTTTGCATGCCGTTTCCAGTCAGACAACATGGAGAAATCTGGGTATGTACGTGTAATTACACTCCATTTCTCTCATACCAAGCGGCACATACCATCGAGAGGCTGAGCATCGACAAGATCCGTTTCTTCCGTGTGGAGAAGACATACGCAGTGAAGACGGGAAAGTGGTACTTTGAGTTTGAGGCAGTGACGGGCGGGGACATGCGTGTGGGCTGGGCCCGCCCGGGCTGCAGGCCCGACATCGAGCTGGGCATGGATGACCAGGCCTTCGTCTTCGATGGATTCAAGGCAAGAGCCGTCTTCCTTGCCTCACGTCACATTCAACACACGAAAGCATCGAACTAAAACCCTGAAACAGTCTTTTGATAACGCGGGTTAAATGAAGTCATTCTGCCACAGTTTGATTTGAGATTGCAGAACGTTATGATTGGACTGTGTAACATTAAACCTCCAAATAAGTGGTACTGTCACATACTGTGAAAATCTGGCTGACTGGGACCAGTGATTGTGTGGTTTGTTGCGCAGCTCAGTCTTTTGATTGGCTTGAATTAGTTAATGAGAAACAGCACAGGGCACCCCCACCAGTCATGGGGTTCATGAAGCCTTAGTTTCCCATGGCTGGTGTTTCCTTATAAGGCACAGATACAGGAGTAGCATCGCGTGTGGCGTTTTCACGCAAGGCTGCAGAGAAGAGAGCTGTGTGTCCTACCACATTTACAGGGTCAGCGCCAGCACATGGGAAGCCGATTCTTCGGTCGCAACTGGCATGCAGGGGACGTGGTGGGCTGCATGATTAACATGGAGGACAAGTCCATGATCTTCACCCTCAACGGAGAGATCCTTATCACCAACAAAGGCTCCGAGCTCTGCTTTGCTGACTTCGAGACTGAAGACGGTGAGCTGAATTGGGGAGGTGTCTGTGAAGTCACCATGCCTTTGGAAAATCCTAGTGTGGGGAAGGGGTTAAAATTATTACATTTCTTTCAAGAAAACTGTGTGACAGTATGGCATGACCTTTATTTAGTATGACACAAATTGGGTTACGTTAATTGAAGTG